>NC_060124.1:618110021-619360021 GCF_021461395.2 Schistocerca americana | reverse complement strand
GATTGAAACTGCAGTGGTGTATCGGATACTATTACGGGTCTCACAGGGAATGCCCAAAGCACCGACTGTAAGAAGAGTCTCTATTCTTGTACTTAAGGCGGCATTGTGCCTTTTGTATTTAATTCCGATGTAATTTCAGTGTTTCATCGTCAATGTGAATGTCCAAGGAATTCATTGAACCTCCAGTGGTGTATCGGAAACTAATACTGTTCACACAGGGAATGCTCAAAACACAGACTGTAAGAACAGTCTCTATTTTTGTACTTAAGGCGGCATTGTGCCTTTTGTATTTAATTCCGATGCGATTTCTGTGTATAATCGTCAATGTGAAGGTCCAAGGAATAAACTGAACCTGCAGAGGTGTAGCGGAAACTAATACTGGTCTCACAGGGAATGCTCAAAACACAGACTATAAGAAGAGTCTCTATTCTTGTACTTAAAGCGGCATTGTGCCATTTGTATTTAATCCCGATGCCATTTCTGTGTTTCATCGACAATGTGAATGTCCAAGGAATAAACTAAACCTGCAGAGGTGTAGCGGAAACTAATACTGGTCTCACAGGGAATGCTCAAAGCACCGTCGGTAAGAAGAGTGTCTATTCTTGTACTTGAGGCGGCATTGTTCCTTTGTATTTAATTCCGATGTAATTTCAGTGTTTCAGCGTCAATGTGTATGTCCAAGGAATTCATTGAACCTCCAGTGGTGTATCGGAAACTAATACAGGTCTCACAGGGAATACTCAAAACACAGACTGTAAGAAGAGTCTCTATTCTTGTACTTAAGGCGGCATTGTGCAATTTGTATTAAATTCCGATGCCATTTCTGTGCTTCATCGTCAATGTGAAGGTCCAAGGAATAGATTGAACCTGCAGTGGTCTATCGGATACTATTACTGGTCTCACAGGGAATGCTCAAAGCACCGACTGTAAGAAGTGTCTCTATTCTTGTACTTAAGGCGGCATTGTACCTTTTGTATTTAATTCCGATGTAATTTCTGTGTTTCATCGTCAATGTGAATGTCCAAGGAATTCATTGAACCTCCAGTGGTGTATCGGAAACTAATACTGGTCTCACAGGGAATGCTCAAAACACAGAGTGTAAGAAGAGTCTCTATTCTTGTACTTAAGGCGGCATTGTGCCTTTTGTATTTAATTCCGATGCCATTTCTGTGTTTCATCGTCAATGTGAGGGTCCAAGGAATGAACTGAACCTGCAGAGGTGTAGCGGAATCTAATACTGGTCTCACAGGGAATGCTCAAAGCGCAGACTGTAGGAAGAGTCTTTATTCTTGTACTTAAGGCGGCATTGTTCCTTTTGTATTTAATTCCGATGTAATTTCAGTGTTTCATCGTCAATGTGTATGTCCAAGGAATTCATTGAACCTCCAGTGTTGTATCGGAAACTAATACTGGTCTCACAGGGAATGCTCAAAACACAGACTGTACGAAGAATCTGTATTCTTGTACTTAAGGCGGCATTGGGCCTTTTTTATTTAAATCCGTTGTAATTTCAGTGTTTCATCGTCAATGTGAATATCCAAGGAATTCATTGAACCTCCAGTGGTGTATCGGAAACTAATACTGGTCTCACAGGGAATGCTGAAAGCACCGACGGTAAGAAGAGTCTCAAATCTTGAACTTAAGGCGGCATTGTGCCTTTTGTATTTTATTCCGATGTAATTTCAGTGTTTCATCGTCAATGTGAATGTCCAAAGAATTCATTGAACCACCAGTGGTGTATCGGAAACTAATACTGGTCTCACAGGAAATGCTCAAAGCACCGACGGTAAGAAGAGTCTCTATTCTTGTACTTAAGGCGGCATTGTGCCTTTTGTATTTAACTCCGATGCCATTTCTGTGTTTCATCGTCAATGTGAAGGTCCAAGGAATAAACCGAACCTGCAGAGGTGTAGCGGAAACTAATACTGGTCTCACAGGGAATGCTCAAAGCACCGACTGTAAGAAGAGTCTCTATTCTTGTACTTAAGCCGGCATTGTGCCTTTTGTATTTGATTCCGATGTGATTTCTGTGTTTCATCTTCAATGTGAAGGTCCAAGGTATACATTGAACCTGCAGTGGTGTATCGGAAACTAATACTGGTCTCACAGCGAATGCTCAAAGCACCGACTGTAAGAAGATTCTCTATTCTTGTACTTAAGGCGGCATTGTTCCTTTTTTATTTCATTCCGATGCCATTTCTGTGTCTCATCGTCAATGTGAAGGTCCAAGGAATAAACCGAACCTGCAGAGGTGTAGCGGAAACTAATACTGGTGTCACAATGAATGCTCAAAGCACCGACGGTAAGAAGAGTCTCTATTCTTGTACTTAAGGCGGCATTGTTCCTTTTCTATTTAATTCCGATGTAATTTCAGTGTTTCATCGTCAATGTGTATGTCCAAGGAATTCATTGAACCTCCAGTGGTGTATCGGAAACTAATACTGGTCTCACAGGGAATGCTCAAAACACAGACTGTAAGAAGAGTCTCTATTCTTGTACTTAAGGCGGCATTGTGCCTTTTGTATTTAATTCCGATGTAATTTCAGTGTTTCATCGTCAAAGTGAATGTCCAAGGAATTCATTGAACCTCCAGTGGTGTATCGGAAACTAATACTGGTTTCACAGGGAATGCTCAAAGCACCGACGGTAAGAAGAGCCTCTATTCTTGTACTTAAGGCGGCATTGTTCCTTTTGTATTTAATTCCGATGTAATTTCTGTGTTTCATCGTCAATGTGAAGTTCCAAGGAATAGATTGAACCTGCAGTGGTGTATCGGATACTATTACTGGTCTCACAGGGAATGCTCAAAGCACCGACTGTAAGAAGAGTTTCTATATTTGTACTTAAGGCGGCATTGATCCTTTTGTATTTAATTCCGATGTAATTTCTATGTTTCATCGGCAATGTGTATATCCAAGGAATAGATTGAAACTGCAGTGGTGTATCGGATACTATTACGGGTCTCACAGGGAATGCCCAAAGCACCGACTGTAAGAAGAGTCTCTATTCTTGTACTTAAGGCGGCATTGTGCCTTTTGTATTTAATTCCGATGTAATTTCAGTGTTTCATCGTCAATGTGAATGTCCAAGGAATTCATTGAACCTCCAGTGGTGTATCGGAAACTAATACTGTTCACACAGGGAATGCTCAAAACACAGACTGTAAGAACAGTCTCTATTTTTGTACTTAAGGCGGCATTGTGCCTTTTGTATTTAATTCCGATGCGATTTCTGTGTATAATCGTCAATGTGAAGGTCCAAGGAATAAACTGAACCTGCAGAGGTGTAGCGGAAACTAATACTGGTCTCACAGGGAATGCTCAAAACACAGACTATAAGAAGAGTCTCTATTCTTGTACTTAAAGCGGCATTGTGCCATTTGTATTTAATCCCGATGCCATTTCTGTGTTTCATCGACAATGTGAATGTCCAAGGAATAAACTAAACCTGCAGAGGTGTAGCGGAAACTAATACTGGTCTCACAGGGAATGCTCAAAGCACCGTCGGTAAGATGAGTGTCTATTCTTGTACTTGAGGCGGCATTGTTCCTTTGTATTTAATTCCGATGTAATTTCAGTGTTTCAGCGTCAATGTGTATGTCCAAGGAATTCATTGAACCTCCAGTGGTGTATCGGAAACTAATACAGGTCTCACAGGGAATACTCAAAACACAGACTGTAAGAAGAGTCTCTATTCTTGTACTTAAGGCGGCATTGTGCAATTTGTATTAAATTCCGATGCCATTTCTGTGCTTCATCGTCAATGTGAAGGTCCAAGGAATAGATTGAACCTGCAGTGGTCTATCGGATACTATTACTGGTCTCACAGGGAATGCTCAAAGCACCGACTGTAAGAAGAGTCTCTATTCTTGTACTTAAGGCGGCATTGTACCTTTTGTATTTAATTCCGATGTAATTTCTGTGTTTCATCGTCAATGTGAATGTCCAAGGAATTCATTGAACCTCCAGTGGTGTATCGGAAACTAATACTGGTCTCACAGGGAATGCTCAAAACACAGAGTGTAAGAAGAGTCTCTATTCTTGTACTTAAGGCGGCATTGTGCCTTTTGTATTTAATTCCGATGCCATTTCTGTGTTTCATCGTCAATGTGAGGGTCCAAGGAATGAACTGAACCTGCAGAGGTGTAGCGGAATCTAATACTGGTCTCACAGGGAATGCTCAAAGCGCAGACTGTAGGAAGAGTCTTTATTCTTGTACTTAAGGCGGCATTGTTCCTTTTGTATTTAATTCCGATGTAATTTCAGTGTTTCATCGTCAATGTGTATGTCCAAGGAATTCATTGAACCTCCAGTGTTGTATCGGAAACTAATACTGGTCTCACAGGGAATGCTCAAAACACAGACTGTACGAAGAATCTATATTCTTGTACTTAAGGCGGCATTGGGCCTTTTTTATTTAAATCCGTTGTAATTTCAGTGTTTCATCGTCAATGTGAATATCCAAGGAATTCATTGAACCTCCAGTGGTGTATCGGAAACTAATACTGGTCTCACAGGGAATGCTGAAAGCACCGACGGTAAAAAGAGTCTCTATTCTTGTACTTGAGGCGGCATTGTGCCTTTTGTATTTAATTCCGATGTAATTTCAGTGTTTCATCCTCAATGTGAATGTCTAAGGAATTCATTGAACCTCCAGTGGTGTATCGGAACTTAATACTGGTCTCACAGGGAATTCTCAAAGCACCGACGGTAAGAAGAGTCTCTATTCTTGTACTAAAGGCGGCATTGTGCCTTTTGTATTTAGCTCCGATGCCATTTCTGTGTTTCATCGTCAATGTGAAGGTCCAAGGAATAAACCGAATCTGCAGAGGTGTAGCGGAAACTAATACTGGTCTCACAGGGAATGCTCAAAGCACCGACTGTAAGAAGGGTCTCTATTCTTGTACTTAAGGCGGCATTGTGCCTTTTGTATTTGATTCCGATGCGATTTCTGTGTTTCATCGTCAATGTGAAGGTCCAAGGAATACATTAAACCTGCAGTGGTGTATCGGAAACTAATATTGGTCTCACAGCGAATGCTCAAAGCACCGACTGTAAGATGATTCTCTATTCTTGTACTTAAGGCGGCATAGTTCCTTTTGTATATCATTCCGATGCCATTTCTGTGTCTCATCGTCAATGTGAAGGTCCAAGGAATAAACCAAACCTGCAGAGGTGTAGCGGAAACTAATACTGGTCTCACAATGAATGCTCAAAGCACCGACGGTAAGAAGAGTCTCTATTCTTGTACTTAAGGCGGCATTGTTCCTTTTGTATTTAATTCCGATGTAATTTCTGTGTTTCATCGGCAATGTGTATGTCCAAGGAATAGATTGAAACTGCAGTGGTGTATCAGATGCTATTACTGGTCTCACAGGGAATGCTCAAAGCACCGAGTGTAAGAAGAGTCTCTATTCTTGTACTTAAGGCGGCATTGTGCCTTTTGTATTTAATTCCGATGTAATTTCAGTGTTTCATCGTCAATGTGAATGTCCAAGGAATTCATTGAACCTCCAGTGGTGTATCGAAAACTAATACTGTTCTCACAGGGAATGCTCAAAACACAGACTGTAAGAAGAGTCTCTATTCTTGTACTTATGGCGGCATTGTGCCTTTTGTATTTAATTCCGATTCCATTTCTGTGTTTCATCGTCAGTGTGAAGGTCCAAGGAATAAACTGAACCTGCAGAGGTGTAGCGGAAACTAATACATGTCTCACAGGGAATGCTCAAAACACAGACTGTAAGAAGAGTCTCTATTCTTGTACTTAAGGCGGCATTGTGCATTTTGTATTTAATTCCGATGTAATTTCAGTGTTTCATCGTCAATGTGAATGTACAAGGCATTCATTGAACCTCCAGTGGTGTATCGGTAACTAATACTAATCTCACAGGGAATGCTCAAAGCACCGACGGTAAGAAGAGTCTCTATTCTTGTACTGAAGGCGGCATTGTTCCTTTTGTAATTAATTCCGATGTAATTTCTGTGTTTCATCGTCAATGTGTATGTCCAAGGAATAGATTGAACCTGCAGTGGAGTATCAGGTACTATTACTGGTCTCACAGGGAATGCTCAAAGTACCGACTGTAAGAAGAGTCTCTATTCTTGTACTTAAGGCGGCATTCTGCCCTTTGTGTTTGATTCCGATGCGATTAATGTGATTCATCGTCAATGTGAAGGTCCAAGGAATACATTGACCCTGCCGTTGTCTATCGGAAACTAATACTGGTCTCACAGGGAATGCTCAAAGCACCGACTGTAAGAAGATTCTCTATTCTTGTACTTAAGGTGGCATTGTGCAATTTGTATTTAATTCCGATGCCATTTCTGTGTTTTATCGTCAATGTGAAGGTCCAAGGAATAGATTGAACCTGCAGTGGTGTATCGGATACTATTACTGGTCTCACAGGGAATGCTCAAAGCACCGACTGTAAGAAGAGTCTCTTTTCTTGTACTTAAGGCGGCATTGTACCTTTTGTATTTAATTCCGATGTAATTTCAGTGTTTCATCGTCAATGTGAATGTCCAAGGAATTCATTGAACCTCCAGTGGTGTAGCGGAAACTAATACTGGTCTCACAGGGAATGCTCAAAACACAGACTGTGAGAAGAGTCTCTATTCTTGTACTTAAGGCGGCATTGTGCCTTTTGTATTTAATTCCGATGCCATTTCTGTGTTTCATCGTCAATGTGAAGGTCCAAGGAATGAACTGAACCTGCAGACGTGTAGCGGAAACTAATACTGGTCTCACAGGGAATGCTCAAAGCACAGACTGTAGGAAGAGTCCCTATTCTTGTACTTAAGGCGGCATTGTTCATTTTGTATTTAATTCCGATGTAATTTCAGTGTCTCATCGTCAATGTGTATGTCCAAGGAATTCATTGAACCTCCAGTCTTGTATCGGAAACTAATACTGGTCTCACAGGGGATGCTCAAAACACAGACTGTAAGAAGAATCTATATTCTTGTACTTAAGGCGGCATTGTGCATTTTTTTATTTAAATCCGATGTAATTTCAGTGTTTCATCGTCAATGTGAATGTCCAAGGAATTCATTGAACCTCCAGTGGTGTATCGGAAACTAATACTGGTCTCACAGGGAATGCTCAAAACACTGACGGTAAAAAGAGTCTCTATTCTTGTACTTAAGGCGGCATTGTGCCTTTTGTATTTAATTCCGATGTAATTTCAGTGTTTCATCCTCAATGTGAATGTCCAAGGAATTCATTGAACCTCCAGTGGTGTATGGGAAACTAATACTGGTCTCACAGGGAATGCTCAAAGCACCGACGGTAAGAAGAGTCTCTATTCTTGTACTTAAGGCGGCATTGTGCCTTTTGTATTTAGCTCCGATGCCATTTCTGTGTTTCATCGTCAATGTGAAGGTCCAAGGAATAAACCGAACCTGCAGAGGTGTAGCGGAAACTAATACTGGTCTCACAGGGAATGCTCAATGCACCGACTGTAAGAAGAGTCTCTATTCTTGTACTTAAGGCGGCATTGTGCCTTTTGTATTTGATTCCGATGCAATTTCTGTGTTTCATCGTCAATGTGAAGGTCCAAGGAATACATTGAACCTGCAGTGGTGTATCGGAAACTAATACTGGTCTCACAGCGAATGCTCAAAGCACCGACTGTAAGATGATTCTCTATTCTTGTACTTAAGGCGGCATTGTTCCTTTTGTATTTCATTCCGATGCCATTTCTGTGTCTCATCGTCAATGTGAAGGTCCAAGGAATAAACCAAACCTGCAGAGGTGTAGCGGAAACAAATACTGGTCTCACAATGAATTCTCAAAGCACCGACGGTAAGAAGAGTCTCTATTCTTGTACTTAAGGCGGCATTGTTCCTTTTGTATTTAATTCCGATGTAATTTCTGTGTTTCATCGGCAATGTATATGTCCAAGGAATAGATTGAAATTGCATTAGTGTATCGGATACTATTACTGGTCTCACAGGGAATGCTCAAAGCACCGACTGTAAGAAGAGTCTCTATTCTTGTACTTAAGGCGGCATTGTGCCTTTTGTATTTAATTCCGATGCGATTTCTGTATTTCATCGTCAATGTGAAGGTCCAAGGAATACATTGAACCTGCAGTGGTGTATCGGATACTATTACTGGTCTCACAGGGAATGCTCAAAGCACCGACTGTAAGAAGAGTCTCTATTCTTGTACTGAAGGCGGCATTGTGCCTTTTGTATTTGATTCCGATGCAATTTCTGTGTTTCATCGTCAATGTGAATGTACAAGGCATTCATTGAACCTCCAGTGGTGTATCGGTAACTAATACTAATCTCACAGGGAATGCTCAAAGCACCGACGGTAAGAAGAGTCTCTATTCTTGTACTGAAGGCGGCATTGTTCCTTTTGTAATTAATTCCGATGTAATTTCTGTGTTTCATCGTCAATGTGTATGTCCAAGGAATAGATTGAACCTGCAGTGGAGTATCAGGTACTATTACTGGTCTCACAGGGAATGCTCAAAGTACCGACTGTAAGAAGAGTCTCTATTCTTGTACTTAAGGCGGCATTCTGCCCTTTGTGTTTGATTCCGATGCGATTAATGTGATTCATCGTCAATGTGAAGGTCCAAGGAATACATTGACCCTGCAGTTGTCTATCGGAAACTAATACTGGTCTCACAGGGAATGCTCAAAGCACCGACTGTAAGAAGATTCTCTATTCTTGTACTTAAGGTGGCATTGTGCAATTTGTATTTAATTCCGATGCCATTTCTGTGTTTTATCGTCAATGTGAAAGTCCAAGGAATAGATTGAACCTGCAGTGGTGTATCGGATACTATTACTGGTCTCACAGGGAATGCTCAAAGCACCGACTGTAAGAAGAGTCTCTTTTCTTGTACTTAAGGCGGCATTGTACCTTTTGTATTTAATTCCGATGTAATTTCAGTGTTTCATCGTCAATGTGAATGTCCAAGGAATTCATTGAACCTCCAGTGGTGTAGCGGAAACTAATACTGGTCTCACAGGGAATGCTCAAAACACAGACTGTGAGAAGAGTCTCTATTCTTGTACTTAAGGCGGCATTGTGCCTTTTGTATTTAATTCCGATGCCATTTCTGTGTTTCATCGTCAATGTGAAGGTCCAAGGAATGAACTGAACCTGCAGACGTGTAGCGGAAACTAATACTGGTCTCACAGGGAATGCTCAAAGCACAGACTGTAGGAAGAGTCCCTATTCTTGTACTTAAGGCGGCATTGTTCATTTTGTATTTAATTCCGATGTAATTTCAGTGTCTCATCGTCAATGTGTATGTCCAAGGAATTCATTGAACCTCCAGTCTTGTATCGGAAACTAATACTGGTCTCACAGGGAATGCTCAAAACACAGACTGTAAGAAGAATCTATATTCTTGTACTTAAGGCGGCATTGTGCCTTTTTTTATTTAAATCCGATGTAATTTCAGTGTTTCATCGTCAATGTGAATGTCCAAGGAATTCATTGAACCTCCAGTGGTGTATCGGAAACTAATACTGGTCTCACAGGGAATGCTCAAAACACTGACGGTAAAAAGAGTCTCTATTCTTGTACTTAAGGCGGCATTGTGCCTTTTGTATTTAATTCCGATGTAATTTCAGTGTTTCATCCTCAATGTGAATGTCCAAGGAATTCATTGAACCTCCAGTGGTGTATGGGAAACTAATACTGGTCTCACAGGGAATGCTCAAAGCACCGACGGTAAGAAGAGTCTCTATTCTTGTACTTAAGGCGGCATTGTGCCTTTTGTATTTAGCTCCGATGCCATTTCTGTGTTTCATCGTCAATGTGAAGGTCCAAGGAATAAACCGAACCTGCAGAGGTGTAGCGGAAACTAATACTGGTCTCACAGGGAATGCTCAATGCACCGACTGTAAGAAGAGTCTCTATTCTTGTACTTAAGGCGGCATTGTACCTTTTGTATTTGATTCCGATGCAATTTCTGTGTTTCATCGTCAATGTGAAGGTCCAAGGAATACATTGAACCTGCAGTGGTGTATCGGAAACTAATACTGGTCTCACAGCGAATGCTCAAAGCACCGACTGTAAGATGATTCTCTATTCTTGTACTTAAGGCGGCATTGTTCCTTTTGTATTTCATTCCGATGCCATTTCTGTGTCTCATCGTCAATGTGAAGGTCCAAGGAATAAACCAAACCTGCAGAGGTGTAGCGGAAACAAATACTGGTCTCACAATGAATTCTCAAAGCACCGACGGTAAGAAGAGTCTCTATTCTTGTACTTAAGGCGGCATTGTTCCTTTTGTATTTAATTCCGATGTAATTTCTGTGTTTCATCGGCAATGTATATGTCCAAGGAATAGATTGAAATTGCATTAGTGTATCGGATACTATTACTGGTCTCACAGGGAATGCTCAAAGCACCGACTGTAAGAAGAGTCTCTATTCTTGTACTTAAGGCGGCATTGTGCCTTTTGTATTTAATTCCGATGTAATTTCAGTGTTTCATCGTCAATGTGAATGTCCAAGGAATTCATTGAACCTCCAGTGGTGTATCGAAAACTAATACTGTTCTCACAGGGAATGCTCAAAACACAGACTGTAAGAAGAGTCTCTATTCTTGTACTTATGGCGGCATTATGCCTTTTGTATCTAATTCCGATTCCATTTCTGTGTTTCATCGTCAATGTGAAGGTCCAAGGAATAAACTGAACCTGCAGAAGTGTAGCGGAAACTAATACAGGTCTCACAGGGAATGCTCAAAACACAGACTGTAAGAAGAGTCTCAATTCTTGTACTTAAGGCGGCATTGTGCCATTTGTATTTAATTCCGATGCCACTTCTGTGTTTCATGGTCAATGTGAATGTCCAAGGAATTCATTGAACCTCCAGTGGTGTATCGGGAACTAATACTGGTCTCACAGGGAATGCTCAAAACACAGACTGTAAGAAGAGTCTCTATTCTTGTACGTAAGGCGGCATTGTGCCTTTTGTATTTAATTCCGATGCCATTTCTGTGTTTCATCGTCAATGTGAATTTCCAAGGAATAAACTGAACCTGCAGAGGTGTAGCGGAAACTAATACTGGTTTCACAGGGAATGCCCAAAGCACCGACGGTAAGAAGAGTCTCTATTCTTGTACTTAAGGCGGCATTGTTCCTTTTGTATTTAATTCCGATGTAATTTCTGTGTTTCATCGTCAATGTGTATGTCCAAGGAACAGATTGAACCTGTAGTGGTGTATCGGATACTATTACAGGTCTCACAGGGAATGCCTAAAGCACCGACTGTAAGAAGAGTCTCTATTCTTGTACTTAAGGCGGCATTGTGCGTTTTGGATTTAATTCCGATGCCATTTCTGTGTTTCATCGTCAATGTGAATGTCCGAGGAATACATTGAACCTGCAGTGGTGTGTCGGAAACTAATACTGGTCTCACAGGGAATGCTCAAAGCACCGACTGTAAGAAGAGTCTCTATTCTTGTACTTAAGGCGGCATTGTGACTTTTTTTTTTAATTCCGATGCCATTTCTGTGTTTCATCGTCAATGTGAAGGTCCAAGGAATACATTGAACCTGCAGTGGTGTATCGGAAACTAATACTGGTCTCACAGGGAATGCTCAAAGCACCGACTGTAGGAAGCGTCTCTATTCTTGTACTTAAGGCCACTTTGTGCCTTTTGTATTTAATTCCGATGCCATTTCTGTATTTCATCGTCAATGTGTATGTCCAAGGAATAGATTGAACCTGCAGTGGTGTATCGAATACTATTACTGGTCTCACAGGGAATGCTCAAATCACCGACTTTAAGAAGAGTCTCTATTCTTGTACTTAAAGCGGCATTGTGCGTTTTGGAATTAATTCCGATGCAATTTCTGTGTTTCATCGTCAATGTTAAGGTCCAAGGAATACATTGAACCTGCAGTGGTGTATCGGAAACTAATACTGGTCTCACAGGGAATGCTCAAAGCACCGACTGTAAGAAGAGTCTCTATTCTTGTACTTAAGGCGGCATTGTGCCTTTTGTATTTAATTCCGATGCCATTTCTGTGTTTCATCGTCAATGTGAAGGTCCAAGGAATACATTGAACATGCAGTGGTGTATCGGAAACTAATACTGGTCTCACAGGGAATGCTCAAAGCACCGACTGTAAGAAGAGTCTCAGTTCTTGTACTTAAGTCGGCATTGTGCCTTTTGTATTTAATTCCGATGCCATTTCTGTGTTTCATCGTCAATGTGTATGTCCAAGGAATAGATTGAACCTGCAGTGGTGCATCGGATACTATTACTGGTATCACAGGCAATGCTCGAAGCACCGACTGTAAGAAGAGTCTCTATTCATTTACTTAAGGCGGCATTGTGCCTTTTGTATTTAATTGCGATCTAATTTCAGTGTTTCATCGTCAATGTGAATGTCCAAGGAATTCATTGAAGCTCCAGTGGTGTATCGGAAACTAATACTGGTCTCACAGGGAATGCTCAAAGCACCGACGGTAAGAAGATTCTCTATTCTTGTACTTAAGGCGGCATTGTTCCTTTTGTATTTAATTCCGATGTAATTTCTGTGTTTCACCGTCAATGTGTATGTCCTAGGAATAGACTGAACCTGCAGTGGTGTACCGGATACTATTACTGGTCTCACAGGGAATTCTCAAAGCACCGACTGTAAGAAGAGTCTCTATTCTTGTACTTAAGGCGACATTGTACCTTTTGTATTTAATTCCGATGTAATTTCAGTGTTTCATCGTCAATGTGAATGTCCAAGGAATTCATTGAACCTCCAGTGCTGTATCGGAAACTAATACTGGTCTCACAGGGAATGCTCAAAACACAGACTGTAAGAAGAGTCTCTATTCTTGTACTTAAGGCGGCATTGTGCTTTTTGTATTTAATTCCGATGCAATTTCTGTGTTTCATCGTCAATGTGAAGGTCCAAGGAATAAAGTGAACCTGCAGAGGTGTACCGGAAACTAATACTGGTCTCACAGGGAATGCTCAAAGCACAGACTGTAGGAAGAGTCTCTATTCCTGTACTTAAGGCGGGATTGTGCCTTTTCTATTTCATTCCGATGCCATTTCTGTGTTTCATCGTCAATGTTAAGGTCCAAGGAATAAACTGAACCTGCAGAGGTGTAGCGGAAACTAATACTGGTCTCACAGGGAATGCTCAAAGCTCCGACGGTAAGAAGAGTCTCTATTCTTGTACTTAAGGCGGCATTGTGCCTTTTGTATTTAATTCCGATGTAATTTCAGTGTTTCATCGTCAATGTGAATGTCCAAGGAATTCATTGAACCTCCAGTGGTGTATCGGAAACTAATACTGGTCTCACAGGGAATGCTCTAAGCACCGACGGTATGAAGAGTCTCTATTCTTGTACTTAAGGCGGCATTGTGCCTTTTGTATTTAACTCCGATGCCATTTCTCTGTTTCATCGTCAATGTGAAGGTCCAAGGAATAAACCGAACCTGCAGAGGTGTAGCGGAAACTAATACAGGTCTCACAGGGAATGCTCAAAGCACCGACTGTAAGAAGAGTCTCCATTCTTGTACTTAAGGCGGCATTGTGCATTTTGTATTTGATTCCGATGCGATTTCTGTGTTCCATCGTCAATGTGAAGGTCCAAGGAATCCATTGAACCTGCAGTGGTGTATCGGAAACTAATACTGGTCTCACAGGGAATGCTCAAAGCACCGACTGTAAGAAGAGTCTCTATTCTTGTACTTAAGGCGGCATTGTTCCTTTTGTATTTAATTCCGATGTAATTTCTGTGTTTCATCGTCAATGTGTATGTCCAAGGAATGTATTGAACCTCCAGTGGTGTATCGGAAACTAATACTGGTCTCACAGGGAATGCTCAAAACACAGACTGTAAGAAGAGTCTCTATTCTTGTACATAAGGCGGCATTGTGCCTTTTGTATTTAATTCCGATGTAATTTCAGTGTTTCATCGTCAATGTGAATGTCCAAGGAATTCATTGGAGCTCCAGTGGTGTATCGGAAACTAATACTGGTCTCACAGGGAATGCTCAAAGCACCGACGGTAAGAAGAGTCTCTATTCTTGTACTTAGGGCGGCATTGTTCCTTTTGTATTTAATTCCGATGTAATTTCTGTGTTTCATCGTCAATGTTAAGGTCCAAGGAATACATTGAACCTGCAGTGGTGTATCGGAAACTAATACTGGTCTCACAGGGAATGCTCAAAGCACCGACTGTAAGAAGAGTCTCTATTCTTGTACTTAAGGCGGCATTGTGCCTTTTGTATTTAATTCCGATGCCATTTCTGTGTTTCATCGTCAATGTGAAGGTCCAAGGAATACATTGAACATGCAGTGGTGTATCGGAAACTAATACTGGTCTCACAGGGAATGCTCAAAGCACCGACTGTAAGAAGAGTCTCAGTTCTTGTACTTAAGTTGGCATTGTGCCTTTTGTATTTAATTCCGATGCCATTTCTGTGTTTCATCGTCAATGTGTATGTCCAAGGAATAGATTGAACCTGCAGTGGTGCATCGGATACTATTACTGGTATCACAGGGAATGCTCGAAGCACCGACTGTAAGAAGAGTCTCTATTCTTTTACTTAAGGCGGCATTGTGCCTTTTGTATTTAATTGCGATCTAATTTCAGTGTTTCATCGTCAATGTGAATGTCCAAGGAATTCATTGAAGCTCCAGTGGTGTATCGGAAACTAATACTGGTCTCACAGGGAATGCTCAAAGCACCGACGGTAAGAAGATTCTCTATTCTTGTACTTAAGGCGGCATTGTTCCTTTTGTATTTAATTCCGATGTAATTTCTGTGTTTCACCGTCAATGTGTATGTCCTAGGAATAGACTGAACCTGCAGTGGTGTACCGGATACTATTACTGGTCTCACAGGGAATTCTCAAAGCACCGACTGTAAGAAGAGTCTCTATTCTTGTACTTAAGGCGGCATTGTACCTTTTGTATTTAATTCCGATGTAATTTCAGTGTTTCATCGTCAATGTGAATGTCCAAGGAATTCATTGAACCTCCAGTGCTGTATCGGAAACTAATACTGGTCTCACAGGGAATGCTCAAAACACAGACTGTAAGAAGAGTCTCTATTCTTGTACTTAAGGCGGCATTGTGCTTTTTGTATTTAATTCCGATGCAATTTCTGTGTTTCATCGTCAATGTGAAGGTCCAAGGAATAAAGTGAACCTGCAGAGGTGTACCGGAAACTAATACTGGTCTCACAGGGAATGCTCAAAGCACAGACTGTAGGAAGAGTCTCTATTCCTGTACTTAAGGCGGGATTGTGCCTTTTCTATTTCATTCCGATGCCATTTCTGTGTTTCATCGTCAATGTTAAGGTCCAAGGAATAAACTGAACCTGCAGAGGTGTAGCGGAAACTAATACTGGTCTCACAGGGAATGCTCAAAGCTCCGACGGTAGGAAGAGTCTCTATTCTTGTACTTAAGGCGGCATTGTGCCTTTTGTATTTAATTCCGATGTAATTTCAGTGTTTCATCGTCAATGTGAATGTCCAAGGAATTCATTGAACCTCCAGTGGTGTATCGGAAACTAATACTGGTCTCACAGGGAATGCTCTAAGCACCGACGGTATGAAGAGTCTCTATTCTTGTACTTAAGGCGGCATTGTGCCTTTTGTATTTAACTCCGATGCCATTTCTCTGTTTCATCGTCAATGTGAAGGTCCAAGGAATAAACCGAACCTGCAGAGGTGTAGCGGAAACTAATACAGGTCTCACAGGGAATGCTCAAAGCACCGACTGTAAGAAGAGTCTCCATTCTTGTACTTAAGGCGGCATTGTGCATTTTGTATTTGATTCCGATGCGATTTCTGTGTTCCATCGTCAATGTGAAGGTCCAAGGAATCCATTGAACCTGCAGTGGTGTATCGGAAACTAATACTGGTCTCACAGGGAATGCTCAAAACACAGACTGTAAGAAGAGTCTCTATTCTTGTACATAAGGCGGCATTGTGCCTTTTGTATTTAATTCCGATGTAATTTCAGTGTTTCATCGTCAATGTGAATGTCCAAGGAATTCATTGGAGCTCCAGTGGTGTATCGGAAACTAATACTGGTCTCACAGGGAATGCT
This sequence comes from Schistocerca americana, assembly GCF_021461395.2. Classification (NCBI taxonomy): domain Eukaryota; kingdom Metazoa; phylum Arthropoda; class Insecta; order Orthoptera; family Acrididae; genus Schistocerca; species Schistocerca americana. The sequence continues at coordinate 619,343,971 of NC_060124.1, read as the reverse complement.
CAAAGCACCGACGGTAAGAAGAGTCTCTATTCTTGTACTTAGGGCGGCATTGTTCCTTTTGTATTTAATTCCGATGTAATTTCTGTGATTCATCGTCAATGTGTATGTCCAAGGAATAGATTAAACCTGCAGTGGTGTATCGGATACTATTACTGGTCTCACAGGGAATGCTCAAAGCACCGACTGTAAGAAGAGTCTCTATTCGTGTACTTAAGGCGGCATTGCACCTTTTGTATTTAATTCCGATGTAATTTCAGTGTTTCATCGTCAATGTGAAGGTCCAAGGAATACAATGAACCTGCAGTGGTGTATCGGAAACTATTACTGGTCTCACTATGAATGCTCAAAGCACCGACGGTAAGAAGAGTCTCTATTCTTGTACTTAAGGCGGCATTGTTCCTTTTTTATTTAATTCCAATGTAATTTCAGTGTTTCATCGTCAATGTGAATGTCCAAGGAATTCATTGAAAATCCATTGGTGTATCGGAAACTAATACTGGTCTCACAGGGAATGCTCAAAGCACCGACGGTAAGAAGAGTTTCTATTCTTGTACTTAAGGCGGCATTGTGCCTTTTGTATTTCATTCCGATGTAATTTCGGTGTTTCATCGTCAATGTGAATGTCCAAGGAATTCATTGAAACTCCAGTGGTGTATCGGAAACTATACTCGTCTCACAGGGAATGCTCAAAGCACCGACGGTAAGAAGAGTCTCTATTCTTGTGCTTAAGGCGGCATTGTGCCTTTTGTATTTAACTCCGATGCCATTTCTGTGTTTCATCGTCAATGTGAAGGTCCAAGGAATAAACCGAATCTGCAGAGGTGTAGCGGAAACTAATACTGGTCTCACAGGGAATGCTCAAAGCACCGACTGTAAGAAGAGTCTCCATTCTTGTACTTAAGGCGGCATTGTGCATTTTGTATTTGATTCCTATGTGATTTCTGTGTTTCATTGTCAATGTGAAGGTTTAAGGAATACATTGAACCTGCAGTGGTGTATCGGAAACTATTACTGGTTTCACTGGGAATGCTCAAAGCACCGACGGTAAGAAGAGTCTCTATTCTTGTACTTAAGGCGGCATTGTTCCTTTTGTATTTAATTGCGATGTAATTTCAGTGTTTCATCGTCAATGTGTATGTCCAAGGAATTCATTGAACTTCCAGTGGTGTATCGGAAACTAATACTGGTCTCACAGGGAATGCTCAAAAAACAGACTGTAAGAAGAGTCTCAATTCTTGTACTTAAGGCGGCATTGTTCCTTTTGTATTTAATTCCGACGTAATTTCAGTGTTTCATCGTCAATGTGAATGTCCAAGGAACTCATTGAAGCTCCAGTGGTGTATCGGAAACTAATACTGCTCTCACAGGGAATGCTCAAAGCACCGAAGGTAAAAAGAGTCTCTATTCTTGTACTTAATTCGGCATTGTTCCTTTTGTATTTAATTCCGATGTAATTTCTGTGTTTCATCTTCAATGTGTATGTCCAAGGAATAGATTGAACCTGCAGTGGTGTATCGGATACTATTACTGGTCTCACAGGGAATGCTCAAAGCACCGACTGTAAGAAGTGTCTCTATTCTTGTACTTAAGGCAGCATTGTACCTTTTGTATTTAATTCCGACGTAATTTCAGTGTTTCATCGTCAATGTGAATGTCCAAAGAATTCATTGAACCTCCAGTGGTGTTTCTTAAACTAATACTGGTCTCACAGGGAATGCTCAAAACACAGACTGTAAGAAGAGTCTCTATTATTGTACTTAGGGCGGCATTGTGCCTTTTGTATTTATTCCGATGCCATTTCTGTGTTTCATCGTCAATGTGAAGGTCCAAGGAATAAAGCGAACCTGCAGAGGTGTACCGGAAACTAATACTGGTCTCACAGGGAATGCTCAAAGCACAGACTGTAGGAAGAGTCTCTATTCTTGTACATAAGGCGGCATTGTGCCTTTTGTATTTAATTCCGATGCCATTTCTGTGTTTCATCGTCAATGTGAAGGTCCAAGGAATAAACTGTACCTGCAGAGGTGTAGCGGAAACTAATACTGGTCTCACAGGGAATGCTCAAACCAACGATGGTAAGAAGAGTCTCTATACTTGAACTTAAGGCGGCATTGTTCCTTTTGTATTTAATTCCGATGTAATTTCAGTGTTTCATCGTCAATGTGTATGTCCAAGGAATTCATTGAACCTCCAGTGGTGTATCAGAAACTAATACTGGTCTCACAGGGAATGCTCAAAACACAGACTGTAAGAAGAGTCTATATTCTTGTACTTAAGGCGGCATTGTGCCTTTTGTATTTAATTCCGATGTAATTTCAGTGTTTCATCGTCAATGTGAATGTCCAAGGAATTCATTGAACCTCCAGTGGTGTATCGGAAACTAATACTGGCCTCACAGGGATTGCTCAAAGCACCGACGGTATGAAGAGTCTCTATTTTTGTACTTAAGGCGGCATTGTGCCTATTGTATTTAACTCCGTTGCCATTTCTGTGTTTCATCGTCAAAGTGAAGGTCCAAGGAATAAACGGAACCTGCAGAGGTGTAGCGGAAACTAATACTGGTCTCACAGGGAATGCCCAAAGCACCGACTGTAAGAAGAGTCTCCATTCTTGTACTTAAGGCGGCATTGTGCCTTTTGTATTTGATTCCGATGCGATTTCTGTGTTTCATCGTCAATGTGTATGTCCAAGGAATTCATTGAACTTCCAGTGGTGTATCGGAAACTAATACTGGTCTCACAGGGAATGCTCAAAACACAGACTGTAAGAAGAGTCTCTATTCTTGTACTTAAGGCGGCATTGTGCCTTTTGTATTTAATTCCGATGTAATTTCAGTGTTTCATCGTCAATGTGTATGTCCAAGGAATAGATTGAACCTGCAGTGGTGTATCGGATACTATTACAGGTCTCACAGGGAATGCTCAAAGCACCGACTGTAAGAAGAGTCTCTATTCGTGTACTTAAGGCGGCATTGTACCTTTTGTATTTAATTCCGATGTAATTTCAGTGTTTCATCGTCAATGTGAATGTCCAAGGAATTCATTGAACCTCCAGTGGTGTATCGGAAACTAATACTGGTCTCACAGGGAATGCTCAAAACACAGACTGTAAGAAGAGTCTCTATTCTTGTACTTAAGGTGGCATTGTGCCTTTTGTATTTAATTCCGATGCCATTTCTGTGTTTCATCGTCAATGTGAAGGTCCAAGGAATAAAGTGAACCTGCAGAGGTGTACCGGAAAGTAATACTGGTCTCACAGGGAATGCTCAAAGCACAGACTGTAGGAAGAGTCTCTATTCTTGTACTTAAGGCGGCATTGTTCCTTTTGTATTTAATTCCGATGTAATTTCTGTGTTTCATCGTCAATGTGTATGTCCAAGGAAAAGATTGAACCTGCAGTGGTGTATCGGATACTATTACTGGTCTCACAGGGAATGCTCAAAGCACCGACTGTAAGAAGAGTCTCTATTCTTGTACTTAAGGCGGCATTGTACCTTTTGTATTTAATTCCGATGTAATTTCAGTGTTTCATCGTCAATGTGAATGTCCAAGGAATTCATTGAACCTCCAGTGGTGTATCGGAAAAATAATACTGGTCTCACATTGAATGCTCAAAACACAGACTGTAAGAAGAGTCTCTATTCTTGTACTTAAGGCGGCATTGTGCCTTTTGTATTTAATTCAGATGCCATTTCTGTGTTTCATCGTCAATGTGTATGTCCAAGGATATCATTGAACCTCCAGTGGTGTATCGGAAACTAATACTGGTCTCACAGGGAATGCTCAAAACACAGACTGTAAGAAGAGTCTAAATTCCTGTACTTAACGCGGCATTGTGCCTTTTGTATATAATTCCGATGTAATTTCAGTGTTTCATTGTCAATGTGAATGTCCAAGGAATTCATTGAACCTCCAGTGGTGTATCGGAAACTAATACTGGTCTCACAGGGAATGCTCAAAGCACCGACGGTAAGAAGAGTCTCTATTCTTGTACTTAAGGCGGCATTGTGCCTTTTGTATTTAATTCCGATGTAATTTCAGTGTTTCATCGTCAATGTGAATGTCCAAGGAATTCATTGAACCTCCAGTGGTGTATCGAAAACTAATACTAGTCTCACAGGGAATGCTCAAAGCACCGACGGTAAGAAGAGTCTCTATTCTTGTACTTAAGGCGGCATTGTGCCTTTTGTATTTAACTCCGATGCCATTTCCTTGTTTCATCGTCAATGTGAAGGTCCAAGGAATAAACCGAACCTGCAGAGGTGTAGCGGAAACTAATACTGGTCTCACAGGGAATGCTCAAAGCACCGACTGTAAGAAGAGTCTCCATTCTTGTACTTAAGGCGGCATTGTGCCTTTTGTATTTGATTCCGATGCGATTTCTGTGTTTCATCGTCAATGTGAAGGTCCAAGGAATACATTGAACCTGCAGTGGTGTATCGGAAACTAATACTGGTCTCACAGGGAATGCTCAAAGCACCGACTGTAAGAAGTTTCCCTATTCTTGTACTTAAGGCGGCATTGTGCCTTTTGTGTTTAATTCCGATGCCATTTCTGTGTCTCATCGTCAATGTGAAGGTCCAAGGAATAAACCGAACCTGCAGAGGTGTAGCGGAAACTAATACTGGTCTCACAGGGAATGCTCAAAACACAGACTGTAAGAAGAGTCTCTATTCTTGTACTTAAGGCGGCATTGTGCCTTTTGTATTTAATTCCGATGTAATTTCAGTGTTTCGTCGTCAATGTGTATGTCCAAGGAATAGATTGAACATGCAGTGGTGTATCGGATACTATTACAGGTCTCACAGGGAATGCTCAAAGCACCGACTGTAAGAAGAGTCTCTATTCGTGTACTTAAGGCGGCATTGTACCTTTTGTATTTAATTCCGATGTAATTTCAGTGTTTCATCGTCAATGTGAATGTCCAAGGAATTCATTGAACCTCCAGTGGTGTATCGGAAACTAATACTGGTCTCACAGGGAATGCTCAAAACACAGACTGTAAGAAGAGTCTCTATTCTTGTACTTAAGGTGGCATTGTGCCTTTTGTATTTAATTCCGATGCCATTTCTGTGTTTCATCGTCAATGTGAAGGTCCAAGGAATAAAGTGAACCTGCAGAGGTGTACCGGAAAGTAATACTGGTCTCACAGGGAATGCTCAAAGCACAGACTGTAGGAAGAGTCTCTATTCTTGTACTTAAGGCGGCATTGTTCCTTTTGTATTTAATTCCGATGTAATTTCAGTGTTTCATCGTCAATGTGTATGTCCAAGGAATAGATTGAACCTGCAGTGGTGTATCGGATACTATTACTGGTCTCACAGGGAATGCTCAAAGCACCGACTGTAAGAAGAGTCTCTTTTCTTGTACTTAAGGCGGCATTGTGTGTTTTGGATTTAATTCCGATGCCATTTCTGTGTTTCATCGTCAATGTGAAGGTCCAAGGAATACATTGAACCTGCAGTGGTGTAGCGGAAACTAATACTGGTCTCACAGGGAATGCTCAAAGCACCGACGGTAAGAAGAGTCTCTATTCTTGTACTTAAGGCGGCGTTGTTCCTTTTGTATTTAATTCCGATGTAATTTCAGTGTTTCATCGTCAATGTGTATGTCCAAGGAATTCATTGAACCTCCAGTGGTGTATCGGAAACTAATACTGGTCTCACAGGGAATGCTCAAAGCACCGACGGAAGAAGAGTCTCTATTCTTGTACTTAAGGCAGCATTGTTCCTTTTGTATTTAATTCCGATGTAATTTCTGTGTTTCATCGTCAATGTGTATGTCCAAGGAATAGATTGAACCTGCAGTGGTGTATCGGATACTATTACTGGTCTCACAGGGAATGCTCAAAGCACCGACTGTAAGAAGAGTCTCAATTCTTGTACTTAATGCGGCATTGATCCTTTTGTATTTAATTCCGATGTAATTTCTGTGTTTCATCGTCAATGTGAATGTCCAAGGAATTCATTGAACCACCAGTGGTGTATCGGAAACTAATACTGTTCTCACAGGGAATGCTCAAAACACAGACTGTAATAAGAGTCTCTATTCTTCTACTTAAGGCGGCATTGTGCATTTTGTATTTAATTCCGATGCCATTTCTGTGTTGCATCGTCAATGTGAAAGTCAAAGGAATAAACTGAACCTGCAGAGGTGTAGCGGAAACTAATACTGGTCTCACAGGGAATGCTCAAAACACAGACTGTAAGGAGAGTCTTTATTCTTGCACTTAAGGCGGCATTGTGGCATTTGTATTTAATTCCGATGCCATTTCTGTGTTTCATCGTCAATGTGAAGATCCAAGGAATAATCTGAACCTGCAGAGGTGTAGCGGAAATAATACTGGTCTCACAGGGAATGCTCAAAGCACCGGCGGTAAGAAGAGTCTCTATTCTTTTACATAAGGCGGCATAGTTCCTTTTGTATTTAATTCCGATGTAATTTCAGTGTTTCATCGTGAATGTGTATGTCCAAGGAATTCATTGAACCTCCAGTGATGTATCGGAAACTAATACTGGTCTCACAGGGAATGCTCAAAACACAGACTGTAAGAAGAGTCTCTATTCTTGTACTTAAGGCGGCATTGTGCCTTTTGTATTTAATTCCGATGTATTTTCAGTGTTTCATCGTCAATGTGAATGTCCAAGGAATTCATTGAACCTCCAATGGTGTATCGGAAAATAATACTGGTCTCACAGGTATTGCTCAAAGCACCGACTGTAAGAAGAGTCTCTATTCTTGTACTTAAGGAGGCATTGTTCCTTTTGTATTTAATTCCGATATAATTTCTGTGTTTCATCGTCAATGTGTATGTCCAAGGAATAGATTGAACCTGCAGTGGTGTGTCGGATACTATTACTGGTCTCACAGGGAATGCTCAAAGCACCGAATGTAAGAAGAGTCTCTATTCTTGTACTTAAGGCGGCATTGTGCCTTTTGTATTTAATTCCGATGTAATTTCAGTGTTTCATCGTCAATGTGAATGTCCAAGGAAATCATTGAACCTCCAGTGGTGTATCGGAAACTAATACAGGTCTCACAGGGAATGCTCAAAGCACGGACTGTAAGAAGAGTCTCTATTCTTGTACTTAAGGCGGTATTGTGCCTTTTGTAGTTAATTCCAGTGCCATTTCTGTGTTTCATCGTCAATGTGAAGGTCCAAGGAATAAACTTAACCTGCAGAGGTGTAGCGGAAACTAATACTGGTCTCACAGGGAATGCTCAAAGCACCGACGGTAAGAAGAGTCTCTATTCTTGTACTTAAGGCGGCATTGTTCCTTTTGAATTTAATTCCGATGTAATTTCTGTCTTTCATCGTCAATGTGTATGTCCAAGGAATAGATTGAACCTGAAATGGTGTATCGGATACTATTACTGGTCTCACAGGGAATGCTCAAAGCACCGACTGTAAGAAGAGTCTCTATTCTTGTACTTAAGGCGGCATTGTGCGTTTTGGATTTAATTCCGATGCCAATTCTGTGTTTCATCGTCAATGTGAAGGTCCAAGGAATACATTGAACCTGCAGTGGTGTATCGGAAACTAATACTGGTCTCACAGGGAACGCTCAAAGCACCGACTGTAAGAAGACTCTCTATTCTTGTACTTAAGGCGGCATCGTGCCTTTTTTATTTAATTCCGATGCCATTTCTGTGTTTCATCGTCAATGTGAAGGTCCAAGGAATACATTGAACCTGCAGTGGTGTATCGGAAACTAATACTGGTCTCACAGGGAATGCTCAAAGCACCGACTGTAGGAAGAGTCTCTATTCTTGTACTTAAGGCGGCATTGTGCCTTTTGTATTTAATTCCGATGCCATTTCTGTGTTTCATCGTCAATGTGTATGTCCAAGGAATAGATTGAACCTGCAGTGGTGTATCGGGTACTATTACTGGTATCACAGGGAATGCTCAAAGGACCGACTGTAAGAAGAGTCTCTATTCTTGTACTTAAGGCGGCATTGTGCCTTTTGTGTTTAATTCCGATGTAATTTCAGTGTTTCATCGTCAATGTGAATGTCCAAGGAATTCATTGAACCTCCAGTGGTGTATCGGAAACTAATACTGGTCTCACAGGGAATGCTCAAATCACCGACGGTAAGAAGAGTCTCTATTCTTGTACTTAAGGCGGCATTGTTCTTTTGTATTTAATTCCGATGTAATTTCTGTGTTTCATCGTCAATGTGTATGTCCAAGGAATAGATTGAACCTGCAGTGGTGTATCGGATACTAATACTGGTCTCACAGGGAATGCTCAAAGCACCGACTGTAAGAAGAGTCTCTATTCTTGTACGTAAGGCGGCATTGTGCCTTTTGTATTTAGTTCCGATGCCATTTCTGTGTTTCATCGTCAATGTGTATGTCCAAGGAATAGATTGAACCTGCAGTGGTGTATCGGATACTATTACTGGTCTCTCTGGGAATGCTCAAAGCACCGACTGTAAGAAGATTCTCTATTCTTGTACTGAAGGCGGCATTGTGCCTTTTTATTTAATTCCGATGTAATTTCAGTGTTTCGTCGTCAATGTGAAGGTCCAAGGAATACATTGAACCTGCAGTGGTGTTTCGGGAACTAATACTGGTCTCACAGGGAATGCTCAAAGCAAAGACTGTAAGAAGAGTCTCTACTCTTGTACTTAAGGCGGCATTGTGCCTTTTGTATTTAATTCCGATGCCATTTCTGTGCTTCATCGTCAATGTGAAGATCCAAGGAATAAACTTAACTTGCAGAGGTGTAGCGGAACCTAATACTGGTCTCACAGGGAATGCTCAAAGCACCGACGGTAAGAAGAGTCTCTATTCTTGTACTTAAGGCGGCATTGTTCCTTTTGTATTTAATTCCGATGTAATTTCTGTGTTTCATCGTCAATGTGTATGTCCAAGGAATAGATTGAAATTGCAGTGGTGTATCGGATACTATTACTGGTCTCACAGGGAATGCTCAAAGCACCGACTGTAAGAAGAGTATCTATTCTTGTACTTAAGGCGGCATTGTGCCTTTTTTATGTAATTCCGATGCCATTTCTGTGTTTCATCGTCAATGTGAAGGTCCAAGGAATACATTGAAACTGCAGTGGTGTATCGGAAACTAATACTGGTCTCACAGGGAATGCTCAAAGCGCCGACTGTAGGAAGAGTCTCTATTCTTGTACTTAAGGCGGCATTGTGCCTTTTGTATTTAATCCCGAAGCCATTTCTGTGTTTCATCGTCAGTGTGTATGTCCAAGGAATAGATTGAACCTGCAGTGGTGTATCGGATACTATTACTGGTATCACAGGGAATGCTCAAAGCACCGACTGTAAGAAGAGCTTCTATTCTTGTACTTAAGGCGGCATTGTGCCTTTTGTATTTAATTCCGATGTAATTTCAGTGTTTCATCGTCAATGTGAATGTCCAAGGAATTCATTGAACCTCCAGTGGTGTATCGGAAACTAATACTGATCTCACAGGGAATGCTCAAATCACCGACGGTAAGAAGAGTCTCTATTCTTGTACTTCAGGCGGCATTGTTCCTTTTGTATTTACTTCCGATGTAATTTCTGTTTTTCATCGTCAATGTGTATGTCCACGGAATAGATTGAACCTGCAGTGGTGTATCGGATACTATTACTGGTCTCACAGGGAATGCTCAAAGCACCGACTGTAAAAAGAGTCTCTATTCTAGTACTTAACGCGATATTGTGCCTTTTGTATTTAATACCGATGCCATTTCTGTGTTTCATCGTCAATGTGTATGTCCAAGGAATAGATTGAACCTGCGGTGGTGTATCGGATACTATTACTGGTCTCACTGGGAATGCTCTAAGCACCGATTGTAAGAAGAGTCTCTATTCTTGTACGTAATGCGGCATTGTGCCTTTTGTATTTGATTCCGATGCGATTTCTGTGTTTCATCGTCAATGTGAAGGTCCAAGGAATACATTGGACCTGCAGTGGTGTATCGGAAACTCATACTGGTCTCACAGGGAATGCTCAAAGCACCGACGGTAAGAAGAGTCTCAATTCTTGTACTTAAGGCGGCATTGTTCCTTTTGTATTTAATTCCGATGTAATTTCTGTGTTTCATCGTCAATGTGTATGTCCAAAGAATAGAATGAACCTGCAGTGGTGTATCGGATACTATTATTGGTTTCACAGGGAATGCTCACAGCACCGACTGTAAGAAGAGTCTCTATTCTTGTACTTAAGGCGGCATTATGCCTTTTGTATTTAATTCCGATGTAATTTCAGTGTTTCATCGTCAATGTGAAGGTCCAAGGAATACATTGAACCTGCAGTGGTGTATCGGAAACTAATACTGGTCTCACAGGGAATGCTCAAAGCAGAGACTGTAAGAAGAGTCTCTATTCTTGTACTTAAGGCGGCATTGTGCCTTTTGTATTTAATTCCGATGCCATTTCTGTGTTTCATCGTCAATGTGAAGGTCCAAAGAATAAACTGAACCTGCAGAGGTGTAGCGGAAACGAATACTGGTCTCACAGGGAATGCTCAAAGCACAGACTGTAAGATGAGTCTCTATTCTTGTACTTAAGGCGGCATTGTTCCTTTTGTATTTAATTCCGATGCCATTTCTGTGTTTCATCGTCAATGTGAAGGTCCAAGGAATAAACGGAACCTGCAGAGGTGTAGCGGAAACTAATACTGGGGTCACAGGTAATGCTCAAAGCACCGACGGTAAGAAGAGTCTCTATTCTTGTACTTAAGGCAACATTGTTCCTTCTGTATTTAATTCCGATGTAATTTCTGTGTTTCATCGTCAATGTGTATGTCCAAGGAATAGATTGAACCTGCAGTGGTGTATCGGATACTATTACTGGTCTCACAGGGAATGCTCAAAGCACCGACTGTAAGAAGATTCTCTATTCTTGTACTTAAGGCGGCATTCTGCCTTTTTATTTAATTCCGATGTAATTTCAGTGTTTCATCGTCAATGTGAAGGTCCAAGGAATACATTGAACCTGCAGTGGTGTATCGGAAACTAATACTGGTCTCACAGGGAATGCTCAAAGCAGAGACTGTAAGAAGAGTCTCTATTCTTGTACTTAAGGCGGCATTGTGCCTTTTGTATTTAATTCCGATGCCATATCTGTGTTTCATCGTCAATGTGAAGGTCCAAAGAATAAACTGAACCTGCAGAGGTGTAGCGGAAACTAATACTGGTCTCACAGGGAATGCTCAAAGCAAAGACTGTAAGAAGAGTCACTATTCTTGTACTTAAGGCGGCACTGTGCCTGTTGTATTTAATTCCGATGCCATTTCTGTGCTTCATCGTCAATGAGAAGGTCCAAGGGATAAACGTAACTTGCAGAGGTGTAGCGGAACCTAATACTGGTCTCACAGGGAATGCTCAAAGCACCGACGGTAAGAAGAGTCTCTATTCTTGTACTTAAGGCGGCATTGTTCCTTTTCTATTTAATTCCGATGTAATTTCTGTGTTTCATCGTCAATGTGTATGTCCAAGGAATAGATTGAACCTGCAGTGGTGTATCGGATACTATTACTGGTCTCACAGGGAATGCTCAAAGCACCGACTGTAAGAAGAGTCCCTATTCTTGTACTTAAGGCGGCATTGTTCGTTTTAGATTTAATTCCGATGCCATTTCTGTGTTTCATCGTCAATGTGAAGGTCCAAGGAATACATTGAACCTGCAGTGGTGTATCGGAAACTAATACTGGTCTCACCGGGAATGCTCAAAGCACCGACTGTAAGAAGAGTATCTATTCTTGTACTTAAGGCGGCATTGTGCCTTTTTTATGTAATTCCGATGCCATTTCTGTGTTTCATCGTCAATGTGAAGGTCCAAGGAATACATTGAACCTGCAGTGGTGTATCGGAAACTAATACTGGTCTCACAGGGTATGCTCAAAGCACCGACTGTAGGAAGAGTCTCTATTCTTGTACTTAAGGCGGCATTGTGCCTTTTGTATTTAATTCCGATGCCATTTCTGTGTTTCATCGTCAGTGTGTATGTCCAAGGAATAGATTGAACCTGCAGTGGTGTATCGGATACTATTACTGGTATCACAGGGAATGCTCAAAGCACCGACTGTAAGAAGAGTCTTTATTCTTGTACTTACGGCGGCATTGTGCCTTTTGTATTTAATTCCGTTGTAATTTCCGTGTTTCATCGTCAATGTGAATGTCCAAGGAATTCATTGAACCTCCAGTGGTGTATCGGAAACTAATACTGATCTCACAGGGAATGCTCAAATCACCGACGGTAAGAAGAGTCTCTATTCTTGTACTTCAGGCGGCATTGTTCCTTTTGTATTTACTACCGATGTTATTTCTGTGTTTCATCGTCAATGTGTATGTCCAAGGAATAGATTGAACCTGCAGTGGTGTATCGGATACTATTACTGGTCTCACAGGGAATGCTCAAAGCACCGACTGTAAGAAGAGTCTCTATTCCTGTACTTAAGGCGGCATTGTGCCTTTTGTATTTAATACCGATGCCATTTCTGTGTTTCATCGTCAATGTCTATGTCCAAGGAATAGATTGAACCTGCGGTGGTGTATCGGATACTATTACTGGTCTCACTGGGAATGCTCAAAGCACCGATTGTAAGAAGAGTCTCTATTCTTGTACTTCATGCGGCATTGTGCCTTTTGTATTTGATTCCGATGCGATTTCTGTGTTTCATCGTCAATGTGAAGGTCCAAGGAATACATTGGACCTGCAGTGGTGTATCGGAAACTAATACTGGTCTCACAGGGAATGCTCAAAGCACCGACGGTAAGAAGAGTCTCTATTCTTGTACTTAAGGCGGCATTGTTCCTTTTGTATTTAATTTAGATGTAATTTCTGTGTTTCATCGTCAATGTGTATGTCCAAAGAATAGAATGAACCTGCAGTGGTGTATCGGATACTATTATTGGTCTCACAGGGAATGTTCACGGCACCGACTGTAAGAAGAGTCTCTATTCTTGTACTTAAGGCGGCATTATGCCATTTGTATATAATTCCGATGTAATTTCAGTGTTTCATCGTCAATGTGAAGGTCCAAGGAATACACTGAACCTGCAGAGGTGTAGCGGAAACTAATACTGGTCTCACAGGGAATGCTCAAAGCACAGACTGTAAGAAGAGTCTCTATTCTTGTACTTAAGGCGGCATTGTTCCTTTTGTATTTAATTCCGATGCCATTTCTGTGTTTCATCGTCAATGTGAAGGTCCAAGGAATAAATTGAACCTGCAGAGGTGTAGCGGAAACTAATACTGGGGTCACAGGTAATGCTCAAAGCACCGACGGTATGAAGAGTCTCTATTCTTGTACTTAAGACAGCATTGTTCCTTTTGTATTTAATTCCGATGTAATTTCTGTGTTTCATCGTCAATGTGTATGTCCAAGGAATAGATTGAACCTGCAGTGGTGTATCGGATACTATTACTGGTCTCACAGGGAATGCTCAAAGCGCCGACCGTAAGAAGAGTCTCTATTCTTGTACTTAAGGCGGCATTGTGCCTTTTGTATTTGATTCCGATGTAATTTCAGTGTTTCATCGTCAATATGAATGTCCAAGGAATTCATTGAACCTCCAGTGGTATATCGGAAACTAATACTGGTCTCACAGGGAATGCTCAAAGCACCGACGGTAAGAAGACTCTCTATTCTTGTACTTACGGCGGCATTGTTCCTTTTGTATTTAATTCCGATGTAATTTCTGTGTTTCAACGTCAATGTGTATGTCCAAGGAATACATTGAACCTGCAGTGCTAAATCGGATACAATTACTGGTCTCACAGGGAATGCTCAAACACCGACTGTAAGAAGAGTCTCTATTCTTGTACTTAAGGCGGCATTGTGCCTTTTGTATTTGATTCCGATGTAATTTCAGTGTTTCATCGTCAATATGAATGTCCAAGGAATTCATTGAACCTCCATTGGTATATCGGAAACTAATACTGGTCTCACAGGGAATGCTCAAAGCACCGACGGTAAGAAGACTCTCTATTCTTGTACTTACGGCGGCATTGTTCCTTTTGTATTTAATTCCGATGTAATTTCTGTGTTTCAACGTCAATGTGTATGTCCAAGGAATACATTGAACCTGCAGTGCTAAATCGGATACAATTACTGGTCTCACAGGGAATGCTCAAACACCGACTGTAAGAAGAGTCTCTATTCTTGTACTTAAGGTGGCATTGTGCGTTTTGGATTTAATTCCGATGCTATTTCTGTGTTTCATCGTCAATGTGAAGGTCCAAGGAATACATTGAACCTGCAGTGGTGTATCGGAAACTAATACTGGTCTCACAGGGAATGCTCAAAGCACCGACGGTAAAAAGGGTCTCTATTCCTGTACTTAAGGCGGCATTGTTCCTTTTGTATTTAATTCCGATGTAATTTCTGTGTTTCATCGTCAATGTGTGTGTCCACGGAATAGATTGAACCTGCAGTGGTGTATCGGATACTATTACTGGTCTCACAGCTAATGCTGAAAGCACCGACTGTAAAAAGAGTCTCTATTCTTGTACTAAAGGCGGCATTGTTCCTTTTGTAATTAATTCCGATGTATTTTCTGTGTTTCATCGTCAATGTGTATGTCCATGGAATACATTGAACCTGCAGTGGTGTATCGGAAACTAATACTGGTATCACAGGGAATGCTCAAAGCACCGACGGTAAGAAGTGTCTCTATTCTTGTACTTAAGGCGGCATTGTGGCTTTTGTATTTAATTCCGATGCAATTTCAGTGTTTCATCGTCAATGTGAATGCCCAAGGAATTCATTGAACCTCCAGTTGTGTATCGGAAACTAATACTGGTCTCACAGGGAATGCTCAGAGCACCGACGGTAAAAAGAGTCTCTATTCCTGTACTTAAGGCGGCATTGTTCCTTTCGTATTTAATTCCGATGTAATTTCTGTGTTTCATCGTCAAAGTGTATGTCCACGGAATAGATTGAACCTGCAGTGGTGTATCGGATACTAATACTGGTCTCACAGGGAATGCTGAAAGCACCGACTGTAAGAAGAGTCTCTATTCTTGTACTTAAGGCGGCATTGTGCCTTTTGTATTTAATTGCGATGCGATTCCTGTGTTTCATCGTCAATGTGAAGGTTCAACGAATAAACTGAACCTGCAGAGGTGTAGCGGAAACTAATACTGGTCTCACAGGGAATGCTCAAAGCACAGACTGTAAGAAGAGTCTCTATTCTTGTACTAAAGGCGGCATTGTACCTTTTGTAATTAATTCCGATGTAATTTCTGTGTTTCATCGTCAATGTGTATGTCCAAGGAATACATTGAACCTGCAGTGGTGTATCGGTTACTATTACTGGTCTCACAGGGAATGCTCAAAGCACCGACTGTAAGTAGAGACACTATTCTTGTACTTAAGGAGGCATTGTGCATTTTGTATTTAATTCCGATGCCATTTCTGTGTTTCATCGTCAATGTCAAGGTCCAAGGAATAAACTGAACCTGCAGAGGTGTAGCGGAAACTAATACTGGTCTCACATGGAATGCTAAAGCACCGACGGTAAGAAGAGTCTCTATTCTTGTACTTAAGGCGGAATTGTTCCTTTTGTATTTAATTCCGATGTAATTTCTGTGTTTCATCGTCAATGTGTATGTCCAAGGATTAGATTGAACCTGCAGTGGTGTATCGGATACTATTATTGGTCTCACAGGGAATGCTCAAAGCACCGACTGTAAGAAGAGTCTCTATTCTTGTACTTAAGGCGGCATTGTGCCTTTTGTATTTAATTCCGATGTAATTTCATTGTTTCATCGTCAATGTGAAGGTCCAAGGAATTCAATGAATCTCCAGTGGTGTATCGGAAACTAATACTGGTCTCACAGGGAATGCTCAAAGCACCGACGGTAAGAAGAGTCTCTATTCTTGTACTTAAAGCGGTATTGTTCCTTTTGATTTTAACTCCGATGTAATATCTGTGTTTCATCGTCAATGTGTATGTCCAAGGAATAGATTGAACCTGCAGTGGTGTATCGGATTCTATTACTGGTCTCACAGGGAATGCTCAAAGCACCGACTGTAAGAAGAGTCTCTATTCTTGTACTTAAAGCGGCATTGTGCCTTTTGTATTTAATTCCGATGTAATTTCAGTGTTTCATCGTCAATGTGAAGGTCCAAGGAATTCATTGAACCTCCAGTGGGGTATCGGAGACTAATACTGGTCTCACAGGGAATGCTCTAAGCACCGACGGTAAGAAGAGTTTCTATTCTTGTACTTAAGGCGGCATTGTTCCTATTGTATTTAATTCCGTTGTAATTTCTGTGTTTCATCGTCAATGTGTATGTCCAAGGAATAGATTGAACATGCAGTGGTGTATCGGATAATATTACTGGTCTCACAGGGAATGCTCAAAGCACCGACGGTAAGAAGAGTCCCTATTCTTGTACTTAAGGCGGCATTGTGCGTTTTGGATTTAATTCCGATGCCATTTCTGTGTTTCGTCGTCAATGTGACGGTCCAAGGAATACATTGAACCTGCAGTGGTGTATCGGAAACTAATACTGGTCTCACAGCGAATGCTCAAAGCACCGACTGTAAGAAGAGTCTCTATTCTTGTACTAAAGGCGGCATTGTGCGTTTTATATTTAATTCCGATGCCATTTCTGTGTTTTTTCGCCAATGTGAAGGTCCAAGGAATAAACTGAACCTGCAGAGGTGTAGCGGAAACTAATACTGGTATCACAGGTAATGCTCAAATCACCGACGGTAAGAAGAGTCTCTATTCTTGTACTTAAGGCGGCATTGTGCCTTCTGAATTTAATTCCGATGTAATTTCAGTGTTTCATCGTCAATGTGAACGTCCAAGGAATTCATTGAACCACAAGTGGTGTATCGGAAACTAATACTGGTCTCACAGGGAATGCTCAAAGCACCGACGGTAAGAAGAGTCTCTATTCTTGTACTTAAGGCGGCATTGTGCCTTTTGTATTTAATTCCGATGTTATTTCTGTGTTTCATCGTCAATGTATATGCCCAAGGAATAGATTGAACCTGCAGTGGTGTATCGGATACTATTACTGGTCTCACAGGGAGTGCTCAAAGCACCGACTGTAAGAAGAGTCTCTATTCTTGTACTTAAGGCGGCATTGTGCCTTTTGTATTTGATTCCGATGCGATTTCTGTGTTTCATCGTCAATGTGAAGGTCCAAGGAATACATTGAACCTGCAGTGGTGTATCGGATACTATTACTGGTCTCACAGGGAATGCTCAAAGCACCGACTGTAAGAAGAGTCTCTATTCTTCTACGTAAGGCGGCATTGAGCATTTTCTATTTAATTCCGATGCCATTTCTGTGTTTCATCGTCAATGTGAAGGTCCAAGGAATACATTGAACCTGCAGTGGTGTATCGGATACTATCACTGGTCTCACAGGGAATGCTCAAACCACCTACTGTAAGAAGAGTCTCTATTCTTGTACTTAAGGCGGCTTTGTGCCTTTTGTATTTAATTCCGATGCGATTCCTGTGTTTCATCGTCAATGTGAAGGTCCAAGGAATACATTGAACCTGCAGTGGTGTATCGGATACTATTACTGGTCTCACAGGGAATGCTCAAAGCACCGGCTGTAAGAAGAGTCTCTATTCTTGTACTTAAGGCGGCATTGTGCCTTTTGTATTTAATTCCGATGCCATTTCCGTGTTTCATCGTCAATGTGAAGGTCCAAGGAATACATTGAACCTGCAGTGGTGTATCGGATACCATTACTGGTCTCACAGGGAGTGATCAAAGCACCGACTGTAAGAAGAGTCTCTATTCTTGTACTTAAGGCGGCATTGTGCCTTTTGTATTTAATTCCGATGCCATTTCTGTGTTTCATCGTCAATGTGAAGATCCAAAGAATAAACTGAACCTGCAGAAGTGTAGCGGAAACTAATACTGGTCTCACAGGGAAAGCTCAAAGCACCGACTGTAAGAAGAGTCTCTATTCTTGTACTTAAGGCGGCATTTTGCCTTTTGTATTTAATTCCAGTGCCATTTCTGTGGTTCATCGTCAGTGTGAAAGTCCAAGGAATACATTGAACCTGCAGTGGTGTTTCGGATACTATTACTGGTCTCACAGGGAATGCTCAAAGCACCGACTGTTTGAAGAGGCTCTACTCTTGTACTTAAGGCGGTATTGTGCCTTTTGTATTTAATTCCGATGCGATTTCTGTGTTTCATCGACAATGTGTATGTGCAAGGAATACTTTGAACCTGCAGTGGTGTATCGGATACTATTACTGGTCTCACAGGGAATGCTCAAAGCACTGACTGTAAGAAGAGTCTCTATTCTTGTACTTAAGGCGGCATTGTGCCTTTTGTATTTAATTCCGATGCCATTTCTGTGTTTCATCGACAATGTGAAGGTCCGAGGAATATACTGAACCTGCAGAGGTGTAGCGGAAACTAATATTGGTCTCACAGGGAATGCTCAAAGCACCGACTGTAAGAAGGGTCCCTATTCTTGTACTTAAGGCGGTATTGTGCCTTTTGTATTTAATTCCGATGCCATTTCTGTGTTTCATCGTCAATGTGAAGGTCCAAGGAATTTATTCAACCTGCAGTGGTGTATCGGATACTATTACTGGTCTCACAGGGAATGCTCAAAGCACCGACTGTAAGAAGAGTCTCTATTCTTGTACATAAGGCGGCATTGTGCCTTTTGTATTTAATTCCGATGCCATTTCTGTGTTTCATCGTCAATGTGAAGGTCCAAGGAATACATTGAACCTGCAGTGGTGTATCGGATACTATTACTGGTCTCACAGGGAATGCTCAACGCACCGACTGTAAGAAGGGTCTCTATTATTGTACTTAATGGGGCATTGTGCCTTTTGTATTTAATTCCGATGCCATTTCTGTGTTTCATCGTCAATGTGAAGGTCCAAGGAATAAACTGAACCTGCAGAGGTGTAGCGGAAACTAATACTGGTCTCACAGGGAATGATCAAAGAACCGAATGTAAGAAGAGTCTCTATTCTTGTACTTAAGGCGGCATTGTGCCTTTTGTATTTAATTCCGATGCCATTTCTGTGTTTCATCGTCAATGTGAAGGTCCAAGGAATACATTGAACCTGCAGTGGTGTATCGGATCCTATTACTGGTCTCACAGGGAATGCTCAAAGCACCGACTGTAAGAAGAGTCTCTATTCTTGTACTTAAGGCGGCATTGTGCTTTTTGTATTTAATTCCGATGCCATTTCTGCGTTTCATCGTCAATGTGAAGGTCCAAGGAATACATTGAACCTGCAGTGGTGTATCGGATACTATTACTGTTCCCACAGGGAATGCTCAAAGCACCGACTGTAAGAAGAGTCTCTATTCTTGTACTTAAGGCGGCATTGTGCCTTTTGTATTTAATTCCGATGCCATTTCTGTGTTTCATCGTGAATGTGAAGGTCCAAGAAATACATTGAACCTGCAGTGGTGTATCAGATACTATTACTGGTCTCACAGGGAATGCTCAAAGCACCGACTGTAAGAAGAGGCTCTATGCTTGTACTTAAGGCGGCATTGTGCCTTTTGTATTTAATTTCGATGCCATTTGTGTGTTTCATCGTCAATGTGAAGGTCCAAGGAATTTATTCAACCTGCAGTGGTGTATCGGATACTATTACTGGTCTCACAGGGAATGCTCAAGGCACCGACTGTAAGAAGAGTCTCTATTCTTGTACTTAAGGCGGCATTTTGCCTTTTGTATTTAATTCCGATGCCATTTCTGTGTTTCATCGTCAATGTGAAGGTCCAAGGAATACATTGAACCTGCAGTGGTGTATCGGAAACTATTACTGGTCTCACAGGGACTGCTCAAAGCACCGACTGTGAGAAGAGTCTCTATGCTTGTACTTAAGGCGGCATTGTGCCTTTTGTATTTAATTCCGATGTAATTTCTGTGTTTCATCGTCAATGTGTATGTCCAAGGAATAGATTGAACCTCCAGTGGTGTATCGGATACTATTACTGGTCTCACAGGGATTGCTCAAAGCACCGACTGTAAGAATGATCTCTATTATTGTACTTAATGGGGCATTGTGCCTTTTGTATTTAATTCCGATGCCATTTCCGTGTTTCATCGTCAATGTGAAGGTCCAAGGAATACATTGAACCTGCAGTGGTGTATCGGATACCATTACTGGTCTCACAGGGAATGATCAAAGCACCGACTGTAAGAAGAGTCTCTATTCTTGTACTTAAGGCGGCATTGTGCCTTTTGTATTTAATTCCGATGCCATTTCTGTGTTTCATCGTCAATGTGAAGATCCAAAGAATAAACTGAACCTGCAGAAGTGTAGCGGAAACTAATACTGGTCTCACAGGGAAAGCTCAAAGCACCGACTGTAAGAAGAGTCTCTATTCTTGTACTTAAGGCGGCATTGTGCCTTTTGTATTTAATTCCAGTGCCATTTCTGTGGTTCATCGTCAATGTGAAAGTCCAAGGAATACATTGAACCTGCAGAGGTGTAGCGGAAACTAATATTGGTCTCACAGGGAATGCTCAAAGCTTCGACTGTAAGAAGGGTCTCTATTCTTGTACTTAAGGCGGTATTGTGCCTTTTGTATTTAATTCCGATGCCATTTCTGTGTTTCATCGTCAATGTGAAGGTCCAAGGAATTTATTCAACCTGCAGTGGTGTATCGGATACTATTACTGGTCTCACAGGGAATGCTCAAAGCACCGACTGTAAGAAGAGTCTCTATTCTTGTACATAAGGCGGCATTGTGCCTTTTGTATTTAATTCCGATGCCATTTCTGTGTTTCATCGTCAATGTGAAGGTCCCCGGAATACATTGAACCTGCAGTGGTGTATCGGATACTATTACTGGTCTCACAGGGAATGCTCAAAGCACCGACTGTAAGAAGGCCCTCTATTATTGTACTTAATGGGGCATTGTGCCTTTTGTATTTAATTCCGATGCCATTTCTGTGTTTCATCGTCAATGTGAAGGTCCAAGGAATAAACTGAACCTGCAGAGGTGTAGCGGAAACTAATACTGGTCTCACAGGGAATGATCAAAGAACCGAATGTAAGAAGAGTCTCTATTCTTGTACTTAAGGCGGCATTGTGCCTTTTGTATTTAATTCCGATGCCATTTCCGTGTTTCATCGTCAATGTGAAGGTCCAAGGAATACATTGAACCTGCAGTGGTGTATCGGATCCTATTACTGGTCTCACAGGGAATGCTCAAAGCACCGACTGTAAGAAGAGTCTCTATTCTTGTACTTAAGGCGGCATTGTGCTTTTTGTATTTAATTCCGATGACATTTCTGTGTTTCATCGTCAATGTGAAGGTCCAAGGAATACATTGAACCTGCAGTGGTGTATCGGATACTATTACTGTTCTCACAGGGAATGCTCAAAGCACCGACTGTAAGAAGAGTCTCTATTCTTGTACTTAAGGCGGCATTGTGCCTTTTGTATTTAATTCCGATGCCATTTCTGTGTTTCATCGTCAATGTGAAGGTCCAAGAAATACATTGAACCTGCAGTGGTGTATCAGATACTATTACTGGTCTCACAGGGAATGCTCAAAGCACCGACTGTAAGAAGAGGCTCTATGCTTGTACTTAAGGCGGCATTGTGCCTTTTGTATTTAATTTCGATGTTATTTCTGTGTTTCATCGTCAATGTATATGCCCAAGGAATAGATTGAACCTGCAGTGGTGTATCGGATACTATTACTGGTCTCACAGGGAATGCTCAAAGCACCGACTGTAAGAAGAGTCTCTATTCTTGTACTTAAGGCGGCATTGTGCCTTTTGTATTTGATTCCGATGCGATTTCTGTGTTTCATCGTCAATGTGAAGGTCCAAGGAATACATTGAACCTGCAGTGGTGTATCGGATACTATTACTGGTCTCACAGGGAATGCTCAAAGCACCGACTGTAAGAAGAGTCTCTATTCTTCTACTTAAGGCGGCATTGAGCATTTTCTATTTAATTCCGATGCCATTTCTGTGTTTCATCGTCGATGTGAAGGTCCAAGGAATAAACTGAAATTGCAAAGGTGAAGCGGAAACTAATACTGGTCTCAAAGGGAATGCTCAAAGCACCGACTGTAAGAAGAGTCTCTATTCTTGTACTTAAGGCGGCATTGTGCCTTTTGTATTTAATTCCGATGCGATTTCTGTGTTTCATCGTCAATGTGTAGGGCCAAGGAATACATTGAACCTGCAGTGGTGTATCGGATACCATTACTGGTCTCATAGGGAATGATCAAAGCACCGACTGTAAGAAGAGTCTCTATTCTTGTACTTAAGGCGGCATTGTGCCTTTTGTATTTAATTCCGATGCCATTTCTGTGTTTCATCGTCAATGTGAAGATCCAAAGAATAAACTGAACCTGCAGAAGTGTAGCGGAAACTAATACTGGTCTCACAGGGAAAGCTCAAAGCACCGACTGTAAGAAGAGTCTCTATTCTTGTACTTAAGGCGGCATTGTGCCTTTTGTATTTAATTCCAGTGCCATTTCTGTGGTTCATCGTCAGTGTGAAAGTCCAAGGAATACATTGAACCTGCAGTGGTGTTTCGGATACTATTACTGGTCTCACAGGGAATGCTCAAAGCACCGACTGTCTGAAGAGGCTCTACTCTTGTACTTAAGGCGGTATTGTGCCTTTTGTATTTAATTCCGATGCGATTTCTGTGTTTCATCGACAATGTGTATGTGCAAGGAATACATTGAACCTGCAGTGGTGTATCGGATACTATTACTGGTCTCACAGGGAATGCTCAAAGCACTGACTGTAAGAAGAGTCTCTATTCTTGTACTTAAGGCGGCATTGTGCCTTTTGTATTTAATTCCGATGCCATTTCTGTGTTTCATCGACAATTTGAAGGTCCGAGGAATATACTGAACCTGCAGAGGTGTAGCGGAAACTAATATTGGTCTCACAGGGAATGCTCAAAGCACCGACTGTAAGAAGGGTCTCTATTCTTGTACTTAAGGCGGTATTGTGCCTTTTGTATTTAATTCCGATGACATTTCTGTGTTTCATCGTCAATGTGAAGGTCCAAGGAATTTATTCAACCTGCAGTGATGTATCGGATACTATTACTGGTCTCACAGGGAATGCTCAAAGCACCGACTGTAAGAAGAGTCTCTATTCTTGTACATAAGGCGGCATTGTGCCTTTTGTATTTAATTCCGATGCCATTTCTGTGTTTCATCGTCAATGTGAAGGTCCAAGGAATACATTGAACCTGCAGTGGTGTATCGGATACTATTACTGGTCTCACAGGGAATGCTCAAAGCACCGACTGTAAGAAGGGTCTCTATTATTGTACTTAATGGGGCATTGTGCCTTTTGTATTTAATTCCGATGCCATTTCTGTGTTTCATCGTCAATGTGAAGGTCCAAGGAATAAACTGAACCTGCAGAGGTGTAGCGGAAACTAATACTGGTCTCACAGGGAATGATCAAAGAACCGAATGTAAGAAGAGTCTCTATTCTTGTACTTAAGGCGGCATTGTGCCTTTTGTATTTAATTCCGATGCCATTTCTGTGTTTCATCGTCAATGTGAAGGTCCGAGGAATACATTGAACCTGCAGTGGTGTATCGGATCCTATTACTGGTCTTACAGGGAATGCTCAAAGCACCGACTGTAAGAAGAGTCTCTATTCTTGTACTTAAGGTGGCATTGTGCTTTTTGTATTTAATTCCGATGCCATTTCTGTGTTTCATCGTCAATGTGAAGGTCCAAGGAATACATTGAACCTGCAGTGGTGTATCGGATACTATTACTGTTCTCACAGGGAATGCTCAAAGCACCGACTGTAAGAAGAGTCTCTATGCTTGTACTTAAGGCGGCATTGTGCCTTTTGTATTTAATTTCGATGCCATTTCTGTGTTTCATCGACAATGTGAAGGTCCAAGGAATTTATTCAACCTGCAGTGGTGTATCGGATACTATTACTGGGCTCACAGGGAATGCTCAAGGCACCGACTGTAAGAAGAGTCTCTATTCTTGTACTTAAGGCGGCATTTTGCCTTTTGTATTTATTTCCGATGCCATTTCTGTGTTTCATCGTCAATGTGAAGGTCAAAGGAATACATTGAACCTGCAGTGGTGTATCGGAAACTATTACTGGTCTCACAGGGACTGCTCAAAGCACCGACTGTAAGAAGAGTCTCTATGCTTGTACTTAAGGCGGCATTGTGCCTTTTGTATTTAATTCCGATGTAATTTCTGTGTTTCATCGTCAATGTGTATGTCCAAGGAATAGATTGAACCTCCAGTGGTGTATCGGATACTATTACTGGTCTCACAGGGATTGCTCAAAGCACCGACTGTAAGAATGGTCTCTATTATTGTACTTAATGGGGCATTGTGCCTTTTGTATTTAATTCCGATGCCATTTCCGTGTTTCATCGTCAATGTGAAGGTCCAAGGAATACATTGAACCTGCAGTGGTGTATCGGATACCATTACTGGTCTCACAGGGAATGATCAAACACCGACTGTAAGAAGAGTCTCTATTCTTGTACTTAAGGCGGCATTGAGCCTTTTGTATTTAATTCCGATGCCATTTCTGTGTTTCATCGTCAATGTGAAGATCCAAAGAATAAACTGAACCTGCAGAAGTGTAGCGGAAACTAATACTGGTCTCACAGGGAAAGCTCAAAGCACCGACTGTAAGAAGAGTCTCTATTCTTGTACTTAAGGCGGCATTGTGCCTTTTGTATTTAATTCCAGTGCCATTTCTGTGGTTCATCGTCAATGTGAAAGTCCAAGGAATACATTGAACCTGCAGTGGTGTTTCGGATACTATTACTGGTCTCACAGGGAATTCTCAAAGCACCGACTGTATGAAGAGGCTCTACTCTTGTACTTAAGGCGGTATTGTGCCTTTTGTATTTAATTCCGATGCGATTTCTGTGTTTCATCGACAATGTGTATGTGCAAGGAATACATTGAACCTGCAGTGGTGTATCGGATACTATTACTGGTCTCACAGGGAATGCTCAAAGCACTGACTGTAAGAAGAGTCTCTATTCTTGTACTTAAGGCGGCATTGTGCCTTTTGTATTTAATTCCGATGCCATTTCTGTGTTTCATCGTCAATGTGAAGGTCCAAGAAATACATTGAACCTGCAGTGGTGTATCAGATACTATTACTGGTCTCACAGGGAATGCTCAAAGCACCGACTGTAAGAAGAGGCTCTATGCTTGTACTTAAGGCGGCATTGTGCCTTTTGTATTTAATTTCGATGCCATTTCTGTGTTTCATCGTCAATGTGAAGGTCCAAGGAATTTATTCAACCTGCAGTGGTGTATCGGATACTATTACTGGTCTCACAGGGAATGCTCAAGGCACCGACTGTAAGAAGAGTCTCTATTCTTGTACTTAAGGCGGCATTTTGCCTTTTGTATTTAATTCCGATGCCATTTCTGTGTTTCATCGTCAATGTGAAGGTCCAAGGAATACATTGAACCTGCAGTGGTGTATCGGAAACTATTACTGGTCTCACAGGGACTGCTCAAAGCACCGACTGTAAGAAGAGTCTCTATGCTTGTACTTAAGGCGGCATTGTGAATTTTGTATTTAATTCCGATGTAATTTCTGTGTTTCATCGTCAATGTGTACGTCCAAGGAATAGATTGAACCTCCAGTGGTGTATCGGATACTATTACTGGTCTCACAGGGAATGCTCAGAGCACCGACTGTAAGAGGAGTCTCTATTCTTGTACTTAAGGCGGCATTGTGGCTTTTGTATTTAATTCCGATGTAATTTCAGTGTTTCATCGTCAATGTGAATGCCCAAGGAATTCATTGAACCTCCAGTTGTGTATCGGAAACTAATACTGGTCTCACAGGGAATGCTCAGAGCACCGACGGTAAAAAGAGTCTCTATTCCAGTACATAAGGCGGCATTGTTCCTTTTGTATTTAATTCCGATGTAATTTCTGTGTTTCATCGTCAATGTGTATGTCCAAGGAATAGATTGAACCTGCAGTGGTGTATCGGATACTGTTACTGGTCTCACAGGGAATGCTGAAAGCACCGACTGTAAGAAGAGTCTCTATTCTTGTACTTAAGGCGGCATTGTGCCTTTTGTATTTAATTCCGATGCCATTTCCGTGTTTCATCGTCAATGTGAAGGTCCAAGGAATACACTGAACCTGCAGTGGTGTATCGGATACCATTACTGGTCTCACAGGGAATGATCAAAGCACCGAGTGTAAGAAGAGTCTCTATTCTTGTACTTAAGGAGGCATTGTGCGTTTTGCATTTAATTCCGATGCGATTTCTGTGTTTCATCGTCAATGTGAAGGTCCAAGGAATTCATTGAACCTCCAGTTGTGTATCGGAAACTAATACTGGTCTCACAGGGAATGCTCAAAGCACCGACGGTAAAAAGAGTCTCTATTCCTGTACATAAGGCGGCATTGTTCCTTTTGTATTTAATTCCGATGTAATTTCTGTGTTTCATCGACAATGTGTATGTCCAAGGAATAGATTGAACCTGCAGTGGTGTATCGGATTCTATTACTGGTCTCACAGGGAATGCTCAAAACACCGACTGTAAGAAGAGTCTCTGTTCTTGTACTTAGAGCGGCATTGTGCCTTTTGTATGTAATTCCGTTGTAATGTCAGTGTTTCATCGTCAATGTGAAGGTCCAAGGAATTCATTGAACCTTCAGTGGTGTATCGGAAACTAATACTGGTCTCACAGGGAATGCTCGAAGCACCGACGGTAAGAAGAGTTTCTATTCTTGTACGTAAGGCGGCATTGTTCCTATTGTATTTAATTCCGTTGTAATTTCTGTGTTTCATCGTCAATGTGTATGTCAAAGGAATAGATTGAACCTGCAGTGGTGTATCGGATACTATTACTGGTCTCACAGGGAATGCTCAAAGCACCGACGGCAAGAAGAGTCCCTATTCTTGTACTTAAGGCGGCATTGTGCGTTTTGGATTTAATTCCGATGCCATTTCTGTGTTTCATCGTCAATGTGACGGTCCAAGGAATACATTGAACCTGCAGTGGTGTATCGGAAACTAATACTGGTCTCACAGGGAATGCTCAAAGCACCGACTGTAAGAAGAGTCTCTATTCTTGTACTTAAGGCGGCATTGTGCCTTCTGTATTACATTCCGATGTAATTTCAGTGTTTCATCGTCAATGTGAACGTCCAAGGAATTCATTGAAACTCCAGTGGTGTATCGGAAACTAATACTGGTCTCACAGGGAATGCTCAAAGCACCGACGGTAAGAAGAGTCTCTATTCTTGTACTTAAGGCGGCATTGTGCCGTTTGTATTTAATTCCGATGTTATTTCTGTGTTTCATCGTCAATGTTTATGTCCAAGGAATTGATTGAACCTGCATTGGTGTATCGGATCCTATTACTAGTCTCACAGGGAATGCTCAAACACCGACTGTAAGAAGAGTCTCTATTCTTCTACTTAAGGCGGCATTGAGCCTTTTCTATTTAACTCCGATGCCATTTCTGTGTTTCATCGTCGATGTGGAGGTCCAAGGAATAAACTGAACTTGCAGAGGTGTAGCGGAAACTGATACTGGTCTCACAGGGAATGCTCAAAGCACCGACTGTAAGAAGAGTCTCTATTCTTGTACTTAAGGCGGCATTGTACCTTTTGTATTTAATTCCGATGCAATTTCCGTGTTTCATCGTCAATGTGAAGGTCCAAGGAATACACTGAACCTGCAGTGGTGTATCGGATACCATTACTGGTCTCACAGGGAATGATCAAAGCACCGACTGTAAGAAAAGTCTCTATTCTTGTACTTAAGGAGGCATTGTGCGTTTTGCATTTAATTCCAATGCCGTTACTGTGTTTCATCGTCAATGTTAAGGTCCAAGGAATAAACTGAACCTGCAGAGGTGTAGCGGAAACTAATACTGGTCTCACAGGGAATGCTCAAAGCACTGACTGTAAGAAGAGTCTCTATTCTTGTACTTAAGACGGCATTGTGCCTTTTGTATTTAATTCCGATGCCATTTCTGTGTTTCATCGTCAATGTGAAGGTCCAAGGAATAAACTGAACCTGCAGAAGTGTAGCGGAAACTAATACTGGTCTCACAGGGAATGCTCAAAGCACCGACTGTAAGAAGAGTCTCTATTCTTGTACTTAAGGCGGCATTGTGCCTTTTGTATTTAATTCCAGTGCCATTTCTGTGGTTCATCGTCAATGTGAAGGTCCAAGGAATACATTGAACCTGCAGTGGTGTTTCGGATACTATTACTGGTCTCACAGGGAATGCTCAAAGCACCGACCGTATGAAGAGTCTCTACTCTTGTACTTAAGGCGGCATTGTGCCTTTTGTATTTAATTCCGATGCGATTTCTGTGTTTCATCGTCAATGTGTATGTGCAAGGAATACATTGAACCTGCAGTGGTGTATCGGATACTATTACTGGTCTCACAGGGAATGCTCAAAGCACCGACTGTAAGAAGAGTCTCTATTCTTGTACTTAAGGCGCCATTGTGCCTTTTGTATTTAATTCCGATGCCATTTCTGTGTTTCATCGTCAATGTGAAGGTCCAAGGAATATACTGAATCTGCAGAGGTGTAGCGGAAACTAATACTGGTCTCACAGGGAATGCTCAAAGCACCGACTGTAAGAAGAGTCTCTATTCTTGTACTTAAGGCGGTATTGTGCCTTTTGTATTTAATTCCGATGCCATTTCTGTGTTTCATCGTCAATGTGAAGGTCCAAGGAATTTATTCAACCTGCAGTGGTGTACGGATACTATTACTGGTCTCACAGGGAATGCTCAAAGCACCGACTGTAAGAAGAGTCTCTATTCTTGTACTTAAGGAGGCATTGTGCCTTTTGTATATAATTCCGATGCCATTTCTGTGTTTCATCGTCAATGTGAAGCTCCAAGGAATACATTGAACGTGCAGTGGTGTATCGGATACTATTACTGGTCTCACATTGAATGTTCAAAGCACCGACTGTAAGAAGAGTCTCCATTCTTGTACTTAATGCGGCATTGTGCCTTTTGTATTTAATTCCGATGCCATTTCTGTGTTTCATCGTCAATGTGAAGGTCCAAGGAATAAACTGAACCTGCAGAGGTGTAGCGGAAACTAATACTGGTCTCACAGGGAATGATCAAAGCACCGACTGTAAGAAGAGTCTCTATTCTTGTACTTAAGGCGGCATTGTGCCTTTTGTATTTAATTCCGATGCCATTTCTGTGTTTCATCGTCAATGTGAAGGTCCAAGGAATACATTGAACCTGCAGTGGTGTATCGGATACTATTATTGGTCTCACAGGGAATGCTCAAAGCACCGACTGTAAGAAGAGTCTCTATTCTTGTACTTAATTCGGCATTGTGCCTTTTGTATTTAATTCCGATGCCATTTCTGTGTTTCATCGTCAATGTGAAGGTCCAAGGTATACATTGAATCTGCAGTAGTCAATCGGATACTATTACTGGTCTCACAGGGAATGCTCAAAGCACCGACTGCAAGAAGAGTCTCTATTCTTGAACTTAATTCGGCATTGTGCCTTTTGTATTTAATTCCGATGCCACTTCTGTGTTTCATCGTCAATGTGAAGGTCCAAGGAATACATTGAACCTGCAGTGGCGTATCGGATACTATTACTGGTCTCACAGGGAATGCTCAAAGCACCGACTGTAAGAAGAGTCTCTATTCTTGTACTTAAGGCGGCATTGTGCCTTTTGTATTTAATTCCGATGCGATTTCTGTGTTTCATCGTCAATGTGTATGTCCAAGGAATACATTCTACCTGCAGTGGTGTTTCGGATACTATAACTGGTCTCACAGGGAATGCTCAAAGCACCGACTGTAAGAAGAGTCTCTATTCTTGTACTTAAGGCGACATCGTGCCTTTTGTATTTAATTCCGATGCCATTTCTGTGTTTCATCGTCAATGCGAAAGTCCGAGGAATACATTGAACCTGCAGTGGTGTATCGGGTACTATTACTGGTCTCGCACGGAATGCTCAAAGAGCCGACTGTAAGAAGAGTCTCTATTCTTGTACTGAAGGCGGCATTGTGCCTTTTGTATTCAATTCCGATGCCATTTCTGTGTTTCGTCGTCAATGTGAAGGTCCAAGGAATAAACTGAACCTGCAGAGGTGTAGCGGAAACTAAAACTGGTCTCACAGGGAATGCTCAAAGCACCGACTGTAAGAAGAGTCTCTATGCTTGTACTTAAGGCGTCATTGTGCCTTTTGTATTTAATTCCGATGCCATTTCTGTGTTTCATCGTCAATGTGAAGGTCCAAGGAATTTATTCAACCTGCAGTGGTGCATCGGATACTATTACTGGTCTCACAGGGAATGCTCAAAGCACCGACTGTAAGAAAAGTCTCTATTCTTGTACTTAAGGCGGCATTGTGCCTTTTGTATTTAATTCCGATGCCATTTCTGTGTTTCATCGTCAATGTGAAGGTCGAAGGTATACATTGAATCTGCAGTAGTCAATCGGATACTATTACTGGTCTCACAGGGAATGCTCAAAGCACCGACTGCAAGAAGAGTCTCTATTCTTGAACTTAATTCGGCATTGTGCCTTTTGTATTTAATTCCGATGCCACTTCTGTGTTTCATCGTCAATGTGAAGGTCCAAGGAATACATTGAACATGCAGTGGTGTATCGGATACTATTACTGTTCTCACAGGGAATGCTCAAAACACCGACTGTAAGAAGAGTCTCTATTCTTGTACTTAAGGCGGCATTGTGCCTTTTGTATTTAATTCCGATGCCATTTCTGTGTTTCATTGTCAATGTGAAGGTCCAAGGAATACGTTGAACCTGCAGTGGTGTATCGGATACTATTAATGGTCTCACAGGGAATGCTCAAAGCACCGACTGTAAGAAGAGTCTCTATTCTTGTACTTAAGGCGACATCGTGCCTTTTGTATTTAATTCCGATGCCATTTCTGTGTTTCATCGTCAATGCGAAAGTCCGAGGAATACATTGAACCTGCAGTGGTGTATCGGGTACTATTACTGGTCTCGCACGGAATGCTCAAATAGCCGACTGTAAGAAGAGTCTCTATTCTTGTACTGAAGGCGGCATTGTGCCTTTTGTATTCAATTCCGATGCCATTTCTGTGTTTCGTCGTCAATGTGAAGGTCCAAGGAATAAACTGAACCTGCAGAGGTGTAGCGGAAACTAAAACTGGTCTCACAGGGAATGCTCAAAGCACCGACTGTAACACGAGTCTCTATTCTTGTACTTAAGGCGGCATTGTGCCTTTTGTATTTAATTCCGATGCCATTTCTGTGTTTCATCGTCAATGTGAAGGTCCAAGGAATACATTGAACCTGCAGTCGTGTATCGGATACTATTACTGGTCTCACAGGGAATGCTCAAAGCACCGACTGTAAGAAGAGTCTCTATTCTTGTACTTAAGGCGGCATTGTGCCTTTTGTATTTAATTCCGATGACATTTCTCTGTTTCATCGTGAATGTGTATGTCCAAGGAATACATTGAACCTGCAGTGGTGTATCGGATACTATTACTGGTCTCACAGGGAATGCTCAAAGCACCGACTGTAAGAAGAGTCTCTAGTCTTGTACTTAAGGCGACATTGTGCCTTTTGTATTTAAGTCCGATGCCATTTCTGTGTTTCATCGTCAATGTGAAGGTCCAAGGAATAAACTGAACCTGCAGAGGTGTAGCAGAAACTAATACTGGTCTCACAGGGAATGCTCAAAGCACCGACTGTAAGAAGAGTCTCTATTCTTGTACTTAAGGCGGCATTGTGCCTTTTGTATTTAATTCAGATGCGATTTCTGTGTTTCATCGTCTATGTGAAGGGCCAAGGAATACATTGAACCTGCAGTGGTGTATCGGATACTATTACTGGTCTCACAGGGAATGCTCAAAGCACCGACTGTAAGAAGAGTCTCAATTCTTGTACTTAAGGCGGCATTGTGCCTTTTGTATTTAATTCCGATGCCATTTCTGTGTTTCATCGTCAATGTGAAGGTCCAAGGAATAAACTGAACCTGCAGAGGTGTAGCAGAAACTAATAATGGTCTCACAGGTAATGCTCAAAGCACCGACTGTAAGAAGAGTCTCTATTCTTGTACTTCAGGCGGCAATGTTTCTTTTGTATTTAATTCCGATGTATTTTCTGTGGTTCATCGTCAATGTGTATGTCCAAGGAATAGACTGAACCTGCAGTGGTGTATCGGATACTATTACTGGTCTCACAGGGAATGCTCAAAGCACCGACTGTAAGAAGAGTCTCTATTCTTGTACTGAAGGCGGCATTGTGCCTTTTGTATTTAATTCCGATGCCACTTCTGTGTTTCATCGTCAATGTGAAGGTCCAAGGAATAAACTGAACCTGCAGAGGAGTGGCGGAAACTAAAACTGGTCTCACAGGGAATGCTCAAAGCACCGACTGTAAGAAGAGACTCGATTCTTGTACTTAAGGCGGCATTGTGCCTTTTCTATTTAATTCCGAAGCGATTTCTGTTTTTCATCGTCAATGTGAAGGTCCAAGGAATACATTGAACCTGCAGTGGTGTATCGGATACTATTACTGGTCTCCCAGGGAATGTTCAAAGCACCGACTGTAAGAAGGGTCTCTATTCTTGTACTTAAGGCGGCATTGTGCCTTTTGTATTTAATTCCGATGCCATTTCTGTGTTTCATCGTCAATGTGAAGGTCCAAGGAATAAACTGAACCTGCAGAGGTGTAGCTTAAACTAATACTGGTCTCACAGGGAATGCTCAAAGCACCGACTGTAAGAAGAGTCTCTATTCTTGTACTTAAGGCGGAATTGTGCCTTTTGTATTTAATTCCGATGCCATTTCTGTGTTTCATCGTCAATGTGAAGGTCCAAGGATTACATTGAACCTGCAGTGGTGTATCGGATACTATTACTGCTCACACAGGGAATGCTCCAAGCACCGACTGTAAGAAGAGTCTCTATTCTTGTACTTAAGGCGGCATTGTGCCTTTTGTATTTAATTTCGATGCCATTTCTCTGTTTCATCGTCAATGTGTATGTCCAAGGAATAGATTGAACCTGCAGTGGTGTATCGGATACTATTACTGGTCTCACATGGAATGCTCAAAGCACCGACTGTAAGAAGAGTCTCTATTCTTGTACTTATGGCGGCATTGTGCCTTTTGTATTTAATTCCGATGCCATTTCTGTGTGTCATCGTCAATGTGAAGGTCCAAGGAATAAACTGAACTTGCAGAGGTGTAGCGGAAACTAATACTGGTCTCACATGGAATGCTCTAAGCACCGACTGTAAGAAGAGTCTCTATTCTTGTACTTAAGGCGGCATTGTGCCTATTGTATTTAATTCCGATGCCATTTCTGTGTTTCATCGTCAATGTGAAGGTCCAAGGAATAAACTGAACCTGCAGAGGTGTAGCGGAAACTAATACTGGTCTCACAGGGAATGCTCAAAGCACCGACTGTAAGAAGAGTCTCTATTCTTGTAATTAAGGCGGCATTGTGCCTTTTGTATTTAATTCCAATGCCATTTCTGTGTTTCATCGTCAATGTGAAGGTCAAAGGAATACAATGAACCTCCAGTGGTGTTTCGGTTACTATTACTAGTCTCACGGGGAATGCTCAAAGCACCGACTGTATGAAGAGTCTCTATTCTTGTACTTAAGGCGGCATTGTGCCTTATGTAATTAATTCCGATGCGATCTCTTTGTTTCATCGTCAATGTGTATGTCCAAGGAATACATTGAATCTGCAGTGGTGTATCGTATAGTATTACTAGTCTCACAGGGAATGCTCAAAGCACCGACTGTGAGAAGAGTCTCTATTCTTGTACTTAAGGCGGCATTGTGCCTTTTGTATTTAATTCCGATGCCATTTCTGTGTTTCATCGTCAATACGAAGGTCAAAGGATTAAACTGAACCTGCAGAGGTGTAGCGGAAACTAATACTGGTCTCACAGGGAATGCTCAAAGCACCGACTGTAAGAAGAGTCTCTATTCTTGTACTTAAGGCGGCATTGTGCCTTTTGTATTTATTTCCGATGCCATTTCTGTGTTTCATCGTCAATGTGAAGGTCCAAGGAATACATTGAACCTGCAGTGGTGTATCGGATACTATTACTGGTCTCACAGGGAATGCTCAAAGCACCGACTGTAAGAAGAGTCTCTATTCATGTACTTAAGGCGGCATTGTGCCTTTTGTATTTAATTCCGATGCGATTTCTGTGTTTCATCGTCAATGTGAAGGTCCAAGGAATACATTGAACCTGCTGTGGTGTATCGGATACTATTACTGGTCTCACAGGGAATGCTCAAAGCACCGACAGTAAGAAGAGTCTCTATTCTTGTACTTAAGTCGGCATTGTGCCTTTTGTATTTAATTCCGATGCCATTTCTGTGTTTCCACGCCAATGTGAAGGTCCAAGGAATAAACTGAACCTGCAGAGGTGTTGCGGAAACTAATACTGGTCTCACAGGGAATCCTCAAAGCACCGACGGTAAGAAGAGTCTCTATACTTGTACTTAAGGCGGCATTGTGCCTTCTGTATTTAATTCCGATGCCATTTCTGTGTTTCATCGTCAATGTGAAGGTCCAAGGAATACATTGAACCTGCAGTGGTGTATCGGATACTGTTACTGGTCTAACAGGGAATGCTCAAATCACCGACTGTAAGAAGAGTCTTTATTCTTGTACTTAAGGCATCATTGTGCCTTTTAAATTTAATTCCGATGCCATTTCTGTGTTTCATCGTCAATGTGAAGGTCCAAGGAATAACCTGAACCTGCAGAGGTGTAGCGGAAAGTGTAACTGGTCTCACAGGTAATGTTCAAAGCACCGACTGTAAGAAGAGTCTCTAATCTTGTACTTAAGGCGGCATTGTGCCTTTTGTATTTAATTCCGATGCCATTTCTGTGTTTCATCGTCAATGTGAAGGTCCGAGGAATACATTGAACCTGCAGTGGTGTATCGGATTCTATTACAGGTCTCACAGGGAATGCTCAAAGCACCGACTGCAAGAAGAGTCTCTATTCTCGTACTTAAGGCGGCATTGTGCCTTTTGTATTTAATTCCGATGCCATTTCTGTGTTTCATCGTCAATGTGAAGGTCCAAGGAATACATTGAACCTGCAGTGGTGTATCGGATACTATTACTGGTCTCACAGGGAATGCTCAAAGCACCGACTGTAAGAAGAGTCTCTATTCATGTACTTAAGGCGGCATTGTGCCTTTTGTATTTAATTCCGATGCGATTTCTGTGTTTCATCGTCAATGTGAAGGTCCAAGGAATACATTGAACCTGCTGTGGTGTATCGGATACTATTACTGGTCTCACAGGGAATGCTCAAAGCACCGACAGTAAGAAGAGTCTCTATTCTTGTACTTAAGACGGCATTGTGCCTTTTGTATTTAATTCCGATGCCATTTCTGTGTTTCATCGTCAATGTGAAGTTCCAAGGAATAAACTGAACCTGCAGAGGTGTAGCGGAAACTAATACTGGTCTCACTGGGAATGCTCAAAGCACCGACTGTAAGAAGAGTCCCTATTCTTGTACTTAAGGCGGCATTGTTCCCTTTGTATTTAATACCGATGTAATTTCTGTGTTTCATCGTCAATGTGTATGTCCAAGGAATAGATTGAACCTGCAGTGGTGTATCGGATACTATTACTGGTCTCACAGGGAATGCTCAAAGCACCGACTGTAAGAAGAGTCTCTATTCTTGTACTTAAGTCGGCATTGTGGCTTTTGTATTTAATTCCGATGCCATTTCTGTGTTTCATCGTCAATGTGAAGGTCCAAGGAATAAACTGAACTTGCAGAGGTGTAGCGGAAACTAATACTGGTCTCACAGGGAATGCCCAAAGCACCGACTGTAAGAAGAGTCTCTATTCTTGTACTTAAGGCGGCATTGTTCCCTTTCTATTTAATTCCGATGCCATTTCTGTGTTTCAACGCCAATGTGAAGGTCCAAGGAATAAACTGAACCTGCAGAGTTGTTGCGGAAACTAATACTGGTCTCACAGGGAATCCTCAAAGCACCGACGGTAAGAAGAGTCTCTATACTTGTACTTAAGGCGGCATTGTGCCTTCTGTATTTAATTCCGATGCCATTTCTGTGTTTCATCGTCAATGTGAAGGTCCAAGGAATACATTGAACCTGCAGTGGTGTATCGGATACTGTTACTGGTCTAACAGGGAATGCTCAAATCACCGACTGTAAGAAGAGTCTTTATTCTTGTACTTAAGGCATCATTGTGCCTTTTAAATTTAATTCCCATGCCATTTCTGTGTTTCATCGTCAATGTGAAGGTCCAAGGAATAACCTGAACCTGCAGAGGTGTAGCGGAAAGTATAACTGGTCTCACAGGTAATGTTCAAAGCACCGACTGTAAGAAGAGTCTCTAATCTTGTACTTAAGGCGGCATTGTGCCTTTTGTATTTAATTCCGATGCCATTTCTGTGTTTCATCGTCAATGTGAAGGTCCGAGGAATACATTGAACCTGCAGTGGTGTATCGGATACTATTACAGGTCTCACAGGGAATGCTCAAAGCACCGACTGCAAGAAGAGTCTCTATTCTCGTACTTAAGGCGGCATTGTGCCTTTTGTATTTAATTCCGATGCCATTTCTGTGTTTCATCGTCAATGTGAAGGTCCAAGGAATACATTGAACCTGCAGTGGTGTATCGGATACTATTACTGGTCTTACAGGGAATGCTCAAAGCACCGACTCTAAGAAGAGTCTCTATTCTTGAACTTAAGGCGGCATTGTGCCTTTTGTATTTAATTCCGATGCCATTTCTGTGTTTCATCGCCAATGTGAAGGTCCAAGGAATAAACTGAACCTGCAGAGGTGTAGCGGAAACAAATACTGGTCTCACAGGGAATGCTCAAAGCACCGACTGTAAGAAGAGTCTCTATTCTTGTACTCAAGGCGGCATTGTGCCTTTTGTAATTATTTCCGATTCCATTTCTGTGTTCCATCGTCAATGTGAAGGCCCAAGGAACAAACTGAACCTGCAGAGGTGTAGCGGAAACTAATACTGGTCTCACAGGGAGTGCTCAAATCACCGACTGTAAGAAGAGTCTCTATTCTTGTACTTAAGGCGGCATTGTGCCTTTTGTATTTAATTCCGATGCGATTTCTGTGTTTCATCGTCAATGCGAAGGTCCAAGGAATACATTGAACCTGCAGTGGTGTTTCGGATACTATTACTGGTCTCACAGGGAATGCTCAAAGCACCGACTGTAAGAAGAGTCTCTATTCTTGTACTTAAGGCGGCATTGTGCCTTTTGTATTTAATTCCGATGCGATTTCTGTGTTTCATCGTCAATGTGTATGTCCAATTAATACATTGAACCGGCAGTGGTATATCGGATACTGTTACTGGTCTCACAGGGAATGCTCAAAGGACCGACTGTAAGAAGAGTCTCTATTCTTGTACTTAAGGCGGCATTGTGCCTTTTGTATTTAATTCCGATGCCATTTCTGTGTATCATCGTCAATGCGAAGGTCCAAGGTATACATTGAACCTGCAGTGGTGTATCGGATACTGTTACTGGTCTCACAGGGAATGCTCAAAACACCGACTGTAAGAAGAGCCTTTATTCTTGTACTTAAGGCGGCATTGTGCCCTTTGTATTTAATTCCGATGCCAATTCTGTGTTTCATCGACAATGTGAAGGTCCAAGGAATAAACTGAACCTGCAGAGGTGTAGCGGAAACTAATACTGGTCTCACAGGAAATGCTCAAAGCACCGACTGTAAGAAGAGTCTCTATTCTTGTACTTAAGGCGGCATTGTGCCTTTTGTATTTAATTCCGATGCGATTTCTGTGTTTCATCGCCAATGTGTATGTCCAAGGAATAAACTGAACCTGCAGAGATGTATCGGATACTATTACTGGTCTCGCAGGGAATGCTCAAAGCACCGACTGTAAGAAGAGTCTCTATTCTTGTACTTAAGGCGGCATTGTTCCTTTTGTATTTAATTCCGATGCCATTTCTGTGTTTCATCGTCAATGTGTATGTCCAAGGAATAGATTGAGCCTGCAGTGGTGTATCGGATACTATTATTGGTCTCACAGGGAATGCTCAAAGCACCGACTGTAAGAAATGTCTCTATTCTTGTACTTAAGGCGGCATTGTGCCTTTTGTATTTAATTCCGATGCCATTTCTGTGTATCATCGTCAATGTGAAGGTCCAAGGAATACATTGAACCTGCAGTGGTGTATCGGATACTATTACTGGTCTCACAGGGAATGCTCAAAGCACCGACTGTAAGAAGAGTCTCTATTCTTGTACTTAAGGCGGCATTGTGCCTTTTGTATTTAATTCCGTTGCCATTTCTGTGTTTCATCGTCAATGTGAAGGTCCAAGGAATACATTGAAAATTCGGTGGTGTATCGGATACTGTTACTGGTCTCACAGGGAATGCTCAAAGCACCGACTGTAAGAACAGTCTCTAATCTTGTACTTAAGGGGGCATTGTGCCTTTTGTATTTAATTCCGATGCGATTCCTGTGTTTCATCGTCAATGTGAAGGTCCAAGGAATACATTGAACCTGCAGTGGTGTATCGGATACTATTACTGGTCCCACAGGGAATGCTGAAAGCACTGACTGTAAGAAGAGTCTCTATTCTTGTACTTAAGGCGGCATTATGCCTTTTGTATTTAATTCCGATGCCATTTCTGTGTTTCATCGTCATTATGAAGGTCCAAGGAATACATTGAACCTGCAGTGGTGTATCGGATACTATTACTGGTCTCACAGGGAATGCTCAAAGCTCTGACTGTAAGAAGAGTCTCTATTCATGTACTTAAGGCGGCATTGTGCCTTTTGTGTTTAATTCCGATGCCATTTCTGTGTATCATCGTCAATGTGAAGGTTTAAGGAATACATTGAACCTGCAGTGGTGTATCGGATACTATTACTGGTCTCACAGGGAATGCTCAAAGCACCGACTGTAAGAAGAGTCTCTATTCTTGTACTTAAGGCGGCATTGTGCCTTTTGTATTTAATTCCGATGCGATTTCTCTGTTTCATCGTCAATGTGAAGGTCCAAGGAATACATTGAACCTTCAGTGCTGTATCGGATACTGTTACTGGTCTCACAGGGAATGCTCAAAGCACCGACTGTAAGAACAATCTCTAATCTTGTACTTAAGGAGGCATTGTGCCTTTTGTATTTAATTCCGATGCGATTCCTGTGTTTCATCGTCAATGTGAAGGTCCAAGGAATACATTGAACCTGCAGTGGTGTATCGGATACTATTACTGGTCCCACAGGGAATGCTGAAAGCACTGACTGTAAGAAGAGTCTCTATTCTTGTACTTAAGGCGGCATTGTTCCCTTTGTATTTAATTCCGATGTAATTTCTGTGTTTCATCGTCAATGTGTATGTCCAAGGAATAGATTGAACCTGCAGTGGTGTATCGGATACTATTACTGGTCTCACAGGGAGTGCTCAAAGCACCGACTGTAAGAAGAGTCCCTATTCTTGTACTTAAGGCGGCATTGTTCCCTTTGTATTTAATTCCGATGTAATTTCTGTGTTTCATCGTCAATGTGTATGTCCAAGGAATAGATTGAACCTGCAGTGGTGTATCGGATACTATTACTGGTCTCACAGGGAATGCTCAAAGCACCGACTGTAAGAAGAGTCTGTATTCTTGTACTTAAGGCGGCATTGTGCTTTTTGTATTTAATTCCGATGCCATTTCTGTGTTTCATCGTCAATGTGAAGGTCCAAGGAATAAACTGAACCTGCAGAGGTGTAGCGGAAACTAATACTGGTCTCACAGGGAATGCTCAAAGCACCGACTGTAAGAAGAGTCTCTATTCTTGTACATAAGGCGGCATTGTTCCCTTTGTATTTAATTCCGATGCCATTTCTGTGTTTCATCGTCAATGTGAATTTCCAAGGAATAAACTGAACCTGCAGAGGTGTTGCGGAAACTAATACTGGTCTCACAGGGAATGCTCAAAGCACCGACTGCAAGAAGAGTCTCTATTCTTGTACTTAAGGCGGCGTTGTGCCTTCTGTATTTAATTCCGATGCCATTTCTGTGTTTCATCGTCAATGTGAAAGTCCAAGGAATACATTGAACCTGCAGTGGTGTATCGGATACTATTACTGGTCTCACAGGGAATGCTCAAAGCACCGACTGTAAGAAGAGTCTCTATTCTTGTACTTAAGGCGGCATTGTGCCTTTTGTATTTAATTCCGATGCCATTTCTGTGTTTCATCGTCAATGTGAAGGTCCAAGGAATAAACTGAACCTGCAGAGGTGTAGCGGAAACAAATACTGGTCTCACAGGGAATGCTCAAAGCACCGACTGTAAGAAGAGTCTCTATTCTTGTACTTAAGGCGGCATTGTGCCTTTTGTATTTAATTCCGATGCGATTTCTGTGTTTCATCGTCAATGTGAAGATCCAAGGAATACATTGAACCTGCAGAGGTGTAGCGGAAACTAATACTGTTCCCACAGGGAATGCTCAAAGCACCGACTGTAAGAAGAGTCTCTATTCTTGTACTCAAGGCGGCATTGTGCCTTTTGTAATTATTTCCGATTCCATTTCTGTGTTCCATCGTCAATGTGAAGGTCCAAGGAATAAACTGAACCTGCAGAGGTGTAGCGGAAACTAATACAGGTCTCACAGGGAGTGCTCAAATCACCGACTGTAAGAACAGTCTCTATTCTTGTACTTAAGGCGGCATTGTGCCTTTTGTATTTAATTCCGATGCCATTTCTGTGTTTCATCGTCAATGTGAAGGTCCAAGGAATACATTGAACCTGCAGTGGTGTTTCGGATACTATTACTGGTCTCACAGGGAATGCTCAAAGCACCGACTGTAAGAAGAGTCTCTATTCTTGTACTTAAGGCGGCATTGTGCCTTTTGTATTTAATTCCGATGCGATTTCTGTGTTTCATCGTCAATGTGTATGTCCAAGGAATACATTGAACCGGCAGTGGTGTATCGGATACTATTACTGGTCGCACAGGGAATGCTCAAAGCACCGACTATATGAACAGTCTCTATTCTTGTACTTAAGGCGGCATTGTGCCTTTTGTATTTAATTCCGATGCCATTTCTGTGTATCATCGTCAATGTGAAGGTCCAAGGAATACATTGAACCTGCAGTGGTGTATCGGATACTATTACTGATCTCACAGGGAATGCTCAAAGCACCGACTGTAAGAAGAGTCTCTATTCTTGTACTTAAGGCGGCATTGTGCCTTTTGTATTTTATTCCGATGCGATTTCTCTGTTTCATCGTCAATGTGAAGGTCCAAGGAATACATTGAACCTGCAGTGGTGTATCGGATACTGTTACTGGTCTCACAGGGAATGCTTAAAACACCGACTGTAAGAAAAGTCTCTAATCTTGTACTTAAGGAGGCATTGTGCTTATTCCGATGCGATTCCTGTGTTTCATCGTCAATGTGAAGGTCCAAGGAATACATTGAACCTGCAGTGGTGTATCGGATACTATTACTGGTCCCACAGGGAAAGCTGAAAGCACTGACTGTAAGAAGAGTCTCTATTCTTGTACTTAAGGCGGCATTGTGCCTTTTGTATTTAATTCCGATGCCATTTCCGTGTTTCATCGTCAATGTGAAGGTCCACGGAATACATTGAACCTGCAGTGGTGTATCGGATTCTGTCACTGGTCTCACAGGGAATGCTCAAAACTCCGACTGTAAGAAGAGTCTCTATTCTTGTACTTAAGGCGGCATTGTGCCCTTTGTATTTAATTCCGATGCCATTTCTGTGTTTCATCGTCAATGTGAAGGTCCAAGGAATAAACTGAACTTGCAGAGGTGTAGCGGAAACTGATACTGGGCTCACAGGGAATGCTCAAAGCACCGACTGTAAGAAGAGTCTCTATTCTTGTACTTAAGTCGTCATTGTGCCTTTTGTATTTAATTCCGATGCCATTTCTGTGTTTCATCGTCAATGTGAAGGTCCAAGGAATACATTGATCCTGCAGTGGTGTATCGGATACTATTACTGGTCTCACAGGGAATGCTCAAAGCACCGACTGTAAGAAGAGTCTCTATTCTTGTACTTAAGGCTCCATTGTGCCGTTTGTATTTAATTCCGATGCGATTTCTGTGTTTCATCGTCAATGTGTATGTCCAAGGAATACATTGAACCTGCAGTGGTGTATCGGATACTATTACTGGTCTCACAGGGAATGCTCAAAGCACCGACTGTAAGAAGAGTCTCTATTCTTGTACTTAAGGCGGCATTGTGCCTTTTGTATTTAATTCCGATGCCATTTCTGTGTATCATCGTCAATGTGAAGGTCCAAGGAATAAACTGAACCTGCAGAGGTGTAGCGGAAACTAATACTGGTCTCACAGGGAATGCTCAATGCACCGACTATAAGAAGAGTCTCTATTCTTGTACTTAAGGCAGCATTGTGCCTTTTGTATTTAATTCCGATGCCGTTTCTGTGTTTTATCGTCAATGTGAAGGTCCAAGGAATAAACTGAACCTGCAGAGGTGTAGCGGAAACTAATACTGGTCTCACAGGGAATGCTCAAAGCACCGACTGTAAGAAGAGTCTCTATTCTTGTACTTAATTCGGCATTGTGCCTTTTGTATTTAATTCCGATGCCATTTCTGTGTTTCATCGTCAATGTGAAGGTCCAAGGAATGAACTGAACCTGCAGAGGTGTAGCGGAAACTAATACTGGTGTCACAGGGAATGCTCAAAGCACCGACTGTAAGAAGAGTCTCTATTCTTGTACTTATGGCGGCATTGTTCGCTTTGTATTTAATTCCGATGTAATTTCTGTGTTGCATCGTCAATGTGTATGTCCAAGGAATAGATTGAACCTGCAGTGGTGTATCGGATACTATTACTGGTCTCACAGGGAATGCTCAAAGCACCGACTGTAAGAAGAGTCTCTATTCTTGTACTTCAGTCGGCATTGTGCCTTTTGTATTTAATTCCGATGCCAATTCTGTGTTTCATCGTCAATGTGAAGGTCCAAGGAATAATCTGAACCTGCAGAGGTGTTGCGGAAACTAATACTGGTCTCACAGGGAATGCTGAAAGCACCGACTGTAAGAAGAGTCTCTATTCTTGTACTTAAGGCGGCATTGTGCCTTCTGTATTTAATTCCGATGCCATTTCTGTGTTTCATCGTCAATGTGAAGGTCCAAGG
Source organism: Schistocerca americana (assembly GCF_021461395.2). Classification (NCBI taxonomy): domain Eukaryota; kingdom Metazoa; phylum Arthropoda; class Insecta; order Orthoptera; family Acrididae; genus Schistocerca; species Schistocerca americana. Next base: position 619,300,879 of record NC_060124.1, on the reverse strand, counting down.
AATACATTGAACCTGCAGTGGTGTATCGGATACTATTACTGGTCTCACAGGGAATGCTCAAAACACCGACTGAAAGAAGAGTCTCTATTCTTGTATTTAAGGCGGCATTGTGACTTTTGTATTTAATTCCGATGTGATTTCTGTGTTTCATCGTCAATGTGTATGTCCAAGGAATACATTGAACCTGCAGTGGTGTATCGGATAGTGTTACTGGTCTCACAGGGAATGCTCAAAGCACCGACTGTAAGAAGAGTCTCTATTCTTGTACTTAAGGCATCATTGTGCCTTTTAAATTTAATTCCGATGCCATTTCTGTGTTTCATCGTCAATGTGAAGGTCCAAGGAATAACCTGAACCTGCAGAGGTGCAGCGGAAAGTATAACTGGGCTCACAGGTAATGTTCAAAGCACCGACTGTAAGAAGCGTCTCTATTCTTGTACATAAGGCGGCATTGTGCCTTTTGTGTTTAATTCCGATGCCATTTCTGTGTTTCATCGTCAATGTGAAGGTCCGAGGAATACATTGAACCTGAAGTGGTGTATCGGATACTATTACAGGTCTCACAGGGAATGCTCAAAGCACCGACTGCAAGAAGAGTCTCTATTCTCGTACTAAAGGCGGCATTGTGCCTTTTGTATTTAATTCCGATGCCATTTCTGTGTTTCATCGTCAATGTGAAGGTCCAAGGAATACATTGAACCTGCAGTGGTGTATCGGATACTATTACTGGTCTCACAGGGAATGCTCAAAGCACCGACTGTAAGAAGAGTCTCTATTCTTGTACTTAAGGCGGCATTGTGCCTTTTGTATTTAATTCCGATGCCATTTCTGTGTTTCATCGTCAATGTGAAGGTCAAAGGAATAAACTGAACCTGCAGAGCTGTAGCGGAAACAAATACTGGTCTCACAGGGAATGCTCAAAGCACCGACTGTGAGAAGAGTTTCTATTCTTGTACTTAAGGCGGCATTGTGTCTTTTGTATTTAATTCCGATGCGATTTCTGTGTTTCATCGTCAATGTGAAGATCCAAGGAATACATTGAACCTGCAGAGGTGTAGCGGAAACTAATACTGTTCTCACAGGGAATGCTCAAAGCACCGACTGTAAGAAGAGTCTCTATTCTTGTACTCAAGGCGGCATTGTCCCTTTTGTAATTATTTCCGATTCCATTTCTGTGTTCCATCGTCAATGTGAAGGTCCAAGGAATAAACTGAACCTGCAGAGGTGTAGCGGAAACTAATACTGGTCTCACAGGGAATGCTCAAAGCACCGACTGTAAGAAGAGTCTCTATTCTTGTACTTAAGGCGGCATTGTGCCTTTTGTATTTAATTCCGATGCCATTTCTGTGTTTCATCGTCAATGTGAAGGTCCGAGGAATACATTGAACCTGCAGTGGTGTATCGGATACTATTACAGGTCTCACAGGGAATGCTCAAAGCACCGACTGCAAGAAGAGTCTCTATTCTCGTACTTAAGGCGGCATTGTGCCTTTTGTATTTAATTCCGATGCGATTTCTCTGTTTCATCGTCAATGTGAAGGTCCAAGGAATACATTGAACCTGCAGTGGTGTATCGGATACTGTTACTGGTCTCACAGGGAATGCTCAAAGCACCGACTGTAAGAAAAGTCTCTAATCTTGTACTTAAGGAGGCATTGTGCCTTTTGTATTTAATTCCGATGCGATTCCTGTGTTTCATCGTCAAAGTGAAGGTCCAAGGAATACATTGAACCTGCAGTGGTGTATCGGATACTATTACTGGTCCCACAGGGAATGCTGAAAGCACTGACTGTAAGAAGAGTCTCTATTCTTGTACTTAAGGAGGCATTGTGCCTTTTGTATTTAATTCCGATGCCATTTCCGTGTTTCATCGTCAATGTGAAGGTCCACGGAATACATTGAACCTGCAGTGGTGTATCGGATACTATTACTGGTCTCACAGGGAATGCTCAAAACTCCGACTGTAAGAAGAGTCTCTAACCTTGTACTTAAGGCGGCATTGTGCCTTTTGTATTTAATTCCGATGCCATTTCTGTGTTTCATCGTCAATGTGAAGGTCCAAGGAATAAACTGAACTTGCAGAGGTGTAGCGGAAACTGATACTGGTCTCACAGGGAATGCTCAAATCACCGACTGTAAAAAGAGTCTCTATTCTTGTACTTAAGTCGTCATTGTGCCTTTTGTATTTAATTCCGATGCCATTTCTGTGTTTCATCGTCAATGTGAAGGTCCAAGGAATACATTGAACCTGCAGTGGTGTATCGGATACTATTACTGGTCTCACAGGGAATGCTCAAAGCACCGACTGTAAGAAGAGTCTCTATTCTTGTACTTAAAGCGGCATTGTGCCTTTTGTATTTAATTCCGATGCGATTTCTGTGTTTCATCGTCAATGTGTATGTCCAAGGAATACATTGAACCTGCAGTGGTGTATCGGATACTATTACTGGTCTCACAGGAAATGCTCAAAGCACCGATTGTAAGAAGAGTCTCTATTCTTGTACTTAAGGCGGCATTGTGCCTTTTGTATTTAATTCCGATGCCATTTCTGTGTTTCATCGTCAATGTGAAGGTCCAAGGAATAAACTGAACCTGCAGAGGTGTAGCGGAAACTAATACTGGTCTCACAGGGAATGCTCAAAGCACCGACTATAAGAAGAGTCTCTATTCTTGTACTTAAGGCAGCATTGTGCCTTTTGTATTTAATTCCGATGCCGTTTCTGTGTTTTATCGTCAATGTGAAGGGCCAAGGAATAAACTGAACCTGCAGAGGTGTAGCGGAAACTAATACTGGTCTCACAGGGAATGCTCAAAGCAAGGACTGTAAGAAGAGTCTCTATTCTTGTACTTAATTCGGCATTGTGCCTTTTGTATTTAATTCCGATGCCATTTCTGTGTTTCATCGTCAATGTGAAGGTCCAAGGAATAAACTGAACCTGCAGAGGGGTAGCGGAAACTAATACTGGTCTCACAGGGAATGCTCAAAGCACCGACTGTAAGAAGAGTCTCTATTCTTGTACTTAAGGCGACATTGTGCCTTTTGTATTTAATTCCGATGCGATTTCTGTGTTTCATCGTCAATGTGTATGTCCAAGGAATTGATTGAACCTGCAGTGGTGTATCGGATACTATTACTGGTCTCACAGGGAATGCTCAAAGCACCGACTGTAAGAAGAGTCTCTATTCTTGTACTTAAGGCGGCATTGTGCCTTTTGTATTTAATTCCGATGCCATTTCTGTGTTTCATCGTCAATGTGAAGGTCAAAGGAATAAACTGAACCTGCAGAGCTGTAGCGGAAACAAATACTGGTCTCACAGGGAATGCTCAAAGCACCGACTGTAAGAAGAGTTTCTATTCTTGTACTTATGGCGGCATTGTGCCTTTTGTATTTAATTCCGATGCGATTTCTATGTTTCATCGTCAATGTGAAGATCCAAGGAATACATTGAACCTGCAGAGGTGTAGCGGAAACTAATACTGTTCTCACAGGGAATGCTCAAAGCACCGACTGTAAGAAGAGTCTCTATTCTTGTACACAAGGCGGCATTGTGCCTTTTGTAATTATTTCCGATTCCATTTCTGTGTTCCATCGTCAATGTGAAGGTCCAAGGAATAAACTGAACCTGCAGAGGTGTAGCGGAAACTAATACTGGTCTCACAGGGAATGCTCAAAGCACCGACTGTAAGAAGAGTCTCTATTCTTGTACTTAAGGCGGCATTGTGCCTTTTGTATTTAATTCCGATGCCATTTCTGTGTTTCATCGTCAATGTGAAGGTCCAAGGAATACATTGAACCTGCAGTGGTGTTTCGGATACCATTACTGGTCTCACAGGGAATGCTCAAAACACCGACTGTAAGAAGAGTCTCTATTCTTGTACTTAAGGCGGCATTGTGCCTTTTGTATTTAATTCCGATGCGATTTCTGTGTTTCATCGTCAATGTGTATGTCCAAGGAATACATTGAACCGGCAGTGGTGTATCGGATACTATTCCTGGTCTCACAGGGAATGCTCAAAGCACCGTCTGTAAGAAGAGTCTCTATTCTTGTACTTAAGGCGGCATTGTTTCTTTTGAATTTAATTCCGATGCCATTTCTTTGTATCATCGTCAATGCGAAGGTCCAAGGTATACATTGAACCTGTAGTGGTGTATCGGACAATGTTACTGGTCTCACAGGGAATGCTCAAAACACCGACTGTAAGGAGAGCCTCTAATCATGTACTTAAGGCATCATTGTGCCTTTTGTATTTAATTCCGATGCCATTTCTGTGTTTCATCGTCAATGTGTATGTCCAAGGAATAAACTTAACCTGCAGAGATGTATTGGATACTATTACTGGTCTCACAGGGAATGCTCAAAGCTCCGACTGTAAGAAGAGTCTCTATTCTTGTACTTAGGGCGGCATTGATCCTTTTGTATTTAATTCCGATGTAAATTCTGTGTTTCATCGTCAATGTGTATGTCCAAGGAATAGATTGAGACTGCAGTGGTGTATCGGATACTATTACTGGTCTCACAGGGAATGCTCAAAGCACCGACTGTAAGAAAAGTCTCTATTCTTGTACTTAAGGCGGCATTGTGCCTTTTGTATTTAATTCCGATGCCATTTCTGTGTATCATCGTCAATGTGAAGGTCCAAGGAATACATTGAACCTGCAGTGGTGTATCGGATACTGTTACTGGTCTCACAGGGAATGCTTAAAGCACCGACTGTAAGAAGAGTCTCTAATCTTGTACTTAAGGAGGCATTGTGCCTTTTGTATTTAATTCCGACACGATTCCTGTGTTTCATCGTCAATGTGAAGGTCCAAGGAATACATTGAACCTGCAGTGGTGTATCGAATACTATTACTGGTCCCACAGGGAATGCTGAAAGCACTGACTGTTAGAAGAGTCTCTATTCTTGTACATAAGGCGGCATTGTGCCTTTTGTATTTAATTCCGATTCCATTTCCGTGTTTCATCGTCAATGTGAAGGTCCAAGGAATACATTGAACCTGCAGTGGTGTATCGAATACTATTACTGGTCCCACAGGGAATGCTGAAAGCACTGACTGTTAGAAGAGTCTCTACTCTTGTACTTAAGGCGGCATTGTGCCTTTCGTATTTAATTCCGATGCCATTTCTGTGTTTCATCGTCAATGTGAAGGTCCAAGGAATAAACTGAACTTGCAGAGGTGTAGCGGAAACTAATACTGGTCTCACAGGGAATGCTCAAAGCACCGACTGTAAGAAGAGTCTCTATTCTTGTACTTAAGTCGTCATTGTGCCTTTTGTATTTAATTCCGATGCCATTTCTGTGTTTCATCGTCAATGTGAAGGTCCAAGGAATACATTGAACTTGCAGTGGTGTATCGGATACTAATACTGGTCTCACAGGGAATGCTCAAAAACACCGACTATAAGAAGAGTCTCTGTTCTTGTACTTAAGGCGGCATTGTGCCTTTTGTATTTAATTCCGATGCGATTTCTGCGTTTCATCGTCAATGTGTATGTCCAAGGAATACATTGAACCTGCAGTGGTGTATCGGATACTACTACTGGTCTCACAGGGAATGCTCAAAGCACCGACTGTAAGAAGAGTCTCTATTCTTGTACTTAAGGCGGCATTGTGCCTTTTATATTTAATTCCGATGCCATGTAAGTGTTTCATCGTCAATGTGAAAGTCCAAGGAATAAACTGAACCTGCAGAGGCGTAGCGGAAACTAATACTGGTCTCACAGGGAATGCTCAAAGCACCGACTGTAAGAAGAGTCTCTATTCTTGTACTTAAGGCAGCATTGTGCCTTTTGTATTTAATTCCGATGCCGTTTCTGTGTTTCATCGTCAATGTGAAGGTCCAAGGAATAAACTGAACCTGCAGAGGTGTAGCGGAAACTGATACTGGTCTCACAGGGAATGCTCAAAGCACCGACTGTAAGAAGAGTCTCTATTCTTGTACTTAAGGCGGCATTGTGCCCTTTGTATTTAATTCCGATGCGATTTCTGTGTTTCATCGTCAATGTGTATGTCCAAGGAATAAACAGAACTTGCAGAGATGTATCGGATACTATTACTGGTCTCACAAGGAATGCTCAAAGCTCCGACTGTAAGAAGAGTCTCTATTCTTGTACTTAAGGCGGCATTGTTCCTTTTGTATTTAATTCCGATGTAAATTCTGTGTTTCATCGTCAATGTGTATGTCCAAGGAATAGATTAAGCCTGCAGTGGTGTATCGGATACTATTACTGGTCACACAGGGAATGCTCAAAGCACCGACAGTAAGAAGAGTCTCTATTCTTGTACTTAAGGCGGCATTGTGCCTTTTGTATTTAATTCCGATGCCATTTCTGTGTATCATCGTCAATGTGAAGGTCCAAGGAATACATTGAACCTGCAGTGGTGTATCGGATACTATTACTGGTCTCACAGGGAATGCTCAAAGCACCGACTGTAAGAAGAGTCTCTATTCTTGTACTTAAGGCGGCATTGTGCCTTTTGTATTTAATTCCGATGCGATTTCTCTGTTTCATCGTCAATGTGAAGGTCCAAGGAATACATTGAACCTGCAGTGGTGCATCGGATACTGTTACTGGTCTCACAGGGAATGCTCAAAGCACCGACTGTAAGAAGAGTCTCTAATCTTGTACTTAAGGAGGCATTGTGCCTTTTGTATTTAATTCCGATGCGATTCCTGTGTTTCATCGTCAATGTGAAGGTCCAAGGAATACATTGAACCTGCAGTGGTGTATCGGATACTATTACTGGTCCCACAGGGAATGCTGAAAGCACTGACTGTAAGAAGGGTCTCTATTCTAGTACTTAAGGTGGCATTGTGCCTTTTGTATTTAATTCCGATGCCATTTCCGTGTTTCATCGTCAATGTGAAGGTCCAAGGAATACATTGAACCTGCAGTGGTGTATCGGATACTATTACTGGTCTCACAGGGAAGCTCAAAACTCCGACTGTAAGAAGAGTCTCAATTCTTGTACTTAATGCGGCATTGTGCCTTTTGTATTTAATTCCGATGCCATTTCTGTGTTTCATCGTCAATGTGAAGTTCCAAGGAATAAACTGAACCTGCAGAGGTGTAGCGGAAACTAATACTGGTCTCACAGGGAATGCTCAAAGCACATACTGTAAGAAGAGTCTCTATTCTTGTACTTAAGGCAGCATTGTGCCTTTTGTATTTAATTCCGATGCCGTTTCTGTGTTTCATCGTCAATGTGAAGGTCCAAGGAATAAACTGAACCTGCAGAGGTGTAGCGGAAACTAATACTGGTCTCACAGGGAATGCTCAAAGCACCGACTGTAAGAAGAGTGTCTATTCTTGTACTTAAGGCGGCATTGTGCCTTTTGTATTTAATTCCGATGCGATTTCTGTGTTTCATCGTCAATGTGTATGTCCAAGGAATAAACTGAACCTGCAGAGATGTATCGGATACTATTACCGGTCTCACAGGGAATGCTCAAAGCACCGACTGTAAGAAGAGTCTCTATTCTTGTACTTAAGGCGGCATTGTTACTTTTGGATTTAATTCCGATGTAAATTCTGTGTTTCATCGTCAATGTGTATGTCCAAGGAATAGATTAAGCCTGCAGTGGTGTATCGGATACTATTACTGGTCTCACAGGGAATGCTCAAAGCACCGACTGTAAGAAGAGTCTCTATTCTTGTACTTAAGGCGGCATTGTACCTTTTGTATTTAATTCCGATGCCATTTCTGTGTATCATCGTCAATGTGAAGGTCCAAGGAATACATTGATCCTGCAGTGGTGTATCGGATACTATTACTGGTCTCACAGGGAATGCTCAAAGCACCGACTGTAAGAAGAGTCTCTATTCTTGTACTTAAGGCGGCATTGTGCCTTTTGTATTTAATTCCGATGCGATTTCTCTGTTTCATCGTCAATGTGAAGGTCCAAGGTATACATGGAACCTGCAGTGGTGTATCGGATACTATTACTGGTCTCACAGGGAATGCTGAAAGCACTGACTGTAAGAAGAGACTCTATTCTTGTACTTAAGGCAGCATTGTGCCTTTTGTATTTAATTCCGATGCCATTTCTGTGTTTCATCCTCAATGTGAAGGTCCAAGGAATACATTGAACCTGCAGTGGTGTATCGGATACTATTACTGGTCTCACAGGGAATGCTCAGAGCACCGACTGTAAGAAGAGTCTCTATTCTATACTTAAGGCGGCATTGAGCCTTTTGTATTTAATTCCGATGCGATTTCTGTGTTTCATCGTCAGTGTGTATGTCCAAGGAATACATTGAACCTGCAGTGGTGTACCAGATACTATTACTGGTCTCACAGGGAATTCTCAAAGCACCGACTGTAAGAAGGGACTCTATTCTTGTACTTAAGGCGGCATTGTGCCTCTTGTATATAATTCCGATGCCATTTCTGTGTTTCATCGTCAATGTGAAGGTCCAAGGAATAAACTGAACCTGCAGAGGTGTAGCGGAAACTAATACTGGTCACACAGGGAATGCTCAAAGCACCGACTGTAAGAAGAGACTCTATTCTTGTACTTAAGGCGGCATTGTGCCTTTTGTATTTAATTCCGATGCCATTTCTGTGTTTCATCGTCAATGTGAAGGCCCAAGGAATACATTGAACCTGCAGTGGTGTATCGGATACTATTACTGGTCTCCCAGGGAATGTTCAAAGCACCGACTGTAAGAAGAGTCTCTATTCTTGTACTTAAGGCGGCATTGTGCCTTTTGTATTTAATTCCGATGCGATTTCTGTGTTTCATCGTCAATGTGTATGTCCAAGGAATACATTGAACCTGCAGTGGTGTATCGGATACTACTACTGGTCTCACAGGGAATGCTCAAAGCACCGACTGTAAGAAGAGTCTCTATTCTTGTACTTAAGGCGGCATTGTGCCTTTTGTATTTAATTCCGGTGCCATTTCTGTGTTTCATCGTCAATGTGAAGGTCCAAGGAATAAACTGAACCTGCAGAGTTGTTGCGGAAACTAATACTGGTCTCACAGGGAATGCTCAAAACACCGACTGTAAGAAGAGTCTCTATTCTTGTACTTAAGGCAGTATTGTGGCTTTAGTATTTAATTCCGATGCCATTTCTGTGTTTCATCGTCAATGTGAAGGTCCAAGGAATAAACTGAACTTGCAGAGGTGTAGCGGAAACTAATACTGGTCTCACAGGGAATGCTCAAAGCACCGACTGTAAGAAGAGTCTCTATTCTTGTACTTATGGCGGCATTGTGCCTTTTGAATTTAATTCCGATGCCATTTCTGTGTTTCATCGTAAATGTGAAGGTCCAAGGAATAAACTGAACCTGCAGAGGTGTAGCGGAAACTAATACTGGTCTCACAGGGAATGCTCAAAGCACCGACGGTAAGAAGAGTCTCTATTCTTGTAGTTAAGGCGGCATTGTGCTTTTTGTATTTAATTCCGATGCCATTTCTGTGTTTCATCGTCAATGTGAAGGTCCAAGGAATAAACTGAACCTGCAGAGGTGTATCGGATACTATTACTGGTCTCACAGGGAATGCTCAAAGCACCGACTGTAAGAAGAGTCTCTATTCTTGTACTTAAGGCGGCATTGTGCCTTTTGTATTTAATTCCGATGCCATTTCTGTCTTTCATCGTCAATGTGAAGGTCCAAGGAATAAACTGAACCTGCAGAATTGTAGCGGAAACTAATACTGGTCTCACAGGGAATGCTCAAAGCACATACTGTAAGAAGAGCCTCTATTCTTGTACTTAAGGCAGCATTGTGCCTTTTGTATTTAATTCCGATGCCGTTTCTGTGTTTCATCGTCAATGTGAAGGTCCAAGGAATAATCTGAACCTGCAGAGGTGTAGCGGAAACTAATACTGGTCTCACAGGGAATGCTCAAAGCTCCGACTGTAAGAAGAGTCTCTATTCTTGTACTTAAGGCGGCATTGTGCCTTTTGTATTTAATTCCGATGCGATTTCTGTGTTTCATCGTCAATGTGTATGTCCAAGGAATAAACTGAACCTGCAGAGATGTATCGGATACTATTACCGGTCTCACAGGGAATGCTCAAAGCACGGACTGTAAGAAGAGTCCCTATTCTTGTACTTAAGGCGGCATTGTTACTTTAGTATTCAATTCCGATGTAAATTCTGTGTTTCATCGTCAATGTGTATGTCCAAGGAATAGATTAAGCCTGCAGTGGTGTATCGGATACTATTACTGGTCTCACAGGGAATGCTCAAAGCACCGACTGTAAGAAGAGTCTCTATTCTTGTACTTAAGGCGGCATTGTACCTTTTGTATTTAATTCCGATGCCATTTCTGTGTATCATCGTCAATGTGAAGGTCCAAGGAATACATTGAACCTGCAGTGGTGTATCGGATACTATTACTGGTCTCACAGGGAATGCTCAAAGCACCGACTGTAAGAAGAGTCTCTATTCTTGTACTTAAGGCGGCATTGTGCCTTTTGTATTTAATTCCGATGCGATTTCTCTGTTTCATCGTCAATGTGAAGGTCCAAGGTATACATTGAACCTGCAGTGGTGTATCGGATACTATTACTGGTCTCACAGGGAATGCTGAAAGCACTGACTGTAAGAAGAGACTCTATTCTTGTACTTAAGGCGGCATTGTGCCTTTTGTATTTAATCCCGATGCCATTTCTGTGTTTCATCGTCAATGTGAAGGTCCAAGGAATACATTGAACCTGCAGTGGTGTATCGGATACTATTACTGGTCTCACAGGGAATGCTCAGAGCACCGACTGTAAGAAGAGTCTCTATTCTTGAACTTAAGGCGGCATTGAACCTTTTGTATTTAATTCCGATGCGATTTCTGTGTTTCATCGTCAGTGTGTATGTCCAAGGAATACATTGAACCTGCAGTGGTGTACCAGATACTATTACTGGTCTCACAGGGAATGCTCAAAGCACCGACTGTAAGAAGAGACTCTATTCTTGTACTTAAGGCGGCATTGTGCCTCTTGTATATAATTCCGATGCCATTTCTGTGTTTCATCCTCAATGTGAAGGTCCAAGGAATAAACTGAACCTGCAGAGGTGTAGCGGAAACTAATACTGGTCTCACAGGGAATGCTCAAAGCACCGACTGTAAGAAGAGTCTCTATTCTTGCACTTATGGCGGCATTGTGCCTGTTGTATTTAATTCCGATGCGATTTCTGTGTTTCATCGTCAATGTGTATGTCCAAGGAATACATTGAACCTGCAGTGGTGTATCGGATACTATTACTGGTCTCACAGTAAATGCTCAAAGCACTGACTGTAAGTAGAGTCTCTATTCTTGTACTTAAGGCGGCATTGTGCCTTTTGTATTTAATTCCGGTGCCATTTCTGTGTTTCATCGTCAATGTGAAGGTCCAAGGAATAAACTGAACCTGCAGAGTTGTAGCGGAAACTAATACTGGTCTCACAGGGAATGCTCAAAGCACCGACTGTAAGAAGAGTCTCTATTATTGTACTTAAGGCGGTATTGTGGCTTTAGTATTTAATTCCGATGCCATTTCTGTGTTTCATCGTCAATGTGAAGGTCCAAGGAATAATCTGAACTTGCAGAGGTGTAGCTGACTAATACTGGTCTCACAGGGAATGCTCAAAGCACCGACTGTAAGAAGAGTCTCTATTCTTGTACTTATGGCGGCATTGTGCCTTTTGTATTTAATTCCGTTGCCATTTCTGTGTTTCATCGTAAATGTGAAGGTCCAAGGAATAAACTGAACCTGCAGAGGTGTAGCGGATACTATTACTGATCTCACAGGGAATGGTAAAAGCACCGACTGTAAAAAGAGTCTCTATTCTTGTAATTAAGGAGGCATTGTGCTTTTTGTATTTAATTCCGATGCGATTTCTGAGTTTCATCGTCAATGTGTAGGTCCAAGGAATACATTGAACCTGCAGTGGTGTATCGGATGCTGTTACTGGTCTCACAGGGAATGCTCAAAGCACCGACTGTAAGAGGAGTCTCTATTCTTGTACTTAAGGCAGCATTGTGCCTTTTGTATCTAATTCCGATGCCATTTCTGTGTTTCACCGTCAATGTGAAGGTCCAAGGAATAAACTGAACCTGCAGAGGTGTAGTGGAAACTAATACTGGACTCACAGGGAATGCTCAAAGCACGACTGTAGGAAGAGTCTCTATTCTTGTACTTAAGGCGGCATTGGTCCTTTTGTATTTAATTCCGATATAATTTCTGTGTTTCATCATCAGTGTGTATGTCCAAGGAATAGATTGAGCCTGCAGTGGTGTATCGGATACTATTACTGGTCTCACAGGGAATGCTCAAAGCACCGACTGTAAGAAGAATCTTTATTCTTGTACTTAAGGCGGCATTGTGCCTTTTGTATTTAATTCCGATGTCATTTCTGTGTTTCATCGTCAATGTGAAAATCCAAGGAATACATTGAACCTGCAGTGGTGTATCGGATACTATTACTGGTCTCACAGGGAATGCTCAAAGCACCGACTGTAAGAAGAGTCTCTATTCTTGTACTTAAGGCGGCATTGTGCCTTTTGTATATGATTCCGATGCGATTTCTGTGTTTCATCGTCAATGTGTATGTCCAAGGAATACATTGAACCTGCAGTGGTGTATCGGATACTATTACTGGTCTCACAGGGAACGCTCAAAGCACCGACTGTAAGAAGCGTCTCTATTCTTGTACTTAAGGCGGCATTGTGCCTTTTGTATTTAATTCCGATGCCATATCTGTGTTTCACCGTCAATGTGAAGGTCCAAGGAATAAACTGAACCTGCAGAGGTGTAGCGGAAACTAATACTGGTCTCACAGGGAATGCTCAAAGCACCGACTGTTAGAAGAGTCTCTATTCTTGTACTTAAGGCGGCATTGGTCCTTTTGTATTTAATTCCGATGTAATTTCTGTGTTTCATCGTCAATGTGTATGTCCAAGGAATAGATTGAGCCTGAAGTGGTGTATCGGATACTATTACTGGTCTCACAGAGAATGCTCAAAGCACCGACTGTAAGAAGAGTCTCTATTCTTGTACTTAAGGCGGCATTGTGCCTTTTGTATTTAATTCCGATGCCATTTCTGTGTTTCATCGTCAATGTGAAGGTCCAAGGAATACATTGAACCTGCAGTGGTGTATCGGATACTATTACTGGTCTCACAGGGAATGCTCAAAGCACCGACTGTAAGAAGAGTCTCTATTCTTGTACTTAAGGCGGCATTGTGCCTTTTGTATTTAATTCCGATGCGATTTCTGTGTTTCATCGTCAATGTGAACGTCCAAGGAATAAACTGAACCTGCAGAGGTGTAGCGGAAACTAATACTGGTCACACAGGGTATGCCCAAAGCACCGACTATAAGAAGAGTATCTATTCTTGTACTTAAGGCGGCATTGTGCCTTTTGTATTTAATTCCGATGCCATTTCTGTTTTTAATCGTCAATATGAAGGGCCAAGGAATACATTGAACCTGCAGTGGTGTATCGGATACTATTACTGGTCTCACAGGGAATGCTCAAAGCACCGACTGTAAGAAGAGTCTCTATTCTTGTACTTAAGGCGGCATTGTGCCTTTTGTAATTAATTCCGATGCCATTTCTGTGTTTCACCGTCAATGTGAAGGTCCAAGGAATAAACTGAACCTGCAGAGGTGTAGCGGAAACTAATACTGGTCTCACAGGGAATTCTCAAAGCACCGACTGTAAGAAGAATCTCTATTCTTGTACTTAAGGCGGCATTGGTCCTTTTGTATTTAATTCCGATGTAATTTCTGTGTTTCATCGTCAATGTGTATGTCCAAGGAATAGATTGAGCCTGCAGTGGTGTATCGGATACTATTACTGGTCTCACAGGGAATGCTCAAAGCACCGACTGTAAGAAGTGTCTCTATTCTTGTACTTAAGGCGGCATTGTGCCTTTTGTATTTAATTCCGATGCCATTTCTGTGTTTCATCGTCAATGTGAAGGTCCAAGGAATACATTGAACCTGCAGTGGTGTATCGGATACTATTACTGGTCTCACAGGGAATGCTCAAAGCACCGACTGTAAGAACAGTCTCTATTCTTGTACTTAAGGCGGCATTGTGCCTTTTGTATTTAATTCCGATGCCATTTCTGTTTTTCAACGTCAATGTGAACGTCCAAGGAATAAACTGAACCTGCAGAGGTGTAGCGGAAACTAATACTGGTCACACAGGGAATGCCCAAAACACCGACTATAAGAAGAGTATCTATTCTTGTACTTAAGGCGGCATTGTGCCTTTTGTATTTAATTCCGATGCCATTTCTGTTTTTCATCGTCAATGTGAAGGGCCAAGGAATACATTGAACCTGCAGTGGTGTATCGGATACTATTACTGGTCTCACAGGGAATGCTCAAAGCACCGACAGTAAGAAGAGTCTCTATTCTTGTACTTATGGCGGCATTGTGCCTTTTGTATTTAATTCCGATGCCATTTCTGTGTTTCATCGTAAATGTGAAGGTCCAAGGAATAAACTGAACCTGCAGAGGTGTAGCGGAAACTAGTACTGGTCTCACAGGGAATGCTCAGAGCACCGACGGTAAGAAGAGTCTCTATTCTTGTAGTTAAGGCGGCATTGTGCCTTTTGTATTTAATTCCGATGCCATTTCTGTGTTTCATCGTCAATGTGAAGGTCCAAGGAATAAACTGAACCTGCAGAGGTGTAGCGGAAACTAATACTGGTCTCACAGGGAATGCTCAAAGCACCGACTGTAAGAAGAATCTCTATTCTTGTACTTAAGGCGGCATTGTGCCTTTTGTATTTAATTCCGATGCCATTTCTTTGTTTCATCGTCAATGTGAAGGTCCATGGAATACATTGTACCTGCAGTGGTGTATCGGATACTATTACTGGTCTCACAGGGAATGCTCATAGCACCGACTGTAAGAAGAGTCTCTATTTTTGTACTTAAGGCGGCATTATGCCTTTTGTATTTAATTCCGATGCCATTTCTGTGTTTCACCGTCAATGAGAAGGTCCAAGGAATGAACTGAACCTGCAGAGGTGTAGCAGAAACTAATACTGGTCTCACAGGGAATGCTCAAAGCACCGACTGTTAGAAGAGTCTCTATTCTTGTACTTAAGGCGGCATTGTGCCTTTTGTATTTAATTCCGATGCCATTTCTGTGTTTCATCGTCAATGTGAAGGTCCATGGAATACATTGTACCTGCAGTGGTGTATCGGATACTATTACTGGTCTCACAGGGAATGCTCATAGCACCGACTGTAAGAAGAGTCTCTATTTTTGTACTTAAGGCGGCATTATGCCTTTTGTATTTAATTCCGATGCCATTTCTGTGTTTCACCGTCAATGAGAAGGTCCAAGGAATGAACTGAACCTGCAGAGGTGTAGCAGAAGCTAATACTGGTCTCACAAGGAATGCTCAAAGCACCGACTGTAAGAAGAGTCTCTATTCTTGTACTTAAGGCGGCATTGGTCCTTTTGTATTTAATTCCGATGTAATTTCTGTGTTTCATCATCAGTGTGTATGTCCAAGGAATAGATTGAGCCTGCAGTGGTGTATCGGATACTATTACTGGTCTCACAGGGAATGCTCAAAGCACCGACTGTAAGAAGAATCTTTATTCTTGTACTTAAGGCGGCATTGTGCCTTTTGTATTTAATTCCGATGTCATTTCTGTGTTTCATCGTCAATGTGAAAGTCCAAGGAATACATTGAACCTGCAGTGGTGTATCGGATACTATTACTGGTCTCACAGGGAATGCTCAAAGCACCGACTGTAAGAAGAGTCTCTATTCTGGTACTTAAGGCGGCATTGTGCCTTTTGTATATGATTCCGATGCGATTTCTGTGTTTCATCGTCAATGTGTATGTCCAAGGAATACATTGAACCTGCAGTGGTGTATCGGATACTATTACTGGTCTCACAGGGAACGCTCAAAGCACCGACTGTAAGAAGCGTCTCTATTCTTGTACTTAAGGCGGCATTGTGCCTTTTGTATTTAATTCCGATGCCATATCTGTGTTTCACCGTCAATGTGAAGGTCCAAGGAATAAACTGAACCTGCAGAGGTGTAGCGGAAACTAATACTGGTCTCACAGGGAATGCTCTAAGCACCGACTGTTAGAAGAGTCTCTATTCTTGTACTTAAGGCGGCATTGGTCCTTTTGTATTTAATTCCGATGTAATTTCTGTGTTTCATCGTCAATGTGTATGTCCAAGGAATAGATTGAGCCTGAAGTGGTGTATCGGATACTATTACTGGTCTCACAGAGAATGCTCAAAGCACCGACTGTAAGAAGAGTCTCTATTCTTGTACTTAAGGCGGCATTGTGCCTTTTGTATTTAATTCCGATGCCATTTCTGTGTTTCATCGTCAATGTGAAGGTCCAAAGAATACATTGAACCTGCAGTGGTGTATCGGATACTATTACTGGTCTCACAGGGAATGCTCAAGGCACCGACTGTGAGAAGAGTCTCTATTCTTGTACTTAAGGCGGCATTGTGCCTTTTGTATTTAATTCCGATACGATTTCTGTGTTTCATCGTCAATATGAACGTCCAAGGAATAAACTGAACCTGCAGAGGTGTAGCGGAAACTAATACTGGTCACACAGGGAATGCCCAAAGCACCGACTATAAGAAGAGTATCTATTCTTGTACTTAAGGCGGCATTGTGCCTTTTGTATTTAATTCCGATGCCATTTCTGTTTTTAATCGTCAATGTGAAGGGCCAAGGAATACATTGAACCTGCAGTGGTGTATCGGATACTATTACTGGTCTCACAGGGAATGCTCAGAGCACCGACTGTAAGAAGAGTCTCTATTCTTGTACTTAAGGCGGCATTGTGCCTTTTGTAATTAATTCCGATGCCATTTCTGTGTTTCACCGTCAATGTGAAGGTCCAAGGAATAAACTGAACCTGCAGAGGTGTAGCGGAAACTAATACTGGTCTCACAGGGAATGCTCAAAGCACCGACTGTAAGAAGAGTCTCTGTTCTTGTACTTAAGGCGGCATTGGTCCTTTTGTATTTAATTCCGATGTAATTTCTGTGTTTCATCGTCAATGTGTATGTCCAAGGAATAGATTGAGCCTGCAGTGGTGTATCGGATACTATTACTGGTCTCACAGGGAATGCTCAAAGCACCGACTGTAAGAAGTGTCTCTATTCTTGTACTTAAGGCGGCATTGTGCCTTTTGTATTTAATTCCGATGAAATTTCTGTGTTTCATCGTCAATGTGAAGGTCCAAGGAATACATTGAACCTGCAGTGGTGTATCGGATACTATTACTGGTCTCACAGGGAATGCTCAAAGCACCGACTGTAAGAACAGTCTCTATTCTTGTACTTAAGGCGGCATTGTGCCTTTTGTATTTAATTCCGATGCCATTTCTGTGTTTCATCGGCAATGTGAACGTCCAAGGAATAAACTGAACCTGCAGAGGTGTAGCGGAAACTAATACTGGTCACACAGGGAATGCCCAAAGCACCGACTATAAGAAGAGTATCTATTCTTGTACTTAAGGCGGCATTGTGCCTTTTGTATTTAATTCCGATGCCATTTCTGTTTTTCATCGTCAATGTGAAGGGCCAAGGAATACATTGAACCTGCAGTGGTGTATCGGATACTATTACTGGTCTCACAGGGAATGCTCAAAGCACCGACTGTAAGAAGAGTCTCTATTCTTGTACTTAAGGCGGCATTGTGCCTTTTGTATTTAATTCCGATGCCATTTCTGTGTTTCATCGTCAATGTGAAGGTCCCAGGAATAAACTGAACCTGCAGAGGAGTAGCGGAAACTAATACTGGTCTCACAGGGAATGCTCAAAGCACCGACAGTAAGAAGAGTCTCTATTCTTGTACTTATGGCGGCATTGTGCCTTTTGTATTTAATTCCGATGCCATTTCTGTGTTTCATCGTAAATGTGAAGGTCCAAGGAATAAACTGAACCTGCAGAGGTGTAGCGGAAACTAGTACTGGTCTCACAGGGAATGCTCAAAGCACCGACTGTAAGAAGATTCTCTATTCTTGTACTTAAGGCGGCATTGTGCCTTTTGTATTTAATTCCGAAACCATTTCTGTGTTTCATCGTCAATGTGAAAGTCCAAGGAATACATTGAACCTGCAGTGGTGTATCGGATACTATTACTGGTCTCACAGGGAATGCTCAAAGCACCGACTGTAAGAAGAGTCTCTATTCTTGTACTTAAGGCGGCATTGTGCCTTTTGTATTTAATTCCGATGCGATTTCTGTGTTTCATCGTCAATGTGAAGGTCCAAGGAATACATTGAACCTGCAGTGGTGTATCGGATACTATTACTGGTCTCACAGGGAATGCTCAAAGCACCGACTGTAAGAAGAGTCTCTATTCTTGTACTGAAGGCGGCATTGTGCCTTTTGTATTTAATTCCGATGCGATTTCTGTGTTTCATCGTCAATGTGAAGGTCCAAGCAATACATTGAACCTGCAGTGGTGTATCGTATACTATTACTGGTCTCACAGGGAATGCTCAAAGCACCGACTGTAAGAAGAGTCTCTATTCTTGTACTTAAGGCAGCATTGTACCTTTTGTATTTAATTCCGATGCGATTTCTGTGTTTCATCGTCAATGTGAAGGTCCCAGGAATACATTGAACCTGCAGTGGTGTATCGGATACTATTATTGGTCTCACAGGGAATGCTCAAAGCACCGACTGTAAGAAGAGTCTCGATTCTTGTACTTAAGGCGGCATTGTGCCTTTTGTATTTAATTCCGATGCCATTTCTGTGTTTCATCGTCAATGTGAACGTCCAAGGAATAAACTGAACCTGCAGAGGTGTAGCGGAAACTAATACTGGTCACACAGGGAATGCTCAAAGCACCGACTATAAGAAGAGTCTCTATTCTTGTACTTAAGGCGGCATTGTGCCTTTTGTATTTAATTCCGATGCCATTTCTGTTTTTCATCGTCAATGTGAAGGTCCAAGGAATAAACTGAACCTGCAGAGGTGTAGCGGAAACTAATACTGGTCTCACAGGGAATGCTCAAAGCACCGACTGTAAGAAGAGTCTCTATTCTTGTACTTATGGCGGCATTGTGCCTTTTGTATTAAATTCCGATGCCATTTCTGTGTTTCATCGTAAATGTGAAGGTCCAAGGAATAAACTGAACCTGCAGAAGTGTAGCGGAAACTAATACTGGTCTCACAGGGAATGCTCAAAGCACCGACTGTAAGAAGAGTCTCTATTCTTGTACTTAAGGCGGCATTGTGCCTTTTGTATTTAATTATGATGCGATTTCTGTGTTTCATCGTCTATGTGAAGGTCCAAGGAATACATTGAACCTGCAGTGGTGTATCGGATACTATTACTGGTCTCACAGGGAATGCTCAATGCACCGACTGTAAGAAGAGTCTCTATTCTTGTACTGAAGGCGGCATTGTGCCTTTTGTATTTAATTCCGATGCGATTTCTGTGTTTCATCGTCAATGTGAAGGTCCAAGGAATTCATTGAACCTGCAGTGGTGTATCGGATACTATTACTGGTCTCACATTGAATGCTCAAAGCACCGACTGTAAGAAGAGTCTCTATTCTTGTACTTAAGGCGGCATTGTGCCTTTTGTATTTAATTCCGATGCGATTTCTGTGTTTCATCGTCTATGTGAAGGTCCAAGGAATACATTGAACCTGCAGTGGTGTATCGGATACTATTACTGGTCTCACAGGGAATGCTCAATGCACCGACTGTAAGAAGAGTCTCTATTCTTGTACTGAAGGCGGCATTGTGCCTTTTGTATTTAATTCCGATGCGATTTCTGTGTTTCATCGTCAATGTGAAGGTCCAAGGAATTCATTGAACCTGCAGTGGTGTATCGGATACTATTACTGGTCTCACAGGGAATGCTCAAAGCACCGACTGTAAGAAGAGTCTCTATTCTTGTACTTAAGGCGGCATTGTGCCTTTTGTATTTAATTCCGATGCGATTTCTGTGTTTCATCGTCAATGTGAAGGTCCCAGGAATACATTGAACCTGCAGTGGTGTATCGGATACTATTACTGGTCTCACAGGGAATGCTCAAAGCACCGACTGTAAGAAGAGTCTCTATTCTTGTACTTAAGGCGGCATTGTGCCTTTTGTATTTAATTCCGATGCCATTTCTGTGTTTCATCGTCAATGTGAACGTCCAAGGAATAAACTGAACCTGCAGAGGTGTAGCGGAAACTAATACTGGTCACACAGGGAATGCCCAAAGCACCGACTATAAGAAGAGTATCTATTATTGTACTTAAGGCGGCATTGTGCCTTTTGTATTTAATTCCGATGCCATTTCTGTTTTTCATCGTCAATGTGAAGGGCCAAGGAATACATTGAACCTGCAGTGGTGTATCGGATACTATTACTGGTTTCACAGGGAATGCTCAAAGCACCGACTGTAAGAAGAGTCTCTATTCTTGTACTTAAGGCGGCATTGTGCCTTTTGTATTTAATTCCGATGCCATTTCTGTGTTTCATCGTCAATGTGAAGGTCCCAGGAATAAACTGAACCTGCAGAGGAGTAGCGGAAACTAATACTGGTCTCACAGGGAATGCTCAAAGCACCGACAGTAAGAAGAGTCTCTATTCTTGTACTTATGGCGGCATTGTGCCTTTTGTATTTAATTCCGATGCCATTTCTGTGTTTCATCGTAAATGTGAAGGTCCAAGGAATAAACTGAACCTGCAGAGGTGTAGCGGAAACTAGTACTGGTCTCACAGGGAATGCTCAGAGCACCGACGGTAAGAAGAGTCTCTATTCTTGTAGTTAAGGCGGCATTGTGCCTTTTGTATTTAATTCCGATGCCATTTCTGTGTTTCATCGTCAATGTGAAGGTCCAAGGAATAAACTGAACCTGCAGAGTTGTAGCGGAAACTAATACTGGTCTCACAGGGAATGCTCAAAGCACCGACTGTAAGAAGAGTCTCTATTCTTGTACTTAAGGCGGCATTGTGCCTTTTGTATTTAATTCCGATGCCATTTCTGTGTTTCATCGTCAATGTGAAGGTTCATGGAATACATTGTACCTGCAGTGGTGTATCGGATACTATTACTGGTCTCACAGGGAATGCTCATAGCACCGACTGTAAGAAGAGTCTCTATTTTTGTACTTAAGGCGGCATTATGCCTTTTGTATTTAATTCCGATGCCATTTCTGTGTTTCACCGTCAATGAGAAGGTCCAAGGAATGAACTGAACCTGCAGAGGTGTAGCAGAAACTAATACTGGTCTCACAGGGAATGCTCAAAGCACCGACTGTAAGAAGATTCTCTATTCTTGTACTTAAGGCGGCATTGTGCCTTTTGTATTTAATTCCGAAACCATTTCTGTGTTTCATCGTCAATGTGAAAGTCCAAGGAATACATTGAACCTGCAGTGGTGTATCGGATACTATTACTGGTCTCACAGGGAATGCTCAAAGCACCGACTGTAAGAAGAGTCTCTATTCTTGTACTTAAGGCGGCATTGTGCCTTTTGTATTTAATTCCGATGCGATTTCTGTGTTTCATCGTCAATGTGAAGGTCCAAGGAATACATTGAACCTGCAGTGGTGTATCGGATACTATTACTGGTCTCACAGGGAATGCTCAAAGCACCGACTGTAAGAAGAGTCTCTATTCTTGTACTGAAGGCGGCATTGTGCCTTTTGTATTTAATTCCGATGCGATTTCTGTGTTTCATCGTCAATGTGAAGGTCCAAGCAATACATTGAACCTGCAGTGGTGTATCGTATACTATTACTGGTCTCACAGGGAATGCTCAAAGCACCGACTGTAAGAAGAGTCTCTATTCTTGTACTTAAGGCAGCATTGAACCTTTTGTATTTAATTCCGATGCGATTTCTGTGTTTCATCGTCAATGTGAAGGTCCCAGGAATACATTGAACCTGCAGTGGTGTATCGGATACTATTATTGGTCTCACAGGGAATGCTCAAAGCACCGACTGTAAGAAGAGTCTCTATTCTTGTACTTAAGGCGGCATTGTGCCTTTTGTATTTAATTCCGATGCCATTTCTGTGTTTCATCGTCAATGTGAACGTCCAAGGAATAAACTGAACCTGCAGAGGTGTAGCGGAAACTAATACTGGTCACACAGGGAATGCTCAAAGCACCGACTATAAGAAGAGTCTCTATTCTTGTACTTAAGGCGGCATTGTGCCTTTTGTATTTAATTCCGATGCCATTTCTGTTTTTCATCGTCAATGTGAAGGTCCAAGGAATAAACTGAACCTGCAGAGGTGTAGCGGAAACTAATACTGGTCTCACAGGGAATGCTCAAAGCACCGACTGTAAGAAGAGTCTCTATTCTTGTACTTATGGCGGCATTGTGCCTTTTGTATTACATTCCGATGCCATTTCTGTGTTTCATCGTAAATGTGAAGGTCCAAGGAATAAACTGAACCTGCAGAAGTGTAGCGGAAACTAATACTGGTCTCACAGGGAGTGCTCATAGCACCGACGGTAAGAAGAGTCTCTATTCTTGTAGTTAAGGCGGCATTGTGCCTTTTGTATTTAATTCCGATGCCATTTCTGTGTTTCATCGTCAATGTGAAGGTCCAAGGAATAAACTGAACTTGCAGAGGTGTATCGGAAACTAATACTGGTCTCACAGGGAATGCTCAAAGCACCGACTGTAAGAAGAGTCTCTATTCTTGGACTTAAGGCGGTATTTTGCCTTTTGTATTTAATTCCGATGCTATTTCTGTGTTTCATCGTCAATGTGGAGGTCCAAGGAATAAACTGAACCTGCAGAGGTGTAGCGGAAACTAATACTGGTCTCACAGGGAATGCTCAAAGCACCGACTGTAAGAAGAGTCTCTATTCTTGTACTTAACGCGGCATTGTGCCTTTTGTATTTAATTCCGATGCGATTTCTGTGTTTCATCGTCTATGTGAAGGTCCAAGGAATACATTGAACCTGCAGTGGTGTATCGGATACTATTACTGGTCTCACAGGGAATGCTCAATGCACCGACTGTAAGAAGAGTCTCTATTCTTGTACTGAAGGCGGCATTGTGCCTTTTGTATTTAATTCCGACGCGATTTCTGTGTTTCATCGTCAATGTGAAGGTCCAAGGAATTCATTGAACCTGCAGTGGTGTATCGGATACTATTACTGGTCTCACAGGGAATGCTCAAAGCACCGACTGTAAGAAGAGTCTCTATTCTTGTACTTAAGGCGGCATTGTGCCTTTTGTATTTAATTCCGATGCGATTTCTGTGTTTCATCGTCAATGTGAAGGTCCCAGGAATACATTGAACCTGCAGTGGTGTATCGGATACTATTACTGGTCTCACAGGGAATGCTCAAAGCACCGACTGTAAGAAGAGTCTCTATTCTTGTACTTAAGGCGGCATTGTGCCTTTTGTATTTAATATCCGATGCCATTTCTGTGTTTCATCGTCAATGTGAACGTCCAAGGAATAAACTGAACCTGCAGAGGTGTAGCGGAAACTAATACTGGTCACACAGGGAATGCTCAAAGCACCGACTATAAGAAGAGTCTCTTTTCTTGTACTTAAGGCGGCATTGTGCCTTTTGTATTCACTTCCGATGCCATTTCTGTTTTTCATCGTCAATGTGAAGGTTCAAGGAATACATTGAACCTGCAGTGGTGTATCGGATACTATTACTGGTCTCACAGGGATTGCTCAAATCACCGACTGTAAGAAGAGTATCTATTCTTGTACTTAAGGCGGCATTGTGCCTTTTGTATTTAATTCCGATGCGATTTCTGTGTTTCATCGTCAATGTGAAGGACCAAGGAATACATTGAACCTGCAGTGGTGTATCGGATAATATTACTGGTCTCACAGGGAATGCTCAAATCACCGACTGTAAGAAGAGTCTCTATTCTTGTACTTAAGGCGGCATTGTGCCTTTTGTATTTAATTCCGATGCGATTTCTGTGTTTCATCGTCAATGTGAAGGTCCCAGGAATACATTGAACCTGCAGTGGTGTATCGGATACTATTACTGGTCTCACAGGGAATGCTCAAAGCACCGACTGTAAGAAGAGTCTCTATTCTTGCACTTAAGGCGGCATTGTGCCTTTTGTATTTAATTCCGATGCCATTTCTGTGTTTCATCGTCAATGTGAACGTCCAAGGAATAAACTGAACCTGCAGAGGTGTAGCGGAAACTAATACTGGTCACACAGGGAATGCTCAAAGCACCGACTATAAGAAGAGTCTCTATTCTTGTACTTAAGGCGGCATTGTGCCTTTTGTATTTAATTCCGATGCCATTTCTGTTTTTCATCGTCAATGTGAAGGTCCAAGGAATACATTGAACCTGCAGTGGTGTATCGGATACTATTACTGGTCTCACAGGGAATGCTCAAAGCACCGACTGTAAGAAGAGTATCCATTCTTGTACTTAAGGCGGCATTGTGCCTTTTGTATTTATTTCCGATGCGATTTCTGTGTTTCATCGTCAATGTGAAGGTCCAAGGAATAAACTGAACCTGCAGAGGTGTAGCGGAAACTAATACTGGTCTCACAGGGAATGCTCAAAGCACCAACTGTAAGAAGAGTCTCTATTCTTGTACTTATGGCGGCATTGTGCCTTTTGTATTTAATTCCGATGCCATTTCTGTGTTTCATCGTAAATGTGAAGGTCCAAGGAATAAACTGAACCTGCAGAAGTGTAGCGGAAACTAATACTGGTCTCACAGGGAATGCTCAAAGCACCGACGGTAAGAAGAGTCTCTATTCTTGTAGTTATGGCGGTATTGTGCCTTTTGTATTTAATTCCGATGCCATTTCTGTGTTTCATCGTCAATGTGAAGGTCCAAGGAATAAACTGAATCTGCAGAGGTGTAGCGGAAACTAATACTGGTCTCACAGGGAATGCTCAAAACACCGACTGTAAGACGAGTCTCTATTCTTGTACTTAAGGCGGCATTGTGCCTTTTGTATTTAATTCCGATGCGATTTCTGTGTTTCATCGTCAATGTGAAGGTCCAAGGAATACATTGAACCTGCAGTGGTGTATCGGATACTATTACTGGTCTCACAGGGAATGCCCAAATCACCGACTGTAAGAAGAGTCTCTATTCTTGTACTTAAGGCGGCATTGTGCCTTTTGTATTTAATTCCGATGCGATTTCTGTGTTTCATCGTCAATGTGAAGGTCCCAGGAATACATTGAACCTGCAGTGGTGTGTCGGATACTATTACTGGTCTCACAGGGAATGCTCAAAGCACCGACTGTAAGAAGAGTCTCTATTCTTGTACTTAAGGCGGCATTGTGCCTTTTGTATTTAATTCCGATGCCATTTCTGTGTTTCATCGTCAATTTGAACGTCCAAGGAATAAACTGAACCTGCAGAGGTGTAGCGGAAACTAATACTGGTCACACAGGGAATGCTCAAAGCACCGACTATAAGAAGAGTCTCTGTTCTTGTACTTATGGCGGCATTGTGCCTTTTGTATTTAATTCCGATGCCATTTCTGTTTTTCATCGTCAATGTGAAGGTCCAAGGAAGACATTGAACCTGCAGTGGTGTATCGGATACTATTACTGGTCTCACAGGGAATGCTCAAAGCACTGACTGTAAGAAGAGCATCTATTCTTGTACGTAAGGCGGCATTGTGCCTTTTGTATTTAATTCCGATGCCATTTCTGTGTTTCATCGTCAATGTGAAGGTCCAAGGAATAAACTGAACCTGCAGAGGTGTAGCGGAAACTAATACTGGTCTCACAGGGAATGCTCAAAGCACCGACTGTAAGAAGAGTCTCTATTCTTGTACTTATGGCGGCATTGTGCCTTTTGTATTTAATTCCGATGCCATTTCTGTGTTTCATCGTAAATGTGAAGGTCCAAGGAATAAACTGAACCTGCAGAAGTGTAGCGGAAACTAATACTGGTCTCACAGGGAATGCTCAAAGCACCGACTGTAAGAAGAGTCTCTATTCTTGGACTTAAGGCGGTATTGTGCGTTTTGTATTTAATTCCGATGCTATTTCTGTGTTTCATCGTCAATGTGGAGGTCCAAGGAATATACTGAACCCGCAGAGGTGTAGCGGAAACTAATACTGGTCTCACAGGGAATGCTCAAAGCACCGACTGTAAGAAGAGTCTCTATTCTTGTACTTATGGCGGCATTGTGCCTTTTGTATTAAATTCCGATGCCATTTCTGTGTTTCATCGTAAATGTGAAGGTCCAAGGAATAAACTGAACCTGCAGAAGTGTAGCGGAAACTAATACTGGTCTCACAGGGAGTGCTCATAGCACCGACGGTAAGAAGAGTCTCTATTCTTGTAGTTAAGGCGGCATTGTGCCTTTTGTATTTAATTCCGATGCCATTTCTGTGTTTCATCGTCAATGTGAAGGTCCAAGGAATAAACTGAACTTGCAGAGGTGTATCGGAAACTAATACTGGTCTCACAGGGAATGCTCAAAGCACCGACTGTAAGAAGAGTCTCTATTCTTGGACTTAAGGCGGTATTTTGCCTTTTGTATTTAATTCCGATGCTATTTCTGTGTTTCATCGTCAATGTGGAGGTCCAAGGAATAAACTGAACCTGCAGAGGTGTAGCGGAAACTAATACTGGTCTCACAGGGAATGCTCAAAGCACCGACTGTAAGAAGAGTCTCTATTCTTGTACTTAACGCGGCATTGTGAATTTTGTATTTAATTCCGATGCGATTTCTGTGTTTCATCGTCTATGTGAAGGTCCAAGGAATACATTGAACCTGCAGTGGTGTATCGGATACTATTACTGGTCTCACAGGGAATGCTCAATGCACCGACTGTAAGAAGAGTCTCTATTCTTGTACTGAAGGCGGCATTGTGCCTTTTGTATTTAATTCCGATGCGATTTCTGTGTTTCATCGTCAATGTGAAGGTCCAAGGAATTCATTGAACCTGCAGTGGTGTATCGGATACTATTACTGGTCTCACAGGGAATGCTCAAAGCACCGACTGTAAGAAGAGTCTCTATTCTTGTACTTAAGGCGGCATTGTGCCTTTTGTATTTAATTCCGATGCGATTTCTGTGTTTCATCGTCAATGTGAAGGTCCCAGGAATACATTGAACCTGCAGTGGTGTATCGGATACTATTACTGGTCTCACAGGGAATGCTCAAAGCACCGACTGTAAGAAGAGTCTCTATTCTTGTACTTAAGGCGGCATTGTGCCTTTTGTATTTAATTCCGATGCCATTTCTGTGTTTCATCGTCAATGTGAACGTCCAAGGAATAAACTGAACCTGCAGAGGTGTAGCGGAAACTAATACTGGTCACACAGGGAATGCTCAAAGCACCGACTATAAGAAGAGTCTCTTTTCTTGTACTTAAGGCGGCATTGTGCCTTTTGTATTCACTTCCGATGCCATTTCTGTTTTTCATCGTCAATGTGAAGGTTCAAGGAATACATTGAACCTGCAGTGGTGTATCGGATACTATTACTGGTCTCACAGGGATTGCTCAAATCACCGACTGTAAGAAGAGTATCTATTCTTGTACTTAAGGCGGCATTGTGCCTTTTGTATTTAATTCCGATGCGATTTCTGTGTTTCATCGTCAATGTGAAGGACCAAGGAATACATTGAACCTGCAGTGGTGTATCGGATAATATTACTGGTCTCACAGGGAATGCTCAAATCACCGACTGTAAGAAGAGTCTCTATTCTTGTACTTAAGGCGGCATTGTGCCTTTTGTATTTAATTCCGATGCGATTTCTGTGTTTCATCGTCAATGTGAAGGTCCCAGGAATACATTGAACCTGCAGTGGTGTATCGGATACTATTACTGGTCTCACAGGGAATGCTCAAAGCACCGACTGTAAGAAGAGTCTCTATTCTTGCACTTAAGGCGGCATTGTGCCTTTTGTATTTAATTCCGATGCCATTTCTGTGTTTCATCGTCAATGTGAACGTCCAAGGAATAAACTGAACCTGCAGAGGTGTAGCGGAAACTAATACTGGTCACACAGGGAATGCTCAAAGCACCGACTATAAGAAGAGTCTCTATTCTTGTACTTAAGGCGGCATTGTGCCTTTTGTATTTAATTCCGATGCCATTTCTGTTTTTCATCGTCAATGTGAAGGTCCAAGGAATACATTGAACCTGCAGTGGTGTATCGGATACTATTACTGGTCTCACAGGGAATGCTCAAAGCACCGACTGTAAGAAGAGTATCCATTCTTGTACTTAAGGCGGCATTGTGCCTTTTGTATTTATTTCCGATGCGATTTCTGTGTTTCATCGTCAATGTGAAGGTCCAAGGAATAAACTGAACCTGCAGAGGTGTAGCGGAAACTAATACTGGTCTCACAGGGAATGCTCAAAGCACCAACTGTAAGAAGAGTCTCTATTCTTGTACTTATGGCGGCATTGTGCCTTTTGTATTTAATTCCGATGCCATTTCTGTGTTTCATCGTAAATGTGAAGGTCCAAGGAATAAACTGAACCTGCAGAAGTGTAGCGGAAACTAATACTGGTCTCACAGGGAATGCTCAAAGCACCGACGGTAAGAAGAGTCTCTATTCTTGTAGTTATGGCGGTATTGTGCCTTTTGTATTTAATTCCGATGCCATTTCTGTGTTTCATCGTCAATGTGAAGGTCCAAGGAATAAACTGAATCTGCAGAGGTGTAGCGGAAACTAATACTGGTCTCACAGGGAATGCTCAAAACACCGACTGTAAGACGAGTCTCTATTCTTGTACTTAAGGCGGCATTGTGCCTTTTGTATTTAATTCCGATGCGATTTCTGTGTTTCATCGTCAATGTGAAGGTCCAAGGAATACATTGAACCTGCAGTGGTGTATCGGATACTATTACTGGTCTCACAGGGAATGCCCAAATCACCGACTGTAAGAAGAGTCTCTATTCTTGTACTTAAGGCGGCATTGTGCCTTTTGTATTTAATTCCGATGCGATTTCTGTGTTTCATCGTCAATGTGAAGGTCCCAGGAATACATTGAACCTGCAGTGGTGTGTCGGATACTATTACTGGTCTCACAGGGAATGCTCAAAGCACCGACTGTAAGAAGAGTCTCTATTCTTGTACTTAAGGCGGCATTGTGCCTTTTGTATTTAATTCCGATGCCATTTCTGTGTTTCATCGTCAATTTGAACGTCCAAGGAATAAACTGAACCTGCAGAGGTGTAGCGGAAACTAATACTGGTCACACAGGGAATGCTCAAAGCACCGACTATAAGAAGAGTCTCTGTTCTTGTACTTATGGCGGCATTGTGCCTTTTGTATTTAATTCCGATGCCATTTCTGTTTTTCATCGTCAATGTGAAGGTCCAAGGAAGACATTGAACCTGCAGTGGTGTATCGGATATTATTACTGGTCTCACAGGGAATGCTCAAAGCACTGACTGTAAGAAGAGTATCTATTCTTGTACGTAAGGCGGCATTGTGCCTTTTGTATTTAATTCCGATGAAATTTCTGTGTTTCATCGTCAATGTGAAGGTCCAAGGAATAAACTGAACCTGCAGAGGTGTAGCGGAAACTAATACTGGTCTCACAGGGAATGCTCAAAGCACCGACTGTAAGAAGAGTCTCTATTCTTGTACTTATGGCGGCATTGTGCCTTTTGTATTTAATTCCGATGCCATTTCTGTGTTTCATCGTAAATGTGAAGGTCCAAGGAATAAACTGAACCTGCAGAAGTGTAGCGGAAACTAATACTGGTCTCACAGGGAATGCTCAAAGCACCGACTGTAAGAAGAGTCTCTATTCTTGGACTTAAGGCGGTATTGTGCGTTTTGTATTTAATTCCGATGCTATTTCTGTGTTTCATCGTCAATGTGGAGGTCCAAGGAATATACTGAACCCGCAGAGGTGTAGCGGAAACTAATACTGGTCTCACAGGGAATGCTCAAAGCACCGACTGTAAGAAGAGTCTCTATTCTTGTACTTAAGGCGGCATTGTGCCTTTTGTATTTAATTCCGATGCGATTTCTGTATTTCATCGTCAATGTGAAGGTCCAAGGAATACATTGAACCTGCAGTGGTGTATCGGATACTATTACTGGTCTCACAGGGAATGCTCAAAGCACCGACTGTAAGAAGAGTCTCTATTCTTGTACTGAAGGCGGCATTGTGCCTTTTGTGTTTAATTCCGATGCGATTTCTGTGTTTCATCGTCAATGTGAAGGTCCAAGGAATACATTGAACCGGCAGTGGTGTATCGGATACTATTACTGGTCTCACAGGGAATGCTCAAAACACCGACTGTAAGAAGAGTCTCTATTCTTGTACTTAAGGCGGCATTGTGCCTTTTGTATTTAATTCCGATGCGATTTCTGTGTTTCATCGTCAATGTGAAGGTCCCAGGAATACATTGAACCTGCAGTGGTGTATCGGATACTATTACTGGTCTCACAGGGAATGCTCAAATCACCGACTGTAAGATGAGTCTCTATTCTTGTACTTAAGGCGGCATTGTGCCTTTTGTATTTAATTTCGATGCCATTTCTGTGTTTCATCGTCAATGTGAACGTCCAAGGAATAAACTAAACCTGCAGAGGTGTTGCGGAAACTAATACTGGTCACACAGGGAATGCTCAAAGCACCGACTATAAGAAGAGTCTCTATTCTTGTACTTAAGGCGGCATTGTGCCTTTTGTATTTAATTCCGATGCCATTTCTGTGTTTCATCGTCAATGTGAAGGTCCAAGGAATAAACTGAATCTGCAGAGGTGTAGCGGAAACTAATACTGGTCTCACAGGGAATGCTCAAAGAACCGACTGTAAGAAGAGTCTCTATTCTTGTACTTAAGGCGGCATTGTGCCTTTTTGTATTTAATTCCGATGCCATTTCTGTGTTTCATCGTCAATGTGAAGGTCCAAGGAATACATTGAAACTGCAGTGGTGTATCGGATACTATTACTGGTCTCACAGGGAATGTTCAAAAGCACCGACTGTAAGAAGAGTCTCTATTCTTGTACTTAAGGCGGCATTGTGCCTTTTGTATTTAATTCCGATGAGATTCCTGTGTGTTTTCGTCAATGTGAAGGTCCAAGGAATACATTGAACCTGCAGTGGTGTATCGGATACTATTACTGGTCTCACAGGGAATGCTCAAAGCACCGACTGTAAGAAGAGTCTCTATTCTTGTACTTAAGGCGGCATTGTGCCTTTTGTATTTAATTCCGATGCCATTTCTGTGTTTCATCGTCAATGTGAAGGTCCATGGAATACATTGAACCTGCAGTGGTGTATCGGATACTATTACTGGTCTCACAGGGAATGCTCAAAGCACCGACTGTAAGAAGAGTCTCTATTCTTGTACTTAAAGCGGCATTGTGCCTTTTGTATTTATTTCCGATGCCATTTCTGTGTTTCATTATCAATGAGAAGGTCCAAGGAATAAACTGAACCCGCAGAGGTGTAGCAGAAACTAATACTGGTCTCACAGGGAATGCTCAAAGCACCGACTGTAAGAAGATTCTCTATTCTTGTACTTAAGGCGGCTTTGTGCCTTTTGTATTTAATTCCGATGCCATTTCTGTGTTTCATCGTCAATGTGAAGGTCCAAGGAATAAACTGAACCTGCAGAGGTGTAGCGGAAACTAATACTGGTCTCACAGGGAATGCTCAAAGCACCGAATGTAAGAAGAGTCTCTATTCTTGTACTTAAGGCGGCATTGTGCCTTTTGTATTTAATTCCGATGTCATTTCTGTTTTTCATCGTCAATGTGAAAGTCCAAGGAATACATTGAACCTGCAGTGGTGTATCGGATACTATTACTTATCTCACAGGGAATGCTCAAAGCACCGACTGTAAGAAGAGTCTCTATTCTTGTACTTAAGGCGGCATTGTGCCTTTTGTATATAATTCCGATGCGATTGCTGTGTTTCATCGTCAATGTGAAAGTCCGAGGAATACATTGAACCTGCAGTGGTGTATCGGATACTATTACTGGTCTCACAGGGAATGCTCAAATCACCGACTGTAAGAAGAGTCTCTATTCTTGTACTTAAGGCGGCATTGTGCCTTTTGTATTTAATTCCGATGCGCTTCCTGTGTTTCATCGTCAATGTGAAGGTCCAAGGAATACATTGAACCTGCAGTGGTGTATCGGATACTATTACTGGTCTCACAGGGAATGCTCAAAGCACCGACTGTAAGAAGAGTCTCTATTCTTGTACTTAAGGCGGCATTGTGCCTTTTGTATTTAATTCCGATGCCATTTCTGTGTTTCATCGTCAATGTGAAGGTCCATGGAATACATTGAACCTGCAGTGGTGTATCGGATACTATTACTGGTAAAACAGGGAATGCTCAAAGCACCGACTGTAAGAAGAGTCTCTATTCTTGTACTTAAGGCGGCATTGTGCCTTTTGTATTTAATTCCGATGCCATTTCTGTGTTTCATCGTCAATGAGAAGGTCCAAGGAATAAACTGAACCTGCAGAGGTGTAGCAGAAACTAATACTGGTCTCACAGGGAATGCTCAAAGCACCGACTGTAAGAAGATTCTCTATTCTTGTACTTAAGGCGGCATTGTGCCTTTTGTATTACTCCCGATGCCATTTCTGTGTTTCATCGTCAATGTGAAGGTCCAAGGAATAAACTGAACCTGCAGAGGTGTAGCGGAAACTAATACTGGTCTCACAGGGAATGCTCAAAGCACCGACTGTAAGAAGAGTCTCTATTCTTGTACTTAAGGCGGCATTGTGCCTTTTGTATTTAATTCCGATGTCATTTCTGTGTTTCATCGTCAATGTGAAAGTCCAAGGAATACATTGAACCTGCAGTGGTGTATCGGATACTATTACTTATCTCACAGGGAATGCTCAAAGCACCGACTGTAAGAAGAGTCTCTATTCTTGTACTTAAGGCGGCATTGTGCCTTTTGTATATAATTCCGATGCGATTGCTGTGTTTCATCGTCAATGTGTATGTCCAAGGAATACATTGAACCTGCAGTGGTGTATCGGATACTATTACTGGTCTCACAGGGAATGCTCAAAGCACCGACTGTAAGAAGCGTCTCTATTCTTGTACTTAAGGCGGCATTGTGCCTTTTGTATTTAATTCCGATGCCATTTCTGTGTTTCATCGTCAATGTGAAGGTCCAAGGAATAAACTGAACCTGCAGAGGTGTAGCGGAAACTAATACTGGTCTCACAGGGAATGCTCAAAGCACCGACTGTAAGAAGAGTCTCTATTCTTGTACTTAAGGCAGCATTGTGCCTTTGGTATTTAATTCCGATGCCGTTTCTGTGTTTCATCGTCAATGTGAAGGTCCAAGGAATAAACTGAACCTGCAGAGGTGTAGCGGAAACTAATACTGGTCTCACAGGGAATGTTCAAAGCACCGACTGTAAGAAGAGTCTCTATTCTTGGACTTAAGGCGGTATTGTGCCTTTTGTATTTAATTCCGATGCTATTTCTGTGTTTCATCGTCAATGTGGAGGTCCAAGGAATAAACTGAACCTGCAGAGGTGTAGCGGAAACTAATACTGGTCTCACAGGGAATGCTCAAAGCACCGACTGTAAGAAGAGTCTCTATTCTTGTAGTTAAGGCGGCATTGTGCCTTTTGTATTTAATTCCGATGCCATTTCTGTCTTTCATCGTCAATGTGAAGGTCCAAGGAATACATTGAACCTGCAGTGGTGTATCGGATACTATTACTGGTCTCCGAGGGAATGTTCAAAGCACCGACTGTAAGAAGAGTCTCTATTCTTGTACTTAAGGCGGCATTGTGCCTTTTGTATTTAATTCCGATGCGATTTCTGTGTTTCATCGTCAATGTGTATGTCCAAGGAATACATTGAACCTGCAGTGGTGTATCGGATACTTTTACTGGTCTCACAGGGAATGCTCAAAGGCCCGACTGTAAGAAATGTCTCTATTCCTGTACTTAAGGCGGCATTGTGCCTTTTGTATTCAATTCCGAAGCCATTTCTGTGTTTCATCGTCAATGTGAAGGTCCAAGGAATCAACTGAACTTGCAGAGGTGTAGCGGAAACTAATACTGGTCTCACAGGGAATGCTCAAACACCGACTGTAAGAAGAGTCTCTATTCTTGTACTTAAGGCGGCATTGTGCCTTTTGTATTTAATTCCGATGCCATTTCTGTGTTTCATCGTCAATGTGAAGGTCCAAGGATTAAACTGAACCTGCAGAGGTGTAGCGGAAACTAATACTGGTCTCACAGGGAATGCTTAAATCACCGACTGTATGAAGAGTCTCTATTCTTGTACTTAAGGCTGTATTGGGCCTTTTGTATTTAATTCCGATGCCATTTCTGTGTTTCATCGTCAATGTGAAGATCCAAGGAATAAACTGAACCTGCAGAGGTGTAGCGGAAACTAATACTGGTCTCACAGGGAATGCTCAAAGCACCGGCTGTAAGAAGAGTCTCTATTCTAATACTTAAGGCGGCATTGTGCCTTTTGTATTTAATTCCGATGACATTTCTGTGTTTCATCGTCATTGTGAAGGTCCAAGGAATGCATTGAACCTGCAGTGGTGTATCGGATACTATTACTGGTCTCACAGAGAATGCTCAAAGCACCGACTGAAAGAAGAGTCTCTATTCTTGTACTTAAGGCGGCATTGTGCCTTTTGTATTTAATTCCGAAGCGATTTCTGAGTTTCATCGTCAATGTGAAGGTCCAAGGAATACATTGAACCTGCAGTGGTGTATCGGATACTATTACTGGTCTCACAGGGAATGCTCAAAGCACCGACAGTAAGAAGAGTCTCTATTCTTGTACTTAGGGCGGCATTGTGCCTTTTGTATTTAATTCCGATGCGATTTCTGTGTTTCTTCGTCAATGTGAAGTTCCAAGGAATACATTGAACCTGCAGTGGTGTATCGGATACTATTACTGGTCTCACAGGGAATGCACAAAGCACCGTCTGTAAGAAGAATCTCTATTCTTGTACTTACGGCGGCATTGTGCCTTTTGTATTTAATTCCGATGCCATTTCTGTGTTTCATCGTCAATGTGAAGGTCCAAGGAATAAACTGAACCTGCAGAGGTGTAGCGGAAACTAATACTGGTCTCACAGGGAATGCTCAAAGCACCGACTGTAAGAACAGTCTCTATTCTTGTACTTAAGGCGGAATTGTGCCTTTTGTATTTAATTCCGATGCCATTTCTGTGTTTCATCGTCAATGTGAAGGTCCAAGGAATACATTGAACCTGCAGTGGTGTATCGGATACTATTACTGGTCTCACAGGGAATGCTCAAAGCACCGACTGTAAGAAGAGTCTCTATTCTTGTACTAAAGGCGGCATTGTGCCTTTTGTATTTAATTCCGATGCGATTTCTGTGATTCACCGTCAATGTGTATGTCCAAGGTATACATTGAACCTGCAGTGGTGTATTGGATACTATTACTGGTCTCATAGGGAATGCTCAAAGCACCGACTGTAAGAAGAGTCTCTATTCTTGTACTTAAGGCGGCATTGTGCCTTTTGTATTTAATTCCGATGCCATTTCTGTGTTTCATCGTAAATGTGAAGGTCCAAGGAATAAACTGAACCTGCAGAGGTGTAGCGGAAACTAATACTGGTCTCAAAGGGAATGCTCAAAGCACCGACAGTAAGAAGAGTCTCTATTCTCGCACTTAAGGCGGGATTGTGCCTTTTGTATTTAATTCCGATGCCATTTCTGTGTATCATCGTCAATGTGAGGGTCCAAGGTATAAACTGAACCAGCAGAGGTGTAGCGGAAACGAATACTGGTCTCACAGGGAATGCTCAAAGCACCGACTGTATGAAGAGTCTTTATTCTTGTACTGAAGGCGGCATTGTGCCTTTTGTATTTAATTCCGATGCCATATCTGTGTTTCATCGTCAATGTGAAGGTCCAAGGAATACATTGAACCTGCAGTGGTGTATCGGATAGTATTACTGGTCTCACAGGGAATGTTAAAACCACCGACTGTAAGAAGAGTCTCTATTCTTGTACTTAAGGCGGCATTGTGCCTTTTGTATTTAATTCCGATGCGCTTCCTGTGTTTCATCGTCAATGTGAAGGTCCAAGGAATACATTGAACCTGCAGTGGTGTATCGGATACTATTACTGGTCTCACAGGGATTGCTCAAAGCACCGACTGTAAGAAGAGTCTCTATTCTTGTACTTAAGGCGGCATTGTGCCTTTTGTATTTAATTCCGATGCCATATCTGTGTTTCATCGTCAATGAGAAGGTCCAAGGAATAAACTGAACCTGAAGAGGTGTAGCGGAATCTAATACTGGCCTCACAGGGAATGCTCAAAGCACCGACTGTAAGAAGATTCTCAATTCTTGTACTTAAGGCGGCATTGTGCCCTTTTTATTTAATTCCGATGCCATTTCTGTGTTTCATCGTTAATGTGAAGGTCCAAGTATAAAATAAATAAAATAAAATAAAATAAAATAAAATATTAATTATTTTTATCTGTCTGATTGGCTCTCCTATGAGTCGTCAGGTTTTGATTATTCGGTATCAGACGCTTGACAATGGCTTTTTCGTAAAGGCAATGTTACTCGTAGTTGACCGTGAAATAAAACTGAAATAATCGGACTTCGTAATTAAATCGTTTCCAAAGACTGCTGCGGTAGGTGCGGACTCATAAACTAAATCTCAATATTACAATAATTTGCCAGCCATGCCAAAACGTCGTACAGAGGTGATTGTCTACTAAACAAAAAATTACACAGTTAGTTAAATCAGATATATTCAATGAATAAGCCTACAGTTCATAATCCTACTTACTTTTATAAATATAAATTCTTTTCAGAATCGAGTGCCTAGTATGGTTGCAACTCGCAGTAATTTTATATAACATTAAATATGGCGGTGTGCCAGACAATAAACTAAAATACGTGCTTCTCGCACCACTTCAACGAGAGCTCTCCCTTTTTTTTTTTAATCAAACATACGACTAACGAAAATGTACTTTTGTTTTATCAGCGACACAGCGCTGCAGTTGTGTGCCATAGGCTTTATTTATTTGTCACTGATTATTTATTTAATTAATATCTCGCGTTTCCGAGGAAACTCACGCTCGGCATGCAAATGTGCCTTTATATTGCCCCCTGAATTGCGAGGCGAAAGGACACACCTGCAGGCGAGCAATTCACCTAAAGGCACAAGAAAATCTAAGTTATCTACAACTATTTACATGACTTACATTATACTGTATATTATACACAAAATTTGAATGACGCGCGTGCGCCGAAAAAGTTCTTATGTTGGCAAAACAGAGTGCGCGCATGCGCAGAAGCGTCTGTGTAACTACGGCACTGCCGTTATTTCGTAAATTTAGATCACGCGGCACAGTATTGCAGTTCATACTGTTCGTGTGCGCGCGCATTTCTTAGTCGTTGCACAAAGAAAATATTCCACCAAGATTACATATGAAGACTACATTCTATGACAGGTAACTTAGTTTTAAAATTACAATATTTGTTATAATACAATACAACTTTAGATTGTTGAATGTTCTTAGTTACATAGCATTGCAATGAAATGCTTCAAAGAAAAATGTCCGTATTTTTCAGGTGCGTTGACCTATACACATGGTGTCGTTATCACAGTTCATATTCATCTGCTGCACAATAATTTTTTTACAGGTTAGTATCGTCGTGGTAAAGTTTTTTTTGATCACAGTAACATCGTTGTATAACAACGTGATTGATACATAAGCATGTCCATTTCCTATTTCCATTATAGTCGTTGTGATGCAGTTCGTTGTGACAAAAAGCATTGTTTATTACAGATCAGACGTGACCCGTCGAGTAATTAGTCCATATGCAGTTCGTTTTCGATATTCCGTGGAAGCTTGGTTGCAGAACCTCGGACGGCACATAGCTGGCGTCGATCCTTGGACAGTCCAGGTAAGCGTGTCCGTCACATTTCGAGAACATTTCATTCCCTGAAGTTCCAACCAAAATTCTTCCACCCGTCGTGTTGTTTTCTGGACAGGCACTTTGTGTCCATTTAATCCAGTTAACATCTTGAAGTTGGGTACTGTAGTAATGTCACTAGACGATGCACGAATTATTCACTTCACATTTTCAGTTTTTTGCTGAATATAGCTCACCTAAATGTTCGTAGTTACTCATCGAAGAAATCGTTCATCGCGTTAACAAAGGTACGATGCATCATGAATGTCATTAACAGTTTCTTTCACATAGGTTTCTGCGTAGTTGCAGACTTAGTAATGTACGTTAATGTCCGTGAACAGTGTTTCACTATGCAATGTCTTTTTGGCACTCGTTTTGTTCAAATTTTTACATGATACATCAGTTAAAAAGAAAATAAGTAATTATACATACACACGTCACATATTTTCTTAGCATAAACATAATACAGTTGCACATAAACATGTTTACATCATCATTACATCGCTATAGGTTATTACATTATGTCACATTTGATTACATGAATTGCAGATATTTACATCCTCTTTAGCGGTTTTGCCGGAATATTATCGATGTTTTTTTTTTGTGATGTCATCTGAAATTAAGATAGGTTAGACACAACATTCATTACATCAGTAGGCAAGACCAGGCGTTTTCGCTACTCAATAAATATTCAAAATAGTAAGAGAGAGAAAATGTTCGATTCCTCGCGTTTTGTGCGTGTGTGTAGAGTGTCTGTGTGG
This sequence comes from Schistocerca americana, assembly GCF_021461395.2. NCBI lineage: Eukaryota > Metazoa > Arthropoda > Insecta > Orthoptera > Acrididae > Schistocerca > Schistocerca americana. Next base: position 619,262,327 of record NC_060124.1, on the reverse strand, counting down.
CCTTGACTACTGATAGATGCTTTTCGTGTTGAGAGATGTGCGTCTAATCTATTTCTCAAAGTAAAAGATCGCTTCACAGATGACGTCTGTCAGTTCGTCAGGTGTCATACCAGGTCAGTGGTACCTACAGTCACAAATGTTCCGTGAAAAATTTATATATCATTCACTGCTACGTAATCATAAATTTTACTTCAATATTCAGTCTTCTCGGTGGTGCCGCGGCGTTGAAAGAAAAGTTCTTCTGTCTTCAACTGCGTCACTGGAACCGCTGAAATGAAAATTTCTATACTACTTATAATCTATGTTGTAATTTGTTTTAGTTCTTGCCACACAGCAGGTCGTTGAGATAACGGTACGTTATATGTCTTATGGTAGAAGATCTTGTGAGGCTTAACTTCAATCTTGTACACATACGTGTTGATAACACCTAATCGTTTGGTAAAAACTTGTAAATATTTGGATAACACTTCCTGTAGTTTTATACGTTCATGTACACTGAGAGCTGTAGCTTCACTTATCTTATGATCAAGCAATGTTTTCAAGTCCATTAGCTCTGCGTCAGATGAGTGTGTTTGCATGTGTTGAATGTCTTTGTTAAGTACTAACTGAACCTTGTACCCAGTACAGTGTTTGTCATGCTTTAGAGTTCTCCTGTCCAAATCAATAATAATTACACTGCCTTTATCATTTAAAATACATTTACCTTTGGAGAAGTCTATAATGCAGTCCTTCTCGCTCATAATATCTATTCCTAATATGCCATTAGTCACAAGGTTTTGTACAACCAGGAATGGCCATTGTACGGTTCCATTACCTATTTTAACGTTTACAAAAACTTGCTTCGTAACCCTACATGACTTATTACCTAGTGCAGTAGTTATTTTACAGTTTTGGGCAGGAAACTCAGGCACAGGTTCGAATTCACACATCTTTTTATAAAAATTAAAAGATAAAACGCTCACAGCTGCACCTGTATCTAGGATAATAGTAGTTGGAATCCCACCTACTACACCAGTAGTGGATGCTAAAACAATTTCATTTGTGTTTAAACGACATTGTGTACTGTCTTGTAAAAGTTCATCTGATATATTGTTATTGTGGTTGTATCTTATAAATAAAACAGGTAGTTTTTCTTTAGAATTACTCGGCATATCATTATTCTGTTGTTCAAGTGTGGTGTCAAATAACTGATTAACATTGAAGCCGCCCCCCAAGGATTCTTCAGCCACGACCTGGGGCAAAGTAGTGACTGTTTCTAGTTTGTTGGATTATCATTTGTACTAGGTACTGACACAGATTGAGGTTGTGCATCAGGTGTCATTTCTATTATATTCACATTCGGATATTGCCTATTATGATCTCCAAACTTTTGCGGTTGTTGTTGCTGTTGCGCATTATAACTTACCTGTCGGTCGTAAGGTATGCTCCAATTTTGACCTGGTGGCTGCTGTGGTAAAGCAGAGTTTGAATGAAAGTACTGATCGTTACGAGTCCAACCTTGATGCTGTCTTGGCTCGTAGTTATTATTATTTCTATTTCTGTTTGTGTTTTTGTTATTACCTTTGTATCCGTTGTTACCGTTGCAGTTATTACCGCGGTGCCTTTTGTATGGATTGCCGCATGAAATGTTATTACTGTTGTAACTATTGTTCGTATTGGAATACGCGTGTTGATTTTGATTTCCGTACTGAGACGGCATGTGAGTTTGCTGTTTTTGTTGTACCGCGTATCCAACTGTGGGCGCGCCAGAATTGTGTTGGCAAGCCTGCATGTTTTGCATACCACTAGTGTAATCATTGTGGCTGCTGTTTTGCCGCGCGAAGCGCTGATCTTCAAGTAACATGTCAACCGAATCTAAAGCTGTTAAAAAATAATCTGAATCGTCATCCGGGATATGTAGAAGTTTTTCCTTAATGTTGAAAGGCAATTTGGCCTTCAACGCTCGGAGTATATCACGTGTTGCGACTGGTTCGTCTAAAAAATGTCCCATGTTCAAGTATTTTTCAAAATATCTGCGTAAGTTACCATTTTTACTGTTAAAAGTTTCAGGTTCTAAAATTTGTCTCCTGAGTCGCTCCTGGACGGATTGCGACCAGAATTTGTTCAGAAAGGCACGCTCAAACTCACTGTACGTGGTACATACGTCAGCTTGACTGTATGCCCAGACAGCTGCATCGCCTTGGATGTAACCGACAATATATGAAATCTTTTTCCGGTCACTCCAAGTGCGTGGAAATGCGTTACTAAAAGATTTAAGAAAAATCACCGGATGAATGGTTCGTTTTTCTGGGATAAAAATCTGAAATTGCCTGTGTTTCATTAAGCTTTCTTCTTCCTTTGCATTATGATATGGATTTGTACCACTGTAATTACTGCAATGCTCAGCTGGCGAGTAATTACGATAATGTTGCTGTGGTTTACCATGATAATAGCTTGTGTTTGTGGTTGCACGTCGTGGTATGTGTTGTAGTCGTGGTGTGTTTTGTTCTTGTGTGTTTGTGGTGTGCGGTATGTGTGCGTCATACTCGAATGTATATTGGTTTCTGAACTGTACATTTTGACTGATATTTTCGTTACATTCAGACTGTGGTTGATCGGTGAATTGTCTCATGGGTGCAGTGACGGATTGTACTGCGTCACTAATCAGCTGTTTGTTATTAGTGATGTATTCCGCTACGGAGTCGTGCACAATTGTTGGTAAATTTTCACGTATGCATCTATCAAAATGTTTGTCTTTGTTCTCTACCCAATCATGAAATTCTTTATTAATATTTTGAAAATGAGCTGTGGCATCAGATTGTAAGATGTCAGTCAGGTGTTGTTCAACATCGTCAAATTTATTCTGCACGTCAGTAATTCGTTTTTCAAGGTTGTCGTGTACTGAAGGATATGTTTGAATTTGTTCAGTAAGAGCTTCACACGTGACATTAAGGTTTTTTAATTGTTTCTGTAAAAGTGCTACGTCATTTGTAGTCTTTTCTTGTCTCGTATTAAGCTTGGAAAATTTCGTACTGAGTTCAGTCATCTGTTCGGTCAGTGTGGCGTCTATAAGTTCCACACGTTTACACAAAGTGTCATTACATGCCTTGATTGCTATGAGATCAGATTTAATTTCGTCATTTTGTGTCTTTAACTGTTCATTTTGTGTCTTTAAGGTTGCCATGTTTTCCGCGTTCTGCATCCTTAAGGTTGCCATATTTTCTGCGTTTTGTTTCATTAGCATTTGTAACATGTTGGCAATGTTTACTGTTTGCAAGGTCTCTGCCCCCGCCGCGTCATTAGACGTGACGTCATGTATTAACATGGGCTCTGACTGAGACTTTGAAATTTTTGTGGTGGACGGCCTATTGTCAAAATTTCCGTTGACACTTGCGTCAATATTTGATGTATCGTCACTACCGGTTGCTGTCGTAAAGTCATTTTCTAACATTTGTCTCTCGTCCGAGTCGGATTGCGTCTGAATAGTACGTCTTTGCTGTTCCATTTTTGCGTATTGTTTTCTAGTTATTACCATGCCACACGTGCTATATATTTCAAGAAATTAATGTTTGACACTGGTTTTAAAATAAAATGCAGTTGAGCATGAATCGGTCGTAGCAACAATGGCTGTCTGTTAATTTAAAAATATAAACTGAATTTGAGATTATTGGTAATGGCTGCTGGCCATGTTACATGATATCGTACGGAAGTCGGCCATATTGTACACTCGTGTATTGGTATTGTTGCATACGTTATTGTTTAAGGAAAAATACTGAGAATGGAATTTATCACTGAAACTGTTATGCGGAAAAGAAACACTACAGAATTTTACTGAAAAGCTAATACACTGAATTATACGTCTGGTCAAGCCTGCTAATGCAAAGATGCTGCGTCTTACCTTATTTTGCTGGAAGCTTCTTTGCGTCTTCCCGCAAAATTTTATAATTGGCAAATATCTTCTGATTTTTTTTTATTTCTCATATAGTCAAGTCCAGGACCAGAAGGTTGATTTTTCCCATGAAACAAAGAGAACAATGTAACAAATGACAAAATAACAAGTCCGACACGCAGTCGCCAATATAAAATAAATAAAATAAAATAAAATAAAATAAAATATTAATTATTTTTATCTGTCTGATTGGCTCTCCTATGAGTCGTCAGGTTTTGATTATTCGGTATCAGACGCTTGACAATGGCTTTTTCGTAAAGGCAATGTTACTCGTAGTTGACCGTGAAATAAAACTGAAATAATCGGACTTCGTAATTAAATCGTTTCCAAAGACTGCTGCGGTAGGTGCGGACTCATAAACTAAATCTCAATATTACAATAATTTGCCAGCCATGCCAAAACGTCGTACAGAGGTGATTGTCTACTAAACAAAAAATTACACAGTTAGTTAAATCAGATATATTCAATGAATAAGCCTACAGTTCATAATCCTACTTACTTTTATAAATATAAATTCTTTTCAGAATCGAGTGCCTAGTATGGTTGCAACTCGCAGTAATTTTATATAACATTAAATATGGCGGTGTGCCAGACAATAAACTAAAATACGTGCTTCTCGCACCACTTCAACGAGAGCTCTCCCTTTTTTTTTTTAATCAAACATACGACTAACGAAAATGTACTTTTGTTTTATCAGCGACACAGCGCTGCAGTTGTGTGCCATAGGCTTTATTTATTTGTCACTGATTATTTATTTAATTAATATCTCGCGTTTCCGAGGAAACTCACGCTCGGCATGCAAATGTGCCTTTATACAAGGAATAAACTGAACCTGCAGAGGTGTAGCTTCCTGGTCTCACAGGGAATGCTCAAAGCACCGACTGTAAGAAGAGTCTCTATTCTTGTACTTAAGGCGGCATTGTGCCTTTTGTGTTTAATTCCGATGCCATTTCTGTGTTTCATCGTCAATGTGAAGGTCCAAGGAATACATTAAACCTGCAGTGGTGTATCGGATACTATTACTGGTCTCACAGGGAATGTTCAAAGCACCGACTGTAAGAAGAGTATCTATTCTTGTACTTAAGGCGGCATTGTGCCTTTTGTATTTAATTCCGAAGCGATTTCTGTGTTTCATCGTCAGTGAGTATGTCCAAGGAATACATTGAACCTGCAGTGGTGTATCGGATACTATTCCTGGTCTCACAGGGAATGCTCAAAGCACCGACTGTAAGAAGAGTCTCTATTCTTGTACTTAAGGCGGCATTGTGCCTTTTGTGTTTAATTCCGATCGCATTTCTGTGTTTCATCGTCAATGTGAAGGTCCAAGGAATAAACTGAACCTGCAGCGGTGTAGCGGAAACTAATACTGGTCTCACAGGGAATGCTCAAAGCACCGACTGTAAGAAGAGTCTCTTTTCATGTACTTAAGGCGGCATTGTGCCTTTTGTATTTAATTCCTTTGCCATTTCCGTGTTACATCGTCAATGTGAAGGTCCAAGGAATAAACTGAACCTGCAGATGTGTAGCGGAAACTAATACTGGTCTCACAGGGAATGCTCAAAGCACCGACGGTAAGAAGAGTCACTATTCTTGTACTTAAGGCGGCATTGTGCCTTTTGTATTTAATTCCGATGCCATTTCTGTGTTTCATCGTCAATGTGAAGGTGCAAGGAATAAACTGAACCTGCAGAGGTGTAGCGGAAACTAATACTGGTCTCACAGGGAATGCTCAAAGCACCGACTGTAAGAAGAGTCTCTATTCTTGTACTTAAGCGGCATTGTGCCTTTTGTATTTAATTCCGATGCCATTTCTGTGTTTCGTCGTCAATGTGAAGGTCCAAGGAAAACATTGAACCTGCAGTGGTGTATCGGATACTATTACTGGTCTTACAGGGAATGTTCAAAGCACCGACTGTAAGAAGAGTCTCTATTCTTGTACTTAAGGCGGCATTGTGCCTTTTGTATTTAATTCCGATGCCATTTCTGTGTTTCATCGTCAATGTGAAGGTCCAAGGAATACATTGAACCTGCAGTGGTGTATCGGATACTATTACTGGTCTCACAGGGAATGCTCAAAGCACCGACTGTAAGAAGAGTCTCTATTCTTGTACTTAAGGCGGCATTGTGCCTTTTGTATTTAATTCTGATGCCATTTCTGAGTTTAGATTAGATTAGATTAATACTAGTTCCATGGATCATGAATACGATATTTCGTAATGATGTGGAACGAGTCGAATTTTCCAATACATGACATAATTAGGTTAATTTAACAACATACTTAAGTTAATAAAACTACTTTTTTTGTTTTTTTTATTTTTTTTTATTTTTTTTATATTTTTAATATTTTTTTTTCTTAATTTATATCTAAAAATTCCTCTATGGAGTAGAAGGAGTTGTCATTCAGAAATTCTTTTAATTTCTTCTTAAATACTTGTTGGTTATCTGTCAGACTTTTGATACTGTTTTGGTAAGTGACCAAAGACTTTAGTGCCAGTATAGTTCACCCCTTTCTGTGCCAAAGTTAGATTTAATCTTGAATAGTGAAGATCGTCCTTTCTCCTAGTATTGTAGTTATGCACACTGCTATTACTTTTGAATTGGGTTTGGTTGTTAATAACAAATTTCATAAGAGAGTATATATACTGAGAAGCTACTGTGAATATCCCTAGATCCTTAAATAAATGTCTGCAGGATGATCTTGAGTGGACTCCAGCTATTATTCTGATTACACGCTTCTGTGCAATAAATACTTTATTCCTCTGTGATGAATTACCCTAAAATATGATGCCATATGAAAGCAATGAGTGAAAATATGCGTAGTAAGCTAATTTACTAAGATGTTTATCACCAAAATTTTCAATGACCCTTATTGCATAAGTAGCTGAACTCAAACGTTTCAGCAGATCATCAATGTGTTTCTTCCAATTTAATCTCTCATCAATGGACACACCTAAAAATTTGGAATATTCTACCTTAGCTATATGCTTCTGATTAAGGTCTATATTTATTAATGGCGTCATACCATTCACTGTACGGAACTGTATGTACTGTGTCTTATCAAAATTCAGTGAGAGTCCGTTTACAAGGAACCACTTAGTAATTTTCTGAAAGACAGTATTGACAATTTCATCAGTTAATTCTTGTTTCTCAGGTGTGATTACTATACTTGTATCATCAGCAAAGAGAACTAACTTTGCCTCTTCATGAATATAGAATGGCAAGTCATTAATATATAATAAGAACAACAAAGGACCCAAGACTGACCCTTGTGGAACCCCATTCTTGATAATTCACCAGTTTCAGGAATGTGCTGATCTTTGCATGTTACGAGAACTACTTATTTCAACTTTCTGCACTCTTCCAGTTAGGTACGAATTAAACCATTTGTGCACTGTCCCACTCATGCCACAATACTTGAGCTTGTCTAGCAGAATTTCATGATTTACACAATCAAAAGCCTTTGAGAGATCACAAAAAATCCCAATGGGAGGTGTTCGGTTATTCAGATCATTCAAAATTTGACTGGTGAAAGCATATATGGCATTTTCTGTTGAAAAACCTTTCTGGAAACCAAACTAACATTTTGTTAGTATTTCATTTTTACAGATATGTGAAGCTACTCTTGAATACATTACTTTCTCAAAAATTTTGGATAAAGCTGTTAGAAGGGAGATTGGACGGTAATTGTTGACATCAGATCTATCCCCCTTTTTATGCAAAGGTATAACAATAGCATATTTCAGTCTATCAGGGAAAATGCCCTGTTCCAGAGAGCTATTACACAGGTGGCTGAGAATCTTACTTATCTGTTGAGAACAAGCTTTTAGTATTTTGCTGGAAATGCCATCAATTCCATGTGAGTTTTTGCTTTTAAGCAAGTTTATTATTTTCCTAATTTCAGAGGGAGAAGTGGGTGAGATTTCAATTGTATCAAATTGCATAGGTATGGCCTCTTCCACTAACAGCCTAGCATCTTCTAATGAACACCTGGATCCTACTATATCCACAACATTTAGAAAATGATTATTAAAAATATTTTCAACTTCTGACTTTTTGTTCGTAAAGTTTTCATTCAATTTGATGGTAATACTGTCTTCCTCTGCTCTTGGTTGACCTGTTTCTCTTTTAATAATATTCCAAATTGTTTTAATTTTATTATCAGAGTTGCTGATTTCAGACATGATACACATACTCCTGGATTTTTTAATAACTTTTCTTAATATAACACAGTAGTTTTTATAATTTTTGATAGTTTCTGGGTCACTACTCTTTCTTGCTGTCAGATATATTTCCCTTTTCCGGTTACAAGATATTTTTATACCCTTAGTAAGCCATGGTTTGTTACAAGGGTTCTTACGAGTATATTTAACTATTTTCTTGGGGAAGCAGTTTTGAAATGCATTTACAAAAATGTCATGAAATAAATTATATTTTAAATTGGCATCAGGTTCACAGTACACCTCATCCCAGTCTAACTGCTGTAGGCTTCCCTGAAATTTGCAATTGTTAAATCGTTGACTGAACGTACTACTTTGGAGGACTGTTTAGTATTGCTGAATGGAGCTATGTCATATATTGTAACCAGCTGTGCACCATGATCAGAAAGACCATTCTCAACAGGCTGAGCATTTATCTGGTTAAACTTATCTTGGTCTATAAAGAAGTTATCTATCAGTGAGCTGCTATCCTTTACCACCCGAGTAGGAAAATCAATAACGGGTGTCAAATTGAAAGAACCAAGTAATACTTCAAGGTCATTTTTCCTATTACCCTCTTTCAGAGAATCTACATTGAAGTCCCCACAAATAATAATTTGCTTCCCCCTGTCTGACAGATAGCACAACAAGGAGTCCAAATTTTTCAGAAATAGATGAAAATTTCCTGATGGGGACCTATATACAGTTACAATTATAAATGTGCCTTTATTTAATTTAAGCTCACAGGCACATGCTTCTATATGTTTCTCTACACAAAACTTTTTTGTTTCTATACCTTTTGCACAATGATAATTTTTGACATATATGGCAACTCCTCCTTTCTCCATATTTTCTCTCATTACATGTGCAGAGAGCTTATAACCACTTACATGTACCTTATCCATATCAGTAACAATGTGATGCTCAGACCGGCATAGTATATCTATTTCATTCTCAGCTTCTAAATCTTCTAAACAAACCAGAAGCTCATCTACTTTATTCTTTAAACTCCCAATATTTTGATGAAATATACTTACATTATTTTTAATTATACTTTTCTGAGAACCTTTCCTTATTCTAACATTTGCAGTACTCTCCTGTCTGAGTTTCTCATTGTGCTTAGGCCTAGTTCCTATAGCAGTGGTCACATGGTGTTCAGAGAGGCAGATTATGTCAACTGGGTTGGGTGACTTTAATTCATCAATGGAATTACCTAGGACTGAGATACAACATGGTGGAGATAAAATTTCTGGTGATTGGTGAAAATTTATAATTGATAGCTGTGATTGGTGATCCAATGCGCTAGAATTGTGCTGTTTAATTTCTTTCCTAAACTGAAGATTTGTTTCAATCCTGACCTCTCGTAGAACTTGACATCTTTCTGTCTTACCTATCCTAAAAAAGGTGCTGCTCCAACACCTGTAACCACTGGTATTTTACCATTCATGTGTTTCATCGTCAATGTGAAGGTCCAAGGAATACATTGAACCTGCAGTGGTGTATCGGATACTATTACTGGTCTCACAGGGAATGCTCAAAGCACCGACTGTAAGAAGAGTCTCTATTCTTGTACTTAAAGCGGCATTGTGCCTCTTGTATTTAATTCCGATGCGATTTCTGTGTTTCATCGTCAATGTGAAGGTCCAAGGAATAAACTGAACCTGCAGAGGTGTAGCGGAAACTAATACTGGCCTCACAGGGAATGCTCAAAGCACAGACTGTAGGAAGAGTCTCTATTCTTGTACTTAAGGCGGCATTGTGCCTTTTGTATTTAATTCCGATGCCATTTCTGTGTTTCATCGTCAATGTGAAGGTCCAAGGAATAAACTGAACCTGCAGAGGTGTAGCGGAAACTAATACTGGTCTCACAGGGAATGCTCAAAGCACCGACGGTAAGAAGAGTCTCTACTCTTGTACTTAAGGCGGCATTGTTCCTTTTGTATTTAATTCCGATGTAATTTCAGTGTTTCATCGTCAATGTGTATGTCCAAGGAATTCATTGAACCTCCAGTGGTGTATCGGAAACTAATACTGGTCTCACAGGGAATGCTCAAAACACAGACTGTAAGAAGAGTCTCTATTCTTGTACTTAAGGCGGCATTGTGCCTTTTGTATTTAATTCCGATGACATTTCTGTGTTTCATCGTCAATGTGAAGGTCCAAGGAATACATTGAACCTGCAGTGGTGTATCGGATACTATTACTGGTCTCCCAGGGAATGCTAAAAGCACCGACTGTAAGAAGAGTCTCTATTCTTGTACTTAAGGCGGTATTGTGCCTTTTGTATTTAATTCCGATGCCATTTCTGTGTTTCATCGTCAATGTGAAGGTCCAAGGAATAAACTGAACCTGCAGAGGTGTAGCGGAAACTAATACTGGTCTCCCAGGGAATGCTCAAACACCGACTGTAAGAAGAGTCTCTATTCTTGTACTTAAGGCGGCATTGTGCCTTTTGTATTTAATTCCGATGCCATTTCTGTGTTTCATCGTCAATGTGAAGGTCCAAGGAATAAACTGAACCTGCAGAGGTGTAGCGGAAACTAATACTGGACTCACAGGGAATGCTCAAAGCACCGACTGAAAGAAGAGTCTCTATTCTTGTACTTAAGGCGGCATTGTGCCTTTTGTATTTAATTCCGATGCCATTTCTGTGTTTCATCGTCAATGTGAAGGTAAAAGGAATACATTGAACCTGCAGTGGTGTATCGGATACTATTACTGGTCTCCCAGGGAATGCTCAAAGCACCGACTGGAAGAAGAGTCTCTATTCTTGTACTTAAGGCGGCATTGTGCCTTTTGTATTTAATTCCGATGCCATTTCTGTGTTTCATCGTCAATGTGAAGGTCCAAGGAATAAACTGAACCTGCAGAGGTGTAGCGGAAACTAATACTGGTCTCCCAGGGAATGCTCAAACACCGACTGTAAGAAGAGTCTCTATTCTTGTACTTAAGGCGGCACTGTGCCTTTTGTATTTAATTCCGATGCTATTTCTGTGTTTCATCGTCAATGTGAAGGTCCAAGGAATAAACTGAACCTGCAGAGGTGTAGCGGAAACTAATACTGGTCTCCCAGGGAATGCTCAAACACCGACTGTAAGAAGAGTCTCTATTCTTGTACTTAAGGCGGCACTGTGCCTTTTGTATTTAATTCCGATGCTATTTCTGTGTTTCATCGTCAATGTGAAGGTCCAAGGAATAAACTGAACCTGCAGAGGTGTAGCGGAAACTAATACTGGTCTCAAAGGGAATGCTCAAAGCACCGACGGTAAGAAGAGTCTCTATTCTTGTACTTAAGGCGGCATTGTGCCTTTTGTATTTAATTCCGATGCCATTTCTGTGTTTCATCGTCAATGTGAAGGTCCAAGGAATAAACCGAACCTGCAGAGGTGTAGCGGAAACTAATACTGGTCTCACAGGGAATGCTCAAAGCACCGACTGTAAGAAGAGTCTCTATTCTTGTACTTAAGGCGGCATTGTGCCTTTTGTATTTAATTCCGATGCCATTTCTGTGTTTCATCGTCAATGTGAAGGTCCAAGGAATACATTGAACCTGCAGTGGTGTATCGGATACTATCACTGGTCTCACAGGGAATGCTCAAAGCACCGACTGTAAGGAGAGTCTCTATTCTTGTACTTAAGGCGGCATTGTGCCTTTTGTATTTAATTCCGATGCCATTTCTGTATTTCATCGTCAATGTGAAGGTCCAAGAATACATTGAACCTGCAGTGGTGTATCGGATACTATTACTGGTCTCACAGGGAATGTTCAAAGCACCGACTGTAAGAAGAGTCTCTATTCTTGTACTTAAGGCGGCATTGTGCCTTTTGTATTTAATTCCGATGCGATTTCTGTGTTTCATCGTCAATGAGTATGTCCAAGGAATACATTGAACCTGCAGTGGTGTATCGGATATTATTACTGGTCTCACAGGGAATGCTCAAAGCACCGACTGTAAGAAGAGTCTCTATTCTTGTACTTAAGGCGGCATTGTGCCTTTTGTATTTAATTCCGATGCCATTTCTGTGTTTCATCGTCAATGTGTATGTCCATGGAATACATTGAAACTGCAGTGGTGTATCGGATACTATTACTGGTCTCACAGGGAATGCTCAAAGCACCGACTGTAAGAAGAGTCTCTATTCTTGTACTTAAGGCGGCATTGTGCCTTTTGTATTTAATTCCGATGCCATTTCTGTGTTTCATCGTTAATGTGAAGGTCCAAGGAATAAACTGAACCTGCAGAGGTGTAGCGGAAACTAATACTGGACTCACAGGGAATGCTCAAAGCACCGACGGTAAGAAGAGTCTCTATTCTTGTACTTAAGGCAGCATTGTGCCTTTTGTATTTAATTCCGATGCCATTCCGTGTTCTATCGTCAATGTGAAGGTCCAAGGAATAAACTGAACCTGCAGAGGTGTAGCGGAAACTAATACTGGTCTCACAGGGAATGCTCAAAGCACCGACTGTAAGAAGAGTCTCTATTCTTGTACTTAAGGCGGCATTGTGCCTTTTGTATTTAATTCCGATGCCATTTCTGTGTTTCATCGTCAATGTGAAGGTCCAAGGAATACATTGAACCTGCAGTGGTGTATCGGATACTATTACTGGTCTCACAGGGAATGCAAAAAGCACCGCCTGTAAGAAGAGTCTCTATTCTTGTACTTAAGGCGGCATTGTGCCTTTGGTATTTAATTCCGATGCCATTTCTGTGTTTCATCGTCAATGTGAAGGTCCAAGGAATACATTGAACCCGCAGTGGTGTATCGAATACTATTACTGGTCTCACAGGGAATGCTCAAAGCACGGACTGTAAATAGAGTTTCTATTCTTGTACTTAAGGCGGCATTGTGCCTTTTGTATTTAATTCCGATGCCATTTCTGTGTATCATCGTCAATGTGAAGGTCCAAGGAATAAACTGAACCTGCAGAGGTGTAGCGGAAACTATTACTGGTCTCACAGGGAATGCTCAAAGCACCGACTGTAAGAAGAGTCTCTATTCTTGTACTTAAGGCGGCATTGTGCCTTTTGTATTTAATTCCGATGCCATTTCTGTGTTTGATCGTCAATGTGAAGGTCCAAGGAACACATTGAACCTGCAGTGGTGTTTCGGATACTATTACTGGTCTCACAGGGAATGCTCAAAGCACCGACTGTAAGAAGAGTCTCTATTCTTGTACATAAGGCGGCATTGTGACTTTTCTATTTAATTCCGATGCCATTTCTGTGTTTCATCGTCAATGTGAAGGTCCAAGGAATACATTGAACCTGCAGTTGTGTATCGGATACTATTACTGGTCTCACAGGGAATGCTCAAAGCACCGACTGTAACTAGAGTCTCTATTCTTGTACTTAAGGCGGCATTGTGCCTCTTGTATTTAATTCCGATGCCATTACTGTGTATCATCGTCAATGTGAAGGTCCAAGGAATAAACTGAACCTGCAGAGGTGTTGTGGAAACTAATACTGGTCTCACAGGGAATGCTCAAAGCACCGACTGTAAGAAGAGTCTCTAATCTTGTGCTTAAGTTGGCATTGCGCCTTTTGTATTTAGTTCCGATGCCATTTCTGTGTTTCATCGTCAATGTGAAGGTCCAAGGAATACCTTGAACCTGCAGTGGGGTATTGGAAACTCATACTGCTCTCAGAGGGAATGCTCAAAGCACCGACTGTAAGAAGAGTCTCTATTCTTGTACTTAAGGCGGCGTTGTGCCTTTGCTATTTACTTCCGATGCCATTTCTGTGTTTCATCGTCAATGTGTATGTCCAAGGAATACATTGAACCTGCAGTGGTGTATCGGATACTATTACTGGTCTCACAGGGAATGCTCAAATCACCGACTGTGAGAAAAGTCTCTATTCTTGTACTAAAAACGGCATTGTGCCTTTTGTATTTAATTCCGATGCCATTTCTGTGTTTCATCGTCAATGTGAAGGTCCAAGGAATACATTGAACCTGCAGTGGTGTATCGGATACTATTACTGGTCTCACAGGGAATGCTCAAAGCACCGATTGTAAGAAGAGTCTCTATTCTTGTACTTAAGGCGGCATTGTGCCTTTTGTATTTAATTCCGATGCCATTTCTGTGTTTCATCGTCAATGTGAAGGTCCAAGGAATAAACTGAACCTGCAGAGGTGTAGCGGAAACTAATACAGGTCTCACAGGGAATGCTCAAAGCACCGACTGTAAGAAGAGTTTCTATTCTTGTACTTAAGCGGCATTGTGCCTTTTGTATTTAATTCCGATGCCATTTCTGTGTTTCATCGTCAATGTGAAGGTCCAAGGAATACATTGAACCTGCAGTGGTGTATCGGATACTATTACTGGTCTCACAGGGAATGCTCATAGCACCGACTGTTAGAAGAGTCTCTATTCTTGTACTCAAAGCGGCATTGTGCCTTTTGTATTTAATTCCGATGCGATATCTGTGTTTCATCGTCAATGTGAAGGTCCAAGGAATACATTGAACCTGCAGTGGTGTATCGAATACTATTACTGGTCTCACAGGGAATGCTCAAACCACTGACTGTAAGAAGAGATTCTATTCTTGTACCTAATTCGGCATTGTGCCTTTTGTATTTAATTCCGATGCCATTTCTGTGTTTCATCGTCAATGTGTATGTCCAAGGAATACATTGAACCTCCAGTGGTGTATCGGATACTATTACTGGTCTCACAGGGAATGCTCAAAGCACAGACTGTAAGAAGAGTCTCTATTCTTGTACCTAAGGCGGCTTTGTGCCTTTTGTATTTAATTCCGATGCCATTTCTGTGTTTCATCGTCAATGTGAAGGTCCAAGGAATAAACTGATCCTGCAGAGGTGTAGCGGAAACTAATACTGGTCTCACAGGGAATGCTCAAAGCACCGACGGTAAGAAGAGTCTCTATTCTTGTACTTAAGGCGGCATTGTGCCTTTTGTATTTAATTCTGATGCCATTCCGTGTACCAACGTCAATGTGAAGGTCCAAGGAATAAACTGAACCTGCAGAGGTGTAGCGGAAACTAATACTGGTCTCACAGGGAATGGTCAAAGCACCGACGGTAAGAAGAGTCTCTATTCTTGTACTTAAGGCGGCATTGTGCCTTTTGTGTTTAATTCCGATGCCATTTCTGTGTTTCATCGTCAATGTGAAGGTCCAAGGAATGCACTGAACCCGCTATGGTGTATCGGATACTATTACTGGTCTCACAGGGAATGCAAAAAGAACCGACTGTAAGAAGAGTCTCTATTCTTGTACTAAAGGCGGCATTGTGCCTTTGGTATTTAATTCCGATGCCATTACTGTGTTTCATCGTCAATGTGAAGGTCCAAGGAATACATTGAACCTGCAGTGGTGTATCGGATACTATTCCTGGTCTCACAGGGAATGCTCAAAGCACCGACTGTAAGAAGAGTCTCTATTCTTGTACTTAAGGCGGCGTTGTGCCTTTTGTATTTAATTCCGATGCCATTTCTGTGTATCATCGTCAATGTGAAGGTCCAAGGAATAAACTGAACCCTCAGAGGTGTAGCGGAAACTAATACTGGTCTCACAGGGAATGCTCAAAGCACCGACTGTAAGAAGGGTCTCTTTTCTTGTTCTTAAGTTGGCATTGTGCCTTTTGTATTTAATTCCGTTGCCATTTCTGTGTTTCATCGTCAATGTGAAGGTCCAAGGAATACATTGAACCTGCAGTGGTGTATCGGATACTATTTCTGGTCTCACAGGGAATGCTCAAAGCACCGACTGTAAGAAGAGTCTCTATTCTTGTACTTAAGGCGGCATTGTGCCTTTTGTATTTAATTCCGATGCCATTTCTGTGTTTGGTCGTCAATGTGAAGGTCCAAGGAATACATTATACCTGCAGTGGTGTTTCGGATACTATTACTGGTCTCACAGGGAATGCTCAAAGCACCGACTGTAAGAAGAGTCTCTATTCTTGTACATAAGGCGGTATTGTGCCTTTTGTATTAAATTCCGATGCCATTTCTGTGTTTCATCGTCAATGTGAAGGTCCAAGGAATACATTGAACCAGCAGTTGTGTATCGGATACTATTACTGGTCTCACAGGGAATGCTCAAAGCACCGACTGTAACTAGAGTCTCTATTCTTGTACTTAAGGCGGCATTGTGCCTCTTGTATTTAATTCCGATGCCATTTCTGTGTATCATCGTCAATGTGAAGGTCCAAGGAATAAACTGAACCTGCAGAGGTGTAGTGGAAACTAATACTGGTCTCACAGGGAATGCTCAAAGCACCGACTGTAAGAAGAGTCTCTAATCTTGTGCTTAAGTTGGCATTGTGCCTTTTGTATTTAATTCCGATGCCATTTCTGTGTTTCATCGTCAATGTGAAGGTCCAAGGAATACATTGAACCTGCAGAGGTGTAGCAGAAACTAATACTGGTCTCACAGGGAATGGTCAAATCACCGACTGTAAGAAGAGTCTCTATTCTTGTACTTAAGGCGGCATTGTGCCTTTTGTATTTAATTCCGATGCCATTTCTGTGTTTCATCGTCAATGTGAAGGTCCAAGAAGTAAACTGAACCTGCAGAGGTGTAGCGGAAACTAATACTGGTCTCACAGGGAATGCTCAAAGCACCGACTGTAAGAAGAGTCTCTATTCTTGTACATAAGGCGGCATTGTGCCTTTTTTTTTTTAATTCCGATGCCATTTCTGTGTTTCATCGTCAATGTGAAGGTCCAAGGAATACATTGAACCTGCAGTTGTGTATCGGATACTATTACTGGTCTCACAGGGAATGTTCAAAGCACCGACTGTAAGAAGAGTCTCTATTCTTGCACTTAAGGCGGCATTGTGCCTTTTGTATTTAATTCCGATGCCATTTCTGTGTTTCATCCTCAATGTGAAGGTCCAAGGAATACATTGAACCGGCAGTTGTGTATCGGATACTATTACTGGTCTCACAGGGATTGCTCAAAGCACCGACTGTAAGATGAGTCTCTATTCTTGTACTTAAGGCGGCATTGTGCCTTTTGTATTTAATTCCGATGCCATTTCTGTGGTTCATCATCAATGTGAAGGACCAAGGAGTAAACTGAACCTGCAGAGGTGTAGCGGAAACTAATAATGGTCCTACATGGAATGCTCAAAGCACCGACTGTAAGAAGAGTCTCTATTCTTGTACTTAAGGCGGCATTGTGCCATTTGTATTTAATTCCGATGCCATTTCTGTGTTTCATCGTCAATGTGAAGGTCCAAGGAATACATTGAACCTGCAGTGGTGTATCGGATACTATTACTGGTCTCACAGGGAATGTTCAAAACACCGACTGTAAGAAGAGTCTCTATTCTTGCACTTAAGGTGGCATTGTGCCTTTTGTATTTAATTCCGATGCCATTTCTGTGTTTCATCGTCAATGTGAAGGTCCAAGGAATACATTGAACCTGCAATTGTGTATCGGATACTATTACTGGTCTCCGG
The DNA here is from genome assembly GCF_021461395.2 of Schistocerca americana. Lineage (NCBI taxonomy): Eukaryota > Metazoa > Arthropoda > Insecta > Orthoptera > Acrididae > Schistocerca > Schistocerca americana. The sequence goes on along the minus strand of NC_060124.1, from coordinate 619,244,771 downwards.
GGGAATGCTCAAAGCACCGACTGTAAAAAAGAGTCTCTATTCTTGTACATTAGGCGGCATTGTGCCTTTTGTATTTAATTCCGATGCCATTTTTGTGTCTCATCGTCAATGTGAAGGTCCAAGGAATAAACTGAACCTGCAGAGGTGTAGTGGAAACTAATACTGGTCTCACAGGGAATGCTAAAGGACCGACTGTAAGAAGAGTCTCTAATCTTGTGCTTAAGTTGGCATTGTGCCTTTTGTATTTAATTCCGATGCCATTTCTGTGTTTCATCGTTAATGTGAAGGTCCAAGGAATACATTGAACCTGCAGAGGTGTAGCAGAAACTAATACTGGTCTCACAGGGAATAGTCAAAGCACCGACTGTCTGAAGAGTCTCTATTCTTGTACTTAAGGCGGCATTGTGCCTTTTGTATTTAATTCCGATGCCATTTCTGTGTTTCATCGTCAATGTGAAGGTCCAAGGAGTAAACTGAACCTGCAGAGGTGTAGCAGAAACTAATATTGGTCTCACAGGGAATGCTCAAAGCACCGACTGTAAGAAGAGTCTCTATTCTTGTACTTAAGGCGGCATTGTGCCTTTTGTATTTAATTCCGATGCCATTTCTGTGTTTCATCGTCCATGTGAAGGTCCAAGGAATACATTGAACCTGCAGTGGTGTATCGGATACTATTACTGGTCTCACAGGGAATGCTCAAAGCACCGACTGTAAGAAGAGTCTCTATTCTTTTACTTAATCCGGCATTGTGCATTTTGTATTTAATTCCGATGCGATTCCTGTGTTTCATCGTCAATGTGAAGGTCCAAGGAATACATTGAACCTGCAGTGGTGTATCGGATACTATTACTGGTCTCACAGGGAATGCTCAAAGCACAGACTATAAGAAGAGTCTCTATTCTTGTACTTAAGGCGGCATTGTGACTTTTGTATTAAATTCCGATGCCATTTCTGTGTTTCATCGTCAATGTGAAGGTCCAAGGTATACATTGAACCTGCAGTGGTGTATCGGATACTATTACTGGTCTCACAGGGAATGCTCAAAGCACCGACTGTAAGAAGAGTCTCTATTCTTGTACTTAAGGCGGCATTGTTCCTTTTGTATTTAATTCCGATGCCATTTCTGTGTTTCATCGTCAATGTGAAGGTCCAAGGAATACATTGAACCTGCAGTGGTGTATCGGATACGATTACTGGTCTCACAGGGAATGCTCAAAGCACCGACTGTAAGAAGAGTCTCTATTCTTGTACTTAAGGCGGCATTGTGCCTTTTGTATTTAATTCCGATGCCATTTCTGTGTTTCTCGTCAATGTGAAGGTCCAAGGAATAAACGGAACGTGCAGAGGTGTAGCGGAAACTAATACTGATCTCACATGAAATGCTCAAAGCACCGACTGTAAGAAGAGTCTCTATTCTTGTACTTAAGGCGGCATTGTGCCTTTTGTATTTAATTCCGATGCCATTTCCGTGTTTCATCGTCAATGTGAAGGTCCAAGGAATACATTGAACCTGCAGTGGTGTATCGGATACCATTACTGGTCTCACAGGGAATGATCAAAGCACCGACTGTAAGAAGAGTCTCTATTCTTGTACTTAAGGCGGCATTGTGCCTTTTGTATTTAATTCCGATGCGATTTCTGTGTTTCATCGTCAATGTGTATTTCCAAGGAATACATTGAACCAGCAGTGGTGAATCGGATACTATTACTGGTCTCACAGGGAATGCTCAAAGCACCGACTGTAAGAAGAGTCACTATTCTTGTACTTAAGGCGGCATTGTGCCTTTTGTATTTAATTCCGATGCCAATTCAGTGTTTCATTGTCAATGTGAAGGTCCAAGGAATAAACTGAACCTGCAGCGGTGTAGCGGAAACTAATACTGGTCTCACAGGGAAAGCCCAAAGCACCGACTGTAAGAAGAGTCTCTATTCTTGTACTTAAGGCGGCATTGTGCCTTTTGTATTTAATTCCGATGCCATATCTGTGATTCATCGTCAATGTGAAGGTCCAAGGAATACTTTGAACCTGCAGAGGTGTAGCGGAAACTAATACTGGTCTCACAGGGAATGCTCAAAGCACCGACTGTAAGAAGAGTCTCTTTTCTTGTACTTAAGGCGGCATTGTGCCTTTTGTATTTAATTCCGATGCCATTTCCGTGTTTCATCGTCAATGTGAAGGTCCAAGGAATACATTGAACCTGCAGTGGTGTATCGGATACCATTACTGGTCTCACAGGGAATGATCAAAGCACCGACTGTAAGAAGAGTCTCTATTCTTGTACTTAAGGCGGCATTGTGCCTTTTGTATTTAATTCCGATGCCATTTCTGTGTTTCATCGTCAATGTGAAGGTCCAAGGAGTGAACTGAACCTGCAGAGGTGTAGCGGAAACTAATACTGGTCTCACAGGGAATGCTCAAAGCACCGACTGTAAGAAGAGTCTCTATTCTTGTACTTAAGGCGGCATTGTGCCATTTGTATTTAATTCCGATGCCATTTCTGTGTTTCATCGTCAATGTGAAGGTCCAAGGAATACATTGAACCTGCAGTGGTGTATCGGATACTATTACTGGTCTCACAGGGAATGTTCAAAGCACCGACTGTAAGAAGAGTCTCTATTCTTGCACTTAAGGCGGCATTGTGCCTTTTGTATTTAATTAAAATGCGATTCCTGTGTTTCATCGTCGATGTGAAGGTCCAAGGAATACATTGAACCTGCAGTGGTGAATCGAATTCTATTACTGGTCTCACAGGGAATGCTCAAAGCACCGACTGTGTGAAGAGTCTCTATTCTTGTACTAAAGGCGGCATTGTGCCTTTTGTATTTAATTCCGATGTAATTTCGTTGTTTCATCGTCAATGTGAATGTCCAAGGTATACATTGAACCTGCAGTGGTGTATCGGATACTATTACTGGTCTCACAGGGAATGCTCAAAGCACCGACTGTAAGAAGAGTCTCTATTCTTGTACTTAAGGCGGCATTGTGCCTTTTGTATTTAATTCCGATGCCATTTCTGTGTTTGGTCGTCAATGTGAAGGTCCAAGGAATACATTGAACCTGCAGTGGTGTTTCGGATACTATTACTGGTCTCACAGGGAATGCTCAAAGCACCGACTGTAAGAAGAGTCTCTATTCTTGTACATAAGGCGGCATTGTGCCTTTTGTATTAAATTCCGATGCCATTTCTGTGTTTCATCGTCAATGTGAAGGTCCAAGGAATACATTGAACCAGCAGTTGTGTATCGGATACTATTACTGGTCTCACAGGGAATGCTCAAAGCACCGACTGTAACTAGAGTCTCTATTCTTGTACTTAAGGCGGCATTGTGCCTCTTGTATTTAATTCCGATGCCATTTCTGTGTATCATCGTCAATGTGAAGGTCCAAGGAATAAACTGAACCTGCAGAGGTGTAGTGGAAACTAATACTGGTCTCACAGGGAATGCTCAAAGCACCGACTGTAAGAAGGGTCTCTAATCTTGTGCTTAAGTTGGCATTGTGCCTTTTGTATTTAATTCCGATGCCATTTCTGTGTTTAATCGTCAATGTGAAGGTCCAAGGAATACATTGAACCTGCAGAGGTGTAGCAAAAACTAATACTGGTCTCACAGGGAATGGTCAAATCACCGACTGTAAGAAAGTCTCTATTCTTGTACTTAAGGCGGCATTGTGCCTTTTGTATTTAATTCCGATGCCATTTCTGTGTTTCATCGTCAATGTGAAGGTCCAAGAAGTAAACTGAACCTGCAGAGGTGTAGCGGAAACTAATACTGGTCTCACAGGGAATGCTCAAAGCACCGACTGTAAGAAGAGTCTCTATTCTTGTACATAAGGCGGCATTGTGCCTTTTTTTTTTTTAATTCCGATGCCATTTCTGTGTTTCATCGTCAATGTCAAGGTCCAAGGAATACATTGAACCTGCAGTTGTGTATCGGATACTATTACTGGTCTCACAGGGAATGTTCAAAGCACCGACTGTAAGAAGGGTCTCTATTCTTGCACTTAAGGCGGCATTGTGCCTTTTGTATTTAATTCCGATGCCATTTCTGTGTTTCATCCTCAATGTGAAGGTCCAAGGAATACATTGAACCGGCAGTTGTGTATCGGATACTATTACTGGTCTCACAGGGAATGCTCAAAGCACCGACTGTAAGAAGAGTCTCTATTCTTGTACTTAAGGCGGCATTGTGCCTTTTGTATTTAATTCCGATGCCATTTCTGTGGTTCATCGTCAATGTGAAGGACCAAGGAGTAAACTGAACCTGCAGAGGTGTAGCGGAAACTAATACTGGTCCTACAGGGAATGCTCAAAGCACCGACTGTAAGAAGAGTCTCTATTCTTGTACTTAAGGCGGCATTGTGCCTTTTGTATTTAATTCCGATGCCATTTATGTGTTTCATCGTCAATGTGAAGGTCCAAGGAATACATTGAACCTGCAGTGGTGTATCGGATACTATTACTGGTCTCACAGGGAATGTTCAAAACACCGACTGCAAGAAGAGTCTCTATTCTTGCACTTAAGGTGGCATTGTGCCTTTTGTATTTAATTCCGATGCCATTTCAGTGTTTCATCGTCAATGTGAAGGTCCAAGGAATACATTGAACCTGCAGTTTTGTATCGGATACTATTACTGGTCTCCGGGGGAATGCTCAAAGCACCGACTGTAAAAAAGAGTCTCTATTCTTGTACATGAGGCGGCATTGTGCCTTTTGTATTTAATTCCGATGCCATTTTTGTGTCTCATCGTCAATGTGAAGGTCCAAGGAATAAACTGAACCTGCAGAGGTGTAGTGGAAACTAATACTGGTCTCACAGGGAATGCTAAAGGACCGACTGTAAGAAGAGTCTCTAATCTTGTTTTTAAGTTGGCATTGTGACTTTTGTATTTAATTCCGATGCCATTTCTGTGTTTCATCGTTAATGTGAAGATCCAAGGAATACATTGAACCTGCAGAGGTGTAGCAGAAACTAATACTGGTCTCACATAGAATAGTCAAAGCACCGACTGTCTGAAGAGTCTCTATTCTAATACTTAAGGCGGCATTGTGCCTTTTGTATTTAATTCCGATGCCATTTCTGTGTTTCATCGTCAATGTGAAGGTCCAAGGATTAAACTAAACCTGCAGAGGTGTAGCAGAAACTAATATTGGTCTCACAGGGAATGCTCAAAGCACCGACTGTAAGAAGAGTCTCTATACTTGTACTTAAGGCGGCATTGTGCCATTTGTATTTAATTCCGATGCCATTTCTGTGTTTCATCGTCAATGTAAAGGTCCAAGGAATACATTGAACCTGCAGTGGTGTATCGGATACTATTACTGGTCTCACAGGGAATGTTCAAAGCACCGACTGTAGGAAGAGTCTCTATTCTTGCACTTAAGGCGGCATAGTGCCTTTTGTATTTAATTCCGATGCGATTCCTGTGTTTCATCGTCAATGTGAAGGTCCAAGGAATACATTGAACCTGCAGTGGTGTATCGAATTCTATTACTGGTCTCACAGGGAATGCTCAAAGCACCGACTCTATGAAGAGTCTCCATTCTTGTACTAAAGGCGGCATTGTGCCTTTTATATTTAATTCCGATGCCATTTCGTTGTTTCATCGTCAATGTGAATGTCCAAGGTACACATTGAACCTGCAGTGGTGTATGGGATACTATTACTGGTCTCACAGGGAATGCTCAAAGCACCGACTGTAAGAAGAGTCTCTATTCTTGTACTTAAGGCGGCATTGTGCCTTTTGTATTTAATTTCGATGCCATTTCTGTGTTTCATCGTCAATGTGAAGGTCCAAGGAATAAACTGAACTTGCAGAGGTGTAGCGGGAACTAATACTAATCTCACAGGGAATGCTCAAAGCACCGACTGTTAGAAGAGTCTCTATTCTTGTATTTAAGGCGGCATTGTGCCTTTTGTACTTAAATCCGATGCCATTTCCATGTTTCATCGTCAATGTGAAAGTCCAAGGAATACATTGATCCTGCAGATGTGTTGCAGAAACTGATACTGGTCTCACAGGGAATGCTCAAAGCACCGACTGTAAGAAGAGTCTCTATTCCTGTACTTAAGGCGGCATTGTGCCTTTTGTATTTAATTCCGATGCCATTTCTGTGTTTCATCGTCCATGTGAAGGTCCAAGGAATACATTGAACCTGCAGTGGTGTATCGGATACTATTACTGGTCTCACAGGGAATGCTCAAAGCACCGACTGTAAGAAGAGTCTCTATTCTTTTACTTAATCCGGCATTGTGCCTTTTGTATTTAATTCCGATGCGATTCCTGTGTTTCATCGTCAATGTGAAGGTCCAAGGAATACATTGAACCTGCAGTGGTGTATCGGATACTATTACTGGTCTCACAGGGAATGCTCAAAGCACAGACTGTAAGAAGAGTCTCTATTCTTGTACTTAAGGCGGCATTGTGACTTTTGTATTAAATTCCGATGCCATTTCTGTGTTTCATCGTCAATGTGAAGGTCCAAGGTATACATTGAACCTGCAGTGGTGTATCGGATACTATTACAGGTCTCACAGGGAATGCTCAAAGCACCGACTGTAAGAAGAGTCTCTATTCTTGTACTTAAGGCGGCATTGTTCCTTTTGTATTTAATTCCGATGCCATTTCTGTGTTTCATCGTCAATGTGAAGGTCCAAGGAATACATTGAACCTGCAGTGGTGTATCGGATACGATTACTGGTCTCACAGGGAATGCTCAAAGCACCGACTGTAAGAAGAGTCTCTATTCTTGTACTTAAGGCGGCATTGTGCCTTTTGTATTTAATTCCGATGCCATTTCTGTGTTTCTCGTCAATGTGAAGGTCCAAGGAATAAACGGAACGTGCAGAGGTGTAGCGGAAACTAATACTGATCTCACATGGAATGCTCAAAGCACCGACTGTAAGAAGAGTCTCTATTCTTGTACTTAAGGCGGCATTGTGCCTTTTGTATTTAATTCCGATGCCATTTCCGTGTTTCATCGTCAATGTGAAGGTCCAAGGAATACATTGAACCTGCAGTGGTGTATCGGATACCATTACTGGTCTCACAGGGAATGATCAAAGCACCGACTGTAAGAAGAGTCTCTATTCTTGTACTTAAGGCGGCATTGTGCCTTTTGTATTTAATTCCGATGCGATTTCTGTGTTTCATCGTCAATGTGTATTTCCAAGGAATACATTGAACCAGCAGTGGTGAATCGGATACTATTACTGGTCTCACAGGGAATGCTCAAATCACCGACTGTAAGAAGAGTCTCTATTCTTGTACTTAAGGCGGCATTGTGCCTTTTGTATTTAATTCCGATGCCAATTCAGTGTTTCATCGTCAATGTGAAGGTCCAAGGAATAAACTGAACCTGCAGCGGTGTAGCGGAAACTAATACTGGTCTCACAGGGAAAGCCCAAAGCACCGACTGTAAGAAGAGTCTCTATTCTTGTACTTAAGGCGGCATTGTGCCTTTTGTATTTAATTCCGATGCCATTTCTGTGATTCATCGTCAATGTGAAGGTCCAAGGAATACTTTGAACCTGCAGAGGTGTAGCGGAAACTAATACTGGTCTCACAGGGAATGCTCAAAGCACCGACTGTAAGAAGAGTCTCTTTTCTTGTACTTAAGGCGGCATTGTGCCTTTTGTATTTAATTCCGATGCCATTTCCGTGTTTCATCGTCAATGTGAAGGTCCAAGGAATACATTGAACCTGCAGTGGTGTATCGGATACCATTACTGGTCTCACAGGGAATGATCAAAGCACCGACTGTAAGAAGAGTCTCTATTCTTGTACTTAAGGCGGCATTGTGCCTTTTGTATTTAATTCCGATGCCATTTCTGTGTTTCATCGTCAATGTGAAGGTCCAGGGAGTGAACTGAACCTGCAGAGGTGTAGCGGAAACTAATACTGGTCTCACAGGGAATGCTCAAAGCACCGACTGTAAGAAGAGTCTCTATTCTTGTACTTAAGGCGGCATTGTGCCATTTGTATTTAATTCCGATGCCATTTCTGTGTTTCATCGTCAATGTGAAGGTCCAAGGAATACATTGAACCTGCAGTGGTGTATCGGATACTATTACTGGTCTCACAGGGAATGTTCAAAGCACCGACTGTAAGAAGAGTCTCTATTCTTGCACTTAAGGCGGCATTGTGCCTTTTGTATTTAATTAAAATGCGATTCCTGTGTTTCATCGTCGATGTGATGGTCCAAGGAATACATTGAACCTGCAGTGGTGAATCGAATTCTATTACTGGTCTCACAGGGAATGCTCAAAGCACCGACTGTGTGAAGAGTCTCTATTCTTGTACTAAAGGCGGCATTGTGCCTTTTGTATTTAATTCCGATGCCATTTCGTTGCTTCATCGTCAATGTGAATGTCCAAGGTATACATTGAACCTGCAGTGGTGTATCGGATACTATTACTGGTCTCACAGGGAATGCTCAAAGCACCGACTGTAAGAAGAGTCTCTATTCTTGTACTTAAGGCGGCATTGTGCCTTTTGTATTTAATTTTGATGCAATTTCTGTGTTTCATCGTCAATGTGAAGGTCCAAGGAATAAACTGAACTTGCAGAGGTGTAGCGGGAACTAATACTGGTCTCACAGGGAATGCTACAGGCACCGACTGTTAGAAGAGTCTCTAATCTTGTATTTAAGGCGGCATTGTGCCTTTTGTATTTAATTCCGATGCCATTTCTGTGTTTCATCGTCAATGTGAAGGTCCAAGGAATACACTGAACCTGCAGAGGTGTTGCAGAAACTGATACTGGTCTCACAGGGAATACTCAAAGCACCGACTGTAAGAAGAGTCTCTATTCTTGTACTTAAGGCGGCAATGTGCATTTTGTATTTAATTCCGATGCCATTTCTGTGTTTCATCGTCAATGTGAAGGCCCAAGGAATAAACTGAACCTGCAGAGGTGTAGCGGAAACTAATACTGGTCTCACAGGGAATGCTCAAAGCACCGACTGCAAGATGAGTCTCTATTCTTGTACTTAAGGCGGCATTGTGCCTTTTGTATTTAATCCCGATGCCATTTCTGTGTTTCATCGTCAATGTGAAGGTCCAAGGAATACATTGAACCTGCAGTGGTGTATCGGATACTATTACTGGTCTCACAGGAAATGCTCAGAGCACCGACTGTAAGAAGAGACCCTATTCTTGTACTTAAGGCGGCATTGTGCCTTTTGTATTTAATTTCGATGCGATTCCTGTGTTTCATCGTCCATGTGAAGGTCCAAGGGATACATTGAACCTGCAGTGGTGTATCGAATTCTATTACTGGTCTCACAGGGAATGCTCAAAACACCGACTGTATGAAGAGTCTCTATTCTTGTACTAAAGGCGGCATTGTGCCTTTTGTATTTAATTCCGATGCCATTTCGTTGTTTCATCGTCAATGTGAATGTCCAAGGTATACATTGAACCTGCAGTGGTGTATCGGATACTATTACTGGTCTCACAGGGAATGCTCAAAGCACCGACTGCAAGAAGTGTCTCTATTTTTGTACTGAAGGCGGCATTGTGCCTTTTGTATTTAATTCCGATGCCTGTTCTGTGGTTCATCGTCAATGTGAAGGTCCAAGGAATACAATGAACCTGCAGTGGTGTATCGGATACTATTACTGGTCTCACAGGGAATGTTCAAAGCACCGACTGTAAGAAGAGTCTCTATTCTTGCACTTAAGGCGGCATTGTGCCTTTTGTATTTAATTCCGATTCCATTTCTGTGTTTCATCGTCAATGTGAAGGTCCAAGGAATACATTGAACCTGCAGTTGTGTATCGGTTACTATTACTGGTCTCGCAGGGAATGCTCAAAACTCCGACTGTAAAAAAGACTCTCTATTCTTGTACTTAAGGCGGCATTGTGCCTTTTGTATTTAATTCCGATGCCATTTCGTTGTTGCATCGTCAATGTGAAGGTCCAAGGAATACATTGAACCTGCAGTGGTGTATCGAATTCTATTACTGGTCTCACAGGGAATGCTCAAAGCACCGACTCTATGAAGAGTCTCTACTCTTGTACTAAAGGCGGCATTGTGCCTTTTGTATTTAATTCCGATACCATTTCGTTGTTTCATCGTCAATGTGAATGTCCAAGGTATACATTGAACCTGCAGTGGTGTATCTGATACTATTACTGGTCTCACAGGGAATGCTCAAAGCACCGACTGTAAGAAGAGTCTCTATTCTTGTACTTAAGGCGGCATTGTGCCATTTGTATTTAATTCCGATGCCATTTCTGTGTTTCATCGTCAATGTGAAGGTCCAAGGAATAAACTGAACTTGCAGAGGTGTAGCGGGAACTAATACTGGTCTCACAGGGAATGCTCAAAGCACCGACTGTTAGTAGAGTCTCTATTCTTGTATTTAAGGCGGCATTGTGCCTTTTGTATTTAATTCCGATGCCATTTCCATGTTTCATCGTCAATGTGAAGGTCCAAGGAATACATTGAACCTGCAGAGGTGTTGCAGAAACTGATACTGGTCTCACAGGGAATGCTCAAAGCACCGACTGTAAGCAGAGTCTCTATTCTTGTACTTAAGGCGGCATTGTGCCTTTTGTATTTAATTCCGATGCCATTTCTGTGTTTCATCGTCATTGTGAAGGTCCAAGGAATACATTGAACCTGCAGTGGTGTATCGGATACTATTACTGGTCTCACAGGGAATGCTCAAAGCAATGACTGTAAGAAGAGTCTCTATTCTTTTACTTAAGGCGGCATTGTGCCTTTTGTATTTAATTCCGATGCGATTCCTGTGTTTCATCGTCAATGTGAAGGTGCAAGGAATACATTGAACCTGCAGTGGTGTATCGGATACTATTACTGGTCTCACAGGGAATGCTCAAAGCACAGACTGTAAGAAGAGTCTCTATTCTTGTACTTAAGGCGGCATTGTGACTTTTGTATTAAATTCCGATGCCATTACTGTGTTTCATCGTCAATGTGAAGGTCCAAGGTATACATTGAACCTGCAGTGGTGTATCGAATACTATTACTGGTCTCACAGGGAATGCTCAAAGCACCGACTGTAAGAAGAGTCTCTATTTTTGTACTTAAGGCGGCATTGTGCCTTTTGTACTTACTTCCGATGCCATTTCTGTGTTTCATCGTCAATGTGAAGGTCCAACGTATACATTGAACCTGCAGTGGTGTATCGGATACGATTACTGGTCTCACAGGGAATGCTCAAAGCACCGACTGTAAGAAGAGTCTCTATTCTTGTACTTAAGGCCGCATTGTGCCTTTTGTATTTAATTCCGATCCCATTTCTGTGTTTCTCGTCAATGTGAAGGTCCAAGGTATACATTAAACCTGCAGTGGTGTATCGGATACTATTACTGGTCTCACAGGGAATGCTCAAAGCACCGACTGTAAGAAGTGTCTCTATTCTTGTACTTAAGGCGGCATTGTGCCTTTTGTATTTAATTCCGATGCGATGTCTGTGTTTCATCGTCAATGCGAAGGTCCAAGGAATAAACGGAACGTGCAGAGGTGTAGCGGAAACTAATACTGATCTCACATGGAATGCTCAAAGCACCGACTGTAAGAAGAGTCTCTATTCTTGTACTTAAGGCGGTATTGTGCCTTTTGTATTTAATTCCGATGCGATTTCTGTGTTTCATCGTCAATGTGTATTTCCATGGAATACATTGAACCAGCAGTGGTGTATCGGATACTATTACTGGTCTCACAGGGAATGCTCAAAGCACCGACTGTAAGAAGAGTCTCTATTCTTGTACTTAAGGCGGCATTGTGCCTTTTGTATTTAATTCCGATGCCAATTCTGTGTTTCATCGTCAATGTGAAGGTCCAAGGAATAAACTGAACCTGCAGCGGTGTAGCGGAAACTAATACTGGTCTCACAGGGAAAGCTCAAAGCACCGACTGTAAGAAGAGTCTCTATTCTTGTACTTAAGGCGGCATTGTGCCTTTTGTATTTAATTCCGATGCCATATCTGTGTTTCATCGTCAATGTTAAGGTCCAAGGAATACATTGAACCTGCAGAGGTGTAGCGGAAACTAATACTGGTCTCACAGGGAATGCTCAAAGCACCGACTGTAAGAAGAGTCTCTTTTCATGTACTTAAGGCGGCATTGTGCCTTTTGTATTTAATTCCGATGCCCTTTCTGTGTTTCATCGTCAATGTGAAGGTCCAAGGAATAAACTGAACCTGCAGAGGTGTAGCGGAAACTAATACTGGTCTCACAGGGAATGCTCAATGCACCGACTGTAAGAAGAGTCTCTATTCTTGTACTTAAGGCGGCATTGTGCCTTTTGTATTTAATTCCGATGCCATTTCTGTGTTTCATCGTCAATGTGAAGGTCCAAGGAATACATTGAACCTGCAGTGGTGTATCGGATACTATTACTGGTCTCACAGGGAATGCTCAAAGCACCGACTGTAAGAAGAGTCTCTAGTCTTGTACTTAATGCGGCATTGTGCCTTTTGTATTTAATTCCGATGCCATTTCCGTGTTTCATCGTCAATGTGAAGGTCCAAGGAATACATTGAACCTGCAGTGGTGTATCGGATACCATTACTGGTCTCACAGGGAATGATCAAAGCACCGACTGTAAGAAGAGTCTCTATTCTTGCACTTAAGGCAGCATTGTGCATTTTGTATTTAATTAAGATGCGATTCCTGTGTTTCATCGTCAATGTGAAGGTCCAAGAAATACATTGAACCTGCAGTGGTGTATCGAATTCTATTACTGGTCTCACAGGGAATGCTCAAAGCACCGACTGTATGAAGAGACTCTATTCTTGTACTAAAGGCGGCATTGTGCCTTTTGTATTTAATTCTGATGCCATTTCGTTCTTTCATCGTCAATGTGAATGTCCAAGGTATACATTGAACCTGCAGTGGTGTATCGGATACTATTAATGGTCTCACAGGGAATGCTCAAAACACCGACTGTTAGAAGAGTCTCTATTCTTGTACTTAAGGTGGCATTGTGCCTTTTGTATTTAATTCCGATGCCATTTCTGTGTTTCATCGACAATGTGAAGGTCCAAGATATAAACTGAACTTGCAGAGGTGTAGCAGGAACTAATACTGGTCTCACAGGGAATGCTAGAGGCACCGACTGTTAGAAGAGTCTCTAATCTTGTATTTAAGGCGGCATTGTGCCTTTTGTATTTAATTCCGATGCCATTTCTGTGTTTCATCGTCAATGTGAAGGTCCAAGGAATAAGCTGAACCTGCAGAGGTGTAGCGGAAACTAATACTGGTCTCACAGGGAATGCTCAAAGCACCGACGTTAAGAAGAGTCTCTATTCTTGTACTTAAGGCGGCATTGTGCCTTTTGTATTTAATTCCGATGCCATTTCTGTGTTTCATCGTCAATGTGAAGATCCAAGGAATACATTGAACCTGCAGTGGTGTATCGGATACTATTACTGGTCTCACAGGGAATGCTCAAAGCACCGACTGTAAGAAGAGTCTCTATTCTTGTACTTAATGCGGCATTGTGCCTTTTGTATTTAATTCCGATGCCATTTCCGTGTTTCATCGTCAATTTGAAGGTACAAGGAATACATTGAACCTGCAGTGGTGTATCGGATACCATTACTGGTCTCACAGGGAATGATCAAAGCACCGACTGTAAGAAGAGTCTCTATTCTTGTACTTAAGGCGGCATTGTGCCTTTTGTATTTAATTCCGATGCCATTTCTGTGTTTCATCGTCAATGTGAAGGTCCAAGGAATAAACTGAATCTGCAGAGGTGTAGCGGAAACTAATACTGGTCTCACAGGGAATGCTCAAAGCACCGACTGTAAGAAGTGTCTCTATTCTTGTACTTTAGGCGGCATTGTGCCTTTTGTATTTAATTCCGATGCCATTTCCGTGTTTCATCGTCAATGTGAAGGTACAAGGAATACATTGAACCTGCAGTGGTGTATCGGATACCATTACTGGTCTCACAGGGAATGATCAAAGCACCGACTGTAAGAAGAGTCTCTATTCTTGTACTTAAGGCGGCATTGTGCCTTTTGTATTTAATTCCGATGCCATTTCTGTGTTTCATCGTCACTGTGAAGGTCCAAGGAATAATCTGAACCTGCAGTGGTGTATCGGATACTATTACTGGTCTCACAAGGAATGTTCAAAGCACCGACTGTAAGAAGAGTCTCTATTCTTGCACTTAAAACGGCATTGTGCCTTTTGTATTTAATTAAGATGCGATTCCTGTGCTTCATCGTCAATGTGAACGTCCAAGGAATACATTGAACCTGCAGTGGTGTATCGAATTCTATTACTGGTCTCACAGGGAATGCTCAAAGCACCGACTGTATGAAGAGTCTCTATTCTTGTACTAAAGGCGGCATTGTGCCTTTTGTATTTAATTCCGATGCCATTTCGTTGTTTCATCGTCAGTGTGAATGTCCAAGGTATACATTGAACCTGCAGTGGTGTATCGGATACTATTACTGGTCTCACAGGGAATGCTCAAAGCACCGACTGCAAGAAGTGTCTCTATTCTTGTACTGAAGGCGGCATTGTGCCTTTTGTATTTAATTCCGATGCCATTTCTCTATTTCATCGTCAATGTGAAGGTCCCAGGAATACATTGAACCTGCAGTGGTGTATCGGATACTATTACTGGTCTCACAGGGAATGCTCAAAGCACCGACTGTAAGAAGAGTCTCTATTCTTGTACTTAAGGCGGCATTGTGCCTTGTGTATTTAATTCCGATGCGATTCCTGTGTTTCATCGTCAATGTGAAGGTCCAAGGAATACATTGAATCTGCAGTGGTGTATCGAATTTTATTACTGGTCTCACAGGGAATGCTCAAAGCACCGACTGTATGAAGAGTCTGTATTCTTGTACTAAAGGCGGCATTGTGCCTTTTGTATTTAATTCCGATGCCATTTCGTTGTTTCATCGTCAATGTGAATGTCCAAGGTATACATTGAACCTGCAGTGGTGTATCGGATACTATTACTGATCTCACAGGGAATGCTCAAAGCACCGACTGTAAGAAGAGTCTCTATTCTTGTACTTAAGGCGGCATTGTGCCATTTGTATTTAATTCCGATGCGATTCCTGTGTTTCATCGTCAATGTGAAGGTCCAAGGAATACATTGAACCTGCAGTGGTGTATCGAATTCTATTACTGGTCTCACAGGGAATGCTCATAGCACCGACTGTATGAAGAGTCTCTATTCTTGTAGTAAAGGCGGCATTGTGCCTTTTGTCTTTAATTCCCATGCCATTTCGATGTTTCATCGTCAATGTGAATGTCCAAGGTATACATTGAACCTGCAGTGGTGTATCGGATACTATTACTGGTCTCACAGGGAATGCTCATAGCACCGACTGTAAGAAGAGTCTCCATTCTTGTACTTAAGGCGGCATTGTGCCTTTTGTATTTAATTCCGATGCCATTTCTGTGTTTCATCGTCAATGTGAAGGTCCAAGGAATAAACTGAACTTGCAGAGGTGTAGCGGGAACTAATACTGGTCTCACAGGGAATGCTCAAAGCACCGACTGTAAGAAGAGTCTCTATTCTTGTACTTAAGGCGGCATTGTGCCTTTTGTATTTAATTCCGATGCCATTTCTGTGTTTCTCGTCAATGTGAAGGTCCAAGGAATACATTGAACCTGCAGTGGTGTATCGGATACTATTACTGGTCTCACAGGGAATGCTCAAAGCACCGACTGTAAGAAGTGTCTCTATAGTTGTACTTAAGGCGGCATTGTGCCTTTTGTATTTAATTCCGATGCGATGTCTGTGTTTCATCGTCAATATGAAGGTCCAAGGAATAAACGGAACGTGCAGAGATGTAGCGGAAACTAATACTGATCTCACAGGGAATGCTCAAAGCACCGACTGTAAGAAGAGTCTCTATTCTTGTACTTAAGGCGGCATTGTGCCTTTTGTATTTAATTCCGATGCCATTTCCGTGTTTCATCGTCAATGTGAAGGTCCAAGGAATACATTGAACCTGCAGTGGTGTATCGGATACCATTACTGGTCTCACAGGGAATGATCAAAGCACCGACTGCAAGTAGAGTCTCTATTCTTGTACTTAAGGCGGCATTGTGCCTTTTGTATTTAATTCCGATGCGATTTCTGTGATTCATCGTCAATGTGTATGTCCAAGGAATACATTGAACCAGCAGTGGTGTATCGGATACTATTACTGGTCTCACAGGGAATGCTCAAAGCACCGACTGTAAGATGAATCTCTATTCTTGTACTTAAGGCGGCATTGTGCCTTTTGTATTTAATTCCGATGCCATTTCTGTGTTTCATCGTCAATGTGAAGGTCCAAGGAATAAACTGAACCTGCAGAGGTGTAGCGGAAACTAATACTGGTCTCACAGGGAAAGCTCAAAGCACCGACTGTA
Organism: Schistocerca americana; assembly: GCF_021461395.2. NCBI lineage: Eukaryota > Metazoa > Arthropoda > Insecta > Orthoptera > Acrididae > Schistocerca > Schistocerca americana. The sequence goes on along the minus strand of NC_060124.1, from coordinate 619,228,408 downwards.
AGAAGAGTCTCTATTCTTGTACTTAAGGCGGCATTGTGCCTTTTGTATTTAATTCCGATGCCATATCTGTGTTTCATCGTCATTGTGAAGGTCCAAGGAATACATTGAAACTGCAGAGGTGTAGCGGAAACTAATACTGGTCTCACAGGGTATGCTCAAAGCACCGACTGTAAGAAAAGTCTCTATTCTTGTACTTAAGGCGGCATTGTGCCTTTTGTACTTAATTCCGATGCCATTTCTGTGTTTCATCGTCAATGTGATGGTCCAAGGAATAAACTGAAGCTGCAGAGGTGTAGCGGAAACTAATACTGGTCTCTCAGGGAATGCTCAAAGCACCGACAGTAAGAAGAGTCTCTATTCTTGTACTTAAGGCGGCATTGTGCCTTTTGTATTTAATTCCGATGCCATTTCTGTGTTTCATCGTCAATGTGAAGGTCCAAGGAATACATTGAACCTGCAGTGGTGTATCGGATACTATTACTGGTCACACAGGGAATGCTCAAAGCACCGACTGTAAAAAGAGTCACTATTCTTGTACTTAAGGCGCCATTGTGCCTTTTGTATTTAATTCCGATGCCATTTCCGTGTTTCATCGTCAATGTGAAGGTCCAAGGAATACATTGAACCTGCAGTGGTGTATCGGATACAATTACTGGTCTCACAGGGAATGATCAAAGCACCGACTGTAAGAAGAGTCTCTATTCTTGTACTTCAGGCGGCATTGTGCCTTTTGTATTTAATTCCGATGCCATTTCTGTGTTTCATCGTCAATGTGAAGGTCCATGGAGTAAACTGAAACTGCAGAGGTGTAGCGGAAACTAATACTGGTCTCACAGGGAATGCTCAAAGCACCGACTGTAAGAAAAGTCTCTATTCTTGTACTTCAGGCGGCATTGTGCCTTTTGTATTTAAATCCGATGCCATTTCTGTGTTTCATCGTCAATGTGAAGGTCCATGGAGTAAACTGAACCTGCAGAGGTGTAGCGGAAACTAATACTGGCCTCACAGGGAATGTTCAAAGCACCGACTGTAAGAAGTGACTCTATTCTTGCACTTAAGGCGGCATTGTGCCTTTTGTATTTAATTAAGATGCGATTCCTGTGTTTCATCGACAATGTGATGGTCCAAGGAATACATCGAACCTTCAGTGGTGTATCGAATTCTATTACTGGTCTCACAGGGAATGCTCAAAGCACCGACTGTATGAAGAGTCTCTATTCTTGTACTTAAGGCGGCATTGTGCCTTTTGTATTTAATTCCGATGCCATTTCGTTGTTTCATCGTCAATGTGAATGTCCAAGGTATACATTGAACCTGCAGTGGTGTATCGGATACCATTACTGGTCTCACAGGGAATGCTCAAAGCACCGACTGTAAGGAGAGTCTCTATTCTTGTACTTAAGGCGGCATTGTGCCTTTTGTATTTAATTCCGATGCCATTTCTGTGTTTCATCGTCAATGTGAAAGTCCAAGGAATAAACTGAACTTGCAGAGGTGTAGCGGGAACTAATACTGGTCTCACAGGGAATGCTCAAAGCACCGACTGTTAGAAGAGTCTCTATTCTTGTATTTAAGGCGGCATTGTGCCTTTTGTATTTAATTCCGATGCCATTTCTATGTTTCATCGTCAATGTGAAGGTCCAAGGAATACATTGAACCTGCAGAGGTGTTGCAGAAACAGATACTGGTCTCACAGGGAATGCTCAAAGCACCGACTGTAAGAAGAGTCTCTATTCTTGTACTTAAGGCGGCATTGTGCCTTTTGTATTTAATTCCGATGCCATTTCTGTGTTTCATCGTCAATGTGAAGGTCCAAGGAATACATTGAACCTGCTATGGTGTATTGGATACTATTACTGGTCTCACAGGGAATGCTCAAAGCACCGACTGTAAGAAGAGTCTCTATTCTTGTACTTAAGGCGGCATTGTGCCTTTTGTATTTAATTCCGATGCGATTCCTGTGTTTCATCGTCAATGTGAAGGTCCAAGGAATACATTGAACCGGCAGTGGTGTATCGGATACTATTACTGGTCTCACAGGAATGCTCAAAGCACCGACTGTAAGAAGAGTCTCTATTCTTGTACTTAAGGCGGCATTGTGCCTTTTGTATTTAATTCCGATGCCATTTCTGTGTTTCATCGTCAATGTGAAAGTCCAAGGTATACATTGAACCTACAGTGGTGTATCGGATACTATTACTGGTCTCACAGGGAATGCTCAAAGCACCGACTGTAAGAAGAGTCTCTATTCTTGTACTTAAGGCGGCATTGTGCCTTTTGTATTTAATTCCGATGATATTTCTATGTTTCATCGTCAATGCGAAGGTCCAAGGAATAAACTGAACCTGCAGAGGTGTAGCGGAAACTAATACTGGTCTCACAGGGAATGCTCAAAGCACCGACTGTAAGGAGAGTCTATATTCTTGTACTTAAGGCGGCATTGTGCCTTTTGTATTTAATTCCGATGATATTTATGTGTTTCATCGTCAATGCGAATGTCCAAGGAATACATTGAACCTGCAGTGGTGTATCAGATACTATTACTGGTCTCACAGGGAATGCTCAAAGCACCGACTGTAAGAAGAGTCTCTATTCGTGTACTTAAGGCGGCATTGTGCCTTTTGTATTTAATTCCGATGCCATTTCTGTGTTTCTCGTCAATGTGAAGGTCCAAGGTATACATTGAACCTGCAGTGGTGTATCGGATACTATTACTGGTCTCACAGGGAATGCTCAAAGCACCGACTGTAAGAAGTGTCTCTATTCTTGTACTTAAGGCGGCATTGTGCCTTTTGTATTTAATCCGATGCCATATCTGTGTTTCATCGTCAATGTGAAGGTCCAAGGAATAAACTGAACCTGCAGAGGTGTAGCGGAAACTAATACTGGTGTCACAAGGAAAGCTCAAAGCACCGACTGTAAGAAGAGTCTCTATTCTTGTACTTAAGGCGGCATTGGGCCTTTTGTATTTAATTCCGATGCCATATCTGTGTTTCATCGTCCATGTGAAGGTCCAAGGAATACATTGAACAAGCAGAGGTGTAGCGGAAACTAATACTGGTCTCACAGGGAATGTTCAAAGCACCGACTGTAAGAAGAGTCTCTATTCTTGTACTTAAGGCGGCATTGTGCCTTTTGTATTTAATTCCGATGCCATTTCTGTGTTTCATCGTCAATGTGAAGGTCCAAGGAATAAACTGAACCTGCAGAGGTGTAGCGGAAACTAATACTGGTCTCACAGGGAATGCTCAAAGCACCGACTGTAAGAAGAGTCTCTATTCTTGTACTTAAGGCGGCATTGTGCCTTTTGTATTTAATTCCGATGCCATTTCTGTGTTTCATCGTCAATGTGAAGGTCAAAGGAATACATTGAATCTGCAGTGGTGTTTCGGATACTATTACTGGTCTCACAGGGTATGCTCAAAGCACCGACTGTAAGAAGAGTCCCTATTCTTGTACTTAAGGCGACATTGTGCCTTTTGTATTTAATTCCGATGAGATATCTGTTTTTCATCGTCAATGTGTATGTCCAAGGAATACATTGAACCTGCAGTGGTGTATCGGATACTATTACTGGTCTCACAGTAAATGCTCAAAGCACCGACTGTAAGAGGAGTATCTATTCTTGTACTTAAGGCGGCAGTGTGCCTTTTGTATTTAATTCCGTTGCCATTTCTGTGTTTCATCGTCAATGTGAAGGTCCAAAGAATAAACTGAACCTGCAGAGGTGTAGCTGAAACTAATACTGGTCTCACAGGGAATGCTCAAAGCATCGACTGTGAGAAGAGTCTCTATTCTTGGACTTAAGGCGGCATTGTGCCTTTTGTATTTAATTCCGATGATATTTCTGTGTTTCATCGTCAATGCGAATGTCCAAGGAATACATTGAACCTGCAGTGGTGTATCAGATACTATTACTGGTCTCACAGGGAACGCTCAAAGCACCGACTGTAAGAAGAGTCTCTATTCTTGTACTTAAGGCGGCATTGTGCCTTTTGTATTTAATTCCGATGAGATTTCTGTGTTTCATCGTCAATGTGAAGGTCCAAGGAATACATTGAACCTGCAGTGGTGAATCGGATACTATTACTGGTCTCACAGGGAATGCTCAAAACACCGACTGTAAGGAAGAGTCTCTATTCTTGTACTTAAGGCGGCATTGTGCCTTTTGTATTTAATTCCGATGCCATATTAGTGTTTCATCGTCAATGTGAAGGTCCAGGGAATAAACTGAACCTGCAGAGGTATAGCGGAAACTAATACTGGTCTCGTAGGGAATGCTCAAAGCAGCGACTGTAAGAAGAGTCCCTATTCTTGTACCTAAGGCGGCATTGTTCCTTTTGTATTTAATTCCGATGTAATTTCTGTGTTTCATCGTCAATGTGTATGTCCAAGGAATAGATTGAGCCTGTAGTGGTGTATCGGATACTATTACTGGTCTCACAGGGAATGCTCAAAGCATCGGCTGTAAGACGAGTCTCTATTCTTGTACTTAAGGCGGCATTGTGCCTTTTCTATTTAATTCCGATGCCATTTCTGCATTTCATCGTCCACGTGAAGGTCCAAGGAATACATTGAACCCGCAGTGGTGTATCGGATACTATTACTGGTCTCACAGGGAATGCTCAAAGTACCGACTGTAAGAAGAGTCGCTATTCTTGTACTTAAGGCGGAATTGTGCCTTTTGTATTTAATTCCGATGCCATTTCGGTGTTTCATCGTCAATGTGAAGGTCCAAGGAATAAACAGAACCTGCAGAGGTGTAGCGGAAACAAATACTGGTCTCACAGGGAATGTTCAAAGCACCGACTGTAAGAAGAGTCTCTATTCTTGTACTTAAGGCGGCATTGTGCCTTTTGTATTTAATTCCGATGCGATTCCTGTGTTTCATCGTCAATGTGAGGGTCCAAGGATTACATTGAACTTGCAGTGGTGTATCGGATACTATTACTGGTCTCACAGGGAATTCTCAAAACACCGACTGTAAGAAGAGCCTCTATTCTTGTACTTAAGGCGGCATTGTGCCTTTTGTATTTAATTCCGATGCCATTTCTGTGTTTCATCGTCAATGTGAAGGTCCAAGGAATACATTGAACCTGCAGTGGTGTATGGGATACTATTATTGGTCTCACAGGGAATGACCAAAGCGCCGACTGTAAGAAGAGTCTCTATTCTTGTACTTAAGGCGGCATTGTGCCTTTTGTATTTAATTCCGATGCCAATTCGGTGTTTCATCGTCAATGTGAAGGTCCAAGGAATAAACAGAACCTGCAGAGGTGTAGCGGAAACTAATACTGATCTCACAGGGAATGCTCAAAGCACCGACGGTAAGAAGAGTCTCTATTCTTGTACTTAAGGCGGCATTGTGCCTTTTGTATTTAATTCCGATGCCATTTCTGTGTTTCATCGTCAATGTGTATCTCCAAGGAATACATTGAACCTGCAGTGGTGTATCGGATACTATTACTGGTCTCACAGGGAATGCTCAAAACACCGACTGTAAGAAGAGTCTTTATTCTTGTACTTAAGGCGGCATTGTGCCTTTTGTATTTAATTCCGATGCCGTTTCTGTGTTTCATCGTCAATGTGAAGGTCCAAGGAATAAACTGAACCTGCAGAGGTGTAGCGGAAACTAATACTGGTCTCACAGGGAATGCTCAAAGCACCGACTATAAGAAGAGTCTCTATTCTTGTTCTTTAGGCGGCATTGTGCCTTTTGTATTTAATTCCGATGCCATTTCGGTGTTTCATCGTCAACGTGAAGGTCCAAGGAATACATTGAACCTGCAGTGGTGTATCGGATACTATTACTGGTCTCACAGGGAATGACCAAAGCGCCGACTGTAAGAAGAGTCTCTATTCTTGTACTTAAGGCGGCATTGTGCCTTTTGTATTTAATTCCGATGCCATTTCGGTGTTTCATCGTCAACGTGAAGGTCCAAGGAATACATTGAACCTGCAGTGGTGTATCGGATACTATTACTGGTCTCACAGGGAATGCTCAAAGCACCGACTGTAAGAAGAGTCTCTATACTTGTACTTAAGGCGGCATTGTGCCTTTTGTATTTAATTCCGATGCGATTTCTGTGTTTCATCGTCAATGTGTATCTCCAAGGAATACATTGAACCTGCAGTGGTGTATCGGATACTATTACTGGTCTCACAGGGAATGCTCAAAACACCGACTGTAAGAAGAGTCTTTATTCTTGTACTTAAGGCTGCATTGTGCCTTTTGTATTTAATTCCGATGCCGTTTCTGTCTTTCATCGTCAATGTGAAGGTCCAAGGAATAAACTGAACCTGCAGAGGTGTAGCGGAAACTAATACTGGTCTCACAGGGAATGCTCAAAGCACCGACTGTAAGAAGAGTCTCTATTCTTGTACTTAAGGCGGCATTGTGCCTTTTGTATTTCATTCCGATACCATTTCTGTGATTCATCGTCAATGTGAAGGTCCAAGGAATACATTGAACCTGCAGTGGTGTATCGGATACTATTACTGGTCTCACAGGGAATGCTCAAAGCACCGACTGTAAGAAGAGTCTTTATTCTTGTACTTAAGGTGGCATTGTGCCTTTTGTATTTAATTCCGATGCCATTTCTCTGTTTCATCGTCAATTTGAAGGTCCAAGGAATACATTGAACCTGCAGTGGTGTATCGGATACTATTACTGGTCTCACAGGCAATGCTCAAAGCACCGACTGTAAGAAGAGTCTCTATTCTTGTACTTAAGGCGGCATTGTGCCTTTTGTATTTAATTCCGATGCCATTTCTGTGTTTCATCGTCAATGTTAAGGTCCAAGGAATAAACTGAACCTGCAGAGGTGTAGCGGAAACTAATACTGGTCTCACAGGGAATGCTCAAATCACCGACTGTAAGAAGAGTCTCTATTCTTGTACATAAGGCAGCATTGTGCCTTTTGTATTTAATTCCGATGCCATTTCTGTGTTTCATCGTCAATGTGAAGGTCCAAGGAATACATTGAACCTGCAGTGGTGTATCGGATACTATTACTGGTCTCACAGGTAATGCTCAAAGCACCGACTGTAAGAAGAGTCTCTATTCTTGTAATTAAGGCAGCATTGTGCCTTTTGTATTTAATTCCGATGCGATATCTGTGTTTCATCGTCAATGTGTATGTCCAAGGAATACATTGAACCTGCAGAGGTGTAGCGGAAACTAATACTGGTCACACAGGGAATGCTCAAAGCACCGACTGTAAGAAGAGTCTCTATTCTTGTACTTAAGGCGGCATTGTGCATTTTGTATTTAATTCCGATGCCATTTCTGTGTTTCATCGTCAATGTGAAGGTCCAAGGAATAAACTGAACCTGCAGAGGTGTAGCGGAAACTAATACTGGTCTCACAGGGAATGCTCAAAGCACCGACTGTAAGAAGAGTCCCTATTCTTGTACTTAAGCGGCATTGTGCGTTTTGTATTTAATTCCGATGCCGTTTCTGTGTTTCATCGTCAATGTGAAGGTCCAAGGAATACATTGAACCTGCAGTGGTGTATCGGATACTATTACTGGTCTCACAGGGAATGCTCAAAGCACCGACTGTAAGAAGAGTCTTTATTCTTGTACTTAAGGCGGCATTGTGCCTTTTGTATTTAATTCCGATGCCATTTCTGCGTTTCATCGTCAATGTAAAGGTCCAAGGAATAAACTGAACCTGCAGAGTGTAGCGGAAACTAATACTGGTCTCACAGGGAATGCTCAAAGCACCGACTGTAAGAAGAGTCTCTATTCTTGTACTTAAGGCGGCATTGTGCCTTTTGTATTTAATTCCGATGCCATTTCTGTGTTTCATCGTCAATGTGAAGGTCCAAGGAATACATTGAACCTGCAGTGGTGTATCGGATACTATTACTGGTCTCACAGGTAATGCTCAAAACACCGACTGTAAGAAGAGTCTCTATTCTTGTAATTAAGGCGGCATTGTGCCTTTTGTATTTAATTCCGATGCGATATCTGTGTTTCATCGTCAATGTGTATGTCCAAGGAATGCATTGAACCTGCAGAGGTGTAGCGGAAACTAATACTGGTCTCACAGGGAATGCTCAAAGCACCGACTATACGAAGAGTCTCTATTCTTGTACTTAAGGCGGCATTGTGCCTTTTGTATTTAATTCCGATGCCATTTCTGTGTTTCATCTTGAATGTGAAGGTCCAAGGAATACATTGAACCTGCAGTGGTGTATCGGATACTATTACTGGTCTCACAGGGAATGCTCAAAGCACCGACTGTAAGAAGAGTCTCTATTCTTGTACTTAAGGCGGCATTGTGCCTTTTGTATTTAATTCCGATGCCATTTCTGTGTTTCATCGTCAATGTGAAGGTCCAAGAAATACATTGAACCTGCAGTGGTGTATCGGATACTATTACTGGTCTCACAGGGAATGCTCAAAGCACCGACTGTAAGAATAGTCTCTATTCTTGTACTTAAGGCGGCATTGTGCCTTTTGTATTTAATTCCGATGCCATTTCTGTGTTTCATCGTCAATGTGAAGGTCCAAGGAATAAACTGAAACTGCAGAGGTGTAGCGGAAACTAATACTGGTCTCACAGGGAATGCTCAAAGCACCGACTGTAAGAAGAGTCTCTATTCTTGTACTTAAGGCGGCATTGTGCAATTTGTATTTAAACCCGATGCCATTTCTGTGTTTTATCATCATTGTGAAGGTCCAAGGAATACATTGAACCTGCAGGGGTTTATCGGATACTATTACTGGTCTCACAGGGAATGCTCAAAGCACCGACTGTAAGAAGAGTCTCTATTCTTGTACTTAAGGCGGCATTGTGCCTTTTGTATTTAATTCCGATGCGATTTCTGTGTTTCATCGTCAATGTGTATGTCCAAGGAATACATTGAACCTGCATTGGTGTATCGGATACTATTACTGTTCTCACAGGGAATGCTCAAAACACTGACTGTAAGAAGAGTCTCTATTCTTGTACTTAAGGCGGCATTGTGCCTTTTGTATTTAATTCCGATGCCGTTTCTGTGTTTAATCGTCAATGTGAAGGTCCAAGGAATAAACTGAACCAGCAGAGGTGTAGCGGAAACTAATACTGGTCTCACAGGGAATGCTCAAAGCACCGACTATAAGAAGAGCCTCCATTCTTGTACTTAAGGCGGCATTGTGCCTTTTAAATTTAATTCCGATGCCATTTCTGTGTTTCATCGTCAATGTGAAGGTACAAGTAATAAACTGAACCTGCAGAGGTGTAGCGGAAAGTAATACTGGTCTCACAGGGAATGTTCAAAGCACCGACGGTAAGAAGGGTCTCTATTCTTGTACTTAAGGCGGCATTGCGCCTTTTGTATTTAATTCCGATGCCATTCCTGTGTTTCATCGTCAATGTGAAGGTCCAAGGAATAATCTGAACCTGCAGAGGTGTAGCGGAAACTAATACTGGTCTCACAGGGAATGCTCAAAGCACCGTCTGTAAGAAGAGTCTCTATTCTTGTACTTAAGGCGGCATTGTGCCTTTTGTATTTAATTCCGATTCCATTTCTGTGTTTCCTCGTAAATGTGAAGGTCCAAGGAATAAACTGAACCTGCAGTGGTGTAGCGGAAACTAATACTGGTCTCACAGGGAATGCTCCAAACACCGACTGTAAGAAGAGTCTCTATTCTTGTACTTAAGGCGGCATTGAGGCTTTTGTATTTAATTCCGATGCCATTTCTGTGTTTCATCGTCAATGTGAAGGTCCAAGGAATAAACTGAACCTGCAGAGGTGTAGCGGAAACTAATACTGGTCTCACAGGGAATGCTCCAAACACCGACTGTTAGAAGAGTCTCTATTCTTGTACTTAAGGCGGCATTGAGGCTTTTGTATTTAATTCCGATGCCATTTCTGTGTTTCATCGTCAATGTGAAGGTCCAAGGAATAAACTGAACCTGCAGAGGTGTAGCGGAAACTAATACTGGTCTCACAGGGAATGCTCCAAACACCGACTGTTAGAAGAGTCTCTATTCTTGTACTTAAGGCGGCATTGAGGCTTTTGTATTTAATTCCGATGCCATTTCTGTGTTTCATCGTCAATGTGAAGGTCCAAGGAATAAACTGAACCTGCAGAGGTGTAGCGGAAACTAATACTGGTCTCACAGGGAATGCTCCAAACACCGACTGTTAGAAGAGTCTCTATTCTTGTACTTAAGGCGGCATTGAGGCTTTTGTATTTAATTCCGATGCCATTTCTGTGTTTCATCGTCAATGTGAAGGTCCAAGGAATAAACTGAACCTGCAGAGGTGTAGCAGAAACTAATACTGGTCTCACAGGGAATGCTCAAAGCACCGACTGTAAGAAGAGTCTCTATTCTTGTACTTAAGGCGGCATTGTGCCTTTTGTATTTAATTCCGATGCCATTTCTGTGTTTCATCTTGAATGTGAAGGTCCAAGGAATACATTGAACCTGCAGTGGTGTATCGGATACTATTACCGGTCTCACAGGGATTGCTCAAAACACCGACTGTAAGAAGAGTCCCTATTCTTGTACTTAAGGCGGCATTGAGGCTTTTGTATTTAATTCCGATGCCATTTCTGTGTTTCATCGTCAATGTGAAGGTCCAAGGAATAAACTGAACCTGCAGAGGTGTAGCGGAAACTAATACTGGTCTCACAGGGAATGCTCCAAACACCGACTGTTAGAAGAGTCTCTATTCTTGTACTTAAGGCGGCATTGAGGCTTTTGTATTTAATTCCGATGCCATTTCTGTGTTTCATCGTCAATGTGAAGGTCCAAGGAATAAACTGAACCTGCAGAGGTGTAGCAGAAACTAATACTGGTCTCACAGGGAATGCTCAAAGCACCGACTGTAAGAAGAGTCTCTATTCTTGTACTTAAGGCGGCATTGTGCCTTTTGTATTTATTTCCGATGCGATTTCTGTGTTTCATCGTCAATGTGTATGTCCAAGGAATACATTGAACCTGCATTGGTGTATCGGATACTATTACTGTTCTCACAGGGAATGCTCAAAACACTGACTGTAAGAAGAGTCTCTATTCTTGTACTTAAGGCGGCATTGTGCCTTTTGTATTTAATTCCGATGCCGGTTCTGTGTTTCATCGTCAATGTGAAGGTCCAAGGAATAAACTGAACCAGCAGAGGTGTAGCGGAAACTAATACTGGTCTCACAGGGAATGCTCAAAGCACCGACTATAAGAAGAGTCTCCATCCTTGTACTTAAGGCGGCATTGTGCCTTTTGTATTTAATTCCGATGCCATTTCTGTGTTTCATCGTCAATGTGAAGGTACAAGTAATAAACTGAACCTGCAGAGGTGTAGCGGAAAGTAATACTGGTCTCACAGGGAATGTTCAAAGCACCGACGGTAAGAAGGGTCTCTATTCTTGTACTTAAGGCGGCATTGCGCCTTTTGTATTTAATTCCGATGCCATTCCTGTGTTTCATCGTCAATGTGAAGGTCCAAGGAATAATCTGAACCTGCAGAGGTGTAGCGGAAACTAATACTGGTCTCACAGGGAATGCTCAAAGCACCGTCTGTAAGAAGAGTCTCTATTCTTGTACTTAAGGCGGCATTGTGCCTTTTGTATTTAATTCCGATTCCATTTCTGTGTTTCATCGTAAATGTGATGGTCCAAGGAATACATTGAACCTGCAGTGGTGTATCGGATACTATTACCGGTCTCACAGGGATTGCTCAAAACACCGACTATAAGAAGAGTCCCTATTCTTGTACTTAAGGCGGCATTGAGGCTTTTGTATTTAATTCCGATGCCATTTCTGTGTTTCATCGTCAATGTGAAGGTCCAAGGAATAAACTGAACCTGCAGAGGTGTAGCGGAAACTAATACTGGTCTCACAGGGAATGCTCCAAACACCGACTGTTAGAAGAGTCTCTATTCTTGTACTTAAGGCGGCATTGAGGCTTTTGTATTTAATTCCGATGCCATTTCTGTGTTTCATCGTCAATGTGAAGGTCCAAGGAATAAACTGAACCTGCAGAGGTGTAGCAGAAACTAATACTGGTCTCACAGGGAATGCTCAAAGCACCGACTGTAAGAAGAGTCTCTATTCTTGTACTTAAGGCGGCATTGTGCCTTTTGTATTTAATTCCGATGCCATTCCTGTGTTTCATCGTCAATGTGAAGGTCCAAGGAATAATCTGAACCTGCAGAGGTGTAGCGGAAACTAATACTGGTCTCACAGGGAATGCTCAAAGCACCGACTGTAAGAAGAGTCTCTATTCTTGTACTTAAGGCGGCATTGTGCCTTTTGTATTTAATTCCTATGCCATTTCTGTGTTTTATCGTCAATGTAATGGTCCAAGGAATACATTAAACCTGCAGTGGTGTATCGGATACTATTACTGGTCTCACAGGGAATGCTCAAAGCACCGACTGTATGAAGACTCTCTATTCTTGTACTTAAGGCGGCATTGTGCATTTTGTATTTAATTCCGATTCCATTTCTGTGTTTCATCGTCAATGTGAAGGTCCAAGGAATACATTGAACCTGCAGTGGTGTATCGGGTATTATTACTGGTCTCACAGGGAATGCTCAAAGCACCGATTGTAAGAAGAGTCTCTACTCTTGTTCTTAAGGCGGCATTGTGCCTTTTGTATTTAATTCCGATGCCATTTCTGTGTTTCATCGTCAATGTGAAGGTCCAAGGAATAAACTGAACCTGCAGAGGTGTAGCGGAAACTAATACTGGTCTCACAGGGAATGCTCAAAACACCGACTGTAAGAACAGTCTCTATTCTTGTACTTAAGGCAGCATTGTGCCTTTTGTATTTAATTCCGATGCCATTTCTGTGTTTCCTCGTCAATGTGAAGGTCCAAGGAATACATTGAACCTGCAGGGGTGTAGCAGACACTAATAATGGTCTCACAGGGAATGCTCAAAGCACCGACTGTAAGAAGAGTCTCTATTCTTGTACTTAAGGCGGCATTGTGGCTTTTGTATTTAATTCCGATGCCATTTCTGTGTTTCATCGTCAATGTGAAGGTCCAAGGAACAAACTGAACCTGCAGAGGTGTAGCGGAAACTAATACTGGTCTCACAGGGAATGCTCAAAGCACCGACTGTTAGAAGAGTCTCTATTGTTGTACTTAAGGCGGCATTGTGCCTTTTGTATTTAATTCCGTTGCCATTTCTGTGTTTCATCGTCAATGTGAAGGTCCAAGGAATACATTGAACCTGCAGTGGTGTTTCGGATACTATTATTGGTCTCACAGGGAATGCTCAAAGCACCGACTGTAAGAAGAGTCTCTATTCTTGTCCTTAAGGCGGCATTGTGCCTTTTGTATTTAATTCCGATGCACTTTCTGTGTTTCATCGTCAATGTGTTTGTCCAAGGAATACATTCAACCTGCAGTGGTGTATCGGAAACGAATACTGGTCTCACAGGGAATGCTCAAAGCACCGACTGTAAGAAAAGTCTCTATACTTGTACTTAAGGCGGCATTGTGCCTTTTGTATTTAATTCCGATGCCATTTCTGTGTTTCATCGTCAATGTGAAGGTCCTAGGAATAAACTGAAACTGCAGAGGTGTAGCGGAAACTAATACTGGTCTCACAGGGAATGCTCAAAGCACCGACTGTAAGAAGAGTCTCTATTCTTGTACTTAAGACGGCATTGTGCCTTTTGTATTTAATTCCGATGTAATTTCAGTGTTTCATCGTCAATGTGTATGTCTAAGGAATAGATTGAACTTGCAGTGGTGTATCGGATACTGTTAGTGGTCTCACAGGGAATGCTCAAAACACCGACTGTAAGAAGTGTCTCTATTCTTGTACTTAAGGCGGCATTGTGCGTTTTGCATTTAATTCCGATGCGATTTCTGTGTTACATCGTCAATGTGAAGGTCCAAGGAATACATTGAACCTGCAGTGGTGTATCGGAAACTAATACTGGTCTCACAGGGAATGCTCAAAGCACCGACTGTAAGAAGACTCTCTATTCTCGTACTTAAGGCGGCATTGTGCATTTTGTATTTAATTCCGATGCCATTTCTGTGATTCATCGTCAATGTGAAGGTCCAAGGAATACATTGAACCTGCAGTGGTGTATCGGATACTATTACTGGTCTCACAGGGAATGCTCAAAGCACCGACTGTAAGAAGAGTCTTTATTCTTGTACTTAAGGCGGCATTGTGCCTTTTGTATTTAATTCCGATTCCATTTCTGTGTTTCATCAACAATGTGTATGTCCAAGGAATACATTGAACCTGCAGTGGTGTATCGGATACTATTACTGGTCTCACAGGGAATGCTCATAACACAGACTGTAAGAAGAGTCTCTATTCTTGTACTTAAGGCGGCATTGTGCCTTTTGTATTTAATTCCGATGCCGTTTCTGTGTTTCATCGTCAATGTGAAGGTCCAAGGAATAAACTGAACCAGCAGAGGTGTAGCGGAAACAAATACTGGTCTCACAGGGAATGCTCAAAGCACCGACTATAAGAAGAGTCTCCATTCTTGTACTTAAGGCGGCATTGTGCCTTTTGTATTTAATTCCGATGCCATTTCTGTGTTTCATCGTCAATGTGAAGGTACAAGTAATAAACTGAACCTCCAGAGGTGTAGCGGAAAGTAATACTGGTCTCACAGGGAATGCTCAAACACCGACGGTAAGAAGGGTCTCTATTCTTGTACTTAAGGCGGCATTGCGCCTTTTGTATTTAATTCCGATGCCATTTCTGTGTTTCATCGACAATGTGAAGGTCCAAGGAATAATCTGAACCTGCAGAGGTGTAGCGGAAACTAATACTGGTCTCACAGGGAACGCTCAAAGCACCGTCTGTAAGAAGAGTCTCTATTCTTGTACTTATGGCGGCATTGTGCCTTTTGTATTTAATTCCGATTCCATTTCTGTGTTTCATCGTCAATGTGATGGTCCAAGGAATACATTGAACCTGCAGTGGTGTATCGGATACTATTACCAGTCTCACAGGGAATGCTCAAAGCACCGACTGTAAGAAGAGTCTCTATTCTTGTACTTAAGGCGGCATTGTGCCTCTTGTATTTAATTCCGATACCATTTCTGTGTTTCATCGTCAATGTGAACGTCCAAGGAATACATTGAACCTGCAGTGGTGTATCGGATACTATTACTGGTCTCACAGGGAATGCTCAAAGCACCGACAGGGAGAAGAGTCTCTATTCTTGTACTTAAGGCGGCATTGTGCCTTTTGTATTTAATTCCGATGCCATTTCTGTGTTTCATCGTCAATGTGATGGTCCAAAGAATACATTGAACCTGCAGTGGTGTATCGGATACTATTACTTGTCTCACAGGGAATGCTTAAAGCACCGAATGTAAGAAGAGTCTCTATTCTTGTACTTAAGGCGGCATTGTGCCTTTTGTATTTAATTCCGATACCATTTCTGTGTTTCATCGTCAATGTGAAGGTACAAGTAATAAACTGAACCTGCAGAGGTGTAGCGGAAACTAATACTGGTATCACAGGGAATGCTCAAAACACCGACTGTAAGAAGAGTCTCTATTCTTGTACTTAAGGCGGCATTGTGCCTTTTGTATTTAATTCCGATGCCATTTCTGTGTTTCATCGTCAATGTGAAGGTCCAAGGAATACATTGAACCTGCAGAGGTGTAGCAGAAACTAATAATGGTCTCACAGGGAATGCTCAAAGCACCGACTGTAAGAAGAGTCTCTATTCTTGTACTTAAGGCGGCATTGAGGCTTTCATATTTAATTCCGATGCCATTTCTGTGTTTCATCGTCAATGTGAAGGTCCAAGGAAAACCCTGAACCTGCAGAGGTGTAGCGGAAACTAATACTGGTCTCACAGGGAATGCTCAAAGCACCGACTGTAAGAAGACTCTCTATTCTCGTACTTAAGGCGGGATTGTGCTTTTTGTATTTAATTCCGATGCCATTTCTGTGTATCATCGTCAATTTGAAGGTCCAAGGAATACATTGAACCTGCAGTGGTGTATCGGAAACTAATACTGGTCTCACAGGGAATGCTCAAAGCACCGACTGTAAGTAGAGTCAGTATTCTTGTACTTAAGGCGGCATTGTGCATTTGGATTTAATTCCGATGCGATTTCTGTGTTTCATCGTCAATGTGACGGTCCGAGGAATACATTGAACCTGCAATGGTGTATCGGAAACTGATACTGGTCTCACAGGGAATGCCCAAACACCGACTGTAAGAAGAGTCTCTATTCTTGTACTTAAGCGGCATTGTGTCTATTGTATTTAATACCGATGCCATTTCTGTGTTTCATCGTCAATGTGAACGTCCAAGGAATACATTGAACCAGCAGTGGTGTATCGGAAACTAATACTGGTCTCACAGGGAATGCCCAAACACCGACTGTAAGAAGAGTCTCTATTCTTGTACTTAAGGCGGCATTGTGCCTTTTGTATTTAACTCCGAAGCGATTTCTGTGTTTCATTGTCAATGTGAAGGTTCAAAGAATAAACTGAATCTGCAGGGGTGTAGCGGAAACTAATACTAGTCTCACAGGGAATGCTGAAAGCACCGACTGTAAGAAGAGTCACTATTCTTGTACTTAAGGCGGCATTGTGCTTTTTGTATTTAATTCCGGTGCGATTTCTGTGTTTCATCGTCAATGTGAAGGTCCAAGGAATACATTGAACCTGCAGTGGTGTATCGGAAACTAATACTGGTCTCACAGGGAATGCTCAAGGCACCGACTGTAAGGAGAGTCTCTATTCTTGTACTTAAGGCGGCATTGTGCCTTTTGTATTTAATTCCGATGCCATTTCTGTGTTTCATCGTCAGTGTGAAGGTCCAAGGAATAAACTGAACCTGCAGAGGTGTAGCGGAAACTAATACTGGTCTCACAGGGAATGCTCAAAGCACCGACTGTAAGAAGAGTCTCTATTCTTGTACTTAAGGCGGCATTGTGCCTTTTGTATTTAATGCCGATTCCATTTCTGTGTTTCATCGTCAATGTGAAGGTCCTAGGAATAAACTGAACCTGCAGAGGTGTAGGTGAAACTAATACTGGTCTCACAGGGAATGCTCAAAACACCGACTGTAAGAAGAGTCCCTATTCTTGTACTTAAGGCGGCATTGTGCCTTTGGTATTTAATTCCGATGCGATTCCTGTGTTTCATCGTCAATGTGAAGTTCCAAGGAATACATTGAACCTGCAGTGTTGTATCGGAAACTAATACTGGTCTCACAGGGCATGCTCAAAGTACCGACTGTAAGAAGAGTCTCTATTCTTGAACTTAAGGCGGCTTTGTGCCTTTTGTATTTAATTCCAATGCCATTTCTGTGTTTCATCGTCAATCTGAAGGTCCAAGGAATAAACTGAACCAGCAGAGGCGTAGCGGAAACTAATACTGGTCTCACAGGGATTGCTCAAAGCACCGACAGTAAGAAGAGACTCTATTCTTGTACTTAAGGCGGCATTGTGCCTTTTGTATTTAATTCCGATGCCATTTCTGTGTTTCATCGTCAATGAGAAGGTCCAAGGAATAAACTGAACCTGCAGTGGTGTATCGGAAACTAATACTGGTCTCACAGGACATGCTCAAAGTACCGACTGTAAGAAGAGTCTCTATTCTTGTATTTAAGGCGGCATTGTGCCCTTTGTATTTAATTAAGATGACATTTCTGTGTTTCATCGTCAATGTGAAGGTCCAAGGAATAAACTGAACCTGGAGAGGTGTAGCGGAAACGAATACTGGTCTCACAGGGAATGCTCAAAGCACCGACTGTAAGAAGAGTCTCTATTCTTGTACATAAGGCGGCATTGTGCGTTTTGTATTTAATGCCGATGCGATTTCTGTGTTTCATCGTCAATGTGAAGGACCTAGGAATAAACTGAACCTGCAGAGGTGTAGGTGAACCTAATACTGGTCTCACAGGGAATGCTCAAAGCACCGACTGTAAGAAGAGTCTCTATTCTTGTACTTAAGGCGGCATTGTGCCTTTGGTATTTAATTCCGATGCGATTCCTGTGTTTCATCGTCAATGTGAAGTTCCAAGGAATACATTGAACCTGCAGTGTTGTATCGGAAACTAATACTGGTCTCACAGGGCATGCTCAAAGTACCGACTGTAAGAAGAGTCTCTATTCTTGTACTTAAGGCGGCATTGTGCCTTTTGTATTTAATTCCAATGCCATTTCTGTGTTTCATCGTCAATCTGAAGGTCCAAGGAATAAACTGAACCAGCAGAGGCGTAGCGGAAACTAATACTGGTCTCACAGGGCATGCTCAAAATACCGACTGTAAGAAGAGTCTCTATTCTTGTATTTAAGGCGGCATTGTGCCCTTTGTATTTAATTAAGATGACATTTCTGTGTTTCATCGTCAATGTGAAGGTCCAAGGTATAAACTGAACCTGCAGAGGTGTAGGTGAAACTAATACTGGTCTCACAGGGAATGCTCAAAGCACCGACTGTAAGAAGAGTCTCTATTCTTGTACTTAAGGCGGCATTGTGCCTTTGGTATTTAATTCCGATGCGATTCCTGTGTTTCATCGTCAATGTGAAGTACCAAGGAATACATTGAACCCGCAGTGTTGTATCGGAAACTAATACTGGTCTCACAGGGCATGCTCAAAGTACCGACTGTAAGAAGAGTCTCTATTCTTGTACTTAAGGCGGCATTGTGCCTTTTGTATTTAATTCCGATGCCATTTCTGTGTTTCATCGTCAGTGTGAAGGTCCAAGGAATAAACTGAACCTGCAGAGGTGTATCGGAAACTAATACTGGTCTCACAGGGAATGCTCAAAGCACCGACAGTAAGAAGAGTCACTATTCTTGTACTTAAGGCGGCATTGTGCCTTTTGTATTTGATTCTGATGCGATTTCTGTGTTTCATCGTCAATGTGAAGTTCCAAGGAATACATTGAACCTGCAGTGGTCTATCGGAAACTAATACTGGTCTCACAGGGAATGCTCACAGCACCGACTGTAAGAAGGGTCTCAATTCTTGTACTTAAGGCGGCATTGTGGCTTTTGTATTTAATTCCGATGCCATTTCTGTGTTTCATCGTCAATGTGAAGGTCCAAGGAATAAACTGAACCTGCAGAGGTGTAGCGGAAACTAATACTGGTCTCACAGGGAATGCTCAAAGCACCGACTGTAAGAAGAGTCTCTATTCTTGTACTTAAGGCGGCATTGTGCCTTTTGTATTTAATTCCGATTCCATTTCTGTGTTTCATCGTCAATGTGAAGGTCCTAGGAATAAACTGAACCTGCAGAGGTGTAGGTGAAACTAATACTGGTCTCACAGGGAATGCTCAAAGCACCGACTGTAAGAAGAGTCTCTATTCTTGTACTTAAGGCGGCATTGTGCCTATGGTATTTAATTCCGATGCGATTCCTGTGTTTCATCGTCAATGTGAAGTTCCAAGGAATAAACTGAACCTGCAGTGTTGTATCGGAAACTAATACTGGTCTCACAGGGCATGCTTAAAGTACCGACTGTAAGAGGAGTCTCTATTCTTGTACTTAAGACGGCATTGTGCCTTTTGTATTTAATTCCAATGCCACTTCTGTGTTTCATCGTCAATCTGAAGGTCCAAGGAATAAACTGAACCAGCAGAGGCGTAGCGGAAACTAATACTGGTCTCACAGGGATTGCTCAAAGCACCGACAGTAAGAAGAGACTCTATTTTTGTACTTAAGGCGGCATTGTGCCTTTTGTATTTAATTCCGATGCCATTTCTGTGTTTCATCGTCAATGAGAAGGTCCAAGGAATAAACTGAACCTGCAGTGGTGTATCGGAAACTAATACTGGTCTCACAGGGCATGCTCAAAGTACCGACTGTAAGAAGAGTCTCTATTCTTGTATTTAAGGCGGCATTGTGCCCGTTGTATTTAATTAAGATGACATTTCTGTGTTTCATCGTCAATGTGAAGGTCCAAGGAATAAACTGAACCTGGAGAGGTGTAGCGGAAACGAATACTGGCCTCACAGGGAATGCTCAAAGCACCGACTGTAAGAAGAGTCTCTATTCTTGTACTTAAGGCGGCATTGTGCCTTTTGTATTTAATTCCGATTCCATTTCTGTGTTTCATCGTCAATGTGAAGGTCCTAGGAATAAACTGAACCTGCAGAGGTGTAAGTGAAACTAATACTGGTCTCACAGGGAATGCTCAAAGCACCGACTGTAAGAAGAGTCTCTATTCTTGTACTTAAGGCGGCATTGTGCCTTTGGTATTTAATTCCGATGCGATACCTGTGTTTCATCGTCAATGTGAAGTTCCAAGGAATACATTGAACCTGCAGTGTTGTATCGGAAACTAATACTGGTCTCACAGGGCATGCTCAAAGTACCGACTGTAAGAAGAGTCTCTATTCTTGTACTTAAGGCGGCATTGTGCCTTTTGTATTTAATTCCAATGCCATTTCTGTGTTTCATCGTCAATCTGAAGGTCCAAGGAATTAACTGAACCAGCAGAGGCGTAACGGAAACTAATACTGGTCTCACAGGGATTGCTCAAAGCACCGACAGCAAGAAGAGACTCTATTCTTGTACTTAAGGCGGCATTGTGCCTTTTGTATTTAATTCCGATGCCATTTCTGTGTTTCATCGTCAATGAGAAGGTCCAAGGAATAAACTGAACCGCAGGGGTGTATCGGAAACTAATACTGGTCTCACAGGGCATGCTCAAAGTACCGACTGTAAGAAGAGTCTCTATTCTTGTATTTAAGGCGGAATTGTGCCCTTTGTATTTAATTAAGATGACATTTCTGTGTTTCATCGTCAATGTGAAGGTCCAAGGAATAAACTGAACCTGCAGAGGTGTAGCGGAAACTAATACTGGTCTCACAGGGAATGCTCAAAGCACCGACTGTAAGAAAAGTCTCTATTCTTGTACTTAAGGCGGCATTGTGCCTTTGGTATTTAATTCCGATGCGATTCCTGTGTTTCATCGTCAATGTGAAGTTCCAAGGAATACATTGAACCTGCAGTGTTGTATCGGAAACTAATACTGGTCTCACAGGGCATGCTCAAAGTACCGACTGTAAGAAGAGTCTCTATTCTTGTACTTAAGGCGGCATTGTGCCTTTTGTATTTAATTCCAATGCCATTTCTGTGTTTCATCGTCAATCTGAAGGTCCAAGGAATAAACTGAACCAGCAGAGGCGTAGCGGAAACTAATACTGGTCTCACAGGGAATGCTCAAAGCACCGACTGTAAGAAGAGTCTCTATTCTTGTACTTAAGGCGGCATTGTGCCTTTTGTATTTAATTCCGATGCCATTTCTGTGTTTCATCGTCAATGTGATGGTCCAAGGAATACATTGAACCTGCAGTGGTGTATCGGATACTATTACTGGTCTCACAGGGAATGCTCAAAACACCGACTGTAAGAAGACTCTCTATTCTTGTACTTAAGGCGGCATTGTGCATTTTGTATTTAATTCCGATACCATTTCTGTGTTTCATCGTCAATGTGAAGGTCCAAGGAATACATTGAACCTGCAGTGGTGTATCGGGTACTATTACTGGTCTCACAGGGAATGCTCAAAGCACCGACTGTAAGAAGAGTTTCTATTCTTGTACTTAAGGCGGCATTGTGCCTTTTGTATTTAATTCCGATGCCATTTCTGTGTTTCATCGTCAATGTGAAGGTCCAAGGAATAAACTGAACCTCCAGAGGTGTAGCGGAGACTAATACTGGTCTCACAGGGAATGCTCAAAACACCGACTGTAAGAACAGTCTCTATTCTTGTACTTAAGGCCTCATCGTGCCTTTTGTATTTAATTCCGATGCCATTTCTGTGTTTCCTCGTCAATGTGAAGGTCCAAGGAATAAACTGAACCTGCAGAGGTGTAGCGGAAACTAATACTGGTCTCACAATGAATGCTCAAAGCACCGACTGTAAGAAAAGTCTCTATTCTTGTACTTAAGGCGGCATTGTGCCTTTTGTATTTAATTCCGATGCCATTTCTGTGTTTCATCGTCAATGTGAAGGTCGAAGGAATACATTGAACCTGCAGTGGTGTATCGAATACTATTACTGGTCTCACAGGCAATGCTCAAAGCACCGACTGTAAGAAGAGTCTCTATTCTTGTACTTAAGGTGGCATTGTGCCTTTTGTATTTAATTCCGATGCGATTTCTGTGTTTCATCGTCAATGTGTATGTCCAAGGAATACATTGAACCTGCAGTGGTGTATCGGATACTATTACTGGTCTCACAGGGAATGCTCAAAGCACCGACGGTAAGAAGAGTCTCTATCCTTGTACTTAAGGCGGCATTATGCCTTTTGTATTTAATTCCGATGTAATTTCAGTGTTTCATCGTCAATGTGTATGTCTAAGGAATAGATTGAACCTGCAGTGGTGTATCGGATACTGTTACTGGTCTCACAGGGAATGCTCAAAGCACCGACTGTAAGAAGTGTCTCTATTCTTGTACTTAAGGCGGCATTGTGCGTTTTGGATTTAATTCCGATGCGATTTCTGTGTTTCATCGTCAATGTGAAGGTCCAAGGAATACATTGAACCTGCAGTGGTGTATCGGAAACTAATACTGGTCTCACAGGGAATGCTCAAAGCACCGACTGTAAGTAGAGTCTGTATTCTTGTACTTAAGGCGGCATTGTGCATTTGGATTTAATTCCGATGCGATTTCTGTGTTTCATCGTCAATGTGACGGTCCGAGGAATACATTGAACCTGCAATGGTGTATCGGAAACTGATACTGGTCTCACAGGGAATGCCCAAACACCGACTGTAAGAAGAGTCTCTATTCTTGTACATAAGGCGGCATTGTGCGTTTTGTATTTAATGCCGATGCGATTTCTGTGTTTCATCGTCAATGTGAAGTTCCAAGGAATACATTGAACCTGCAGTGGTGTATCGGAAACTAATACTGGTCTCACAGGGAATGCTCAAGGCACCGACTGTAAGAAGAGTCTCTATTCTTGTACTTAAGGCGGCATTGTGCTTTTTGTATTTAATTCCGATGCCATTTCTGTGTTTCATCGTCAATGTGAAGGTCCAAGGAATAAACTGAACCTGCAGAGGTGTAGCGGAAACTAATACTGGTCTCACAGGGAATGCTCAAAGCACCGACTGTAAGAAGAGTCTCTATTCTTGTACATAAGGCGGCATTGTGCGTTTTGTATTTAATGCCGATGCGATTTCTGTGTTTCATCGTCAATGTGAAGTTCCAAGGAATACATTGAACCTGCAGTGGTGTATCGGAAACTA
Organism: Schistocerca americana; assembly: GCF_021461395.2. Taxonomy (NCBI): domain Eukaryota; kingdom Metazoa; phylum Arthropoda; class Insecta; order Orthoptera; family Acrididae; genus Schistocerca; species Schistocerca americana. The sequence goes on along the minus strand of NC_060124.1, from coordinate 619,205,239 downwards.
ATACTGGTCTCACAGGGAATGCTCAAGGCACCGACTGTAAGAAGAGTCTCTATTCTTGTACTTAAGGCGGCATTGTGCTTTTTGTATTTAATTCCGATGCCATTTCTGTGTTTCATCTACATCTACATCTACATTGATACTCCGCAAGCCACCCAACGGTGTGTGGCGGAGGGCACTTTACGTGCCACTGTCATTACCTCCCTTTCCTGTTCCAGTCGCGTATGGTTCGCGGGAAGAACGACTGTCTGAAAGCCTCCGTGCGCGCTCTAATCTCTCTAATTTTACATTCGTGATCTCCTCGGGAAGTATAAGTAGGGGGAAGCAATATATTCGATACCTCATCCAGAAAAGCACCCTCTCGAAACCTGGCGAGCAAGCTACACCGCGATGCAGAGCGCCTCTCTTGCAGAGTCTGCCACTTGAGTTTATTAAACATCTCCGTAACGCTATCACGGTTACCAAATAACCCAGTGACGAAACGCGCCGCTCTTCTTTGGATCTTCTCTATCTCCTCCGTCAACCCGACCTGGTACGGATCCCACACTGATGAGCAATACTCAAGTATAGGTCGAACGAGTGTTTTGTAAGCCACCTCCTTTGTTGATGGACTACATTTTCTAAGCACTCTCCCAATGAATCTCAACCTGGTACCCGCCTTACCAACAATTAGTTTTATATGATCATTCCACTTCAAATCGTTCCGTACGCATACTCCCAGATATTTTACAGAAGTAACTGCTACCAGTGTTTGTTCCGCTATCATATAATCATACAATAAAGGATCCTTCTTTCTATGTATTCGCAATACATTACATTTGTCTATGTTAAGGGTCAGTTGCCACTCCCTGCACCAAGTGCCTATCCGCTGCAGATCTTCCTGTATTTCGCTACAATTTTCTAATGCAGCAACTTCTCTGTATACTACAGCATCATCCGCGAAAAGCCGCATGGAACTTCCGACACTATCTACTAGGTCATTTATATATATTGTGAAAAGCAATGGTCCCATAACACTCCCCTGTGGCACGCCAGAGGTTACTTTAACGTCTGTAGACGTCTCTCCATTGATAACAACATGCTGTGTTCTGTTTGCTAAAAACTCTTCAATCCAGCCACACAGCTGGTCTGATATTCCGTAGGCTCTTACTTTGTTTATCAGGCGACAGTGCGGAACTGTATCGAACGCCTTCCGGAAGTCAAGAAAAATAGCATCTACCTGGGAGCCTGTATCTAATATTTTCTGGGCCTCATGAACAAATAAGGCGAGTCAATGTGAAGGTCCAAGGAATAAACTGAACCTGCAGAGGTGTAGCGGAAACTAATACTGGTCTCACAGCGAATGCTCAAAGCACCGACTGTAAGAATAGTCTCTATTCTTGTACTTAAGGCGGCATTGTGCCTTTTGTATTTAATTCCGATGCCATTTCTGTGTTTCATCGTCAATGTGAAGGTCCAAGGAATAAACTGAACCTGCAGAGGTGTAGCGGAAACTAATACTGGTCTCACAGGGAATGCTCAAAGCACCGACTGTAAGAAGAGTCTCTATTCTTGTACTTAAGGCGGCATTGTGCCATTTGTATTTAATTCCGATGCCATTTCTGTGTTTCTTCGTGAATGTGAAGGTCCAAGGAATAAACTGAACCTGCAGAGGTGTAGCGGAAACTAATACTGGTCCCACAGGGAATGCTCAAAGTACCGACTGTAAGAAGAGAATTTATTCTTGTACTTAAGGCGGCATTGTGCCTTTTGTATTTAATTCCGATACCATTTCTGTGTTTCATCGTCAATGTGAAGTTCCAAGGAATACATTGAACCTGCAGTGGTGTATCGGAAAGCAATACAGATCTCACAGGGAATGCTCAAAAGCACCGACTGTAAGGAGAGTCTCTATTCTTGTACTTAAGGCGGCATTGTGCTTTTTGTATTTAATTCCGATGCCATTTCTGTGTTTTATCGTCAATGTGAAGGTCCAAAGAACAAACTGAACCTGCTGAGGTGTAGCGGAAACTAATACTGGTCTCACAGGGAATGCTCAAAGCACCGACTGTAAGAAGAGTCTCTATTCTTGTACTTAAGGCGGCATTGTGCCTTTTGTATTTAATTCCGATGCCATTTCTGTGTTTCATCGTCAATGTGAAGGTCCTAGGAATAAATTGAAGCTGCAGAGGTGTAGGTGAAACTAATACTGGTCTCACAGGGAATGCTCAAAGCACCGACTGTAAGAAGAGTCTCTATTCTTGTACTTAAGGCGGCATTGTGCCTTTGGTATTTAATTCCGATGCGATTTCTGTGTTTCATCGTCAATGTGAAGTTCCAAGGAATACATTAAACCTGCAGTGATGTATCGGAAACTAATACTGGTCTCACAGGGCATGCTCAAAGTACCGACTGTAAGAAGAGTCTCTATTCTTGTACTTAAGGCGGCATTGTGCCTTTTGTATTTAATTCCAATGCCATTTCTGTGTTTCATCGTCAATCTGAAGGTCCAAGGAATAAACTGAACCAGCAGAGTCGTAGCGGAAACTAATACTGGTCTCACAGGGATTGCTCAAAGCACCGACAGTAAGAAGAGACTCTATTCTTGTACTTAAGGCGGCATTATGCCTTTTGTATGTAATTCCGATGCGATTTCTGTGTTTCATCGTCAATGTGAAGTTCCAAGGAATACATTGAACCTGCAGTGGTGTATCGGAAACTAATACTGGTCTCACAGGGAATGCTCAAAGCACCGACTGTAAGAAGAGTCTCTATTCTTGTACTTAAGGCGGCATTGTGCCCTTTGTATTTAATTAAGATGACATTTCTGTGTTTCATCGTCAATGTGAAGGTCCAAGGAATAAACTGAACCTGCAGAGGAGTAGCGGAAACTAATACTGGTCTCACAGGGAATGCTCAAAGCACCGACTGTAAGAAGAGTCTCTATTCTTGTACTTAAGGCGGCATTGTGGCTTTTGTATTTAACTCCGATGCCATTTCAGTGTTTCATCGTCAATGTGAAGGTCCAAGGAATAATCTGAACTTGCAGAGGTGTAGCGGAAACAAATACTGGTCTCACAGGAAATGCTCAAAGCACCGACTGTAAGAAGAGTCTCTATTCTTGTACTTAAGGCGGCATTGTGCCTTTTGTATTTAATTCCGATGCGATTACTGTGTTTCATCGTCAATGTGAAGTTCCAAGGAATACATTGAACCTGCAGTGGTGTATCGGAAACTAATACTGGTCTCACAGGGAATGCTCAAAGCACCGACTGTAAGAAGAGTCTCTATTCTTGTACTTAAGGCGGCATTGTGCATTTTGTATTACATTCCGATGCCATTTCTGTGTTTCATCGTCAATGTGAAGATCCAAGGTATAAACTGAACCTGCAGAGGTGTAGCGGAAACTAATACTGGTCTCACAGGGAATGCTCAAAGCACTGACTGTAAGAAGAGTCTCTATTCCTGTACTTAAGTCGGCATTGTGCTCTTTGAATTTAATTCCGATGCCATCTCTGTGTTTCATCGTCAATGTGGAGGTCCAAGGAATAAACTGAACCTGCAGAGGTGTAGCGGAAACTAATACTGGTCTCACAGGGAATGCTCAAAGCACTGACTGTAAGAAGAGTCTCTATTCTTGTACTTAAGGCGGCATTGTGCCTTTTGTATTTAATTCCGATGCCATTTCTGTGGTTCATCGTCAATGTGAAGGTCCAAGGAATAAACAGAACCTGCAGAGGTGTACCGGAAACGAATACTGGTCTCACAGGGAATGCTCAAAGCACCGACTGTAAGAAGAGTCTCTATTCTTGAACATAAGGCGGCATTGTGCGTTTTGTATTTAATGCCGATGCGATTTCTGTGTTTCGTCGTCAATGTGAAGTTCCAAGGAATATACTGAACCTGCAGTGGTGTATCGGAAACTAATACTGGTCTCACAGGGAATGCTCAAGGCACCGACTGTAAGAAGAGTCTCTATTCTTGTACTTAAGGCGGCATTGTGCCTTTTGTATTTAATTCCGATGCCATTTCTGTGTTTCATCGTCAATGTGAAGGTCCAAGGAATAAACTGAACCTGCAGAGGTGTAGCGGAAGCTAATACTGGTCTCACAGCGAATGCTCAAAGCACCGACTGTAAGAAGAGTCTTTATTCTTGTACTTAAGGCGGCATTGTGCCTTTTGTATTTAATTCCGATGCCATTTCTGTGTTTCATCGTCAATGTGAAGGTCCAAGGAATAAACTGAACCTGCAAAGGTGTAGCGGAAAGTAATACTGGTCTCACAGGGAATGCTCAAAGCACCGACTGTAAGAAGAGTCTCTATTCTTGTACTTAAGGCGGCATTGTGCCATTTGTATTTAATTCCGATGCCATTTCTGTGTTTCATCGTGAATGTGAAGGTCCAAGGAATAAACTGAACCTGCAGAAGTGTAGCGGAAACTAATACTGGTCTCACAGGGAATGCTCAAAGTACCGACTGTAAGAAGAGAATTTATTCTTGTACTTAAGGCGGCATTGTGCCTTTTGTATTTAATTCCGATACCATTTCTGTGTTTCATCGTCAATGTGAAGTTCCAAGGAATACATTGAACCTGCAGTGGTGTATCGGAAAGCAATACAGATCTCACAGGGAATGCTCAAAAGCACCGACTGTAAGGAGAGTCTCTATTCTTGTACTTAAGGCGGCATTGTGCCTTTTGTATTTAATTCCGATGCCATTTCTGTGTTTTATCGTCAATGTGAAGGTCCAAAGAATAAACTGAACCTGCTGAGGTGTAGCGGAAACTAATACTGGTCTCACAGGGAATGCTCAAAGCACCGACTGTAAGAAGAGTCTCTATTCTTGTACTTAAGGCGGCATTGTGCCTTTTGTATTTAATTCCGATGCCATTTCTGTGTTCCATCGTCAATGTGAAGGTCCTAGGAATAAATTGAACCTGCAGAGGTGTAGGTGAAACTAATACTGGTCTCACAGGGAATGCTCAAAGCACCGACTGTAAGAAGAGTCTCTATTCTTGTACTTAAGGCGGCATTGTGCCTTTGGTATTTAATTCCGATGCGATTTCTGTGTTTCATCGTCAATGTGAAGTTCCAAGGAATACATTAAACCTGCAGTGATGTATCGGAAACTAATACTGGTCTCACAGGGCATGCTCAAAGTACCGACTGTAAGAAGAGTCTCCATTCTTGTACTTAAGGCGGCATTGTGCCTTTTGTATTTAATTCCAATCCCATTTCTGTGTTTTATCGTCAATCTGAAGGTCCAAGGAATAAACTGAACCAGCAGAGTCGTAGCGGAAACTAATACTGGTCTCACAGGGATTGCTCAAAGCACCGACAGTAAGAAGAGACTCTATTCTTGTAATTAAGGCGGCATTGTGCCTTTGTATTAAATTCCGATGCGATTTCTGTGTTTCATCGTCAATGTGAAGTTCCAAGGAATACATTGAACCTGCACTGGTGTATCGGAAACTAATACTGGTCTCACAGGGAATGCTCAAAGCACCGACTGTAAGAAGAGTCTCTATTCTTGTACTTAAGGCGGCATTGTGCCCTTTGTATTTAAGTAAGATGACATTTCTGTGTTTCATCGTCAATGTGAAGGTCCAAGGAATAAACTGAACCTGCAGAGGGGTAGCGGAAACTAATACTGGTCTCACAGGGAATGCTCAAAGCACCGACTGTAAGAAGAGTCTCTATTCTTGTACTTAAGGCGGCATTGTGGCTTTTGTATTTAACTCCGATGCCATTTCAGTGTTTCATCGTCAATGTGAAGGTCCAAGGAATAATCTGAACTTGCAGATGTGTAGCGGAAACAAATACTGGTCTCACAGGAAATGCTCAAAGCACCGACTGTAAGAAGAGTCTCTATTCTTGTACTTAAGGCGGCATTGTGCCTTTTGTATTTAATTCCGATGCGATTACTGTGTTTCATCGTCAATGTGAAGTTCCAAGGAATACATTGAACCTGATGTGGTGTATCGGAAACTAATACTGGTCTCACAGGGAATGCTCAAAGCACCGACTGTAAGAAGAGTCTCTATTCTTGTACTTAAGGCGGCATTGGGCATTTTGTATTACATTCCGATGCCATTTCTGTGTTTCATCGTCAATGTGAAGATCCAAGGTATAAACTGAACCTGCAGAGGTGTAGCGGAAACTAATACTGGTCTCACAGGGAATGCTCAAAGCACTGACTGTAAGGAGAGTCTCTATTCTTGTACTTAAGTCGGCATTGTGCCCTTTGTATTTAATTCCGATGCCATTTCTGTGTTTCATCGTCAATGTGGAGGTCCAAGGAATAAACTGAACCTGCAGAGGTGTAGCGGAAACTAATACTGGTCTCACAGGGAATGCTCAAAGCACTGACTGTAAGAAGAGTCTCTACTCTTGTACTTAAGGCGGCATTGTGCCTTTTGTATTTAATTCCGATGCCATTTCTGTGGTTCATCGTCAATGTGAAGGTCCAAGGAATAAACAGAACCTGCAGAGGTGTAGCGGAAACGAATACTGGTCTCACAGGGAATGCTCTAAGCAGCGACTGTAAGAAGAGTCTCTATTTTTGTACTTAAGGCGGCATTGTGCCTTTTGTATTTAGTTCCGTTGCGATTTCTGTGTTTCATCGTCAATGTGAAGGTCCAAGGAATACATTGAACCTGGAGTGGTGTATCGGAAACTAATACTGGTCTCACAGGGAATGCTCAAAGCACCGACTGTAAGAAGAGTCTCTATTCTTGTACTTATGGCGGCATTGTGCCTTTTGTATTTAATTCCGATGCGATTTCTGTGTATCATCGTCAATTTGAAGGTTCAAGGAATACATTGAACCTGCAGTGGTGTATCGGAAACTAATACGGGTCTCACAGGGAATGCTCAAACACCGACTGTAAGAAGAGTCTCTATTCTTGTACTTATGCGGCATTGTGCCTTTTGTATTTAATTCCGATGCCATTTCTGTGTTTCATCGTCAATGTGAAGGTCCAAGGAATAAACTGAACCTGCAGTGGTGTATCGGAAACTAATACTGGTATCACAGGGAATGCTCAAAGCACCGACTGTAAGAAGTGTCTCTATTCTTGTACTTATGGCGGCATTGTGCCTTTTGTATTTAATTCCGATGCCATTTCTGTGTTTCATCGTCAATGTGAAGGTCCAAGGAACAAACTGAACCTCCAGAGGTGTAGCGGAAACTAATACTGTTCTCACAGGGAATGCTCAAAGCACCGGCTGTAAGAAGAGTCTCTATTCTTGTACTTAAGGCGGCATTGTGCCTTTTGTATTTAATTCCGATGCGACTTCTGTGTTTCATCGTCAATGTGAAGTGCCAAGGAATACATTGAACCTGCAGTGGTGTATCGGAAACTAATACTGGTCTCACAGGGAATGCTCAAAGCACCGACTGTAAGAAGAGTCACTATTCTTGTACTTAAGGCAGCATTGTGCTCTTTGTATTTAATTCCGATGACATTTCTGTGTTTCATCGTCAATGTGAAGGTCCAAGGAATAAACTGAACCTGCAGAGGTGTAGCGGAAACTAATACTGGTCTCACAGGGAATGCTCAAAGCACCGACTGTAAGAAGAGTCTCTGTTCTTGTACTTAAGGCGGCATTGTGCCTTTTGTATTTAACTCCGATGCCATTTCAGTGTTTCATCGTCAATGTGAAGGTCCAAGGAATAAACTGAACCTGCAGTGGTGTAGCGGAAACTAATACTGGTCTCACAGGAAATGCTCAAAGCACCGATTGTAAGAAGAGTCTCTATTCTTGTACTTAAGGCGGCATTGTGCCTTTTGTATTTAATTCCGATGCGATTACTGTGTTTCATCGTCAATGTGAAGTTCCAAGGAATACATTGAACCTGCAGTGGTGTATCGGAAACTAATACTGGTCTCACAGGGAATGCTCAAAGCACCGACTGTAAGAAGAGTGTCTATTCTTGTACTTAAGGCGGCATTGAGCATTTTGTATTACATTCCGATGCCATTTCAGTATTTCATCGTCAATGTGAAGATCCAAGGAATAAACTGAACCTGCAGAGGTGTAGCGGAAACTAATACTGGTCTCACAGGGATGGATAAAAGCACCGACTGTAAGAAGAGTCTCTATTCTTGTACTTAAGGCGGCATTGTGCCTTTTGTATTTAATTCCGATTCGATTTTTGTGTTTCATCGTCAATGTGAAGTTCCAAGGAATACACTGAACCTGCAGAGGTGTAGCGGAAACTAATACTGGTCTCACAGGGAATGCTCAAAGCACCGACTGTAAGAAGAGCCTCTATTCTTGTACTTAAGGCGGCATTGTGCCCTTTGTATTTAATTCCGTTGCCATTTCTGTGTTTCATCGTCAATGTGGAGGTCCAAAGAATAAACTGAACCCGCAGAGGTCTAGCGGAAACTAATACTGGTCTCACAGGGAATGCTCAAAGCACCGACTGTAAGAAGAGCCTCTATTCTTGTACTTAAGGCGGCATTGTGCCTTTTGTATTTAATTCCGATGCCATTTCTGTGGTTCATCGTCAATGTGAAGGTCCAAGGAATAAACAGAACCTGCAGAGGTGTAGCGGAAACGAATACTGGTCTCACAGGGAATGCTCAAAGCAACGACTGTAAGAAGAGTCTCTATTTTTGTACTTAAGGCGACATTGTGCCTTTTGTATTTAATTCCGATGCGATTTCTGTGTTTCATCGTCAATGTGAAGGTCCAAGGAATACATCGAACCTGGAGTGGTGTATCGGAAACTAATACTGGTCTCACAGGGAATGCTCAAAGCACCGACTGTAAGAAGAGTCTCTATTCTTGGACTTAAGGCGGCATTGTGGATTTTGTATTAAATTCCGATGCGATTTCTGTGTATCATCGTCAATTTGAAGGTTCAAGGAATACATTGAACCTGCAGTGGTGTATCGGAAACTAATACGGGTCTCACAGGGAATGCTCAAAGCACCGACTGTAAGAAGAGTCTCTATTCTTGTACTTAAGGCGGCATTGTGCCTTTTGTATTTAATTCCGATGCCATTTCTGTGTTTCATCGTCAATGTGAAGGTTTAAGGAACAAACTGAACCTGCAGTGGTGTATCGGAAACTAATACTGGACTCACAGGGAATGCTCAAAGCACCGACTGTAAGAAGAGTCTCTATTCTTGTACTTAAGGCGGCATTGTGCCTTTTGTATTTAATTCCGATGCCATTTCTGTGTTTCATCGTCAATGTGAAGGTCTAAGGAATAAACTGAACCTGCAGAGATGTAGCGGAAACTAATACTGGTCTCACAGGGAATGCTCAAAGCACCGAAGGTAAGAAGAGTCTCTATTCTTGTACTTAAGGCGGCATTGTGAATTTTGTATTTAATTCCGATGTAATTTCAGTGTTTCATCGTCAATGTAAATGTCCAAGGAATTCATTGAACCTCCAGTGGTGTATCGGAAACTAATACTGGTCTCACAGGGAATGCTCAAAGCACCGACGGTAAGAAGAGTCTCTATTCTTGTACTTAAGGCGGCATTGTGCCTTTTGTATTTAATTCCGATGTAATTTCAGTGTTTCATCGTCAATGTGTATGTTCAAGGAATAGATTGAACCTGCAGTGGTGTATCGGATACTATTACTGGTCTCACAGGGAATGCTCAAAGCACCGACTGTAAGAAGAGTCTCTATTCTTGTACTTAAGGCGGCATTGTGCCTTTTGTATTTAATTCCGATGCCATTTCTGTGTTTCATCGTCAATGTGAAGGTCCAAGGAACAAACTGAACCTGCAGAGGTGTAGCGGAAACTAATACTAGTCTCACAGGGAATGCTCAAAGCACCGACTGTTAGAAGAGTCTCTATTCTTGTACTTAAGGCGGCATTGTGGCTTTTGGAATTTATTCCGATGCGACTTCTGTGTTTCATCGTCAATGTGAAGTTCCAAGGAATACATTGAACCTGCAGTGGTGTATCGGAAACTAATACTGGTCTCACAGGGAACGCTCAAAGCACCGACAGAAAGAAGGGTCACTATTCTTGAACTTAAGGCGGCATTGTGGCTTTTGTATTTAATTCCGATGCGATTTCTCTGTATCATCGTCAATTTGAAGGTCCAAGGAATACATTGAACCTGCAGTGGCGTATCGGAAACTAATACTGGTCTCACAGGGAATGCTCGAAGCACCGACTGTAAGAAGAGTCTCTATTCTTGTACTTAAGGCGGCATTGTGCGTTTTGTATTTAATTCCGATGCGATATCTGCGTTTCATCGTCAACGTGAAGGTCCAAGGAATACATTGAACCTGCAGTGGTGTATCGGAAAGTAATACTGGTCTCACAGGGAATGCTCAAAGCACCGACTGTAAGAAGAGTCTCTATTCTTGTACTTAATGCGGCATTGTGCCTTTTGTATTTAATTCCGATGCCATTTCTGTGTTTCATCTTCAATGTGAAGATCCAAGGAATAAACTGATCCTGCAGAGGTGTAGCAGAAACTAATACTGGTCTCACAGGGAATGCTCAAAGCACCGACTGTAAGAAGAGTCTCTATTCTTGTACTTACGGCGGCATTGTGCCTTTTGTATTTGATTCCGATGCGATTTCTGTGTTTCATCGTCAATGTGAAGGTCCAAGGAATACATTGAACCTGCTGTGGTGTGTCAGAAACTAATACTGGTCTCACAGGGAATGCTCAAAGCACCGACTGTAAGAACAGCCTCTATTCTTGTACTTAAGATGGCAATGTGCCTTTTGTATTTAATTCCGATGCGATTACTGTGTATCATTGTAAATTTGAAGGTCCAAGGAATACATTGAACCTGCAGTGGCGTATCGAAAACTAATACAGGTCGCACAGGAAAGGATCAAAACACACACTCTAAGAAGTCTCACTCTTCTTGCACTTATGGCGGCATTGTGCCTTTTTGTATTTAATTCCGATGTGATTTCAGTGATTCATCGTCAATGTGAAAGTCCAAGGAATTCTTTGAACCTCCAGTGGTGTATCGGAAACTAATACTAGTCTCACAGGGAATGCTCGAAGCACCGACTGTAAGAAGAGTCCCTATTATTGTACTTAAGGCGGCATTGTTCCTTTTGTATTTAATTCCGATGTAATTTCAGTGTTTCATCGTCAATGTGAATGTCCAAGGAATAGATCGAACCTGCAGTGGTGTATCGGATACTATTACTGGTCTCACAGAGAATGCTCAAAGCACCGACTGTAAGAAGAGTCTCTATTCTTGTACTTAAGGCGGCATTGTGCCTTTTGTATTTAATTCCGATGCCATTTCTGTGTTTCATCGTCAATGTGAAGGTCCAAGGAACAAACTGAACCTGCAGAGGTGTAGCGGAAACTAATACTGGTCTCACAGGGAATCCTCAAAGCACCGACTGTAAGAAGAGTCTCTATTCTTGTACTTAAGGCGGCATTGTGCCTTTTGTATTTGATTCCGATGCGATTTCTGTGTATCATCGTCAAATTGAAGGTCCAAGGAAACCTTTGAATCTGCAGTGGTGTATCGCAAACTAATACTGGTCTCACAGGGAATGCTCAAAGCACCGACTGTAAGAAGAGTCTCTATTCTTGTACTTAAGGCGGCATTGTGCGTTTTGTATTTTATTCCGATGCGATTTCTGTGTTTCATCGTCAATGTGAAGGTCCAAGGAATACATTGAAACTGCAGTGGTGTATCGGAAACTAATACTGGTCTCACAGGGAATGTTCAAAGCACCGACTGTAAGAAGAGTCTCTATTCTTGTACTTAAGGCGGCATTGTGCCTTTTGTGTTTAATTCCGATGCCATTTCTGTGTTTCATCGTCAATGTGAAGATCCAAGGAATAAACTGAACTTGCAGAGGTGTAGCGGAAACTAATACTGGTCTCACAGGGAATGCTCAAAGCACCGACTGTAAGAACAGCCTCTATTCTTGTACTGAAATTGGCATTGTGCCTTTTGTATTTAATTCCGAAGCGATTACTGTGTATTATTGTCAATTTGAAGGTCCAAGGAATACATTGAACCTGAAGTGGCGTATCGAAAACTAATACAGGTCGCACAGGAAAGGATCAAACCACACACTCTAAGAAGTCTCACTCTTCTTGCACTTATGGCGGCATTGTGCCTTTTTGTATTTAATTCCGATGTGATTTCAGTGTTTCATCGTCAATGTGTATGTCCGAGGAATACATTGAACCTGCAGTGGTGTATCGGAAACTAAGACTGGTCTCACGGGGAATGCTCAAAGCACCGACTGTAAGAAGAGTCTCTATTCTGGTACTTAAGGCGGCATTGTGCCTTTTGTATTTAATTCCGATGTAATTTCAGTGTTTCATCGTCAATGTGAATGTCCAAGGAATTCTTTGAACCTACAGTGGTGTATCGGAAACTAATACTGGTCTCACAGGCAATGCTCAAAGCACCGACTGTAAGAACAGTCTCTATTCTTGTACTTAAGGCGGCATTGTGCCTTTTGTGTTTAATTCCAATGTAATTTCAGTGTTTCATCGTCAATGCGAATGTCAAAGGAATACATTGAACCTCCAGTGGTGTCTCGGAAACTAATACTGGTCTCACAGGGAATGCTCAAAGCACCGACTGTAAGAAGAGTCTCTATTCTTATACTTAAGGCGGCATTGTGCTATTTGTATTTAATTCCTATACGATTTCTGCGTTTCATTGTCAATGTGAAGGTCCAAGGAATACATTGAACCTGCCGTGGTGTATCGGAACCTAATACTGGTCTCACAGGCAATGCTCAAAGCACCGTCTGTAAGAACAGTCTCTATTCTTGTACTTAAGGCGACATTGTGCCGTTTGTATTTAATTCCGATGCGATTTCTGTGATTCTTCGTCAATGTGAAGGTGCAAGGAACACATTGAACCTGCAGTGGTGTATCGGAATCTAATACTGGTCTCATAGGAAAGGATCAAAGCACAGAGTCTAAGAAGTCTCGCGCTTCTTGCACTTAAGGCGGCATTGTGGCTTTTGTATTTAATGCTGATGTAATTTCTGTGTTTCATCGTCAATATGTATGTCCATGAAATACATTCGACCTGCAGTGGTGTATCGGAAACTAATACTGGCCTCACAGGAAAGGATCAAAGCACAGACTCTAAGAAGTCTCACTCATCTTGCAGTCAATGCGGCATTGTTCCTTTTGTATTTAATTCCGATGTAATTTCAGTGTTTCACCGTCAATGAGTATGTCCAAGGAATACATTGAAGTTGGAGTGGTGTATCGTAAACTAATACCGGTCTACAGGGAATGCTCAACACACCGAATGTAAGAAGAGTCTCTATTCTTGTACTTAAGGCGGCATTGTGCCATTTGTATTAAATTCCGAAGCAATTTCCGTGTTTCATCGTCAATGTGTATGTCTAAGGAATACATGGAACCTGCAGTGGTGTATCGGAAACTAATACTGGTCTCACAGGAAATGCTCATAGCTCCGACTGTAAGAAGAGTATCTATTCTTGTACTGAAGCGGCATTGTGCCTTTTGTATTTAATTAGGATGCGATTTCTGTGTTTCATCGTCAATGTGAAGGTACAAGGAATACATTGTACCTGCAGTGGTGTATCGGAAACTAATACTGGTCTCACAGGGAATGCTCAAAGCACCGACTGTAAGAGGAGTCTCTATTCTTGCACTTGTGATGGCTTTGTGCCTTTTGTATTTAATTCCAGTGTAATTTCAGTGTTTCTTCGTCAATGTGTATGTCTAAGGAATACATTGAACCTGCAGTGGTGTATCGGAAACTAATACTGGTCTCACAGGGAATGTTCAAAGCACCGACTGTAAGAAGAGTCTCTATTCTTGTACTTATTGCGGCATTGTGTCTTTTGTATTTAATTCTAATGCGATTTCTGTTTTTCATCGTCCATGTGAAGGTCCAAGGAATACATTGAACCTGCAGTGGTGTATCGGAAAATAATACTGGTCTCACAGGGAATGCACAAAGCACCGACGGTAAGAAGACTCTCTATTCTTGTACTTAAGGCTGCATTGTGCCATTTGTAATTAATTCCGATGCCATCTCTGTGTTTCATCGTCAATGTGAAGGTCCAAGGAATACATTGTTTCTGCAGTGGTGTATCGGAAACTAATACTGGTCTCGCAGGGAATGCTCAAAGCACCGACTGTAAAAAGAGTCTCCAATCTTGCACTTATGGCGGCATTGTGCCTTTTGTATTTAATTTCGATGTAATTTCAGAGTTTCATCGTCAATGTGTATGTCTAAGGAATACATTGAACCTGCAGTGGTGTATCGGAAACTAATACTGGTCTCACAGGGAATGCTCAAAGCACCGACTGTAAGAAGAGTCACTATTCTTGTACTTATTGCGGCATTGCGCCTTTTGTATTTATTTCCGATGCGATGTATCGGAAACTAATACTGGTCTCACAGGAAAGGATCAAAGCACAGACTCTAAGAAGTTTCCCTCATCTTGCAGTTAATGCGGCATTGTTCCTTTTGTATTTAATTCGGATGTAATTTCAGTGTTTCATCGTCAATGAGTATGTCCAAGGATTACATTGAACCTGGAGTGGTGTATCGGAAACTAATACTGGTCTCACAGGGAATGCTCAAAGCGCCGACTGGAAGAAAAGTCACTATTCTAGTACGTAAGGCGGCATTGTGCCTTTTGTATTTAATTCGGATGCGATTTCTTTGTTTCATCGTCAACGTGTATGTCCAAGCAATACATTGAATCTGCAGTGGTGTTTCGGAAACTAATACTGGTCTCACAGGAAATGCTGAAAGCACCGACTGTAAGAAGCGTCTCTATTCTTGTACTGAAGCGGCATTGTGCCTTTTGTATTTAATTCCGATGCGATTTCTGTGTTTCATCGTCAATGTGAAGGTACAAGGAATACATTGCACCTGCAGTGGTGTATCGGAAACTAATACTGGTCTCACAGGGAATGCTCAAAGCACCGACTGTAAGAGGAGTCTCTATTCCTGCACTTATGATGGCATTGTGCCTTTTGTATTTAATTCCAGTGTAATTGCAGTGTTTCTTCGTCAATGTGTATGTATAAGGAATACATTTAACCTGCAGTGGTGTACCGGAAACTAATACTGGTCTCACAGGGAATGCTCAAAGCACCGACTGTAAGAAGAGTCACTATTTTTGTACTTATTGCGGCGTTGTGAATTTTGTATTTAATTCCGATGTAGTTTCAGTGTTTCATCGTCAATGTGAATGTCCAAGGAATAAACTGAACCTGCAGATGTGTAGCGGAAACTAATACTGGTCTCACAGGGAATGCTCAAAGAACCGACGGTAAGAAGAGTCTCTATTCTTGTACTTAAGGCGGCATTGTGAATTTTGTATTTAATTCCGATGTAATTTCAGTGTTTCATCGTCAATGTGAATGTCCAAAGAATTCATTGCACCTGCAGTGGTGTATCGGAAACTAATACATGTCTCGCAGGGAATGCTCAAAGCACCGACACTAAGAAGAGTCTCCATTCTTGCACTTATCTGCATTGTGCCTTTTGTATTTAATTTCGATATAATATCAGTGTTTCATCGTCAATGTGTATGTCTAAGGAATACATTGAACCTGCAGTGGTGTATCGGAAACTAATACTGGTCAAACAGGGAATGCTCAAAGCACCGACTGTAAGAAGGGTCTCTATTCTTGTACTTATTGCGGCATCGTGCCTTTTGTATTTAGTTCCGATGCGATTTCTGTGTTTCTTCGTCAATGCGAAAGTCCAAGGAATACATTGATCCTGCAGTGGTGTATCGAAAACTAATACTGGTCTCACAGGGAATGCTCAAAGCACCGACTGTAAGAATAGTCTCTATTCTTATACTTAAGGCGGCATTGTGCCTTTTTTATTTAATTCCGATGCCATTTCTGTGTTTCATCGTCAATGTGAAGGTCCAAGGAATAAACTGAACCTGCAGAGGTGTAGCGGAAACTAATACTGGTCTCACAGGGAATGCTCGAAGCACCGACGGTAAGAAGAGTCTCTATTCTTGTACTTAAGGCGGCATTGTGAATTTTGTATTTAATTCCGATGTAATTTCAGTGTTTCATCGTCAATGTGAATGTCCAAAGAATTCATTGCACCTGCAGTGGTGTATCGGAAACTAATACATGTCTCGCAGGGAATGCTCAGAGCACCGACACTAAGAAGAGTCTCCATTCTTGCACTTATGGCGGCATTCGGCCTTTTGTATTTAATTTCGATATAATTTCAGTGTTTCATCGTCAATGAGTATGTCCAAGGAATACATTGAACCTGGAGTGGTGTATCGGAAACTAATACTGGTCTCACAGGGAATGCTCAAAGCACCGACTGTAAGAAAAGTCTCTATTCTTGTACGTAAGGCGGCATTGTGCCTTTTGTATTTATTTCGGATGCGATGTCTGTGTTTCATCGTCAACGTGTATGTCCAAGTAATACATTGAACCTGCAGTGGTGTATCGAAAACTAATACTGGTCTCACAGCAAATGCTCAAAGCACCGACTGTAAGAAGAGTCCCTATTCTTGTACTGAAGCGGCATTGTGCCTTTTGTATTTAATTCCGATGCGATTTCTGTGTTTCATCGTCAATGTGAAGGTACAAGGAATACATTGTACCTGCAGTGGTGTATCGGAAACTAATACTGGTCTCACAGGGAATGCTCAAACACCGACTGTAAGAAGAGTCTCTATTCTTGTACTTAAGGCGGCATTGTGCCTTTTGTATTTCATTCCGATGCGATTTCTGTGTTTCATCGTCAATGTGTATGTCCAAGGAATACATTGAACCTGCAGTGGCGTATCGGAAGCTAATACTGGTATCACAGGAATGGATCAAAGCACAGACTCTAAGAAGTCTCACTCTTCTTGCACTTACGGTGGCATTGTGCGTTTTGTATTTAATGCCGATGTAATATCAGTGTTTCATCGTCAATGTGTATGTCCAAGGGATAGATCGAAGCGGCAGTGGTGTATCGCAAGCTAATACTGGTCTCACGGGGAATGCTCAAAGCACCGACTGTAAGAAGAGTCTCTATTCTTGTACTTAAGGCGGCATTGTGCAGTTTGTATTTAATTCCGATGCGATATATGTGTTTCATCGTCAATGTGAAGGTCCAAGGAATACACTGAACCTGCTATGGTGTATCGAAAACTAATACTGGTCTCAAAGGGAATGCTCAAAGAACCGACTGTAAGAAGAGTCTCTATTCTTGTACTTAAGGCGGCATCGTGCCATTTGTATTTAATTCCGATGCGATTTCTGTGTTTCATCGTCAATGTGAAGGTCCAAGGAATACATTGAACCTGCAGTGGCGTATCGGAAACTGATACTGGTCGCGCAGGAAAGGATAAAAGCACAGACTCTAAGAAGTCTCACTCTTCTTGCACTTAAGTCGGCATTGTACCTTTTGTATTCAATTACGATGTAATTTCAGTGTTTCATCGTCAATGTGTATGTCCAAGGAATACATTGAACGTGCAGTGGTGTATCGGAAACTAATACTGGTCCCGCAGGGAATGCTCAAACACCGACTGTAAGAGGAGTCTCTTCTCTTGCACTTAAGGCGGCATTTTGCCTTCTGTATTTAATTAAGATGTAATTTCAGTGTTTCATTGTCATTGTGTATGTCCAAGGAATTCATTGAACCTGCAGTGGTGTATCGGAAACTAATACTGGTCTCACACGGAATGCTCATAGCACCAACCTTAAGAAGAGTCTCTAATCTTGTACTTAAGGCGGCATTGTGCCTTTAGTATTTAATTCCAATGCGATTTCTGTGTTTCATCATCAATGTGAAGGTCCAAGGAACACATTTAACCTGCTGTGATGTATCGGAAAGTAATACTGGTCTCACAGGAAAGGATCCAAGCACAGACTCTAAGAAGTCACACATATCTTGCACTTAAGGCGGCATTGTTCCTTTTGTATTTAATTCCGATGTAATTTCAGTGTTTCATTGTCATTGTGTATGTCCAAGGAATTCATTGAACCTGCAGTGGTGTATCGGAAACTAATACTGGTCTCACACGGAATGCTCAAAGCACCAACCTGAAGAAGAGTCTCTATTCTTGTACTTAAGGCGGCATTGTGCCTTTTGTATTTAATTCCGATGCGATTTCTGTGTTTCATCGTCAATGTGTATGTCCAAGGAATACATTGAACCTGCAGTGGTGTATGGGAAACTAATAGTGATCTCACACGGAATGCTCAAAGCACCGCCTTCAAGAAGAGTCTCAATTCTTGTACTTAAGGCGGCTTTGTGCCTTTTGTATTTAATTCCGATGCGATTTCTGTGTTTCATCGTCAATGTGTACGTCCAAGGAATACATTGAACCTGTTTTGGAGTATCGGAAACTAATACTGTTCTTACAGGAAAGGACCAAAGCACATACTCTAAGAAGTCTCACTCTTCTTGCACTTGATGCGGCTTTGTGCCTTTTGTATCTAATTCCGATCCGATTTCTGTGTCTCATCGTCAATGTGAATTTCCAAGGAATACATTGAACCTGCAGTGGTGTATCGGAAACTAATACTGGTCTCACAGCAAAGGATCAAAGCACAGACTTTTAGAAGTCTCACTCTTCTTGCAGTTAAGGTGGCATTGTGCCTTTTGTATCTAATTCTGATTTAATTTCAGTGTTTCTTCGCCTATGTGTGTGTCTAAGGTATACATTGAACTTGCAGTGGTGTATCGGAAACTAATACTGGTCTCACATTGAATGCTCAAAGCACCGATTGTAACAAGAGTCTCTATTCTTGTACTTATGGTGCAATTGTGCCATTTGTATTTAATTCCGATGTAATTTCAGTTTTCCATCTTCAATGTGTATGTCCAAGAAATACATTGAACCGGCAGTGGTGTAACGGAAATTAATACTGGTCTCACAGGGAATGCTAATAGCACCGACTGTAATAAGTGGCTCTATTCTTGTACTTAAGTCGGCATTGTGAGTTTTGTATTTAATTCCGACGCGATTTCTGTGTTTCATCTTCAATGTGATGGTCCAAGGAATTCATTGAACTTGCAGTGGTGTATCGGAAACTAATACTGGTCTCACAGCAAAGGATCAAAGCACAGACTTTTAGAAGTCTCACTCTTCTTGCAGTTAAGGTGGCATTGAGCCTTTTGTATCTAATTCTGATTTAATTTCAGTGTTTCTTCGTCAATGTGTGTGTCAAAGGTATACATTGAACTTGCGGTGGTGTATCGGAAACTAATACTGGTCTCACATTGAATGCTCAAAGCACCGATTGTAACAAGAGTCTCTATTCTTGTACTTATTGTGCAATTGCGCCATTTGTATTTAATTCCGATGCGATTTCTGTCTTTCATCGTCAATGTGAAGGTCCAAGGAATTCATTGACCCGGTAGTGGTGTATCGGAAACTAATACTGGTCTCACAGGAAAAGATCAAAGCACAGATTTTAAGAAGTTTCACTCTTCTTGCACTTAAGGCGGATTTAATTTCAGTGTTTCATTGTCAATGTGTATGTCCAAGGAATACATTGAACCTGCAGTGGTATCGGAAACTAATACTGATCTCACAGGGAATGCTCAAAGCACCGACTGTAAGAAGAGTCTCTTTTCTTGTACTTAAGGCGGCATTGTGCCTTTTGTATTTAATTCCGATGCGATTTCTGTGTTTCATCGACAATGTGAAGGTCCAAGGAATACATTGAACCTGCAGTGGTGTATCGGAAATTAATACTGGTCTCACATGGAATGCTCAAAGCACCGACTGTAAGAAGAGTCTCTATTCTTGTACTTAAGGCGGCATTGCACCTTTTGTCTTTAATTACGATGTAATTTCAGTGTTTCATCGTCAATGTGTATGTCCAAGGAATACTTTGAACCTGAAGTGGTGTATCGGAATCTAATACCGGTCTCACAGGAAAGGATCAAAGCACAGACTCTAAGAAGACTCACTCTTCTTGCACTTAAGGGGGCATTGTGCCGTTTATATTTAATTCCGATGTAATTTCGGTATTTCATCATCAATGTGTATGTCCAAGGAATACACTGTACCTCCAATGGTGTATCGGAAACTAATACTGGTCTCACAGGAAAGGATCAAAGCACAGACTCTAAGAAGTCTCACTCTTCTTGCTCTTACGGCGGAATTGTTCGTTTTGTATTTAATTCCGATGTAATTTCAGTGTTTCATTGTCAATGTGTACGTCCAAAGAATACCCTGAACCTGCAGTGGTGTATCGGAAACTAATTCAGGTCTCACACGGAATGCTCAAATCACCGACTGTAAGAAGAGTCTCTATTTTTGTACTTAAGGCGGCACTGTGCGTTTTGTATTTAATTTCGATGCTATTTCTGTGTTTTATCGTCAATGTGAAGGTCCAAGGATTACATTGAACCTGCAGTGGTGTATCGGAAACTAATACTGGTCTCACAGGAGAGGATCAAAGCACAGACTCCAAGAAGTGTCACCCATCTTGCACTTAAGGCGGCATTGTGCCTTTTGTATATAATTCCGATGCGATTTCAGTGTTTCATCGTCAATGTGTAAGTCCGAGGAATACATTGAACCTGCAGTGCTGTATCGGAAACTAATACTGGTCTCACAGGAAAGGATCAAAGCACAAACTCTAAGAAGTCTCACTTTTCTTGCACTTAAGGGTGCATTGAGGCTTTTGTATTTAATTCCGATGTAATATCAGTGTTTCATCGTCAATGTGTATGTCCAAGGAATACATTGAACCTGCAGTGGTGTATCGGAAACTAATACAGGTCTCACAGGGAACGCTCAATGCACCGACTGTAAGAACAGTCTCCGTTCTTGTACTTATGGTGGCATTGTGCCTTTTCTATTTAATTCCGACTCAATTTCTGTGTTTCATCGTCAATGTGAAGGTGCGAGGAATACACTGAACCTGCAATGGTGTATCGGAAACTAATACTGGTCTCACAGGGAATGCTCAAAGCACCCACTGTAAGAAAAGTTTCTAATCTTGTACTTAAGGCGGCTTTATGCCTTTTGTATTTAATTCCGATGCGATTTCTGTGTTTCGTCGTCAATGTGAAGGTCCAAGGAATACATTGAACCTGCAGTGGTGTAACGGAAACTAATACTGGTCTCACAGGGAATGCTCAAAGCACCGACTGTAGGAAGAGTCTCTATTCTTATACTTAAGGCTTCATTGTGCCTTTTATATTTAATTCCGATGTAATTTCGGTGTTTCATCGTCAATGTGTATGTCCAAGGAATACATTGAACCTGCTGTGGTGTATCGGAAACTAATACTGGTCTCACAGGGTATGCTCAAAGCACCGACTGTAAGAAGAGTCTCTATTCTTGTACTTAAAGCGGCATTGTGCATTTTGTATTTAATTCCGATGCGATTACAGTGCTTCATCGTCAATCTGTAAGTCCGAGGAATACATTGAAACTGTAGTGCTGTATCGGAAACTAATACTGGTCTCACAGGAAAAGATCAAAGCACAGACTCTAAGAAGTCTCACCCTTCTTGAACTTAGGGCGGCATTGTGCCTTTTGTATTTAATTCCTATGTAATTTCAGTGTTCCATCGACAATGTGTATGTCCAAGGAATACATTGAACCTGCAGTGGGGTATCGGAAACTATACTGGTCTCACAGGGTATGCTCAAAGCAGCGACTGTAAGAAGAGTCTCTATTCTTGTACTTAATTCTTCATTGTGTATTTTGTATTTAATTCCGATGCAAATTCAGTGTTTCATCGTCAATGTGTATGTCCAGTTAATACATTGAACCTGCAGTGGTGTATCGGAAACTAATACTGGTCTCACAGGGAATGCTCAAAACACCGACTGTACGAAGAGTCACTATTCTTGTACGTGTGGCGGCATTGTGCCTTTTGTATTTAATTCCGATGCGATTTCCCTGTTTCATCGTCAATGTGAAGATCCAAGGATTACATTGAACCTGCAGTGGTGTGTCAGAAACTAATACTGGTCTCACAGGGAATGCTCAAATCACCGACTGTAAGAAGAGTCTATATTCTTGTACTTAAGGCGCCATTGTGCCTTTTGTATTTAATTTCGATTCGATTTCTGTATTTCATCGTCAATATGAAGGGCCAAGGAATACATTCATCCTGCGGAGGTGTATCGGAAAGTAATACTGGTCTCACAGGAACGGATAAAATCACAGACTCTAAGAAGGCTGATTCCTCTTGTACTTAAGGCGGCATTGAGTCTTTTGTACTTAATTCCGATGTAATTTCAGTGTTTCATCGTCAATGTGTATGTCAAGGATTACATTGAATCTGCAGTGGTGTATCGGAAAATAATACTGGTCTCACAGGGAATGCTCAATGCACCGACTGTAAGAACAGTCTCTATTCTTGTACTTATGGTGGCATTTTGCCTTTTGTATTTAATTCCGATTCGATTTTTGTGTTTCATCGTCAATGTGAAGGTCCGAGGAATACACTGAACCTGCAGAGGTGTATCGGAAACTAATACTGGTCTCACAGGGAATGCTCATAGCACCCACTGTGAGAAAAGTTTCTAATCTTGTACTTAAGGCGGCTTTATGCCTTTTGTAATCAATTCCGATGCGATTTCTGTGTTTCGTCGCCAATGTGAAGGTCCAAGGAATACATTGAACTTGCAGTGGTGTATCGGAAACTAATACTGGTCTCACAGGGAATGCGCAAAGCACCGACTGCAAGGAGAGTCTGTATTGTTGTACTGAAGGCGGCGTTTTGCCTTTTCTATTTAATTCCGATGCGATTTCTATGTTTCTTCGTCAATGTGTAGGTCCTAGGAATACATTGAACCTGCAGTGGTGTATCGGAAACTAATACTGGTCTCACAGGAAAGGATCAAAGCACAGACTCTATGAAGTCTCACTCATCTCGCTCTTACGGCGGAACTGTTCGTTTTGTATTTAAATCCGATGTAATTTCAGTGCTTCATTGTCAATGTGTATGTCCAAAGAATACACTGAACCTGCAGTGGTGTATCGGAAACTAATACTGGACTCACAGGGAATGCTCAAAGCACCGAACGTAAGAAGAGTCTCTATTCCTGTACTTAAGGCGGCATTGTGCCTTCTGTATTTAATTCCGATGCGATTTCTTTGTTTCATCGTCAATGTCTATGTCCAAGGAATACATTGAACCTTCATTGGTGTATCGGAAACTAATTCTGGTCTCACATGGAATGCTCAAATCACCGACTGTAAGAAGAGTCTCTATTCTTGTACTTAAGACGTCATTGTGCCTTTTGTATTTAATTCCGATGCGATTTCAGTGTTTCATCGTCAATGTGTAAGTCCGAGGAATACATTGAACCTGCAATGCTGTATCGGAAACTAATACTGGCCTCTCAGGAATGGATCAAAGCACAGACTCTAAGAAGTCTCACTCTTCTTGCAGTTAAGGTGGCATTGTGCCTTTTGTACTTAATTCCGATGTAATTTCAGTGTTCCATCGTCAATGTGATGGTCCAAGGAATACATTGAACCTGCAGTGGTGTATCGGAAACTAATACTGGTCTCACAGGGTATGCTCAAAGCACCGACTGTAAAAAGAGTCTCTATTCTCGTACAAAATGCGGCATTGTGCATTTTGTATTTAATTCCTATGCGATTTCAGTGTTTCATCGTCAATGTGTATGTCCAGTTAATACATTGAACCTGGAGCGGTGTATCGGAAACTAATACTGGCCTCACAGGGAATGCTCAAAGCACCGACTGTACGAAGAGTCACTATTCTTGTACTTGTGGCGGCATTGTGCCTTTTGTATATAATTCCGATGCGATTTCCCTGTTTCATCGTCAATTGGAAGATCCAAGGAATACAATGAACCTGCAGTGGTGTATCAGAAACTAATACTGGTCTCACAGGGAATGCTCAAATCACCGACAGTAAGAAGAGTCTATATTCTTGTACTTAAGGCGGCATTGTGCCTTATGTATTTAATTCCGATTCGATATCTGTATTTCATCGTCAATATGAAGGGCAAAGGAATACATTGAACCTGCAGTGGTGTATCGGAAATTAATACTGGTCTCATAGGAAAGGATAAAAACACAGACTCTAAGAAGTCTCATTCTTCTTGTACTTAAGGCGGCATTGAGTCTTTTGTATTTAATTCCGATGCGATTTCTATGTTTCTTCGTCAATGTGAAGGTCCAAGGAATACATTGCACCGGCAGTGGTGTATCGGAAACTAATTCTGGTCTCACACGGAATGCTGAAAGCACCGACTGTAAGAAGAGTCTCTATTCTTGTACTGAAAGCGGCATGAGCATTTTGTATTTTATTCCGATGCGATTGCTGTGTTTAATCGTCAATGCGAAGGTCCAAGGAATACATTGCACCTGCAGTGGTGTATCGGAAACTAATACTGGTCTCACAGGAAAGGATTATAGCACAGACTCTAAGAAGTCTCACTCTTCTTGCACTTATGGCGGAATTTTTCGTTTTGTATTTAATTCCGATGTAATTTCAGTGTTTCATCGTCAATGTGTATGTCCAAGGAATACATTGAACCTGCAGTGGTGTATCGGACACTAATACTGGTCTCACAGGGAATGCTCAAAGCATCGACTGTAAGAAGTGTCTGTATTCTTGTACTTAAGGCGGCATTTTGCCTTTTGTATTCAATTCCGATGCGATTTCTGTGTTTCATCGTCAATGTGAAGCTCCTAGGAATACATTGATCCTGCAGTGGTGTATCGGAAACTAATACTGGTCTCACAGGGAATGCTCAAAGCACCGACTGTAAGAATAGTCTCTATTCTTGTACTTAAGACGGCATTGTGCCTTTTATATTTAATTCCGATGCGATTTCTGTGTTTCATCGTCAATGTGAAAAACCAAGGAATACATTGAACATGCAGTGGTGTATCGGAATCTAATACTGGTCTCACAGGAAAGGATAAAAACACAGACTCTAAGAAGTCTCACTCTTCTTGTACTTAAGGCGGCATTGAGTCTTTTGTATTTAATTCCGATATAATTCCAGTGTTTCATCGTCAATATGTATGTCCAAGGAATACATTGAACCTGCAGTAGTGTATCGGAAACTAACACTGGTCTCACAGGGAATGCTCAAAGCACCGACTGTAAGAAGAGTCTCTAATCTTGTACTTATGGTGGCATTGTGCCTTTTGTATTTAATTCCGATGCGATTTCTGTGTTTCATCGTCAATGCGAAGGTCCAAGGAATACATTAAACCTGCAGTGGTGTATCGAAAACTAATACTGGTCTCACAGGGAATGCTCAAAGCACCGACTGTAAGAAGAATCTCTATTCTTGTACTTATGGTGGCATTGTGCCTTTTGTATTTAATTCCGATACGATTTCTGTGTTTCTTCGTCAATGTGAAGGTCCTAGGGATACATTGAACCTGCAGTGGTCTATGAGAAACTAATACTGGTCTCACAGGGAATGCTCAAAGCACTGACTGTAAGAAGAGTCTCTATTCTTGTACTTAAGGCGGCATTGTGCCTTTTGTATTTAATTCCTATGTAATTTCAGTGTTTCATCGTAAATGTGCATGTCCAGTCAATTCATTGAACCTGCAGTGGTGTATTGGAAACAAATACTGGTGTCACAGGGAATGCTCCAAGCACCGACTGTAAGAAGAGTCTCTATTCTTGTACTTAAGGCGGCATTGTGCCTTTTGTACTTAATTCCGATATAATTTCTGTGTTTCATCGACAATGTGAAGGTCCGAGGAACAATGTGAAGGTGCAAGGAATACATTGAACCTGCAGTGGTGTATCGGGAAATAATACTGGTCTCACAGGGAATGCTCAAAACACTGACTTTAAGACGAGTCTCTATTCTTGTACTTACGCGGCAGTTTGCCTTTTGTATTTCATTCCGATGCGATTTCTGTGTTTTATCGTCAATGTGAAGGTCCAAGGAAAATATTGTACCTGCAGTGGTGTATCGGAAACTAATACTGGTCTCACAGGGAATGCTCAAAGCACCGACCGTAAGAAGAGTCTCTATTCTTGTACATAAGGCGGCATTGTGCCTTTTGTACTTAATTCCGATGCGATTTCTGTGTTTCATCGTCAATGTGAAGGTCCAAGGGATACATTTAACCTGCAGTGGTGTATCGGAAACTAATACTGGTCTCACAAGAATGCTGAAAGCACCGACTGTAAGAAGAGTCTCTATTCTTGTATTTAAGACGGCATTGTGCCTTTTGTATATAATTCCGATGCGATTTCTGTGTTTCATCGTCAATGTGAAGGTCCAAGGAATACATTGAACCTGCAGTGGTGTATCCGAAACTAATACTGGTCTCACAGGGAATGCTCAAAGCACCGACTGCAAGAAGAGTCTCTATTCTTGTACTTAAAGCGACATTGTGCCTATTGTATTTAATTCCGATGCGATTTCTGTGTTTCATCGTCAATGCAAAGGTCCTAGGAATACATTGAACCTGCTGAGGTGTATCGGAAGCTAATACTGGTCTCACAGGGAATGCTGAAAGCACCGACTGTAAGAAGAGTCTCTATTCTTGTACTTACGCGGCAGTTTGAGTTTTGTATTTCATTCCGATGCGATATCTGTGTTTCATCGTCAATGTGAATGTCCAAGGAATACATTGAAAATGGAGTGGTGTATCGGAAACTAATTCTGGTCTCACAGGGAATGCTGAAAGCACCGACTGTAAGAAGAGTCTATATTCTTGTACATAAGGCGGCATTGTGCCTTATGTATTTCATTCCGAATCGATTTCTGTGTTTCATCGTCATTGTGAAGGTCCAAGGAATATATTGTACCTGCAGAGGTGTATCGGAAACTAATACTGGTCTCACAGGGAATGCTCAAATCTCCGACCGTAAGAAGAGTCTCTATTCTTGTACTTAAGGCGGCATTGCACCTTTTGTATTAAATTCCGATGCGATTTCTGTGATTCATCGTCAATGTGATGGTCCAAGGAATACATTGAACCTGCAGTGGTGTATCGGAAACTAATACTGGCATGACAGGGAATGCTCAAATCACCGACGGTACGAAGAGTCACTGTTCTTGTACTTCTGGCGGCATTGTGCCTTTTGTATTTAATTCCGATGCGAATTCGCTGTTTCATCGTCAATATGAAGATCCAAGGAATACATTGAACCTGCAGTGGTGTATCAGAAACTAATACTGGTCTCACAGGGAATGCTCAAACCACCGACAGGAAGAAGAGTCTATATTCTTGTACTTAAGGCGGCATTGTGCCTTATGTATTTAATTCCGATTCGATTTCTGTTTTTCATCGTCAATATGAATGGCCAAGGAATACATTGAACCTGCAGTGGTGTATCGGTAACTAATACTGGTCTCACAGGAAAGGAAAAAAACACAGACTCTAAGAAGTCTCATTCTTCTTGTACTTAAGGCGGCATTGAGTCTTTTGTATTTAATTCCGATGTAGTTTCAGTGTTTCATCGTCAATGTGTATGTCCAAGGAATACATTGAACCTGCAGTGGTGTATCGGAAACTAATACTGGTCTCACAGGGAATGCTCAAAGCACCGACTGTAAGAACAGTCTCTATTCTTGTAGTTATGGTGGCATTGTGCCTTTTTTATTTAATTCCGATGCGATTTCTGTGTTTCATCGTCAATGTGAAGGTCCGAGGAATACACTTAACCTGCAGTGGTGTATCGGAAACTAATACTGGTCTCACAGGGAATGCTCAAAGCACCCAATGTAAGAAAAGTTTCTAATGTTGTACTTAAGGCAGCTTTGTGCATTTTGTATTTAATTCCGATGCGATTTCTGTGTTTCACCGTCAATGAGATGGTCCAAGGAATACATTGAACCTGCAGTGGTGTATCGGAAACTAATACTGGCATGACAGGGAATGCTCAAAGCACCGACTGTACGAAGAGTCACTATTCTTGTACTTGTGGCGGCTTTGTGCCTTTTGTATTTAATTCCGATGCGATTTCGCTGTTTCATCGTCAATATGAAGATCCAAGGAATACATTGAACCTGCAGTGGTGTATCAGAAACTAATACTGGTCTCACAGGGAATGCTCAAATCACCGACAGGAAGAAGAGTCTATAATCTTGTACTTAAGGCGGCATTGTGCCTTATGTATTTAATTCCGATTCGATTTCTGTTTTTCATCGTCATTATGAATGGCCAAGGAATACATTGAATCTGCAGTGGTGTATCGGTAACTAATATTGGTCGCACAGGAAAGGAAAAAAACACAGACTCTAAGAAGTCTCATACTTGTTGTACTTAAGGCGGCATTGAGTCTTTTGTATTTAATTCCGATGTAAATTCAGTGTTTCATTGTCAATGTCTTGTCCAAGGAATACATTGAACCTGCAGTGGTGTATCGGAAACTAATACTGGTCTCACAGGGAATGCTCAAAGCACCGACTGTAAGAACAGTCCCTATTCTTGTACATATGGTGGCATTGTGCATTTTGTATTTAACTTCGATGCGATTTCAGAGTTTCATCGTCAATGTGAAGGTCCGAGGAATACACTGAACCTCCAGTGATGTATCGGATACTAATACTGGTCTCACAGGGAATGCTCAAAGCACCCACTGTAAGAAAAGTTTCTAATCTTGTACTTAAGGGGGCTTTGTGCCATTTGTATTTAATTCTGATGCGATTTCTGTGTTTCATCCTCAATGTGAAGGTCCAAGGAATACATTGAACCTGCAGTGGTGTATCGGAAACTAATACTGGTCTCACAGGGAATGCGCAAATCACCGACTGCAAGGAGAGTCTGTATTGTTTTACTTAAGGCGGCATTTTGCCTTATCTATTTAATTCCGATGCGATTTCTATGTTTCTTCGTCAATGTGAAGGTCCTAGGAATACATTGAACCTGCAGTGGGGTATCGGAAACTAATACTGGTCTCACAGGGAATGCTCAAAGCAGCGACTGTAAGAAGAGTTTCTATACTTGTACTTAAGGCTGCATTGTGCCTTTTGTATTTAATTCCGATGCCATTTCTGTGATTCATCGTCAATGTGAAGGTCGAAGGAATACATTGAACCTGCAGTGGTGTATCGGAAACTAATACAGGTCTCACAGGGAATGCTCAAAAGCACCGATTGTAAGAAGAGTCTCTATTCTTGTACTGAAGGCGGCATTGAGCATTATGTATTTAATTCCGATGCGATTTCTATGTTTCATCGTCAATGTGAAGGTCGAAGGAATACATTGAACCTGCAGTGGTGTATCGGAAAATAATACTGGTCTCACTATGAATGGTCAAAACACCGGCTGTACGAAGAGTCAGTATTCTTGTACTTGTGGCGGCATTTAACCTTTTGTATTTAATTGCGATGCGATTTCCCTGTTTCATCGTCACTGTGATGATCCAAGGAATACATTGAACCTGCTGAGGTGTATCGGAAGCTAATACTGGTCTCACAGGGAATGCTGAAAGCACCGACCGTAAGAAGAGTCTCTATTCTTGTACTTAAGGCGGCATTGCACCTTTTGTATTAAATTCCGATGCGATTTCTGTGTTTCATCGTCAATATGAAGCTCCGAGGAATACATTGAACCTGCAGTGGTGTACCGGAAACTAATACTGGTCTCACAGGGAATGGTCAAAACACCTACACTAAGAAGAGTCTATATTCTTGTACTTAAGTCGGCATTGTGCCTTTTGTATTTAATTCCGATGCGATTTCTGTGTTTAATCGTCAATGCGAAGGTAAAAGGAAATCATTGCACCTGCAGTGGTGTATCGGAAACTAATACTGGTCTCACAGGAAAGGATAAAATCACAGACTCTAAGAAGTCTCATTCTTCTTGTACTTAAGGCGGCATTGAGTCTTTTGTATTTAATTCCGATGTAATTTCAGTGTTTCATTGTCAATGTGTATGTCCAAGGAATACATTGAACCTGCAGTGGTGTATCCGAAACTAATACTGGTCTCACAGGGAATGCTCAAAGTACCGACTGTAAGAACAGTCCCTATTCCTGTACTTATGGTGGCATTGTGCATTTTGTATTTAATTTCGATGCGATTTCTGTGTTTCATCGTGAATGTGAAGGTCCGAGGAATACACTGAGCCTCCAGTGGTGTATCGGAAACTAATACTGGTCTCACAGGGAATGCTCAAAGCACCCACTGTAAGAAAAGTTTCTAATCTTGTACTTAAGGCGGCTTTGTGCCTTTTGTATTTAATTCTGATGCGTTTTCTGTGTTTCATCGTCAATGTGAAGGTCCAAGGAATACATTGAACCTGCAGTGGGGTATCGGAAACTAATACTGGTCTCACAGGGAATGCGCAAAGCACCGACTGTAAGAAGAGTCTGTATTGTTGTACTTAAGGCGGCATTTTGCCTTATCTATTTCATTCCGATGCGATTTCTATGTTTCTTCGCCAATGTGAAGGTCCTAGGAATACATTGAACCTGCAGTGGTGTATCGGAAACTAATACTGGTCTCACAGGGATTGCTCAAAGCACCGACTGTAAGAAGAGTTTCTATACTTGTACTTAAGGCGGCATTGTGCCTTTTGTATTTAATTCGGATGCCATTTCTGTGATTCATCGTCAATGTGAAGGTCGAAGGAATACATTGCACCTGCAGTGGTGTATCGGAAACTATTTCTGGTCTCACACGGAATGTTGAAAGCACCGACTGTAAGAAGAGTCTCTATTCTTGTACTGAAAGCGGCATTGAGCATATTGTATTTAATTCCGATGCGATTTCTGTGTTTAATCGTCAATGCGAAGGTAAAAGGAATACATTGCACCTGCAGTGGTGTATCGGAAACTAATACTGGTCTCACAGGAAAGGATTAAAGCACAGACTCTAAGAAGTCTCACTCTTCTCGCACTTATGGCGGAATTGTTCGTTTTGTATTTAACTCCGATGTAATTTCAGTGTTTCATCGTCAATGTGTATGTCCAAGGAATACATTGAACCTGCAGTGGTGTATCGGAAACTAATACTGGTCTCACAGGGAATGCGCAAAGCACCGACTGTAAGAAGAGTCTGTATTGTTGTACTTAAGGCGGCATTTTGCCTTATCTATTTATTTCCGATGCGATTTCTGTGTTTCTTCGTCAATGTGAAGGTCCTAGGATTACATTGAACCTGCAGTGGTGTATCGGAAACTAATACTGGTCTCACAGGGATTGCTCAAAGCACCGACTGTAAGAAGAGTTTCTATACTTGTACTTAAGGCGGCATTGTGCCTTTTGTATTTAATTCCGATGCCATTTCTGTGATTCATCGTCAATGTGACGGTCGAAGGAATACATTGAACCTGCAGTGGTGTATCGGAAAGTAATACTGGTCTCACAGGGAATGCTCAAAGCACCGATTGTGAGAAGAGTCTCTATTCTTGTACTGAAGGCGGCATTGAGCATTATGTATTTAATTCCGATGCGATTTCTATGTTTCATCGTCAATGCGAAGGTCCAAGGAATACATTGCACCTGCAGTGGTGTATCGGAAACAAATACTGGGCTCACAGGAAAGGATTAAAGCACAGACTCTAAGAAGTCTCACTCTTCTTGCGCTTATGGCGGAATTGTTCGTTTTGTATTTAATTCCGATGTAATTTCAGTGTTTCATCGTCAATGTGTATGTCCAAGGAATACATTGAACCTGCAGTGGTGTATCGGAAACTAATACTGGTCTCATAGGGAATGCTCAAAGCACCGACTGTAAGAAGAGTCTCTATTCTTGTACTTATGGTGGCATTGTGCCTTTTGTATTTAATTCCGATGCGATTTCTGTGTTTCATCGTCAATGTGAAGGTCCAAGGAATACATTAAACCGGCATTGGTGTATCGGAAACTAAAACTGGTCTCACAGAGAATGCGCAAGGCACCGACTGTAAGAAGAGTCTGTATTCGTTTACTTAAGGTGGCAGTTTGCCTTTTGTATTTAATTCCGATGCGATTTCTGGGATTCTTCGTCAATGTGAAGGTCCTAGGAATACATTGAACCTGCAGAGGTCTATCGGAAGCTAATACTGGTCTCACAGTTTATGCTCAAAGCACCGACTGTAAGAAGAGTCTCTATTCTTGCACTTAAGGCGGCTTATTGCCTCTTGTATTTAATTCGATATAATTTCTGTTTTACATAGGTAATGTGTATGTCCAAGGAATACATTGAACCTGCAGTGGTGTATTGGAAACTAATACTGGTCTCACAGGGAATGCTCAAAGCACAATCTGTAAGAAGAGTCTCTATTCTTGTACTTAAGGCGGCATTGTGCCTTTTGTATTTAATTCCGATGTAAATTCAGTGTTTCATCGTCAATGTGTATGTCTAGTCAATACATTGAACCTGCAGTGGTGTATCGGAAACTAATACTGGTCTCACAGGGAATGCTCAAGGCACCGACTGTACGAAGAGTCACTATTCTTGTACTTAAGGCAGCATTGAGTCTTTTGTATTTAATTCCGATGTAATTTCAGTGTTTCATCGTGAATGTGTATGTCCAAGGAATACATTGAACCTGCAGTGGTGTATCGGAAAATAATACTGGTCTCACAGGGAATACTCAAAATACCGACTGTAAGAAGTGTCTCTATTCTTGTATTTAAGGCGGCATTGTGCCCTTTGTATTTAATTCCGATGCGATTTCTGTGTTTCATCGTCAATATGAAGCTCCGAGGAATACATTGAACCTGCAGTGGCGTACCGGAAACTAATACTGGTCTCAGAGGGAATGGTCAAAGCACCGACCGTAAGAAGAGTCTATATTCTTGTACTTAAGTCGGCATTGTGCCTTTGTATTTAATTCCGATGCGATTTCTGTGTTTCATCGCCAATGTGACGGTCGAAGGAATACATTGAACCTGCAGTGGTGTATCGGAAAATAATACCGGCCTCACAGGGAATGGTCAAAGCACCGGCTGTCCGAAGAGTCAGTATTCTTATACTTGTGGCGGCATTTAACCTTTTGTATTTAATTCCGATGTGATTTCCCTGTTTCATCGTCACTGTGATGATCCAAGGAATACATTGAACCTGCAGAGGTGTATCGGAAGCTAATACTGGTCTCACACGGAATGCTGAAAGCACCGACTGTAAGAAGGGTCTCTATTCTTGTTCTTACGCGGCAGTTTGCCTTTTGTATTTCATTCCGATGCGATATCTGTGTTTCATCGTCAATGTGAATGTCCAAGGAATACATTGAACCTGGAGTGATGTATCGGAAAATAATTCTGGTCTCACAGGGAATGCTCAGAGCACCGACTGTAAGAAGAGTCTCTATTCTTGTAGTTAAGGCAGCATTGCGCCTTTTGTCTTAAATTCCGATGCGATTTCTGTGTTTCATCGTCAATGTGATGGTCCAAGGAATACATTGACCCTGCAGTGGTGTATCGGAAACTAATACTGGTCTCCCAGGAAAGGATAAAATCACAGACTCTAAGAAGTCTCATTCTTCTTGCACTTAAGGCGGCATTGAGTCTTTTGTATTTAATTCCGATGTAATTTCAGTGTTTCATCGTCAATGTGTATGTCCAAGGAATACATTGAACCTGCAGTGGTGTATCCGAAACTAATACTGGTCTCACAGGGAATGCTCAAAGCACCGACTGTAAGAACAGTCCCTATTCCTGTACTTATGGTGGCATTGTGCATTTTGTATTTAATTTCGATGCGATTTCTGAGTTTCATCGTGAATGTGAAGGTCCGAGGAATACACTGAACCTCCAGTGGTGTATCGGAAACTAATACTGGTCTCACAGGGAATGCTCAAAGCACCCACTGTAAGAAGTGTCTCTATTCTGGTACTTATGGTGGCATTGTGATTTTTGTATATAATTCCGATGCGATTTCTGTGTTTCATCGTCAATGGGAAGCTCCGAGGAATACATTGAACCTGCAGTGGTGTATCGGAAACTAATACTGGTCTCACAAGGAATGGTCAAAGCACCGACCGTAAGAAGAGTCTCTATTCTTGTACTTAGGGCGGCATTGTGCCATTTGTGTTTAATTCCGATGCGATTTCTGTGTTTCATCGTTAACGTGAAGGTCCAAGGAATACATTGAACCTGCAGTGGTGTATCGGAAACTAATACTGGTCTTACAGAGAATGCTCAAAACACTGACTGTAAGACGACTCTCTATTCCTGTACTAACGCGGCTTTGTGCCTTTTGTATTTAATTCTGATGCGGTTTCTGTGTTTCATCGTCAATGTGAAGGTCCAAGGAATACATTGAACCTGCAGTGGTGTATCCGAAACTAATACTGGTCTCACAGGGAATGCGCTAAGCACGGCCTGTAAGAAGAGTCTGTATTGTTGTACTTAAGGCGGCATTTAGCCTTATCTATTTAATTCCGATGCGAATTCTATGTTTCTTCGTCAATGTGAAGGTCCTAGGAATACATTGAACCTGCAGTGGTGTATCGGAAACTAATACTGGCCTCACAGGGATTGCTCAAAGCACCGACTGTAAGAAGAGTTTCAATACTTGTACTTAAGGCGGCATTGTGCCTTTTGTATTTAATTCCGATGCCATTTCTGTGATTCGTCGTCAATGTGAAGGTCGAAGGAATCCATTGAACCTTCAGTGGTGTATCGGAAAATAATACTGGTCTCACAGGGAATGCTCAAATCACCGATTGTAAGAAGAGTCTCTATTCTTGTATTGAAGGCGGCATTGAGCATTATGTATTTAATTCCGATGCGATTTCTATGTTTCATCGTCAATGTGAAGGTCCAAGGAATACATTGCACCTGCAGTGGTGTATCGGAAACTAATTCTGGTCTCACACGGAATGTTGAAAGCACCGACTGTAAGAAGAGTCTCTATTCTTGTACTGAAAGCGGCATTGAGCATTTTGTATTTAATTCCGATTCGATTTCTGTGTTTAATCATCAATGCGAAGGTAAAAGGAATACATTGCACCTGCAGTGGTGTATCGGAAACTAATACTGGTCTCACAGGAAAGGATTAAAGCACAGACTCTAAGAAGTCTCACTCTTCTTGCACTTATGGCGGAATTGTTCGTTTTGTATTTAATTCCGATGTAATTTCAGGGTTTAATCGTCAATGTGTATGTCCAAGGAATACATTGAACCTGCAGTGGTGTATCAGAAACTAATACTGGTCTCACAGGGAATGCTCAAAGCACCGACTGTAAGAAGTGTCTCTATTCTGGTACTTATGGTGGCATTGTGCCTTTTGTATTTAATTCCGATGCGATTTCTGTGTTTCATCGTCAATGTGAAGCTCCGAGGAATACATTGAACCTGCAGTGGTGTACCGGAAACTAATACTGGTCTCACAGGGAATGGTCAAAGCACCGACCGTAAGAAGATTCTCTATTCTTGTACTTAAGGCGGCATTGTGCCTTTTGTATTTAATTCCGATGCGATTTCTGTGTTTCATCGTCAATGTGAAGGTCCAAGGAATACATTGAACCTGCAGTGGTGTATCGGAAACTAATACTGGTCTCACAGGGAATGCTCAAAGCACCGACCGTAAGAAGAGTCCCTATTCTTGTACTTAGGGCGGCATTGTGCCTTTTGTGTTTAATTCCGATGCGATTTCTGTGTTTCATCGTTAATGTGAAGGTCCAAGGAATACATTGAACCTGCAGTGGTGTATCGGAAACTAATACTGGTCTCACAGAGAATGCTCAAAACACTGACTGTAAGACGACTCTCTATTCCTGTACTAACGCGGCAGTTTGCCTTTTGTATTTCATTCCGATGCGATTTCTGTTTTTCATCGTCAATGTGAAGGTCCAAGTAATACATTGAACCTGCAGTGGTGTATCAGAAACTAATACTGGTCTCACAGGGAATGCTCAAAACACCGATTGTAAGAAGAGTCTCTATTCTTGTACTGATGGCGGCATTGAGCATTATATATTTAATTCCGATGCGATTTCTATGTCTCATCGTCAGTGTGAAGGTCTAAGGAATACACTGCACTTGCAGTGGTGTATCGGAAACTAATACTGGTCCCCCAAGGAATGCTCAAAGCACCGACTGTAAGAAGGGTCTCTAATCTTGTACTTAAGCCGGCATTGTCCCTTTTGAATTTAATTCCGATGCGATTTTTCTGTTTCATCGTCAATTTGAAGGTCCAAGGTATACATTGTGCCTGCAGTGGTGTATCGGAAACTAATACTGGTCTCACAGAGAATGCTCAAAATACTGACATAAGACGAGTCTCTATTCCTGTACTTACGCGGCAGTTTGCCTTTTGTATTTCATTCCGATGCGATTTCTTTTTTTCATCGGCAATGTGTATGTCCAAGGAATACATTGAACCTGCAGTTGTGTATTGGAAACTAATACTGGTCTCACAAGGAATGCTCAAAGCACCGACTCTAAAAAGAGTCTCTATTCTTGTACTTAAGGCGGCATTGTGCCTTTTGTATTTAATTCCGATGTAATTTCAGTGTTTCATCGTAAATGTGTATGTCCACTCAATTCATTGAACCTGCAGTGGTGTATCGGAAACTAATACTGGTCTCACAGGGAATGCTCAAAGCACCGACTGTACGAAGAGTCACTATTCTTGTACTTGAGGCGGCATTGTGCCTTTTGTATTTAATTCCCATGCGATTTCTCTTTTTCATCGTCAATGTGAAGATCCAAGGAATACATTTAACCTGCAGTGGTGTATCGGAAACTAATACTGGTCTCACAGGGAATGCTCAAAGCACCGACTGTAAGAAGAGTCTATATTCTTGTACCTAAGGCGGCATTGTGCCTTTTGTATTTAATTCCGATTCGATTTCTGTATTTCATCGTCAATGTGAAGGACCAAGGAATACATTGAACCTGCATTGGTGTATCGGAAACTAATTTTGGTCTCACAGGGAATGCTCAATGCACCGACTGTAAGAAGAGTCTCTATTCTTGTACTTAAGGCGACATTGTGTTTTTTGTATTTAATTCCGACGCCATTTCTATGTTTCATCGTCAATGTGAAGATGCAAGGAATACACTGAACCTGCAGTGGTGTATCGGGCACTAATACTGGACTCACAGGGAATGCTCAAAACACTGACTGTAAGACGAGTCTCTATTCTTGTACTTACGCGGCAGTTTGCCTTTTGTATTTAATTCCGTTGCGATTTCTGTGTTTCATCGTCAATGTCAAGGTCCAAGGAATACATTGAACCGGCAGTGGTGTATCGGAAACTAATACTGGTCTCACAGGGAATGCTCAAAGCACCGACTGTAAGAAGAGTTTCTATTCTTGCACTTAAGGCGGCATTGTGTCTTTTGTATTTAATTCCGATATAATTTCTGTTTTTCATCGCAATGTGTATGTCCAAGGAATACATTGAACCTGCAGTGGTGTATTGGAAACTAATACTGGTGTCACAGGGAATGCTCAAAGCACCGACTGTAAGAAGAGTCTCTATTTTTGTACATAAGGCGGCATTGTGCCTTTTGTATTTAATTCCGATGTAATTTCTGTGATTCATCGACAATGTGAAAGTCCGAGGAATACATTGAACCTGCAGTGGTGTATCGGAAACTAATACTGGTCTCACGGGGAATGCTCAAAGCACCGACTGTAAGAATGGTCTCTATTCGTGTACTTAAGGCGGCATTGTGCCTTTTGAATTTAATTCCAATGCGATATCTGTGTTTCATCGTCAATGTGAAGGTCCAAGGGATACATTGAACCTGCAGTGGTGTATCGGAAACTAATACCTGTCTCACAGGGAATGCTGAAAGCACCGACTGGAAGAAGAGTCTCTATTCATGTATTTAAGACGGCATTTTGCCTTTGGTATTTAATTCCGATGCGATTTCTGTGTTTCATCGTCAATGTGAAGGTCCAAGGAATACATTGAACCTGCAGTGGTGTATCGGAAACTAATACTGGTCTCACAGGGAATGCTCAAAGCACCGACTGTAAGAAGAGTCTCTATTCTTGTACTTAAGGCGACATTGTGCCTTTTGTATTTAATTCCGATGCGATTTCTGTGTTTCATCGTCAATGTGAAGGTCCTAGGAATACATTGAACCTGCTGAGGTGTATCGGAAGCTATTACTGGTCTCACAGGGAATGCTGAAAGCACAGACTGTAAGAAGCGTCTCTATTCTTGTACTTACGGAGCAGTTTGCCTTTTGTATTTCATTCCGATGCGATATCTGTGTTTCATCGTCAATGTGAATGTCCAAGGAATACATTGAACCTGGAGTGGTGTATCGGAAACTAATTCTGGTCTCACAGGGAATGCTCAAAGCACCGACTGTAAGAGGAGTCTCTATTCATGTACTTATGACGGCATTGCGCCTTTTGTATTTAATTCCGATGCGATTTCTGTGTTTCATCGTAAATGGCAAGGTCCTAGGAATACATTGAACCTGCTGATTTGTATCGGAAACTAATACTGGTCTCACAGGGAATGCTGAAAGCACCGACTGTAAGAAGAGTCTCTATTCTTGTACTTGTGCGGCAGTTTGCCTTTTGTATTTCATTCCGATGCGATTTCTGCGTTTCATCGTCAATGTGAAGGTCCAAGGATTACATTGAAACTGCAGTGGTGTATCGGAAACTAATACTGGTCTCACAGGGTATGCTCAAAGCACCGACTGTAAGAAGAGTGACTATTCTTGTACTAAAGGCGACATTGTGCCTATTGTATTTAATTCCGATGCGATTTCTGTGTTTCATCGTCAGTGTGAAGGTCCTACGAATACATTGAATCTGCTGAGGTGTATCGGAAACTAATATTGGTCTCACAGGGAATGCTGAAGGCACCGACTGTAAGAAGAGTCACTATTCTTGTACTTACGCGGCAGTTTGCCTTTTGTATTTCATTCCGATGCGATTTCTGTGTTTCATCGTCAATGTGAATGTCCAAGGAATACATTGAACCTGGAATGGTGTATCGGAAACTAATACTGGTCTCACAGGGAATGCTCAAAGAACCGACTGTTAGAAGAGTCTCTATTCTTGTACTTAAGTCGACATTGTGGGCTTTGTATTTAATTCCGATCTGATTTCTGTGTTTCATCGTCAATGTGAAGGTCCTAGGAATACATTGAACCTGCAGTGGTGTATCCGAAACTAATACTGGTCTCACAGGGAATGCTCATAGCACCGACTCTAAGAAGAGTCTCTATTCTTGTACTTAAGACGGCATTGAGCCTTTTGTATTTAATTCCGATGCGATTTCTGTGTTTCATCGTCAATGTGAAGGTCCAAGGAATACATTGAACCTGCAGTGGTGTATTAGAAACTACTACTGGTCTCACAGGGAATGCTCAAAGCACCGACTGTAAGAAGAGTCTCTATTCTTGTACTTAAGGCGTCATTGCACCTTCTGTATTTAATTCCGATGCGATTTCTGTGTTTCATCGTCAATGTGAAGGTCCAAGGAATACATTGAACCTGCAGTGGTGTATCGGAAACTAATACTGGTCTCACAGGGAATGCTCAAAGCACCGACTGTAAGAAGAGTCTCTATTCTCGTACTTATGACGGCATTGTGCCTTTTGTAATTAATTCCGATGCGATTTCTGTGTTTCATTATCAATGTGAAGGTCCAAGGAATACATTGAACCTGCAGTGGTGTATCAGAAACTAATACTGGTCTCACAGGGAATGCTCAGGACACCAACTGTAAGAAGAGTCTCTATTCTTGTACTTAAGGCCGCATTGCGCCTTTTGTATTTAATTCCGATGCGATTTCTGTGTTTCAACGTCAATGTGAAGGTCCAAGGAATTCATTGAACGTCCAGTGGTGTATCGGAAACTAATACTGGTCTCACAGGGAATGCTCAAAGCACCGACTGATGGAAGAGTCTCTATTCTTGTACTTAAGGTCGCATTGTGCCTTTTGTATTTATTTCCGATGCGATTTCTGTGTTTCACCGTCAATGTGAAGGTCCTAGGAATACATTGAACCTGCTGAGGTGTATCGGAAACTAATACTGGTCTCACAGGGAATGCTGAAAGCACCGACTG
The DNA here is from genome assembly GCF_021461395.2 of Schistocerca americana. Classification (NCBI taxonomy): domain Eukaryota; kingdom Metazoa; phylum Arthropoda; class Insecta; order Orthoptera; family Acrididae; genus Schistocerca; species Schistocerca americana. The sequence goes on along the minus strand of NC_060124.1, from coordinate 619,165,442 downwards.
TAAGAAGAGTCTCTATTCCTGTACTTAAGACGGCATTGTGCATTTTGTATTTAATTCCGATGCGATTTCTGTGTTTCATCGTCAATGTGAAGGTCCAAGGAATACATTGAACCTGCAGTGGTGTATCGCAAACTAATACTGGTCTCACAGGGAATGCTCAAAGCACCGTCTGTAAGAAGAGTCTCTATTCTTGTACTTAAGGCGACATTGTGCCTTTTGTATTTAATTCCGATGCGATTTCTGTGTTTCACCGTCAATGTGAAGGTCCTAGGAATACATTGGACCTGCAGAGGCGTATCGGAATCTAATACTGGTCTCACAGGAATTCTGAAAGCACCGACTGTAAGAAGAGTCTCTATTCTGGTACTTACGCGGCAGTTTGCCTTTTGTATTTCATTCCGATGCGATATCTGTGTTTCATCGTTAATGTGAATGTCCAAGGAATACATTGAACCTGGAGTGGTGTATCGGAAACTAATTCTGGTCTCACAGGGAATGCTCAAAGCACCGACTGTAAGAAGAGTCTCTATTCTTGTACTTAAGGCGGCATTGCGCCTCTTGTATTTAATTCCGATGCGATTTCTGTGTTTCATCGTCAATGTGAAGTTGCAAGGAATACATTGAACCTGCAGTGGTGTACCGGAAACTAATACTGGTCTCACAGGGAATGCTCAAAGCACCGACTGTAAGAAGAGTCTCTATTCTTGCACTTAAAGCGGCATTGCACCTTTTGTATTTAATTCCGATGCTATTTCTGTGTTTCATCGTCAATGTAAAGGTCCAAGGAATACATTGAACCTGCAGTGGTGTATCGGAAACTAATACTGGTCTCACAGGGAATGCTCAAAGCACCGACTGTAAGAAGAGTCTATATTCTTGTACTTATGACGGCATTGTGCCTTTTGTAATTAATTCCGATGCGATTTCTGTGTTTCATCGTCAATGTGAAGGTCCAAGGAATACATTGAACCTGCAGTGGTGTATTAGAAACTAATACTGGTCTCACAGGGAATGCTCAAAGCACCGACTGTAAGAAGAGTCTCTACTCTTGTACTTAAAGCGGCATTGCGCCTTTTGTATTTAATTCCGATGCGATTTCTGTGTTTCAACGTCAATGTCAAGGTCCAAGGAATACATTGAACCTGGAGTGGTGTATCGGAAACTAATACTGGTCTCACAGGGAATGCTCAAAGCACCGACTGTAAGAAGAGTCTCTATTCTTGTACTTAAGGTGGCATTGTGCCTTTTGTATTTATTTCCGATGCGATTTCTGTGTTTCATCGTCATTTGTGAAGGTCCTAGGAATACATTGAACCTGCTGAGGTGTATTGGAAACTAATACTGGTCTCACAGGGAAAGCTGAAAGCACCGACTGTAAGAAGAGTCTCTATTCTTGTACTTAAGACGGCATCGTGACTTTTGTATTTAATTCCGATGCGATTTCTGTGTTTCATCGTCAATGTGAATGTCCAAAGAAAACATTGAACCTGGAGTGGTGTATCGGAAACTAATTCTGGTCTCACAGGGAATGCTCAAAGCTCCGACTGTAAGAAGAGTCTCTATTCTTGTAGTTAAGGCGGCATTGCGCATTTTGTATTTAATTCCGATGCGATTTCTGTGTTTCATCGTCAATGTGAAGGTCCTAGGAATACATTGAACCTGCTGAGGTGTATCGGAAACTAATACTGGTCTCACAGGGAATGCTGAAAGCACCGACTGTAAGAAGAGTCTCTATTCTTGTACTTAAGACGGCATTGTGCCTTTTGTATTTAATTCGGATGCGATTTCTGTGTTTCAACGTCAATGTGAAGGTCCTAGGAATACATTGAACCTGCAGAGGTGTATCGGAAGCTAATACTGGTCTCACAGGGAATGTTGAAAGCACCGACTGTAAGAAGAGTCTCTATTCTTGTACTTACGCGGTAGTTTGCCTTTTGTATTTCATTCCGATGCGATATCTGTGTTTCATCGTTAATGTGAATGTCCAAGGAATACATTGAACCTGGAGTGGTGTATCGGAAACTAATTCTGGTCTCACAGGGAATGCTCAAAGCACCGACTGTAAGAAGAGTCTCTATTCTTGTACTTAAGGTGGCATTGCGCCTCTTGTATTTAATTCCGATGCGATTTCTGTGTTTCATCGTCAATGTGAAGTTGCAAGGAATACATTGAACCTGCAGTGGTGTACCGGAAACTAATACTGGTCTCACAGGGAATGCTCAAAGCACCGACTGTAAGAAGAGTCTCTATTCTTGTACTTAAGGCGGCATTGCACATTTTGTATTTAATTCCGTTGCTATTTCTGTGTTTCATCGTCAATGTGAAGGTCCAAGGAATACATTGAACCTGCAGTGGTGTATCGGAAACTAATACTGGCCTCACAGGGAATGCTCAAAGCACCGACTGTAAGAAGAGTCTCTATTCTTGTACTTATGACGGCATTGTGCCTTTTGTAATTAATTTCGATGCGATTTCTGTGTTTCATCGTCAATGTGAAGGTCCAAGGAATACATTGAACCTGCAGTGGTGTATTAGAAACTAATACTGGTCTCACAGGGAATGCTCAAAGCACCGACTGTAAGAAGAGTCTCTATTCTTGTACTTAAGGCGGCATTGCGTCTTTTGTATTTAATTCCGATGGGACTTCTGTGCTTCAACGTCAATGTGAAGGTCCAAGGAATACATTGATCCTGGAGTGGTGTATCGGATACTAATACTGGTCTCACAGGGAATGCTCAAAGCACCGACTGTAAGAAGAGTCTCTATTCTTGTACTTAAAGTGGCATTGTGCCTTTTGTATTTATTTCCGATGCGATTTCTGTGTTTCATCGTCATTTGCGAAGGTTCTAGGAATACATTGAACCTGCTGAGGTGTATCGGAAACTAATACTGGTCTCACAGGGAAAGCTGAAAGCACTGACTGTAAGAAGAGTCTCTATTCTTGTACTTAAGACGGCATTGTGCCTTTTGTATTTAATTCCGATGCGATTTCTGTGTTTCATCGTCAATGTGAATGTCCAAGGAAAACATTGAACCTGGAGTGGTGTATCGGAAACTAATTCTGGTCTCACAGGGAATGCTCAAAGCACCGACTGTAAGAAGAGTCTCAATTCTTGTACTTAAGGCGACATTGTGCTTTTTGTATTTAATTCCGATGCGATTTCTGTATTTCATCGTCAATGTCAAGGTCCTAGGAATACATTGAACCTGCTGAGGTGTATCGGAAACTAATACTGGTCTCACAGGGAAAGCTGAAAACCCCGACTGTAAGAAGAGTCTCTATTCTTGTACTTACGCGGCAGTTTGCCTTTTGTATTTCATTCCGATGCGATTTCTGTGTTTCATCGTCAATGTGAATGTCCAAGGAATACATTGAACCTGGAGTGGTGTATCGGAAACTAATACTGGTCTCACAGGGAATGCTCAAAGCACCGACTGTAAGAAGAGTCTCTATTCTTGTACCTAAGGCGACATTGTGCATTTTGTATTTAATTCCGATTCGATTTCTGTGTTTCAACGTCAATGTGAGGGTCCTAGGAATACATTGACCCTGCAGAGGTGTATCGGAAGCTAATACTGGTCTCACAGGGAATTCTGAAAGCACCGACTGTAAGAAGAGTCCCTATTCTTGTACCTACGCGGCAGTTTACCTTTTTTATTTCATTCCGATGCGATATCCGTGTTTCATCGTTAATGTGAATGTCCAAGGAATACATTGAACCTGGAGTGGTGCATCGGAAACTAATTCTGGTCTCACAGGGAATGCTCAAACCACCGACTGTAAGAAGAGTCTCTATTCTTGTACTTAAGGCGGCATTGCGCCTTTTGTATTTAATTCCGATGCGATTTCTGTGTTTCATCGTCAATGTGAAGGTGCGAGGAATACATTGAACCTGCAGTGGTGTATCGGAAACTAATACTGGTCTCACAGGGAATGCTCAAAGCACCGACTGTAAGAAGAGTCTCTATTCTTGTACTTAAGGCGGCATTACACCTTTTGTATTTAATTCCGATGCGATTTCTGAGTTTCATCGTCAATGTGAAGGTCCAAGGAATACATTGAACCTGCAGTGGTGTATCGGAATCTAATACTGGTCTCACAGGGAATGCTCAAAGCAACGACTGTAAGAAGAGTCTCTATTCTTGTACTTATGACGGCATTGTGCCTTTTGTAATTAATTCCTATGCGATTTCTGTGTTTCATCGTCAATGTGAAGGTCCAAGGAATACATTGAACCTGCAGTGGTGTATCAGAAACTAATACTGGTCTCACAGGGAATGCTCAAAGCACCGACTGTAAGAAGAGTCTCTATTCTAGTACTTAAGGCGGCATTTCGCCTTTTGTATTTAATTCCGATGCGATTTCTGTGTTTCATTGTCAATGTGAAGGTGCAAGGAATACATTGAACCTGTAGTGGTGTATCGGAAACTAATACTGGTCTCAAAGGGAATGCTTAATGCACCGACTGTAAGAAGAGTCTCTATTCTTGTACTTAAAGCGCCATTGCGCATTTTGTATTTAATTCCGATGCGATTTCTGTGTTTCATCGTCAATTTGTAGGTGCAAGGAATACATTGAACCTGCAGTGGTATATCGGAGACTAATACTGGTCTCACAAGGAGTGCTCAAAACACCGACTGTAAGAAAAGTCTCTATTCTTGTACTTAAGGCGGCATTGCAACTTTTGTATTTAATTCCGATGCGATTTCTGTGTTTCATCGTCAAAGTGAAGTTCCAAGAATACATTGAACCTGTAGTGGTGTGTCGGAAACTAATACTGGTCTCACAGGGAATGCTCAAAGCACCGACTGTAAGAAGAGTCTCTATTCTTGTAATTAAGGCGACAATGTGCCTTTTGTATTTAATTCCGATGCGATTTCTGTGTTTCATCGTCAGTGTGAAGGTCCTAGGAATACATTGAACCTGCTGAGGTGTATCGGAAACTAATACTGGTCTCACAGGGAATGCTGAAAGCACCGACTGTAGGAAGAGTCTCTATTCTTGTACTTAAGTCGGCATTGTGCCTAATGTATTTCATTCCGATGCGATTTCTGTGTACCATTGTCAATGTGAAGGTCCAAGGAATACATTGAACCTGCAGTGGTGTATCGGAAACTAATACTGGTCTCACAGGGAATGCTCAAAGCACCGACTGTAAGAAGAGTCTTTATTCTTGTACTTAAGGCGACATTGCGTCTTTTGTATTTAATTCCGATGCGATTTCTGTGTTTCATCGTCAATGTGAAGGTCCAAGGAATACATTGAACCTGCAGTGGTGTATCGGAAACTAATACTGGTCTCACAGGTAATGCTCATAGCACCAACTGAGAGAAGAGTCTCTATTCTTGTACTTAAGACGGCATTGAGCCTTTTGAATTTAATTCCGATTCGATTTCTGTGTTTCATCGTTAATGTGAAGGTCCAAGGAATACATTGAACCTACAGTGGTTTTTCAGAAACTAATACTGGTCTCAAAGGGAATGCTCAATGCACAGACTGTAAGAAGAGTCTCTATTCTTGTACTTAAAGCGCCATTGCGCATTTTGTATTTAATTCCGAAGCGATTTCTGTGTTTCACCGTCAATGTGTAGGTGCAAGGAATACATTGAACCAGCAGTGGTATATCGGAAACTAATACTGGTCTCACAGGGAGTGCTCAAAACACCGACTGTAAGAAAAGTCTCTATTCTTGTACTAAAGGCGGCATTGCAACTTTTGTATTTAATTCCGATGCGATTTCTGTGTTTCATCGTCAATGTGAACGTCCAAGGAATACATTGAACCTGCAGTGGTGTAACGGAATCTAATACTGGTCTCACAGGGAATGCTCAAAGCATCGACTGTAAGAAGAGTCTCTATTCTTGTACTTATGACGGCATTGTGCATTTTGTAATTAATTCCTATGCGATTTCTGTGTTTCATCGTCAATGTGAAGGTCCAAGGAATACATTGAACCTGCAGTGGTGTATCAGAAACTAATACTGATCTCACAGGGAATGCTCAAAGCACCGACTGTAAGAAGAGTCTCTATTCTAGTACTTAAGGCGGCATTTCGCCTTTTTTATTTTATTCCGATGCGATTTCTGTGTTTCATTGTCAATGTGAAGGTCCAAGGAATACATTGAACCTGCAGTGGTATATCGGAGACTAATACTGGTCTCACAAGGAGTGCTCGAAACACCGACTGTAAGAAAAGACTCTATTCTTGTACTTAAGGCGGCATTGCAACTTTTGTATTTAATTCCGATGCGACTTCTGTGCTTCAACGTCAATGTGAAAGTCCAAGGAATACATTGATCCTGGAGTGGTGTATCGGAAACTAATACTGGTCTCACAGGGAATGCTCAAAGCACCGACTGTAAGAAGAGTCTCTATTCTTGTACATAAAGTGGCATTGTGCCTTTTGTATTTATTTCCGATGCGATTTCTGTGTTTCATCGTCATTTGTGAAGCTCGTAGGAATACATTGAACCTGCTGAGGTGTATCGGAAACTAATACTGGTCTCACAGGGAAAGCTGAAAGCACTGACTGTAAGAAGAGTCTCTATTCTTGTACTTAAGACGGCATTGTGCCTTTTGTATTTAATTCCGATGCGATTTCTGTGTTTCATCGTCAATGTGAATGTCCAAGGAAAACAATGAACCTGGAGTGGTGTATCGGAAACTAATTCTGGTCTCACAGGGAATGCTCAAAGCACCGACTGTAAGAAGAGTCTCTATTCTTGTAGTTAAGGCGGCATTGCGTATTTTGTATTTAATTCCGATGCGATTTCTGTGTTTCATCGTCAATCTGAAGGTCCTAGGAATACATTGAACCTGGAGTGGTGTATCGGAAACTAATACTGGTCTCACAGGGAATGCTGAAAGCACCGACTATAAGAAGAGTCTCTATTCTTGTACTTATGCGGCAGTTTGCCTTTTGTATTTCATTCCGATGCGATTTCTGTGTTTCATCGTCAATGTGAAGGTCCAAGGAATACATTGAACATGGAGTGGTGTATCGGAAACTAATTCTGGTCTCACAGGGAATGCTCAAAGCACCGACTGTAAGAAGAGTCTCTATTCTTGTACTTAAGGCGACATTGTGCTTTTTGTATTTAATTCCGATGCGATTTCTGTATTTCATCGTCAATGTCAAGGTCCTAGGAATACATTGAACCTGCTGAGGTGTATCGGAAACTAATACTGGTCTCACAGGGAAAGCTGAAAGCCCCGACTGTAAGAAGAGTCTCTATTCTTGTACTTACGCGGCAGTTTGCCTTTTGTATTTCATTCCGATGCGATTTCTGTGTTTCATCGTCAATGTGAATGTCCAAGGAATACATTGAACCTGGAGTGGTGCATCGGAAACTAATACTGGTCTCACAGGGAATGCTCAAAGCACCGACTGTAAGAAGAGTCACTATTCTTGTACTTAAGTCGACATTGTGCCCTTTGTATTTAATTCCGATGCGATTTCTGTGTTTCATCGTCAATGTGAAGGTCCTAGGAATACATTGAACCTGCTGAGGTGTATCGGAAACTATTACTGGTCTCACAGGGAATGCTGAAAGCACCGACTGTAAGAAGAGTCTCTATTCTTGTACTTAAGACGGCATTGTGCCTTTTGTATTTAATTCCGATGCGATTTCTGTGTTTAATCGTCAATGTGAATGTCCAAGGAATACATTGAACCTGCAGTGGTCTATCGGAAACTAATACTGGTCTCACAGGGAATGCTCAAAGCACCGACTGTAAGAAGAGTCTCTATTCTTGTACTTAAGGCGACATTGTGCATTTTGTGTTTAATTCCGATTCGATTTCTGTGTTTCACCGTCAATGTGAGGGTCCTAGGAATACATTGACCCTGCAGAGGTGTATCGGAAGCTAATACTGGTCTCACAGGGAATTCTGAAAGAACCGACTGTAAGAAGAGTCCCTATTCTTGTACTTACGCGGCAGTTTGCCTTTTTTATTTCATTCCGATGCGATATCCGTGTTTCATCGTTAATGTGAATGTCCAAGGAATACATTGAACCTGGAGTGGTGTATCAGAAACTAATACTGGTCTCACAGGGAATGCTCAAAGCACCGACTGTAAGAAGAGTCTCTATTCTAGTACTTAATACGGCATTTCGCCTTTTGTATTTAATTCCGATGCGATTTCTGTGTTTCATCGTCAATGTGAAGGTCCAAGGAATACATTGAACCTGCAGTGGTGTATCAGAAACTACTACTGGTCTCAAAAGGAATGCTTAATGCACCGACTGTAAGAAGAGTCTCTATTCTTGTACTTAAAGCGCCATTGCGCATTTTGTATTTAATTCCGATGCGATTTCTGTGTTTCATCGTCAATGTGTAGGTGCAAGGAATACATTGAATCTGCAGTGGTATATCGGAGACTAATACTGGTCTCACAAGGAGTGCTCAAAACACCGACTGTAAGAAAAGTCTCTATTCTTGTACTTAAGGCGGCATTGCAACTTTTGTATTTAATTCCGATGCGATTTCTGTGTTTCATCGTCAAAGTGAAGGTCCAAGGAATACATTGAACCTGTAGTGGTGTATCGGAAACTAATACTGGTCTCACAGGGAATGCTCAAAGCACCGACTGTAAGAAGAGTCTCTATTCTTGTACTTAAGGCGACATTGTGCCTTTTGTATTTAATTCCGCTGCGATTTCTGTGTTTCATCGTCAATGTGAAGGTCCTAGGAATACATTGAACCTGCTGAGGTGTATCGGAAACTAATACTGGTCTCACAGGGAATGCTGAAAGCACCGACTGTAGGAAGAGTCTCTATTCTTGTACTTAAGACGGCATTGTGCCTAATGTATTTCATTCCGATGCGATTTCTGTGTACCATTGTCAATGTGAAGAACCAAGGAATGCATTGAACCTGCAGTGGTGTATCGGAAACTAATACTGGTCTCACAGGGAATGCTCAAAGCACCGACTGTAAGAAGAGTCTCTATTCTAGTACTTAAGGCGACATTGCGTCTTTTGTATTTAATTCCGATGCGATTTCTGTGTTTCATCGTCAATGTGAAGGTCCAAGGAATACATTGAACCTGCAGTGGTGTATCGGTAACTAATACTGGTCTCACAGGTAATGCTCATAGCACCAACTGAGAGAAGAGTCTCTATTCTTGTACTTAAGACCAACTGAGAGAAGAGTCTCTATTCTTGTACTTAAGACGGCATTGAGCCTTTTGTATTTAATTCCGATTCGATTTCTGTGTTTCATCGTTAATGTGAAGGTCCAAGGAATACATTGAACCTAAAGTGGTTTTTCAGAAACTAATACTGGTCTCAAAGGGAATGCTCAATGCACAGACTGTAAGAAGAGTCTCTATTCTTGTACTTAAAGCGCCATTGCGCATTTTGTATTTAATTCCGAAGCGATTTCTGTGTTTCACCGTCAATGTGTAGGTGCAAGGAATACATTGAACCTGCAGTGGTATATCGGAAACTAATACTGGTCTCACAGGGAGTGCTCAAAACGCCGACTGTAAGAAAAGTCTCTATTCTTGTACTTAAGGCGGCATTGCAACTTTTGTATTTAATTCCGATGCGATTTCTGTGTTTCATCGGCAATGTGAAGGTCCAAGGAATACATTGAACCTGCAGTGGTGTATCGGAAACTAATACTGGTCTCACAGGGAAAGCTCAAAGCAAAGACTGTAAGAAGAGTCTCTATTCTTGTACTTATGACGGCATTGTGCATTTTGTAATTAATTCCGATGCGATTTCTGTGCTTCATCGTCAATGTGAAGGTCCAAGGAATACATTGAACCTGCAGTGGTGTATCAGAAACTAATACTGATCTCACAGGGAATGCTCAAAGCACCGACTGTAAGAAGAGTCTCTATTCTAGTACTTAAGGCGGCATTTCGCCTTTTTTATTTTATTCCGATGCGATTTATGTGTTTCATTGTCAATGTGCACGTCCAAGGAATACATTGAACCTGCAGTGGTATATCGGAGACTAATACTGGTCTCACAACGAGTGCTCAAAACACCGACTGTAAGAAAAGACTCTATTCTTGTACTTAAGGCGGCATTGCCACTTTTGTATTTAATTCCGATGCGACTTCTGTGCTTCAACGTCAATGTGAAAGTCCAAGGAATACATTGATCCTGGAGTGGTGTATCGGAAACTAATACTGGTCTCACAGGGAATGCTCAAAGCACCGACTGTAAGAAGAGTCTCTATTCTTGTACATAAAGTGGCATTGTGCCTTTTGTATTTATTTCCGATGCGATTTCTGTGTTTCATCGTCATTTGTGAAGGTCGTAGGAATACATTGAACCTGCTGAGGTGTATCGGAAACTAATACTGGTCTCACAGGGAAAGCTGAAAGCACTGACTGTATGAAGAGTCTCTATTCTTGTACTTAAGACGGCATTGTGCCTTTTGTATTTAATTCCGATGCGATTTCTGTGTTTCATCGTCAATGTGAATGTCCAAGGAAAACAATGAACCTGGAGTGGTGTATCGGAAACTAATTCTGGTCTCACAGGGAATGCTCAAAGCACCGACTGTAAGAAGAGTCTCTATTCTTGTAGTTAAGGCGGCATTGCGTATTTTGTATTTAATTCCGATGCGATTTCTGTGTTTCATCGTCAATCTGAAGGTCCTAGGAATACATTGAACCTGCTGAGGTGTATCGGAAACTAATACTGGTCTCACAGGGAATGCTGAAAGCACCGACTATAAGAAGAGTCTCTATTCTTGTACTTATGCGGCAGTTTGCCTTTTGTATTTCATTCCGATGCGATTTCTGTGTTTCATCGTCAATGTGAAGGTCCAAGGAATACATTGAACCTGGAGTGGTGTATCGGAAACTAATTCTGGTCTCACAGGGAATGCTCAAAGCACCGACTGTAAGAAGAGTCTCTATTCTTGTACTTAAGGCGACATTGTGCTTTTTGTATTTAATTCCGATGCGATTTCTGTATTTCATCGTCAATGTCAAGGTCCTAGGAATACATTGAACCTGCTGAGGTGTATCGGAAACTAATACTGGTCTCACAGGGAAAGCTGAAAGCCCCGACTGTAAGAAGAGTCTCTATTCTTGTACTTACGCGGCAGTTTGCCTTTTGTATTTCATTCCGATGCGATTTCTGTGTTTCATCGTCAATGTGAATGTCCAAGGAATACATTGAACCTGGAGTGGTGCATCGGAAACTAATACTGGTCTCACAGGGAATGCTCAAAGCACCGACTGTAAGATGAGTCACTATTCTTGTACTTAAGTCGACATTGTGCCCTTTGTATTTAATTCCGATGCGATTTCTGTGTTTAATCGTCAATGTGAATGTCCAAGGAATACATTGAACCTGCAGTGGTCTATCGGAAACTAATACTGGTCTCACAGGGAATGCTCAAAGCACCGACTGTAAGAAGAGTCTCTATTCTTGTACTTAAGGCGACATTGTGCATTTTGTATTTAATTCCGATTCGATTTCTGTGTTTCACCGTCAATGTGAGGGTCCTAGGAATACATTGACCCTGCAGAGGTGTATCGGAAGCTAATACTGGTCTCACAGGGAATTCTGAAAGAACCGACTGTAAGAAGAGTCCCTATTCTTGTACTTACGCGGCAGTTTGCCTTTTTTATTTCATTCCGATGCGATATCCGTGTTTCATCGTTAATGTGAATGTCCAAGGAATACATTGAACCTGGAGTGGTGTATCAGAAACTAATACTGGTCTCACAGGGAATGCTCAAAGCACCGACTGTAAGAAGAGTCTCTATTCTAGTACTTAATACGGCATTTCGCCTTTTGTATTTAATTCCGATGCGATTTCTGTGTTTCATCGTCAATGTGAAGGTCCAAGGAATACATTGAACCTGCAGTGGTGTATCAGAAACTACTACTGGTCTCAAAAGGAATGCTTAATGCACCGACTGTAAGAAGAGTCTCTATTCTTGTACTTAAAGCGCCATTGCGCATTTTGTATTTAATTCCGATGCGATTTCTGTGTTTCATCGTCAATGTGTAGGTGCAAGGAATACATTGAACCTGCAGTGGTATATCGGAGACTAATACTGGTCTCACAAGGAGTGCTCAAAACACCGACTGTAAGAAAAGTCTCTATTCTTGTACTTAAGGCGGCATTGCAACTTTTGTATTTAATTCCGATGCGATTTCTGTGTTTCATCGTCAAAGTGAAGGTCCAAGGAATACATTGAACCTGTAGTGGTGTATCGGAAACTAATACTGGTCTCACAGGGAATGCTCAAAGCACCGACTGTAAGAAGAGTCTCTATTCTTGTACTTAAGGCGACTTTGTGCCTTTTGTATTTAATTCCGCTGCGATTTCTGTGTTTCATCGTCAATGTGAAGGTCCTAGGAATACATTGAACCTGCTGAGGTGTATCGGAAACTAATACTGGTCTCACAGGGAATGCTGAAAGCACCGACTGTAGGAAGAGTCTCTATTCTTGTACTTAAGACGGCATTGTGCCGAATGTATTTCATTCCGATGCGATTTCTGTGTACCATTGTCAATGTGAAGAACCAAGGAATGCATTGAACCTGCAGTGGTGTATCGGAAACTAATACTGGTCTCACAGGGAATGCTCAAAGCACCGACTGTAAGAAGAGTCTCTATTCTAGTACTTAAGGCGACATTGCGTCTTTTGTATTTAATTCCGATGCGATTTCTGTGTTTCATCGTCAATGTGAAGGTCCAAGGAATACATTGAACCTGCAGTGGTGTATCGGTAACTAATACTGGTCTCACAGGTAATGCTCATAGCACCAACTGAGAGAAGAGTCTCTATTCTTGTACTTAAGACCAACTGAGAGAAGAGTCTCTATTCTTGTACTTAAGACGGCATTGAGCCTTTTGTATTTAATTCCGATTCGATTTCTGTGTTTCATCGTTAATGTGAAGGTCCAAGGAATACATTGAACCTAAAGTGGTTTTTCAGAAACTAATACTGGTTTCAAAGGGAATGCTCAATGCACAGACTGTAAGAAGAGTCTCTATTCTTGTATTTAAAGCGCCATTGCGCATTTTGTATTTAATTCCGAAGCGATTTCAGTGTTTCACCGTCAATGTGTAGGTGCAAGGAATACATTGAACCTGCAGTGGTATATCGGAAACTAATACTGGTCTCACAGGGAGTGCTCAAAACACCGACTGTAAGAAAAGTCTCTATTCTTGTACTTAAGGCGGCATTGCAACTTTTGTATTTAATTCCGATGCGATTTCTGTGTTTCATCGGCAATGTGAAGGTCCAAGGAATACATTGAACCTGCAGTGGTGTATCAGAAACAAATACTGGTCCCAAAGGGAATGCTCAAAGCACCGACTGTAAGAAGAGTCTCTATTCTTGTACTTATGACGGCATTGTGCCTTTTGTAATTAATTCCGATGCGATTTCTGTGTTTCAACGTCAATGTCAAGGTCCAAGGAATACATTGAAACTGGAGTGGTGTTTCGGAAGCTAATACTGGTCTCACGGGGAATGCTCAAAGCACCGACTGATGGAAGAGTCGCTATTCTTGTAATTAAGGTGGCATTGTGCCTTTTGTATTTATTTCCGATGCGATTTCTGTGTTTCATCGTTAATGTGAATGTCCAAGGAATACATTGAACCTGGAGAGGTGTATCGGAAACTAATTCTGGTCTCACAGGGAATGCTCAAAGCACCGACAGTAAGAAGAGTCTCTATTCTTGTACTTAAGGCGTCATTGCGCCTTTTGTATTTAATTCCAATGCGATTTCTGTGTTTCATCGTCAATGTGAAGTTGCAAGGAATACATTGAACCTGCAGTGGTGTATTGGATTCTAATACTGGTCTCACTGGGAATGCTCAAAGCACCGACTGTAAGAAGAGTCTCTATTCTTGTACTTAAGGCGGCATTGCACCTTTTGTATTTAATTCCGATGCTATTTCTGTGTTTCATCGTCAATGTGAATGTCCAAGGAAAACAATGAACCTGGAGTGGTGTATCGGAAACTAATTCTGGTCTCACAGGGAATGCTCAAAGCACCGACTGTAAGAAGAGTCTCTATTCTTGTAGTTAAGGCGGCATTGCGTATTTTGTATTTAATTCCGATGCGATTTCTGTGTTTCATCGTCAATCTGAAGGTCCTAGGAATACACTGAACCTGCTGAGGTGTATCGGAAACTAATACTGGTCTCACAGGGAATGCTGAAAGCACCGACTACAAGAAGAGTCTCTATTCTTGTACTTATGCGGCAGTTTGCCTTTTGTATTTCATTCCGATGCGATTTCTGTATTTCATCGTCAATGTGAAGGTCCAAGGAATACATTGAACCTGGAGTGGTGTATCGGAAACTAATTCTGGTCTCACAGGGAATGCTCAAAGCACCGACTGTAAGAAGAGTCTCTATTCTTGTACTTAAGGCGACATTGTGCTTTTTGTATTTAATTCCGATGCGATTTCTGTATTTCATCGTCAATGTCAAGGTCCTAGGAATACATTGAACCTGCTGAGGTGTATCGGAAACTAATACTGGTCTCACAGGGAAAGCTGAAAGCCCCGACTGTAAGAAGAGTCTCTATTCTTGTACTTACGCGGCAGTTTGCCTTTTGTATTTCATTCCGATGCGATTTCTGTGTTTCATCGTCAATGTGAATGTCGAAGGAATACATTGAACCTGGAGTGGTGCATCGGAAACTAATACTGGTCTCACAGGGAATGCTCAAAGCACCGACTGTAAGATGAGTCACTATTCTTGTACTTAAGTCGACATTGTGCCCTTTGTATTTAATTCCGATGCGATTTCTGTGTTTCATCGTCAATGTGAAGGTCCTAGGAATACATTGAACCTGCTGAGGTGTATCGGAAACTAATACTGGTCTCACAGGGAATGCTGAAAGCACCGACTGTAAGAAGAGTCTCTATTCTTGTACTTAAGACGGCATTGTGCCTTTTGTATTTAATTCCGATGCGATTTCTGTGTTTAATCGTCAATGTGAATGTCCAAGGAATACATTGAACCTGCAGTGGTCTATCGGAAACTAATACTGGTCTCACAGGGAATGCTCAAAGCACCGACTGTAAGAAGAGTCTCTATTCTTGTACTTAAGGCGACATTGTGCATTTTGTATTTAATTCCGATTCGATTTCTGTGTTTCACCGTCAATGTGAGGGTCCTAGGAATACATTGACCCTGCAGAGGTGTATCGGAAGCTAATACTGGTCTCACAGGGAATTCTGAAAGAACCGACTGTAAGAAGAGTCCCTATTCTTGTACTTACGCGGCAGTTTGCCTTTTTTATTTCATTCCGATGCGATATCCGTGTTTCATCGTTAATGTGAATGTCCAAGGAATACATTGAACCTGGAGTGGTGTATCAGAAACTAATACTGGTCTCACAGGGAATGCTCAAAGCACCGACTGTAAGAAGAGTCTCTATTCTAGTACTTAATACGGCATTTCGCCTTTTGTATTTAATTCCGATGCGATTTCTGTGTTTCATCGTCAATGTGAAGGTCCAAGGAATACATTGAACCTGCAGTGGTGTATCAGAAACTACTACTGGTCTCAAAAGGAATGCTTAATGCACCGACTGTAAGAAGAGTCTCTATTCTTGTACTTAAAGCGCCATTGCGCATTTTGTATTTAATTCCGATGCGATTTCTGTGTTTCATCGTCAATGTGTAGGTGCAAGGAATACATTGAACCTGCAGTGGTATATCGGAGACTAATACTGGTCTCACAAGGAGTGCTCAAAACACCGACTGTAAGAAAAGTCTCTATTCTTGTACTTAAGGCGGCATTGCAACTTTTGTATTTAATTCCGATGCGATTTCTGTGTTTCATCGTCAAAGTGAAGGTCCAAGGAATACATTGAACCTGCAGTGGTGTATCAGAAACAAATACTGGTCCCAAAGGGAATGCTCAAAGCACCGACTGTAAGAAGAGTCTCTATTCTTGTACTTAAGGCGACTTTGTGCCTTTTGTATTTAATTCCGCTGCGATTTCTGTGTTTCATCGTCAATGTGAAGGTCCTAGGAATACATTGAACCTGCTGAGGTGTATCGGAAACTAATACTGGTCTCACAGGGAATGCTGAAAGCACCGACTGTAGGAAGAGTCTCTATTCTTGTACTTAAGACGGCATTGTGCCTAATGTATTTCATTCCGATGCGATTTCTGTGTACCATTGTCAATGTGAAGAACCAAGGAATGCATTGAACCTGCAGTGGTGTATCGGAAACTAATACTGGTCTCACAGGGAATGCTCAAAGCACCGACTGTAAGAAGAGTCTCTATTCTAGTACTTAAGGCGACATTGCGTCTTTTGTATTTAATTCCGATGCGATTTCTGTGTTTCATCGTCAATGTGAAGGTCCAAGGAATACATTGAACCTGCAGTGGTGTATCGGTAACTAATACTGGTCTCACAGGTAATGCTCATAGCACCAACTGAGAGAAGAGTCTCTATTCTTGTACTTAAGACCAACTGAGAGAAGAGTCTCTATTCTTGTACTTAAGACGGCATTGAGCCTTTTGTATTTAATTCCGATTCGATTTCTGTGTTTCATCGTTAATGTGAAGGTCCAAGGAATACATTGAACCTAAAGTGGTTTTTCAGAAACTAATACTGGTTTCAAAGGGAATGCTCAATGCACAGACTGTAAGAAGAGTCTCTATTCTTGTACTTAAAGCGCCATTGCGCATTTTGTATTTAATTCCGAAGCGATTTCGGTGTTTCACCGTCAATGTGTAGGTGCAAGGAATACATTGAACCTGCAGTGGTATATCGGAAACTAATACTGGTCTCACAGGGAGTGCTCAAAACACCGACTGTAAGAAAAGTCTCTATTCTTGTACTTAAGGCGGCATTGCAACTTTTGTATTTAATTCCGACGCGATTTCTGTGTTTCATCGGCAATGTGAAGGTCCAAGGAATACATTGAACCTGCAGTGGTGTATCGGAAACTAATACTGGTCTCACAGGGAATGCTCAAAGCAACGACTGTAAGAAGAGTATCTATTCTTGTACTTATGACGGCATTGTGCCTTTTGTAATTAATTCCGATGCGATTTCTGTGCTTCATCGTCAATGTGAAGGTCCAAGGAATACATTGAACCTGCAGTGGTGTATCAGAAACAAATACTGGTCCCAAAGGGAATGCTCAAAGCACCGACTGTAAGAAGAGTCTCTATTCTTGTACTTACGACGGCATTGTGCCTTTTGTAATTAATTCCGATGCGATTTCGTTGTTTCATCGTCAATGTGATGGTCCAAGGAATACATTGAACCTGCAGTGGTGTATTAGAAACTAATACTGGTCTCACAGGGAATGCTCAAAGCACCGACTGTAAGAAGAGTCTCTATTCTAGTACTTAAGGCGACATTGCGTCTTTTGTATTTAATTCCGATGCGATTTCTGTGTTTCATCGTCAATGTGAAGGTCCAAGGATTACATTGAACCTGCAGTGGTGTATCGGAAACTAATACTGGTCTCACAGGGTATGCTCAAGGCACCGACTGTAAGCAGAGTCACTATTCTTGTACTTAAGGCGACATTGTGCTTTTTGTATTTAATTCCGATGGGATTTCTGTGTTTCATCGTCAATGTGAAGGTCCTACGAATACATTGAACCTGCTGAGGTGTATCGGAAACTAAAACAGGTCTCACAGGGAATGCTGAAAGCACCGACTGTAAGAAGAGTCTCTATTCTTGTACTTACGCGGCAGTTTGCCTTTTGTATTTCATTCCGATGCTATTTCTGCGTTTCATCGTCAATGTTAAGGTCCAAGGAATACATTGAACGTGGAGTGGTGTATCGGAAACTAATTCTGGTCTCACAGGGAATGCTCAAAGCACCGACTGTAAGAAGAGTCTCTATTCTTGTACTTAAGGCGACATTGTGCTTTTTGTATTTAATTCCGATGCGATTTCCGTGTTTCATCGTCAATGTGAAGGTCCTACGAATACATTGAACCTGCTGAGGTGTATCGGAAACTAATACTGGTCTCACAGGGAATGCTCAAAGCACCGACTGTAAGAAGAGTCTCTATTCTTGTACTTATGACGGCATTGTGCCTTTTGTAATTAATTCCGATGCGATTTCTGTGTTTCAACGTCAATGTGAAGGTCCAAGGAATACATTGAAACTGGAGTGGTGTTTCGGAAGCTAATACTGGTCTCACGGGGAATGCTCAAAGCACCGACTGATGGAAGAGTCGCTATTCTTGTAATTAAGGTGGCATTGTGCCTTTTGTATTTATTTCCGATGCGATTTCTGTGTTTCATCGTTAATGTGAATGTCCAAGGAATACATTGAACCTGGAGAGGTGTATCGGAAACTAATTCTGGTCTCACAGGGAATGCTCAAAGCACCGACAGTAAGAAGAGTCTCTATTCTTGTACTTAAGGCGGCATTGCGCCTTTTGTATTTAATTCCAATGCGATTTCTGTGTTTCATCGTCAATGTGAAGTTGCAAGGAATACATTGAACCTGCAGTGGTGTATTGGATTCTAATACTGGTCTCACTGGGAATGCTCAAAGCACCGACTGTAAGAAGAGTCTCTATTCTTGTACTTAAGGCGGCATTGCACCTTTTGTATTTAATTCCGATGCTATTTCTGTGTTTCATCGTCAATGTGAAGGTCCAAGGAATACATTGAACCTGCAGTGGTGTATCGGAAACTAATACTGGTCTCACAGGCAATGCTCAAAGCACCGACTGTAAGAAGAGTCTCTATTCTTGTACTCATGACGGCATTGTGCCTTTTGTAATTAATTCCGATGCGATTTCTGTGTTTCGTCGTCAATGTGAAGGTCCAAGGAATACATTGAACCTGCAGTGGTGTATTAGCAACTAATACTGGTCTCACAGGGAATGCTCAAAGCACCGACTGTAAGAAGAATCTCTATTCTTTTACTTAAGGCGGCATTGCGCCTTTTGTATTTAATTCCGATGCGATTTCTGTGTTTCAACGTCAATGTGAAGGTCCAAGGAATACATTGAACCTGGAGTGGTGTATCGGAAACTAATACTGGTTTCACAGGGAATGCTCAAAGCACCGACTGTAAGAAGAGTCTCTATTCTTGTACTTAAGGTGGCATTGTGCCTTTTGTATTTATTTCCGATGCGATTTCTGTGCTTCATCGTCAATGTGAAGTTGCAAGGAATACATTGAACCTGCAGTGGTGTATTGGAATCTAATACTGGTCTCACAGGGAATGCTCAAAGCACCGACTGTAAGAAGAGTCTCTATTGTTGTACTTAAGTCGACATTGTGCCCTTTGTATTTAATTCCGATGCGATTTCTGTGTTTCATCGTCAATGTGAAGGTCCTAGGAATACATTGAACCTGCTGAGGTGTATCGAAAACTAATACTGGTCTCACAGGTAATGGTGAAAGCACCGACTGTAAGAAGAGTCTCTATTCTTGTACTTAAGACGGCATTGTGCCTTTTGTATTTAATTCCGATGCGATTTCTGTGTTTCATCGTCAATGTGAAGGTCCAAGGAATACATTGAACCTGCAGTGGTGTATCGGAAACTAATACTGGTCTCACAGGGAATGCTCAAAGCACCGACTGTAAGAAGAGTCTCTATTCTTGTACTTAAGGCGACATTGTGCTTTTTGTATTTAATTCCGATTCGATTTCTGTGTTTCACCGTCAATGTCAGGGTCCTAGGAATACATTGACCCTGCAGAGGTGTATCGGAAGCTAATACTGATCTCACAGGGAATTCTGAAAGCACCGACTGTAAGAAGAGTCCCTATTCTTGTACTTACGCGGCAGTTTGCCTTTTTTATTTCATTCCGATGCGATATCCGTGTTTCATCGTTAATGTGAATGTCCAAGGAATACATTGAACCTGGAGTGGTGTATCGGAAACTAATTCTGGTCTCACAGGGATTGCTCAAACCACCGACTGTAAGAAGAGTCTCTATGCTTGTACTTAAGGCGGCATTGCGCCTTTTGTATTTAATTCCGATGCGATTTCTGTGTTTCATCGTCAATGTGAAGGTGCAAGGAATACATTGAACCTGTAGTGGTGTATCGGAAACTAATACTGGTCTCACAGGGAATGCTCAAAGCACCGACTGTAAGAAGAGTCTCTATTCTTGTACATAAAGTGGCATTGTGCCTTTTGTATTTATTTCCGATGCGATTTCTGTGTTTCATCGTCATTTGTGAAGGTCGTAGGAATACATTGAACCTGCTGAGGTGTATCGGAAACTAATACTGGTCTCACAGGGAAAGCTGAAAGCACTGACTGTATGAAGAGTCTCTATTCTTGTACTTAAGACGGCATTGTGCCTTTTGTATTTAATTCCGATGCGATTTCTGTGTTTCATCGTCAATGTGAATGTCCAAGGAAAACAATGAACCTGGAGTGGTGTATCGGAAACTAATTCTGGTCTCACAGGGAATGCTCAAAGCACCGACTGTAAGAAGAGTCTCTATTCTTGTAGTTAAGGCGGCATTGCGTATTTTGTATTTAATTCCGATGCGATTTCTGTGTTTCATCGTCAATCTGAAGGTCCTAGGAATACATTGAACCTGCTGAGGTGTATCGGAAACTAATACTGGTCTCACAGGGAATGCTGAAAGCACCGACTATAAGAAGAGTCTCTATTCTTGTACTTATGCGGCAGTTTGCCTTTTGTATTTCATTCCGATGCGATTTCTGTGTTTCATCGTCAATGTGAAGGTCCAAGGAATACATTGAACCTGGAGTGGTGTATCGGAAACTAATTCTGGTCTCACAGGGAATGCTCAAAGCACCGACTGTAAGAAGAGTCTCTATTCTTGTACTTAAGGCGACATTGTGCTTTTTGTATTTAATTCCGATGCGATTTCTGTATTTCATCGTCAATGTCAAGGTCCTAGGAATACATTGAACCTGCTGAGGTGTATCGGAAACTAATACTGGTCTCACAGGGAAAGCTGAAAGCCCCGACTGTAAGAAGAGTCTCTATTCTTGTACTTACGCGGCAGTTTGCCTTTTGTATTTCATTCCGATGCGATTTCTGTGTTTCATCGTCAATGTGAATGTCCAAGGAATGCATTGAACCTGGAGTGGTGCATCGGAAACTAATACTGGTCTCACAGGGAATGCTCAAAGCACCGACTGTAAGATGAGTCACTATTCTTGTACTTAAGTCGACATTGTGCCCTTTGTATTTAATTCCGATGCGATTTCTGTGTTTCATCGTCAATGTGAAGGTCCTAGGAATACATTGAACCTGCTGAGGTGTATCGGAAACTAATACTGGTCTCACAGGGAATGCTGAAAGCACCGACTGTAAGAAGAGTCTCTATTCTTGTACTTAAGACGGCATTGTGCCTTTTGTATTTAATTCCGATGCGATTTCTGTGTTTAATCGTCAATGTGAATGTCCAAGGAATACATTGAACCTGCAGTGGTCTATCGGAAACTAATACTGGTCTCACAGGGAATGCTCAAAGCACCGACTGTAAGAAGAGTCTCTATTCTTGTACTTAAGGCGACATTGTGCATTTTGTATTTAATTCCGATTCGATTTCTGTGTTTCACCGTCAATGTGAGGGTCCTAGGAATACATTGACCCTGCAGAGGTGTATCGGAAGCTAATACTGGTCTCACAGGGAATTCTGAAAGAACCGACTGTAAGAAGAGTCCCTATTCTTGTACTTACGCGGCAGTTTGCCTTTTTTATTTCATTCCGATGCGATATCCGTGTTTCATCGTTAATGTGAATGTCCAAGGAATACATTGAACCTGGAGTGGTGTATCAGAAACTAATACTGGTCTCACAGGGAATGCTCAAAGCACCGACTGTAAGAAGAGTCTCTATTCTAGTACTTAATACGGCATTTCGCCTTTTGTATTTAATTCCGATGCGATTTCTGTGTTTCATCGTCAATGTGAAGGTCCAAGGAATACATTGAACCTGCAGTGGTGTATCAGAAACTACTACTGGTCTCAAAAGGAATGCTTAATGCACCGACTGTAAGAAGAGTCTCTATTCTTGTACTTAAAGCGCCATTGCGCATTTTGTATTTAATTCCGATGCGATTTCTGTGTTTCATCGTCAATGTGTAGGTGCAAGGAATACATTGAACCTGCAGTGGTATATCGGAGACTAATACTGGTCTCACAAGGAGTGCTCAAAACACCGACTGTAAGAAAAGTCTCTATTCTTGTACTTAAGGCGGCATTGCAACTTTTGTATTTAATTCCGATGCGATTTCTGTGTTTCATCGTCAAAGTGAAGGTCCAAGGAATACATTGAACCTGTAGTGGTGTATCGGAAACTAATACTGGTCTCACAGGGAATGCTCAAAGCACCGACTGTAAGAAGAGTCTCTATTCTTGTACTTAAGGCGACTTTGTGCCTTTTGTATTTAATTCCGCTGCGATTTCTGTGTTTCATCGTCAATGTGAAGGTCCTAGGAATACATTGAACCTGCTGAGGTGTATCGGAAACTAATACTGGTCTCACAGGGAATGCTGAAAGCACCGACTGTAGGAAGAGTCTCTATTCTTGTACTTAAGACGGCATTGTGCCTAATGTATTTCATTCCGATGCGATTTCTGTGTACCATTGTCAATGTGAAGAACCAAGGAATGCATTGAACCTGCAGTAGTGTATCGGAAACTAATACTGGTCTCACAGGGAATGCTCAAAGCACCGACTGGAAGAAGAGTCTCTATTCTAGTACTTAAGGCGACATTGCGTCTTTTGTATTTAATTCCGATGCGATTTCTGTGTTTCATCGTCAATGTGAAGGTCCAAGGAATACATTGAACCTGCAGTGGTGTATCGGTAACTAATACTGGTCTCACAGGTAATGCTCATAGCACCAACTGAGAGAAGAGTCTCTATTCTTGTACTTAAGACCAACTGAGAGAAGAGTCTCTATTCTTGTTCTTAAGACGGCATTGAGCCTTTTGTATTTAATTCCGATTCGATTTCTGTGTTTCATCGTTAATGTGAAGGTCCAAGGAATACATTGAACCTAAAGTGGTTTTTCAGAAACTAATACTGGTTTCAAAGGGAATGCTCAATGCACAGACTGTAAGAAGAGTCTCTATTCTTGTACTTAAAGCGCCATTGCGCATTTTGTATTTAATTCCGAAGCGATTTCAGTGTTTCTCCGTCAATGTGTAGGTGCAAGGAATACATTGAACCTGCAGTGGTATATCGGAAACTAATACTGGTCTCACAGGGAGTGCTCAAAACACCGACTGTAAGAAAAGTCTCTATTCTTGTACTTAAGGCGGCATTGCAACTTTTGTATTTAATTCCGATGCGATTTCTGTGTTTCATCGGCAATGTGAAGGTCCAAGGAATACATTGAACCTGCAGTGGTGTATCGGAAACTAATACTGGTCTCACAGGGAATGCTCAAAGCAACGACTGTAAGAAGAGTATCTATTCTTGTACTTATGACGGCATTGTGCCTTTTGTAATTAATTCCGATGCGATTTCTGTGCTTCATCGTCAATGTGAAGGTCCAAGGAATACATTGAACCTGCAGTGGTGTATCAGAAACAAATACTGGTCCCAAAGGGAATGCTCAAAGCACCGACTGTAAGAAGAGTCTCTATTCTTGTACTTATGACGGCATTGTGCCTTTTGTAATTAATTCCGATGCGATTTCGTTGTTTCATCGTCAATGTGATGGTCCAAGGAATACATTGAACCTGCAGTGGTGTATTAGAAACTAATACTGGTCTCACAGGGAATGCTCAAAGCACCGACTGTAAGAAGAGTCTCTATTCTAGTACTTAAGGCGACATTGCGTCTTTTGTATTTAATTCCGATGCGATTTCTGTGTTTCATCGTCAATGTGAAGGTCCAAGGATTACATTGAACCTGCAGTGGTGTATCGGAAACTAATACTGGTCTCACAGGGTATGCTCAAGGCACCGACTGTAAGCAGAGTCACTATTCTTGTACTTAAGGCGACATTGTGCTTTTTGTATTTAATTCCGATGGGATTTCTGTGTTTCATCGTCAATGTGAAGGTCCTACGAATACATTGAACCTGCTGAGGTGTATCGGAAACTAAAACAGGTCTCACAGGGAATGCTGAAAGCACCGACTGTAAGAAGAGTCTCTATTCTTGTACTTACGCGGCAGTTTGCCTTTTGTATTTCATTCCGATGCTATTTCTGCGTTTCATCGTCAATGTTAAGGTCCAAGGAATACATTGAACGTGGAGTGGTGTATCGGAAACTAATTCTGGTCTCACAGGGAATGCTCAAAGCACCGACTGTAAGAAGAGTCTCTATTCTTGTACTTAAGGCGACATTGTGCTTTTTGTATTTAATTCCGATGCGATTTCCGTGTTTCATCGTCAATGTGAAGGTCCTACGAATACATTGAACCTGCTGAGGTGTATCGGAAACTAATACTGGTCTCACAGGGAATGCTCAAAGCACCGACTGTAAGAAGAGTCTCTATTCTTGTACTTATGACGGCATTGTGCCTTTTGTAATTAATTCCGATGCGATTTCTGTGTTTCAACGTCAATGTGAAGGTCCAAGGAATACATTGAAACTGGAGTGGTGTTTCGGAAGCTAATACTGGTCTCACGGGGAATGCTCAAAGCACCGACTGATGGAAGAGTCGCTATTCTTGTAATTAAGGTGGCATTGTGCCTTTTGTATTTATTTCCGATGCGATTTCTGTGTTTCATCGTTAATGTGAATGTCCAAGGAATACATTGAACCTGGAGAGGTGTATCGGAAACTAATTCTGGTCTCACAGGGAATGCTCAAAGCACCGACAGTAAGAAGAGTCTCTATTCTTGTACTTAAGGCGGCATTGCGCCTTTTGTATTTAATTCCAATGCGATTTCTGTGTTTCATCGTCAATGTGAAGTTGCAAGGAATACATTGAACCTGCAGTGGTGTATTGGATTCTAATACTGGTCTCACTGGGAATGCTCAAAGCACCGACTGTAAGAAGAGTCTCTATTCTTGTACTTAAGGCGGCATTGCACCTTTTGTATTTAATTCCGATGCTATTTCTGTGTTTCATCGTCAATGTGAAGGTCCAAGGAATACATTGAACCTGCAGTGGTGTATCGGAAACTAATACTGGTCTCACAGGCAATGCTCAAAGCACCGACTGTAAGAAGAGTCTCTATTCTTGTACTCATGACGGCATTGTGCCTTTTGTAATTAATTCCGATGCGATTTCTGTGTTTCATCGTCAATGTGAAGGTCCAAGGAATACATTGAACCTGCAGTGGTGTATTAGCAACTAATACTGGTCTCACAGGGAATGCTCAAAGCACCGACTGTAAGAAGAATCTCTATTCTTTTACTTAAGGCGGCATTGCGCCTTTTGTATTTAATTCCGATGCGATTTCTGTGTTTCAACGTCAATGTGAAGGTCCAAGGAATACATTGAACCTGGAGTGGTGTATCGGAAACTAATACTGGTTTCACAGGGAATGCTCAAAGCACCGACTGTAAGAAGAGTCTCTATTCTTGTACTTAAGGTGGCATTGTGCCTTTTGTATTTATTTCCGATGCGATTTCTGTGCTTCATCGTCAATGTGAAGTTGCAAGGAATACATTGAACCTGCAGTGGTGTATTGGAATCTAATACTGGTCTCACAGGGAATGCTCAAAGCACCGACTGTAAGAAGAGTCTCTATTGTTGTACTTAAGTCGACATTGTGCCCTTTGTATTTAATTCCGATGCGATTTCTGTGTTTCATCGTCAATGTGAAGGTCCTAGGAATACATTGAACCTGCTGAGGTGTATCGAAAACTAATACTGGTCTCACAGGTAATGGTGAAAGCACCGACTGTAAGAAGAGTCTCTATTCTTGTACTTAAGACGGCATTGTGCCTTTTGTATTTAATTCCGATGCGATTTCTGTGTTTCATCGTCAATGTGAAGGTCCAAGGAATACATTGAACCTGCAGTGGTGTATCGGAAACTAATACTGGTCTCACAGGGAATGCTCAAAGCACCGACTGTAAGAAGAGTCTCTATTCTTGTACTTAAGGCGACATTGTGCTTTTTGTATTTAATTCCGATTCGATTTCTGTGTTTCACCGTCAATGTCAGGGTCCTAGGAATACATTGACCCTGCTGAGGTGTTTCGGAAGCTAATACTGGTCTCACAGGGAATTCTGAAAGCACCGACTGTAAGAAGAGTCCCTATTCTTGTACTTACGCGGCAGTTTGCCTTTTTTATTTCATTCCGATGCGATATCCGTGTTTCATCGTTAATGTGAATGTCCAAGGAATACATTGAACCTGGAGTGGTGTATCGGAAACTAATTCTGGTCTCACAGGGATTGCTCAAACCACCGACTGTAAGAAGAGTCTCTATGCTTGTACTTAAGGCGGCATTGCGCCTTTTGTATTTAATTCCGATGCGATTTCTGTGTTTCATCGTCAATGTGAAGGTGCAAGGAATACATTGAACCTGCAGTGGTGTATCGGAAACTAATACTGGTCTCACAGGGAATGCTCAAAGCACCGACTGTAAGAAGAGTCTCTATTCTTGTACTTAAGGCGGCATTGCACCTTTTGTATTTAATTCCGATGCGATTTCTGAGTTTCATCGTCAATGTGAAGGTCCAAGGAATACATTGAACCCGCAGTGGTGTATCGGAATCTAATACTGGTCTCACAGGGAATGCTCAAAGCAACGACTGTAAGAAGAGTCTCTATTCTTGTACTTATGACGGCATTGTGCCTTTTGTAATTAATTCCTATGCGATTTCTGTGTTTCATCATCAATGTGATGGTCCAAGGAATACATTGAACCTGCAGTGGTGTATCAGAAACTAATACTGGTCTCACAGGGAATGCTCAAAGCACCGACTGTAAGAAGAGTCTCTATTCTTGTACTTAAGGCAGCATTTCGCCTTTTGTATTTAATTCCGATGCGATTTCTGTGTTTCATTGTCAATGTGAAGGTCCAAGGAATACATTGAACCTGCAGTGGTGTATCGGAAACTACTACTGGTCTCAAAGGGAATGCTCAATGCACCGACTGTAAGAAGAGTCTCTATTCTTGTACTTAAAGCGCCATTGCGCATTTTGTATTTAATTCCGATGAGATTTCTGTGTTTCATCGTCAATGTGTAGGTGCAAGGAATACATTGAACCTGCAGTGGTATATCGGAAACTAATACTGGTCTCACAAGGAGTGCTCAAAACACCGACTGTAAGAAAAGTCTCTATTCCTGTACTTAAGGCGGCATTGCAACTTTTGTATTTAATTCCGATGCGATTTCTGTGTTTCATCGTCAATGTGAAGGTCCTAGGAATACATTGAACCTGCTGAGGTGTATCGGAACCTAATACTGGTCTCACAGGGAATCCTGAAAGCACCGACTGTAGGAAGAGTCTCTATTCTTGTACTTAAGACGGCATTGTGCCTAATGTATTTCATTCCGATGCGATTTCTGTGTATCATTGTCAATGTGAAGCTCCAAGGAATACATTGAACCTGCAGTGGTGTATCGGAAACTAATACTGGTATCACAGGGAATGCTCAAAGCACCGACTGTAAGAAGAGTCTCTATTCTTGTACTTAAGGCGACATTGCGTCTTTTGTATTTAATTCCGATGCGATTTCTGTGTTTCATCGTCAATGTGAAGGTCCAAGGAATACATTGAACCTGCAGTGGTGTATCGGAAACTAATACTGGTCTCACAGGTAATGCTCATAGCACCAACTGAGAGAAGAGTCTCTATTCTTGTACTTAAGACGGCATTGAGCCTTTTGTATTTAATTCCGATTCGATTTCTGTGTTTCATCGTTAATGTGAAGGTCCAAGGAATACATTGAACCTACAGTGGTTTATCAGAAACTAATACTGGTCTCAAAGGGAATGCTCAATGCACAGACTGCAAGAATAGTCTCTATTCTTGTACTTAAAGCGCCATTGCGCATTTTGTATTCAATTCCGAAGCGATTTCTGTGTTTCATCGTCAATGTGTAGGTGCAAGGAATACATTGAACCTGCAGTGGTATTTCGGAAACTAATACTGGTCTCACAGGGAGTGCTCAAAACACCGACTGTAAAAAAAGTCTCTATTCTTGTACTTAAGGCGGCATTGCAACTTTTGTATTTAATTCCGATGCGATTTCTGTGTTTCATCGTCGATGTGAAGGTCCAAGGAATACATTGAACCTGCAGTGGTGTATCGGAAACTAATACTGGTCTCACAGGGAATGCTCAAAGCAACGACTGTAAGAAGCGTATCTATTCTTGTACTAATGACGGCATTGTGCCTTTTGTAATTAATTCCGAAGCGATTTCTGTGCTTCATCGTCAATGTGAAGGTCCACGGAATACATTGAACCTGCAGTGGTGCATCAGAAACAAATACTGGTCTCAAAGGGAATGCTAAAAGCACCGACTGTAAGAAGAGTCTCTATTCTTGTACTTATGACGGCATTGTGCCATTTGTAATTATTTCCGATGCGATTTCGGTGTTTCATCGTCAATGTGATGGTCCAAGGAATACATTGAACCTGCAGTGGTGTATTAGAAACTAATACTGGTCTCACAGGGAATGCTCAAAGCACCGACTGTAAGAAGAGTCTCTATTCTTGTACTTAAGGCGGCATTGCACCTTTTGTATTTAATTCCGATGCGATTTCTGAGTTTCATCGTCAATGTGAAGGTCCAAGGAATACATTGAACCCGCAGTGGTGTATCGGAATCTAATACTGGTCTCACAGGGAATGCTCAAAGCAACGACTGTAAGAAGAGTCTCTATTCTTGTACTTATGACGGCATTGTGCCTTTTGTAATTAATTCCTATGCGATTTCTGTGTTTCATCATCAATGTGAAGGTCCAAGGAATACATTGAACCTGCAGTGGTGTATCAGAAACTAATACTGGTCTCACAGGGAATGCTCAAAGCACCGACTGTAAGAAGAGTCTCTATTCTTGTACTTAAGGCAGCATTTCGCCTTTTGTATTTAATTCCGATGCGATTTCTGTGTTTCATTGTCAATGTGAAGGTCCAAGGAATACATTGTACCTGCAGTGGTGTATCGGAAACTACTACTGGTCTCAAAGGGAATGCTCAATGCACCGACTGTAAGAAGAGTCTCTATTCTTGCACTTAAAGCGCCATTGCGCATTTTGTATTTAATTCCGATGAGATTTCTGTGTTTCATCGTCAATGTGTAGGTGCAAGGAATACATTGAACCTGCAGTGGTATATCGGAAACTAATACTGGTCTCACAAGGAGTGCTCAAAACACCGACTGTAAGAAAAGTCTCTATTCCTGTACTTAAGGCGGCATTGCAACTTTTGTATTTAATTCCGATGCGATTTCTGTGTTTCATCGTCAAAGCGAAGGTCCAAGGAATACATTGAACCTGTAGTGGTGTATCGGAAACTAATACTGGTCTCACAGGGAATGCTCAAAGCACCGACTGTAAGAAGAGTCTCTATTCTTGTACTTAAGGCGACATTGTGCCTTTTGTATTTAATTCCGATGCGATTTCTGTGTTTCATCGTCAATGTGAAGGTCCTAGGAATACATTGAACCTGCTGAGGTGTATCGGAACCTAATACTGGTCTCACAGGGAATCCTGAAAGCACCGACTGTAGGAAGAGTCTCTATTCTTGTACTTAAGACGGCATTGTGCCTAATGTATTTCATTCCTATGCGATTTCTGTGTATCATTGTCAATGTGAAGCTCCAAGGAATACATTGAACCTGCAGTGGTGTATCGGAAACTAATACTGGTATCACAGGGAATGCTCAAAGCACCGACTGTAAGAAGAGTCTCTATTCTTGTACTTAAGGCGACATTGCGTCTTTTGTATTTAATTCCGATGCGATTTCTGTGTTTCATCGTCAATGTGAAGGTCCAAGGAATACATTGAACCTGCAGTGGTGTATCGGAAACTAATACTGGTCTCACAGGTAATGCTCATAGCACCAACTGAGAGAAGAGTCTCTATTCTTGTACTTAAGACGGCATTGAGCCTTTTGTATTTAATTCCGATTCGATTTCTGTGTTTCATCGTTAATGTGAAGGTCCAAGGAATACATTGAACCTACAGTGGTTTATCAGATACTAATACTGGTCTCAAAGGGAATGCTCAATGCACAGACTGCAAGAATAGTCTCTATTCTTGTACTTAAAGCGCCATTGCGCATTTTGTATTCAATTCCGAAGCGATTTCTGTGTTTCATCGTCAATGTGTAGGTGCAAGGAATACATTGAACCTGCAGTGGTATTTCGGAAACTAATACTGGTCTCACAGGGAGTGCTCAAAACACCGACTGTAAAAAAAGTCTCTATTCTTGTACTTAAGGCGGCATTGCAACTTTTGTATTTAATTCCGATGCGATTTCTGTGTTTCATCGTCAATGTGAAGGTCCAAGGAATACATTGAACCTGCAGTGGTGTATCGGAAACTAATACTGGTGTCACAGGGAATGCTCAAAGCAACGACTGTAAGAAGCGTATCTATTCTTGTACTTATGACGGCATTGTGCCTTTTGTAATTAATTCCGAAGCGATTTCTGTGCTTCATCGTCAATGTGAAGGTCCATGGAATACATTGAACCTGCAGTGGTGCATCAGAAACAAATACTGGTCTCAAAGGGAATGCTAAAAGCACCGACTGTAAGAAGAGTCTCTATTCTTGTACTTATGACGGCATTGTGCCATTTGTAATTATTTCCGATGCGATTTCGGTGTTTCATCGTCAATGTGATGGTCCAAGGAATACATTGAACCTGCAGTGGTGTATTAGAAACTAATACTGGTCTCACAGGGAATGCTCAAAGCACCGACTGTAAGAAGAGTCTCTATTCTTGTACTTAAGGCGGCATTGCGCCTTTTCTATTTAATTCCGATGCGATTTCTGTGTTTCAATGTCAATGTTAAGGTCCAAGGAATACATTGAACCTGGAGTGGTGTATCGGAAACTAATACTGGTCTCACAGGGAATGCTCCAACCACCGACTGTAAGAAGAGTCTCTATTCTTGTACTTAAGGTGGCATTGTGCCTTTTGTATTTATTTCCGATGCGATTTCTGTGTTTCATCGTCAATGTGAAGGTCCAAGGAATTCATTGAAACTGCTGAGGTGTATCGGAAACTAATACTGGTCTCACAGGGAAAGCTGAAAGCACCGACTGTAAGAGGAGTCTCTATTCTTGTACTTAAGACGGCATTGTGCCTTTTGTATTTAATTCCGATGCGATTTCTTTGTTTCATCGTCAATGGGAATGTCCAAGGAATACATTGGACCTGGAGTGGTGTATCGGAAACTAATTCTGTGCTGACAGGGAATGCTCAAAGCACCGACTGTAAGAAGAGTCCCTATTCTTGTAGTTATGGCGGCATTGCGCCTTTTGTATTTAATTCCGATGCGATTTCTGTGTTTCATCGTCAATGTGAAGGTCCTACGAATACATTGAACTTGCTGAGGTGTATCGGAAACTAAAACTGGTCTCACAGGGAATGCTGAAAGCACCGACTGTAAGAAGAGTCTCTATTCTAGTACTTACGCGGCAGTTTGCCTTTTGTATTTCATTCCGATGCGATTTCTGTGTTTCATCGTCAATGTGAAGGTCCAAGGAATACATTGAACCTGGAGTGGTGTATCGGAAACTAATTCTGGTCTCACAGGGAATGCTCAAAGCACCGACTGTAAGAAGAGTCTCTATTCTAGTACTTAAGGCGACATTGTGCTTTTTGTATTTAATTCCGATGCGACTTCTGTGTTTCATCGTCAATGTGAAGGTCCTACGAATACGTTGAACCTGCTGAGGTGTATCGGAAACTAATACTGGTCTCACAGGGAATGCTGAAAGCACCGACTGTAAGAAGAGTCTCTATTCTTGTACCTACTCGGCAGTTTGCCTTTTGTATTTAATTCCGATGCGATTTCTGTGTTTCATCGTCAATGTGAAGGTCCTAGGAATACATTGAACCTGCTGAGGTGTATCGGAAACTAATACTGGTCTCACAGGGAATGCTCAAAGCACCGACTGTAAGAAGAGTCTCTATTCTTGTACTTATGACGGCATTGTGCCTTTTGTAATTAATTCCGATGCGATTTCTGTGTTTCAACGTCAATGTGAAGGTCCAAGGAATACATTGAAACTGGAGTGGTGTATCGGAAGCTAATACTGGTCTCACGGGGAATGCTCAAAGCACCGACTGAAGGAAGAGTCTCTATTCTTGTAATTAAGGTGGCATTGTGCCTTTTGTTCTTATTTCCGATGCGATTTCTGTGTTCCATCGTCAATGTGAAGGTCCAAGGAATACATTGAACCTGCAGTGGTGTATCGGAAACTAATACTGGTCTCACAGGGAATGCTGAAAACACCGACTGTAAGAAGAGTCTCTATTCTTGTACTTACGCGGCAGTTTGCCTTTTGTATTTAATTCCGATGCGATTTCTGTGTTTCATCGTCAATGTGAAGGTCCTAGGAATACATTGAACCTGCTGAGGTGTCTCGGAAACTAATACTGGTCTCACAGGGAGTGCTGAAAGCACCGACTGTAGGAAGAGTCTCTATTCTTGTACTTAAGACGGCATTGTGCCTTTTGTATTTAATTCCGATGCGATTTCTGTGTTTCACCGTCAATGTGAAGGTCCTAGGAATACATTGAACCAGCAGAGGTGTATCGGAGGCTAATACTGGTCTCACAGGGAATTCTGAATGCACCGACTGTAAGAAGAGTCCCTATTGTACTTGCGCGGCAGTTTGCCTTTTGTATTTAATTCCGATGCGGTTTCTGTGTTTCATCGTCAATGTGAAGGTCCTAGGAATACATTGAACCTGCTGAGGTGTATCGGAAACTACTACTGGTCTCACAGGGAATGCTGAAAGCACCGACTGTAAGAAGAGTCTCTATTCTTGTACTTAAGACGGCATTGTGTCTTTTGTATTTAATTCCGATGCGATTTCTGTGTTTCACCGTCAATGTGTAGGTCCTAGGAATACATTGAACCAGCAGAGGTGTATCGGAAGCTAATACTGGTCTCACAGGGAATTCTGGAAGCACCGACTGTAAGAAGAGTCTCTATTCTTGTACTTACGCGGCAGTTTGCCTTTTGTACTTCATTCCGATGCGATATCTGTGTATCATCGTTAATGTGAATGTCCAAGGAATACATTGAACCTGGAGTGGTGTATCGGAAACTAATTCTGGTCTCACGGGGAATGCTCAAAGCACCGACTGTAAGAAGAGTCTCTATTCTTGTACTTAAGGTGGCATTGTGCGTTTTGTATTTATTTCCGATGCGATTTCTGTGTATCATCGTCAATGTGAAGGTCCTAGGAGTACATTGAACCTGCTGAGGTGTGTCGGAAACTAATACTGGTCTCACAGGGAAAGCTGAAAGCACCGACTGTTATAAGAGTCTCTATTCTTTACATAAGACGGCATTGTGCCTTTTGTATTTAATTCCGATGCGATTTCTGTGTTTCATCGTCAATGTGAATGTCCAAGGAATACATTGAACCTGGAGTGGTGTATCGGAAAACTAATTCTGGTCTCACAGGGAATGCTCAAAGCACCGACTGTAAGAAGAGTCTCTATTCTTGTAGTTAAGGCGGCATTGCGCCTTTTGTATTTAATTCCGATGCGATTTCTGTGTTTCATCGTCAATGTGAAGGTCCTAGGAATACATTGAACCTGCAGAGGTGTATCGGAAGCTAATACTGGTCTCACAGGGAATTCTGAAAGCACCGACTGTAAGAAGAGTCTCTATTCTTGTACTTACGCGGCAGTTTGCCTTTTGTATTTCATTCCGATGCGATATCTATGTTTCATCGTTAATGTGAATGTCCAAGGAATACATTGAACCTGGAGTGGTGTATCGGAAACTAATTCTGGTCTCACAGGGAATGCTCAATGCACCGACTGTAAGAAGAGTCTCTATTCTTGTACTTAAGGCGGCATTGCGCTTTTGTATTTAATTCCGATGCGATTTCTGTGTTTCATCGTCAATGTGAAGTTGCAAGGAATACATTGAACCTGCAGTGGTGTATTGGAATCTAATACTGGTCTCACAGGGAATGCTCAAAGCACCGACTGTAAGAAGAGTCTCTATTCTTGTACTTAAGGCGGCATTGCACCTTTTGTATTTAATTCCGATGCTATTTCTGTGTTTCATCGTCATTGTGAAGGTCCAAGGAATACATTGAACCTGCAGTGGTGTATCGGAAACTAATACTGGTCTCACAGGGAATGCTCAAAGCACCGACTGTAAGAAGAGTCTCTATTCTTGTACTTATGACGGCATTGTGCCTTTTGTAATTAATTCCGATGCGATTTCTGTGTTTCATCGTCAATGTGAAGGTCCAAGGAATACATTGAACCTCCAGTGGTGTATTAGAAACTAATACTGGTCTCACAGGGAATGCTCAAACCACCGACTGTAAGAAGAGTCTCTATTCTTGTACTTAAGGCGGCATTGCGCCTTTTGTATTTAATTCCGAAGCGATTTCTGTGTTTCATCGTCAATGTGAAGGTCCTAGGAGTACATTGAGCCTGCTGAGGTGTGTCGGAAACTAATACTGGTCTCACAGGGAAAGCTGAAAGCACCGACTGTAAGAAGAGTCTCTATTCTTGTACTTAAGACGGCATTGTGCCTTTTGTATTCAATTCCGATGCGATTTCTGTGTTTCATCGTCAATGTGAATGTCCAAGGAATACATTGAACCTGGAGTGGTGTATTGGAAACTAATACTGGTCTCACAGGGTATGCTCAAAGCACCGACTGTAAGCAGAGTCACTATTCTTGTACTTAAGGCGACATTGTGCCTTTTGTATTTAATTCCGATGCGATTTCTGTGTATCATCGTCAATGTGAAAGTCCTACGAATACATTGAACCTGCTGAGGTGTAACGGAAATTAATACTGGTCTCACAGGGAATGCTGAGAGCACCGACTGTAAGGAGAGTCTCTATTCTTGTACTTACGCGGCAGTTTGCCTTTTGTGTTTCATTCCGATGCGATTTCTGTGTTTCATCGTCAATGTGAAGGTCCAATTAATACATTGAACCTGGAGTGGTGTATCGGATACTAATTCTGTTCTCACAGGGAATGCTCAAAGCACCGACTGAAAGAAGGGTCTCTGTTCTTGTACTTAAGGCGACATTGTGCTTTTTGTATCTAATTCCGATGCGATTTCTGTGTTTCATCGTCAATGTGAAGGTCCAAGGAATACATTGAACCTGCAGTGGTGTATCGGAAACTAATACTGGTCTCACAGGTAATGCTCATAGCACCAACTGTAAGAAGAGTCTCTATTCTTGTACTTAAGACGGCATTGAGCCTTTTGTATTTAATTCCGATGCGATTTCTGTGTTTCATTGTCAATGTGAAGGTCCAAGGAATACATTGAACCTGCAGTGGTGTATCAGAAATTACTACTGGTCTCAAACGGGAATGCTCAAAGCACCGACTGTAAGAAGAGTCTCTATTCTTGTACTTAAGGCAGCATTGCGCGTTTTGTATTTAATTCCGACGCGATTTCTGTGTTTCATCGTCAATGTGAAGGTGCAAGGAATACATTGAACCTGTAGTGGTGTATCGGAAACTAATACTGGTCTCACAAGGAGTGCTCAAAACACCGACTGTAAGAAAAGTCTCTATTCTTGTACTTAAGGCGGCATTGCAACTTTTGTATTTATTTCCGATGCGATTTCTGTGTTTCATCGTCAATGTGAAGGTCCAAGGAATACATTGAACCTGTAGTGGTGTATCGGAAACTAATACTGGACTCACAGGGAATGCTCAAAGCACCGACTGTAAGAAGAGTCTCTATTCTTGTACTTAAGGCGACATTGTGCCTTTTGTATTTAATTCCGATCCGATTTCTGTGTTTCATCGTCAATGTGAAGGTCCTACGAATACATTGAACCTGCTGAGGTGTATCGGAAACTAATACTGGTCTCACAGGGAATGCTGAAAGCACCGACTGTAGGAAGAGTCTCTATTCTTGTACTTAAGACGGCATTGTGCCTAATGTATTTCATTCCGATGCGATTTCTGTGTATCATTGTCAATGTGAAGGTCCAAGGAATACATTGAACCTGCAGTGGTGTATCGGATACTAATACTGGTCTCACAGGGAATGCTCAAAGCACCGACTGTAAGAAGAGTCTCTATTCTTGTACTTAAGGCGACATTGCGTCTTTTGTATTTAATTCCGATGCGATTTCTGTGTTTCATCGTCAATGTGAAGGTCCAAGGAATACATTGAATCTGCAGTGGTGTATCGGAAACTAATACTGGTCTCACAGGTAATGCTCATAGCACCAACTGTACGAAGAGTCTCTATTCTTGTACTTAAGACGGCATTGAGCCTTTTGTATTTAATTCCGATTCAATTTCTGTGTTTCATCGTTAATGTGAAGGTCCAAGGAATACATTGAACATACATTGGTTTATCAGAAACTACTACTGGTCTCAATGGGAATGCTCAATGCACAGACTGTAAGAAGAGTCTCTATTCTTGTACTTATGACGGCATTGTGCCATTTGTAATCAATTCCGATGCGATTTCGGTGTTTCATCGTCAATGTGAAGGACCAAGGAATACATTGAACCTGCAGTGGTGTATTAGAAACTAATACTGGTCTCACAGGGAATGCTCAAAGCACCGACTGTAAGAAGAGTCTCTATTCTTGTACTTAAGGCGGCATTGCGCCTTTTCTATTTAGTTCCGATGCGATTTCTGTGTTTCAATGTCAATGTTAAGGTCCAAGGAATACATTGAACCTGGAGTGGTGTATCGGAAACTAATACTGGTCTCACAGGGAATGCTCCAACCACCGACTGTAAGAAGAGTCTCTATTCTTGTACTTAAGGTGGCATTGTGCCTTTTGTATTTAATTAAGATGCGATTTCTGTGTTTCATCGTCAATGTGAAGGTCCTACGAATACATTGAACCTGCTGAGGTGTATCGGAAACTAAAACTGGTCTCACAGGTAATGCTGAAAGCACCGACTGTAAGAAGAGTCTCTATTCTTGTACTTACGCGGCAGTTTGCCTTTTGTATTTCATTCCGATGCGATTTCTGTGTTTCATCGTCAATGTGAAGGTCCTAGGAATACATTGAAACTGCTGAGGTGTATCGGAAACTAATACTGGTCTCACAGGGAAAGCTGAAAGCACCGACTGTAAGAGGAGTCTCTATTCTTGTACTTAAGACGGCATAGTGCCTTTTGTATTTAATTCCGATGCGATTTCTTTGTTTCATCGTCAATGTGAAAGTCCAAGGAATACATTGGACCTGGAGTGGTGTATCGGAAACTAATTCTGGTCTGACAGGGAATGCTCAAAGCACCGACTGTAAGAAGAGTCACTATTCTTGTACTTAAGGCGACATTGTGCCTTTTGTATTTAATTAAGATGCGATTTCTGTGTTTCATCGTCAATGTGAAGGTCCTACGAATACATTGAACCTGCTGAGGTGTATCGGAAACTAAAACTGGTCTCACAGGTAATGCTGAAAGCACCGACTGTAAGAAGAGTCTCTATTCTTGTACTTACGCGGCAGTTTGCCTTTTGTATTTCATTCCGATGCGATTTCTGTGTTTCATCGTCAATGTGAAGGTCCAAGGAATACATTGAACCTGGAGTGGTGTATCGGAAACTAATTCTGGTCTCACAGGGAATGCTCAAAGCACCGACTGTAAGAAGAGTCTCTATTCTTGTACTTAAGGCGACATTGCGCTTTTTGTATTTAATTCCGATGCGATTTCTGTGTTTCATCGTCAATGAGAAGGTCCTACGAATACATTGAAGCTGCTGAGGTGTATCGGAAACTAATACTGGTCTCACAGGGAATGCTGTAAGCACCGACTGTAAGAAGAGTCTCTATTCTTGTACTTACGCGGCAGTTTGCCTTTTGTATTTAATTCCGATGGGATTTCTGTGTTTCATCGTTAATGTGAAGGTCCTAGGAATACATCGAACCTGCTGAGGTTTATCGGAAACTAATACTGGTCTCACAGGGAATGCTCAAAGCACCGACTGTAAGAAGAGTCTCTATTCTTGTACTTAAGGCGACATTGCGTCTTTTGTATTTAATTCCGATGCGATTTCTGTGTTTCATCGTCAATGTGAAGGTCCAAGGAATACATTGAATCTGCAGTGGTGTATCGGAAACTAATACTGGTCTCACAGGTAATGCTCATAGCACCAACTGTACGAAGAGTCTCTATTCTTGTACTTAAGACGGCATTGAGCCTTTTGTATTTAATTCCGATTCAATTTCTGTGTTTCATCGTTAATGTGAAGGTCCAAGGAATACATTGAACATACATTGGTTTATCAGAAACTACTACTGGTCTCAATGGGAATGCTCAATGCACAGACTGTAAGAAGAGTCTCTATTCTTGTACTTATGACGGCATTGTGCCATTTGTAATCAATTCCGATGCGATTTCGGTGTTTCATCGTCAATGTGAAGGACCAAGGAATACATTGAACCTGCAGTGGTGTATTAGAAACTAATACTGGTCTCACAGGGAATGCTCAAAGCACCGACTGTAAGAAGAGTCTCTATTCTTGTACTTAAGGCGGCATTGCGCCTTTTCTATTTAGTTCCGATGCGATTTCTGTGTTTCAATGTCAATGTTAAGGTCCAAGGAATACATTGAACCTGGAGTGGTGTATCGGAAACTAATACTGGTCTCACAGGGAATGCTCCAACCACCGACTGTAAGAAGAGTCTCTATTCTTGTACTTAAGGTGGCATTGTGCCTTTTGTATTTAATTAAGATGCGATTTCTGTGTTTCATCGTCAATGTGAAGGTCCTACGAATACATTGAACCTGCTGAGGTGTATCGGAAACTAAAACTGGTCTCACAGGTAATGCTGAAAGCACCGACTGTAAGAAGAGTCTCTATTCTTGTACTTACGCGGCAGTTTGCCTTTTGTATTTCATTCCGATGCGATTTCTGTGTTTCATCGTCAATGTGAAGGTCCTAGGAATACATTGAAACTGCTGAGGTGTATCGGAAACTAATACTGGTCTCACAGGGAAAGCTGAAAGCACCGACTGTAAGAGGAGTCTCTATTCTTGTACTTAAGACGGCATAGTGCCTTTTGTATTTAATTCCGATGCGATTTCTTTGTTTCATCGTCAATGTGAAAGTCCAAGGAATACATTGGACCTGGAGTGGTGTATCGGAAACTAATTCTGGTCTGACAGGGAATGCTCAAAGCACCGACTGTAAGAAGAGTCCCTATTCTTGTAGTTATGGCGGCATTGCGCCTTTTGTAATTAATTCCGATGCGATTTCTGTGTTTCATCGTCAATGTGAAGGTCCTAGGAATACATTGAACCTGCTGAGGTGTATCGGAAACTAATACTGGTCTCACAGGGAATGCTGAAAGCACCGACTGTAAGAAGAGTCTCTATTCTTGTACTTATGCGGCAGTTTGCCTTTTGTATTTCATTCCGATGCGATTTCTGTGTTTCATCGTCAATGTGAAGGTCCAAGGATTACATTGAACCTGCAGTGGTGTATCGGAAACTAATACTGGTCTCACAGGGTATGCTCAAAGCACCGACTGTAAGAAGAGTCACTATTCTTGTACTTAAGGCGACATTGTGCCTTTTGTATTTAATTAAGATGCGTATTCTGTGTTTCATCGTCAATGTGAAGGTCCTACGAATACATTGAACCTGC
The DNA here is from genome assembly GCF_021461395.2 of Schistocerca americana. Classification (NCBI taxonomy): domain Eukaryota; kingdom Metazoa; phylum Arthropoda; class Insecta; order Orthoptera; family Acrididae; genus Schistocerca; species Schistocerca americana. The sequence goes on along the minus strand of NC_060124.1, from coordinate 619,125,822 downwards.
TGAGGTGTATCGGAAACTAAAACTGGTCTCACAGGTAATGCTGAAAGCACCGACTGTAAGAAGAGTCTCTATTCTTGTACTTACGCGGCAGTTTGCCTTTTGTATTTCATTCCGATGCGATTTCTGTGTTTCATCGTCAATGTGAAGGTCCAAGGAATACATTGAACCTGGAGTGGTGTATCGGAAACTAATTCTGGTCTCACAGGGAATGCTCAAAGCACCGACTGTAAGAAGAGTCTCTATTCTTGTACTTAAGGCGACATTGCGCTTTTTGTATTTAATTCCGATGCGATTTCTGTGTTTCATCGTCAATGTGAAGGTCCTACGAATACATTGAAGCTGCTGAGGTGTATCGGAAACTAATACTGGTCTCACAGGGAATGCTGTAAGCACCGACTGTAAGAAGAGTCTCTATTCTTGTACTTACGCGGCAGTTTGCCTTTTGTATTTAATTCCGATGGGATTTCTGTGTTTCATCGTTAATGTGAAGGTCCTAGGAATACATCGAACCTGCTGAGGTTTATCGGAAACTAATACTGGTCTCACAGGGAATGCTCAAAGCACCGACTGTAAGAAGAGTCTCTATTCTTGTACTTATGACGGCATTGTGCCTTTTGTAATTAATTCCGATGCGATTTCTGTGTTTCAACGTCAATGTGAAGGTCCAAGGAATACATTGAAACTGGAGTGGTGTATCGGAAGCTAATACTGGTCTCACGGGGAATGCTCAAAGCACCGACTAAAGGAAGAGTCCCTATTCTTGTAATTAAGGTGGCATTGTGCCTTTTGTATTTATTTCCGATGCGATTTCTGTGTTTCATCGTCAATGTGATGGTCCTAGGAATACATTGAACCTGCTGAGGTGTATCGGAAACTAATACTGGTCTCACAGGGAATGCTGAAAGCACCGACTGTAAGAAGAGTCTCTATTCTTGTACTTAAGACGGCATTGTGCCTTTTGTATTTAATTCCGATGCGATTTCTGTGTTTCACCGTCAATGTGAAGGTCCTAGGAGTACATTGAACCTGCTGAGGTGTGGCGGAAACTAATACTGGTCTCACAGGGAAAGCTGAAAACACCGACTGTAAGAAGAGTCTCTATTCTTGTACTTAAGACGGCATTGTGCCTTTTGTATTTAATTCCGATGCGATTTCTGTGTTTCATCGTCATTGTGAATGTCCAAGGAATACATTGAACCTGGAGTGGTGTATCGGAAACTAATTCTGGTCTCACAGGGAATGCTTAAAGCACCGACTGTAAGAAGAGTCTCAATTCTTGTAGTTAAGGCGGCATTGCGCCTTTTGTATTTAATTCCGATGCGATTTCTGTGTTTCATCGTCAATGTGAAGGTCCTAGGAATACATTGAACCTGCTGAGGTGTATCGGAAACTTATACTGGTCTCACAGGGAATGCTGAAAGCACCGACTGTAAGAAGAGTCTCTATTCTTGTACTTATGCGGCAGTTTGCCTTTTGTATTTCATTCCGATGCGATTTCTGTGTTTCATTGTCAATGTGAAGGTCCAAGGATTACATTGATCCTGCAGTGGTGTATCGGAAACTAATACTGGTCTCACAGGGTATGCTCAAAGCACCGAGTGTAAGAAGAGTCACTATTCTTGTACTTAAGGCGACATTGTGCCTTTTGTATTTAATTCCGATGCGATTTCTGCTTTTCATCGTCAATGTGAACGTCCAAGGAATACATTGAACCTGCAGTGGTGTATCGGAAACTAATACTGGTCTCACAGGGAATTCTGAAAGCACCGACTGTAAGAAGAGTCTCTAATCTTGTACTTACGCGGCAGTATGCCTTTTTTATTTCATTCCGATGCGATATCCGTGTTTCATCGTTAATGTGAATGTCCAAGGAATACATTGAACCTGGAGTGGTGTATCGGAAACTAATTCTGGTCTCACAGGGAATGCTCAAAGCACCGACTGTAAGAAGAGTCTCTATTCTTGTATTTAAGGCGGCATTGCACCTTTTGTATTTAATTCCGATGCGATTTCTGTGTTTCATCGTCAATGTCAAGGTCCAAGGAATACATTGAACCTGCAGTGGTGTATCGGAATCTAATACTGGTCTCACAGGGAATGCTCGAAGCACCGACTGTAAGAAAAGACTCTATTCTTGTACTTATGACGGCATTGTGCCTTTTGTAATTAATTCCGATGCGATTTCTGTGTTTCATCGTCAATGTGAAGGTCCAAGGAATACATTGAACCTGCAGTGGTGTATCAGAAACTAATACTGGTCTCACAGGGAATGCTCAAAGCACCGACTGTAAGAAGAGTCTCTATTCTTGTACTTAAGGCGGCATTTCGCATTTTGTATTTAATTCCTATGCGATTTCTGTGTTTCATCGTCAATGTGAATGTCCAAGGAATACATTGATCCTGCAGTGGTGTATCAGAAACTACTACTGGTCTCAAAGGGAATGCTCAAAGCACCGACTGTAAGAAGAGTCTCTATTCTTGTACTTAAAGCGCCATTGCGCATTTTGTATTTAATTCCGATGCGATTTCTGTGTTTCATCGTCAATGTGTAGGTGCAAGGAATACATTGAACCTGCAGTGGTATATCGGAAACTAATACTGGTCTCACAGGGAGTGCTCAAATCACCGACTGTAAGAAAAGTCTCTATTCTTGTACTTAAGATGGCATTGCAACTTTTGTATTTAATTCCGATGCGATTTCTGTGTTTCATCGTCAATGTGAAGGTCCAAGGAATACATTGAACCTGGAGTGGTGTATCGGAAACTAATTCTGGTCTCACAGGGAATGCTCAAAGCACCGACTGTAAGAAGAGTCTCTATTCTTGTACTTAAGGCGACATTGTGCTTTTTGTATTTAATTCCGATGCGATTTCTGTGTTTCATCGTCAATGTGAAGGTCCTACGAATACATTGAACCTGCTGAGGTGTATCGGAAACTAATACTGGTCCCACAGGGAATGCTGAAAGCACCGACTGTAAGAAGAGTCTCTATTCTTGCACTTACGCGGCAGTTTGCCTTTTGTGTTTAGTTCCGATGCGATTTCTGTGTTTCATCGTCAATGTGAAGGTTCTAGGAATACATTGAACCTGCTGAGGTGTATCGGAAACTAATATTGGTCTCACAGGGAATGCTCAAAGCACCGACTGTAAGAGGAGTCTCTATTCTTGTACTTAAGGCGGCATTGCGCCTTTTGTATTTAATTCCGATGCGATTTCTGTGTTTCAACGTCAATGTGAAGGTCCAAGAAATACATTGAAACTGGAGTGGTGTATCGGAAACTAATACTGGTCTCACGGGGAATGCTCAAAGCACCGACTGAAGGAAGAGTCTCTATTCTTGTAATTAAGGTGGCATTGTGCCATTCGTATTTATTTCCGATGCGATTTCTGTGTTTCATCGTCAATGTGAAGGTCCTAGGAATACATTGAACCTGCTGAGGTGTATCGGAAACTAATACTGGTCTCACAGGGAATGCTGAAAGCACCGACTGTAAGAAGAGTCTCTTTTCTTGTACTTAAGACGGCATTGTGCCTTTTGTATTTAATTCCGATGCGATTTCTGTGTTTCACCGTCAATGTGAAGGTCCTAGGAATACATTGAACCTGCAGAGGTGTATCGGAAGCTAATACTGGTCTCACAGGGAATTCTGAAAGCACCGACTGTAAGAAGAGTCTCTATTCTTGTACTTACGCGGCAGTTTGCCTTTTGTATTTCATTCCGATGCGATATCTGTGTTTCATCGTTAATGTGAATGTCCATGGAATACATTGAACCTGGAGTGGTGTATCGGAAACTAATTCTGGTCTCACAGGGAATGCTCAAAACACCGACTGTAAGAAGAGTCTCTATTCTTGTACTTAAGGCGGCATTGCGCCTTTTGTATTTAATTCCGATGCGATTTCTGTGTTTCATCGTCAATGTGAAGTTGCAAGGAATACATTGAACCTGCAGTGGTGTATTGGAATATAATACTGGTCTCACAGGGAATGCTCAAAGCACCGACTGTAAGAAGAGTCTCTTTCTTGTACTTAAGGTGGCATTGCACCTTTTGTATTTAATTCCGATGGTATTTCTGTGTTTCATCGTCAATGTGAAGGTCCAAGGAATACATTGAACGTGCAGTGGTGTATCGGAAACTAATACTGGTCTCACAGGGAATGCTGAAAGCACCGACTGTAAGAAGAGTCTCTATTCTTGTACTTATGCGGCAGTTTGCCTTTTGTATTTCATTCCGATGCGATTTCTGTGTTTCATCGTCAATGTGAAGGTCCAAGGATTACATTGATCCTGCAGTGGTGTATCGGATACTAATTCTGTTCTCACAGGGAATGCTCAAAGCACCGACTGAAAGAAGGGTCTCTATTCTTGTACTTAAGGCGACATTGTGCTTTTTGTATTTAATTCCGATGCGAATTCTGTGTTTCATTGTCAATGTGAAGGTCCAAGGAATACATTGAACCTGCAGTGGTGTATCAGAAATTACTACTGGTCTCAAACGGGAATGCTCAAAGCACCGACTGTAAGAAGAGTCTCTATTCTTGTACTTAAGGCAGCATTGCGCGTTTTGTATTTAATTCCGACGCAATTTCTGTGTTTCATCGTCAATGTGAAGGTGCAAGGAATACATTGAACCTGTAGTGGTGTATCGGAAACTAATACTGGTCTCAAAGGGAATGCTCAATGCACCGACTGTAAGAAGAGTCTCTATTCTTGTACTTAAAGCGCCATTGCGCATTTTGTATTTAATTCCGATGCGATTTCTGTGTTTCATCGTCAATGTGTAGGTGCAAGGAATACATTGAACCTGCAGTGGTATATCGGAAACTAATACTGGTCTCACAAGGAGTGCTCAAAACACCGACTGTAAGAAAAGTCTCTATTCTTGTACTTAAGGCGGCATTGCAACTTTTGTATTTAATTCCGATGCGTTTTCTGTGTTTCATCGTCAATGTGAAGGTCCAAGGAATACATTGAACCTGTAGTGGTGTATCGGAAACTAATACTGGTCTCACAGGGAATGCTCAAAGCACCGACTGTAAGAAGAGTCTCTATTCTTGTACTTAAGGCGACATTGTGCCTTTTGTATTTAATTCCGATGCGATTTCTGTGTTTCATCGTCAATGTGAAGGTCCTAGGAATACATTGAACCTGCTGAGGTGTATCGGAAACTAATACTGGTCTCACAGGGAATGCTGAAAGCACCGACTGTAGGAAGAGTCTCTATTCTTGTACTTAAGACGGCATTGTGCCTAATGTATTTCATTCCGATGCGATTTCTATGTTTCATCGTTAATGTGAAGGTCCAAGGAATACATTGAACCTACATTGGTTTATCAGAAACTACTACTGTCTCAATGGGAATGCTCAATGCACAGACTGTAAGAAGAGTCTCTATTCTTGTACTTATGACGGCATTGTACTTTTGTAATCAATTCCGATGCGATTTCGGTGTTTCATCGTCAATGTGAAGGTCCAAGGAATACATTGAACCTGCAGTGGTGTATTAGAAACTAATACTGGTCTCACAGGGAATGCTCAAAGCACCGACTGTAAGAAGAGTCTCTATTCTTGTACTTAAGGCGGCATTACGCCTTTTCTATTTAGTTCCGATGCGATTTCTGTGTTTCAATGTCAATGTTAAGGTCCAAGGAATACATTGAGCCTGGAGTGGTGTATCGGAAACTAATACTGGTCTCACAGGGAATGCTCCAACCACCGACTGTAAGAAGAGTCTCTATTCTTGTACTTAAGGTGGCATTGTGCCTTTTGTATTTATTTACGATGCGATTTCTGTGTTTCATCGTCAATGTGAAGGTCCTAGGAATACATTGAAACTGCTGAGGTGTATCGGAAACTAATACTGGTCTCACAGGGAAAGCTGAAAGCACCGACTGTAAGAGGAGTCTCTATTCTTGTACTTAAGACGGCATAGTGCCTTTTGTATTTAATTCCGATGCGATTTCTTTGTTTCATCGTCAATGTGAATGTCCAAGGAATACATTGGACCTGGAGTGGTGTATCGGAAACTAATTCTGGTCTGACAGGGAATGCTCAAAGCACCGACTGTAAGAAGAGTCCCTATTCTTGTAGTTATGGCGGCATTGCGCCTTTTGTAATTAATTCCGATGCGATTTCTGTGTTTCATCGTCAATGTGAAGGTCCTACGAATACATTGAACCTGCTGAGGTGTATCGGAAACCAAAACTGGTCTCACAGGGAATGCTGAAAGCACCGACTGTAAGAAGAGTCTCTATTCTTGTACTTACGCGGCAGTTTGCCTTTTGTATTTCATTCCGATTCGATTTCTGTGTTTCATCGTCAATGTGAAGGTCCAAGGAATACATTGATCCTGGAGTGGTGTATCGGAAACTAGTTCTGGTCTCACAGGGAATGCTCAAAGCACCGACTGTAAGAAGAGTCTCTATTCTTGTACTTAAGGCGACATTGTGCCTTTTGTATTTAATTCCGATGCGATTTCTGTGTTTCATCGTCAATGTGAAGGTCCTACGAATACATTGAACCTGCTGAGGTGTATCGGAAACTAATACTGGTCTCACAGGGAATGCTGAAAGCACCGACTGTAAGAAGAGTCTCTATTCTTGTACTTACGCGGCAGTTTGCCTTTTGTATTTAATTCCGATGCGATTTCTGTGTTTCATCGTCAATGTGAAGGTCCTAGGAATACATTGAACCTGCTGAGGTTTATCGGAAACTAATACTGGTCTCACAGGGAATGCTCAAAGCACCGACTGTAAGAAGAGTCTCTATTCTTGTACTTATGACGGCATTGTGCCTTTTGTAATTAATTCCGATGCGATTTCTGTGTTTCAACGTCAATGTGAAGGTCCAAGGAATACATTGAAACTGGAGTGGTGTATCGGAAGCTAATACTGGTCTCACGGGGAATGCTCAAAGCACCGACTAAAGGAAGAGTCTCTATTCTTGTAATTAAGGTGGCATTGTGCCTTTTGTATTTATTACCGATGCGATTTCTGTGTTTCATCGTCAATGTGATGGTCCTAGGAATACATTGAACCTGCTGAGGTGTATCGGAAACTAATACTGGTCTCACAGGGAATGCTGAAAGCACCGACTGTAAGAAGAGTCTCTATTCTTGTACTTAAGACGGCATTGTGCCTTTTGTATTTAATTCCGATGCGATTTCTGTGTTTCACCGTCAATGTGAAGGTCCTAGGAGTACATTGAACCTGCTGAGGTGTGGCGGAAACTAATACTGGTCTCACAGGGAAAGCTGAAAGCACCGACTGTAAGATGAGTCTCTATTCTTGTACTTAAGACGGCATTGTGCCTTTTGTATTTAATTCCGATGCGATTTCTGTGTTTCATCGTCATTGTGAATGTCCAAGGAATACATTGAACCTGGAGTGGTGTATCGGAAACTAATTCTGGTCTCACAGGGAATGCTTAAAGCACCGACTGTGAGAAGAGTCTCTATTCTTGCAGTTAAGACGGCATTGCGCCTTTTGTATTTAATTCCGATGCGATTTCTGTGTTTCATCGTCAATCTGAAGGTCCTAGGAATACATTGAAGCTGCTGAGGTGTATCGGAAACTTATACTGGTCTCACAGGGAATGCTGAAAGCACCGACTGTAAGAAGAGTCTCTATTCTTGAACTTACGCGGCAGTTTGCTTTTTGTATTTCATTCCGATGCGATTTCTGTGTTTCATCGTCAATGTGAATGTCCAAGGAATACATTGAACCTGGAGTGGTGTATCGGAAACTAATACTGGTCTCACAGGGAATGCTCAAAGCACCGACTGTAAGAAGAGTCTCTATTCTTGTACTTAAGTCGGCATTGTGCCCTTTGTATTTAATTCCGATGCGATTTCTGTGTTTCATCGTCAATGTGAATGTCCTAGGAATACATTGAACCTGCTAAGGTGTATCTGAAACTAATACTGGTCTCACAGGGAATGCTGAAAGCACCGACTGTAAGAAGAGTCTCTATTCTTGTACTTATGACGGCATTGTGCCTTTTGTAATTAATTCCGATGCGATTTCTGTGTTTCATCGTCAATGTGAAGGTCCAAGGAATACATTGATCCTGCAGTGGTGTATCAGAAACTAATACTGGTCTCACAGGGAATGCTCAAAGCACCGACTGTAAGAAGAGTCTCTATTCTTGTACTTAAGGCGGCATTTCGCCTTTTGTATTTAATTCCTATGCGATTTCTGTGTTTCATCGTCAATGTGAATGTCCAAGGAATACATTGAACCTGCAGTGCTGTATCAGAAACTACTACTGGTCTCTAAGGGAATGCTCAAAGCACCGACTGTAAGAAGAGTCTCTATTCTTGTACTTAAGGCGGCATTGCTTCTTTTGTATTTAATTCCGATGCTATTTCTGTGTTTCATCGTCAATGTGAAGGTCCAAGGAATACATTGAACCTGCAGTGGTGTATCGGAAACTAAAACTGGTCTCCCAGGGAATGCTCATAGCACCAACTGTAAGAAGTGTCTCTATTCTTGTACTTAAGACGGCATTGAGACTTTTGTATTTAATTCCGATGCGATTTCTGTGTTTCATCGTCAATGTGAAGGTCCAAGGTATACATTGAACCTGGAGTGGTGTATCGGATACTAATTCTGTTCTCACAGGGAATACTCAAAGCACCGACTGAAAGAAGGGTCTCTATTCTTGTACTTAAGGCGACATTGTGCTTTTTGTATTTAATTCCGATACGATTTCTATGTTTCATCGTCAATGTCAAGGTCCTAGGAATACATTGAACCTGCTGAGGTGTATCGGAAACTAATACTGGTCTCACAGGGAAAGCTGAAAACACCGACTGTAAGAAGAGTCACTATTCTTGTACTTACGCGGCAGTTTGCTTTTTGTATTTCATTCCGATGCGATTTCTGTGTTTCATCGTCAATGTGAATGTCCAAGGAATACATTGAACCTGGAGTGGTGTATCGGAAACTAATACTGGTCTCACAGGGAATGCTGAAAGCACCGACTGTAAGAAGAGTCTCTATTCTTGTACTTAAGTCGGCATTGTGCCCTTTGTATTTAATTCCGATGCGATTTCTGTGTTTCATCGTCAATGTGAATGTCCTAGGAATACATTGAACCTGCTAAGGTGTATCGGAAACTAATACTGGTCTCACAGGGAATGCTGAAAGCACCGACTGTAAGAAGAGTCTCTATTCTTGTACTTATGACGGCATTGTGCCTTTTGTAATTAATTCCGATGCGATTTCTGTGTTTCATCGTCAATGTGAAGGTCCAAGGAATACATTGAACCTGCAGTGGTGTATCAGAAACTAATACTGGTCTCACAGGGAATGCTCAAAGCACCGACTGTAAGAAGAGTCTCTATTCTTGTACTTAAGGCGGCATTTCGCCTTTTGTATTTAATTCCTATGCGATTTCTGTGTTTCATCGTCAATGTGAATGTCCAAGGAATACATTGAACCTGCAGTGGTGTATCAGAAACTACTACTGGTCTCTAAGGGAATGCTCAAAGCACCGACTGTAAGAAGAGTCTCTATTCTTGTACTTAAAGCGCCATTGCGCATTTTGTATTTAATTCCGATGCGATTTCTGTGTTTCATCGTCAATGTGTAGGTGCAAGGAATACATTGAACCTGCAGTGGTATATCGGAAACGTATACTGGTCTCACAAGGAGTGCTCAAAACACCGACTGTAAGAAAAGTCTCTATTCTTGTACTTAAGGCGGCATTGCAACTTTTGTATTTAATTCCGATGCGTTTTCTGTGTTTCATCGTCAATGTGAAGGTCCAAGGAATACATTGAACCTGTAGTGGTGTATCGGAAACTAATACTGGTCTCACAGGGAATGCTCAAAGCACCGACTGTAAGAAGAGTCTCTATTCTTGTACTTAAGGCGACATTGTGCCTTTTGTATTTAATTCCGATGCGATTTCTGTGTTTCATCGTCAATGTGAAGGTCCTAGGAATACATTGAACCTGCTGAGGTGTATCATAAACTAATACTGGTCTCACAGGGAATGCTGAAAGCACCGACTGTAGGAAGAGTCTCTATTCTTGTACTTAAGACGGCATTGTGCCTAATGTATTTCATTCCGATGCGATTTCTATGTTTCATCGTTAATGTGAAGGTCCAAGGAATACATTGAACCTACATTGGTTTATCAGAAACTACTACTGTCTCAATGGGAATGCTCAATGCACCGACTGTAAGAAGAGTCTCTATTTTTGTACTTAAGGCGGCATTGCGCCCTTTCTATTTAGTTCCGATGCGATTTCTGTGTTTCAATGTCAATGTTAAGGTCCAAGGAATACATTGAACCTGGAGTGGTGTATCGGAAACTAATACTGGTCTCACAGGGAATGCTCCAACCACCGACTGTAAGAAGAGTCTCTATTCTTGTACTTAAGGTGGCATTGTGCCTTTTGTATTTATTTACGATGCGATTTCTGTGTTTCATCGTCAATGTGAAGGTCCTAGGAATACATTGAAACTGCTGAGGTGTATCGGAAACTAATACTGGTCTCACAGGGAAAGCTGAAAGCACCGACTGTAAGAGGAGTCTCTATTCTTGTACTTAAGACGGCATAGTGCCTTTTGTATTTAATTCCGATGCGATTTCTTTGTTTCATCGTCAATGTGAATGTCCAAGGAATACATTGGACCTGGAGTGGTGTATCGGAAACTAATTCTGGTCTGACAGGGAATGCTCAAAGCACCGACTGTAAGAAGAGTCCCTATTCTTGTAGTTATGGCGGCATTGCGCCTTTTGTAATTAATTCCGATGCGATTTCTGTGTTTCATCGTCAATGTGAAGGTCCTACGAATACATTGAACCTGCTGAGGTGTATCGGAAACCAAAACTGGTCTCACAGGGAATGCTGAAAGCACCGACTGTAAGAAGAGTCTCTATTCTTGTACTTACGCGGCAGTTTGCCTTTTGTATTTCATTCCGATGCGATTTCTGTGTTTCATCGTCAATGTGAAGGTCCAAGGAATACATTGAACCTGGAGTGGTGTATCGGAAACTAATTCTGGTCTCACAGGGAATGCTCAAAGCACCGACTGTAAGAAGAGTCTCTATTCTTGTACTTAAGGCGACATTGTAACTTTTGTATTTAATTCCGATGCGATTTCTGTGTTTCATCGTCAATGTGAAGGTCCTACGAATACATTGAACCTGCTGAGGTGTATCGGAAACTAATACTGGTCTCACAGGGAATGCTGAAAGCACCGACTGCAAGAAGAGTCTCTATTCTTGTACTTACGCGGCAGTTTGCCTTTTGTATTTAATTCCGATGCGATTTCTGTGTTTCATCGTCAATGTGAAGGTCCTAGGAATACATTGAACCTGCTGAGGTGTATCGGAAACTAATACTGGTCTCACAGGGAATGCTGAAAGCACCGACTGTAAGAAGAGTCTCTATTCTTGTACTTACGCGGCAGTTTGCCTTTTGTATTTAATTCCGATGCGATTTCTGTGTTTCAACGTCAATGTGAAGGTCCAAGGAATACATTGAAACTGGAGTGGTGTATCGGAAGCTAATACTGGTCTCACGGGGAATGCTCAAAGCACCGACTAAAGGAAGAGTCTCTATTCTTGTAATTAAGGTGGCATTGTGCCTTTTGTATTTATTACCGATGCGATTTCTGAGTTTCATCGTCAATGTGATGGTCCTAGGAATACATTGAACCTGCTGAGGTGTATCGGAAACTAATACTGGTCTCACAGGGAATGCTGAAAGCACCGACTGTAAGAAGAGTCTCTATTCTTGTACTTAAGACGGCATTGTGCCTTTTGTATTTAATTCCGATGCGATTTCTGTGTTTCACCGTCAATGTGAAGGTCCTAGGAGTACATTGAACCTGCTGAGGTGTGGCGGAAACTAATACTGGTCTCACAGGGAAAGCTGAAAGCACCGACTGTAAGATGAGTCTCTATTCTTGTACTTAAGACGGCATTGTGCCTTTTGTATTTAATTCCGATGCGATTTCTGTGTTTCATCGTCATTGTGAATGTCCAAGGAATACATTGAACCTGGAGTGGTGTATCGGAAACTAATTCTGGTCTCACAGGGAATGCTTAAAGCACCGACTGTGAGAAGAGTCTCTATTCTTGTAGTTAAGGCGGCATTGCGCCTTTTGTATTTAATTCCGATGCGATTTCCGTGTTTCATCGTCAATCTGAAGGTCCTAGGAATACATTGAACCTGCTGAGGTGTATCGGAAACTTATACTGGTCTCACAGGGAATGCTGAAAGCACCGACTGTAAGAAGAGTCTCTATTCTTGAACTTACGCGGCAGTTTGCTTTTTGTATTTCATTCCGATGCGATTTCTGTGTTTCATCGTCAATGTGAATGTCCAAGGAATACATTGAACCTGGAGTGGTGTATCGGAAACTAATACTGGTCTCACAGGGAATGCTCAAAGCACCGACTGTAAGAAGAGTCTCTGTTCTTGTACTTAAGTCGGCATTGTGCCCTTTGTATTTAATTCCGATGCGATTTCTGTGTTTCATCGTCAATGTGAATGTCCTAGGAATACATTGAACCTGCTAAGGTGTATCGGAAACTAATACTGGTCTCACAGGGAATGCTGAAAGCACCGACTGTAAGAAGAGTCTCTATTCTTGTACTTATGACGGCATTGTGCCTTTTGTAATTAATTCCGATGCGATTTCTGTGTTTCATCGTCAATGTGAAGGTCCAAGGAATACATTGAACCTGCAGTGGTGTATCAGAAACTAATACTGGTCTCACAGGGAATGCTCAAAGCACCGACTGTAAGAAGAGTCTCTATTCTTGTACTTAAGGCGGCATTTCGCCTTTTGTATTTAATTCCTACGCGATTTCTGTGTTTCATCGTCAATGTGAATGTCCAAGGAATACATTGAACCTGCAGTGGTGTATCAGAAACTACTACTGGTCTCTAAGGGAATGCTCAAAGCACCGACTGTAATAAGAGTCTCTATTCTTGTACTTAAGGCGGCATTGCTTCTTTTGTATTTAATTCCGATGCTATTTCTGTGTTTCATCGTCAATGTGAAGGTCCAAGGAATACATTGAACCTGCAGTGGTGTATCGGAAACTAAAACTGGTCTCCCAGGGAATGCTCATAGCACCAACTGTAAGAAGTGTCTCTATTCATGTACTTAAGACGGCATTGAGACTTTTGTATTTAATTCCGATGCGATTTCTATGTTTCATCGTCAATGTCAAGGTCCTAGGAATACATTGAACCTGCTGAGGTGTATCGGAAACTAATACTGGTCTCACAGGGAAAGCTGAAAACACCGACTGTAAGAAGAGTCACTATTCTTGTACTTACGCGGCAGTTTGCTTTTTGTATTTCATTCCGATGCGATTTCTGTGTTTCATCGTCAATGTGAATGTCCAAGGAATACATTGAACCTGGAGTGGTGTATCGGAAACTAATACTGGTCTCACAGGGAATGCTGAAAGCACCGACTGTAAGAAGAGTCTCTATTCTTGTACTTAAGTCGGCATTGTGCCCTTTGTATTTAATTCCGATGCGATTTCTGTGTTTCATCGTCAATGTGAATGTCCTAGGAATACATTGAACCTGCTAAGGTGTATCGGAAACTAATACTGGTCTCACAGGGAATGCTGAAAGCACCGACTGTAAGAAGAGTCTCTATTCTTGTACTTATGACGGCATTGTGCCTTTTGTAATTAATTCCGATGCGATTTCTGTGTTTCATCGTCAATGTGAATGTCCAAGGAATACATTGAACCTGCAGTGGTGTATCAGAAACTAATACTGGTCTCACAGGGAATGCTCAAAGCACCGACTGTAAGAAGAGTCTCTATTCTTGTACTTAAGGCGGCATTTCGCCTTTTGTGTTTAATTCCTATGCGATTTCTGTGTTTCATCGTCAATGTGAATGTCCAAGGAATACATTGAACCTGCAGTGGTGTATCAGAAACTACTACTGGTCTCTAAGGGAATGCTCAAAGCACCGACTGTAAGAAGAGTCTCTATTCTTGTACTTAAGGTGGCATTGCTTCTTTTGTATTTAATTCCGATGCTATTTCTGTGTTTCATCGACAATGTGAAGGTCCAAGGAATACATTGAACCTGCAGTGGTGTATCGGAAACTAAAACTGGTCTCCCAGGGAATGCTCATAGCACCAACTGTAAGAAGAGTCTCTATTCTTGTACTTAAGACGGCATTGAGACTTTTGTATTTAATTCCGATGCGATTTCTGTGTTTCATCGTCAATGTGAAGGTCCAAGGAATACATTGAACCTGGAGTGGTGTATCGGATACTAATTCTGTTCTCACAGGGAATGCTCAAAGCACCGACTGAAAGAAGGGTCTCTATTCTTGTACTTAAGGCGACATTGTGCTTTTTGTATTTAATTCCGATACGATTTCTATGTTTCATCGTCAATGTCAAGGTCCTAGGAATACATTGAACCTGCTGAGGTGTATCGGAAACTAATACTGGTCTCACAGGGAAAGCTGAAAACACCGACTGTAAGAAGAGTCTCTATTCTTGTACTTACGCGGCAGTTTGCTTTTTGTATTTCATTCCGATGCGATTCTTGTGTTTCATCGTCAATGTGAATGTCCAAGGAATACATTGAACCTGGAGTGGTGTATCGGAAACTAATACTGGTCTCACAGGGAATGCTCAAAGCACCGACTGTAAGAAGAGTCTCTGTTCTTGTACTTAAGTCGGCATTGTGCCCTTTGTATTTAATTCCGATGCGATTTCTGTGTTTCATCGTCAATGTGAATGTCCTAGGAATACATTGAACCTGCTAAGGTGTATCGGAAACTAATACTGGTCTCACAGGGAATGCTGAAAGCACCGACTGTAAGAAGAGTCTCTATTCTTGTACTTATGACGGCATTGTGCCTTTTGTAATTAATACCGATGCGATTTCTGTGTTTCATCGTCAATGTGAAGGTCCAAGGTATACATTGAACCTGCAGTGGTGTATCAGAAACTAATACTGGTCTCACAGGGAATGCTCAAAGCACCGACTGTAAGAAGAGTCTCTATTCTTGTACTTAAGTCGGCATTGTGCCCTTTGTATTTAATTCCGATGCGATTTCTGTGTTTCATCGTCAATGTGAATGTCCTAGGAATACATTGAACCTGCTAAGGTGTATCGGAAACTAATACTGGTCTCACAGGGAATGCTGAAAGCACCGACTGTAAGAAGAGTCCCTATTCTTGTACTTATGACGGCATTGAGCCTTTTGTAATTAATTCCGATGCGATTTCTGTGTATCATCGTCAATGTGAAGGTCCAAGGAATACATTAAACCTGCAGTGGTGTATCAGAAACTAATACTGGTCTCACAGGGAATGCTCAAAGCACCGACGGTAAGAAGAGTCTCTATTCTTGTATTTAAGGCGGCATTGCACCTTTTGTATTTAATTCCGATGCGATTTCTGTGTTTCATCGTCAATGTCAAGGTCCAAGGAATACATTGAACCTGCAGTGGTGTATCGGAATCTAATACTGGTCTCACAGGGAATGCTCAAAGCACCGACTGTAAGAAGAGTCTCTATTCTTGTACTTATGACGGCATTGTGCCTTTTGTAATTAATTCCGATGCGATTTCTGTGTTTCATCGTCAATGTGAAGGTCCAAGGAATACATTGAACCTGCAGTGGTGTATCAGAAACTAATACTGGTCTCACAGGGAATGCTCAAAGCACCGACTGTAAGAAGAGTCTCTATTCTTGTACTTAAGGCGGCATTTCGCATTTTGTATTTAATTCCTATGCGATTTCTGTGTTTCATCGTCAATGTGAATGTCCAAGGAATACATTGATCCTGCAGTGGTGTATCAGAAACTACTACTGGTCTCAAAGGGAATGCCCAAAGCACCGACTGTAAGAAGAGTCTCTATTCTTGTACTTAAGGCGGCATTGCTTCTTTTGTACTTAATTCCGATGCGATTTCTGTGTTTCATCGTCAATGTGAAGTTCCAAGGAATACATTGAACCTGCAGTGGTGTATCGGAAACTAAAACTGGTCTCACAGGGAATGCTCATAGCACCAACTGTAAGAAGAGTCTCTTTTCTTGCACTTAAGACGGCATTGAGCCTTTTGTATTTAATTCCGATGCGATTTCTGTGTTTCATCGTCAATGTGAAGGTCCAAGGAATACATTGAACCTGCAGTGGTGTATCAGAAACTAATACTGGTCTCAAAGGGAATGCTCAATGCACCGACTGTAAGAAGAGTCTCTATTCTTGTACTTAAAGCGCCATTGCGCATTTTGTTTTTAATTCCGATGCGATTTCTGTGTTTCATCGTCAATGTGTAGGTGCAAGGAATACATTGAACCTGCAGTGGTATATCGGAAACTAATACTGGTCTCACAGGGAGTGCTCAAATCACCGACTGTAAGAAAAGTCTCTATTCTTGTACTTAAGATGGCATTGCAACTTTTGTATTTAATTCCGATGCGATTTCTGTGTTTCATCGTCAATGTGAAGGTCCAAGGAATACATTGAACCTGGAGTGGTGTATCGGAAACTAATTCTGGTCTCACAGGGAATGCTCAAAGCAGCGACTGTAAGAAGAGTCTCTATTCTTGTACTTAAGGCGACATTGTGCTTTTTGTATTTAATTCCGATGCGATTTCTGTGTTTCATCGTCAATGTGAAGGTCCTACGAATACATTGAATCTGCTGAGGTGTGTCGGAAACTAATACTGGTCTCACAGGGAATGCTGAAAGCACCGACTGTAAGAAGAGTCTCTATTCTTGTACTTATGACGGCATTGTGCCTTTTGTAATTAATTCCGATGCGATTTCTGTGTTTCATCGTCAATGTGAAGGTCCAAGGAATACATTGAACCTGCAGTGGTGTATCAGAAACTAATACTGGTCTCACAGGGAATGCTCAAAGCACCGACTGTAAGAAGAGTCTCTATTCTTGTACTTAAGGCGGCATTTCGCCTTTTGTATTTAATTCCTATGCGATTTCTGTGTTTCATCGTCAATGTGAATGTCCAAGGAATACATTGAACCTGCAGTGGTGTATCAGAAACTACTACTGGTATCTAAGGGAATGCTCAAAGCACCGACTGTAAGAAGAGTCTCTATTCTTGTACTTAAGGCGGCATTGCTTCTTTTGTATTTAATTCCGATGCTATTTCTGTGTTTCATCGTCAATGTGAAGGTCCAAGGAATACATTGAACCTGCAGTGGCGTATCGGAAACTAAAACTGGTCTCCCAGGGAATGCTCATAGCACCAACTGTAAGAAGAGTCTCTATTCTTGTACTTAAGACGGCATTGAGACTTTTGTATTTAATTCCGATGCGATTTCTGTGTTTCATCGTCAATGTGAAGGTCCAAGGAATACATTGAACCTGGAGTGGTGTATCGGATACCAATTCTGTTCTCACAGGGAATGCTCAAAGCACCGACTGAAAGAAGGGTCTCTATTCTTGTACTTAAGGCGACATTGTGCTTTTTGTATTTAATTCCGATACGATTTCTATGTTTCATCGTCAATGTCAAGGTCCTAGGAATACATTGAACCTGTTGAGGTGTATCGGAAACTAATACTGGTCTCACAGGGAAAGCTGAAAACACCGACTGTAAGAAGAGTCTCTATTCTTGTACTTACGCGGCAGTTTGCTTTTTGTATTTCATTCCGATGCGATTTCTGTGTTTCATCGTCAAGGTGAATGTCCAAGGAATACATTGAACCTGGAGTGGTGTATCGGAAACTAATACTGGTCTCACAGGGAATGATCAAAGCACCGACTGTAAGAAGAGTCTCTATTCTTGTACTTAAGTCGGCATTGTGCCCTTTGTATTTAATTCCGATACGATTTCTGTGTTTCATCGTCAATGTGAATGTCCTAGGAATACATTGAACCTGCTAAGGTGTATCGGAAACTAATACTGGTCTCACAGGGAATGCTGAAAGCACCGACTGTAAGAAGAGTCTCTATTCTTGTACTTATGACGGCATTGTGCCTTTTGTAATTAATTCCGATGCTATTTCTGTGTTTCATCGTCAATGTGAAGGTCCAAGGAATACATTGAACCTGCAGTGGTGTATCAGAAACTAATACTGGTCTCACAGGGAATGCTCAAAGCACCGACTGTAAGAAGAGTCTCTATTCTTGTACTTAAGGCGGCATTTCGCCTTTTGTATTTAATTCCTATGCGATTTCTGTGTTTCATCGTCAATGTGAATGTCCAAGGAATACATTGAACCTGCAGTGGTGTATCAGAAACTACTACTGGTCTCTAAGGGAATGCTCAAAGCACCGACTGTAAGAAGAGTCTCTATTCTTGTACTTAAGGCGGCATTGCTTCTTTTGTATTTAATTCCGATGCTATTTCTGTGTTTCATCGTCAATGTGAAGGTCCAAGGAATACATTGAACCTGCAGTGGTGTATCGGAAACTAAAACTGGTCTCACAGGGAATGCTCATAGCACCAACTGTAAGAAGAGTCTCTATTCTTGTACTTAAGACGGCATTGAGAATTTTGTATTTAATTCCGATGCGATTTCTGTGTTTCATCGTCAATGTGAAGGTCCAAGGAATACATTGAACCTGCAGTGGTGTATCAGAAACTAATACTGGTCTCAAAGGGAATGCTCAATGCACCGACTGTAAGAAGAGTCTCTATTGTTGTACGTAATGCGCCATTGCGCATTTTGTATTTAATTCCGATGCGATTTCTGTGTTTCATCGTCAATGTGTAGGTGCAAGGAATACATTGAACCTGCAGTGGTATATCGGAAACTAATACTGGTCTCACAGGGAGTGCTCAAATCACCGACTGTAAGAAAAGTCTCTATTCTTGTACTTAAGATGGCATTGCAACTTTTGTATTTAATTCCGATGCGATTTCTGTGTTGCATCGTCAATGTGAAGGTCCAAGGAATACATTGAACCTGGAGTGGTGTATCGGAAACTAATTCTGGTCTCACAGGGAATGCTCAAAGCAGCGACTGTAAGAAGAGTCTCTATTCTTGTACTTAAGGCGACATTGTGCTTTTTGTATTTAATTCCGATGCGATTTCTGTGTTTCAACGTCAATGTGAAGGTCCTACGAATACATTGAATCTGCTGAGGTGTATCGGAAACTAATACTGGTCTCACAGCGAATGCTGAAAGCACCGACTGTAAGAAGAGTCTCTATTCTTGTACTTACGCGGCAGTTTGCCTTTTGTATTTAATTCCGATGCGATTTCTGTGTTTCATCGTCAATGTGAAGGTTCTAGGAATACATTGAACCTGCTGAGGTGTATCGGAAACTAATACTGGTCTCACAGGGAATGCTCAAAGCACCGACTGTAAGGAGAGTCTCTATTCTTGTACTTATGACGGCATTGTGCCTTTTGTAATTAATTCCGATGCGATTTCTGTGTTTCATCGTCAATGTGAAGGTCCAAGGAATACATTGAACCTGCAGTGGTGTATCAGAAACTAATACTGGTCTCACAGGGAATGCTCAAAGCACCGACTGTAAGAAGAGTCTCTATTCTTGTACTTAAGGCGGCATTGCGCCTTTTGTATTTAATTCCGATGCGATTTCTGTGTTTCAACGTCAATGTGAAGGTCAAAGAAATACATTGAAACTGGAGTGGTGTATCGGAAACTAATACTGGTCTCACGGGGAATGCTCAAAGCACCGACTGAAGGAAGAGTCTCTATTCTTGTAATTAAGGTGGCATTGTGCCTTTCGTATTTATTTCGGATGCGATTTCTGTGTTTCATCGTCAATGTGAAGGTCCTAGGAATACATTGAACCTGCTGAGGTGTATCGGAAACTAATACTGGTCTCACAGGGAATGCTGAAAGCACCGACTGTAAGAAGAGTCTCTTTTCTTGTACTTATGACGGCATTGTGCCTTTTGTAATTAATTCCGATGCGATTTCTGTGTTTCATCGACAATGTGAAGGTCCAAGGAATACATTGAACCTGCAGTGGTGTATCAGAAACTAATACTGGTCTCACAGGGAATGCTCAAAGCACCGACTGTAAGAAGAGTCTCTATTCTTGTACTTAAGGCGGCATTTCGCCTTTTGTATTTAATTCCTATGCGATTTCTGTGTTTCATCGTCAATGTGAATGTCCAAGGAATACATTGAACCTGCAGTGGTGTATCAGAAACTACTACTGGTCTCTAAGGGAATGCTCAAAGCACCGACTGTAAGAAGAGTCTCTATTCTTGTACTTAAGGCGGCATTGCTTCTTTTGTATTTAATTCCGATGCTATTTCTGTGTTTCATCGTCAATGTGAAGGTCCAAGGAATACATTGAACCTGCAGTGGTGTATCGGAAACAAAAACCGGTCTCCCAGGGAATGCTCATAGCACCAACTGTAAGAAGAGTCTCTATTCTTGTACTTAAGACGGCATTGAGACTTTTGTATTTAATTCCGATGCGATTTCTGTGTTTCATCGTCAATGTGAAGGTCCAAGGAATACATTGAACCTGGAGTGGTGTATCGGATACTAATTCTGTTCTCACAGGGAATGCTCAAAGCACCGACTGAAAGAAGGGTCTCTATTCTTGTACTTAAGGCGACATTGTGCTTTTTGTATTTAATTCCGATACGATTTCTATGTTTCATCGTCAATGTCAAGGTCCTAGGAATACATTGAACCTGCTGAGGTGTATCGGAAACTAATACTGGTCTCACAGGGAAAGCTGAAAACACCGACTGTAAGAAGAGTCCCTATTCTTGTACTTACGCGGCAGTTTGCTTTTTGTATTTCATTCCGATGCGATTTCTGTGTTTCATCGTCAATGTGAATGTCCAAGGAATACATTGAACCTAGAGTGGTGTATCGGAAACTAATACTGGTCTCACAGGGAATGCTCAAAGCACCGACTGTAAGAAGAGTCTCTATTCTTGTACTTAAGTCGGCTTTGTGCCCTTTGTATTTAATTCCGATGCGATTTCTGTGTTTCATCGTCAATGTGAATGTCCTAGGAATACATTGAACCTGCTAAGGTGTATCGGAAACTAATACTGGTCTCACAGGGAATGCTGAAAGCACCGACTGTAAGAAGAGTCTCTATTCTTGTACTTATGACGGCATTGTGCCTTTTGTAATTAATTCCGATGCGATTTCTGTGTTTCATCGTCAATGTGAAGGTCCAAGGAATACATTGAAACTGCAGTGGTGTATCAGAAACTAATACTGGTCTCACAGGGAATGCTCAAAGCACCGACTGTAAGAAGAGTCTCTATTCTTGTACTTAAGGCGGCATTTCGCCTTTTGTATTTAATTCCTATGCGATTTCTGTGTTTCTTCGTCAATGTGAATGTCCAAGGAATACATTGAACCTGCAGTGGTGTATCAGAAACTACTACTGGTCTCTAAGGGAATGCTCAAAGCACCGACTGTAAGAAGAGTCTCTATTCTTGTACTTAAGGCGGCATTGCTTCTTTTGTATTTAATTCCGATGCTATTTCTGTGTTTCATCGTCAATGTGAAGGTCCAAGGAATACATTGAACCTGCAGTGGTGTATCGGAAACTAAAACTGGTCTCACAGGGAATGCTCATAGCACCAACTGTAAGAAGAGTCTCTATTCTTGTACTTAAGACGGCATTGAGACTTTTGTATTTAATTCCGATGCGATTTCTGTGTTTCATCGTCAATGTGAAGGTCCAAGGAATACATTGAACCTGCAGTGGTGTATCAGAAACTAATACTGGTCTCAAAGGGAATGCTCAATGCACAGACTGTAAGAAGAGTCTCTATTCTTGTACGTAAAGCGCCATTGCGCATTTTGTATTTAATTCCGATGCGATTTCTGTGTTTCATCGTCAATGTGTAGGTGCAAGGAATACATTGAACCTGCAGTGGTATATCGGAAACTAATACTGGTCTCACAGGGAGTGCTCAAATCACCGACTGTAAGAAAAGTCTCTATTCTTGTACTTAAGATGGCATTGCAACTTTTGTATTTAATTCCGATGCGATTTCTGTGTTTCATCGTCAATGTGAAGGTCCAAGGAATACATTGAACCTGGAGTGGTGTATCGGAAACTAATTCTGGTCTCACAGGGAATGCTCAAAGCAGCGACTGTAAGAAGAGTCTCTATTCTTGTACTTAAGGCGACATTGTGCTTTTTGTATTTAATTCCGATGCGATTTCTGTGTTTCATCGTCAATGTGAAGGTCCTACGAATACATTGAATCTGCTGAGGTGTATCGGAAACTAATACTGGTCTCACAGGGAATGCTGAAAGCACCGACTGTAAGAAGAGTCTCTATTCTTGTACTTACGCGGCAGTTTGCCTTTTGTATTTAATTCCGATGCGATTTCTGTGTTTCATCGTCAATGTGAAGGTTCTAGGAATACATTGAACCTGCTGAGGTGTATCGGAAACTAATACTGGTCTCACAGGGAATGCTCAAAGCACCGACTGTAAGGAGAGTCTCTATTCTTGTACTTATGACGGCATTGTGCCTTTTGTAATTAATTCCGATGCGATTTCTGTGTTTCATCGTCAATGTGAAGGTCCAAGGAATACATTGAACCTGCAGTGGTGTATCAGAAACTAATACTGGTCTCACAGGGAATGCTCAAAGCACCGACTGTAAGAAGAGTCTCTATTCTTGTACTTAAGGCGGCATTGCGGCTTTTGTATTTAATTCCGATGCGATTTCTGTGTTTCAACGTCAATGTGAAGGTCAAAGAAATACATTGAAACTGGAGTGGTGTATCGGAAACTAATACTGGTCTCACGGGGAATGCTCAAAGCACCGACTGAAGGAAGAGTCTCTATTCTTGTAATTAAGGTGGCATTGTGCCTTTCGTATTTATTTCCGATGCGATTTCTGTGTTTCATCGTCAATGTGAAGGTCCTAGGAATACATTGAACCTGCTGAGGTGTATCGGAAGCTAATACTGGTCTCACAGTGAATTCTGAAAGCACCGACTGTAAGAAGAGTCTCTATTCTTGTACTTACGCGGCAGTTTGCCTTTTGTATTTCATTCCGATGCGATATCTGTGTTTCATCGTTAATGTGAATGTCCAAGGAATACATTGAACCTGGAGTGGTGTATCGGAAACTAATTCTGGTCTCACAGGGAATGCTCAAAGCACCGAATCTAAGAAGAGTCTCTATTCTTGTACTTAAGGAGGCATTGTGCCTTTTGTATTTATTTCCGATGCGATTTCTGTGTTTCATCGTCAATGTGAAGGTCCTAGGAGTACATTGAACCTGCTGAGGTGTGTCGGAAACTAATACTGGTCTCACAGGGAAAGCTGAAAGCACCGACTGTAAGAAGAGTCTCTATTCTTGTACTTAAGACGGCATTGTGCCTTTTGTATTTAATTCCGATGCGATTTCTGTGTTTCATCGTCAATGTGAATGTCCAAGGAATACATTGAACCTGGAGTGGTGTATCGGAAACTAATTCTGGTCTCACAGGGAATGCTCAAAGCACCGACTGTAAGAAGAGTCTCTATTCTTGTACTTATGCGGCAGTTTGCCTTTTGTATTTATTTCCGATGCAATTTCTGTGTTTCATCGTCAATGTGAAGGTCCAAGGATTACGTTGATCCTGCAGTGGTGTAACGGAAACTAATACTGGTCTCACAGGGTATGCTCAAAGCACCGACTGTAAGAAGAGTCTCTATTCTTCTAGTTAAGGCGGCATTGCGCCTTTTGTATTTAATTCCGATGCGATTTCTGTGTTTCATCGTCTATGTGAAGGTCCTAGGAATACATTGAACCTGCTGAGGTGTATCGGAAACTAATACTGGTATCACAGGGAATGCTGAAAGCACCGACTGTAAGAAGAGTCTCTATTCTTGTACTTATGCGGCAGTTTGCCTTTTGTATTTATTTCCGATGCAATTTCTGTGTTTCATCGTCAATGTGAAGGTCCAAGGATTACGTTGATCCTGCAGTGGTGTAACGGAAACTAATACTGGTCTCACAGGGTATGCTTAAGCACCGACTGTAAGAAGAGTCACTATTCTTGTACTTAAGGCGACATTGTGCCTTTTGTATTTAATTCCGATGCGATTTCTGTGTTTCATCGTCAATGTGAAGGTCCTACGAATACATTGAACCTGCTGAGGTGTATCGGGAACTAATACAGGTCTCACAGGGAATGCTGAAAGCACCGACTGTAAGAAGAGTCTCTATTCTTGTACTTACGCGGCAGTTTGCATTTTGTGTTTCATTCCGATGCGATTTCTGTGTTTCATCGTCAATGTGAAGGTCCAAGGAATACTTTGAACCTGGAGTGGTTTATCGGATACTAATACTGGTCTCACAGGGAATGCTCAAAGCACCGACTGTAAGAAGAGTCTCTATTCTTGTACTTAAGTCGACATTGTGCCCTTTGAATTTAATTCCGATGCGATTTTTGTGTTTCATCGTCAATGTGAAGGTCCTAGGAATACATTGAACCTGCTAAGGTGTATCGGAAACTAATACTGGTCTCACAGGGAATGCTGAAAGCACCGACTGTAAGAAGAGTCTCTATTTATGTACTTAAGACGGCATTGTGCCTTTTGTATTTAATTCCGATGCGATTTCTGTGTTTCATCGTCAATGTGAAGGTCCAAGGAATACACTGAACCTGCAGTGGTGTATCGGAAACTAATACTGGTCTCACAGGGAATGCTCAAAGCACCGACTGTAAGAAGAATCTCTATTCTTGTACTTAAGGCGACATTGTGCCTTTTGTATTTAATTCCGATTCGATTTCTGTGTTTTACCGTCAATGTGAAGGTCCTAGGAATACATTGAACCTGCTGAGGTGTATCGGAAGCTAATACTGGTCTCACAGGGAGTTCTGAAAGCACCGACTGTAAGAAGAGTCTCTATTCTTGTACTTACGCGGCAGTTTGCCTTTTTTATTTCATTCCGATGCGATATCCGTGTTTCATCGTTAATGTGAATATCCAAGGAATACATTGAACCTGGAGTGGTGTATCGGAAACTAATTCTGGTCTCACAGGGAATGCTCAAAGCACCGACTGTAAGAAGAGTCTCTATTCTTGTACTTACGCGGCAGTTTGCCTTTTGTATTTAATTCCGATGCGATTTCCGTGTTTCATCGTCTATGTGAAGGTTCTAGGAATACATTGAACCTGCTGAGGTGTATCGGAAACTAATACTGGTCTCACAGGGAATGCTCAAAGCACCGACTGTAAGGAGAGTCTCTATTCTTGTACTTATGACGGCATTGTGCCTTTTGTAATTAATTCCGATGCGATTTCTGTGTTTCATCGTCAATGTGAAGGTCCAAGGAATACATTCAACCTGCAGTGGTGTATCAGAAACTAATACTGGTCTCACAGGGAATGCTCAAAGCACCGACTGTAAGAAGAGTCTCTATTCTTGTACTTAAGGCGGCATTGCGCCTTTTGTATTTAATTCCGATGCGATTTCTGTGTTTCAACGTCAATGTGAAGGTCAAAGAAATACATTGAAACTGGAGTGGTGTATCGGAAACTAATACTGGTCTCACGGGGAATGCTCAAAGCACCGACTGAAGGAAGAGTCTCTATTCTTGTAATTAAGGTGGCATGGTGCCTTTCGTATTTATTTCCGATGCGATTTCTGTGTTTCATCGTCAATGTGAAGGTCCTAGGAATACATTGAACCTGCTGAGGTGTATCGGAAACTAATACTGGTCTCACAGGGAATGCTGAAAGCACCGACTGTAAGAAGAGTCTCTTTTCTTGTACTTAAGACGGCATTGTGCCTTTTGTATTTAATTCCGATGCGATTTCTGTGTTTCACCGTCAATGTGAAGGTCCTAGGAATACATTGAACCTGCAGAGGTGTATCGGAAGCTAATACTGGTCTCACAGGGAATTCTGAAAGCACCGACTGTAAGAAGAGTCTCTGTTCTTGTACTTACGCGGCAGTTTGCCTTTTGTATTTCATTCCGATGCGATATCTGTGTTTCATCGTTAATGTGAATGTCCAAGGAATACATTGAAGATGGAGTGGTGTATCGGAAACTAATTCTGGTCTCACAGGGAATGCTCAAAGCACCGACTGTAAGAAGAGTCTCTATTCTTGTACTTAAGGCGGCATTGCGCCTTTTGTATTTAATTCCGATACGATTTCTGTGTTTCATCGTCAATGTGAAGTTGCATGGAATACATTGAACCTGCAGTGGTGTATTGGAATCTAATACTGGTCTCACAGGGAATGCTCAAAGCACCGACTGTAAGAAGAGTCTCTTTCTTGTACTTAAGGTGGCATTGCACCTTTTGTATTTAATTCCGATGCTATTTCTGTGTTTCATCGTCATTGTGAAGGTCCAAGGAATACATTGAACGTGCAGTGGTGTATCGGAAACTAATACTGGTCTCACAGGGAATGCTCAAAGCACCGACTGTAAGAAGAGTCTCTATTCTTGTACTTATGACGGCATTGTGCCTTTTGTAATTAATTCCGATGCGATTTCTGTGTTTCATCGTCAATGTGAAGGTCCAAGGAATACATTGAACCTGCAGTGGTGTATTAGAAACTAATACTGGTCTCACAGGGAATGCTCAAAGCACCGACTGTAAGAAGAGTCTCTATTCTTGTACTTAAGGCGGCATTGCGCCTTTTGTATTAAATTCCGATGCGATTTCTGTGTTTCAACGTCAATGTGAAGGTCCAAGGAATACATTGAACCTGGAGTGGTGTATCGGAAACTAATACTGGTCCCACAGGGAATGCTCAAAGCACCGACTGTAAGAAGAGTCTCTACTCTTCTAGTTAAGGCGGCATTGCGCCTTTTGTATTTAATTCCGATGCGATTTCTAAGTTTCATCGTCTATGTGAAGGTCCTAGGAATACATTGAACCTGCTGAGGTGTATCGGAAACTAATACTGGTCTCACAGGGAATGCTGAATGCACCGACTGTAAGAAGAGTCTCTATTCTTGTACTTATGCGGCAGTTTGCCTTTTGTATTTATTTCCGATGCAATTTCTGTGTTTCATCGTCAATGTGAAGGTCCAAGGATTACGTTGATCCTGCAGTGGTGTAACGGAAACTAATACTGGTCTCACAGGGTATGCTTAAGCACCGACTGTAAGAAGAGTCACTATTCTTGTACTTAAGGCGACATTGTGCCTTTTGTATTTAATTCCGATGCGATTTCTGTGTTTCATCGTCAATGTGAAGGTCCTACGAATACATTGAACCTGCTGAGGTGTATCGGGAACTAATACAGGTCTCACAGGGAATGCTGAAAGCACCGACTGTAAGAAGAGTCTCTATTCTTGTACTTACGCGGCAGTTTGCATTTTGTGTTTCATTCCGATGCGATTTCTGTGTTTCATCGTCAATGTGAAGGTCCAAGGAATACTTTGAACCTGGAGTGGTTTATCGGATACTAATACTGGTCTCACAGGGAATGCTCAAAGCACCGACTGTAAGAAGAGTCTCTATTCTTGTACTTAAGTCGACATTGTGCCCTTTGAATTTAATTCCGATGCGATTTCTGTGTTTCATCGTCAATGTGAAGGTCCTAGGAATACATTGAACCTGCTAAGGTGTATCGGAAACTAATACTGGTCTCACAGGGAATGCTGAAAGCACCGACTGTAAGAAGAGTCTCTATTTATGTACTTAAGACGGCATTGTGCCTTTTGTATTTAATTCCGATGCGATTTCTGTGTTTCATCGTCAATGTGAAGGTCCAAGGAATACACTGAACCTGCAGTGGTGTATCGGAAACTAATACTGGTCTCACAGGGAATGCTCAAAGCACCGACTGTAAGAAGAATCTCTATTCTTGTACTTAAGGCGACATTGTGCCTTTTGTATTTAATTCCGATTCGATTTCTGTGTTTTACCGTCAATGTGAAGGTCTAGGAATACATTGAACCTGCTGAGGTGTATCGGAAGCTAATACTGGTCTCACAGGGAGTTCTGAAAGCACCGACTGTAAGAAGAGTCTCTATTCTTGTACTTACGCGGCAGTTTGCCTTTTGTATTTCATTCCGATGCGATTTCTGTGTTTCATCGTCAATGTGAAGGTCCAAGGTTTACATTGAACCTGCAGTGGTGTATCGGAAACTAATACTGGTCTCACAGGGTATGCTCAAAGCACCGACTGTAAGAAGAGTCACTATTCTTGTACTTAAGGCGACATTGTGCCTTTTGTATTTAATTCCGATGCGATTTCTGTGTTTCATCGTCAATGTGTAGATCCTACGAATACATTGAACCTGCTGAGGTGTATCGAAAACTAATACTGGTCTCACAGGGAATGCTGAAAGCACCGACTGTAAGAAGAGTCTCTATTCTTGTACTTACGCGGCTGTTTGCCTTTTGTATTTCATTCCTATGCGATTTCTGTGTTTCATCGGCTTTGTGAAGGTCCAAGGAATACATTGAACCTGGAGTGGTCTATCGGAAACTAATTCTGGTCTCACAGGGAATGCTCAAAGCACCGACTGTAAGAAGAGTCTCTATTCTTGTACTTAAGGCGGCATTGCGCCTTTTGTATTTAATTCCGACGCGTTTTCTGTGTTTCATTGTCAATGTGAAGGTGCAAGGAATACATTGAACCTGCAGTGGTGTATCGAAAACTAATACTGGTCTCACAGGGAATGCTCAAAGCACCGACTGTAAGAAGAGTCTCTATACTTGTACTTAAGGCGGCATTGCTTCTTTTGTATTTAATTCCGATGCGATTTCTGTGTTTCATCGTCAATGTGAAGGTCCAAGGAATACATTGAACCTGCAGTGGTGTATCGGAAACTAAAACTGGTCTCACAGGGAATGATCATAGCACCAACTGTAAGAAGAGTCTCTATTCTTGTACTTAAGACGGCATTGAGCCTTTTGTATTTAATTCCGATGGGATTTCTGTGTTTCATCGTCAATGTGAATGTCCTAGGAATACATTGAACCTGCTAAGGTGTATCGGAAACTAATACTGGTCTCACAGGGAATGCTGAAAGCACCGACTGTAAGAAGAGTCTCTATTCTTGTACTTATGACGGCATTGTGCCTTTTGTAATTAATTCCGATGCGATTTCTGTGTTTCATCGTCAATGTGAAGGTCCAAGGAATACATTGAAACTGCAGTGGTGTATCAGAAACTAATACTGGTCTCACAGGGAATGCTCAAAGCACCGACTGTAAGAAGAGTCTCTATTCTTGTACTTAAGGCGGCATTTCGCCTTTTGTATTTAATTCCTATGCGATTTCTGTGTTTCTTCGTCAATGTGAATGTCCAAGGAATACATTGAACCTGCAGTGGTGTATCAGAAACTACTACTGGTCTCTAAGGGAATGCTCAAAGCACCGACTGTAAGAAGTGTCTCTATTCTTGTACTTAAGGCGGCATTGCTTCTTTTGTATTTAATTCCGATGCTATTTCTGTGTTTCATCGTCAATGTGAAGGTCCAAGGAATACATTGAACCTGCAGTGGTGTATCGGAAACTAAAACTGGTCTCACAGGGAATGCTCATAGCACCAACTGTAAGAAGAGTCTCTATTCTTGTACTTAAGACGGCATTGAGACTTTTGTATTTAATTCCGATGCGATTTCTGTGTTTCATCGTCAATGTGAAGGTCCAAGGAATACATTGAACCTGCAGTGGTGTATCAGAAACTAATACTGGTCTCAAAGGGAATGCTCAATGCACAGACTGTAAGAAGAGTCTCTATTCTTGTACGTAAAGCGCCATTGCGCATTTTGTATTTAATTCCGATGCGATTTCTGTGTTTCATCGTCAATGTGTAGGTGCAAGGAATACATTGAACCTGCAGTGGTATATCGGAAACTAATACTGGTCTCACAGGGAGTGCTCAAATCACCGACTGTAAGAAAAGTCTCTATTCTTGTACTTAAGATGGCATTGCAACTTTTGTATTTAATTCCGATGCGATTTCTGTGTTTCATCGTCAATGTGAAGGTCCAAGGAATACATTGAACCTGGAGTGGTGTATCGGAAACTAATTCTGGTCTCACAGGGAATGCTCAAAGCAGCGACTGTAAGAAGAGTCTCTATTCTTGTACTTAAGGCGACATTGTGCTTTTTGTATTTAATTCCGATGCGATTTCTGTGTTTCATCGTCAATGTGAAGGTCCTACGAATACATTGAATCTGCTGAGGTGTATCGGAAACTAATACTGGTCTCACAGGGAATGCTGAAAGCACCGACTGTAAGAAGAGTCTCTATTCTTGTACTTACGCGGCAGTTTGCCTTTTGTATTTAATTCCGATGCGATTTCTGTGTTTCATCGTCAATGTGAAGGTTCTAGGAATACATTGAACCTGCTGAGGTGTATCGGAAACTAATACTGGTCTCACAGGGAATGCTCAAAGCACCGACTGTAAGGAGAGTCTCTATTCTTGTACTTATGACGGCATTGTGCCTTTTGTAATTAATTCCGATGCGATTTCTGTGTTTCATCGTCAATGTGAAGGTCCAAGGAATACATTGAACCTGCAGTGGTGTATCAGAAACTAATACTGGTCTCACAGGGAATGCTCAAAGCACCGACTGTAAGAAGAGTCTCTATTCTTGTACTTAAGGCGGCATTGCGGCTTTTGTATTTAATTCCGATGCGATTTCTGTGTTTCAACGTCAATGAGAAGGTCAAAGAAATACATTGAAACTGGAGTGGTGTATCGGAAACTAATACTGGTCTCACGGGGAATGCTCTAAGCACCGACTGAAGGAAGAGTCTCTATTCTTGTAATTAAGGTGGCATTGTGCCTTTCGTATTTATTTCCGATGCGATTTCTGTGTTTCATCGTCAATGTGAAGGTCCTAGGAATACATTGAACCTGCTGAGGTGTATCGGAAACTAATACTGGTCTCACAGTGAATTCTGAAAGCACCGACTGTAAGAAGAGTCTCTATTCTTGTACTTACGCGGCAGTTTGCCTTTTGTATTTCATTCCGATGCGATATCTGTGTTTCATCGTTAATGTGAATGTCCAAGGAATACATTGAACCTGGAGTGGTGTATCGGAAACTAATTCTGGTCTCACAGGGAATGCTCAAAGCACCGAATCTAAGAAGAGTCTCTATTCTTGTACTTAAGGAGGCATTGTGCCTTTTGTATTTATTTCCGATGCGATTTCTGTGTTTCATCGTCAATGTGAAGGTCCTAGGAGTACATTGAACCTGCTGAGGTGTGTCGGAAACTAATACTGGTCTCACAGGGAAAGCTGAAAGCACCGACTGTAAGAAGAGTCTCTATTCTTGTACTTAAGACGGCATTGTGCCTTTTGTATTTAATTCCGATGCGATTTCTGTGTTTCATCGTCAATGTGAATGTCCAAGGAATACATTGAACCTGGAGTGGTGTATCGGAAACTAATTCTGGTCTCACAGGGAATGCTCAAAGCACCGACTGTAAGAAGAGTCTCTATTCTTGTACTTATGCGGCAGTTTGCCTTTTGTATTTATTTCCGATGCAATTTCTGTGTTTCATCGTCAATGTGAAGGTCCAAGGATTACGTTGATCCTGCAGTGGTGTAACGGAAACTAATACTGGTCTCACAGGGTATGCTTAAGCACCGACTGTAAGAAGAGTCACTATTCTTGTACTTAAGGCGACATTGTGCCTTTTGTATTTAATTCCGATGCGATTTCTGTGTTTCATCGTCAATGTGAAGGTCCTACGAATACATTGAACCTGCTGAGGTGTATCGGGAACTAATACAGGTCTCACAGGGAATGCTGAAAGCACCGACTGTAAGAAGAGTCTCTATTCTTGTACTTACGCGGCAGTTTGCATTTTGTGTTTCATTCCGATGCGATTTCTGTGTTTCATCGTCAATGTGAAGGTCCAAGGAATACTTTGAACCTGGAGTGGTTTATCGGATACTAATACTGGTCTCACAGGGAATGCTCAAAGCACCGACTGTAAGAAGAGTCTCTATTCTTGTACTTAAGTCGACATTGTGCCCTTTGAATTTAATTCCGATGCGATTTCTGTGTTTCATCGTCAATGTGAAAGTCCTAGGAATACATTGAACCTGCTAAGGTGTATCGGAAACTAATACTGGTCTCACAGGGAATGCTGAAAGCACCGACTGTAAGAAGAGTCTCTATTTATGTACTTAAGACCGCATTGTGCCTTTTGTATTTAATTCCGATGCGATTTCTGTGTTTCATCGTCAATGTGAAGGTCCAAGGAATACACTGAACCTGCAGTGGTGTATCGGAAACTAATACTGGTCTCACAGGGAATGCTCAAAGCACCGACTGTAAGAAGAATCTCTATTCTTGTACTTAAGGCGACATTGTGCCTTTTGTATTTAATTCCGATTCGATTTCTGTGTTTTACCGTCAATGTGAAGGTCTAGGAATACATTGAACCTGCTGAGGTGTATCGGAAGCTAATACTGGTCTCACAGGGAGTTCTGAAAGCACCGACTGTAAGAAGAGTCTCTATTCTTGTACTTACGCGGCAGTTTGCCTTTTGTATTTCATTCCGATGCGATTTCTGTGTTTCATCGTCAATGTGAAGGTCCAAGGTTTACATTGAACCTGCAGTGGTGTATCGGAAACTAATACTGGTCTCACAGGGTATGCTCAAGGCACCGACTGTAAGAAGAGTCACTATTCTTGTACTTAAGGCGACATTGTGCCTTTTGTATTTAATTCCGATGCGATTTCTGTGTTTCATCGTCAATGTGTAGATCCTACGAATACATTGAACCTGCTGAGGTGTATCGAAAACTAACCCTGGTCTCACAGGGAATGCTGAAAGCACCGACTGTAAGAAGAGTCTCTATTCTTGTACTTACGCGGCTGTTTGCCTTTTGTATTTCATTCCTATGCGATTTCTGTGTTTCATCGGCTTTGTGAAGGTCCAAGGAATACATTGAACCTGGAGTGGTCTATCGGAAACTAATTCTGGTCTCACAGGGAATGCTCAAAGCACCGACTGTAAGAAGAGTCTCTATTCTTGTACTTAAGGCGGCATTGCGCCTTTTGTATTTAATTCCGACGCGTTTTCTGTGTTTCATTGTCAATGTGAAGGTGCAAGGAATACATTGAACCTGCAGTGGTGTATCGAAAACTAATACTGGTCTCACAGGGAATGCTCAAAGCACCGACTGTAAGAAGAGTCTCTATACTTGTACTTAAGGCGGCATTGCTTCTTTTGTATTTAATTCCGATGCGATTTCTGTGTTTCATCGTCAATGTGAAGGTCCAAGGAATACATTGAACCTGCAGTGGTGTATCGGAAACTAAAACTGGTCTCACAGGGAATGATCATAGCACCAACTGTAAGAAGAGTCTCTATTCTTGTACTTAAGACGGCATTGAGCCTTTTGTATTTAATTCCGATGGGATTTCTGTGTTTCATCGTCAATGTGAATGTCCTAGGAATACATTGAACCTGCTAAGGTGTATCGGAAACTAATACTGGTCTCACAGGGAATGCTGAAAGCACCGACTGTAAGAAGAGTCTCTATTCTTGTACTTATGACGGCATTGTGCCTTTTGTAATTAATTCCGATGCGATTTCTGTGTTTCATCGTCAATGTGAAGGTCCAAGGAATACATTGAAACTGCAGTGGTGTATCAGAAACTAATACTGGTCTCACAGGGAATGCTCAAAGCACCGACTGTAAGAAGAGTCTCTATTCTTGTACTTAAGGCGGCATTTCGCCTTTTGTATTTAATTCCTATGCGATTTCTGTGTTTCTTCGTCAATGTGAATGTCCAAGGAATACATTGAACCTGCAGTGGTGTATCAGAAACTACTACTGGTCTCTAAGGGAATGCTCAAAGCACCGACTGTAAGAAGAGTCTCTATTCTTGTACTTAAGGCGGCATTGCTTCTTTTGTATTTAATTCCGATGCTATTTCTGTGTTTCATCGTCAATGTGAAGGTCCAAGGAATACATTGAACCTGCAGTGGTGTATCGGAAACTAAAACTGGTCTCACAGGGAATGCTCATAGCACCAACTGTAAGAAGAGTCTCTATTCTTGTACTTAAGACGGCATTGAGACTTTTGTATTTAATTCCGATGTGATTTCTGTGTTTCATCGTCAATGTGAAGGTCCAAGGAATACATTGAACCTGCAGTGGTGTATCAGAAACTAATACTGGTCTCAAAGGGAATGCTCAATGCACAGACTGTAAGAAGAGTCTCTATTCTTGTACGTAAAGCGCCATTGCGCATTTTGTATTTAATTCCGATGCGATTTCTGTGTTTCATCGTCAATGTGTAGGTGCAAGGAATACATTGAACCTGCAGTGGTATATCGGAAACTAATACTGGTCTCACAGGGAG
Organism: Schistocerca americana; assembly: GCF_021461395.2. Lineage (NCBI taxonomy): Eukaryota > Metazoa > Arthropoda > Insecta > Orthoptera > Acrididae > Schistocerca > Schistocerca americana. The sequence continues at coordinate 619,091,603 of NC_060124.1, read as the reverse complement.
TGCTCAAATCACCGACTGTAAGAAAAGTCTCTATTCTTGTACTTAAGATGGCATTGCAACTTTTGTATTTAATTCCGATGCGATTTCTGTGTTTCATCGTCAATGTGAAGGTCCAAGGAATACATTGAACCTGGAGTGGTGTATCGGAAACTAATTCTGGTCTCACAGGGAATGCTCAAAGCAGCGACTGTAAGAAGAGTCTCTATTCTTGTACTTAAGGCGACATTGTGCTTTTTGTATTTAATTCCGATGCGATTTCTGTGTTTCATCGTCAATGTGAAGGTCCTACGAATACATTGAATCTGCTGAGGTGTATCGGAAACTAATACTGGTCTCACAGGGAATGCTGAAAGCACCGACTGTAAGAAGAGTCTCTATTCTTGTACTTACGCGGCAGTTTGCCTTTTGTATTTAATTCCGATGCGATTTCTGTGTTTCATCGTCAATGTGAAGGTTCTAGGAATACATTGAACCTGCTGAGGTGTATCGGAAACTAATACTGGTCTCACAGGGAATGCTCAAAGCACCGACTGTAAGGAGAGTCTCTATTCTTGTACTTATGACGGCATTGTGCCTTTTGTAATTAATTCCGATGCGATTTCTGTGTTTCATCGTCAATGTGAAGGTCCAAGGAATACATTGAACCTGCAGTGGTGTATCAGAAACTAATACTGGTCTCACAGGGAATGCTCAAAGCACCGACTGTAAGAAGAGTCTCTATTCTTGTACTTAAGGCGGCATTGCGGCTTTTGTATTTAATTCCGATGCGATTTCTGTGTTTCAACGTCAATGAGAAGGTCAAAGAAATACATTGAAACTGGAGTGGTGTATCGCAAACTAATACTGGTCTCACGGGGAATGCTCAAAGCACCGACTGAAGGAAGAGTCTCTATTCTTGTAATTAAGGTGGCATTGTGCCTTTCGTATTTATTTCCGATGCGATTTCTGTGTTTCATCGTCAATGTGAAGGTCCTAGGAATACATTGAACCTGCTGAGGTGTATCGGAAACTAATACTGGTCTCACAGTGAATTCTGAAAGCACCGACTGTAAGAAGAGTCTCTATTCTTGTACTTACGCGGCAGTTTGCCTTTTGTATTTCATTCCGATGCGATATCTGTGTTTCATCGTCAATGTGAATGTCCAAGGAATACATTGAACCTGGAGTGGTGTATCGGAAACTAATTCTGGTCTCACAGGGAATGCTCAAAGCACCGAATCTAAGAAGAGTCTCTATTCTTGTACTTAAGGAGGCATTGTGCCTTTTGTATTTATTTCCGATGCGATTTCTGTGTTTCATCGTCAATGTGAAGGTCCTAGGAGTACATTGAACCTGCTGAGGTGTGTCGGAAACTAATACTGGTCTCACAGGGAAAGCTGAAAGCACCGACTGTAAGAAGAGTCTCTATTCTTGTACTTAAGACGGCATTGTGCCTTTTGTATTTAATTCCGATGCGATTTCTGTGTTTCATCGTCAATGTGAATGTCCAAGGAATACATTGAACCTGGAGTGGTGTATCGGAAACTAATTCTGGTCTCACAGGGAATGCTCAAAGCACCGACTGTAAGAAGAGTCTCTATTCTTGTACTTATGCGGCAGTTTGCCTTTTGTATTTATTTCCGATGCAATTTCTGTGTTTCATCGTCAATGTGAAGGTCCAAGGATTACGTTGATCCTGCAGTGGTGTAACGGAAACTAATACTGGTCTCACAGGGTATGCTCAAAGCACCGACTGTAAGAAGAGTCTCTATTCTTCTAGTTAAGGCGGCATTGCGCCTTTTGTATTTAATTCCGATGCGATTTCTGTGTTTCATCGTCTATGTGAAGGTCCTAGGAATACATTGAACCTGCTGAGGTGTATCGGAAACTAATACTGGTATCACAGGGAATGCTGAAAGCACCGACTGTAAGAAGAGTCTCTATTCTTGTACTTATGCGGCAGTTTGCCTTTTGTATTTATTTCCGATGCAATTTCTGTGTTTCATCGTCAATGTGAAGGTCCAAGGATTACGTTGATCCTGCAGTGGTGTAACGGAAACTAATACTGGTCTCACAGGGTATGCTTAAGCACCGACTGTAAGAAGAGTCACTATTCTTGTACTTAAGGCGACATTGTGCCTTTTGTATTTAATTCCGATGCGATTTCTGTGTTTCATCGTCAATGTGAAGGTCCTACGAATACATTGAACCTGCTGAGGTGTATCGGGAACTAATACAGGTCTCACAGGGAATGCTGAAAGCACCGACTGTAAGAAGAGTCTCTATTCTTGTACTTACGCGGCAGTTTGCATTTTGTGTTTCATTCCGATGCGATTTCTGTGTTTCATCGTCAATGTGAAGGTCCAAGGAATACTTTGAACCTGGAGTGGTTTATCGGATACTAATACTGGTCTCACAGGGAATGCTCAAAGCACCGACTGTAAGAAGAGTCTCTATTCTTGTACTTAAGTCGACATTGTGCCCTTTGAATTTAATTCCGATGCGATTTTTGTGTTTCATCGTCAATGTGAAGGTCCTAGGAATACATTGAACCTGCTAAGGTGTATCGGAAACTAATACTGGTCTCACAGGGAATGCTGAAAGCACCGACTGTAAGAAGAGTCTCTATTTATGTACTTAAGACGGCATTGTGCCTTTTGTATTTAATTCCGATGCGATTTCTGTGTTTCATCGTCAATGTGAAGGTCCAAGGAATACACTGAACCTGCAGTGGTGTATCGGAAACTAATACTGGTCTCACAGGGAATGCTCAAAGCACCGACTGTAAGAAGAATCTCTATTCTTGTACTTAAGGCGACATTGTGCCTTTTGTATTTAATTCCGATTCGATTTCTGTGTTTTACCGTCAATGTGAAGGTCCTAGGAATACATTGAACCTGCTGAGGTGTATCGGAAGCTAATACTGGTCTCACAGGGAGTTCTGAAAGCACCGACTGTAAGAAGAGTCTCTATTCTTGTACTTACGCGGCAGTTTGCCTTTTTTATTTCATTCCGATGCGATATCCGTGTTTCATCGTTAATGTGAATATCCAAGGAATACATTGAACCTGGAGTGGTGTATCGGAAACTAATTCTGGTCTCACAGGGAATGCTCAAAGCACCGACTGTAAGAAGAGTCTCTATTCTTGTACTTACGCGGCAGTTTGCCTTTTGTATTTAATTCCGATGCGATTTCCGTGTTTCATCGTCTATGTGAAGGTTCTAGGAATACATTGAACCTGCTGAGGTGTATCGGAAACTAATACTGGTCTCACAGGGAATGCTCAAAGCACCGACTGTAAGGAGAGTCTCTATTCTTGTACTTATGACGGCATTGTGCCTTTTGTAATTAATTCCGATGCGATTTCTGTGTTTCATCGTCAATGTGAAGGTCCAAGGAATACATTCAACCTGCAGTGGTGTATCAGAAACTAATACTGGTCTCACAGGGAATGCTCAAAGCACCGACTGTAAGAAGAGTCTCTATTCTTGTACTTAAGGCGGCATTGCGCCTTTTGTATTTAATTCCGATGCGATTTCTGTGTTTCAACGTCAATGTGAAGGTCAAAGAAATACATTGAAACTGGAGTGGTGTATCGGAAACTAATACTGGTCTCACGGGGAATGCTCAAAGCACCGACTGAAGGAAGAGTCTCTATTCTTGTAATTAAGGTGGCATGGTGCCTTTCGTATTTATTTCCGATGCGATTTCTGTGTTTCATCGTCAATGTGAAGGTCCTAGGAATACATTGAACCTGCTGAGGTGTATCGGAAACTAATACTGGTCTCACAGGGAATGCTGAAAGCACCGACTGTAAGAAGAGTCTCTTTTCTTGTACTTAAGACGGCATTGTGCCTTTTGTATTTAATTCCGATGCGATTTCTGTGTTTCACCGTCAATGTGAAGGTCCTAGGAATACATTGAACCTGCAGAGGTGTATCGGAAGCTAATACTGGTCTCACAGGGAATTCTGAAAGCACCGACTGTAAGAAGAGTCTCTGTTCTTGTACTTACGCGGCAGTTTGCCTTTTGTATTTCATTCCGATGCGATATCTGTGTTTCATCGTTAATGTGAATGTCCAAGGAATACATTGAAGATGGAGTGGTGTATCGGAAACTAATTCTGGTCTCACAGGGAATGCTCAAAGCACCGACTGTAAGAAGAGTCTCTATTCTTGTACTTAAGGCGGCATTGCGCCTTTTGTATTTAATTCCGATACGATTTCTGTGTTTCATCGTCAATGTGAAGTTGCATGGAATACATTGAACCTGCAGTGGTGTATTGGAATCTAATACTGGTCTCACAGGGAATGCTCAAAGCACCGACTGTAAGAAGAGTCTCTTTCTTGTACTTAAGGTGGCATTGCACCTTTTGTATTTAATTCCGATGCTATTTCTGTGTTTCATCGTCAATGTGAAGGTCCAAGGAATACATTGAACGTGCAGTGGTGTATCGGAAACTAATACTGGTCTCACAGGGAATGCTCAAAGCACCGACTGTAAGAAGAGTCTCTATTCTTGTACTTATGACGGCATTGTGCCTTTTGTAATTAATTCCGATGCGATTTCTGTGTTTCATCGTCAATGTGAAGGTCCAAGGAATACATTGAACCTGCAGTGGTGTATTAGAAACTAATACTGGTCTCACAGGGAATGCTCAAAGCACCGACTGTAAGAAGAGTCTCTATTCTTGTACTTAAGGCGGCATTGCGCCTTTTGTATTAAATTCCGATGCGATTTCTGTGTTTCAACGTCAATGTGAAGGTCCAAGGAATACATTGAACCTGGAGTGGTGTATCGGAAACCAATACTGGTCCCACAGGGAATGCTCAAAGCACCGACTGTAAGAAGAGTCTCTATTCTTCTAGTTAAGGCGGCATTGCGCCTTTTGTATTTAATTCCGATGCGATTTCTAAGTTTCATCGTCTATGTGAAGGTCCTAGGAATACATTGAACCTGCTGAGGTGTATCGGAAACTAATACTGGTCTCACAGGGAATGCTGAATGCACCGACTGTAAGAAGAGTCTCTATTCTTGTACTTATGCGGCAGTTTGCCTTTTGTATTTATTTCCGATGCAATTTCTGTGTTTCATCGTCAATGTGAAGGTCCAAGGATTACGTTGATCCTGCAGTGGTGTAACGGAAACTAATACTGGTCTCACAGGGTATGCTTAAGCACCGACTGTAAGAAGAGTCACTATTCTTGTACTTAAGGCGACATTGTGCCTTTTGTATTTAATTCCGATGCGATTTCTGTGTTTCATCGTCAATGTGAAGGTCCTACGAATACATTGAACCTGCTGAGGTGTATCGGGAACTAATACAGGTCTCACAGGGAATGCTGAAAGCACCGACTGTAAGAAGAGTCTCTATTCTTGTACTTACGCGGCAGTTTGCATTTTGTGTTTCATTCCGATGCGATTTCTGTGTTTCATCGTCAATGTGAAGGTCCAAGGAATACTTTGAACCTGGAGTGGTTTATCGGATACTAATACTGGTCTCACAGGGAATGCTCAAAGCACCGACTGTAAGAAGAGTCTCTATTCTTGTACTTAAGTCGACATTGTGCCCTTTGAATTTAATTCCGATGCGATTTCTGTGTTTCATCGTCAATGTGAAGGTCCTAGGAATACATTGAACCTGCTAAGGTGTATCGGAAACTAATACTGGTCTCACAGGGAATGCTCAAAGCACCGACTGTAAGAAGAGTCTCTATTTATGTACTTAAGACGGCATTGTGCCTTTTGTATTTAATTCCGATGCGATTTCTGTGTTTCATCGTCAATGTGAAGGTCCAAGGAATACACTGAACCTGCAGTGGTGTATCGGAAACTAATACTGGTCTCACAGGGAATGCTCAAAGCACCGACTGTAAGAAGAATCTCTATTCTTGTACTTAAGGCGACATTGTGCCTTTTGTATTTAATTCCGATTCGATTTCTGTGTTTTACCGTCAATGTGAAGGTCTAGGAATACATTGAACCTGCTGAGGTGTATCGGAAGCTAATACTGGTCTCACAGGGAGTTCTGAAAGCACCGACTGTAAGAAGAGTCTCTATTCTTGTACTTAAGACGACATTGAGCCTTTTGTATTTAATTCCGATGGGATTTCTGTGTTTCATCGTCAATGTGAAGGTCCTAGGAATACATTGAACCTGCTGAGGTGTATCGGAAACTAATACTGGTCTCACAGGGAAAGCTCAAAGCACCGACTGTAAGAAGAGTCTCTATTCTAGTAGTTATGGCGGCATTGCGCCTTTTGTATTTAATTCCGATGCGATTTCTGTGTTTCATCGTCAATGTGAAGGTCCTAGGAATACATTGAACCTGCTGAGGTGTATCGGAAACTAATACTGGTCTCACAGGGAATGCTGAAAGCACCGACTGTAAGAAGAGTCTCCATTCTTGTACTTATGCGGCAGTTTGCCTTTTGTATTTCATTCCGATGCGATTTCTGTGTTTCATCGTCAATGTGAAGGTCCAAGGATTACATTGAACCTGCAGTGGTGTATCGGAAACTAATACTGGTCTCACAGGGTATGCTCAAAGCACCGACTGTAAGAAGAGTCACTATTCTTGTACTTAAGGCGACATTGTGCCTTTTGTATTTAATTCCGTTGCGATTTCTGTGTTTCATCGTCAATGTGAAGGTCCTACGAATACATTGAACCTGCTGAGGTGTATCGGAAACTAATACTGGTCTCACAGGGAATGCTGAAAGCACCGACTGTAAGAAGAGTCTCTATTCTTGTACTTACGCGGCAGTTTGCCTTTTGTATTTCATTCCTATTCGATTTCTGTGTTTCATCGTCTTTTTTAAGGTCCAAGGAATACATTGAACCTGGAGTGGTCTATCGGAAACTAATTCTGGTCTCACAGGGAATGCTCAAAGCACCGACTGTAAGAAGAGTCTTTATTCTTGTACTTAAGGCGACATTGTGCTTTTTGTATTTAATTCCGATGCGATTTCTGTGTTTCATCGTCAATGTCAATGTCCTAGGAATACATTGAACCTGCTGAGGTGTATCGGAAACTAATACTGGTCTCACAGGGAAAGCTGAAAGCACCGACTGTATGAAGAGTCTCTATTCTTGTACTTACGCGGCAGTTTGCCTTTTGTATTTCATACCGATGCGATTTCTGTGTTTCATCGTCAATGTGAATGTCCAAGGAATACATTGAACCTGCAGTGGTGTATCGGAAACTAATACTGGTCTCACAGGGAATGTTCAAAGCACCGACTGTAAGAAGAGTCTCTATTCTTGTACTTAAGACGACATTGTGCCCTTTGTATTTAATTCCGATGCGATTTCTGTGTTTCATCGTCAATGTGAAGGTCCTAGGAATACATTGAACCTGCTGAGGTGTATCGTAAACTACTACTGGTCTCACAGGGAATGCTGAAAACACCGACTGTAAGAAGAGTCTCCATTCTTGTACTTAAGACGGCATTGTGCCTTTTGTATTTAATTCCGATGCGATTTCTGTGTTTCATCGTCAATGTGAAGGTACAAGGAATACATTGAACCTGCAGTGGTGTATCGGAAACTAATACTGGTCTCACAGGGAATGCTCAAAGCACGGACTGTAAGAAGAGTCTCTATTCTTGTACTTAAGGTGACATTGTGCCTTTTGTATTTAATTCCGATGCGATTTCTGTGTTTCACCGTCAATGTGAAGGTCCTAGGAATACATTGAACCTGCAGAGGTGTATCGGAAGCTAATACTGGTCTCACAGGGAATTCTGAAAGCACCGACTGTAAGAAAAGTCTCTATTCTTGTATTTACGCGGCAGTTTGCCATTTTTATTTAATTCCGATGCGATATCCGTGTTTCATCGTTAATGTGAATGTCCAAGGAATACATTGAACCTGGAGTGGTGTATCGGAAACTAATTCTGGTCTCACAGGGAATGCTCAAAGCACCGACTGTAAGAAGAGTCTCTATTCTTGTACTTAAGGCGGCATTGCGCCTTTTGAATTTAATTCCGATGCAATTTCTGTGTTTCATCGTCAATGTGATGGTGCAAGGAATACATTGAACCTGCAGTGGTGTATCGGAAACTAATACTGGTCTCACAGGGAATGCTCAAAGCACCGACTGTAAGAAGAGTCTCTATTCTTGTACTTAAGGCGGCATTGCACCTTTTGTATTTAATTCCGATGCGATTTCTGTGTTTCATCGTCAATGTGAAGGTCCAAGGAATACATTGAACCTGCAGTGGTGTATCGGATTCTAATACTGGTCTCACAGGGAATGCTCAAAGCACCGACTGTAAGAAGAGTCTCTATTCTTGTACTTATGACGGCATTGTGCATTTTGTAATTAATTCCGATGCGATTTCTGCATTTCATCGTCAATGTGAAGGTCCAAGGAATACATTGAACCAGCAGTGGTGTATCAGAAACTATTACTGGTCTCACAGGGAATGATCAAAGCACCGACTGAAGGAAGAGTCTCTATTCCTGTAATTAAGGTGGCATTGTGCCTTTCGTATTTATTTCCGATGCGATTTCTGTGTTTCATCGTCAAGGTGAAGGTCCTAGGAATACATTGAACCTGCTGAGGTGTATCGGAAACTAATACTGGTCTCACAGGGAATGCTGAAAGCACCGACTGTAAGAAGCGTCTCTTTTCTTGTACTTAAGACGGCATTGTGCCTTTTGTATTTAATTCCGATGCGATTTCTGTGTTTCACCGTCAATGTGAAGGTCCTAGGAATACATTGAACCTGCAGAGGTGTATCGGAAGCTAATACTGGTCTCACAGGGAATTCTGAAAGCACCGACTGTAAGAAGAGTCTCAATTCTTGTACTTACGCGGCAGTTTGCCTTTTGTATTTCATTCCTATTCGATTTCTGTGTTTCATCGTCTTTTTTAAGGTCCAAGGAATACATTGAACCTGGAGTGCTCTATCGGAAACTAATTCTGGTCTCACAGGGAATGCTCAAAGCACCGACTGTAAGAAGAGTCTTTATTCTTGTACTTAAGGCGACATTGTGCTTTTTGTATTTAATTCCGATGCGATTTCTGTGTTTCATCGTCAATGTCAATGTCCTAGGAATACATTGAACCTGCTGAGGTGTATCGGAAACTAATACTGGTCTCACAGGGAAAGCTGAAAGCACCGACTGTATGAAGAGTCTCTATTCTTGTACTTACGCGGCAGTTTGCCTTTTGTATTTCATACCGATGCGATTTCTGTGTTTCATCGTCAATGTGAATGTCCAAGGAATACATTGAACCTGCAGTGGTGTATCGGAAACTAATACTGGTCTCACAGGGAATGTTCAAAGCACCGACTGTAAGAAGAGTCTCTATTCTTGTACTTAAGACGACATTGTGCCCTTTGTATTTAATTCCGATGCGATTTCTGTGTTTCATCGTCAATGTGAAGGTCCTAGGAATACATTGAACCTGCTGAGGTGTATCGGAAACTACTACTGGTCTCACAGGGAATGCTGAAAACACCGACTGTAAGAAGAGTCTCTATTCTTGTACTTAAGACGGCATTGTGCCTTTTGTATTTAATTCCGATGCGATTTCTGTGTTTCATCGTCAATGTGAAGGTCCAAGGAATACATTGAACCTGCAGTGGTGTATCGGAAACTAATACTGGTCTCACAGGGAATGCTCAAAGCACGGACTGTAAGAAGAGTCTCTATTCTTGTACTTAAGGTGACATTGTGCCTTTTGTATTTAATTCCGATGCGATTTCTGTGTTTCACCGTCAATGTGAAGGTCCTAGGAATACATTGAACCTGCAGAGGTGTATCGGAAGCTAATACTGGTCTCACAGGGAATTCTGAAAGCACCGACTGTAAGAAAAGTCTCTATTCTTGTATTTACGCGGCAGTTTGCCATTTTTATTTAATTCCGATGCGATATCCGTGTTTCATCGTTAATGTGAATGTCCAAGGAATACATTGAACCTGGAGTGGTGTATCGGAAACTAATTCTGGTCTCACAGGGAATGCTCAAAGCACCGACTGTAAGAAGAGTCTCTATTCTTGTACTTAAGGCGGCATTGCGCCTTTTGAATTTAATTCCGATGCAATTTCTGTGTTTCATCGTCAATGTGATGGTGCAAGGAATACATTGAACCTGCAGTGGTGTATCGGAAACTAATACTGGTCTCACAGGGAATGCTCAAAGCACCGACTGTAAGAAGAGTCTCTATTCTTGTACTTAAGGCGGCATTGCACCTTTTGTATTTAATTCCGATGCGATTTCTGTGTTTCATCGTCAATGTGAAGGTCCAAGGAATACATTGAACCTGCAGTGGTGTATCGGATTCTAATACTGGTCTCACAGGGAATGCTCAAAGCACCGACTGTAAGAAGAGTCTCTATTCTTGTACTTATGACGGCATTGTGCATTTTGTAATTAATTCCGATGCGATTTCTGCATTTCATCGTCAATGTGAAGGTCCAAGGAATACATTGAACCAGCAGTGGTGTATCAGAAACTAATACTGGTCTCACAGGGAATGATCAAAGCACCGACTGAAGGAAGAGTCTCTATTCTTGTAATTAAGGTGGCATTGTGCCTTTCGTATTTATTTCCGATGCGATTTCTGTGTTTCATCGTCAAGGTGAAGGTCCTAGAAATACATTGAACCTGCTGAGGTGTATCGGAAACTAATACTGGTCTCACAGGGAATGCTGAAAGCACCGACTGTAAGAAGAGTCTCTTTTCTTGTACTTAAGACGGCATTGTGCCTTTTGTATTTAATTCCGATGCGATTTCTGTGTTTCACCGTCAATGTGAAGGTCCTAGGAATACATTGAACCTGCAGAGGTGTATCGGAAGCTAATACTGGTCTCACAGGGAATTCTGAAAGCACCGACTGTAAGAAGAGTCTCTATTCTTGTACTTACGCGGCAGTTTGCCTTTTGTATTTCATTCCGATGCGATATCTGTGTTTCATCGTTAATGTGAATGTCCAAGGAATACATTGAACCTGCAGTGGTGTAACGGAAACTAATACTGGTCTCACAGGGTATGCTCAAAGCACCGACTGTACGAAGAGTCACTATTCTTGTACTTAAGGCGACATTGTGCCTTTTGTATTTAATTCCGATGCGATTTCTGTGTTTCATCGTCAATGTGAAGGTCCTACGAAATCATTGAACCTGCTGAGGTGATTCGGAAACTAATACAGGTCTCACAGGGAATGCTTAAAGCACCGACTGTAAGAAGAGTCTCTATTCTTGTACTTACGCGGCAGTTTGCGTTTTGTGTTTCATTCCGATGCGATTTCTGTGTTTCATCGTCAATGTGAAGGTCCAAGGAATACATTGAACCTGGAGTGGTGTATCGGATACTAATACTGGTCTCACAGGGAATGCTCAAAGCACCGACTGTAAGAAGAGTCTCTATTCTTGTACTTAAGTCGACATTGTGCCCTTTGAATTTAATTCCGATGCGATTTCTGTGTTTCATCGTCAATGTGAAGGTCCTAGGAATACATTGAACCTGCTAAGGTGTTTCGGAAACTAATACTGGTCTCACAGGGCATGCTCAAAGCACCGACTGTAAGAAGAATCTCTATTCTTATACTTAAGGCGACATTGTGCCTTTTGTATTTAATTCCGATTCGATTTCTGTGTTTTACCGTCAATGTGAAGGTCCTAGGAATACATTGAACCTGCTGAGGTGTATCGGAAGCTAATACTGGTCTCACAGGGAATTCTGAAAGCACCGACTGTAAGAAGAGTCTCTATTCTTGTACTTACGCGGCAGTTTGCCTTTTTTATTTCTTTCCGATGCGATATGCGTGTTTCATCGTTAATGTGAATGTCCAAGGAATACATTGAACCTGGAGTGGTGTATCGGAAACTAATTCTGGTCTCACAGGGAATGCTCAAAGCACCGACTGTAAGAAAAGTCTCTATTCTTGAATTTAAGGCGGCATTGCACCTTTTGTATTTAATTCCGATGCGATTTCTGTGTTTCATCGTCAATGTGAAGGTCCAAGGAATACATTGAACCTGCAGTGGTGTATCGGAATCTAATACTGGTCTCACAGGGAATGCTCAAAGCACCGACTTTAAGAAGAGTCTCTATTCTTGTACTTATGACGGCATTGTGCCTTTTGTAATTAATTCCGATGCGAATTCTATGTTTCATCGTCAATGTGAAGGTCCCAGGAATACATTGAACCTGCAGTGGTGTATCAGAAACTACTACTGGTCTCAAAGGGAATGCTCAAAGCACCGACTGTAAGAAGAGTCTCTATTCTTGTACTTAAGGCGGCATTGCGCCTTTTGTATTTAATTCCGACGCGATTTCTGCGTTTCATTGTCAATGTGAAGGTGCAAGGAATACATTGAACCTGCAGTGGTGTATCGAAAACTAATACTGGTCTCACAGGGAATGCTCAAAGCACCGACTGTAAGAAGAGTCTCTATTCTTGTACTTAAGGCAGCATTGCTCCTTTTGTATTTAATTCCGATGCGATTTCTGTGTTTCATCGTCAATGTGAAGGTCCAAGGAATACATTGAACCTGCAGTGGTGTATCGGAAACTAAAACTGGTCTCACAGGGAATGCTCATAGCACCAACTGTAAGAAGAGTCTCTATTCTTGTACTTGAGACGGCATTGAGCCTTTTGTATTTAATTCCGATGCGATTTCTGTGTTTCATCGTCAATGTGAAGGTCCTAGGAATACAATGAACCTGCTGAGGTGTATCGGAAACTAATACTGGTCTCACAGGGAAAGCTCAAAGCACCGACTGTAAGAAGAGTCTCTATTCTAGTAGTTATGGCGGCATTGCGCCTTTTGTATTTAATTCCGATGCGATTTCTGTGTTTCATCGTCAATGTGAAGGTCCTAGGAATACATTGAAAATGCTGAGGTGTATCGGAAACTAATACTGGTCTCACAGGGTATGCTCAAAGCACCGACTGTAAGAGGAGTCACTATTCTTGTACTTAAGGCGACATTGTGCCTTTTGTATTTAATTCCGATGCGATTTCTGTGTTTCATCGTCAATGTGAAGGTCCTACGAATACATTGAACCTGCTGAGATGTATCGGGAACTAATACTAGTCTCACAGGGAATGCTGAAAGCACCGACTGTAAGAAGAGTCTCTATTCTTGTACTTACGCGGCAGTTTGCCTTTTGTATTTCATTCCTATGCGATTTCTGTGTTTCATTGTCTTTGTGAAGGTCCAAGGAATACATTGAACCTGGAGTGGTCTGTCGGAAACTAATTCTGGTCTCACAGGGAATGCTCAAAGCACCGACTGTAAGAACAGTCTCTATTCTTGTACTTAAGGCGACATTGTGCTTTTTGTATTTAATCCCGATGCGATTACTGTGTTTCATCGTCAATGTCAATGTCCTAGGAATACATTGAACCTGCTGAGGTGTATCGGAAACTAATACTGGTCTCACAGGGAAAGCTGAAAGCACCGACTGTATGAAGAGTCTCTATTCTTGTACTTACGCGGCAGTTTGCCTTTTGTATTTCATTCCGATGCGATTTCTGTGTTTCATCGGCAATGTGAATGTCCAAGGAATACATTGAACCTGCAGTGGTGTATCGGAAACTAATACTGAACTCACAGGGAATGTTCAAAGCACCGACTGTAAGAAGAGTCTCTATTCTTGTACTTAAGACGACATTGTGCCATTTGTATTTAATTCCGATGCGATTTCTGTGTTTCATCGTCAATGTGAAGGCCTAGGAATACATTGAACCTGCTGAGGTGTATCGGAAACTATTACTGGTCTCACAGGGAATGCTGAAAGCACCGACTGTAAGAAGAGTCTCTATTCTTGTACTTAAGACGGCATTGTGCCTGTTGTATTTAATTCCGATGCGATTTCTGTGTTTCATCGTCAATGTGAAGGTCCAAGGAATACATTGAACCTGCAGTGGTGTATCGGAAACTAATACTGGTCTCACAGGGAATGCTCAAAGCACCGACTGTAAGAAGAGTCTCTATTCTTGTACTTAAGGTGACATTGTGCCTTTTGTATTTAATTCCGATGCGATTTCTGTGTTTCACCGTCAATGTGAAGGTCCTAGGAATACATTGAACCTGCAGAGGTGTATCGGAAGCTAATACTGGTCTCACAGGGAATTCTGAGAGCACCGACTGTAAGAAAAGTCTCTATTCTTGTACTTACGCGGCAGTTTGCCTTTTTTATTTCATTCCGATGCGATATCCGTGATTCATCGTTAATGTGAATGTCCAAGGAATACATTGAACCTGGAGTGGTGTATCGGAAACTAATTCTGGTCTCACAGGGAATGCTCAAACACCGACTGTAAGAAGAGTCTCTATTCTTGTACTTAAGGCGGCATTGCGCCTTTTGAATTTAATTCCGATGCAATGTCTGTGTTTCATCGTCAATGTGAAGGTGCAAGGAATACATTGAACCTTCAGTGGTGTATCGGAAACTAATACTGGTCTCACAGGGAATGCTCAAAGCACCGACTGTAAGAAGAGTCTCTATTCTTGTACTTAAGGCGGCATTGCACCTTTTGTATTTAATTCCGATGCGATTTCTGTGTTTCATCGTCAATGTGAAGGTCCAAGGAATACATTGAACCTGCAGTGGTGTATCGGAATCTAATACTGGTCTCACAGGGAATGCTCAAAGCACCGACTGTAAGAAGAGTCTCTATTCTTGTACTTATGACGGCATTGTGCCTTTTGTAATTAATTCCGATGCGATTTCTGCGTTTCATCGTCAATGTGAAGGTCCAAGGAATACATTGAACCAGCAGTGGTGTATCAGAAACTAATACTGGTCTCACAGGGAATGCTCAAAGCACCGACTGTAAGAGGAGTCTCTATTCTCGTACTTAAGGCGGCATTTCGCCTTTTGTATTTAATTCCGATGCGATTTCTGTGTTTCATCGTCAATGTGAAGGTCCAAGGAATACATTGAACCTGCAGTGGTGTATCAGAAACTACTACTGGTCTCAAAGGGAATGCTCAAAGCACCGACTGTAAGAAGAGTCTCTATTCTTGTACTTCGGGCGGCATTGCGCCTTTTGTATTTAATTCCGACGCGATTTCTGTGTTTCATCGACAATGTGAAGGTGCAAGGAATATATTGAACCTGCAGTGGTGTATCGGAAACTAATACTGGTCTCACAGGGAATGCCCAAAGCACCGACTGTAAGAAGAGTCTCTATTCTTGTACTTAAGGCGGCATTGCACCTTTTGTATTTCATTCCGATGCGATTTCTGTGGTTCGTCGTCAATGTGAAGGTCCAAGGAATACATTGAACCTGCAGTGGTGTATCGGAAACTAATACTGGTCTCGAAGGGAATGCTCAAAGCACCGACTATAAGAAGAGTCTCTATTTTTGTACTTAAGGCGACATTGTGCCTTTTGTATTTAATTCCGATGCGATTTCTGTGTTTCATCGTCAATGTGAAGGTCCTAGGAATACAATGAACCTGCTGAGGTGTATCGGAAACTAATACTGATCTCACAGGGAATGCTGAAAGCACCGACTGTAGGAAGAGTCTCTATTCTTGTACTTAAGACGGCATTGTGCCTTTTGTATTTAATTCCGATGCGATTTCTGTGTTTCATCGTCAATGTGAAGGTCCAAGGAATACATTGAACCTTCAGTGGTGTATCGTAAACTAATACTGGTCTCACAGGGAATGCTCATAGCACCAACTGTAAGAAGAGTCTCTATTCTTGTACTTAAGGCGGCATTGAGCCTTTTGTATTTAATTCCGATTCGATTTCTGTGTTTCATCGTCAATGTGAAGGTCCAAGGAATACATTGAACCTGCAGTGGTGTATCAGAAACTAATACTGGTCTCAAAGGGAATGCTCAATGCACCGACTGTAAGAAGAGTCTCTATTCTTGTACTTAAGGCGGCATTGCAACTTTTGTATTTAATTCCGATGCGATTTCTGTGTTTCATCGTCAATGTGAAGGTCCAAGGAATACATTGAACCTGCAGTGGTGTATCGGAAACTAATACTGGTCTCACAGGGAATGCTCAAATCAACGACACTAAGAAGAGTATCTATTCTTGTACTTATGACGGCATTGTGCCTTTTGTAATTAATTCCGATGCGATTTCTGTGTTTCATCGTCAATGTGAAGGTCCAAGGAATACATTGAACCTGCAGTGGTGTATCGGAATCTAATACTGGTCTCACAGGGAATGCTCAAAGCACCGACTGTAAGAAGAGTCTCTATTCTTGTACTTATGACGGCATTGTGCCTTTTGTAATTAATTCCGATGCGATTTCTGCGTTTCATCGTCAATGTGAAGGTCCAAGTAATACTTTGAACCAGCAGTGGTGTATCAGAAACTAATACTGGTCTCACAGGGAATGCTCAAAGCACCGACTGTAGGAAGAGTCTCTATTCTCGTACTTAACGCGGCATTTCGCATTTTGTATTTAATTCCGATGCGATTTCTGTGTTTCAACGTCAATGTGAAGGTCCAAGGAATACATTGAACCTGCAGTGGTGTATCAGAAACTACTACTGGTCTCAAAGGGAATGCTCAAAGCACCGACTGTAAGAAGAGTCTCTATTCTTGTACTTCAGGCGGCATTGCGCACTTTGTATTTAATTCCGACGCGATTTCTGTGTTTCATCGTCAATGTGAAGGGGCAAGGAATACATTGAACATGCAGTGGTGTATCGGAAACTAATACTGGTCTCACAGGGAATGCTCAAAGCACCGACTGTAAGAAGAGTCTCTATTCTTGTACTTAAGGCGGCATTGCACCTTTTGTATTTCATTCCGATGCGATTTCGGTGGTTCGTCGTTAATGTGAAGGTCCAAGTAATACATTGAACCTGAAGTGGTGTATCGGAAACTAATACTGGTCTCACAGGGAATGCTCAAAGCACCGACTATAAGAAGAGTCTCTATTCTTGTACTTAAGGCGACATTATGCCTTTTGTATTTAATTCCGATGCCATTTCTGTGTTTCATCGTCAATGTGAAGGTCCTAGGAATACATTGAACCTGCTGAGGTGTATCGGAAACTAATACTGGTCTCACAGGGTATGCTGAAAGCACCGACTGTAGGAAGAGTCTCTATTCTTGTACTTAAGACGGCATTGTGCCTTTTGTATTTAATTCCGATGCGATTTCTGTGTTTCACTGTCAATGTGAAGGTCCAAGGAATACATTGAACCTGCAGTGGTGTATGGGAAACTAATACTGGTCTCACAGGGAATGCTCAAAGCACCGACTGTATGAAGAGTCTCTACTCTTGTACTTAAGGCGGCATTGCGTCTTTTGTATTTAATTCCGATGCGATTTCTGTGTTTCATCGTCAATGTGAAGGTCCAAGGAATACATTGAACCTGCAGTGGTGTATCAGAAACTAATACTGGTCTCACAGGGAATGCCCAAATCACCGACTGTAAGAAGAGTCTCTATTCTTGTACTTAAGGCGGCATTGCGACTTTTGTATTTAATTCCGATGCGATTTCTGTGTTTCATCGTCAATGTGAAGGTCCAAGGAATACATTGAACCTGCAGTGGTGTATCAGAAACTAATACTGGTCTCACAGGGAATGCCCAAAGCACCGACTGTAAGAAGAGTCTCTATTCTTGTACTTAAGGCGGCAATGCGCCTTTTGTATTTAATTCCGATGCGATTTCTGTGTTTCATCGTCAATGTGTAGGTGCAAGGAATACATTGAACCTGCAGTGGTACATCGGAAACTAATACTGGTCTCACAGGGAGTGCTCAAAACACCGACTGTAAGAAAAGTCTCTATTCTTGTACTTAATGCGGCATTGCAACTTTTGTATTTAATTCCGATGCGATTTCTGTGTTTCATCGTCAATGTGAAGGTCCAAGGAATACATTGAAGCTGCAGTGGTGTATCGGAAACTAATACTGGTCTCACAGGGAATGCTCAAATCAACGACTGTAAGAAGAGTATCTATTCTTGTACTTATGTCGGCATTGTGCCTTTTGTAATTAATTCCGATGCGATTTCTGTGTTTCATCGTCAATGTGAAGGTCCAAGGAATATATTGAACCTGCAGTGGTGTATCAGAAACAAATACTGGTCTCAAACGGAATGCTCAAAGCACCGACTGTAAGAAGAGTCTCTATTCTTGTACTTAAGGCGGCATTGCGGATTTTGTATTTAATTCCGATGCGATTTCTGTGTTTCATCGTCAATGTGAAGGTCCAAGGAATACATTGAACATGCAGTGGTGTATCGGAAACTAATACTGGTCTCACAGGGACTGCTCAAAGCACCGACTGTAAGAAGAGTCTCTATTCTTGTACTTAAGGCGACATTGTGCCTTTTGTATTTAATTCCGATGCGATTTCTGTGTTTAATCGTCAATGTGAAGGTCCTAGGAATACATTGAACCTGCTGTGGTGTATCGGAAACAAATACTGGTCTCACAGGGAATGCTGAAAGCACCGACTGTAAGAAGAGTCTCCATTCTTGTACTTAGGACGGCATTGTGCCTTTTGTATTTAATTCCGATGCGATTTCTGGGTTTCATCGTCAATGTGAAGGTCCTAGGAATACATTGAACCTGCTGAGGTGTATCGGAAACTAATACTGGTCTCACAGGGAATGCTCAAAGCTCCGACTGTAAGAAGAGTCTCTATTCTTGTACTTAAGGCGACATGGTGCCTTTCGTATTTAATCCAGATGCGATTTCTGTGTTTTATCGTCAATGTGAAGGTCCTAGGAATACATTGAGCCTGCTGAGGTGTATCGGAAACTAATACTGGTCTCACAGGGAATGCTGAAAGCACCGACTGTAAGAAGAGTCTCTATTCGTGTACTTACGCGGCAGTTTGCCTTTTGTATTTCATTCCGATGCGTTTTCTGTCTTTCTTCGTCAATGTGAATGTCCTAGGAATACACTGAACCTGGAGTGGTGTATCGGAAACTAATACTGGTCTCACAGGGAATGCTCAAAGCACCGACTGTAAGAAGAGTCTCTATTCTTGTACTTAAGGCGACAATGTGCCTTTTGTAATTAATTCAGATGCGATTTCTGTGTTTCATCGTCAATGTGAAGGTCCTAGGAATACATTGAACCTGCTGAGGTGTATCGGAAACTAATACTGGTCTCACAGGGAATGCTGAAAGCACCGACTGTAAGAAGAGTCTCTATTCTTGTACTTACGCGGCAGTTTGCCTTTTGTATTTCATTCCGATGCGATTTCTGTGTTTCATCGTCAATGTGAATGTCCAAGGAATACATTGAAACTGGAGTGGTGTATCGGAAACTAATACTGGTCTCACAGGGAATGCTCAAAGCACCGACTGTAAGAAGAGTCTCTATTCTTGTACTTAAGGCGACATTGTGCCTTTTGTATTTAATTCCGATGTGATTTCTGTGTTTCATCGTCAATGTGAAGGTCCTAGGATTACATTGAACCTGCAGTGGTGTATCGGAAACTAATACTGGTCTCACAGGGAATGCTCAAAGCACCGACAGTAAGAATAGTCTCTATTCTTGTACTTAAGGCGACATTGTGCCTTTTGTATTTAATTCCGATGCGATTTCTGTGTTTCAACGTCAATGTGAAGTTCCTAGGAATACATTGAACCTGCTGAGGTGTATCGGACACTAATACTGGTCTCAGTGGAATGCTGAAAGCACCGACTGTAAGAAGAGCCTCTATTCTTGTACTTACGCGGCAGTTTGCCTTTTGTATTTCATTCCGAAGCGAATTCTGTATCTCATCGTGAATGTGAAAGTCCAAGGAATACATTGAACCTGGAGTGGTGTATCGGAAACTAATTCTGGTCTTACAGGGAATGCTCAAAGCACCGACTGTAAGAAGGGTCTCTATTCTTGTACTTTATGCGGCATTGCGCCTTTTGTATTTAATTCCGATGCGATTTCTGTGTTTCATCGTCAATGTGAAGGTCCAAGGAATACATTGAACCTACAGTGGTGTATCGGCAACTAATACTGGTCCCACAGGGAATGCTCAAAGCATCGACTGTAAAAAGAGTCTCTATTCTTGTACTTAAGGTGGCATTGCGCCTTTTGTATTTAATTCCGATGCGTTTTCTGTGTTTCATCGTCAATGTGAAGGTCCAAGGAATACATTGAACCTGCAGTGGTGTATCGGAAACCAATACTGGTCTCACAGGGAATGCTCATGGCACCGACTGTAAGAAGAGTCTCCATTCTTGTACTTAAGACGGCATTGTGCCTTTTGAATTTAAGTCCGATGCGATTTCTGTGTTTCTTCGTCAATGTGAAGGTCCTAGGAATACATTGACCTCCAGTGGTGTATCGGAAGCTAATACTGGTCTCACAGTGAATGCTCAAAGAAACGACTGTAAGAAGAGTTTCTATTCTTGTACTTGAAGCGGCATTGTGCCTTTTGTATTTAATTCCGATGCGATTTCTGTGTTTCATCTTCAATGTGAAGGTCGAAGGAATACATTGAAATTGTTGTGGTGTATCGGAAACTAACACTGGTCTCACAGGGAATGCTCAAAGCACCGACTGTAAGAAGAGTCTCTATTCTTGTACTTCAGGCGATATTGTGCCTTTTGTATTTAATTCCGATGCGATTTCTGTGTTTCATCGTCAATGTGAAGGTCCAAGGAATACATGGAACCTGCAGTGGTGTATCAGAAACTAATACTGGTCTCAAAGGGAATATACAAAGCACCGACTGTAAGAAGAGTCACTATTCTTGTACTTAAGACGGCATTGCGCCTTTTGTATTTAATTCCGATGCGATTTCTGTGTGTCATCGTCAATGTGAAGGTCCAATGATTACATTGCACATGCAGTGGTGTATCGGAAACAAAAACTGGTCTCACACGAAAGGATCAAATCACAGACTCTAAGAACTCTCACTCTTCTTGCTCTTAAGGCGGCATTGTGCCTTTTGTATTTAATTCCGATGTAATTTCGGTGTTTCATCGTCAATGTGTATGTCCAAGGAATACATTGAACCTGCAGTGGTGTATCGGAAACTAATACTGGTCTCACAGGGAATGCTCAAATCACCGATTGTAAGAAGAGTCTATATTCTTGTACTTAAGGCGGCATTGTGCCTTTTGTATTTAATTCCGATTCTATTTCTGTATTTAATCGTCAATATGAAGGACCAATGAATACATTGAACCTGCAGTGATGTAGCGGAAACTAATACTGGTCTCACAGGAAAGGATAAAATCACAGACTCTAAGAACTCTCACTCTTCTTGTACTTAAGGCGGCATTGAGTCTTTTGTATTTAATTCCGATGTAATTTCAGTGTTTCATCGTTAATGTGTATGTCCATGGAATACATTAAACCTGCAGTGGTGTATCGGAAACTAATACTGGTCTCACAGGGAATGCGCAATGCACCGACTGTAAGAAGAGTCTGTATTCTTGTACTTAAGGCGGCATTTTGCCTTTTGTATTTAATTCCGATGCGATTTCTGTGTTTCTTCGTCAATGTGAAGGTCCTAGGAATAAATTGAACCTGCAGTGGTCAATCGGAAACTAATACTGGTCTCACAGGGAATGCTCAAAGCACCGACTGTAAGAAGAGTCTCTATTCTTGTACTTAAGATGGCATAGTGCCTTTTGAATTTAATTCCGATGCGATTTCTGTGTTTCATCGTCAATGTGAAGGTCCAAGGAATAGATTGAACCTGCAGTGTTGTATCGGAAACTAACACTGCTCTCACAGGGAATGCTCAAAACACCGACTGTAAGAAGAGTTTCTATTCTTGTACCTAAGGCGGCATTGTACCTTTTGTATTTAATTCCGATGCGATTTCTGTGTTTCTTCGTCAATGTGAAGGTCCAAGGAATACATTGACCCTGCAGTGGTCTCTCAGAAACTAATACTGGTCTCACAGGGAATGCTCAAAGCACCGACTGTAAGAAGAGTCTCTATTGTTGTACTTAAGGCGGCATTGCGCCTTTTATTCTTAATTCCGATGTGATTTCTGTGTTTCATCGTCAGTGTGAAGGTCCAAGGAATGCAATGAACCGGCAGTGGTGTATCGGAAACTAAAACTGGTCTCACCGGGAATGCTCAAAACACCGAATGTAAGAAGAGTCTCTATTCTTGTACTTAAGGCGGCATTGTGCCTTTTGTATTTAACTCCGATGCGATTTCTGTGTTTCATCGTCAATGTGAATGTCCAAGGAATACATTGAACCTGCAGTGGTGTCTCAGAAACTAATACTGGTCTCACAGGGAATGCTCAAAGCACCGACTGTAAGAAGAGTCTCTATTCTTGTACTTAAGGCGGCATTGGGAATTTTGTATTTAATTTCGATGCGATTTCTGTGTTTCATCGTCAATGTGAAGGTCCAAGGAATACATTGAACCTGCAGTGGTGTATCGGAACTAATACTGGTCTCACAGGGAATGCTCATGGCACCGACTGTAAGAAGAGGCTCTATTCTTGTACTTAAGACGGCATTGTGCCTTTTGTATTTAACTCCGATGCGATTTCTGTGTTTCTTCGTCAATGTGAAGGTCCTAGGAATACATTGAACCTGCAGTGGTGTATCGGAAACTAATACTGGTCTCACAGGGAATGCTCAAAGCACCGACTGTAAGAAGAGTTTCTATTCTTGTACTTAAGGCGGCATTGTGCCTTTTGTATTTAATTCCGATGCGATTTCTGTGTTTCATCGTCAATGTGAAGGACCAAGGAATACATTGAACTTGCAGTGGTGTATCGGAAACAAATACTGGTCTCGCAGGGAATGCTCAACTCACCGGCTGTAAGAAGAGTCTCTATTCTTGCACACAAGGCGGCATTGTGCCTTTTGCATTTAATTCCGATGTAATTTCAGTGTTCCATCGTCCATGTGTATGTCCAAGGACTACATTGAAACTGCAGTGGTGTATCGGAAACTAATACTGGTCTCACAGGGAATGCTTAAAGCACCGACTGTAAGAAGAGTCTCTATTCTTGTACTTAAGGCGGCATTGTACCTTTTGTATTTAACTCCGATGCGATTTCTGTGTTTCATCGTCAATGTGAAGGTCCAAGGAATACATTGTACCTGCAGTGGTGTATCGGAACTAATACTGGACTCACAAGGAATGCTCATGGCACCGACTTTAAGAAGAGGGTCTATTCTTGTACTTAAGACGGCATTGTGCCTTTTGTATTTAACTCCGATGCGATTTCTGTGTTTCTTCGTCAATGTGAAGGTCCTAGGAATACATTGAACCTGCAGTGGTGTATCGGAAACTAATACTGGTCTCACAGGGGAATGCTCAAAGCACCGACTGTAAGTAGAGTTTCTATTCTTGTACTTAAGGCGGCATTGTGCCTTTTGTATTTAATTCAGATGCGATTTCTGTGTTTCATCGTCAATGTGAAGGTCGAAGGAATACATTGAACCTGCAGTGGTGTATCGGAAACTTATACTGGTCTCATAGGAGATGCTCAAATCACCGACTGTAAGAAGAGTCTCTATTCCTGTACTTAAGGCGGCATTGTGCCTTTTGTATTTAATTCCGATGCGATTTCTGTGTTTCATCGTCAATGTGTATGTCCAGGGAATAGTTTGAACCTGCAGTGGTGTATCGGAAATTAGTTCTGGTCTCACACGGAATGCTCAAAGCACCGACTGTAAGAAGAGTCTCTAATCTTGTACTGAAGGCGGCATTCAGCAATTTGTATTTAATTCCGATGCGATTTCTGTGTTTCATCGTCAATGTGAAGGTCCAAGGAATACATTGCACCTGCAGTGGTGTATCGGAAACTAAAACTGGCCTCACAGGAAAGGAACAAATCACAGACTCTAAGAAGTCTCACTCTTCTTGCACTTAAGGCGGCATTGTGCCTTTTGTATTTAATTCCGATGTAATTTCGGTGTTTCATCGTCAATGCGTATGTGCAAGGAATACGTTGAACCTGCTGTGGTGTATCAGAAAGTATTACTGGTCTCACTGGGAATCCTCAAATCACCGATTGTAAGAAGAGTCTATATTCTTGTACTTAAGGCAGCATTGTGCCTTTTGTATTTAATTCCGATTCGATTTCTGTATTTAATCGTCAATATGAAGGACCAAGGAATACATTGAACCTGTAGTGGTGTAGCGGAAACTAATACTGGTCTCACAGGAAAGGATAAAAGCACAGACTCTAAGAAGTCTCACCCTTCTTGTACTTAAGGCGGCATTGAGTCTTTTGTATTTAATTCTTTTGTAATTTCAGTGTTTCATCGTCAGTGTGTATGTCCAAGGAATACATTAAACCTGCAGTGGTGTATCGGAAACTAATACTGGTCTCACAGGGAATGCGCAAGGCACCGACTGTAAGAAGAGTCTGTATTCTTGTACTTAAGGCGGCTTTTTGCCTTTTGTATTTAATTCCGATGCGATTTCTGTGTTTCTTCGTCAATGTGAAGGTCCTAGGAATACATTGAACCTGCAGTGGTCAATCGGAAACTAATACTGGTCTCACAGGGAATGCTCAAAGCACCGACTGTAAGAAGAATCTCTATTCTTGCACTTAAGGCGGCATTGTGCCTCTTGTATTTAATTCCGATATAATTTCTGTGTTTCATCGGCAATGTGTGTGTCCAAGGAATACTTTGAACCTGCAGTGGTGTATCGGAAACTAATACTGGTCTCACAGGGAATGCTCAAAGCACCGACTGTACGAAGAGTCACTATTCTTGAACTTGAGGCGACATTGAGCCTTTTGTATTTAATTCCGATTCGATTTCTGTATTTCATCGTCAATGTGAAGGACCAAGGAATACATTGAACTAGTAGTGGTGTATCGGAAATTAATACTGGTATCACAGGGAATGCTCAAAGCACCGACTGTAAGAAGAGTCTCTATTCTTGTACTTAAGGCGGCATTGTGCCTTTTGTATTTAATTCCGATGCAATTTCCGTGTTTCTTCGTCAATGTGAAGGTCCAAGGAATACATTATACGTGCAGTGGTGTATCGGAAACTAATACTGGTATCACAGGGAATGCTCAAACCACCGACCGTAAGAAGAGTCTCTATTCTTGTACATAAGGCGGCATTGTGCCTTTTGTACTTAATTCCGATGCGATTTCTGTGGTTCATCGTCAATGTGAAGGTCCAAGGAACACATTGAACCTGCAGTGGTGTATCGGAAACTAATACTGGTCTCACAGGGAATGCTCAAAGCACCGAATGTAAGAATGGTCTCTATTTTTGTACTTAAGGCGGCATTGTGCCTTTTGAATTTAATTCCGATGCGATTTCTGTGTGTCATCGTCAATGTGGGGGTTCAAGGGATAAATTTAACCAGCAGTGGTGTATCGGAAACTAATACTGGTCTCACAGGGAATGCTCAAGACTCCGACTGTAAGACGAGTCTCTATTCTTGTACTTACGCGGCAGCTTGCTATTTTTATTTCTTTCCGATGCGATTTCTGTATTTCATCGTCAATGTGAAGGTCCAAGGAATACATTGAACCTGGAGTGGTGTATCGGAAACTAATTCTGGTCTCACAGGGAATGCTCAAAGCACCGACTGTAAGAAGAGTCTCTATTCTTGCACTCAAGGCGGCATTGTGCCTTTTGTATTTAATTCCGATGTAATTTCACTGTTCCATCGTCAATGTGTATGTCCAAGGAATACATTGAAGCTGCAGTGGTGTATCGGAAACTAATACTGGTCTCACAGGGAATGCTCAAAACACCGACTGTAAGAAGAGTCTCTATTCTTGTTCTTAAGGCGGCTTTGTGCCTTTTGTATTTAATTCCGATGCGATTTCTGTGTTGCATCGTCAATGTGAAGGTCCAAGGAATACATCAAACCTGCAGTGGTGTATCGGAAAGTAATACTGGTTCACAGGGAATGCGCAAAACACCGACTGTAAGAAGAGTCTGTATTCTTGTACTTACGCGTCAGTTTGCCTTTTGTATTTCATTCCGATGCGATTTCTGTGTTTCATCGTCAATGTGAAGGTCCAAGGAATACATTGAACCTGCAGTGGTGTTTCGGAAACTAATACTGGTCTCACAGGGAATGATCAAAGCATCGACCGTAAGAAGAGTCTCTATTCTTCTACATAAGGCGGCATTGTGCCTTTTGTACTTAATTCCGATGCGATTTCTGTGTTTCATCGTCAATGTGAAAGTCCGAGGAATACATTGAACCTGCAGTGGTGTATCGGAAACTAATACAGGTCTCACAAGGAATGCTCAAAGCACCGACTGTAAGAATGGTCTCTATTCTTGTACTTAAGGCGGCATTGTGCCTTTTGAATTTAATTCCGATGCGATTTCTGTGTCTGATCGTCAATGTGAAGGTCCAAGGGATATATTTAACCTGCAGTGGTGTATCGGAAACTAATACTGGTCTCACAGGGATTGCTCAAAGCACCAACTGTAAGAAGGGTCTCTATTCTTGTACTTAAGGCGGCATTGTGCCTTTTGAATTTAATTCCGATGCGATTTCTGTGTTTCATCGTCAATGTGAAGTTCCAAGGAATACATTGTGCCTGCAGTTGTGTATCGGAAACTAATACTTGTCTCACAGGGAATGCTCAAAGCACCGACTGTAAGAAGAGTCTCTATTCTTGTACTTAAG
Source organism: Schistocerca americana (assembly GCF_021461395.2). Classification (NCBI taxonomy): domain Eukaryota; kingdom Metazoa; phylum Arthropoda; class Insecta; order Orthoptera; family Acrididae; genus Schistocerca; species Schistocerca americana. The sequence continues at coordinate 619,065,106 of NC_060124.1, read as the reverse complement.
GCGGCATTGTGGCTTTTGTATTTAATTCCGATGCGATTTCTGTGTTTCATCGTCAATGTGAAGGTCCAAGGAACACATTGAACCTTCAGTGGGGGAATCGGAAACTAATACTGGTCTCACAGGGAATGCTCAAAACACCGACTGTAAGACGAGTCTCTATTCTTGTACTTACGCGGCAGTTTGCCTTTTGTATTTCATTCCGATGCGATTTCTGTGTTTCATCGTCAATGTGAAGGTTGTAACCTCCCCACCGTAATTTTAAAAGAAAAAAGAATGACAATACTTAATAGAAATGGGAGCCGAGTGTAACCTCCCCACAAAAATTTACATGAATGACAATATTATTTAAGAATGCTAATGGTCATTGCTCTATGCGTAACCTGCCCACAATGAAATGTACTGACAATGGGAACAAAAATGTGAAATTCGCATTCTGACTCAAATATAAATTCTTCACCAAAAAATTAAAGTCCATTCAGTGACAAGAAAATTCAATTAAACCGAAACATCGGTCTTTGGCCCTGTGTAAAACAATCATAATTAAAGTCTTACCTCAGAATAACTGGATGTCAAATTTCTGCTCTTATTTCTGCGCACGGCTTGGAGGAACTGCATTGCAAATAATAATATTCCTTTTTTCTGTGAATTTACTGAAATTTTTCTTCAAAAGAAGTGGAATGAAATGGGAAGTGCAACGAAATCTTTAGTTCAATAAAAAATTAAATTTTTGAGAAATGCTTTTGAAATCAAAATTATTATTGGGGGACTTGTTAGGGATTGATTACAATAAATAAAATTTTTCATTATCTAATGATTATATTAATTAACAGTATACCTCATTCAGTATCTTGACCAGTGTTGCCGACCGCCTACATCACACAACCGCACTGGGCTGCTACTACTGACCGACCGCTCTGCATGACGACTATTAGCGTACTGCTCTGCAACTACACAGAGCTACAGACTCGCAACGACTGCTAGACGCAACAGAGAACCGCTCGCAACACTCGCGCGGTCAAGCGCAAACTCTCTGGTCACAGATGCTACAATGCCTCGCCATCGCTGATATGTTACATACGTGTTTCATAACCCTCCACTGGGGGGGCAAAAATTTGGCAGCGATGGTGAGTCATTTGGACTTGCCAAGCGCGGCAAAATTTTTCTTTAATTATCAAAATTCTACAACTTACTGAATATTTAAATGTTGTGCACACGCACTAAGTACAAAATATATCAGACAAAGACAAAATGTGAATACAAAACATAGTAGCAAATCAGAAAAAATGCATATACAAATTATTTGACAGATAACAAAGTGCACAGGCACTGAAAAAATTCTTTAGCATATCCAGAACAAATAAACAGACTGGTAAGAACAAATATCATGATGACAAGTGACATAAGTGTACTCGCATTGGAGTACAGCGAATCGAAAAATGTATAACCTATGAACATAAATGATGTTAGCAAAAAAATTTTTTTCTTTATGTGACAAGAATCAGGATAGGAAAGGGAAGGATTGCATCATGATTGTAGCACTTTAGATTGCACACAGCTGTTCTGAAAGTCCATATCTTTCCACAGAAGTACAACAGCAAGTGACACAACTTGAAGTTCTTTTCCCATCAGAATTTATCAGTGTAGCCAAGACACTGAACTGTCGTAGTAATGTTCCATGTTTTCATTTTGGCAGTACCTTACGTACACCAAGCAGTGGGACCATAATAATGTTTTCATCGCTCACGGTGGTGGACAGCATGTCGTGTCAACACCACGTTCTTTCAAGGCACACCAACGTAGAATTAGTGCAAAACCAAAGATAGTGCTCCATGATCACTAGGATAAACAGGACAAATGGACATTGCAATAATTCAGGGTAGTTAGCTCATGAGGTGAAGGACATTATGTCACATACCATTGACAATTACAGTCTTCATTAGTAGTTTGCGGCATTCATAGCCCAGTTATTGAACATTTCTGTACCAAGTATGCAGTATTACAGAAAAATGTTCATTAATTGTTTTACATAGAATCAGTAGCCTACTTTTCCTGGTTACAAAGTATTATGAAATAATCGCATTCTTTTCAGTTACAGAGTATAATTAAGAATCATTAACCTTCTCCTAATTACAAAGCATTATTAAACAGTCACATTCTTTTCTGGTTACAAAGTATCAACATTGGAAACAAGAGCTAATCAATGGCATAATTAATAACAATTCGTGGAGTGACATTAATTATTGGCACTCAGTGGCCAGCAAGTATTGAATAGAATCATCATTTAGTATTATTCAGATTATTGCGAAGTCATTATTAAAAATCCGTTAATTACAGTCATAGCATTAATAATCATGGGCATTACAAGTACTCATTACAATAAACAGTGTTCCTCATTCAGTAGTATTCAGATCATTACAAAGTCATTATTAAAATCAGTTAATTACAATCAAAGCATTAATAATCACAGGCACTATAAGTACTCTCATTACAATAAACAGTGTTCCTCATTCAGTAATATTCCGATCATTACAAAGTCATTATTAAAAATCAGCTAGTTACAATCAAAGCATTAATAATCATGGGCATTACAAGTAGTCTCATTACAATAAAACATTGTTCCTCATTCAGTCAGATCATTACGAAGTCATTATTAAAAATCAGTTAATTAATCATAGCATTAATAATCATGGGCATTATAAGTAGTCTCATTACAATAAACAGTGTTTCTCCTTCAGTAGTATTCAGATCATTAAAAAGTCATTATTAAAATCAGTTAATTACAATCAAATCATTAATAATCACAGGCATTATAAGTAGTCTCATTACAATAAACAGTGGCAGTTATTAGCTAGTGACAAAGCATTATCTTAAATATATACTTTTTTTTGTCTCATTAAGAAGTCATTACTCAAGTCACGTACTATTCAGAGCTAATCAGTATTATTCAGAATTGTCTCAAACTGGTGTCACTATTTGGGACTGGTAATACCTTTTTTTTTTGTTAGCAATGCATTGCGTTGGGATCGATAATTAATTGCTGAGGCATAACACTATTTGCTTTTGACCTATTGCTGCAAACGAGGATAGGTAACGTCATTCGTCATGAGTCAGCTGTAGCAAGGTTATGTAACAAGGCAGTATATGTGATCACATTTATAAATGATAAACACAAATGGGTAAAAATACAAAAAAATGCAAGTACTAGAACAGGTATAATAAGTAACAGGTTTAGCAAGTATCATGAAAAGCTTCTCCTGGAAAAAATACAAAATGGATTATTGACCTGAAAGAAGAAACGCACACTATGCTGAAAAGTAGTGAACGTCGAATTAACAGGTAGTGAAATGTGTATAAAAAATGTGTTCCATAGCTGTCCTTTCCAAAACTTTCGGTCATCCTACTATGCAATATAACACCTGCTGTCAAAACAAACTGCAACAAATACTTAAATAACTACATAGCATAAATACATAACTTCAACATTATCCTCATCTGTAAAGAAAACTTCATTATACATCTCATCATAACACCATTATCATCATCACCTGTAAAGAAAAACTTCATTATTCATATCAGCATATTCTTCATCATTATTCATCAGCACTAAATATCATCTGCAAAAATATCACTTCATTACTCATTATACAACTATTCCTTATCTCTAGCATATTTCATCACTAAAACTAAGATGTGTAGTTCAGTCTGACAGCCTGCATCAATCACCTTGTATTCTGAAAGAAAAAATTAGTTAAGACTGCTATTCTGTGATGAGTATAGTATAGTCTTGTTAATTCTTGTTAATCCTGATCCATTTACTCTTCCTCATAAAGTTATTGCATCTCCTTTCGTTTATTCCGTAGGTGAAATTCCATTTATGTTAGATTTATTTCTTACACGCACCATTTCTTACTGAAATTGATGAACAAAGATTAATGTCCTGCATTTAAATCATATACCCATTAAATAATGACTGGTTTATGGTAACATACTTAAGCATACAGCATAACATGACAGAAAACGTAATATGTCAAAGACATTGACAGTGTTCAGATGCAAAATATACACAGAATAATACAATGCAGCAGCAAAAAAAAAAAAAATGTGAAACACTCACGATGTTGAGATATCATAGGGCAAAAAAAAAAAAAATGTCAAAGTCGACTGGTGTGTTATATCTTAACTATTTCACAGTGCATATAAACAAAACTGGAGTACAATCATATATAAAAAGACAAAATGTGATGTTCGTTGTGTTCAGCTTGTATGTAGTGTAGTTAATATAGGCGAGAATTAAAGCCTTTAATGAGAAAAAAAAATGTAATGAAATTAACATGTCATTAGCTAACATTGCATAATTAGTCATAAAATACGTAAGTTCATCTGGAAAAATATGCACGGTCTGATGTGTAACGACAAGAAAAGCGACCTGCTAACCTTACCTTGCCGGGCACTTGCCAAGAAAAAATACGATAATCATCAGTAATTAGTCACGTGAAATAATTGCATTAGTAAATTGCATCATAGTCTGTTGAATCAAACAGTGGTTTCACTCAATAAACGGTTTAATGTTTGAGATATGGTGATTGCCTTTCGATTTTTTGGTTCTCAAAGTTTCGACGTGTACAACATTGGGGTGAGGGATGCTGCGAATCCGATACGGACCTGCGTATAGAAGTTCAAATTTACGGCACTTACCTTTTAATTTGCTGGATAAATAGTGTGTACGTACTAGTATCTTCTGTCCAACGTGAAAGACGCGGCGTGTACAAACCTGTTTTTGCTGTCTTCTCCGGCGCTCTGCGGCACGTTTGATGTTGTTCAGCGCAATGTCAATTATTTCGTGGTGTCGTAATCGACGAGATGTAGGAAATGTTATTAATTCTTTAATTTTGTTAGGTGGTTCAGCATTTTTCAGTATAACAGACGGAGATAGCATAGTGGATTCATTTGGAATGGAATTAATTACATCTTGGAATGAGAATACGTGTGTGTCCCAATCAATATGTCTTTTGTGGCAGTATATTCGGCACAGTTTACCAATTTCTTTCATTAATCTTTCACAAGGGTTCGAAGAAACGTGGTACTTGGATATATAGATCGGAGAAATGTTTCTGGCTCGTAACATGCGTGTCCATACGCTACTACGAAGTTGTGATCCATTATCAGAAATTACTTTCATTACATGCCCTACATGAGATAGAAAATGTTTTACAAATGCTTTCGAAACAGTTTTAGCAGTAGCTTTGCGTAACGGAGTGAAAGTAACAAATTTTGAAGTGAGCTCAACAGCGACAAAAATGTAGCAAAAACCTCTGTTAGTTCTCGGAATCGGACCAAAAATATCTACTGCGGCCATATGTCTTAATTTAACAGGTATAATGGGATATAAAGGAGGAATATGTGAAGTGGTGTCTGATTTAGCTTTCTGGCAAATTTTACAAGACGCTAAAACTCGTCGTATACGTTTCTCCATGTTGGTAAAATAACAGTTCTGTCTCAGTATAAGAAAACATTTTCTTGCTCCGTAATGTGCGTAACTTAAATGAGTGTACCAAATTAGTTTGTTAACCAGTTCGTCAGGAATGCATAATAACCAATTGTTGCTGTCAGGATGAGAGCGGCGAAACAGAATGTCATTGCGTACAGTGTAGTGGTTCCTAATCGTTACATTATTCGTATCTAGCCAAAGGTGTTTAATTTCTTTCCACACGTTGTCTTTATTTTGTTCTTGTGCTATGTCCTGTAATGACGATGAAATAAAGTTTTCAAATGCAACTTGCTGAATGTACATGACGCTGAAATTTGTTTTGCAGAAGTTGGTTGCTACGTCTTGCTGATTGTTGCTCAGAGAACGCGATAGCGCGTCTGCTATAACATTTTGTGTGCCGGGAATATGGACAATCGTAAAATTAAATTCTTGTAAATATAGTTTCCATCTGCTTAACCTGTCGTGAGTGAGTTTAGCCGAAAGTAAAAATTGTATCGCTCTGTGGTCTGTGTAAACGGTGGTGTGTCTGCCATAAAGAAAATGCCTAAATCTCGTAAAAGCCCATACAACACATAATGTTTCCAATTCTGTAACAGAGTAATTTCGTTCAGCAGGTGACAGAATGCGACTTGCAAATGCGATGTTTTTAATTACTGTAGAACCGTCTTCTTCAATTTCCTGGAAAATGTGTACGCCTAAAGCGGTATTGGAACTGTCAGTGGCAATGGAAAAATTTCTGGTAAGATCTGGGTGCGATAAAAGTGGGGCATTCAACAAAGCATGTTTCAGGTTAATGAATTCAGAATGTGCTTGCTTATCCCAAGACCAAATACTGTTTTTACCTGTTAATTGGCATAGTCTAGGCGTGTCTAAAGCGGAGTGATGAATAAATTTACGAAAAAAGTTAATTAAGCCCAAAAAACTGCGTAATTGCTTCTTCGTCGTAGGAACGGTAATGTCACGTAGAGCTTGAAGTTTTTCCGGATCAGGTGCAATGCCTTCTGCTGAAATTACGTGTCCAAGAAATTTTATGGAAGTTTTGCCAAAGTGCGATTTACTAAGATAAACTGTAAGTCCTTGTGCATGAAAAGTTTGTAACAGTTGTTCAAGAATCAGATTGTGTTCGGACCAGTTAGCTTCTGCGATAAGAATGTCGTCTACATACGTCGTAATTCTGTCTTTAAGTTCTGTCGGAAGTATAGTGTTCAAACCGCGAATAAAAGCTGCAAAAGAAGTAGTTAAGCCGAACGGTAGTTTGCAAAATTGATAACAGTCGCCGAAACAGAGAAAAGCTGTATATTTTCTGCAGTTCGGATGAAGTTGAATTTGCCAAAATCCCGATTTCAAATCTAGTGTAGAATAAATAGCTGTACCATGAAATTTCTGTAAAAGTTCCTCTAGTGTCTGTGGTCGATCTGTTTCGTTAATAATAATGTCATTAATGTGACGTGAATCAAGTACAAGGCGAAGTGAGCCATCTTTTTTCTTAACAATATGTAGCGGGTTTATGTACGGACTAACTGCTGGTTCAATAATTCCTTGATCAAGCATATCCTGCAATTCTTTTTTAACCTGTTCTCTGTGAATGTATGGAATAGGATAATGCTTTGCTTTAAATGTGTCGTGCGGTTTGACTTGAAATTCATACATAAAGCCGGACATAGTACCAGGAATGTTGTCAAAAACTGGAGCTTGCTGTAAAAGAATTTTGTGTAATTGCGTTCGTTCGTCGTCTGTAGTTGCACTGCTTTGTCTAACTTTATCGGAAATCATTTGTATTACGTCGTAGTCCATTTCGTCTGGAGCATTATAGTTGTGTACGTACGTATCCGTTAACAATGTGGGATTACAGTCTATGTCACGTGTTGCGGAAATGACCTCTGTGCGGTTGATTGTTTGTTCTTCCGCAGATAATGAGTGCTGAAATTCTAAAGCAAGTTGTACATTTTCATCCTTTAACATTAAATAAGAATTCTGAAAATCGATAACTGCGTCGTGTTGTACCAGAAAATTCGTGCCTAAAATAACGTCTGTTGTCAATAAAGGAACAATCCAAAAATTAGAGTGAAACGTGTGACCTGCGATACAAAATGATAAATGCGTCTGTAATTTAACTTCTACTCCTTTACTCGGTACTGCTCCTTTCACTTTTGTTTTGCCTAAAGGTAATGTCGGATAGGTATTCTCTTTGTTGCACTCATTGAAAGTCTCCTCATTTATAACTGATATTGGTGATCCGGAATCAATTACTGCTGAGAATTTCGATGAACCAATTTTAATTTCGATAACAGGATGTGAAATGGTTTTCTGAATAACTGGTCTTTCCTGTAAAAGAGTGTCTCTGATGTCGTCAAAAGTAATTACATTTTCGTGAACAACATTTTGCGTGTCTAAAGTAGTGCTTGTATTATTGGAAGATGCGATCTGTGCAGTATCTAGTCAGATTCTATCTGACGCGTTATTATTATTAGGAGGATGTTGTGGCATTTCGACTATTTGAACTGTCCTATTACTTCTTCCAGACGTATTACGTTCTGGATGGTACCTACTGTCGGGTTCATTCATGAGAATAGGTCCTTGTTGATTATTTTGTTGCTGGTGAGATCGACTGTTATTATATGTACGCTGATAATTCTGCTCATCGTTTTTACGTCTGTCGTGATAGTCATTCCTATACGGTGTATTGCGATAGGAATTGAAATACTGTCTTCTTTGTACGTAATTGTTTCCTTGTTGCCGGGCGTTACTATTTGTTGGATCTTGGGCTATATGCGCACGCGGCGGAACATTAAAGCCTGGTTGACCTTGTGCATTACATTGTTGGTTATGTATTCCAACCGGCTGACTTTCATACTGTTGTGGTGGAAAACGTCTATTGTTACCAAAATGTGTTTCCTGTTGCTGAAAATTTTGACGATATTGATAATCTGAATTCTGTCTGTTATTAAAGTTTTGGTAGTTGTCGTTCCTAAAACGTCTGTTATCTTTCCGATTGGAATTACGTCCCTGATCATAATTGCAGTACGGTTGTTGACCTTGGTTGTTACTCAAAAAGTTTTTGTTTACAAAAGAATAATCAGATTGCTGTACTTCCAAGAGCTGTAAAAGATCTCTGAATGCTGAAATGTTTTCTTTTTGCTGACCCGTTAGAAGTGACACTCGTAATGACCGTGGTAATTTGGAAATGCATAATTGTATAAGTGCGGATTCACTGTACGGTTCACTTAGGTACTGGTTTTGTTGTACCATGTGCTCAAAAAATTGCGTCACACTGGGAAAATTTGAGTTCTCGTAATTCGGCAAACTAATTAGTTGGTCTTTAATTCCGCGCTGTGTCGTCTTCGACCAATACGCAGATAGAAAAGCATTCTGAAACTCTTCTACTGAGTAGCATTGCCTCGCGATCGGTCTCATACGAGTTGCCGGTTCGCCTTCCAAAAAACTGCAAATAAATTCAAGTTTATGCGTTACAGGCCAAGTCGGTGGAAGAGCAAAGCTAAATTGTTGAATCCAATCCAGTGGGTGAATCTGCGTTCTATCGTTTTTGAAAACCTTAAACTTTCTCACTGACAGAAAATGTTTGTAGTCGAAATTATCATCTCTGTGTGATGGAACAGGTTCAGGATCGTAAGAGAATTTATTGAACTGTGGTTGATCGGAATCTAAGTCCCGTACTCTCTGTAGATTACCCAAATTATACGCGCTGCGTGAGTCTGACACATGTTCATAAAGTGGCGTCTGTTGCGGTATGTTATTAACTGAAATGTTTTTGATCTCTGTTACTTCTTGTTGTAAATTTGACAACTTCCTACGTAACGTATTGTTAGATGAATCGATCTCATTAATTGTCTGCTGTAAATTTTGAAATTCAGGTGTTTGGTTAAATGAAACCGGTGCAGTATCGTCTGATTTATTGTCATTAGCACTTTCGATAGCATCAATACGACTGGCCAATTCATCATATTTTTCTGTCAGTATTTTTGCCTGATCATCGGTTTTAGAATCGGACGCATTAATCTGTTTTTGCAACTTACGCGTAGTTTCGCTCAGTTTTTTAACATCAGCTTTGATGACATCGCAATCCTGTGTTAGATCTAATTGTTCGAATCTATCTGTCACTGTTTGAATATTTACTGTGTGTGTATCTGTTTTTGATTTAAGATCAGAAATTTCATCCCTTAATTCCGCGTTCAACTGTTCTATGGTATTAATTTTGTCGGACACTGCAGTAATATTATTGTCTACATACGTCTTCGCCTTCGCGAACATTTTACGTTTGTCCTCTTGTCTTTGTGCAGTGATTGTTTCCATAACCTGACGTTTGACTTTATTTTGATCCTGAATAAATTTGCGGAAACGGGTATCACTGTTCTGTATGTGCTGATTAAAGCGCTCGTTAATCTGAGTGTTCTGCTGTTCGAATTTCGCGTCTATCTTTGCGTCCACTGTGCGCGAAAGTTCTACCGTCATGGCTTTAAACTCTTCCAGTAATTGTGTAGCTTTTTCAGAGCATTGTTTAGCGACTCCGCTAATTTCGTCTCTGAGTGTTTCTGTTGCGGCTGTCTGCATTTCCCTTAATTCTTGCGCAACAGACTTTATTTCATCGCTATTTTTTTGTGAACAAGTCTCAATTTCCACGCGCAACTGTTCCTTAGTGTCATGGCACTGCGCAGCAACGGCTCTAATTTGTTCACTGGGCTGTCTCGAATTGTCGTCTAATTTTTCATTTAAGTGTTGTTTGAGATTTTCATTATCTTGTTTGTTCTGTTCCCTAAGTTGTTTAAAATTTTCGTTCTGTTCACTAAATTGTTGTTTGAAATCTTCACTCTGTTGTTTGGAATTTGCAGTAAGGTCGTTCTTAAACTGTAGGATTACTGCCATAAATTGATTCACATCAAAAGTAGCAGTTGCATTCTCAGTGCTCTGTGATGGAGTACATACAATTGTCACGTTCTGTGTGACCATTTGGTCATTCCGTAACTTACAAAAAGGATTATCAGTCGGACCTACACTGTCACTCACTATTTCGGAATTAAATAAATCCGTCGTACTTTGTGTATCCTGTTCATTTTCATTAGACAAATTTGTCTGTACATTACTTGGATTTTCTAAATCGGGTGTGTTAGGCTCGGCAGCGCTCATTACAACAGAGCGTCCCGCGTCATCGATTGTCGTCAAATCAATAGAGGACATAACCGAGTTCGTTTGTTCATCATTAAGACAAAAGTCATCATTAGTGGTTGGAATACACCGATTGTTAGTGAACGCAGGATTGTCATCATCACACTGCGTGTCATAATTACTATCGGTCACGCTGTTTAAGTCGGTAATTTCATTCAAAATACCTCGCGATACACTATTCACAGTCTTTCGCGGCATTTTAACAATAGTCAAAATTTTTCAGAAAATAAATAAGCACAATGCAAAAGCAACACACAAATACAACAGAGCAAAGAATTGCCGTTGACCTGTAGGAGGAAAGTCACAAGATTAGTAAAAGCGTTGCGCCAAATCCTAATTATATCTAAGCAAATAAGAGGAGATATCTGACTGTTGCTCAAAAGACTCTCAACGAAATACGATCCTGGACTGGGTGTCGCCAAGTGTAACCTCCCCACCGTAATTTTAAAAGAAAAAAGAATGACAATACTTAATAGAAATGGGAGCCGAGTGTAACCTCCCCACAAAAATTTACATGAATGACAATATTATTTAAGAATGCTAATGGTCATTGCTCTATGCGTAACCTGCCCACAATGAAATGTACTGACAATGGGAACAAAATGTGAAATTCGCATTCTGACTCAAATATAAATTCTTCACCAAAAAATTAAAGTCCATTCAGTGACAAGAAAATTCAATTAAACCGAAACATCAGTCTTTGGCCCTGTGTAAAACAATCATAATTAAAGTCTTACCTCAGAATAACTGGATGTCAAATTTCTGCTCTTATTTCTGCGCACGGCTTGGAGGAACTGCATTGCAAATAATAATATTCCTTTTTTCTGTGAATTTACTGAAATTTTTCTTCAAAAGAAGTGGAATGAAATGGGAAGTGCAACGAAATCTTTAGTTCAATAAAAAATTAAATTTTTGAGAAATGCTTTTGAAATCAAAATTATTATTGGGGGACTTGTTAGAGATTGATTACAATAAATAAAATTTTTCATTATCTAATGATTATATTAATTAACAGTATACCTCATTCAGCATCTTGACCAGTGTTGCCGACCGCCTACATCACACAACCGCACTGGGCTGCTACTACTGACCGACCGCTCTGCATGACGACTATTAGCGTACTGCTCTGCAACTACACAGAGCTACAGACTCGCAACGACTGCTAGACGCAACAGAGAACCGCTCGCAACACTCGCGCGGTCAAGCGCAAACACTCTGGTCACAGATGCTACAATGCCTCGCCATCGCTGATATGTTACATACGTGTTTCAAGGTCCAAGGAATACATTGAACCTGCAGTGGTGTATCGGAAACTAATACTGGTCTCACAGGGAATGCTCAAAGCACCGACTGTAAGAAGAGTCTCTATTCTTGTACTTAAGGCGACATTGTGCCTTTTGTATTTAGTTCCGATGCGATTTCTGTGATTTATCGTCAACGTGAAGGTCCTAGGAATACATTGAACCTGCTGAGGTGTATCGGAAACTAATACTGGTCTCACAGGGAATGCTGAAAGCACCGACTGTAAGAAGAGTCTCTATTCTTGTCCTTAAGCCGGCATAGTGCCTTTTGTATTTAATTCCGATGCGATTTCTGTGTTTCATCTTCAATGTGTAGGTCCCACCAATACATTGAACCTGCAGTGGTGTATCGGAAACTAATACTGGTCTCACAGGGAATGCTCAAAGCACCGACTGTAAGAAGAGTCTCTATTCTTGTACTTAAGGCGGCATTGCGCCTTTTGTATTTAATTCCGATGCGATTTCTGTGTTTCATCGTCAATGTGAAGGTCCAAGGAATACATTGAACCTGCAGTGGTGTATCGGAAAATAATACTGGTCTCGCAGGGAATTCTCATAGCACCGACTGTAAGAAGAGTCTCTATTCTTGTACTTACGACGGCATTGTGCCTTTTGTATTTAATTCCGATGCGATTTCTGTGTTTCATCGTCAATGTGAAGGTCCATGGAATACATTGAACCAGCAGTGGTGTATCAGAAACTAATACTGGTCTCACAGGGATTGCTCAAAGCACAGACAGTAAGAAGAGTCTCTATTCCTTTACCTCAGGCACCATTGTGCCTTTTGTATTTAACTCCGATGCGATTTCTGTGTTTCATCGTCAATGTGAAGGTCCAAGGAATATATTGAACCTGCAGTGGTGTATCAGAAACTAATACTGGTCTGACAGGGAATGCTCAAAGCACCGACTGTAAGAAGAGTCTCTATTCTTGTACTTAAGGCGGCATTGAGTCTTTTGTATTTAATTCCGATGCGATTTCTGTGTATCATCGTCAAGGTGAAGGTCCAAGGAATATATTGTACCTGCAGTGGTGTATCGGAAACTAATACTGGTCTCATAGGGAATGCTCAAAGCACCGACCGTAAGAAGGGTCTCTATTCTTGTACATAAGGCAGCATTGTGCCTTTTGTACTTAATTCCGATGCGATTTCTGTGTTTCATCGTCAATGTGAAGGTCCAAGTGATACATTTAACCTGCAGTGGTGTATCGAAAACTAATACTGGTCTGACAGGGAATGCTCAAAGCACAGACTGTAAGAAGAGTCTATGTACTTGTAAATAAGGCGGCATTGTGCCTTTTGTATTTAATTCCGATTCGATTTCTGTATTTCATCGTCAATGTGAAGGACCAAGGAATACATTGAACTTGTAGTGGTGTATCGGAAACTAATACTGGTATCACAGGGAATGCTCAAAGCATCGAACGTAAGAAGAGTCTCTATTCTTGTACTTAAGGCGGCATTGTGATTTTTGTATTTAATTCCGACGCAATTTCCGTGTTTCTTCGTCATTGTGAAGGTCAAAGGAATACATTGTACGTGTAGTGGTGTATCGGAAACTAATACTGGTAACACAGGGAATGCTCAAACCACCGACCGTAAGAAGAGTCTCTATTCTAGTACATAAGGCGGCATTGTGCCTTTTGTACTTAATTCCGATGCGATTTCTGTGGTTCATCGTCAATGTGAAGGTCCAAGGAACACATTGAACCTGCAGTGGTGTATCGGAAACTAATACTGGGCTCACAGGGAATGCTCAAAGCACCGAATGTAAGAATGGTCTCTATTTTTGTACTTAAGGCGGCATTGTGCCTTTTGAATTTAATTCCGATGCGATTTCTGTGTTTCATCGTCAATGTGCAGGTCCAAGGGATACATTTAACCTGCAGTGGTGTATCAGAAACTAATACTGGTTTCACAGGGAATGCTCAAAGCACCGACTGTAAAAAAGGTCTCATTTCTTGTACTTAAGGAGGCATTGTGCCTTTTGAATTTAATTCCGATGCGATTTCTGTGTTTCATCGTCAATTGGAAGGTCCAAGGAATACATTGTGCCTGCAGTGGTGTATCGGAAACTAATACTGGTCTCACAGGGAATGCTCAAAGCACCGACTGTAAGAAGAGTCTCTATTCTTGTACTTAAGGCGGCATTGTGCCTTTTGTATTTAATTCCGATGCGATTTCTGTGTTTCGTCGTCAATGTGAAGGTCCAAGGAATACATTGAACCTGCAGTGGTGTATCGGAAACTAATACTGGTCTCACAGGGAATGCTCAAGACACCGACTGTAAGAAGAGTCTCTATTCTTGTACTTAAGGCGGCATTGTGCCGTTTGTATTTAATTCCGATGTAATTTCAGTGTTTCATCGTCAATGTGTATGTCCAGTCAATACATTGAACCTGCAGTGGTGTATCAGAAACTAATGCTGGTCTCACAGGGAATGCTCAAAGCACCGACTGTACGAAGAGTCACTATTCTTGTACTTGATTCGACATTGTGCCTTTTGTATTTAATTCCGATGCGATTTCTCTTTTTCATCGTCAATGTGAAGATCCAAGGAATACATTGAACCTGCAGTGGTGTATCGGAAACTAATACTGGTCTCACAGGGAATGCTCAAAGCACCGATGTAAGAAGAGTCTATATTCTTGATCCTAAGGCGGCATTGTGCCTTTTGTATTTGATTCCGATTCGATTTCTGTATTTCATCGTCAATGTGAATGACCAAGGAATACATTGAACTTGCAGTGGTGTATTGGAAACTAATACTGGTCTCACAGGGAATGCTCATAGCACCGACTGTAAGAAGGGTCTCTATTCTTGTACCTAAGGCGGCATTGTGCCTTTTGTATTTAATTGCGATGCGATTTCTGTGTTTCATCGCCAATGTGAAGGTCCAAGGAATATATTGTACCTGCAGTGGTATATCAGAAACTAATACTGGTCTGACAGGGAATGATCAAAGCACCGACCGTAAGTACTGTCTCTATTCTTGTACATAAGGCGGAATTGTGATTTTTGTACTTAATTCCGATGCGATTTCTGTGTTTCATCGTCAATGTGCAAGTCCGAGGAATACATTGAACTCGCAGTGGTGTATCGGAAACTAATAAAGGTCTCACAGGGAATGCTCAAAGCACCGACTGTAAGAATGGTCTCTATTCTTGTACTTAAGGCGGAATTGTGCCTTTTGAATTTAATTCCGATGCGATTTCTGTGTTTGATCGTCAATGTGAAGGCCCAAGGGATACATTTAACCTGCAGTGGTGTATCGGAAACTAATACTGGTCTCACAGGGATTGCTCAAAGCACCGACTGTAAGAAGGGTCTCTATTCTTGTACTTAAGGCAGCATTGTGCCTTTAGAATTTAATTCCGATGCGATTTCTGTGTTTCATCGTCAATGTGAAGTTCCAAGGAATACATTGTACCTTCAGTTGTGTATCGGAAACTAATACTTGTCTCACAGGGAATGCTCAAAGCACCGAATGTAAGAAGAGTCTCTATTCTTGTACTTAAGGCGGCATTGTGGCTTTTGTACTTAATTCCGATGCGATTTCTGTGTTTCATCGTCAATGTGAAGGTCCAAGGAACACTTTGAACCTTCAGTGGTGTATCGGAAACTAATACTGGTCTCACAGGGAATGCTCAAAACACCGACTGTAAGACGAGTCTCTATTCTTGTACTTACGCGGCAGTTTGCCTTTTGTATTTCATTCCGATGCGATTTCTGTGTTTCATCGTCAATGTGAAGTTCCAAGGAATACATTGAACCTGCAGTGGTGTATCGGAAACTAATACTGGTCTCACAGGGAATGCTCAAAGCACCGACTGTAAGAAGAGTCTCTATTCTTCTACTTAAGGCGACATTGTGCCTTTTGTATTTAGTTCCGATGCGATTTCTGTGTTTCATCGTCAATGTGAAGGTCCTAGGAATACATTGAACCTGCTGAGGTGTATCGGAAACTAATACTGGTCTCACAGGGAATGCTGAAAGCACCGACTGTAAGAAGAGTCTCTATTCTTGTACTTAAGCCGGCATAGTGCCTTTTGTATTTAATTCCGATGCGATTTCTGTGTTTCATCTTCAATGTGTAGGTCCCAGCAATACATTGAACCTGCAGTGGTGTATCGGAAACTAATACTGGTCTCATAGGGAATGCTCAAAGCACCGACTGTAAGAAGAGTCTCTATTCTTGTACTTAAGGTGCCATTGCGCCTTTTGTATTTAATTCCGATGCGATTTCTGTGTTTCATCGTCAATGTGAAGGTCCATGGAATACATTGTGCCTGCAGTTGTGTATCGGAAACTAATACTTGTCTCACAGGGAATGCTCAAAGCACCGACTGCAAGAAGAGTCTCTATTCTTGTACTTAAGGCGGCATTGTGCCTTTTGTATTTAATTCCGATGCGATTTCTGTGTTTCATCGTCAATGTGAAGGTCCAAGGAACACATTGAACCTTCAGTGGTGTATCGGAAACTAATACTGGTCTCACTGGGAATGCTCAAAACACCGACTGTAAGACGAGTCTCTATTCTTGTACTTACACGGCAGTTTGCCTTTTGTATTTCATTCCGATGCGATTTCTGTGTTTCATCGTTAATGTGAAAGTCCAAGGAATACATTGAACCTGCAGTGAGGAATCGGAAACTAATACTGGTCTCACAGGGAATGCTCAAAGCACCGACTGTAAGAAGAGTCTCTATTCTTGTACTTATGACGGCATTGTGCCTTTTGTATTTAATTCCGATGCGATTTCTGTGTTTCAACGTCAATGTGAAGGTCCAAGGAATACATTGAACCACCAGTGGTGTATAAGAAACTAATACTGGTCTCACAGGGAATGCTCAAATCACCGATTGTAAGAAGGGTCTCTATTCTTGTACGTTAGGCGGCATTGCGCCTTTTGTATTTAATTCCGATGCGATTTCTGTGTTTCAACGTCAATGTGAAGGTCCAAGGAATACATTGAACCACCAGTGGTGTATAAGAATCTAATACTGGTCTCACAGGGAATGCTCAAATCACCGACTGTAAGAAGGGTCTCTATTCTTGTACGTTGGGCGGCATTGCGCATTTTGTATTTAATTCCGATGTGATTTCTGTGTTTCATCGCCAATGTGAAGGTCCAAGGAATACACTGAACCTGCAGTGGCGTATCGGAAACTAATACTGGTCTCACAGGTAATGCTCAAAGCACCGACTGTAAGAAGAGTCTCTAATCTTGTACTTATGGCGGCATTGCGCCTCTTGTATTTAATTCCGATGCGATTTCTGTGTTTCAACGTCAATGTGAAGGTCCAAGGAATACATTGAACCTGCAGTGGTGTATCGGAAACTAATACCGGTCTCACAGGGAATGCTCAAAGCACCGACAGTAAGAAGAGTCTCTATTCCAGTACCTCAGGCACCATTTTGCCTTTTGTATTTAACTCCGATGCGATTACTGTGTTTCATCGTCAATGTGAAGGTCCAAGGAATATATTGAACCTGCAGTGGTGTATCAGAAACTAATACTGGTCTGACAGGGAATGCTCAAAGCACCGACTGTAAGAAGAGTCTCTATTCTTGTTCTTAAGGCGGCATGGCGCCTTTTGTATTTAATTCCGATGCGATTCCTTTGTTTCATCGTCGATGTGAAGGTCCAAGGAATACATTGAACCTGCAGTGGTGTATCGGAAACTAATACTTGTCTCACAGGGAATGCTCAAAACACCGACTGTAAGAAGAGTCTCTACTCTTGTACTTAAGGCGGCATTGCGCCTTTTGTATTTAATTCCGATGCGATTTCTGTGTTTCGTCGTCAATGTGAAGGTCCAACGAATACATTGAACCTGCAGTGGTGTATCGGAAACTAATACTGGTCTCACAGGGAATGCTCAAAGCACCGACTGTAAGAAGAGTTTCTATTCTTGTACTTAAGGCGACATTGTGCCTTTTGTATTTAGTTCCGATGCGATTTCTGTGTTTCATCGTCAATGTGAAGGTCCTAGGAATACATTGAACCTGCTGAGGTGTATCGGAAACTAATACTGGTCTCACAGGGAATGCTGAAAGCACCGACTGTAAGAAGAGCCTCTATTCATGTACTTAAGCCGGCATAGTGCCTTTTGTCTTTAATTCCGATGCGTTTTCTGTGTTTCATTTTCAATGTGTAGGTCCCAGCAATACATTGAACCTGCAGTGATGTATCGGAAACTAATACTGGTCTCACAGGGAATGCTCAAAGCACCGACTGTAAGAAGAGTCTCTATTCTTGTACTTAAGGCGGCATTGCGCTTTTTGTATTTAATTCCGATGCGATTTCTATGTTTCATCGTCAATGTGAAGGTCCAAGGAATACATTGAACCTGCAGTGGTGTATCGGAAACTAATACTGGGCTCACAAGGAATGCTCATAACACCGACTGTAAGAAGAGTCTCTATTCTTGTACTTAAGACGGCATTGTGCCTTTTGTATTTAATTCCGATGCGATTTCTGTGTTTCATCGTCAATGTGAAGGTCCAAGGAATACATTGAACCAGCAGTGGTGTATCAGAAACTAATACTGGTCTCACAGGGAATGCCCAAAGCACCGACTGTAAGAAGGGTCTCTATTCTTGTACGTTAGGCGGCATTGCGCCTTTTGTATTTAATTCCGATGTGATTTCTGTGTTTCATCGCCAAAGTGAAGGTCCAAGGAATACATTGAACCTGCAGTGGTGTATCGGAAACTAATACTGGTCTCACAGGGAATGCTCAAAGCACCGACTGTAAGATAGTCTCTATTCTTGTACTTATGAAGGCATTGTGCCTTTTGTAATTAATTCCGATGCGATTTCTGTGTTTCATCGTCAATGTGAAGGTCCAAGGAATACATTGAACCTGCAAAGGTGTATCGCAAACTAATACTGGTCTCACAGGGATTGCTCAAAGCACCGACAGTAAGAAGAGTCTCAATTCTTGTACCTCAGGCACCATTGTGCCTTTTGTATTTAACTCCGATGCGATTTCTGTGTTTCATCGTCAATGTGAAGGTCCAAGGAATATATTGAACCTGCAGTGGCGTATCAGAAACTAATACTGGTCTGACAGGGAATGCTCAAAGCACCGACTGTAAGAAGAGTCTCTATTTTTGTACTTAAGGCGGCATTGCGGCTTTTGTATTTAATTCCGATGCGATTTCTGTGTATCATCGTCAATGTGAAGGTCCAAGGAATATATTGTACCTGCAGTGGTGTATCGGAAACTAATACTGGTCTCATAGGGAATGCTCAAAGCACCGACCGTAAGAAGAGTCTCTATTCTTGTACATACGGCGGCATTGTGCCTTTTGCACTTAATTCCGATGCGATTTCTGTGTTTCATCGTCAATGTGAAGGTCCGAGGAATACATTGAACCTGCAGTGGTGTATCGGAGACTAATACAGGTCACACAGGGAATGCTCTAAGCACCGACTGTAAGAATGGTCTCTATTCTTGTACTTAAGGCGGCATTGTGCCTTTTGAATTTAATACCGATGCGATATCTGTGTTTGATCGTCAATGTGAAGGTCCAAGGGATACATTTAACCTGCAGTGGTGTATCGGAAACTAATACTGGTTCAAATGGTTCAAATGGCTCTGAGCACTATGGGACTCAACTTCCGAGGTCATTAGTCCCCTAGAACTTAGAACTAGTTAAACCTAACTAACCTAAGGACATCACACACATCCATGCCCGAGGCAGGATTCGAACCTGCGACCGTAGCGGCCTCGCGGTTCCAGACTGCAGCGCCTATAACCGCACGGCCACTTCGGCCGGCAAACTAATACTGGTCTCACAGGGATTGCTCAAAGCACCGACTGTAAGAAGGGTCTCTATTCTTGTACTTAAGGCGGCATTCTGCCTTTTGTTTTTAATTCCGATTCGATTTCTGTGTTTCATCGTCACTGTGAAGGTCCATGGAATACATTGTGACTGCAAATGTGTATCGGAAACTAATACTTGTCTCACAGGGAATGCTCAAAGCAACGACTGTAAGAAGAGTCTCTATTCTTGTACTTTAGGCGGCATTGTGCCTTTTGTATTTAATTCCGATGCGATTTCTGTGTTTCATCGTCAATGTGAAGGTCCAAGGAACACATTGAACCTTCAGTGGTGTATCGGAAACTAATACTGGTCTCACTGGGAATGCTCAAAACACCGAATGTAAGACGAGTCTCTATTCTTCTACTTACGCGGCAGTTTGCCTTTTGTATTTCATTCCGATGCGATTTCTGTGTTTCATCGTCAATGTGAATGTCCAAGGAATACATTGAACCTGCAGTGGTGAATCGGAAACTAATACTGGTCTCACAGGGAATGCTCAAAGCACCGAGTGTAAGAAGAGTCTCTATTCTTGTACTTAAGGTGCCATTGAGCTTTTTGTATTTAGTTCCGATGCGATTTCTGTGTTTCATCGTCAATGTGAAGGTCCTAGGAATACATTGAACCTGCTGAGGTGTATCGGAAACAAATACTGGTCTCACAGCGAATGCTGAAAGCACCGACTGTAAGAAGAGTCTCTATTCTTGTACTTAAGCCGGCATAGTGCCTTTTGAATTTAATTCCGATGCGATTTCTGTGTTTCATCGTCAATGTGAAGGTCCAAGGAATACATTGAACCACCAGTGGTGTATCAGAAACTAATACTGGTCTCACAGGGAATGCCCAAAGCACCGACTGTAAGAAGGGTCACTATTCTTGTACGTTAGGCGGCATTGCGCCTTTTGTATTTAATTCCGATGTGATTTCTGTGTTTCATCGCCAAAGTGAAGGTCCAAGGAATACATTGAACCTGCAGTGGTGTATCGGAAACTAATACCGGTCTCACAGGGAATGCTCAATGCACCGACTGTAAGATAGTCTCTACTCTTGTACTTATGACGGCATTGTGCCTTTTGTAATTAATTCCGATGCGATTTCTGTGTTTCATCGTCAATGTGAAGGTCCAAGGAATACATTGAACCTGTAAAGGTGTATCGCAAACTAATACTGGTCTCACAGGGATTGCTCAAAGCACCGACAGTAAGAAGAGTCTCTATTCTTGTACCTCAGGCACCATTGTGCCTTTTGTATTTAACTCCGATGCGATTTCTGTGTTTCATCATCAATGTGAAGGTCCAAGGAATATATTGAACCTGCAGTGGCGTATCAGAAACTAATAATGGTCTGACAGGGAATGCTCAAAGCACCGACTGTAAGAAGAGTCTCTATTTTTGTACTTAAGGCGGCATTGCGGCTTATGTATTTAATTCCGATGCGATTTCTGTGTATCATCGTCAATGTGAAGGTCCAAGGAATATATTGTACCTGCAGTGGTGTATCGGAAACTAATACTGGTCTCATAGGAAATGCTCAAAGCACCGACCGTAAGAAGAGTCTCTATTCTTGTACATAAGGCGGCATTGTGCCTTTTGCACTTAATTCCGATGAGATTTCTGTGTTTCATCGTCAATGTGAAGGTCCGAGGAATACATTGAACCTGCAGTGGTGTATCGGAGACTAATACAGGTCTCACAGGGAATGCTCTAAGCACCGACTGTAAGAATGGTCTCTATTCTTGTACTTAAGGCGGCATTGTGCCTTTTGAATTTAATACCGATGCGATATCTGTCTTTCATCGTCAATGTGAAGGTCCAAGGAATACATTGAACCTGCAGTGGTGAATCGGAAACTAATACTGGTCTCACAGGGAATGCTCATAGCACCGACTGTAAGAAGAGTCTCTATTCTTGTACTTAAGGCGCCATTGAGCCTTTTGTATTTAGTTCCGATGCGATTTCTGTGTTTTATCGTCAATGTGAAGGTCCTAGGAATACATTGAACCTGCTGAGGTGTATCGGAAACAAATACTGGTCTCACAGGGTTTGCTGAAAGCACCGACTGTAAGAAGAGTCTCTATTCTTGTACTTAAGCCGGCATAGTGCCTTTTGTATTTAATTCCGATGCGATTTCTGTGTTTCATCTTCAATGTGTAGGTCCAAGGAATACATTGAACCTGCAGTGGTGTATCGGAAACTAATACTGGTCCCACAGGAAATGCTCAAAGCAGCGACTGTAAGAAGAGTCTCTATTCTTGTACTTAAGACAGCATCGTGCCTTTTGTATTTAATTCCGATGCGATTTCTGTGTTTCATCGTCAATGTGAAGGTCCAAGGAATACATTGAACCACCAGTGGTGTACCAGAAACTAAAACTGGTTTCACAGGGAATGCTCAAAGCACCGACTGTAATAAGGGTCTCTATTCGTGTACTTAAGGCGGCATTGCGCGATTTGTATTTAATTCCGATGCGATTTCTGTGTTTCAACGTCAATGTGAAGGTC
Source organism: Schistocerca americana (assembly GCF_021461395.2). Lineage (NCBI taxonomy): Eukaryota > Metazoa > Arthropoda > Insecta > Orthoptera > Acrididae > Schistocerca > Schistocerca americana. Next base: position 619,042,804 of record NC_060124.1, on the reverse strand, counting down.
CAAGGAATACATTGAACCTGCAGTGGTGTATCGGAAACTAACACTGGTCTCACAGGGAATGCTCAAAGCACCGACAGTAAGAAGAGTCTCTATTCCAGTACCTCAGGCACCATTGTGCCATTTGTATTTAACTCCGATGCGATTTCTGTGTTTCATCGTCAATGTGAAGGTCCAAGGAATATATTGAACCTGCAGTGGTGTATCAGAAACTAATACTGGTCTGACAGGGAATGCTCAAAGCGCCGACTGTGAGAAGGGTCTCTATTCTTGTTCTTAAGGCGGCATTTTGCCTTTTGTATTTAATTCCGATGCGATTTCTGTGTTTCATCGTCTATGTGAAGGTCCAAGGAATACATTGAACCTGCAGTGGTGTATCGGAAACTAATACTGGTCTCACAGGGAATGCTCAAAACACCGACTGTAAGAAGAGTCTCTACTCTTGTACTTAAGGCGGCATTGCGCCTTTTGTATTTAATTCCGATGCGATTTCTGTGTTTCGTCGTCAATGTGAAGGTCCAACGAATACATTGAACCTGCAGTGGTGTATCGGAAACTAATACTGGTCTCACAGGGAATGCTCAAAACACCGACTGTAAGAAGAGTTTCTATTCTTGTACTTAAGGCGACATTGTGCCTTTTGTATTTAGTTCCGATGCGATTTCTGTGTTTCATCGTCAATGTGAAGGTCCTAGGAATACATTGAACCTGCTGAGGTGTATCGGAAACTAATACTGGTCTCACAGGGAATGCTGAAAGCACCGACTGTAAGAAGAGCGTCTATTCATGTACTTAAGCCGGCATAGTGCCTTTTGTATTTAATTCCGATGCGATTTCTGTGTTTCATCTTCAATGTGTAGGTCCCAGCAATACATTGAACCTGCAGTGATGTACCGGAAACTAATACTGGTCTCACAGGGAATGCTCAAAGCACTGACTGTAAGAAGAGTCTCTATTCTTGTACTTAAGGCGGCATTGCGCTTTTTGTATTGAATTCCGATGCGATTTCTATGTTTCATCGTCAATGTGAAGGTCCAAGGAATACATTGAACCTGCAGTGGTGTATCGGAAACTAATACTGGTCTCACAGGGAATGCTCATAGCACCGACTGTAAGAAGAGTCTCTATTCTTGTACGTTAGGCGGCATTGCGCCTTTTGTATTTAATTCCGATGTGATTTCTGTGTTTCATCGCCAAAGTGAAGGTCCAAGGAATACATTGAACCTGCAGTGGTGTATCGGAAACTAATACCGGTCTCACAGGGAATGGTCAAAACACCGACTGTAAGATAGTCTCTATTCTTGTACTTATGACGGCATTGTGCCTTTTGTAATTAATTCCGATGCGATTTCTGTGTTTCATCGTCAATGTGAAGGTCCAAGGAATACATTGAACCTGCAGTGGTGTATCGCAAACTAATACTGGTCTCACAGGGATTGCTCAAAGCACCAACAGTAAGAAGAGTCTCTATTCTTGTACCTCAGGCACCATTGTGCCTTTTGTATTTAACTCCGATGCGATTTCCGTGCTTCATCGTCAATGTCAAGGTCCAAGGAATATATTGAACCTGCAGTGGTGTATTAGAAACTAATACTGGTCTGACAGGGAATGCTCAAAGCACCGACTGTAAGAAGAGTCTCTATTCTTGTACTTAAGGCGGCATTGCGCCTTCTGTATTTAATTCCGATGCGATTTCTGTGTTTCATCGTCAATGTGAAGGTCTGAGGAATACATTGAATCTGCAGTGGTGTATCGGAGACTAATACAGGTCTCACAGGGAATGCTCTAAGCACCGACTGTAAGAATGGTCACTATTCTTGTACTTAAGGCAGCATTGTGATTTTTGAATTTAATTCCGATGCGATTTCTGTGTTTGATCGTCAATGTGAAGGTCCAAGGGATACATTTAACCTGCAGTGGTGTATCGGAAAATAATACTGGTCTCACAGGGAATGCTCAAAGCACCGTCCGTAAGAAGAGTCTCTATTCTTATACATAAGGCGGCATTGTGCCTTTTGTACTAAATTCCGATGCGATTTCTGTGTTTCATCGTCAATGGGAAGGTCCAAGGAACACATTGAACCTTCAGTGGTGTATCGGAAACTAATACTGGTCTCACAGGGAATGCTCAAAACACCGACTGTAAGACGAGTCTCTATTCTTGTACTTACGCGGCAGTTTGCCTTTTCCATTTCATTCCGATGCGATTTCTGTGTTTCATCGTCAATGTGAAGGTCCAAGGAATACATTGAACCTGCAGTGGTGAATCGGAAACTAATACTGGTCTCACAGGGAATGCTCAAAGCACCGACTGTAAGAAGAGTCTCTATTCTTGTACTTAAGGCGACATTGTGCCTTTTGTATTTAGTTCCGATGCGATTTCTGTGTTTCATCGTCAATGTGAAGGTCCTAGGAATACATTGAACCTGCTGAGGTGTATCGGAAACTAATACTGGTCTCACAGGGAATGCTGAAAGCACCGACTGTAAGAAGAGTCTCTATTCTTGTACTTAAGCCGGCATAGTGCCTTTTGTATTTAATTCCGATGCGATTTCTGTGTTTCATCTTCAATGTGTAGGTCCAAGGAATACATTGAACCTGCAGAGGTGAATCGGAAACTAATACTGGTCCCACAGAAAATGCTCAAAGCACCGACTGTAAGAAGAGTCTCTAATCTTGTACTTAAGGCGGCATTGCGCCTTTTGTATTTAACTCCGATGCGATTTTTGTGTTTCACCGTCAATGTGAAGGTCCAAGGAAAACATTGAACCTGCAGTGGTGTATCGGAAACCAATACTGGTCTCACAGAGAATGGTTATAGCACCGACTGTAAGAAGAGTCTCTATTCTTGTACTTAAGACGGCATTGTGCCTTTTGTATTTAATTCCGATGCGATTTCTGTGTTTCATCGTCAATGTGAACGTCCAAGGAATACATTGAACCACCAGTGGTGTATCAGAAACTAATACTGATATCATAGTTAATGCTCAAATCACCGACTGTAAGAAGGGTCTCTATTCTTGTACGTTAGGCGGCATTGCGCCTTTTGTATTTAATTCCGATGTGATTTCTGTGTTTCATCGCCAATGTGAAGGTCCAAGGAATACATTGAACCAGCAGTGGTGTATCGGAAACTAATACTGGTCTCACTGGTAATGCTCAAAGCACCGACTCTATTCTTGTACTTATGACGGCATTGTGCCTTTTGTAATTAATTCCGATGCGATTTCTGTGTTTCATCGTCAATGTGAAGGTCCAAGGAATACATTGAAACTGCAGTGGAGTACCAGAAACTAAAACTGGTCTCACAGGGAATGCTCGAAGCACCGACTGTAATAAGAGTCTCTATTCTTGTACTTAAGGCGGCATTGCGCGTTTTATATTTAATTCCGATACGATTTCTGTGTTTCAACGTCAATGTGAAGGACCAAGGAATACATTGAACCTGCAGTGGTGTATCGGAAACTAATACTGGTCTCACAGGGAATGCTCAAAACACCGACTGTAAGAAGGGTCTCTACTCTTGTACTTAAGGCGGCATTGCGCCTTTTGTATTTAATTCCGATGCGATTTCTGTGTTTCATCTTCAATGTGTAGGTCCCAGCAATACATTGAACCTGCAGTGGTGTATCGGAAACTAATAGTGGTCTCACAGGGAATGCTCAAAGCACCGACTGTAAGAAGAGTCTCTATTCTTGTACTTAAGGCGGCATTGCGCCTTTTGTATTTAATTCTGATGCGATTTCTGTGTTTCATCGTCAATGTGAAGGTCCAAGGAATACATTGAACCTGCAGTGGTGTATCGGAAACTAATACTGGTCTCACAGGGAATGCTCATAGCACCGACTGTAAGAAGAGTCTCTATTCTTGTACCTAAGACGGCATTGTGCCTTTTGTATTTAATTCCGATGCGATTTCTGTGTTTCATCGTCAATGTGAAGGTCCAGGGAATACATTGAACCAGCAGTGGTGTATCAGAAAGTAATACTGGTCTCACAGGGAATGCCCAAAGCACCGACTGTAAGAAGGGTCTCTATTCTTGTACGTTCGGCGGCATTGCGCCTTTTGTATTTAATTCCGATGTGATTTCTGTGTTTCATCGCCCATGTGAAGGTCCAAGGAATACATTGAACCTGCAGTGGTGTATCGGAAACTAATACCGGTCTCACAGGGAATGTTCAAAGCACCGACTGTAAGATAGTCTCTAATCTAGTACTTATGACGGCATTGTGCCTTTTGTAATTAATTCCGATGCGATTTCTGTGTTTCATCGTCAATGTGAAGGTCCAAGGAATACATTAAACCTGCAGTGGTGTATCGCAAACTAATACTGGTCTCACAGGGATTGCTCAAAGCACCGACAGTAAGAAGAGTCTCTATTCTTGTACCTCAGGCCCCATTGTGCCTTTTGTATTTAACTCCGATGCGATTTCCGTGTTTCATCGTCAATGTGAAGGTCCAAGGAATATATTGTACCTGCAGCGGTGTATCGGAAAGTAATACTGGTCTCACAGGGAATGCTCAAAGCACCGACCGTAAGAAGAGTCTCTATTCTTATACATAAGGCGGCATTGTGCCTTTTGTACTTAATTCCGATGCGATTTCTGTGTTTCATCGTCAATGTGTAGGTCCAAGGAATACATTGAACATGCAGTGGTGTATCGGAAACTAATACTGGTCTCACAGGAAATGCTCGTAGCACCGACTGTAAGAAGAGTCTCTATTCTTGTACTTAAGACGGCATTGTGCCTTTTGTATTTAATTCCGATGCGATTTCTGAGTTTCATCGTCAATGTGAAGGTCCAAGGAATACATTGAACCAGCAGTGGTGTATCAGAAACTAATACTGGTCTCACAGGGAATGCCCAAAGCACCGACTGTAAGAAGGGTCTCTATTCTTGTTGGTTAGGCGGCATTGCGCCTTTTGTATTTAATTCCGATGTGATTCCTGTGTTTCATCGCCAATGTGAAGGTCCAAGGAATACATTGAACCTGTAGTGGAGTATCGGAAACTAATACCGGTCTCACAGGGAATGCTCAAAGCACCGACTGTAAGATAGTCTCTATTCTTGTACTTATGACGGCATTGTGCCTTTTGTAATTAATTCCGATGCGATTTCTGTTTTTCATCGTCAATGTGAAGGTCCAAGGAATACATTGAACCTGCAGTGGTGTATCGCAAACTAATACTGGTCTCACTGGGATTGCTTAAAGCACCGACAGTAAGAAGAGTCTCTATTCTTGTACCTCAGGCACCATTGTGCCTTTTGTATTTAACTCCGATGCGATTTCCGTGTTTCATCGTCAATGTCAAGGTCCAAGGAATATATTGAACCTGCAGTGGTGTATTAGAAGCTAATACTGGTCTGACAGGGAATGCTCAAAGCACCGACTGTAAGAAGAGCCTCTATTCTTGTACTTAAGGCGGCATTGCGCCTTTTGTATTTAATTCCGATGCGATTGATGTGTATCATCGTCAATGTGAACGTCCAAGGAATATATTGTACCTGCAGTGGTGTATCGGAAACTAATACCGGTCTCACAGGGAATGCTCAAAGCACCGACCGTAAGAAGAGTCTCTATTCTTATACATAAGGCGGCATTGTGCCTTTTGTACTTAATTCCGATGCGATTTCTGTGTTTCATCGTCAATGTGAAGGTCTGAGGAATACATTGAACCTGCAGTGGTGTATCGGAGACTAATGCAGGTCTCACAGGGAATGCTCTAAGCACCGACTGTAAGAATGCTCTCTATTCTTGTACTTAAGGTGGCATTGTGCCTTTTGAATTTAATTCCGATGCGATTTCTGTGTTTGATCGTCAATATGAAGGTCCAAGGGACACATTTAACCTGCAGTGGTGTATCCTCAAAGCACCGACTGTAAAAAGGGTCTCTATTCTTGTACTTAAGGCGGCATTCTGCCTTTTGAATTTAATTCCGATTCGATTTCTGTGTTTCATCGTCAATGTGAAGGTCCAAGGAATACAGTGTGCCTGCAGTTGTGTATCGGAAACTAATACTTGTCTCACAGGGAATGCTCAAAGCACCGACTGTAAGAAGAGTCTCTATTCTTGTACTTAAGGCGGCATTGTGTATTTTGTATTTAATTCCGATGCGATTTCTGTGTTTCATCGTCAATGGGAAGGTCCAAGGAACACATTGAACCTTCAGTGGTGTATCGGAAACTAATACTGGTCTCACAGGGAATGCTCAAAGCACCGACCGTAAGAAGAGTCTCTATTCCTATACATATGGCGGCATTGTGCCTTTTGTACTTAATTCCGATGCGATTTCTGTGTTTCATCGTCAATGTGAAGGTCTGAGGAACACATTGAACCTGCAGTGGTGTATCGGAGACTAATACAGGTCTCACAGGGAATGCTCTAAGCACCGACTGTAAGAATGGTCACTATTCTTGTACTTAAGGCAGCATTGTGATTTTTGAATTTAATTCCGATGCGATTTCTATGTTTGATCGTCAATGTGAAGGTCCAAGGGATACATTTATCCTGCAGTGGTGTATCGGAAAATAATACTGGTCTCACAGGGAATGCTCAAAGCACCGTCCGTAAGAAGAGTCTCTATTCTTATACATAAGGCGGCATTGTGCCTTTTGTACTAAATTCCTTTGCGATTTCTGTGTTTCATCGTCAATGGGAAGGTCCAAGTAACACATTGAACCTTCAGTGGTGTATCGGAAACTAATACTGGTCTCACAGGGAATGCTCAAAACACCGTCTGTAAGACGAGTCTCTATTCTTGTACTTACGCGGCAGTTTGCCTTTTCCATTCCATTCCGATGCGATTTCTGTGTTTCATCGTCAATGTGAAGGTCCAAGGAATACATTGAACCTGCAGTGGTGAATCGGAAACTAATACTGGTCTCACAGGGAATGCTCAAAGCACCGACTGTAAGAAGAGTCTCTATTCTTGTACTTAAGGCGACATTGTGCCTTTTGTATTTAGTTCCGATGCGATTTCTGTGTTTCATCGTCAATGTAAAGGTCCTAGGAATACATTGAACCTGCTGAGGTGTATCGGAAACTAATACTGGTCTCACAGGGAATGCTGAAAGCACCGACTGTAAGAAGAGTCTCTATTCTTGTACTTAAGCCGGCATAGTGCCTTTTGTATTTAATTCCGATGCGATTTCTGTGTTTCATCTTCAATGTGTAGGTCCAAGGAATACATTGAACCTGCAGAGGTGAATCGGAAACTAATACTGGTCCCACAGGAAATGCTCAAAGCACCGACTGTAAGAAGAGTCTCTAATCTTGTACTTAAGGCGGCATTGCGCCTTTTGTATTTAACTCCGATGCGATTTTTGTGTTTCACCGTCAATGTGAAGGTCCAAGGAAAACATTGAACCTGCAGTGGTGTATCGGAAACCAATACTGGTCTCACAGAGAATGCTTATAGCACCGACTGTAAGAAGAGTCTCTATTCTTGTACTTAAGACGGCATTGTGCCTTTTGTATTTAATTCCGATGCGATTTCTGTGTTTCATCGTCAATGTGAACGTCCAAGGAATACATTGAACCACCAGTGGTGTATCAGAAAATAATACTGATATCACAGTTAATGCTCAAATCACCGACTGTAAGAAGGGTCTCTATTCTTGTACGTTAGGCGGCATTGCGCCTTTTGTATTTAATTCGGATGTGATTTCTGTGTTTCATCGCCAATGTGAAGGTCCAAGGAATACATTGAACCAGCAGTGGTGTATCGGAAACTAATACTGGTCTCACTGGTAATGCTCAAAGCACCGACTGTAAGAAGAGTCTCTAATCTTGTACCTAAGGCGGCATTGCGCCCTTGTAATTAATTCCGATGCGATTTCTGTGTTTCATCGTCAATGTGAAGGTCCAAGGAGTACATTGAACCTGCAGTGGTGTATCGGAAACTAATACCGGTCTCACAGGGAATGCTCAAAGCACCGACTGTAAGATAGTCTCTATTCTTGTACTTATGACGGCATTGTGCCTTTTGTAATTAATTCCGATGCGATTTCTGTGTTTCATCGTCAATGTGAAGGTCCAAGGAATACATTGAAACTGCAGTGGTGTACCAGAAACTAAAACTGGTCTCACAGGGAATGCTCGAAGCACCGACTGTAATAAGAGTCTCTATTCTTGTACTTAAGGCGGCATTGCGCGTTTTATATTTAATTCCGATGCGATTTCTGTGTTTCAACGCCAATGTGAAGGTCCAAGGAATACATTGAACCTGCAGTGGTGTATCGGAAACTAATACTGGTCTCACAGGGAATGCTCAAAGCACCGACAGTAAGAAGAGTCTCTATTCCTGTACCTCAGGCACCATTGTGCCTTTTGTATTTAACTCCGATGCGATTTCTGTGTTTCATCGTCAATGTGAAGGTCCAAGGAATATACTGAACCTGCAGTGGTGTATCAGAAACTAATACTGGTCTGACAGGGAATGCTCAAAGCACCGACTGTAAGAAGAGTCTCTATTCTTGTACTTAAGGCGGCATTGCGCCTTTTGTATTTAATTCCGATGCGATTTCTGTGTTTCATCGTCAATGTGAAGGTCCAAGGAATACATTGAACCTGCAGTGGTGAATCGGAAACTAATACTGGTCTCACAGGGAATGATCAAAGCACCGACTGTAAGAAGAGTCTCTATTCTTGTACTTATGACGGCATTGTGAAATTGTAATAATTCCGATGCGATTTCTGTGTTTCATCGTCAATGTGAAGGTCCAAGGAATACATTGAACCTGCAGTGGTGTACCAGAAACTAAAACTGGTCTCACAGGGAATGCTCAAAGCACCGACTGTAATAAGAGTCTCTATTCTTGTACTTAAGGCGGCATTGCGCGTTTTGTATTTAATTCCGATGCGATTTCTGTGTTTCAACGCCAATGTGAAGGTCCAAGGAATACATTGAACCTGCAGTGGTGTATCGGAAACTAATACTGGTCTCACAGGGAATGCTCAAAGCACCGACAGTAAGAAGAGTCTCTATTCCTGTACCTCAGGCACCATTGTGCGTTTTGTATTTAACTCCGATGCGATTTCTGTGTTTCATCGCCAATGTGAAGGTCCAAGGAATATACTGAAACTGCAGTGGTGTATCAGAAACTAATATCGGTCTGACAGGGAATGCTCAAAGCACCGACTGTAAGAAGAGTCTCTATTCTTGTACTTAAGGCGGCATTGCGCCTTTTGTATTTAATTCCGATGCGATTTCTGTGTTTCATCGACAATGTGAAGGTCCAAGGAATACATTGAACCTGCAGTGGTGTATCGGAAACTAATACTGGTCTCACAGGGAATGCTCAAAACACCGACTGTAAGAAGAGTCTCTACTCTTGTACTTAAGGCGGCATTGCGCCTTTTGTATTTAATTCCGATGCGATTTCTGTGTTTCATCTTCAATGTGTAGGTCCCAGCATTACATTGAACCTGCAGTGGTGTATCGGAAACTAATAGTGGTCTCACAGGGAATGCTCAAAGCACCGACTGTAAGAAGAGTCTCTATTCTTGTACTTAAGGCGGCATTGCGCCTTTTGTATTTAATTCCGATGCGATTTCTGTGTTTCATCGTCAATGTGAAGGTCCAAGGAATACATTGAACCCGCAGTGGTGTATCGGAAACTAATACTGGTCTCACAGGGAATGCTCATAGCACCGACTGTAAGAAGAGTCTCTATTCTTGTACCTAAGACGGCATTGTGCCTTTTGTATTTAATTCCGATGCGATTTCTGTGTTTCATCGTCAATGTGAAGGTCCAGGGAATACATTGAACCAGCAGTGGTGTATCAGAAAGTAATACTGGTCTCACAGGGAATGCCCAAAGCACCGACTGTAAGAAGGGTCTCTATTCTTGTACGTTCGGCGGCATTGCGCCTTTTGTATTTAATTCCGATGTGATTTCTGTGTTTCATCGCCCATGTGAAGGTCCAAGGAATACATTGAACCTGCAGTGGTGTATCGGAAACTAATACCGGTCTCACAGGGAATGTTCAAAGCACCGACTGTAAGATAGTCTCTAATCTAGTACTTATGACGGCATTGTGCCTTTTGTAATTAATTCCGATGCGATTTCTGTGTTTCATCGTCAATGTGAAGGTCCAAGGAATACATTAAACCTGCAGTGGTGTATCGCAAACTAATACTGGTCTCACAGGGATTGCTCAAAGCACCGACAGTAAGAAGAGTCTCTATTCTTGTACCTCAGGCCCCATTGTGCCTTTTGTATTTAACTCCGATGCGATTTCCGTGTTTCATCGTCAATGTGAAGGTCCAAGGAATATATTGTACCTGCAGTGGTGTATCGGAAAGTAATACTGGTCTCACAGGGAATGCTCAAAGCACCGACCGTAAGAAGAGCGTCTATTCTTATACATAAGGCGGCATTGTGCCTTTTGTACTTAATTCCGATGCGATTTCTGTGTTTCATCGTCAATGTGTAGGTCCAAGGAATACACTGAACTTGCAGTGGTGTATCGGAAACTAATACCGGTCTCACAGGAAATGCTCATAGCACTGACTGTAAGAAGAGTCTCTATTCTTGTACTTAAGCCGGCATAGTGCCTTTTGTATTTAATTCCGATGCGATTTCTGTGTTTCATCTTCAATGTGTAGGTCCAAGGAATACATTGAACCTGCAGAGGTGAATCGGAAACTAATACTGGTCCCACAGGAAATGCTCAAAGCACCGACTGTAAGAAGAGTCTCTAATCTTGTACTTAAGGCTGCATTGCGCCTTTTGTATTTAACTCCGATGCGATTTTTGTGTTTCACCGTCAATGTGAAGGTCCAAGGAAAACATTGAACCTGCAGTGGTGTATCGGAAACCAATACTGGTCTCACAGAGAATGCTTATAGCACCGACTGTAAGAAGAGTCTCTATTCTTGTACTTAAGACGGCATTGTGCCTTTTGTATTTAATTCCGATGCGATTTCTGTGTTTCATCGTCAATGTGAACGTCCAAGGAATACATTGAACCACCAGTGGTGTATCAGAAACTAATACTGATATCACAGTTAATGCTCAAATCACCGACTGTAAGAAGAGTCTCTATTCTTGTACGTTAGGCGGCATTGCGCCTTTTGTATTTAATTCGGATGTGATTTCTGTGTTTCATCGCCAATGTGAAGGTCCAAGGAATACATTGAACCAGCAGTGGTGTATCGGAAACTAATACTGGTCTCACTGGTAATGCTCAAAGCACCGACTGTAAGAAGAGTCTCTAATCTTGTACTTAAGGCGGCATTGCGCCTCTTGTAATTAATTCCGATGCGATTTCTGTGTTTCATCGTCAATGTGAAGGTCCAAGGAGTACATTGAACCTGCAGTGGTGTATCGGAAACTAATACCGGTCTCACAGGGAATGCTCAAAGCACCGACTGTAAGATAGTCTCTATTCTTGTACTTATGACGGCATTGTGCCTTTTGTAATTAATTCCGATGCGATTTCTGTGTTTCATCGTCAATGTGAAGGTCCAAGGAATACATTGAAACTGCAGTGGTGTACCAGAAACTAAAACTGGTCTCACAGGGAATGCTCGAAGCACCGACTGTAATAAGAGTCTCTATTCTTGTACTTAAGGCGGCATTGCGCGTTTTATATTTAATTCCGATGCGATTTCTGTGTTTCAACGCCAATGTGAAGGTCCAAGGAATACATTGAACCTGCAGTGGTGTATCGGAAACTAATACTGGTCTCACAGGGAATGCTCAAAGCACCGACAGTAAGAAGAGTCTCTATTCCTGTACCTCAGGCACCATTGTGCCTTTTGTATTTAACTCCGATGCGATTTCTGTGTTTCATCGTCAATGTGAAGGTCCAAGGAATATACTGAACCTGCAGTGGTGTATCAGAAACTAATACTGGTCTGACAGGGAATGCTCGAAGCACCGACTGTCAGAAGAGTCTCTGTTCTTGTACTTAAGGCGGCATTGCGCCTTTTGTATTTAATTCCGATGCGATTTCTGTGTTTCATCGTCAATGTGAAGGTCCAAGGAATACATTGAACCTGCAGTGGTGAATCGGAAACTAATACTGGTCTCACAGGGAATGCTCAAAGCACCGACTGTAAGAAGAGTCTCTATTCTTGTACTTATGACGGCATTGTGCCTTTTGTAATAATTCCGATGCGATTTCTGTGTTTCATCGTCAATGTGAAGGTCCAAGGAATACATTGAACCTGCAGTGGTGTACCAGAAACTAAAACTGGTCTCACAGGGAATGCTCAAAGCACCGACTGTAATAAGAGTCTCTATTCTTGTACTTAAGGCGGCATTGCGCGTTTTGTATTTAATTCCGATGCGATTTCTGTGTTTCAACGCCAATGTGAAGGTCCAAGGAATACATTGAACCTGCAGTGGTGTATCGGAAACTAATACTGGTCTCACAGGGAATGCTCAAAGCACCGACAGTAAGAAGAGTCTCTATTCCTGTACCTCAGGCACCATTGTGCGTTTTGTATTTAACTCCGATGCGATTTCTGTGTTTCATCGCCAATGTGAAGGTCCAAGGAATATACTGAACCTGCAGTGGTGTATCAGAAACTAATACCGGTCTGACAGGGAATGCTCAAAGCACCGACTGTAAGAAGAGTCTCTATTCTTGTACTTAAGGCGGCATTGCGCCTTTTGTATTTATTTCCGATGCGATTTCTGTGTTTCATCGTCAATGTGAAGGTCCAAGGAATACATTGAACCTGCAGTGGTGTATCGGAAACTAATACTGGTCTCACAGGGAATGCTCAAAACACCGACTGTAAGAAGAGTCTCTACTCTTGTACTTAAGGCGGCATTGCGCCTTTTGTATTTAATTCCGATGCGATTTCTGTGTTTCATCTTCAATGTGTAGGTCCCAGCATTACATTGAACCTGCAGTGGTGTATCGGAAACTAATAGTGGTCTCACAGGGAATGCTCAAAGCACCGACTGTAAGAAGAGTCTCTATTCTTGTACTTAAGGCGGCATTGCGCCTTTTGTATTTAATTCCGATGCGATTTCTGTGTTTCATCGTCAATGTGAAGGTCCAAGGAATACATTGAACCCGCAGTGGTGTATCGGAAACTAATACTGGTCTCACAGGGAATGCTCATAGCACCGACTGTAAGAAGAGTCTCTATTCTTGTACCTAAGACGGCATTGTGCCTTTTGTATTTAATTCCGATGCGATTTCTGTGTTTCATCGTCAATTTGAAGGTCCAGGGAATACATTGAACCAGCAGTGGTGTATCAGAAAGTAATACTGGTCTCACAGGGAATGCCCAAAGCACCGACTGTAAGAAGGGTCTCTATTCTTCTACGTTCGGCGGCATTGCGCCTTTTGTATTTAATTCCGATGTGATTTCTGTGTTTCATCGCCCATGTGAAGGTCCAAGGAATACATTGAACCTGCAGTGGTGTATCGGAAACTAATACCGGTCTCACAGGGAATGTTCAAAGCACCGACTGTAAGATAGTCTCTAATCTAGTACTTATGACGGCATTGTGCCTTTTGTAATTAATTCCGATGCGATTTCTGTGTTTCATCGTCAATGTGAAGGTCCAAGGAATACATTAAACCTGCAGTGGTGTATCGCAAACTAATACTGGTCTCACAGGGATTGCTCAAAGCACCGACAGTAAGAAGAGTCTCTATTCTTGTACCTCAGGCCCCATTGTGCCTTTTGTATTTAACTCCGATGCGATTTCCGTGTTTCATCGTCAATGTGAAGGTCCAAGGAATATATTGTACCTGCAGTGGTGTATCGGAAAGTAATACTGGTCTCACAGGGAATGCTCAAAGCACCGACCGTAAGAAGAGTCTCTATTCTTATACATAAGGCGGCATTGTGCCTTTTGTACTTAATTCCGATGCGATTTCTGTGTTTCATCGTCAATGTGTAGGTCCAAGGAATACACTGAACTTGCAGTGGTGTATCGGAAACTAATACTGGTCTCACAGGGAATGCCCAAAGGACCGACTGTAAGAAGGGTCTCTATTCTTGTTGGTTAGGCGGCATTGCGCCTTTTGTATTTAATTCCGATGTGATTTCTGTGTTTCATCGTCAATGTGAAGGTCCAAGGAATACATTGAAACTGCAGTGGTGTACCAGAAACTAAAACTGGTCTCACAGGGAATGCTCGAAGCACCGACTGTAATAAGAGTCTCTATTCTTGTACTTAAGGCGGCATTGCGCGTTTTATATTTAATTCCGATGCGATTTCTGTGTTTCAACGCCAATGTGAAGGTCCAAGGAATACATTGAACCTGCAGTGGTGTATCGGAAACTAATACTGGTCTCACAGGGAATGCTCAAAGCACCGACAGTAAGAAGAGTCTCTATTCCTGTACCTCAGGCACCATTGTGCCTTTTGTATTTAACTCCGATGCGATTTCTGTGTTTCATCGTCAATGTGAAGGTCCAAGGAATATACTGAACCTGCAGTGGTGTATCAGAAACTAATACTGGTCTGACAGGGAATGCTCGAAGCACCGACTGTAAGAAGAGTCTCTATTCTTGTACTTAAGGCGGCATTGCGCCTTTTGTATTTAATTCCGATGCGATTTCTGTGTTTCATCGTCAATGTGAAGGTCCAAGGAATACATTGAACCTGCAGTGGTGAATCGGAAACTAATACTGGTCTCACAGGGAATGCTCAAAGCACCGACTGTAAGAAGAGTCTCTATTCTTGTACTTATGACGGCATTGTGCCTTTTGTAATAATTCCGATGCGATTTCTGTGTTTCATCGTCAATGTGAAGGTCCAAGGAACACATTGAACCTGCAGTGGTGTACCAGAAACTAAAACTGGTCTCACAGGGAATGCTCAAAGCACCGACTGTAATAAGAGTCTCTATTCTCGTACTTAAGGCGGCATTGCGCGTTTTGTATTTAATTCCGATGCGATTTCTGTGTTTCAACGCCAATGTGAAGGTCCAAGGAATACATTGAACCTGCAGTGGTGTATCGGAAACTAATACTGGTCTCACAGGGAATGCTCAAAGCACCGACAGTAAGAAGAGTCTCTATTCCTGTACCTCAGGCACCATTGTGCGTTTTGTATTTAACTCCGATGCGATTTCTGTGTTTCATCGCCAATGTGAAGGTCCAAGGAATATACTGAACCTGCAGTGGTGTATCAGAAACTAATACCGGTCTGACAGGGAATGCTCAAAGCACCGACTGTAAGAAGAGTCTCTATTCTTGTACTTAAGGCGGCATTGCGCCTTTTGTATTTATTTCCGATGCGATTTCTGTGTTTCATCGTCAATGTGAAGGTCCAAGGAATACATTGAACCTGCAGTGGTGTATCGGAAACTAATACTGGTCTCACAGGGAATGCTCAAAACACCGACTGTAAGAAGAGTCTCTACTCTTGTACTTAAGGCTCCATTGCGCCTTTTGTATTTAATTCCGATGCGATTTCTGTGTTTCATCTTCAATGTGTAGGTCCCAGCATTACATTGAACCTGCAGTGGTGTATCGGAAACTAATAGTGGTCTCACAGGGAATGCTCAAAGCACCGACTGTAAGAAGAGTCTCTATTCTTGTACTTAAGGCGGCATTGCGCCTTTTGTATTTAATTCCGATGCGATTTCTGTGTTTCATCGTCAATGTGAAGGTCCAAGGAATACATTGAACCCGCAGTGGTGTATCGGAAACTAATACTGGTCTCACAGGGAATGCTCATAGCACCGACTGTAAGAAGAGTCTCTATTCTTGTACCTAAGACGGCATTGTGCCTTTTGTATTTAATTCCGATGCGATTTCTGTGTTTCATCGTCAATTTGAAGGTCCAGGGAATACATTGAACCAGCAGTGGTGTATCAGAAAGTAATACTGGTCTCACAGGGAATGCCCAAAGCACCGACTGTAAGAAGGGTCTCTATTCTTCTACGTTCGGCGGCATTGCGCCTTTTGTATTTAATTCCGATGTGATTTCTGTGTTTCATCGCCCATGTGAAGGTCCAAGGAATACATTGAACCTGCAGTGGTGTATCGGAAACTAATACCGGTCTCACAGGGAATGTTCAAAGCACCGACTGTAAGATAGTCTCTAATCTAGTACTTATGACGGCATTGTGCCTTTTGTAATTAATTCCGATGCGATTTCTGTGTTTCATCGTCAATGTGAAGGTCCAAGGAATACATTAAACCTGCAGTGGTGTATCGCAAACTAATACTGGTCTCACAGGGATTGCTCAAAGCACCGACAGTAAGAAGAGTCTCTATTCTTGTACCTCAGGCCCCATTGTGCCTTTTGTATTTAACTCCGATGCGATTTCCGTGTTTCATCGTCAATGTGAAGGTCCAAGGAATATATTGTACCTGCAGTGGTGTATCGGAAAGTAATACTGGTCTCACAGGGAATGCTCAAAGCACCGACCGTAAGAAGAGTCTCTATTCTTATACATAAGGCGGCATTGTGCCTTTTGTACTTAATTCCGATGCGATTTCTGTGTTTCATCGTCAATGTGTAGGTCCAAGGAATACACTGAACTTGCAGTGGTGTATCGGAAACTAATACTGGTCTCACAGGAAATGCTCATAGCACCGACTGTAAGAAGAGTCTCTATTCTTGTACTTAAGACGGCATTGTGCCTTTTGTATTTAATTCCGATGCGATTTCTGAGTTTCATCGTCAATGTGAAGGTCCAAGGAATACATTGAACCAGCAGTGGTGTATCAGAAACTAATACTGGTCTCACAGGGAATGCCCAAAGCACCGACCGTAAGAAGGGTCTCTATTCTTGTTGGTTAGGCGGCATTGCGCCTTTTGTATTTAATTCCGATGTGATTCCTGTGTTTCATCGCCAATGTGAAGGTCCAAGGAATACATTGAACCTGTAGTGGAGTATCGGAAACTAATACCGGTCTCACAGGGAATGCTCAAAGCACCGACTGTAAGATAGTCTCTATTCTTGTACTTATGACGGCATTGTGCCTTTTGTAATTAATTCCGATGCGATTTCTGTTTTTCATCGTCAATGTGAAGGTCCAAGGAATACATTGAACCTGCAGTGGTGTATCGCAAACTAATACTGGTCTCACAGGGATTGCTTAAAGCACCGACAGTAAGAAGAGTCTCTATTCTTGTACCTCAGGCACCATTGTGCCTTTTGTATTTAACTCCGATGCGATTTCCGTGTTTCATCGTCAATGTCAAGGTCCAAGGAATATATTGAACCGGCAGTTGTGTATTAGAAGCTAATACTGGTCTGACAGGGAATGCTCAAAGCACCGACTGTAAGAAGAGTCTCTATTCTTGTACTTAAGGCGGCATTGCGCCTTTTGTATTTAATTCCGATGCGATTTCTGTGTATCATCGTCAATGTGAACGTCCAAGGAATATATTGTACCTGCAGTGGTGTATCGGAAACTAATACTGGTCTCACAGGGAATGCTCAAAGCACCGACCGTAAGAAGAGTCTCTATTCTTATACATAAGGCGGCATTGTGCCTTTTGTACTTAATTCCGATGCGATTTCTGTGTTTCATCGTCAATGTGAAGGTCTGAGGAATACATTGAACCTGCAGTGGTGTATCGGAGACTAATACAGGTCTCACAGGGAATGCTCTAAGCACCGACTGTAAGAATGCTCTCTATTCTTGTACTTAAGGTGGCATTGTGCCTTTTGAATTTAATTCCGATGCGATTTCTGTGTTTGATCGTCAATATGAAGGTCCAAGGGACACATTTAACCTGCAGTGGTGTATCCTCAAAGCACCGACTGTAAAAAGGGTCTCTATTCTTGTACTTAAGGCGGCATTCTGCCTTTTGAATTTAATTCCGATTCGATTTCTGTGTTTCATCGTCAATGTGAAGGTCCAAGGAATACAGTGTGCCTGCAGTTGTGTATCGGAAACTAATACTTGCCTCACAGGGAATGCTCAAAGCACCGACTGTAAGAAGAGTCTCTATTCTTGTACTTAAGGCGGCATTGTGTATTTTGTATTTAATTCCGATGCGATTTCTGTGTTTCATCGTCAATGGGAAGGTCCAAGGAACACATTGAACCTTCAGTGGTGTATCGGAAACTAATACTGGTCTCACAGGGAATGCTCAAAGCACCGACTGTAAGAAGAGTCTCTATTCTTGTACTTAAGGCGACATTGTGCCTTTTGTATTTAGTTCCGATGCGATTTCTGTGTTTCATCGTCAATGTGATGGTCCTAGGAATATATTGAACCTGCTGAGGTGTATCGGAAACTAATACTGGTCTCACAGGGAATGCTGAAAGCACCGACTGTAAGAAGAGTCTCTATTCTTGTACTTAAGCCGGCATAGTGCCTTTTGTATTTAATTCCGATGCGATTTCTGTGTTTCATGTTCAATGTGTAGGTCCAAGGAATACATTGAACCAGCAGTGGTGTATCGGAAACTAATACTGGTCCCACAGGAAATGCCCAAAACACCGACTGTAAGAAGAGTCTCTACTCTTGTACTTAAGGCGGCATTGCGCCTTTTGTATTTAATTCCGATGCGATTTCTGTGTTTCATCTTCAATGTGTAGGTCCCAGCAATACATTGAACCTGCAGTGGTGTATCGGAAACTAATACTGGTCTCACAGGGAATGCTCAAAGCACCGACAGTAAGAAGAGCCTCTATTCCTGTACCTCAGGCACCATTGTGCCTTTTGTATTTAACTCCGATGCGATTTCTGTGTTTCATCGTCAATGTGAAGGTCCAAGGAATATACTGAACCTGCAGTGGTGTATCAGAAACTAATACCGGTCTGACAGGGAATGCTCAAAGCACCGACTGTAAGAAGAGTCTCTATTCTTGTACTTAAGGCGGCATTGCGCCTTTTGTATTTAATTCCGATGCGATTTCTGTGTTTCATCGTCAATGTGAAGGTCCAAGGAATACATTGAACCTGCAGTGGTGTATCGGAAACTAATACTGGTCTCACAGGGAATGCTCAAAACACCGACTGTAAGAAGAGTCTCTACTCTTGTACTTAAGGCGGCATTGCACCTTTTGTATTTAATTCCGATGCGATTTCTGTGTTTCATCTTCAATGTGTTGGTCCCAGCAATACATTGAACTTGCAGTGGTGTATCGGAAACTAATAGTGGTCTCACAGGGAATGCTCAAAGCACCGACTGTAAGAAGAGTCTCTATTCTTGTACTTAAGGCGGCATTGCGCCTTTTGTATTTAATTCCGATGCGATTTCTGTGTTTCATCGTCAATGTGAAGGTCCAAGGAATACATTGAACCTGCAGTGGTGTATCGGAAACTAATACTGGTCTCACAGGGAATGCTCATAGCACCGACTGTAAGAAGAGTCTCTATTCTTGTACCTAAGACGGCATTGTGCCTTTTGTAATTCCGATGCGATTTCTGTGTTTCATCGTCAATGTGAAGGTCCAAGGAATACATTGAACCAGCAGTGGTGTATCAGAAACTAATACTGGTCTCACAGGGAATGCCCAAAGCACCGACTGTAAGAAGGGTCTCTATTCTTGTACGTTCGGCGGCATTGCGCCTTTTGTATTTAATTCCGATGTGATTTCTGTTTCATCGCCCATGTGAAGGTCCAAGGAATACTTTGAACCTGCAGTGGTGTATCGGAAACTAATACCGGTCTCACAGGGAATGTTCAAAGCACCGACTGTAAGATAGTCTCTAATCTAGTACTAATGACGGCATTGTGCCTTTTGTAATTAATTCCGATGCGATTTCTGTGTTTCATCGTCAATGTGAAGGTCCAAGGAATACATTAAACCTGCAGTGGTGTATCGCAAACTAATACTGGTCTCACAGGGATTGCTCAAAGCACCGACAGTAAGAAGAGTCTCTATTCTTGTACCTCAGGCCCCATTGTGCCTTTTGTATTTAACTCCGATGCGATTTCCGTGTTTCATCGTCAATGTGAAGGTCCAAGGAATATATTGTACCTGCAGTGGTGTATCGGAAAGTAATACTGGTCTCACAGGGAATGCTCAAAGCACCGACCGTAAGAAGAGTCTCTATTCTTATACATAAGGCGGCATTGTGCCTTTTGTACTTAATTCCGATGCGATTTCTGTGTTTCATCGTCAATGTGAAGGTCCAAGGAATACATTAAACTTGCAGTGGTGTATCTGAAACTAATACTGGTCTCACAGGAAATGCTCATAGCACCGACTGTAAGAAGAGTCTCTATTCTTGTACTTAAGACGGCATTGTGCCTTTTGTATTTAATTCCGATGTGATTTCTGAGTTTCATCGTCAATGTGAAGGTCCAAGGAATACATTGAACCAGCAGTGGTGTATCAGAAACTAATACTGGTCTCACAGGGAATGCCCAAAGGACCGACTGTAAGAAGGGTCTCTATTCTTGTTGGTTAGGCGGCATTGCGCCTTTTGTATTTAATTCCGATGTGATTTCTGTGTTTCATCGCCAATGTGAAGGTCCAAGGAATACATTGAACCTGTAGTGGAGTATCGGAAACTAATACCGGTCTCACAGGGAATGCTCAAAGCACCGACTGTAAGAAGAGTCTCTATTCTTGTACTTAAGGCGGCATTGCGCCTTTTGTATATAATTCCGATGCGATTTCTGTGTATCATCGTCAATGTGAACGTCCAAGAAATATATTGTACCTGCAGTGGTGTATCGGAAACTAATACTGGTCTCACAGGGAATGCTCAAAGCTCCGACCGTAAGAAGAGTCTCTATTCTTATACATAAGGCGGCATTGTGCCTTTTGTACTTAATTCCGATGCGATTTCTGTGTTTCATCGTCAATGTGAAGGTCCAAGGAATACATTGAACCTGCAGTGGTGTATCGCAAACTAATACTGGTCTCACAGGGATTGCTTAAAGCACCGACAGTAAGAAGAGTCTCTATTCTTGTACCTCAGGCACCATTGTGCCTTTTGTATTTAACTCCGATGCGATTTCCGTGTTTCATCGTCAATGTCAAGGTCCAAGGAATATATTGAACTTGCAGTGGTGTATTAGAAGCTAATACTGGTCTGACAGGGAATGCTCAAAGCACCGACTGTAAGAAGAGTCTCTATTCTTGTACTTAAGGCGGCATTGCGCCTTTTGTATATAATTCCGATGCGATTTCTGTGTATCATCGTCAATGTGAACGTCCAAGAAATATATTGTACTTGCAGTGGTGTATCGGAAACTAATACTGGTCTCACAGGGAATGCTCAAAGCACCGACCGTAAGAAGTGTCTCTATTCTTATACATAAGGCGGCATTGTGCCTTTTGTACTTAATTCCGATGCGATTTCTGTGTTTCATCGTCAATGTGAAGGTCTGAGGAATACATTGAACCTGCAGTGGTGTATCGGAGACTAATACAGGTCTCACAGGGAATACTCTAAGCACCGACTGTAAGAATGGTCTCTATTCTTGTACTTAAGGCGGCATTGTGCCTTTTGAATTTAATTCCGATGCGATTTCTGTTTTTGATCGTCAATATGAACGTCCAAGGGACACATTTAACCTGCAGTGGTGTATCCTCAAAGCACCGACTGTAAAAAGGGTCTCTATTCTTGTACTTAAGGCGGCATTCTGCCTTTTGAATTTAATTCCGATTCGATTTCTGTGTTTCATCGTCAATGTGAAGGTCCAAGGAATACAGTGTGCCTGCAGTTGTGTATCGGAAACTAATACTTGTCTCACAGGGAATGCTCAAAGCACCGACTGTAAGAAGAGTCTCTATTCTTGTACTTAAGGCGGCATTGTGTATTTTGTATTTAATTCCGATGCGATTTCTGTGTTTCATCGTCAATGGGAAGGTCCAAGGAACACATTGAACCTTCAGTGGTGTATCGGAAACTAATACAGGTCTCACAGGGAATGCTCAAAACACCGACTGTAAGAAGAGTCTCTATTCTTGTACTTAAGGCGACATTGTGCCATTTGTATTTAGTTCCGATGCGATTTCTGTGTTTCATCGTCAATGCGAAGGTCCTAGGAATACATGGAACCTGCTGAGGTGTATCGGAAACTAATACTGGTCTCACAGGGAATGCTGTAAGCACCGACTGTAAGAAGAGTCTCTATTCTTGTACTTAAGCCGGCATAGTGCCTTTTGTATTTAATTCCGATGCGATTTCTGTGTTTCATGTTCAATGTGTAGGTCCAAGGAATACATTGAACCTGCAGTGGTGTATCGGAAACTAATACTGGTCCCACAGGAAATGCTCAAAGCACCGACTGTAAGAAGAGTCTTTAATCTTGTACTTAAGGCGGCATTGCGCCTTTTGTAATTAACTGCGATGCGATTTCTGTGTTTCACCGTCAATGTGAAGGTCCAAGGAAAACACTGAACCTGCAGTGGTGTATCGGAAACTAATACTGGTCTCACAGGGAATGCTCAAAGCACCGACCGTGAGAAGAGTCTCTATTCTTATACATAAGGCGGCATTGTGCCTTTTGTATTTAATTCCGATGCGATTTCTGTGTTTCATGTTCAATGTGTAGGTCCAAGGAATACATTGAACCTGCAGTGGTGTATCGGAAACTAATACTGGTCTCACAGGTAATGCTCAAAGCACCGACTGTAAGAACAGTCTCTAATCTTGTACTTAAAGCGGCATTGCGCCTCTTGTATTTAATTCCGATGCGATTTCTGTGTTTCATCGTCCATGTGCAGGTCCAAGGAATACATTGAACCTGCAGTGGTGTATCGGAAACTAATACCGGTCTCACAGGGAATGCTCAAAGCACCGACTGTAAGATAGTCTCTATTCTAGTACTTATGACGGCATTGTGTCTTTTGTAATTAATTCCGATGCGATTTCTGTGTTTCATCGTCAATGTGAAGGTCCAAGGAATACATTGAACCTGCAGTGGTGTACCAGAAACTAAAACTGGTCTCACAGGGAATGCTCAAAGCACCGACTGTAATAAGAGTCTCTATTCTTGTACTTAAGGCGGCATTGCGCGTTTTGTATTTAATTCCGATGCGATTTCTGTGTTTCAACGCCAATGTGAAGGTCCAAGGAATACATTGAACCTGCAGTGGTGTATCGGAAACTAATACTGGTCTCACAGGGAATGCTCAAAGCACCGACAGTAAGAAGAGTCTCTATTCCTGTACCTCAGGCTCCATTGTGCCTTTTATATTTAACTCCGATGCAATTTCTGTGTTTCATCGTCAATGTGAAGGTCCAAGGAATATACTGAACCTGCAGTGGTGTATCAGAAGCTAATACTGGTCTGACAGGGAATGCTCAAAGCACCGACTGTAAGAAGAGTCTCTATTCTTGTACTTATGACGGCATTGTGCCTTGTGTATTTAATTTCGATGCGATTTCTGTGTTTCATCGTCAATGTGAAGGTAGAAGGAATACATTGAACCTGCAGTGGTGTATCAGTAACTAATACTGGTCTCACAGGGAATGCTCAAAACACCGACTGTAAGAAGAGTCTCTATTCTTGTACTTAAGGCGGCATTGTGCCTTTTGTATTTAACTCCGATGCGATTTCTGTGTTTCATAGTCGATGTGAAGGTCCAAGTAATACATTGAAACCGCAGTGGTGTATCGGAACATAATACTGGTCTCACAGGGAATGCTCAAAGCACCGACTGTAAGAAGAGTCTCTATTCTTGCACTTAAGGCGGCATTGTGCCTTTTGTATTTAATACCGATGCGATTTATGTGTATCATCGTCAATGTGAAGGTCCAAGGAATACATTGAATCTGCAGTTAAGGCGGCATTGT
Source organism: Schistocerca americana (assembly GCF_021461395.2). Lineage (NCBI taxonomy): Eukaryota > Metazoa > Arthropoda > Insecta > Orthoptera > Acrididae > Schistocerca > Schistocerca americana. The sequence continues at coordinate 619,019,154 of NC_060124.1, read as the reverse complement.
GCCTTTTGTATTTAACTCCGATGCGATTTCTGTGTTTCATCGTCAATGTGAAGGTCCAAGGAATACATTGAACCTGCAGTGGTGTATCAGAAACTATTACTGGTCTCACAGGGAATGCTCAAAGCACCGACTGTAAGAAGAGTCTCTATTCTTGTACTTAAGGCGGCATTGCGCCTTTTGTATTTCATTCCGATCCGATCTCGGTGTTTCATCGTCAATGAGAAGGTCCAAGGAATACATTGAACCTGCAGTGGTGTATCGGAAACTAATACTGGTCTCTCAGGGAATGCTCAAAGCACTGACAGTAATAAGAGTCTTTATTCTTGTACTTAAGGCGGCATTCTGCCTTTTGTATTTAACTCCGATGCGATTTCTGTGTTTCATAGTCAATGTGAAGGTCCAAGGAATACATTGAACCCGCTGTGGTGTATCGGAAATTAATACTGGTCTCACAGGGAATGCTCAAAGCACCGACTGTAAGAAGAGTCTCTATTCTTGCACTTAAGGCGGCATTGTGCCTTTTGTATTTAATACCGATGCGATTTCTGTGTTTCATCGTCAATGTCAAGGTCCAAGGAATACATTGAACCTGCAGTGGTGTATCGGAAACTAATACTGGTCTCACAGGGAATGCTCAAAACACCGACCGTAAGAAGATTTTCTATTCTTGTACATAAGGCGGCATTGTGCCGCTTGTATTTAATTCCGATGCGATTTCTGTGTTTCATCGTCAATGTGAAGGTCCAGGGAATACATTGAACCTGCAGTGGTGTATCAGAAACTAATACTGGTCTCACAGGGAATGCTCAAAGCACCGACTGTAAGAAGAGTCTCTATTCTTGTACTTAAGGCGGCATTTCGGCTTTTGTTTTTAATTCCGATGCGATTTCTGTGTTTCATCGTCAATGAGAAGGTCCAAGGAATACAATGAACCGGCAGTGGTGTATCGGAAACTAATACTGGTCTCACAGGGAATGCTCAAAGACCGACAGTAAGAAGAGTCTCTATTCTTGTACTTAAGGCGGCATTGTGCCTTTTGTATTTAACTGCGATGCGATTTCTGTGTTTCATCGTCAATGTGAAGGTCCAAGGAATACATTGAACCAGCAGTGGTGTATCAGTAACTAATACTGGTCTCACAGGGAATGCTCAAAACACCGACTGTAAGACGAGTCTTGTACTTACGCGGCAGTTTGCTATTTGAATTTCTTTCCGATGCGATTTCTGTGTTCCATCGTCAATCTGAAGGTCCAAGGAATACATTGAACCAGGAGTGGTGTATCGGAAACTAATTCTGGTCTCACAGGGAATGCTCAAAGCACCGACTGTAAGAATAGTCTCTATTCTTGCACTCAAGGCGGCATTGTGCCTTTTGTATTTAATTCCGATGTAATTTCACTGTTCCATCGTCAATGTGTATGTCCAAGGAATACATTGAACCTGCAGTGGTGTATCGGAAACTAATACTGGTCTCACAGGGAATGCTCAAAACACCGACTGTAGGAAGGGTCTCTATTCTTGTTCTTAAGGCGGCATTGTGCCTTTTGTATTTAATTCCGATGCGATTTCTGTGTTTCATCGTCAATGTGAAGGACCAAGGAATACATTAAACCTGCAGTGGTGTATCGGAAACTAATACTGGTCTCACAGGGAATGCGCAAAGCACCGACTGTAAAAAGCGTCTCTATTCTTGCACTTAAGGCGGCATTGTGCCTTTTGTATTTAGTTCCGATATAATTTCTGTTTTTCATCGGCAATGTGTATATCCAAGGATAACATTGAACCTGCAGTGGTGTATTGGAAACTAATACTAGTCTCACTGGGAATGCTCAAAGCACCGACTGTAAGAAGAGTCTCTATTCTTGTACTTAAGGCGGCATTGTGCCTTTTGTATTTAATTCCGATGCAATTTCAGTGTTTCATCGTCAATGTGTATGTCCAGTCAATACATTGAACCTGCAGTGGTGTATCGGAAACTAATACTGGTCTCACAGGGAATGGTCAAAGCACCGACTGTACGAAGAGTCACTATTCTTGTACTTGAGGGGACATTTTGAATTTTGTATTAAATTCCGATGCGATTTCACTTTTTCATCGTCAATCTGAAGATCCAAGGAATACATTGAACCTGCAGTGGTGTATCGGAAACTAATACTGGTCTCACTGGGAATGCTCAAAGCACCGACTGTAAGAAGGGTCTCTATTCTTGTACTTAAGGAGGCATTGTGCCTTTTGTATTTAATTCCGATGCGATTTCTGTGTTTCATCGCCATCGTGAAGGTCCAAGGAATTTATTGTACCTGCAGTTTTGTATCAGAAACTAATACTGGTCTCACAGGGAATGCTCAAAGCACCGACCGTAAGAAGAGTCTCTATTCTTGTACATGAGGCGGCATTGTGCCTTTTGTACTTAATTCCGATGCGATTTCTGTGTTTCATCGTCAATGTGAAGGTCCAAGGAATACTTTGAACCTGCAGTGGTGTATCGGAAACTAATACTGTTCTCACAGGGAATGCTCATAGCACCGACTGTAAGAAGAGTCTCTATTCTTGTACTTAAGTCGACATTGTGTCTTTTGTATTTAATTCCGATACGATTTCTGTGTTTCATCGTCAATGTGAAGGTCCAAGGAATACATTGAACATGCAGTGGTGTATCGGAAACTAATACTGGTCTCACAGGGATTGCTCAAAGCACCGACAGTAAGAAGAGTCTTTATTCTTGTACCTCAGGCACAATTGTGCCTTTTGTATTTAACTCCGATACGATATCTGTGTTTCATCGTCAATGTGAAGGTCCAAGGAATACATTGAACCTGCAGTGGTGTATCAGAACCTAATACTGGTCTCACAGGGAATGCTCAAATCACCGACTGTAAGAAGAGTCTCTATTCTTGTACTTAAGGCGGCATTGTGCCTTTTGTATTCAATTCCGATGCGATTTTTGTGTTTCATCGTCAATGTGAAGGTCCAAGGAATTCATTGAACCTGCAGTGGTGTATCGGAAACTAATACTGGTCTCACAGGGAATGCTCATAGCACCGACTGTAAGAAGAGTCACTATTCTTGTATTTAATTCCCATGCGATTTCTGTGTTTCATCGTCAATCTGAAGGTCCAGGGAATACATTGAACCTGCAGTGGTGTATCAGCAACTAATACCGGTCTCACAGGGAATGCTCAAAGCACCGACTGTAAGGAGAGTCTCTATTCTTGTACTTAAGGCGGCATTGCGCCTTTTGAATTTAATTCCGATGCGATTTCTGTATTTCATCGTCAATGTGAAGGTCCAAGGAATACATTGAACCTGCAGTGGTGTATCGGAAACTAATACTGGTCTCACAGGAAATGCTCAAAACACCGACTGTAAGAAGAGTCTCTATTCTTGTACTTAAGGCGGCATTGCGCCTTTTGTATTTAATTCCGATGCGATTTCTGTGCTTCATCGTCAACGTGAAGGTCCAAGGAATACATTGAACCTGCAGTGCTGTATCGGAAACTAATACTGGTCTCACAAAGAATGCTCACAGCACCGACAGTAAGAAGAGTCTATATTCTTGTACTTAAGGCGGCATTGTGCCTTTTGTATTTAACACCGATGCGATTTCTGTGTTTCATCGTCAATGTGAAGGTCCAAGGAATACATTGAACCTGCAGTGGTGTATCAGAATATAATACTGGTCTCACAGGGAATGCTCAAAGCACCGACTGTAAGAAGAGTCTCTATTCTTGTACTTAAGACGGCATAGTGCCTTTTGAATTTAATTCCGAAGCGATTTCTGTGTTTCATCGTCAATGTGAAGGTCCAAGGAATACACTGAACCTGCAGTGGTGTATCGGAAACTAATACTGGTCTCACAGGGAATGCTCAAATCACCGACTGTAAGAAGATTTTCTATTCTTGTACTTAAGGCGGCATTGTGCCGTTTGTATTTAGTTCCGATGCAATTTCTGTGTTTCATCGTCAATGTGAAGGTCCAAGGAATACATTGAACCTGCAGTGGTGTATCAGAAACTAATACTGGTCTCACAGGGAATGCTCAAAGCACCGACTGTAAGAAGAGTCTCTATTCTTGTACTTAAGTCGGCATTTCGCGTTTTGTATTTAATTCCGATGCGATTTTTTGTTTCATGGTCAATGTGAAGGTCCAAGGAATACATTGAACCTGCAGTGGTGTATCAGAAACTAATACTGGTCTCACAGGGAATGCTCAAAGCACCGACTGTAAGAAGGGTCTCTATTCTTGTACTTAAGGTGGCATTGCGCCTTTTGTAAAGAATTCCGATGCGATTTCGGTGTTTCATCGTCATTGTGAAGGTCCAAGGAATACATTGAACCTGCAGTGGTGTATCGGAAACTAATACTGGTCTTACAGGGAATGCTCAAAGCACCGACTGTAAGAAGAGTCTCTAATCTTGTACTTAAAGCGGCATTGCGCCTTTTGTATTTAATTCTGATGCGATTTCTGTGTTTCATCGTCACTGTGAAGGTCCAAGGAATACATTGAACCTGCAGTTATGTACCAGAAACTAAAACTGGTCTCACAGGGAATGCTCAAAGCACCGACTGTAATAAGAGACTCTATTCTTGTACTTAAGGCGGAATTGCGCCTTTTGTATTTAATTCCGATGCGATTTCTGTGTTTCAACGTCAATGTGAAGGTCCAAGGAATACATTGAACATGCAGTGGTGTGTCGGAAACTAATACTGGTCTCACAGGGATTGCTCAAAGCACCGACAGTAAGAAGAGTCTTTTTTCTTGTACCTCAGGCACAATTGTGCCTTTTGTATTTAACTCCGATACGATTTCTGTGTTTCATCGTCAATGTGAAGGTCCAAGGAATACATTGAACCTGCAGTGGTGTATCAGAACCTAATACTGGTCTCACAGGGAGTGCTCAAAGCACCGACTGTAAGAAGAGTCTCTATTCTTGTACTTAAGGCGGCATTGTGCCTTTTGTATTCAATTCCGATGCGATTTTTGTGTTTCATCGTCAATGTGAAGGTCCAAGGAATTCATTGAACCTGCAGTGGTGTATCGGAAACTAATACTGGTCTCACAGGGAATGCTCATAGCACCGACTGTAAGAAGAGTCACTATTCTTGTATTTAATTCCCATGCGATTTCTGTGTTTCATCGTCAATGTGAAGGTCCAAGGAATACATTGATCCTGCAGTGGTGTATCGGAAACTAATACTGGTCTCACAGGGAATGCTCATGGCACCGACTGTAAAAAGAGTCTCTATTCTTGTACTTAAGACAGCATTGTGCCTTTTGTATTTAATTCCGATGCGGTTTCTGTGTTTCATCGTCAATGTGAAGGTCCAAGGAATACAATGAACCTGCAGTGGTGTTTCGGAAACTAATACTGGTCTCACAGGGAATGCTCAAATCACCGACTGTAAGAAGATTTTCTATTTTTGTACTTAAGGCGGCATTGTGCCGTTTGTATTTAATTCCGATGCGATTTCTGTGTTTCATCGTCAATGTGAAGGTCCAAGGAATACATTGAACCTGCAGTGGTGTATCAGAAACTAATACTGGTCTCACAGGGAATGCTCAAAGCACCGACTGTAAGAAGAGTCTCTATTCTTATACTTAAGTCGGCATTTCGCCTTTTGTATTTAATTCCGATGCGATTTTTTGTTTCATGGTCAATGTGAAGGTCCAAGGAATACATTGAACCTGCAGTGGTGTATCGGAAACTAATACTGGTCTCACAGGGAATGCTCAAAGCACCGACTGTAAGAAGAGTCTCTATTCTTGTACTTAAGGCGGCATTGTGGCTTTTGTATTTAATTCCGATGCCATTTCTGTGTTTCATCGTCAATGTGAAGGTCCAAGGAATAAACTGAACCTGCTGATGTGTGGCGGAAACTAATACTGGTCTCACAGGGAATGCTCAAAGCACCGACTGTAAGAAGAGTCTCCATTCTTGTACTTAAGGCGGCATTGTGCCTTTTGTATTTAATTCCGTTGCCATTTCTGTGTTTCATCGTCAATGTGAAGGTCCAAGGAATACATTGAACCTGCAGTGGAGTTTCGGATACTATTACTGGTCTCACAGGGAATGCTCAAAGCACCGACTGTAAGTAGCGTCTCTATTCTTGTACTTAAGGCGGCATTGTGCCTTTTGTATTTAATTCCGATGCGATTTCTGTGTTTCATCGTCAATGTGTATGTCCAAGGAATACATTCAACCAGTGGTGTATCGGATACTATTACTGGTCACACAGGGAATGCTCAAAGCACCGACTGTAAGAAAAGTCTCTATTCTTGTATTTAAGGCGGCATTGTGCCTTTTGTATTTAATTCCGATGCCATTTCTGTGTTTCATCGTCAATGTGAAGGTCCTAGGAATAAACTGAACCTGCAGAGGTTATAGCGTCCCCAGTGCCATATTATGAAAAGACTTTAAATTATTTATAAAGAAGACATTCATAATTTGTAAGAGATTTTTTTCATGTAGCCGTAAAATAATAATTTCTCTGTCCAAGTTTCAAATGCAAAGAAATAATTTATGACAAAATGATCTAAAGAGGTGACAAGATACACTCTTTTGTTAATTTTTTAGTCGTCTTCACTTCTTCTTTTGTCTTGAATGTGTCTAGAGGAACATCTTGCGTGTGCTGACGAATGTAAGCATATTTGTATGAGTTAAGCGTATAATATACTGATTTAATATTATTGTGCACTTTTAATTTGTAAGAGGTGATCCCGATTTCATGTCCGCCTTCCTTGAATTAACCTGCATTCAATTAATTTACAGCTCAACAATCGCAGCGGCCGATGCAGCCAACGACGCCATTACGTGGCGATATTAACTTATGAAAAATTAGCGGAAGCTGAAAACTCGCCCGCTATTAGCATAATATTAATTTTTCTTCACAGCCGCCCGACGTTGCAGAAATACTTAGCTTTGAGATTCTTATTTTCAGTACCATAGCCGAGACCCAGAGCCAGGACTCTGACTACAATACAATTCTTAACGGAGGTAAGAAAAATACTCTCGCGCGTGTGTGGGCCGCAATTTTAATTAATAACTAAAGATCTTTTGCTTTAAAGTGAACTGACTAGCCGAGGAAATAAATATGAAAAGTTTATTACATTGTTCAACTTAAATATCATTTTTATTAAGGCCCACCAGGTAAGTCGGCAACAATAAAAAAAAATAATAATAACAATAATAATATATACATTAAATTACGACGACCGACGGACGCGAGATTGGCGCCGCAACTTTGGGGCCCGATTAATATGATTCTATTGTAATGAATGTAATTATGTATGTGTCTAATTGTTGTAAAATATTAATGCTTGTATGAATTCTTTTACATGTACAACAACAAAACCTCACCCTGAGTAGATCTGGAGAGGAAAAAGTGTAGAAAAGAAAGAGGATTGCGAGAAAGAAAAATAAGTAAGGTAAGGCCTATTGTGCAAGTATCCTGTGTAGCTCTGTGCGGAATATCGAACCCATGTGCACATGAGATACCTTCGGTGTTTTGTGTATTCATGTGTCTATTTTTGGAGGGGATAATTAATCGTGTGTGCATCAGTGTTAAAGATTTGTCAGTGGCTTAAAGTGAATTTAGTATGGGTAAGATAGGACAACCTAAAGCATCCGTACCAGAAGAACAAAATTCTGTTAATATGGAAAGTGAGGATCATTTGCAATACGTAAACGAATCCCAAGCCACCGCCTCGGATAACATAATTTCCGGAGCGGGGGGCGAGGATCTGTGGACGGTGAATGACGCTCCACAGCAGAATGGGAATAGAGTAACAACTCCACTGCCTGGGCAGGGGGGGCCAATCGAGTGCTAGATTAAGCGGGGCACCAGTATGCTCACCGATTGCAGACCCATTTGCAGAATTTCTGCGCAGGTTAGAAGAAAGAGATAGGGAAAGAGATCAGAAACTGGCTCAGATGCTCCATGAGCAAGAGCAACAAAGAGAACTGAAAGAAAGGGAAAAGGAAAGAATGTCAGAACAGAGGGAAAAACAAAGAGACGAAAAACTGGCTCAGATGCTACGTGAGCAAGAGCAGCGCAATGAAGCGAAACTAGATAGGATCCAAAGCGAACTAGCCGAGATGCGGGATGCGTGCAAAGAGATCCCCGATCTTGTGCAAAGCTTAGCCGGAGAGATGCAAAAATTACAGATATCGCAGGCTAGGCTTGAAGACAATGTCCAGACTTTAACCAACCGCGTGGATAATGTGGAGATAGATGCACGGAAAAGTATTGACGCATATTTGGAAGTGCAAGCTCAAAAAGTAGAAAAAGAATTAAATGAATGGCTAGAAGTAAAGGATCGCGAGATATCTGCAAAGATTGAAAGCGACGTAAAAACAGCTGTAGAACAAGCGACTGCGGCCGCGAGTGTAAATATTGACGCCAGCGCTGCCGCACTACATGCCGAATTAACACAGATTAAGTCCCGTGTGACTGCGGAGATGCCAAATTGGCAACAGGAGGTCGCGCGGAGACTGTCTGCGTTGGAAAGCAATGTAAACAGTGGCGCACAGATCATGAATCAGACTCCGCGTACTGATTACTATAATAACGCTGACGGTAGCCAGGGTGCGAGTGCGCAACCGCAACCTAATGCGAATTATGAGCACGAGCAACACGCGATACCGTGCAGCGCACATTACGAAGTGATGAATGTCCCAGAATGTAGCAATCAGATGTGCAAAAAAGAGGACAATGTAATAAAACACAGGACATTCCAACCCTTCAATAGCGAAAAACGAAATGTCCACCCTGTTGTATTTATTAAGAGCTTCAGGGATGTGTTTCCCAGGACATGGATGGAAAGACAAAGAATACAGTTCGTGGTCTCCTTTATTCAAGGTGACGCGGCACTGTGGGCCACCGACGTGTCCGAAAAATGTCTAACGATGCAACAGTTTGAAGGTGCATTCTTGCAAAAATTCTGGTCCAATAGTGTCCAAGAAAGACTACGAAAGGAGTTGTACAGTCCAGAAATGTACAATCCTAAGATGGGAACGTTACGCAAATATTTCGAAAAGTATATAAACAAAACCAGGTACTGGGACGAGCCAATGTCCGATCGTGATATAATCAGATTAATAAAAATGAAGTTGCCCAGTGAAATTAAAAGATATTTCATCAATGTGCCGGAATACGATATAGAACAATTCATGGAAATAGTGGATTCTGTTGACCTATTGATCGAAGATATGAAAACCGAAAACAAGTGGAACCATGCAGGCTATAATCAACACAAAGCCGATTACAATAGCAGCCACAGTAATGGTAGTAACTTAGTACCAAATGGTAACGGGAATAGGCAAGAGCACCGGCAACAGAATCAAGGCACAAACAATGTCAATGGTTATAACGGCAACGGTTATAATCGTGAAAATCGAAAGAGACATCATGATGGACGCATGAGTAATGGATATAATGGTAACGGCAATCCGCAATGGCGGAACAACCGAAACCAGTGGCGTGGTCGTAACGAACCGACACCACAGTGGCAACAAAACACAGCGCCACAATGGAACGCCAACCCAGGTCCGTCACAGAACATGTCAGGGAGTTACAACCGACCACCACAAAACCAGAGCCATACACAATATCAAAATACACCATCGGGGAGGCAGGGCGGCCAACCCAACAGTAGCAACAACAACAACCAGAACCACAATGTGAGGTTAGTGGAAGTGATAGACAACTGTCAACCCACTAATGCTCATCCGTTAAACTAAAGACAGCCACAATACGCTCTCCGTGGTTGGCTGCAGGATGGTGTAGTGAGGGCACATTCACGGATGACAGCCATAAACTTTGTATGCTGAGATACAATGAAGGAACAAAAATAGAAAAGGAACTTGTAGACATACCGCAGACATGTAACCGAACCGACAAAAGTGTTGTGCAGGCTATATTGCAAGCAGATATGTATGGAGCACCAATACACATAATAGTCGATACCGGTGCGTCAACCAGTGTCATGAGCGCAAATTTTTACAAGTACTTGAGTCAAAATAATAGAATACCAGTATTGCCAGTGAAGAATTGTCGTGTTACAGGTGCAATAGGTGCACAATCTCATATCATAAAGCACCAGGTGCAAGTCGAGTTTACGGTAGGAAATGAAGCAATGAAAAGCTCGTTCCTAGTAGTTAAGGGATTAGGTGTTGCTTGCATCCTGGGGATGGAATTTTTACGCCAGAGGGACGCAAAAATCGACCTCTTGTGCGGGGAAGTAAGCCTTATGAATGAGGATAGACGTGTAATTTTGCCATTGTTGAGGACACGGGAAGTGCACGGTAAATATTGCCGGATCTTTCAAACGAGATTCGAAGGAATACAGGTAATGAATTTATATTCTGACTTAAGTACAAGACAAGCATATTATAAAGAATTTGTTACTGAAGATAAAGAGGAAAAAAGGAAACTGATAGCCATGAAAGTTAGGGAGTCAGAACATTTGACTGAAGCACAACAAAACGAATTGACTCAGCTACTTACAGATTATGAGAATGTGCTTTCGGAAAAACCCGGTGTTATCGAGGGCTACACCTATAACATCGAAGTGGTACCTCACGATACTTTCTGTCACGCGAACTACACCATTCCGTGGTCAAATAAGGAGGCAGTTACCAAGGAAATAAGAAAAAAAACTTACAAAGACTTAAGGAAGTTCGCTCAGTAGAGCAACGTTTACATTTGTGTGTAGTAGGTTAAGTTTATAGTGTATTTTTTCTGTGTGTAAATGTTCCGATTTTAGTGTAATATTTAAAGACAATGAGGCACACAAGATTAGTGCGATTCAATTTTGTAGATGTTAAGGAATAATAGTATTTTTAAACAATTGCATTTTGAAAAAAAAATGAACGTAGGTTTAAGAATATGTTAAAAATTTCATGTTGAAAAACGCTAAAAAAAAAATTAAAAAAAGAGAAAATTCAATAGCATGTAACGATGAAAGAATTTTTCATTAGTGTGTCATGAATATTTTTGAACTGTAGTAGTAATGAAACTTATGAAAATTTAATATTATAATGTATATGTTGTTCCATGTATTTATGTCTATACCGATCTTGAAATATGCTCAATCATAATTTACTAAACAACATGAGTGCAGGGTGTACATCACCCAAGGTACCTCATGTGTTGTGGACAAGGTACAAAGCAAATCAATAAACGCGACTACCGCTTAGCAGTGTTAAAATATATTGCCATCTGCTAAGGCAGAGATTTGCACGAATTTGTAGTGCAAACAAAAGTCACAAATCTAACATTAATCTAGGAACTTGCACGCTAGGCCTAGATTATAAAATGTGTACAATAATGCGAGAGGCAAGGTTTTGTAAAGTCGAGCCTGGCTCTGGAGGGCAAGTACGCAATGAATGGGCAGACATGACATGGGGACTTACCTCAGATGAGACGGAAATACAATTGTATAGTCAAAAAATCTGAAGGCAAGTACGACTCTAAATGGAAAATGAAAAGAGACAATTAGTGCGAGAGACTGGTAAAATCCAGCACGAGCCAAAATCTAGTTCAGACTGAATGAAATACATTAGTGTTTGTGAACTAATCGAAACAGTTACTTTAAACAGTGTGAAAAACTGTGTGATACGGACAGTGAAGTGCTAGTATTGAACGTTCAACAGCGGTAAGGACGCCAAACGCCAATATTACGCACGAAAAACTGTGAATTTTCTTATAAATGTGAACTGTTAACGTGAAGTGAACCCACAGTCAATATTTTTGGGACAGCCTGTAATTTCAGTGAGTACAACAATGCGAGATTGGAATGCGATGCGTGGACTGTTGCAAAACAGCGACCGCAGAAACGGCGAATGTTTGTGCTAAGCTCGTATTGGGACACTCACCAGTGCCTGCGAGTGCGGCGAAAACATAAATAATTTTATCAAGACAAAAACTGACGTGTAATGGAAACAGTGGCGCATCTAAACTTCATTCACGGGAGAAGATCCATGTCATGTATTCTGCAAGACAGTGCTAGCTTGACACTCGGAAACTGGCGAAAACTTAACAACAACTGCCGCGCTTATAAATTCTTCTTTCCCACTAGCGTAACCATCTGCGGCGGGAAACAAATATTACGTTGGTTGTGTGTATGTTTCATGTACTACGTCGGAGATCCCTAGCAGAGCTGACTCCTGCCAACAAGAGCGAGGGGCGGATATCATCCCACTCCGCCACGCCTGGCCGAGACAGAAGCGCATCGCCAACCGTGCAGCCGATCAGCTGATTCTGACGTTCCGCGACGGCGAGACACACGCTGGCGTCGGGCGGGCGTTGACCTCTCCGCAGACGCCGCGAACGCCGAGCACCGAACACACCAACCGACGCCGTCGCGAGCCAAACGTCGCGGCGAAAATCATCAAGTGTTATAATGACCATATTTTGTGCATAGTGCAACAAAATATTTGTATGCACATCCTGTACTCCAATGACATTCCAGAAACAGTTAAGTGAAAGTGACCAAAGCAGTTAGTCTGTCGCTCCGCCGAGGTTTTCCCCAGGTTTCCCTACGGCCGCGCCAAATGGGGAGCGAACAGTTGACACCCCTGGGACTTCAAATATTCCGGACTAACTCGTGGTTGTATACCTTGAACCTCATCTGTATTACACTTTGTGGACAACACAACTCAGTAATTTAACGCTTTAAATATACGATGTGACATATGTAAACTGTGAAAGAAAAATCTGCGTGTGGACACTGTGGACATGAAAGAGGAAATATTTATGTCAAAAAACACGAACATTTTTTATGACATAAACATTTCGGGGGGCAATATAGCGTCCCAAGTGCCATATTATGAAAAGACTTTAAATTATTTATAAAGAAGACATTCATAATTTGTAAGAGATTTTTTTTCATGTAGCCGTAAAATAATAATTTCTCTGTCCAAGTTTCAAATGCAAAGAAATAATTTATGACAAAATGATCTAAAGAGGTGACAAGATACACTCTTTTGTTAATTTTTTAGTTGTCTTCACTTCTTCTTTTGTATTGAATGTGTCTAGAGGGACATCTTGCGTGTGCTGACGAATGTAAGCATATTTGTATGAGTTAAGCATATAATATACTGATTTAATATTATTGTGCACTTTTAATTTGTAAGAGGTGATCCCGATTTCATGTCCGCCTTCCTTGAATTAACCTACATTCAAGTAATTTACAGCTCAACAATCGCAGCGGCCGATGCAGCCAACGACGCCATTACGTGGCGATATTAACTTATGAAAAATTAGCGGAAGCTGAAAACTCGCCCGCTATTAGCATAATATTAATTTTTCTCCACAGCCGCCCGACGTTGCAGAAATACTTAGCTTTAAGATTCTTATTTTCAGTATCATAGCCGAGACCCAGAGCCAGGACTCTGACTACAATACAATTCTTAACGGAGGTAAGAAAAATACTCTCGCGCGTGTGTGGGCCGCAATTTTAATTAATAACTAAAGATCTTTTGCTTTAAAGTGAACTGACTAGCCGAGGAAATAAATATGAAAAGTTTATTACATTGTTCAACTTAAATATCATTTTTATTAAGGCCCACCAGGTAAGTCGGCAACAATCAAAAAATAATAATAACAATAATAATATCTATATATATTAAATTACGACGGCCGACGGACGCGAGAAGGTGTAGCGGAAACTAATACTGGTCTCACAGGGAATGCTCAAAGCACCGACTGTAAGAAGAGTCTCTATTCTTGTACTTAAGGCGGCATTGCGTCTTTTGTATTTAAATCCGATGCGATTTCTGTGTTTCATCATTGTGAAGGTCCAAGGAATACATTGAACCTGCAGTGGTGTATCTGAACCTAATACTGGTCTCACAGGGAATGCTCATGGCACCGACTGTAAGAAGAGTCTCAATTATTGTACTTAATGTGGCATTGCGCCTTTTGTATTTAATTCAGATGCGATTTCTATGTTTCATCGTCAATGTGAATGTCCAAGGAATAAATTGAACACGCAGTGGTGTATCGGTTACTAATACTGGTCTCACTATGGATGCTCAATGCACCGACTGTAAGAAGAGTCTCTATTCTTGTACTTATGACGGCATTGTGCCTTTTGGATTTAATTCCGATGCGATTTCTGTGTTTCATCGTCAATGTGAAGGTCCAAGGAATACATTAAACCTGCAGTGGTGTATCAGAAAGTAATACTGGTCTCACAGGGAATGCTCAAAGCACCGGCTGTAAGAAGAGTCTCTATTGTTGTACTTATGGCGGCATTGCGCCTTTTGTATTTAATTCCGATGCGATTTCTGTGTTTCATCGTCAATGTGAAGGTCCAAAGAATACATTGAACCTGCAGTGGTGTATCGGAAACTAATACTGGTCTTACAAGGAATGCTCAAAGCACCGACAGTACGAAGAGTCTCAATTCTTGTACTTAAGGCGGCATTGTGCCGTTGGTATTTAACTCCGATGCGATTTCTGTGTTTAATCGTCAATGTGAAGGTCCAAGGAATACATTGAACCTGCAGTGGTGTATCAGAAACTAATACTGGTCTCACAGGGAATGCTCAAAGCACCTACTGTAAGAAGAGTCTCTATTCTTGTACTTAAGGCGGCATTGCGCCTTTTGTAATTAATTCCTATGCGATTTCTGTGTTTCATCGTCAACGTGAAGGTCCAAGGAATACATTGAACCTGCAGTGGTGTATCGGAAACTAATACTGGTCTCACAGGGAATGCTCAAAGCACCGACTGTAAGAAGAGTCTCTATTCTTGTACTTAAGACGGCATAGTGCCTCTTGAATTTCATTTCGATGCGATTTCTGTGTTTCATCGTTAATGTGAAGGTCCAAGGAATACATTGAACGTGCAGTGCTGTATCGGAAACTAATACTGGTCTCAGAGGGAATGCTCAAAACACCGACTGTAAGAAGAGTTTCTATTCTTGTACTTAAGGCGGCGTTGTGCCTTTTGTATTTAATTCCGATGCGATTTCTGTGTTTCATCGTCAATGTGAAGGTCCAAGGAATACATTGAAACTGCAGTGGGCTATCGGAAACTAATCCTGGTCTCACAGGAAAGGATCAAAGCTGAGACTGTAAGAAGAGTCTCTTTTCTTGTACTTAAGGCGGCATTGTGCCTTTTGTATTTAATTCCGATGCGATTTCTGTGTTTCGTCGTCCATGTGAAGGTCCAAGGAATACATTGATTGTGCAGTGGTGTATCGGAAACTAATACTGGTCTCACAGAAAAGGATCACATCACATACTCTAAGAAATCACACTCTTCGTGCACTTAAGGCGGCATTGTGCTTTTTGTATTTAATTCCGATGCGATTTCTGTGTTTAATCGTCAATGTGAAGGTCCATGGAATACATTGAACCTGCAGTGGTTTATCAGAAACTAATACTGGTCTCACAGGAAAGGATCAATGCACGGACTCTAAGTAGTCTCACTCTTCTTGCCCTTATAGCGTCATTGTGCCTTTTGCATTTAATTCCGATGAGATTTCTGTGTTTCATCGTTAATGTGTCTGTCCAAGGAATACATTGAAACAGTAGTGGTGTATCGGAAACTAATACTGGTCTCACAGGGAATGCTCAAAACACCGACTGTAAGAAGAGTCTCTATTCTTGTACTTAAGGCGGCATTGTGCGTTTTGTATTTAACTCCGATTGGATTTCTGTGTTTTATCGTCAATGTGTATGTCCAAGGAATACATTGAACCTGCAGTGGTGTATCGGAAACTAATACTGGTATCACAGGGAATGCTCAAAGCACCGACTGTAAGAAGAGTCTCTATTCTTGTACTTAAGGCGGCATTGTGCCTTTTGTATTTAATTCCGATGCGATTTTGTGTTTCATCGTCAATGTCAAGGTCCAAGGAATACAAGGAATACATTGAACCTGCAGTGGTGTATCGGAAACTAATACTGGTCTCACAGGGAATGCTCAAAGCACCGACTGTTAGAAGAGTCTCTATTCTTGTACGTAAGACGGCATAGTGCCTTTTGAATTTAATTCCGATGCGATTTCTGTGTTTCATCGTCAATGTGAAGGTCCAAGGAATACATTGAACCTGCAGTGGTGTATCGGAAACTAATACTGGTCTCACAGGAATGCCCAAAACACCGACTGTAAGAAGAGTTTCTATTCTTGTACTTAAGGCGGCATTGTGCCTTTTGTATTTAATTCCGATGCGATTTCTGTGTTTCATCGTCAATGTGAAGGTCCAAGGAATACATTGAACCTGCTGTGGGCTATCGGAAACTAATCCTGGTCTCACAGGAAAGGATCAAAGCACAGACTGTAAGAAGAGTCTCTTTTCTTCAACTTAAGGCGGCATTGTGCCTTTTATATTTAATTCCGATGCGATTTCTGTGTTTCATCGTTAATGTGAAGGTCCAAGGAATAAATTGATCCTGCAGTGGTGTATCGGAAACTAATACTGGTCTCACAGGGAACGCTCATGGCACCGACTGTAAGAAGAGTCTCTATTCTTGTACTCTAGACAGCATTGTGCCTTTTGTATTTAATTCCGATGGGATTTCTGTGTTTCATCGTCGATGTGAAGGTCCAAGGAATACATTGAACCTGCAGTGGTGTCTCACAAACTAATATTGGTCTCACAGGGAATGCTCAAAGCACCGACTGAAAGAAGAGTCTCTATTCCTGTACTTAGGGCGGTATTGCGCCTTTTGTATTTAATTCCAATGCGACTTCTGTGTTTCATCGTCAATGTGAAGATCCAAGAAATAGATTGAACCTGCAGTGGTGTATCGGAAACTAATACTGGTCTCACAGGGAATGCTCAAATCATCGACTGTAAGAAGAGTCTCTATTATTTTACATAAGGTGGCATTGCGCCTTTTGTATTTAATTCAGATGCGATTTCTGTGTTTCATCGTCAATGTGAATGTCCAAGGAAAAAATTGAACACGCAGTGGTGTATCGGAAACTAATACTGGTCACACTGGGAATGCTCAAAGCACCGACAGTAAGAAGAGTCTCAATTATTGTACTTAAGGCGGCTTTGTGCCTTTGGTATTTAACTCTGATGCGATTTCTGTGTTTCATCGTCAATGTGAAGGTTAAAGGAATACATTGAACCTGCAGTGGTGTATCAGAAACTAATACTGGTCTCACAGGGAATGCTCAAAGCACCGACTGTTAGAAGAGTCTCTATTCTTGCACTTAAGGCGGCATTGCGCCTTTTGTAATTAATTCCGATGCGATTAGTGTGTTTCATCGTCAATGTGAAGGTCCAAGGAATACATTGAACCTGCAGTGGTGTTTCGGAAACTAATACTTGTCTCACAGGGAATGCTCAAAGCACCGACTGTAAGAAGAGTCTCTATTCTTGTACTTAAGACGGCATAGTGCCTTTTGAATTTCATTTCGATGCGATTTCTGTGTTTCATCTTCAATGTGAAGGTCGAAGGAATACATTGAACCTGCAGTGGTGTATCGGAATCTAATACTGGTCTCACAGGGCATGCTCAAAACACCGACTGAAGGAAGAGTTTCTATTCTTGTACTTAAGGCGACATTGTGCCTTTTGTATTTATTTCCGATGCGATTTCTGTGTTTCATCGTTAATGTGAAGGTCCAAGGAATACATTGAAACTGTAGTGGGCTATCGGAAACTAATCCTGGTCTCACAGGAAAGGATCAAAGCACAGACTGTACGAAGAGTCTCTTTTCTTGTACTTAAGGCGGCATTGTGCCTTTTGTATTTAATTCCGATGCGTTTTCTGTGTTTCGTCGCCCATGTGAAGGTCCAAGGAATACATTGAACGTGCAGTGGTGTATCGGAAACTAATACTGGTCTCACAGATAAGGATCATATCACAGACTCTAAGAAATCTCACTCTTCGTGCACTTAAGGCGGCATTGTGCCTTTTGCATTTAATTCCGATGCGATTTCTGTGTTTAATCGTCAATGTGAAGGTCCACGGAATACATTGAACGTGCAGTGGTGTATCGGAAACTAATACTGGTCTCACAGAAAAGGATCATATCACAGACTCTAAGAAATCTCACTCTTCGTGCACTTAAGGCGTTATTGTGCCTTTTGCATTTAATTCCGATGCGATTTCTGTGTTTAATCGTCAATGTGAAGGTCCACGGAATACATTGAACCTGCAGTGGTGTATCGGAAACTAATACTGGTCTCACAGGAAAGGATCAAAGCACAGACTCTAAGACGTCTCACTCTTCTTACACTTAAGGTTGCATTGAGCCTTTTGCATTTAATTCCGTTGCGATTTCTGTGTTTCATCGTCAATGTGAAGTTCCAAGGAATACATTGAACCTGGAGTGGTGTATCGGAAACTAATACTGGTGTCACAGGAAAGGATCAAAGCACAGACTCTAAGACGTCTGACTCTTCTTGCACTTAAAGTTGCAATGAGCTTTTTTATTTAATTCCGATGCATTTTCTTTGTTTCATCGTCAATGTGTATGTCCAAGGAATACATTGAACCTGCAGTGGGGTATCGGAAACTAATACTGGTCTCACAGGGAATGCTCAAAGCAACGACTGTAAGAAGAGTCACTATTCTTGAACTTAAGGCGGTATTGTTCCTTTTGTATTTAATTCCGATGAGACTTCAGTGTTTCATCGTCAATATGTATGTCCGAGGAATACATTGAACCTGCAGAGGTTAATCGGAAACTAATACTGGTCTCACAGGGAATGCTCAATGCACCGACTGTAAGCAGAGTCTCTATTCTAGTATTAAGGCGACATTATGCCTTTTGTATTTAATTCCGATGCGATTTCTGTGTATCATCGTCAACGTGTATGTCCAAGGAATATATTGAACCTGCAGTGGTGTATCGGAAACTAATACTGGTCTCACAGGGAATGCTCAAAGCACCGACTGTAAGAAGAGTCTCTATTCTTGTACTTAAGGCGGTATTGTGCCTTTTGCATTTATTTCCGATGCGATTTCAGTGTTTCATCGTCAATGTGTATGTCCGAGGAATACATTGAACCTGCAGAGGTTAATCGGAAACTAATACTGGTCTCACAGGGAATGCTCAAAGCACCGACTGTAAGAAGAGTCTCTATTCCTGTACTTAAGGCGGCATTGTGACTTTTGTATTTAATTCCGATGCGATTTCTGTGTTTCATCGTCAATGTGAAGGTCGAAGGAATTCATTGAACCTATAGTGGTCTATCGGAAACGAATACTGGTCTCACAGGAAAGGATCAAAGCACAGACTCTAAGAAGTCTCACTCTTCTTGCACTTAAGTCGGCGTTGTGCCTTTTGTATTCGATTTCGATGTAACTTCTTTGTTTGATCGACAATGTGTATGTCCAAGGAATACATTGAACCTGCAGTGGTGTATCGGAATCTAATACTCGTCTCACAGGAAAGGATCAAAGGACAGACTCTAAGAAGTCTCACTCTTCTTGCACTTAAGGCGGCATTGTGGCTTTTTTATTTAATTCCGATGTAATTTCAGTGTTCCATCGTCAATGTGTGTGGCCAAGGAATACATTGAACCAGCAGTGGTGTATCGGAAACTAATACTGATCTCGCAGGGAACGCTCTAAGCACCGACTGTAAGAAGAGTCTCTATTCTTGTACTTAAGGCGGCATTGCGCCTTTTGTAATTAATTCCGATGCGATTTCTGTGTTTCATCGTCAATGTGAAGGTCCAAGGAATACATTGAACCAGCAGTGGTGTATCGGAAACTAATACTGGTCTCAAAGGGAATGCTCAAAGCACCGACTGTATGAAGAGTCCATAATCTTGTACTTAAGGCGGCATTGTGCCTTTTGTATTTAATTCTGATGCCATTTCTGTGTTTCATCGTCAATGTGAAGGTCCAAGGAATACATTGAACTTGCAGTGGTGTATCGGAAACTAATACTGGTCTCACAGGAAAGGATCACAGCACAGACTCTAAGAAGCCTCACTCTTCTTGCACTTAAGGCGGCATTGTGATTTTTGTATTTAATTCCGATGCGAATTCTGTGTTTCATCGTCAATGTTTAGGTCCAAGGAATACATTGAACCTGCAGTGGTGTATCGGACACTAATACTGGTCTCAAAGGAAAGGATCAAAGCACAGACTCTAAGAAGTCTCACTCTTCTTGCAGTTAAGGCGGCATTGTGTCTTTTGTATTTAATTCCCATGCGATTTCTGTGTTTCATCGTCAATGTGAAGGTCCAAGGAATACATTGAACCTGCTGTGGTGTATCGGAAACTAATACTGGTCTCACAGGAAAGGATCAAAACACAGACTCTAAGAAGTCTCACTCTTCTTGCACTTAAGTCGGCATTGTGCCTTCTGTATTTAATTTCGATGTAATTTAAGTGTTTCATCGTCAATGTGTATGTCCAAGGAATACATTGAACCTGCAGTGGTGCATCGGAAACTGATACTGGTCTCACAGGAAAGGATCAACGCCCAAACTCTAAGACGTCTCACTCTTCTTGCACTTCAGGTTGCATTGAGCCTTTTGTATTTAATTCCGATGCGATTTCTGTGTTTCATCGTCAATGTGAAGGTCCAAGGAATACATTGAACCTGCAGTGGTGCATCGGAAACTGATACTGGTCTCACAGGAAAAGATCAACGCCCAAACTCTAAGACGTCTCACTCTTCTTGCACTTCAGGTTGCATTGAGCCTTTTGTATTTAATTCCGATGCGATTTCTGTGTTTCATCGTCAATGTGAAGGTCCAAGGAATACATTGAACCTGCAGTGGTGTATCGGAAACTAATACTGGTCTCACAGGGAATGCTCATGGCACCGACCGTAAGAAGAGTCTCTATTCTTGTACTTAAGGCGGCATTGTGCCTTTCGTATTTAATTCCGATGCGACTTCTGTGTTTCATCGTCAATGTGTATGTCCAAGGAATACATGGAACCTGCAGTGGTGTATCGGAAACTAATACGGGTCTCACAGGGAATGCTCAAAACACCAACTGTAAGATGAGTCCCTATTCTTGTACTTAGGGCGGCATTGTGCCAATCGTATTTCATTCCGATGCGATTTCTGTGTTTCATCGTCAATGTGAAGGTCCAAGGAATACATTGAACCTGCAGTGGTGTGTCGGAAACTAATACTGGTCTCACAGGAAAGGATCAAAGCACAGACTCTAAGAAGTCTCACTCTTCTTGCACTTAAGTCGGCATTGTGCCTTTTGTATTTAATTTCGATGTAACTTCATTGTTTGATCGACAATGTGTATGTCCAAGGAATACATTGAACCTGCAGTGGTGTATCGGAATCTAATACTCGTCTCACAGGAAAGGATCAAACACCGACTGTAAGATGAGTCCCTATTCTTGTACTTAGGGCGCCATTGTGCCATTTGTATTTATTTCCGATGCGATTTCAGTGTTTCATCGTCAATGTGTATGTCCGAGGAATACATTGAACCTGCATTGGTGTATCGGACACTAATACTGGTCTCACAGGGAATGCTCAAAGCACTGACTGTAAGAAGAGTCTCTATTCTTGTACTTAAGGCGGTATTGAGCCTTTTGTATTTATTTCCGATGCGATTTCAGTGTTGTATCGTCAATGTGTATGTCCGAGGAATACATTGAACCTGCAGTGGTGCATCGGAAACTGATACTGGTCTCACAGGAAAGGATCAACGCCCAAACTCTAAGACGTCTCACTCTTCTTGCACTTCAGGTTGCATTGAGCCTTTTGTATTTAATTCCGATGCGATTTCTGTGTTTCATCGTCAATGTGAAGGTCCAAGGAATACATTGAACCTGCAGTGGTGTATCGGAAACTAATACTGGTCTCACAGGGAATGCTCATAGCACCGACTGTAAGAAGAGTCTCTATTCTTGTACTTAAGGCGGCATTGTGCCTTTCGTATTTAATTCCGATGCGACTTCTGTGTTTCATCGTCAATGTGTATGTCCAAGGAATACATGGAACCTGCAGTGGTGTATCGGAAACTAATACGGGTCTCACAGGGAATGCTCAAAACACCAACTGTAAGATGAGTCCCTATTCTTGGACTTAGGGCGGCATTGTGCCAATCGTATTTCATTCCGATGCGATTTCTGTGTTTCATCGTCAATGTGAAGGTCCAAGGAATACATTGAACCTGCAGTGGTGTGTCGGAAACTAATACTGGTCTCACAGGAAAGGATCAAAGCACAGACTCTAAGAAGTCTCACTCTTCTTGCACTTAAGTCGGCATTGTGCCTTTTGTATTTAATTTCGATGTAACTTCATTGTTTGATCGACAATGTGTATGTCCAAGGAATACATTGAACCTGCAGTGGTGTATCGGAATCTAATACTCGTCTCACAGGAAAGGATCAAACACCGACTGTAAGATGAGTCCCTATTCTTGTACTTAGGGCGGCATTGTGCCATTTGTATTTATTTCCGATGCGATTTCAGTGTTTCATCGTCAATGTGTATGTCCGAGGAATACATTGAACCTGCATTGGTGTATCGGACACTAATACTGGTCTCACAGGGAATGCTCAAAGCACCGACTGTAAGAAGAGTCTCTATTCTTGTACTTAAGGCGGTATTGAGCCTTTTGTATTTATTTCCGATGCGATTTCAGTGTTGTATCGTCAATGTGTATGTCCGAGGAATACATTGAACCTGCAGAGGTGTGTCGGAAACTAATGCTGGTCTCACAGGGAATGCTCAAAGCACCGACTGTTACAAGAGTCTCTATTCTTGTACTTAAGGCGGCAGTGTGACTTTTGTATTTAATTCCGATGCGATTTCCGTGTTTCATCGTCAATGTGTATGTCCAAGGACTACATTGAACCTGCAGTGGTGTATCGGAAACTAATACTGGTCTCACAGGGAATGATCAAAGCACCGACTGTAAGAAGAGTATCTATTCTTGTACTTAAGGCGACATCGTGCATTTTGTATTTAGTTCCGATGCGATTTCTGTGAATCATCGTCAATCTGAAGGTCCAAGGAATACATTGAACCTGCAGTTGTGTATCGGAAACTAATACTGGTCTCACAGGGAATGCTCAAAGAACCGACCGTAAGAAGAGTCTCTCTTCTTGTACATAAGGCGGCATTGTGCCTTTTGTATTTAATTCCGATGCGATTTCTGTGTTTCATCGTCAATGTGTGTGTCCAAGGAATACATTGAACCTGCAGTGGGGTATCGGAAACCAATACTGGTCTCACAGGGAATGCTCAAAGCACCGACTGTAAGAAGAGTAACTATTCTTGTATTTAAGGCGGTATTGTTCTTTTGTATTTAATTCCGATGCGATTTCAGTGTTACATCGTCAATGTGTATGTCCGAGGAATACATTGAACCTGCAGAGGTTAATCGGAAACTAATACTGGTCTCACAGGGAATGCTCAAAGCACCGACTGTAAGAAAAGTCTCTATTCTTGTACTAAGGCGGCATTGTGCCTTTTGTATTTATATCAGATGCGATTTCTGTGTATCATCGTCAATGTGTATGTCCAAGGAATACATTGAACCTGCAGTGGTGTATCGGAAATTAAAACTGGTCTAACAGGGAATGCTCAAAGCACCGACTGTAAGAAGAGTGTCTATTCTTGTACTTAAGGCGGTATTGTGCCTTTTGTATTTATTTCCGATGCGATTTCAGTGTTTCAACGTCAATGTGTATGTCCGAGGAATACATTGAACCTGCAGAGGTTAATCGGAAACTAATACTGGTCTCACAGGGAATGCTCAAAGCACCGACTGTAAGAAGAGTCTCTATTCTTGTACTTAAGGCGGCATTGTGTCTTTTGTATTTAATTCCGATGCGATTTCTGTGTTTCGTCGTCAATGTGAGGGTCCACGGAATTCATTGAACCTATAGTGGTCTATCGGAAACTAATACTGGTCTCACAGGAAAGGATCAAAGCACAGACTCTAAGAAGTCTCACTCTTCTTGCACTTAAGTCGGCATTGTGCCTTTTGTATTAATTTCGATGTAACTTCATTGTTTGATCGACAATGTGTATGTCCAAGGAATACATTGAACCTGCAGTGGTGTATCGGAATCTAATACTCGTCTCACAGGAAAGGATCAAAGGTCAGACTCTAAGAAGTCTCACCCTTCTTGCACTTGAGGCGGCATTGTAGCTTTTGTATTTAATTCAGTTGTAATTTCAGTGTTTCATCGTCACTGTGTATGTCCAAGGAATACATTGAACCAGCAGTGGTGTATCGGAAACTAATACTGATCTCGCAGGGAACGCTCAAAGCACCGACTGTAAGAAGAGTCTCTATTCTTGTACTTAAAGCGGCATTGTGCCTTTTGTATTTAATTCCGATGTGATATCTGTTTCATCGTCAATGTGAAGGTCCAAGGAACACATTGACCTGCAGTGGTGTATCGGAAACTAATACTGGTCTCACAGGAAAGGATCAAAGCACAGACTCGAAGAAGTCTCACTCTTCCTGCACTTAAGGCGGCATTGCGCCTTTTGTATTTAATTCCAATGTAATTTCAGTGGTTCATCGTCAAATGGTATGTCCTAGGAATACATTGAACCTGCAGTGGTGTATCGGAAACTAATACTGGTCTCACAGGGAATGCTCAAAGCACCGACTCTAAGAAGAGTCGCTAATCTTGTACTCAAGGCGGCATTGTGCCTTTTGTATTTAATTCCGATGCGATATCTGTGTTTCATCGTCAATGTGGAGGTCCAAGGAATACATTGAACCTGCGGTGGTGTATCGGAAACTAATACTGGTCTCACAGGGAAAGCTCAAAGCACCGCCTGTAAGAAGTGTCTCTATTCTTGTACTTAATGCGGCATTGTGCCTTTTGTATTTAATTCCGATGCCATTTCTCTATTTCATCGTCAATATGAAGGTCCAAGGAATACATTGAACCTGCAGTGGTGTATCGGAAACTAATACTGGTCTCACAGGAAAGGATCACAGCACAGACTCTAAGAAGCCTCACTCCTCTTGCACTTAAGGCGGCATAGTGACTTTTGTATTTAATTCCTATGCGATTCTGTGATTCATCGTCAATGTGAAGGTCCTAGGAATACATTAAACCTGCAGTGGTGTATCGGAAACTAATACTGGTATCACAGGAAACGATCATAGCACAGACTCTAAGAAGTCACACTCTTCTTGCACTTAAGGCGGCATTGTGCCTTTTGTATTTAATTCCGTTGCGATTTCTGTGTTTCATCGTCAATGTGTATGTCCAAGGAATACATTGAACCTGCAGTGGTGCATCGGAAACTAATACTCGTCTCACAGGAAAGGATCAACGCCCAGACTCTACGACGTCTCACTCTTCTTGCACTTGAGGTTGCATTGAGCCTTTTGTATTTAATTCCGATGCGATTTCTGTGTTTCATCGTCAATGTGAAGGTCCAAGGAATACATTGAACCTGCAGTGGTGTATCGGAAACTAATACTGGTCTCACAGGGAATGCTCAAAGCACCGACTGTAAGAAGAGTCTCTATTCTTGTACTTAAGGCGGCATTGTGCCTTTTGTATTTAATTCCGATGCGACTTCTGTGTTTCATCGTCAATGTGTATGTCCAAGGAATACATTGAACCTGCAGTGGTGTATCGGAAACTAATACGGGTCTCACAGGGAATGCTCAAAACACCGACTGCAAGATGAGTCCCTATTCTTGTACTTAGGGCGGCATTGTGCCATTTGTATTTCATTCCGATGCGATTTCTGTGTTTCATCCTCAATGTGAAGGTCCAAGGAATACATTGAACCTGCAGTGGTGTGTCGGAAACTAATACTGGTCTCACAGGAAAGGATCAAAGCACAGACTCTAAGAAGTCTCACTCTTCTTGCACTTAAGTCTGCATTGTGCCTTTTGTATTTAATTTCGATGTAACTTCATTGTTTGATCGACAATGTGTATGTCCAAGGAATACATTGAACCTGCAGTGGTGTATCGGAATCTAATACTCGTCTCACAGGGAATGCTCAAAACACCGACCGTAAGAAGATTTTCTATTCTTGTACATAAGGCGGCATTGTGCCGCTTGTATTTAATTCCGATGCGATTTCTGTGTTTCATCGTCAATGTGAAGGTCCAGGGAATACATTGAACCTGCAGTGGTGTATCAGAAACTAATACTGGTCTCACAGGGAATGCTCAAAGCACCGACTGTAAGAAGAGTCTCTATTCTTGTACTTATGGCGGCATTTCGGCTTTTGTTTTTAATTCCGATGCGATTTCTGTGTTTCATCGTCAATGAGAAGGTCCAAGGAATACAATGAACCGGCAGTGGTGTATCGGAAACTAATACTGGTCTCACAGGGAATGCTCAAAGACCGACAGTAAGAAGAGTCTCTATTCTTGTACTTAAGGCGGCATTGTGCCTTTTGTATTTAACTGCGATGCGATTTCTGTGTTTCATCGTCAATGTGAAGGTCCAAGGAATACATTGAACCAGCAGTGGTGTATCAGAAACTAATACTGGTCTCACAGGGAATGCTCAAAACACCGACTGTAAGACGAGTCTTGTACTTACGCGGCAGTTTGCTATTTGAATTTCTTTCCGATGCGATTTCTGTGTTCCATCGTCAATCTGAAGGTCCAAGGAATACATTGAACCAGGAGTGGTGTATCGGAAACTAATTCTGGTCTCACAGGGAATGCTCAAAGCACCGACTGTAAGAATAGTCTCTATTCTTGCACTCAAGGCGGCATTGTGCCTTTTGTATTTAATTCCGATGTAATTTCACTGTTCCATCGTCAATGTGTATGTCCAAGGAATACATTGAACCTGCAGTGGTGTATCGGAAACTAATACTGGTCTCACAGGGAATGCTCAAAACACCGACTGTAGGAAGGGTCTCTATTCTTGTTCTTAAGGCGGTATTGTGCCTTTTGTATTTAATTCCGATGCGATTTCTGTGTTTCATCGTCAATGTGAAGGACCAAGGAATACAATAAACCTGCAGTGGTGTATCGGAAACTAATACTGGTCTCACAGGGAATGCGCAAAGCACCGACTGTAAAAAGCGTCTCTATTCTTGCACTTAAGGCGGCATTGTGCCTTTTGTATTTAGTTCCGATATAATTTCTGTTTTTCATCGGCAATGTGTATGTCCAAGGAAAACATTGAACCTGCAGTGGTGTATTGGAAACTAATACTAGTCTCACTGGGAATGCTCAAAGCACCGACTGTAAGAAGAGTCTCTATTCTTGTACTTAAGGCGGCATTGTGCCTTTTGTATTTAATTCCGATGCAATTTCAGTGTTTCATCGTCAATGTGTATGTCCAGTCAATACATTGAACCTGCAGTGGTGTATCGGAAACTAATACTGGTCTCACAGGGAATGGTCAAAGCACCGACTGTACGAAGAGTCACTATTCTTGTACTTGAGGGGACATTTTGAATTTTGTATTAAATTCCGATGCGATTTCACTTTTTCATCGTCAATCTGAAGATCCAAGGAATACATTGAACCTGCAGTGGTGTATCGGAAACTAATACTGGTCTCACTGGGAATGCTCAAAGCACCGACTGTAAGAAGGGTCTCTATTCTTGTACTTAAGGAGGCATTGTGCCTTTTGTATTTAATTCCGATGCGATTTCTGTGTTTCATCGCCATCGTGAAGGTCCAAGGAATTTATTGTACCTGCAGTTTTGTATCAGAAACTAATACTGGTCTCACAGGGAATGCTCAAAGCACCGACCGTAAGAAGAGTCTCTATTCTTGTACATGAGGCAGCATTGTGCCTTTTGTACTTAATTCCGATGCGATTTCTGTGTTTCATCGTCAATGTGAAGGTCCAAGGAATACTTTGAACCTGCAGTGGTGTATCGGAAACTAATACTGTTCTCACAGGGAATGCTCATAGCACCGACTGTAAGAAGAGTCTCTATTCTTGTACTTAAGTCGACATTGTGTCTTTTGTATTTAATTCCGATACGATTTCTGTGTTTCATCGTCAATGTGAAGGTCCATGGAATACATTGAACCAGCAGTGGTGTATCAGAAACTAATACTGGTCTTACTGGGAATGCTCAAAGCACCGACTGTAAGAGGGGTCTATATTCTTGTACGTAAGGAGGCATTGCGCCATTTGTATTTAATTCCGATGCGATTTCTGTTTTTCATCGTCAATGTGAAGGTCCAAGGAATACATTGAACATGCAGTGGTGTATCGGAAACTAATACTGGTCTCACAGGGATTGCTCAAAGCACCGACAGTAAGAAGAGTCTTTATTCTTGTACCTCAGGCACAATTGTGCCTTTTGTATTTAACTCCGATACGATATCTGTGTTTCATCGTCAATGTGAAGGTCCAAGGAATACATTGAACCTGCAGTGGTGTATCAGAACCTAATACTGGTCTCACAGGGAATGCTCAAATCACCGACTGTAAGAAGAGTCTCTATTCTTGTACTTAAGGCGGCATTGTGCCTTTTGTATTCAATTCCGATGCGATTTTTGTGTTTCATCGTCAATGTGAAGGTCCAAGGAATTCATTGAACCTGCAGTGGTGTATCGGAAACTAATACTGGTCTCACAGGGAATGCTCATAGCACCGACTGTAAGAAGAGTCACTATTCTTGTATTTAATTCCCATGCGATTTCTGTGTTTCATCGTCAATCTGAAGGTCCAAGGAATACATTGAACCTGCAGTGGTGTATCAGAAACTAATACCGGTCTCACAGGGAATGCTCAAAGCACCGACTGTAAGGAGAGTCTCTATTCTTGTACTTAAGGCGGCATTGCGCCTTTTGAATTTAATTCCGATGCGATTTCTGTATTTCATCGTCAATGTGAAGGTCCAAGGAATACATTGAACCTGCAGTGGTGTATCGGAAACTAATACTGGTCTCACAGGAAATGCTCAAAACACCGACTGTAAGAAGAGTCTCTATTCTTGTACTTAAGGCGGCATTGCGCCTTTTGTATTTAATTCCGATGCGATTTCTGTGCTTCATCGTCAACGTGAAGGTCCAAGGAATACATTGAACCTGCAGTGCTGTATCGGAAACTAATACTGGTCTCACAAAGAATGCTCACAGCACCGACAGTAAGAAGAGTCTATATTCTTGTACTTAAGGCGGCATTGTGCCTTTTGTATTTAACACCGATGCGATTTCTGTGTTTCATCGTCAATGTGAAGGTCCAAGGAATACATTGAACCTGCAGTGGTGTATCAGAATATAATACTGGTCTCACAGGGAATGCTCAAAGCACCGACTGTAAGAAGAGTCTCTATTCTTGTACTTAAGACGGCATAGTGCCTTTTGAATTTAATTCCGAAGCGATTTCTGTGTTTCATCGTCAATGTGAAGGTCCAAGGAATACACTGAACCTGCAGTGGTGTATCGGAAACTAATACTGGTCTCACAGGGAATGCTCAAATCACCGACTGTAAGAAGATTTTCTATTCTTGTACTTAAGGCGGCATTGTGCCGTTTGTATTTAGTTCCGATGCAATTTCTGTGTTTCATCGTCAATGTGAAGGTCCAAGGAATACATTGAACCTGCAGTGGTGTATCAGAAACTAATACTGGTCTCACAGGGAATGCTCAAAGCACCGACTGTAAGAAGAGTCTCTATTCTTGTACTTAAGTCGGCATTTCGCGTTTTGTATTTAATTTCGATGCGATTTTTTGTTTCATGGTCAATGTGAAGGTCCAAGGAATACATTGAACCTGCAGTGGTGTATCAGAAACTAATACTGGTCTCACAGGGAATGCTCAAAGCACCGACTGTAAGAAGGGTCTCTATTCTTGTACTTAAGGTGGCATTGCGCCTTTTGTAAAGAATTCCGATGCGATTTCGGTGTTTCATCGTCATTGTGAAGGTCCAAGGAATACATTGAACCTGCAGTGGTGTATCGGAAACTAATACTGGTCTTACAGGGAATGCTCAAAGCACCGACTGTAAGAAGAGTCTCTAATCTTGTACTTAAAGCGGCATTGCGCCTTTTGTATTTAATTCTGATGCGATTTCTGTGTTTCATCGTCACTGTGAAGGTCCAAGGAATACATTGAACCTGCAGTTATGTACCAGAAACTAAAACTGGTCTCACAGGGAATGCTCAAAGCACCGACTGTAATAAGAGACTCTATTCTTGTACTTAAGGCGGAATTGCGCCTTTTGTATTTAATTCCGATGCGATTTCTGTGTTTCAACGTCAATGTGAAGGTCCAAGGAATACATTGAACATGCAGTGGTGTATCGGAAACTAATACTGGTCTCACAGGGATTGCTCAAAGCACCGACAGTAAGAAGAGTCTTTTTTCTTGTACCTCAGGCACAATTGTGCCTTTTGTATTTAACTCCGATACGATTTCTGTGTTTCATCGTCAATGTGAAGGTCCAAGGAATACATTGAACCTGCAGTGGTGTATCAGAACCTAATACTGGTCTCACAGGGAGTGCTCAAAGCACCGACTGTAAGAAGAGTCTCTATTCTTGTACTTAAGGCGGCATTGTGCCTTTTGTATTCAATTCCGATGCGATTTTTGTGTTTCATCGTCAATGTGAAGGTCCAAGGAATTCATTGAACCTGCAGTGGCGTATCGGAAACTAATACTGGTCTCACAGGGAATGCTCATAGCACCGACTGTAAGAAGAGTCACTATTCTTGTATTTAATTCCCATGCGATTTCTGTGTTTCATCGTCAATGTGAAGGTCCAAGGAATACATTGATCCTGCAGTGGTGTATCGGAAACTAATACTGGTCTCACAGGGAATGCTCATGGCACCGACTGTAAAAAGAGTCTCTATTCTTGTACTTAAGACAGCATTGTGCCTTTTGTATTTAATTCCGATGCGATTTCTGTGTTTCATCGTCAATGTGAAGGTCCAAGGAATACAATGAACCTGCAGTGGTGTTTCGGAAACTAATACTGGTCTCACAGGGAATGCTCAAATCACCGACTGTAAGAAGATTTTCTATTCTTGTACTTAAGGCGGCATTGTGCCGTTTGTATTTAATTCCGATGCGATTTCTGTGTTTCATCGTCAATGTGAAGGTCCAAGGAATACATTGAACCTGCAGTGGTGTATCAGAAACTAATACTGGTCTCACAGGGAATGCTCAAAGCACCGACTGTAAGAAGAGTCTCTATTCTTATACTTAAGTCGGCATTTCGCCTTTTGTATTTAATTCCGATGCGATTTTTTGTTTCATGGTCAATGTGAAGGTCCAAGGAATACATTGAACCTGCAGTGGTGTATCAGAAACTAATACTGGTCTCACAGGGAATGCTCAAAGCACCGACAGTAGGAAGAGTCTCTATTCTTGTACTTAAGGTGGCATTGCGCCTTTTGTAATGAATTCCGATGCGATTTCGGTGTTTCATCGTCAATGTGAAGGTCCAAGGAATACATTGAACCTGCAGTGGTGTATCGGAAACTAATACTGGTCTCACAGGGAATGCTCAAAGCACCGACTGTAAGAAGAGTCTCTATTCTTGTACTTAAGGCGGCATTGTGGCTTTTGTATTTAATTCCGATGCCATTTCTGTGTTTCATCGTCAATGTGAAGGTCCAAGGAATAAACTGAACCTGCTGATGTGTGGCGGAAACTAATACTGGTCTCACAGGGAATGCTCAAAGCACCGACTGTAAGAAGAGTCTCCATTCTTGTACTTAAGGCGGCATTGTGCCTTTTGTATTTAATTCCGTTGCCATTTCTGTGTTTCATCGTCAATGTGAAGGTCCAAGGAATACATTGAACCTGCAGTGGAGTTTCGGATACTATTACTGGTCTCACAGGGAATGCTCAAAGCACCGACTGTAAGAAGCGTCTCTATTCTTGTACTTAAGGCGGCATTGTGCCTTTTGTATTTAATTCCGATGCGATTTCTGTGTTTCATCGTCAATGTGTATGTCCAAGGAATACATTCAACCAGTGGTGTATCGGATACTATTACTGGTCACACAGGGAATGCTCAAAGCACCGACTGTAAGAAAAGTCTCTATTCTTGTATTTAAGGCGGCATTGTGCCTTTTGTATTTAATTCCGATGCCATTTCTGTGTTTCATCGTCAATGTGAAGGTCCTAGGAATAAACTGAACCTGCAGAGGTTATAGCGTCCCCAGTGCCATATTATGAAAAGACTTTAAATTATTTATAAAGAAGACATTCATAATTTGTAAGAGATTTTTTTCATGTAGCCGTAAAATAATAATTTCTCTGTCCAAGTTTCAAATGCAAAGAAATAATTTATGACAAAATGATCTAAAGAGGTGACAAGATACACTCTTTTGTTAATTTTTTAGTCGTCTTCACTTCTTCTTTTGTCTTGAATGTGTCTAGAGGAACATCTTGCGTGTGCTGACGAATGTAAGCATATTTGTATGAGTTAAGCATATAATATACTGATTTAATATTATTGTGCACTTTTAATTTGTAAGAGGTGATCCCGATTTCATGTCCGCCTTCCTTGAATTAACCTGCATTCAATTAATTTACAGCTCAACAATCGCAGCGGCCGATGCAGCCAACGACGCCATTACGTGGCGATATTAACTTATGAAAAATTAGCGGAAGCTGAAAACTCGCCCGCTATTAGCATAATATTAATTTTTCTTCACAGCCGCCCGACGTTGCAGAAATACTTAGCTTTGAGATTCTTATTTTCAGTACCATAGCCGAGACCCAGAGCCAGGACTCTGACTACAATACAATTCTTAACGGAGGTAAGAAAAATACTCTCGCGCGTGTGTGGGCCGCAATTTTAATTAATAACTAAAGATCTTTTGCTTTAAAGTGAACTGACTAGCCGAGGAAATAAATATGAAAAGTTTATTACATTGTTCAACTTAAATATCATTTTTATTAAGGCCCACCAGGTAAGTCGGCAACAATAAAAAAAAATAATAATAACAATAATAATATATACATTAAATTACGACGACCGACGGACGCGAGATTGGCGCCGCAACTTTGGGGCCCGATTAATATGATTCTATTGTAATGAATGTAATTATGTATGTGTCTAATTGTTGTAAAATATTAATGCTTGTATGAATTCTTTTACATGTACAACAACAAAACCTCACCCTGAGGAGATCTGGAGAGGAAAAAGTGTAGAAAAGAAAGAGGATTGCGAGAAAGAAAAATAAGTAAGGTAAGGCCTATTGTGCAAGTATCCTGTGTAGCTCTGTGCGGAATATCGAACCCATGTGCACATGAGATACCTTCGGTGTTTTGTGTATTCATGTGTTTATTTTTGGAGGGGATAATTAATCGTGTGTGCATCAGTGTTAAAGATTTGTCAGTGGCTTAAAGTGAATTTAGTATGGGTAAGATAGGACAACCTAAAGCATCCGTACCAGAAGAACAAAATTCTGTTAATATGGAAAGTGAGGATCATTTGCAATACGTAAACGAATCCCAAGCCACCGCCTCGGATAACATAATTTCCGGAGCGGGGGGCGAGGATCTGTGGACGGTGAATGACGCTCCACAGCAGAATGGGAATAGAGTAACAACTCCACTGCCTGGGCAGGGGGGGCCAATCGAGTGCTAGATTAAGCGGGGCACCAGTATGCTCACCGATTGCAGACCCATTTGCAGAATTTCTGCGCAGGTTAGAAGAAAGAGATAGGGAAAGAGATCAGAAACTGGCTCAGATGCTCCATGAGCAAGAGCAACAAAGAGAACTGAAAGAAAGGGAAAAGGAAAGAATGTCAGAACAGAGGGAAAAACAAAGAGACGAAAAACTGGCTCAGATGCTACGTGAGCAAGAGCAGCGCAATGAAGCGAAACTAGATAGGATCCAAAGCGAACTAGCCGAGATGCGGGATGCGTGCAAAGAGATCCCCGATCTTGTGCAAAGCTTAGCCGGAGAGATGCAAAAATTACAGATATCGCAGGCTAGGCTTGAAGACAATGTCCAGACTTTAACCAACCGCGTGGATAATGTGGAGATAGATGCACGGAAAAGTATTGACGCATATTTGGAAGTGCAAGCTCAAAAAGTAGAAAAAGAATTAAATGAATGGCTAGAAGTAAAGGATCGCGAGATATCTGCAAAGATTGAAAGCGACGTAAAAACAGCTGTAGAACAAGCGACTGCGGCCGCGAGTGTAAATATTGACGCCAGCGCTGCCGCACTACATGCCGAATTAACACAGATTAAGTCCCGTGTGACTGCGGAGATGCCAAATTGGCAACAGGAGGTCGCGCGGAGACTGTCTGCGTTGGAAAGCAATGTAAACAGTGGCGCACAGATCATGAATCAGACTCCGCGTACTGATTACTATAATAACGCTGACGGTAGCCAGGGTGCGAGTGCGCAACCGCAACCTAATGCGAATTATGAGCACGAGCAACACGCGATACCGTGCAGCGCACATTACGAAGTGATGAATGTCCCAGAATGTAGCAATCAGATGTGCAAAAAAGAGGACAATGTAATAAAACACAGGACATTCCAACCCTTCAATAGCGAAAAACGAAATGTCCACCCTGTTGTATTTATTAAGAGCTTCAGGGATGTGTTTCCCAGGACATGGATGGAAAGACAAAGAATACAGTTCGTGGTCTCCTTTATTCAAGGTGACGCGGCACTGTGGGCCACCGACGTGTCCGAAAAATGTCTAACGATGCAACAGTTTGAAGGTGCATTCTTGCAAAAATTCTGGTCCAATAGTGTCCAAGAAAGACTACGAAAGGAGTTGTACAGTCCAGAAATGTACAATCCTAAGATGGGAACGTTACGCAAATATTTCGAAAAGTATATAAACAAAACCAGGTACTGGGACGAGCCAATGTCCGATCGTGATATAATCAGATTAATAAAAATGAAGTTGCCCAGTGAAATTAAAAGATATTTCATCAATGTGCCGGAATACGATATAGAACAATTCATGGAAATAGTGGATTCTGTTGACCTATTGATCGAAGATATGAAAACCGAAAACAAGTGGAACCATGCAGGCTATAATCAACACAAAGCCGATTACAATAGCAGCCACAGTAATGGTAGTAACTTAGTACCAAATGGTAACGGGAATAGGCAAGAGCACCGGCAACAGAATCAAGGCACAAACAATGTCAATGGTTATAACGGCAACGGTTATAATCGTGAAAATCGAAAGAGACATCATGATGGACGCATGAGTAATGGATATAATGGTAACGGCAATCCGCAATGGCGGAACAACCGAAACCAGTGGCGTGGTCGTAACGAACCGACACCACAGTGGCAACAAAACACAGCGCCACAATGGAACGCCAACCCAGGTCCGTCACAGAACATGTCAGGGAGTTACAACCGACCACCACAAAACCAGAGCCATACACAATATCAAAATACACCATCGGGGAGGCAGGGCGGCCAACCCAACAGTAGCAACAACAACAACCAGAACCACAATGTGAGGTTAGTGGAAGTGATAGACAACTGTCAACCCACTAATGCTCATCCGTTAAACTAAAGACAGCCACAATACGCTCTCCGTGGTTGGCTGCAGGATGGTGTAGTGAGGGCACATTCACGGATGACAGCCATAAACTTTGTATGCTGAGATACAATGAAGGAACAAAAATAGAAAAGGAACTTGTAGACATACCGCAGACATGTAACCGAACCGACAAAAGTGTTGTGCAGGCTATATTGCAAGCAGATATGTATGGAGCACCAATACACATAATAGTCGATACCGGTGCGTCAACCAGTGTCATGAGCGCAAATTTTTACAAGTACTTGAGTCAAAATAATAGAATACCAGTATTGCCAGTGAAGAATTGTCGTGTTACAGGTGCAATAGGTGCACAATCTCATATCATAAAGCACCAGGTGCAAGTCGAGTTTACGGTAGGAAATGAAGCAATGAAAAGCTCGTTCCTAGTAGTTAAGGGATTAGGTGTTGCTTGCATCCTGGGGATGGAATTTTTACGCCAGAGGGACGCAAAAATCGACCTCTTGTGCGGGGAAGTAAGCCTTATGAATGAGGATAGACGTGTAATTTTGCCATTGTTGAGGACACGGGAAGTGCACGGTAAATATTGCCGGATCTTTCAAACGAGATTCGAAGGAATACAGGTAATGAATTTATATTCTGACTTAAGTACAAGACAAGCATATTATAAAGAATTTGTTACTGAAGATAAAGAGGAAAAAAGGAAACTGATAGCCATGAAAGTTAGGGAGTCAGAACATTTGACTGAAGCACAACAAAACGAATTGACTCAGCTACTTACAGATTATGAGAATGTGCTTTCGGAAAAACCCGGTGTTATCGAGGGCTACACCTATAACATCGAAGTGGTACCTCACGATACTTTCTGTCACGCGAACTACACCATTCCGTGGTCAAATAAGGAGGCAGTTACCAAGGAAATAAGAAAAAAAACTTACAAAGACTTAAGGAAGTTCGCTCAGTAGAGCAACGTTTACATTTGTGTGTAGTAGGTTAAGTTTATAGTGTATTTTTTCTGTGTGTAAATGTTCCGATTTTAGTGTAATATTTAAAGACAATGAGGCACACAAGATTAGTGCGATTCAATTTTGTAGATGTTAAGGAATAATAGTATTTTTAAACAATTGCATTTTGAAAAAAAAATGAACGTAGGTTTAAGAATATGTTAAAAATTTCATGTTGAAAAACGCTAAAAAAAAAATTAAAAAAAGAGAAAATTCAATAGCATGTAACGATGAAAGAATTTTTCATTAGTGTGTCATGAATATTTTTGAACTGTAGTAGTAATGAAACTTATGAAAATTTAATATTATAATGTATATGTTGTTCCATGTATTTATGTCTATACCGATCTTGAAATATGCTCAATCATAATTTACTAAACAACATGAGTGCAGGGTGTACATCACCCAAGGTACCTCATGTGTTGTGGACAAGGTACAAAGCAAATCAATAAACGCGACTACCGCTTAGCAGTGTTAAAATATATTGCCATCTGCTAAGGCAGAGATTTGCACGAATTTGTAGTGCAAACAAAAGTCACAAATCTAACATTAATCTAGGAACTTGCACGCTAGGCCTAGATTATAAAATGTGTACAATAATGCGAGAGGCAAGGTTTTGTAAAGTCGAGCCTGGCTCTGGAGGGCAAGTACGCAATGAATGGGCAGACATGACATGGGGACTTACCTCAGATGAGACGGAAATACAATTGTATAGTCAAAAAATCTGAAGGCAAGTACGACTCTAAATGGAAAATGAAAAGAGACAATTAGTGCGAGAGACTGGTAAAATCCAGCACGAGCCAAAATCTAGTTCAGACTGAATGAAATACATTAGTGTTTGTGAACTAATCGAAACAGTTACTTTAAACAGTGTGAAAAACTGTGTGATACGGACAGTGAAGTGCTAGTATTGAACGTTCAACAGCGGTAAGGACGCCAAACGCCAATATTACGCACGAAAAACTGTGAATTTTCTTATAAATGTGAACTGTTAACGTGAAGTGAACCCACAGTCAATATTTTTGGGACAGCCTGTAATTTCAGTGAGTACAACAATGCGAGATTGGAATGCGATGCGTGGACTGTTGCAAAACAGCGACCGCAGAAACGGCGAATGTTTGTGCTAAGCTCGTATTGGGACACTCACCAGTGCCTGCGAGTGCGGCGAAAACATAAATAATTTTATCAAGACAAAAACTGACGTGTAATGGAAACAGTGGCGCATCTAAACTTCATTCACGGGAGAAGATCCATGTCATGTATTCTGCAAGACAGTGCTAGCTTGACACTCGGAAACTGGCGAAAACTTAACAACAACTGCCGCGCTTATAAATTCTTCTTTCCCACTAGCGTAACCATCTGCGGCGGGAAACAAATATTACGTTGGTTGTGTGTATGTTTCATGTACTACGTCGGAGATCCCTAGCAGAGCTGACTCCTGCCAACAAGAGCGAGGGGCGGATATCATCCCACTCCGCCACGCCTGGCCGAGACAGAAGCGCATCGCCAACCGTGCAGCCGATCAGCTGATTCTGACGTTCCGCGACGGCGAGACACACGCTGGCGTCGGGCGGGCGTTGACCTCTCCGCAGACGCCGCGAACGCCGAGCACCGAACACACCAACCGACGCCGTCGCGAGCCAAACGTCGCGGCGAAAATCATCAAGTGTTATAATGACCATATTTTGTGCATAGTGCAACAAAATATTTGTATGCACATCCTGTACTCCAATGACATTCCAGAAACAGTTAAGTGAAAGTGACCAAAGCAGTTAGTCTGTCGCTCCGCCGAGGTTTTCCCCAGGTTTCCCTACGGCCGCGCCAAATGGGGAGCGAACAGTTGACACCCCTGGGACTTCAAATATTCCGGACTAACTCGTGGTTGTATACCTTGAACCTCATCTGTATTACACTTTGTGGACAACACAACTCAGTAATTTAACGCTTTAAATATACGATGTGACATATGTAAACTGTGAAAGAAAAATCTGCGTGTGGACACTGTGGACATGAAAGAGGAAATATTTATGTCAAAAAACACGAACATTTTTTATGACATAAACATTTCGGGGGGCAATATAGCGTCCCAAGTGCCATATTATGAAAAGACTTTAAATTATTTATAAAGAAGACATTCATAATTTGTAAGAGATTTTTTTTCATGTAGCCGTAAAATAATAATTTCTCTGTCCAAGTTTCAAATGCAAAGAAATAATTTATGACAAAATGATCTAAAGAGGTGACAAGATACACTCTTTTGTTAATTTTTTAGTTGTCTTTACTTCTTCTTTTGTATTGAATGTGTCTAGAGGGACATCTTGCGTGTGCTGACGAATGTAAGCATATTTGTATGAGTTAAGCATATAATATACTGATTTAATATTATTGTGCACTTTTAATTTGTAAGAGGTGATCCCGATTTCATGTCCGCCTTCCTTGAATTAACCTACATTCAAGTAATTTACAGCTCAACAATCGCAGCGGCCGATGCAGCCAACGACGCCATTACGTGGCGATATTAACTTATGAAAAATTAGCGGAAGCTGAAAACTCGCCCGCTATTAGCATAATATTAATTTTTCTCCACAGCCGCCCGACGTTGCAGAAATACTTAGCTTTAAGATTCTTATTTTCAGTATCATAGCCGAGACCCAGAGCCAGGACTCTGACTACAATACAATTCTTAACGGAGGTAAGAAAAATACTCTCGCGCGTGTGTGGGCCGCAATTTTAATTAATAACTAAAGATCTTTTGCTTTAAAGTGAACTGACTAGCCGAGGAAATAAATATGAAAAGTTTATTACATTGTTCAACTTAAATATCATTTTTATTAAGGCCCACCAGGTAAGTCGGCAACAATCAAAAAATAATAATAACAATAATAATATCTATATATATTAAATTACGACGGCCGACGGACGCGAGAAGGTGTAGCGGAAACTAATACTGGTCTCACAGGGAATGCTCAAAGCACCGACTGTAAGAAGAGTCTCTATTCTTGTACTTAAGGCGGCATTGCGTCTTTTGTATTTAAATCCGATGCGATTTCTGTGTTTCATCATTGTGAAGGTCCAAGGAATACATTGAACCTGCAGTGGTGTATCTGAACCTAATACTGGTCTCACAGGGAATGCTCATGGCACCGACTGTAAGAAGAGTCTCAATTATTGTACTTAATGTGGCATTGCGCCTTTTGTATTTAATTCAGATGCGATTTCTATGTTTCATCGTCAATGTGAATGTCCAAGGAATAAATTGAACACGCAGTGGTGTATCGGTTACTAATACTGGTCTCACTATGAATGCTCAATGCACCGACTGTAAGAAGAGTCTCTATTCTTGTACTTATGACGGCATTGTGCCTTTTGGATTTAATTCCGATGCGATTTCTGTGTTTCATCGTCAATGTGAAGGTCCAAGGAATACATTAAACCTGCAGTGGTGTATCAGAAAGTAATACTGGTCTCACAGGGAATGCTCAAAGCACCGGCTGTAAGAAGAGTCTCTATTGTTGTACTTATGGCGGCATTGCGCCTTTTGTATTTAATTCCGATGCGATTTCTGTGTTTCATCGTCAATGTGAAGGTCCAAAGAATACATTGAACCTGCAGTGGTGTATCGGAAACTAATACTGGTCTCACAGGGAATGCTCAAAACACCGACTGTAAGAAGAGTCTCTATTCTTGTACTTAAGGCGGCATTGTGCGTTTTGTATTTAACTCCGATTGGATTTCTGTGTTTTATCGTCAATGTGTATGTCCAAGGAATACATTGAACCTGCAGTGGTGTATCGGAAACTAATACTGGTATCACAGGGAATGCTCAAAGCACCGACTGTAAGAAGAGTCTCTATTCTTGTACTTAAGGCGGCATTGTGCCTTTTGTATTTAATTCCGATGCGATTTTGTGTTTCATCGTCAATGTCAAGGTCCAAGGAATACAAGGAATACATTGAACCTGCAGTGGTGTATCGGAAACTAATACTGGTCTCACAGGGAATGCTCAAAGCACCGACTGTTAGAAGAGTCTCTATTCTTGTACGTAAGACGGCATAGTGCCTTTTGAATTTAATTCCGATGCGATTTCTGTGTTTCATCGTCAATGTGAAGGTCCAAGGAATACATTGAACCTGCAGTGGTGTATCGGAAACTAATACTGGTCTCACAGGAATGCCCAAAACACCGACTGTAAGAAGAGTTTCTATTCTTATACTTAAGGCGGCATTGTGCCTTTTGTATTTAATTCCGATGCGATT
Source organism: Schistocerca americana (assembly GCF_021461395.2). Classification (NCBI taxonomy): domain Eukaryota; kingdom Metazoa; phylum Arthropoda; class Insecta; order Orthoptera; family Acrididae; genus Schistocerca; species Schistocerca americana. Next base: position 618,978,559 of record NC_060124.1, on the reverse strand, counting down.
TCTGTGTTTCATCGTCAATGTGAAGGTCCAAGGAATACATTGAACCTGCTGTGGGCTATCGGAAACTAATCCTGGTCTCACAGGAATGGATCAAAGCACAGACTGTAAGAAGAGTCTCTTTTCTTCAACTTAAGGCGGCATTGTGCCTTTTATATTTAATTCCGATGCGATTTCTGTGTTTCATCGTTAATGTGAAGGTCCAAGGAATAAATTGATCCTGCAGTGGTGTATCGGAAACTAATACTGGTCTCACAGGGAATGCTCATGGCACCGACTGTAAGAAGAGTCTCTATTCTTGTACTCTAGACAGCATTGTGCCTTTTGTATTTAATTCCGATGGGATTTCTGTGTTTCATCGTCGATGTGAAGGTCCAAGGAATACATTGAACCTGCAGTGGTGTCTCACAAACTAATATTGGTCTCACAGGGAATGCTCAAAGCACCGACTGAAAGAAGAGTCTCTATTCCTGTACTTAGGGCGGTATTGCGCCTTTTGTATTTAATTCCAATGCGATTTCTGTGTTTCATCGTCAATGTGAAGATCCAAGAAATAGATTGAACCTGCAGTGGTGTATCGGAAACTAATACTGGTCTCACAGGGAATGCTCAAATCATCGACTGTAAGAAGAGTCTCTATTATTTTACATAAGGTGGCATTGCGCCTTTTGTATTTAATTCAGATGCGATTTCTGTGTTTCATCGTCAATGTGAATGTCCAAGGAAAAAATTGAACACGCAGTGGTGTATCGGAAACTAATACTGGTCACACTGGGAATGCTCAAAGCACCGACAGTAAGAAGAGTCTCAATTATTGTACTTAAGGCGGCTTTGTGCCTTTGGTATTTAACTCCGATGCGATTTCTGTGTTTCATCGTCAATGTGAAGGTTAAAGGAATACATTGAACCTGCAGTGGTGTATCAGAAACTAATACTGGTCTCACAGGGAATGCTCAAAGCACCGACTGTTAGAAGAGTCTCTATTCTTGCACTTAAGGCGGCATTGCGCCTTTTGTAATTAATTCCGATGCGATAAGTGTGTTTCATCGTCAATGTGAAGGTCCAAGGAATACATTGAACCTGCAGTGGTGTTTCGGAAACTAATACTTGTCTCACAGGGAATGCTCAAAGCACCGACTGTAAGAAGAGTCTCTATTCTTGTACTTAAGACGGCATAGTGCCTTTTGAATTTCATTTCGATGCGATTTCTGTGTTTCATCTTCAATGTGAAGGTCGAAGGAATACATTGAACCTGCAGTGGTGTATCGGAATCTAATACTGGTCTCACAGGGCATGCTCAAAACACCGACTGAAGGAAGAGTTTCTATTCTTGTACTTAAGGCGACATTGTGCCTTTTGTATTTATTTCCGATGCGATTTCTGTGTTTCATCGTTAATGTGAAGGTCCAAGGAATACATTGAAACTGTAGTGGGCTATCGGAAACTAATCCTGGTCTCACAGGAAAGGATCAAAGCACAGACTGTACGAAGAGTCTCTTTTCTTGTACTTAAGGCGGCATTGTGCCTTTTGTATTTAATTCCGATGCGTTTTCTGTGTTTCGTCGCCCATGTGAAGGTCCAAGGAATACATTGAACGTGCAGTGGTGTATCGGAAACTAATACTGGTCTCACAGATAAGGATCATATCACAGACTCTAAGAAATCTCACTCTTCGTGCACTTAAGGCGGCATTGTGCCTTTTGCATTTAATTCCGATGCGATTTCTGTGTTTAATCGTCAATGTGAAGGTCCACGGAATACATTGAACGTGCAGTGGTGTATCGGAAACTAATACTGGTCTCACAGAAAAGGATCATATCACAGACTCTAAGAAATCTCACTCTTCGTGCACTTAAGGCGTTATTGTGCCTTTTGCATTTAATTCCGATGCGATTTCTGTGTTTAATCGTCAATGTGAAGGTCCACGGAATACATTGAACCTGCAGTGGTGTATCGGAAACTAATACTGGTCTCACAGGAAAGGATCAAAGCACAGACTCTAAGACGTCTCACTCTTCTTACACTTAAGGTTGCATTGAGCCTTTTGCATTTAATTCCGTTGCGATTTCTGTGTTTCATCGTCAATGTGAAGTTCCAAGGAATACATTGAACCTGGAGTGGTGTATCGGAAACTAATACTGGTGTCACAGGAAAGGATCAAAGCACAGACTCTAAGACGTCTGACTCTTCTTGCACTTAAAGTTGCAATGAGCTTTTTTATTTAATTCCGATGCATTTTCTTTGTTTCATCGTCAATGTGTATGTCCAAGGAATACATTGAACCTGCAGTGGGGTATCGGAAACTAATACTGGTCTCACAGGGAATGCTCAAAGCAACGACTGTAAGAAGAGTCACTATTCTTGAACTTAAGGCGGTATTGTTCCTTTTGTATTTAATTCCGATGAGACTTCAGTGTTTCATCGTCAATATGTATGTCCGAGGAATACATTGAACCTGCAGAGGTTAATCGGAAACTAATACTGGTCTCACAGGGAATGCTCAATGCACCGACTGTAAGCAGAGTCTCTATTCTAGTACTAAGGCGACATTATGCCTTTTGTATTTAATTCCGATGCGATTTCTGTGTATCATCGTCAATGTCTATGTCCAAGGAATATATTGAACCTGCAGTGGTGTATCGGAAACTAATACTGGTCTCACAGGGAATGCTCAAAGCACCGACTGTAAGAAGAGTCTCTATTCTTGTACTTAAGGCGGTATTGTGCCTTTTGCATTTATTTCCGATGCGATTTCAGTGTTTCATCGTCAATGTGTATGTCCGAGGAATACATTGAACCTGCAGAGGTTAATCGGAAACTAATACTGGTCTCACAGGGAATGCTCAAAGCACCGACTGTAAGAAGAGTCTCTATTCCTGTACTTAAGGCGGCATTGTGACTTTTGAATTTAATTCCGATGAGATTTCTGTGTTTCATCGTCAATGTGAAGGTCGAAGGAATTCATTGAACCTATAGTGGTCTATCGGAAACGAATACTGGTCTCACAGGAAAGGATCAAAGCACAGACTCTAAGAAGTCTCACTCTTCTTGCACTTAAGTCGGCGTTGTGCCTTTTGTATTCGATTTCGATGTAACTTCTTTGTTTGATCGACAATGTGTATGTCCAAGGAATACATTGAACCTGCAGTGGTGTATCGGAATCTAATACTCGTCTCACAGGAAAGGATCAAAGGACAGACTCTAAGAAGTCTCACTCTTCTTGCACTTAAGGCGGCATTGTGGCTTTTTTATTTAATTCCGATGTAATTTCAGTGTTCCATCGTCAATGTGTGTGGCCAAGGAATACATTGAACCAGCAGTGGTGTATCGGAAACTAATACTGATCTCGCAGGGAACGCTCTAAGCACCGACTGTAAGAAGAGTCTCTATTCTTGTACTTAAGGCGGCATTGCGCCTTTTGTAATTAATTCCGATGCGATTTCTGTGTTTCATCGTCGATGTGAAGGTCCAAGGAATACATTGAACCAGCAGTGGTGTATCGGAAACTAATACTGGTCTCAAAGGGAATGCTCAAAGCACCGACTGTATGAAGAGTCCATAATCTTGTACTTAAGGCGGCATTGTGCCTTTTGTATTTAATTCTGATGCCATTTCTGTGTTTCATCGTCAATGTGAAGGTCCAAGGAATACATTGAACTTGCAGTGGTGTATCGGAAACTAATACTGGTCTCACAGGAAAGGATCACAGCACAGACTCTAAGAAGCCTCACTCTTCTTGCACTTAAGGCGGCATTGTGATTTTTGTATTTAATTCCGATGCGAATTCTGTGTTTCATCGTCAATGTTTAGGTCCAAGGAATACATTGAACCTGCAGTGGTGTATCGGACACTAATACTGGTCTCAAAGGAAAGGATCAAAGCACAGACTCTAAGAAGTCTCACTCTTCTTGCAGTTAAGGCGGCATTGTGTCTTTTGTATTTAATTCCCATGCGATTTCTGTGTTTCATCGTCAATGTGAAGGTCCAAGGAATACATTGAACCTGCTGTGGTGTATCGGAAACTAATACTGGTCTCACAGGAAAGGATCAAAACACAGACTCTAAGAAGTCTCACTCTTCTTGCACTTAAGTCGGCATTGTGCCTTCTGTATTTAATTTCGATGTAATTTAAGCGTTTCATCGTCAATGTGTATGTCCAAGGAATACATTGAACCTGCAGTGGTGCATCGGAAACTGATACTGGTCTCACAGGAAAGGATCAACGCCCAAACTCTAAGACGTCTCACTCTCCTTGCACTTCAGGTTGCATTGAGCCTTTTGTATTTAATTCCGATGCGATTTCTGTGTTTCATCGTCAATGTGAAGGTCCAAGGAATACATTGAACCTGCAGTGGTGCATCGGAAACTGATACTGGTCTCACAGGAAAGGATCAACGCCCAAACTCTAAGACGTCTCACTCTTCTTGCACTTCAGGTTGCATTGAGCCTTTTGTATTTAATTCCGATGCGATTTCTGTGTTTCATCGTCAATGTGAAGGTCCAAGGAATACATTGAACCTGCAGTGGTGTATCGGAAACTAATACTGGTCTCACAGGGAATGCTCATGGCACCGACTGTAAGAAGAGTCTCTATTCTTGTACTTAAGGCGGCATTGTGCCTTTCGTATTTAATTCCGATGCGACTTCTGTGTTTCATCGTCAATGTGTATGTCCAAGGAATACATGGAACCTGCAGTGGTGTATCGGAAACTAATACGGGTCTCACAGGGAATGCTCAAAACACCAACTGTAAGATGAGTCCCTATTCTTGTACTTAGGGCGGCATTGTGCCAATCGTATTTCATTCCGATGCGATTTCTGTGTTTCATCGTCAATGTGAAGGTCCAAGGAATACATTGAACCTGCAGTGGTGTGTCGGAAACTAATACTGGTCTCACAGGAAAGGATCAAAGCACAGACTCTAAGAAGTCTCACTCTTCTTGCACTTAAGTCGGCATTGTGCCTTTTGTATTTAATTTCGATGTAACTTCATTGTTTGATCGACAATGTGTATGTCCAAGGAATACATTGAACCTGCAGTGGTGTATCGGAATCTAATACTCGTCTCACAGGAAAGGATCAAACACCGACTGTAAGATGAGTCCCTATTCTTGTACTTAGGGCGGCATTGTGCCATTTGTATTTATTTCCGATGCGATTTCAGTGTTTCATCGTCAATGTGTATGTCCGAGGAATACATTGAACCTGCATTGGTGTATCGGACACTAATACTGGTCTCACAGGGAATGCTCAAAGCACTGACTGTAAGAAGAGTCTCTATTCTTGTACTTAAGGCGGTATTGAGCCTTTTGTATTTATTTCCGATGCGATTTCAGTGTTGTATCGTCAATGTGTATGTCCGAGGAATACATTGAACCTGCAGTGGTGCATCGGAAACTGATACTGGTCTCACAGGAAAGGATCAACGCCCAAACTCTAAGACGTCTCACTCTTCTTGCACTTCAGGTTGCATTGAGCCTTTTGTATTTAATTCCGATGCGATTTCTGTGTTTCATCGTCAATGTGAAGGTCCAAGGAATACATTGAACCTGCAGTGGTGTATCGGAAACTAATACTGGTCTCACAGGGAATGCTCATAGCACCGACTGTAAGAAGAGTCTCTATTCTTGTACTTAAGGCGGCATTGTGCCTTTCGTATTTAATTCCGATGCGACTTCTGTGTTTCATCGTCAATGTGTATGTCCAAGGAATACATGGAACCTGCAGTTGTGTATCGGAAACTAATACGGGTCTCACAGGGAATGCTCAAAACACCAACCGCAAGATGAGTCCCTATTCTTGTACTTAGGGCGGCATTGTGCCAATCGTATTTCATTCCGATGCGATTTCTGTGTTTCATCGTCAATGTGAAGGTCCAAGGAATACATTGAACCTGCAGTGGTGTGTCGGAAACTAATACTGGTCTCACAGGAAAGGATCAAAGCACAGACTCTAAGAAGTCTCACTCTTCTTGCACTTAAGTCGGCATTGTGCCTTTTGTATTTAATTTCGATGTAACTTCATTGTTTGATCGACAATGTGTATGTCCAAGGAATACATTGAACCTGCAGTGGTGTATCGGAATCTAATACTCGTCTCACAGGAAAGGATCAAACACCGACTGTAAGATGAGTCCCTATTCTTGTACTTAGGGCGGCATTGTGCCATTTGGATTTATTTCCGATGCGATTTCAGTGTTTCATCGTCAGTGTGTATGTCCGAGGAATACATTGAACCTGCATTGGTGTATCGGACACTAATACTGGTCTCACAGGGAATGCTCAAAGCACCGACTGTAAGAAGAGTCTCTATTCTTGTACTTAAGGCGGTATTGAGCCTTTTGTATTTATTTCCGATGCGATTTCAGTGTTGTATCGTCAATGTGTATGTCCGAGGAATACATTGAACCTGCAGAGGTGTGTCGGAAACTAATGCTGGTCTCACAGGGAATGCTCAAAGCACCGACTGTTACAAGAGTCTCTATTCTTGTACTTAAGGCGGCAGTGTGACTTTTGTATTTAATTCCGATGCGATTTCCGTGTTTCATCGTCAATGTGTATGTCCAAGGACTACATTGAACCTGCAGTGGTGTATCGGAAACTAATACTGGTCTCACAGGGAATGATCAAAGCACCGACTGTAAGAAGAGTATCTATTCTTGTACTTAAGGCGACATCGTGCATTTTGTATTTAGTTCCGATGCGATTTCTGTGAATCATCGTCAATCTGAAGGTCCAAGGAATACATTGAACCTGCAGTTGTGTATCGGAAACTAATACTGGTCTCACAGGGAATGCTCAAAGAACCGACCGTAAGAAGAGTCTCTCTTCTAGTACATAAGGCGGCATTGTGCCTTTTGTATTTAATTCCGATGCGATTTCTGTGTTTCATCGTCAATGTGTGTGTCCAAGGAATACATTGAACCTGCAGTGGGGTATCGGAAACCAATACTGGTCTCACAGGGAATGCTCAAAGCACCGACTGTAAGAAGAGTCACTATTCTTGTATTTAAGGCGGTAATGTTCTTTTGTATTTAATTCCGATGCGATTTCAGTGTTACATCGTCAATGTGTATGTCCGAGGAATACATTGAACCTGCAGAGGTTAATCGGAAACTAATACTGGTCTCACAGGGAATGCTCAAAGCACCGACTGTAAGAAAAGTCTCTATTCTTGTACTAAGGCGGCATTGTGCCTTTTGTATTTATATCAGATGCGATTTCTGTGTATCATCGTCAATGTGTATGTCCAAGGAATACATTGAACCTGCAGTGGTGTATCGGAAATTAAAACTGGTCTAACAGGGAATGCTCAAAGCACCGACTGTAAGAAGAGTGTCTATTCTTGTACTTAAGGCGGTATTGTGCCTTTTGTATTTATTTCCGATGCGATTTCAGTGTTTCATCGTCAATGTGTATGACCGAGGAATACATTGAACCTGCAGAGGTTAATCGGAAACTAATACTGGTCTCACAGGGAATGCTCAAAGCACCGACTGTAAGAAGAGTCTCTATTCTTGTACTTAAGGCGGCATTGTGTCTTTTGTATTTAATTCCGATGCGATTTCTGTGTTTCGTCGTCAATGTGAGGGTCCACGGAATTCATTGAACCTATAGTGGTCTATCGGAAACTAATACTGGTCTCACAGGAAAGGATCAAAGCACAGACTCTAAGAAGTCTCACTCTTCTTGCACTTAAGTCGGCATTGTGCCTTTTGTATTAATTTCGATGTAACTTCATTGTTTGATCGACAATGTGTATGTCCAAGGAATACATTGAACCTGCAGTGGTGTATCGGAATCTAATACTCGTCTCACAGGAAAGGATCAAAGGTCAGACTCTAAGAAGTCTCACCCTTCTTGCACTTAAGGCGGCATTGTAGCTTTTGTATTTAATTCAGTTGTAATTTCAGTGTTTCATCGTCACTGTGTATGTCCAAGGAATACATTGAACCAGCAGTGGTGTATATGAAACTAATACTGATCTCGCAGGGAAAGCTCAAAGCACCGACTGTAAGAAGAGTCTCTATTCCTGTACTTAAAGCGGCATTGTGCTTTTTGTATTTAATTCCGATGTGATATCTGTTTCATCGTCAATGTGAAGGTCCAAGGAACACATTGACCTGCAGTGGTGTATCGGAAACTAATACTGGTCTCACAGGAAAGGATCAAAGCACAGACTCGAAGAAGTCTCACTCTTCCTGCACTTAAGGCGGCATTGCGCCTTTTGTATTTAATTCCAATGTAATTTCAGTGGTTCATCGTCAAATGGTATGTCCTAGGAATACATTGAACCTGCAGTGGTGTATCGGAAACTAATACTGGTCTCACAGGGAATGCTCAAAGCACCGACTCTAAGAAGAGTCGCTAATCTTGTACTCAAGGCGGCATTGTGCCTTTTGTATTTAATTCCGATGCGATATCTGTGTTTCATCGTCAATGTGAAGGTCCAAGGAATACATTGAACCTGCGGTGGTGTATCGGAAACTAATACTGGTCTCACAGGGAAAGCTCAAAGCACCGCCTGTAAGAAGTGTCTCTATTCTTGTACTTAATGCGGCATTGTGCCTTTTGTATTTAATTCCGATGCCATTTCTCTATTTCATCGTCAATATGAAGGTCCAAGGAATACATTGAACCTGCAGTGGTGTATCGGAAACTAATACTGGTCTCACAGGAAAGGATCACAGCACAGACTCTAAGAAGCCTCACTCCTCTTGCACTTAAGGCGGCATAGTGACTTTTGTATTTAATTCCTATGCGATTCTGTGATTCATCGTCAATGTGAAGGTCCTAGGAATACATTAAACCTGCAGTGGTGTATCGGAAACTAATACTGGTATCACAGGAAACGATCATAGCACAGACTCTAAGAAGTCACACTCTTCTTGCAGTTAAGGCGGCATTGTGCCTTTTGTATTTAATTCCGTTGCGATTTCTGTGTTTCATCGTCAATGTGTATGTCCAAGGAATACATTGAACCTGCAGTGGTGCATCGGAAACTAATACTCGTCTCACAGGAAAGGATCAACGCCCAGACTCTACGACGTCTCACTCTTCTTGCACTTGAGGTTGCATTGAGCCTTTTGTATTTAATTCCGATGCGATTTCTGTGTTTCATCGTCAATGTGAAGGTCCAAGGAATACATTGAACCTGCAGTGGTGTATCGGAAACTAATACTGGTCTCACAGGGAATGCTCAAAGCACCGACTGTAAGAAGAGTCTCTATTCTTGTACTTAAGGCGGCATTGTGCCTTTTGTATTTAATTCCGATGCGACTTCTGTGTTTCATCGTCAATGTGTATGTCCAAGGAATACATTGAACCTGCAGTGGTGTATCGGAAACTAATACGGGTCTCACAGGGAATGCTCAAAACACCGACTGCAAGATGAGTCCCTATTCTTGTACTTAGGGCGGCATTGTGCCATTTGTATTTCATTCCGATGCGATTTCTGTGTTTCATCCTCAATGTGAAGGTCCAAGGAATACATTGACCCTGCAGTGGCGTGTCGGAAACTAATACTGGTCTCACAGGAAAGGATCAAAGCACAGACTCTAAGAAGTCTCACTCTTCTTGCACTTAAGTCTGCATTGTGCCTTTTGTATTTAATTTCGATGTAACTTCATTGTTTGATCGACAATGTGTATGTCCAAGGAATACATTGAACCTGCAGTGGTGTATCGGAATCTAATACTCGTCTCACAGGAAAGGATCAAAACACCGACTGTAAGATGAGTCCCTATTCTTGTACTTAGGACGGCATTGTGCCATTTGTCTTTATTTCCGATGCGATTTCAGTGTTTCATCGTCAATGTGTATGTCCGAGGAATACATTGAACCTGCAGTGGTGTATCGGACACTATTACTGGTCTCACAGGGAATGCTCAAAGCACCGACTGTAAGAAGAGTCCCTATTCTTGTACTTAAGGCGGTATTGAGCCTTTTGTATTTATTTCCGATGCGATTTCAGTGTTGTATCGTCAATGAGTATGTCCGAGGAATACATTGAACCTGCAGAGGTGTGTCGGAAACTAATGCTGGTCTCACAGGGAATGCTCAAAGCATCGACTGTAACAAGAGTCTCTATTCTTGTACTTAAGGCGGCATTGTGACTTTTGTATTTAATTCCGATGCGATTTCTGTGTATCATCGTCAATCTGAAGGTCCAAGGAATACATTGAATTTGCAGTTGTGTATCGGAAACTAATACTGGTCTCACAGGGAATGCTCAAAGAACCGACCGTAAGATGAGTCTCTATTCTTGTACATAAGGCGGCATTGTGCCTTTTGTATTTAATTCCGATGCGATTTCTGTGTTTCATCGTCAATGTGTGTGTCCAAGGAATACATTGAACCTGCATTGGGGTATCGGAAACCAATACTGGTCTCACAGGGAATGCTCAAAGCACCGACTGTAAGAAGAGTCACTATTTTTGTACTTAAGGCGGTATTGTTCCTTTTGTATTTAATTCCGATGCGATTTCAGTGTCTCATCGTCAATGTGTATGTCCGAGGAATACATTGAACCTGCAGAGGTTAATCGGAAACTAATACTGGTGTCACAGGGAATGCACAAAGCACCGACTGTAAGAAGAGTCTCTATTCTTGTACTTAAGGCGGCATTGTGTCTTATGTATTTAATTCCGATGCGATTTCTGTGTTTCATCGCAATGTGAAGGTCCACGGAATTCATTGAACCTATAGTGGTCTATCGGAAACTAATACTGGTCTCACAGGAAAGGATCAAAGCACAGACTCTAAGAAGTCTCACTCTTCTTGCACTTAAGTCGGCATTGTGCCTTTTGTATTTAATTTCGATGTAACTTCATTGTTTGATCGTCAATGTGTATGTTCAAGGAATACATTGAACCTACAGTGGTGTATCGGAATCTAATACTCGTCTCACAGGAAAGGATCAAAGGTCAGACTCTAAGAAGTCTCACTCTTCTTGCACTTAATGCGGCATTGTAGCTTTTGTATTTAATTCCGTTGTAATTTCAGTGTTTCATCGTCAATGTGTATGTCCAAGGAATACATTGAACCAGCAGTGGTGTATCGGAAACTAATACTGGTCTTACAGGGAAAGCTCAAAGCACCGCCTGTAAGAAGTGTCTCTATTCTTGTACTTAATGCGGCATTGTGCCTTTTGTATTTAATTCCGATGCCATTTCTGTATTTCATCGTCAATATGAAGGTCCAAGGAATACATTGAACCTGCAGTGGTGTATCGGAAACTAATACTGGTCTCACAGGAAAGGGTCACAGCACAGACTCTAAGAAGCCTCACTCTTCTTGCACTTAAGGAGGCATAGTGACTTTTGTATTTAATTCCGATGCGATTCTGTGATTCATCGTCAATGTGAAGGTTCAAGGAATACATTGAACCTGCAGTGGTGTATCGGAAACTAATACTGGTCTCACAGGAAAGGGTAACAGCACAGACTCTAAGAAGCCTCACTCTTCTTGCACTTAAGGCGGCATAGTGACTTTTGTATTTAATTCCGATGCGATTCTGTGATTCATCGTCAATGTGAAGGTCCAAAGAATACATTGAACCTGCAGTGGTGTATCGGAAACTAATACTGGTCTCAAAGGAAAGGATCAAAACACAGACTCTAAGAAGTCACACTCTTCTTGCACTTAAGTCGGCATTGTGCCTTTTGTATTTAATTCCGTTGCGATATCTGTGTTTCATGGTCAATGTGAATGTCCAAGGAATTCATTGAACCAGCAGTGGTGTATCGGAAACTAATACTGGTCTCACAGGAAAGGATCAAAGCACAGACTCTAAGAAGTCTCACTCCTCTTGCACTTAAGGCGGCATTGTGTCTTTTGTATTTAATTCCCATGCGATTACTGTGTTTCATCGTCAATGTGAAGGTCCAAGGAATACATTGAACCTGCTGTGGTGTATCGGAAACTAATACTGGTCTCACAGGAAAGGATCAAAACACGGACTCTAAGAAGTCTCACTCTTCTTGCACTTAAGTCGGCATTGTGCCTTTTGTATTTAATTTCGATGTAATTTCAGTGTTTCATCGTCAATGTGTATGTCCAGGGAATACATTGAACCTGCAGTGGTGTATTGGAAACTAATACTGGTCTCACAGGAAAGGATCAAAGCACAGACTCTAAGACGTCTCACTCTTCTTACACTTAAGGTTGCATTGAGCCTTTTGTATTTAATTCCGATGCGATTTCTGTGCTTCATCGTCAATGTGAAGGTACAAGGAATACATTGAACCTGGAGTGGTGTATCGGAAACTAATACTGGTGTCACAGGAAAGGATCAAAGCACAGACTCTAAGAAGTCTCACTCTTCTTGCACTTAAGTCGGCATTGTGCCTTTTGTATTCAATTTCGATGTAACTTCATTGTTTGATCGACAATGTGTATGTCCAAGGAATACATTGAACCTGCAGTGGTGTATCGGAATCTAATACTCGTCTCACAGGAAAGGGTCAAAGGACAGACGCTAAGAAGTCTCACTCTTCTTGCACTTAAGTCGGCATTGTGGCTTTTGTTTTTAATTCCGATGTAATTTCAGTGTTTCATCGTCGATGTGTATGTCCAAGGAATACATTGAACCAGCAGTGGTGTATCGGAAATTAATACAGATCTCGCAGGGAACGCTCAAAGCACCGACTGTAAGAAGAGTCTCTATTCTTGTACTTAAAGCGGCATTGTGGCTTTTGTATTTAATTCCGATGTGATATCTGTTTCATCGTCAATGAGAAGGTCAAAGGAACACATTGAACCTGCAGTGGTATATCGGAAACTAATACTGGTCTCACAGGAAAGGATCAAAGCACAGACTCTAAGAAGTCTCACTCCTCTTGCACTTAAGGCGGCATTGTGTCTTTTGTATTTAATTCCCATGCGATTTCTGTGTTTCATCGTCAATGTGAAGGTCCAAGGAATACATTGAACCTGCTGTGGTGTATCGGAAACTAATACTGGTCTCACAGGAAAGGATCAAAACACAGACTCTAAGAAGTCTCACTCTTCTTGCACTTAAGTCGGCATTGTGCCATTTGTATTTAATTTCGATGTAATTTCAGTGTTTCATCGTCAATGTGTATGTCCAGGGAATACATTGAGCCTGCAGTGGTGTATCGGAAACTAATACTGGTCTCACAGGGAATGCTCAAAGCACCGACTCTAAGAAGAGTCCCTAATCTTGTACTTAAGGCTGCATTGTGCCTTTTGTATTTAATTCCGTTGCGATATCTGTGTTTCATCTTCAATGTGAATGTCCAAGGAATTCATTGAACCTGAAGTGGTGTATCGGAAACTAATACTGGTCTCAAAGGAAAGGATCAAAGCACAGACTCTAAGAAGTCTCACTCTTCTTGCACTTAAGACGGCATTGTGTCTTTTGTATTTAATTCCCATGCGATTTCTGTGTTTCATCGTCAATGTGAAGGTCCAAGGAATACATTGAACCAGCAGTGGTGTATCGGAAACTAATACTGGTCTCACAGGGAATGCCCAAAACACCGACAGTAAGAAGAGTTTCTATTCTTGTACTTAAGGCAGCATTGTGCCTTTTGTATTTAATTCCGATCCGATTTCTGTGTTTCATCGTCAATGTGAAGGTCCAAGGTTTACAATGAACTTGCTGTGGGCTATCGGAAACTAATCCTGGTCTCACAGGAAAGGATCAAAGCACAGACTGTAAGAAGAGTCTCTTTTCTTGAACTTAAGGCGGCATTGTGCCTTTTATATTTAAATCCGATGCGATTTCTGTGTTTCATCGTTAATGTGAAGGTCCAAGGAATAAATTGATCCTGCAGTGGTGTATCGGAAACTAATACTGGCCTCACAGGGAATGCTCATGGCACCGACTGTAAGAAGAGTCTCTATTCTTGTACTTAAGACAGCATTGTGCCTTTTGTATTTAATTCCGATGGGATTTCTGTGTTTCATCGTCGATGTGAAGGTCCAAGGAATACATTGAACCTGCAGTGGTGTATCAGAAACTAATACTGGTCTCACAGGGAATGCTGAAAGCACCGACTGAAAGAAGAGTCTCTATTCCTGTACTTAGGGCGGTATTGCGCCTTTTGTATTTAATTCCGATGCGATTTCTGTGTTTCATCGTCAATGTGAAGGTCCAAGAAATAGATTGAACCTGCAGTGGTGTATTGGAAACTAATACTGGTCTCACAGGGAATGCTCAAAGCACCGACAGTAAGAAGAGTCGCAATTCTTGTACTTAAGGCGGCATTGTGCCTTTGGTATTTAACTCCGATGCGATTTCTGTGTTTCATCGTCAATGTGAAGGTTCAAGGAATACATTGAACCTGCAGTGGTGTATCAGAAACTAATACTGGTCTCACAGGGAATGCTCAAAGCACCGACTGTGAGAAGAGTCTCTATTCTTGTACTTAAGGCGGCATTGCGCCTTTTGTAATTATTTCCGATGCGATTTCTGTGTTTCATCGTCAATGTGAAGGTCCAAGGAATACATTGAACCTGCAGTGGTGTTTCGGAAACTAATACTGGTCTCACAGGGAAAGCTCAAAGCACCGACTGTAAGAAGAGTCTCTATTCTTGTACTTAAGACGGCATAGTGCCTTTTGAATTTCATTTCGATGCGATTTCTGTGTTTCATCGTCAATGTGAAGGTCCAAGGAATACATTGAACCTGCAGTGGTGAATCGGAAACTAATACTAGTCTCACAGGGCATGCTCCAAACACCGACTGAAGGAAGAGTTTCTATTCTTGTACTTAATGCGACATTGTGCCATTTGTATTTAATTCCGATGCGATTTCTGTGTTTAATCGTCAATGTGAAGGTCCACGGAATGCATTGAACGTGCAGTGGCGTATCGGAAACTAATACTGGTCTCACAGAAAAGGATCATATCACAGACTCTAAGAAATCTCACTCTTTGTGCACTTAAGGCGGCATTGTGCCTTTTGCATTTAATTCCGATGCGATTTCTGTGTTTAATCGTCAATGTGAAGGTCCACGGAATACATTGAACCTGCAGTGGTGTATCGGAAACTAATACTGGTCTCACAGGAAAGGATCAAAGCACAGACTCTAAGACGTCTCACTCTTCTTACACTTAAGGTTGCATTCAGCCTTTTGTATTTAATTCCGATGCGATTTCTGTGTTTCATCGTCAATGTGAAGGTCCAAGGAATACATTGAACCTGGAGTGGTGTATCGGAAACTAATACTGGTGTCACAGGAAAGGATCAAAGCACAGACTCTAAGACGTCTGACTCTTCTTGCACTTAAAGTTGCAATGAGCTTTTTTATTTAATTCCGATGCGATTTCTGTGTTTCATCGTCAATGTGTATGTCCAAGGAGTACATTGAACCTGCAGTGGGGTATCGGAAACTAATACTGGTCTCACAGGAAATGCTCAAAGCACCGACTGTAAGAAGAGTCACTATTCTTGAACTTAAGGCGGTATTGTTCCCTTTGTATTTAATTCCGATGAGATTTCAGTGTTTCATCGTCAATGTGTATGTCCGAGGAATACATTGAACCTGCAGGGGTTAATCGGAAACTAATACTGGTCTCACAGGGAATGCTCAATGCACCGACTGTAAGAAGAGTCTCTATTCTTGTACTACGGCGACATTGTGCCTTTTGTACTTAATTCCGATGCGATTTCTGTGTATCATCGTCAATGTGTATGTCCAAGGAATACATTGAACCTGCAGTGGTGTATCGGAAACTAATACTGGTCTCACAGGGAACGCTCAAAGCACCGACTGTAAGAAGAGTCTCTATTCTTGTACTTAAGGCGGTATAGTGCCTTTTGCATTTATTTCCGATGCGATTTCAGTGTTTCATCGTCAATGTGTATGTCCGAGGAATACATTGAACCTGCAGAGGTTAATCGGAAACTAATACTGGTCTCACAGATAAGGATCATATCACAGACTCTAAGTAATCTCACTCTTCGGGCACTTAAGGCGGCATTGTGCCTTTCGCATTTAATTCCAATGCGATTTCTGTGTTTAATCGTCAATGTGAAGGTCCACGGAATACATTGAACATGCAGTGGTGTATCGGAAACTAATACTGGTCTCACAGAAAAGGATCATATCACAGACTCTAAGAAATCTCACTCTTCGTGCACTTAAGGCGGCATTGTGCCTTTTGCATTTAATTCCGATGCGATTTCTGTGTTTAATCGTCAATGTGAAGGTCCACGGAATACATTGAACCTGCAGTGGTGTATCGGAAACTAATACTGGTCTCACAGGAAAGGAACAAAGCACAGACTCTAGGATGTCTCACTCTTCTTACACTTAAGGTTGCATTCAGCCTTTTGTATTTAATTCCGATGCGATTTCTGTGTTTCATCGTCAATGTGAAGGTCCAAGGAATACATTGAACCAGGAGTGGTGTATCGGAAACTAATACTGGTGTCACAGGAAAGGATCAAACACAGCCTCTAAGACGTCTGACTCTTCTTGCACTTAAAGTTGCAATGAGCTTTTTTATTTAATTCCGATGCGATCTCTGTGTTTCATCGTCAATGTGTATGTCCAAGGAATACATTGAACCTGCAGTGGGGTATCGGAAACTAATACTGGTCTCACAGGGAATGCTCAAAGCAACGACTGTAAGAAGAGTCACTATTCTTGAACTTAAGGCGGTATTGTTCCTTTTGTATTTAATTCCGATGAGATTTCAGTGTTTCATCGTTAATGTGTATGTCCGAGGAATACATTGAACCTGCAGAGGTTAATCGGAAACTAATACTGGTCTCACAGGGAATGCTCAATGCACCGACTGTAAGAAGAGTCTCTATTCTTGTACTAAGGCGACATTGTGCCTTTTGTATTTAATTCCGATGCGATTTCTGTGTATCATCGTCAATGTGTATGTCCAAGGAATACATTGAACCTGGAGTGGTGTATCGGAAACTAATACTGGTCTCACAGGGAATGCTCAAAGCACCGACTGTAAGAAGAGTCTCTATTCTTGTACTTAAGGCGGTATTGTGCCTTTTGCATTTATTTCCGATGCGATTTCAGTGTTTCATCGTCAATGTGTATGTCCGAGGAATACATTGAAGCTGCAGAGGTTAATCGGAAACTAATACTGGTCCCACAGGGAATGCTCAAAGCACCGACTGTAAGAAGAGTCTCTATTCCTGTACTTAAGGCGGCATTGTGACTTTTGTATTTAATTCCGATGCGATTTCTGTGTTTCATCGTCAATGTGAAGGTCCAAGGAATACATTGAACATGCAGTGGTGTATCGGACACTAATACTGGTCTCAAAGGAAAGGATCAAAGCACAGACTCTAAGAAGTCACACTCTTCTTGCACTTAAGGCGGCATTGTGCCTTTTGTATTTAATTCCGTTGCGATATCTGTGTTTCATCTTCAATGTGAATGTCCAAGGAATTCATTGAACCTGAAGTGGTGTATCGGAAACTAATACTGGTCTCACAGGAAAGGATCAAAGCACAGACTCTAATAAGTCTCACTCTTCTTGCACTTAAGGCGGCATTGTGTCTTTTGTATTTAATTCCCATGCGATTTCTGTGTTTCATCGTCAATGTGAAGGTCCAAGGAATACATTGAACCTGCTGTGGTGTATCGGAAACTAATACTGGTCTTACAGGAAAGGATCAAAACACAGACTCTAAGAAGTCTCACTCTTCTTGCACTTAAGTCGGCATTGTTCCTTTTGTATTTAATTTCGGTGTAATTTAAGTGTTTCATCGTCAATGTGTATGTCCAAGAAATACATTGAACCTGCAATGGTGTATCGGAAACTAATACTGGTCTCACAGGAAAGGATCAAATGACAGACTCTAAGAAGTCTCACTCTTCTTGCACTTAAGGCGGCATTGTGGCTATTGTTTTTAATTCCGATGTAATTTGAGTGTTTCATCGTCAATGTGTATGTCCAAGGAATACATTGAACCAGCAGTGGTGTATCGGAAACTAATACTGGTCTCACAGGGAACGCTCAAAGCACCGACTGTAAGAATAGTCTCTATTGTTGTACTTAAAGCGGCATTGTGGCTTTCGTATTTAATTCTGATGTGATATATGTGTTTCATCGGCAATGTGAGGTCCAAGGAACACATTGAACCAGCAGTGGTCTATCGGAAACAAATACTGGTCTCACAGGAAAAGATCAAAGCACAGACTCGAAGAAGTCTCACTCTTCCTGCACTTAAGGCGGCATTGCGCCTTTTGTATTTAATTCCAATGTAATTTCAGTGGTTCATTGTCAATGTGTATGTCCAAGGAATACATTGAACAAGCAGAGGTGTATCGGAAACTAATACTGGTCTCACAGGGAATGCTCAAAGCACCGACTGTAAGAAGAGTCTCTATTCTTGTACTTAAGGCGGCATTGTGCCTTTTGTATTTAATTCCGATGCGATTTCTGTGTGTCATCGTCAATCTGAAGGTCCAAGGAATACATTGAACCTGCAGTGGAGTATCGGAAACTAATACTGGTCTCGCAGGGAATGCTCAAAGCACCGACTGTAAGAAGAGTCTCTATTCTTGTACCTAAGGTGGCATTGTGCCTGTTGTATTTAATTCCGGTGTAATTTCAGAGTTTCATCATCAATGTGTATGTCCAAGGAATACATTGACCCAGCAGTGGTGTATCGGAAACTAATACCGGTCTCACAGGGAACGCTCAAAGCACCGACTGTAAGAAGAGTCTCTATTCTTGTACTTAAGGCGGCATTGTGAATTTTGTATTTAATTCCGATGCGATTTCTGTGTTTCATCGTCATTGTGAAGGCCCAAGGAATACATTGAAATTGCAGTGGTGTATCGGAAACTAATACCGGCCTCACAGGAAAGGATCAAAGCACTGACTCCAAGAAGTCTAACTCTTCTTGCACTTAAGGCGGCATTATGCTTTTTGTATTTAATTCCGATGCGATTTCTGTGTTTCATCGTCAATGTGAAGGTCCTAGGAATACATTAAACCGGTAGTGGTGTATCGGAAACTAATACTGGTCTCACAGGAAACGATCATAGCACAGACTCTAAGAAGTCACACGCTTCTTGCACTTATGCGGCATTGTGCCTTTTGTATTTAATTCCGTTGCGATTTCTGTGTTTCATCGTCAATGTGCATGTCCAAGGAATACATTGAACCTGCAGTGCTGCATCGGAAACTTATACTGGTCTCACAGGTAATGCTCAAAGCACCGACTGTAAGAACAGTCTCTAATCTTGTACTTAAAGCGGCATTGCGCCTCTTGTATTTAATTCCGATGCGATTTCTGTGTTTCATCGTCCATGTGCAGGTCCAAGGAATACATTGAACCTGCAGTGGTGTATCGGAAACTAATACTGGTCTCATAGGGAATGCTCATAGCACCGACTGTAAGAAGAGTCTCTATTCTTGTACTTAAGGCGGCATTGTGCCTTTTGTATTTAATTCCGATGCGACTTCTGTGTTTCATCGTCAATGTGTATGTCCAAGGAATACATTGAACCTGCAGTGGTGTATCGGAAACTAATACGGGTCTCACATGGAATGCTCAAAACCCCGACTGTAAGATGAGTCCCTATTCTTGTACTTAGGGCGGCATTGTGCCATTTGTATTTCATTCCGATGCGATTTCTGTGTTTCATCGTCAATGTGAAGGTCCAAGGAATGCATTGAACCTGCAGTGGTGTTTCGGAAACTAATACTGGTCTCACTGGAAAGGATCAAAGCACAGACTCTAAGATGTCTCACTCTTCTTGCACTTAAGTCGGCATTGTGCCTTTTGTATTTAATTTCGATGTAACTTCATTGTTTGATCGACAATGTGTATGTCCAAGGAATAAATTGAACCTGCAGTGGTGTATCGGAAACTAATACTGGTCTCACAGGGAATGCTCAAAGCACCGACTGTAAGAAGAGTCTCTATTCTTGTACTAAGGCGGCATTGTGCCTTTTGTATTTATATCAGATGCGACTTCTGTGTATCATCGTCAATGTGTATGTCCAAGGAATACATTGAACCTGCAGTGGTGTATCGGAAACTAATACTGGTCTAACAGGGAATGCTCAAAGCACCGACTGTAAGAAGAGTCTCTATTCTTGTACTTAAGGCGGTATTATGCCTTTTGTATTTATTTCCGATGCGATTTCAGTGTTTCATCGTCAATGTGTATGTCCGAGGAATACATTGAACCTGCAGAGGTTAATCGGAAACTAATACTGGTCTCACAAGGAATGCTCAAAGTACCGACTGTAAGAAGAGTCTCTATTCTTGTACTTAAGGCGGCATTGTGTCTTTTGTACTTAATTCCGATGCGATTTCTGTGTTTCATCGTCAATGTGAGGGTCCACGGAATTCATTGAACCTATAGTGGTCTATCGGAAACTAATACTGGTCTCACAGGAAAGGATCAAAGCACAGACTCTAAGAAGTCTCACTCTTCTTGCACTTAAGTCGGCATTTTGCCTTTTGTATTTAATTTCGATGTAACTTCATTGATTGATCGACAATGTGTATGTCCAAGGAATACATTGAACCTGCAGTGGTGTATCGGAATCTAATACTCGTCTCACAGGAAAGGATCAAAGGTCAGACTCTAAGAAGTCTCACTCTTCTTGCACTTAAGGCGGCATTGTAGCTTTTGTATTTAATTCCGTTGTAATTTCAGTGTTTCATCGTCAATGTGTATGTCCAAGGAATACATTGAACCAGCAGTGGTGTATCGGAAACTAATACTGATCTCGCAGGGAACGCTCAAAGCACCGACTGTAAGAAGAGTCTCTATTCTTGTACTTAAAGCGGCATTGTGCCTTTTGTATTTAATTCCGATGTGATATCTGTTTCATCGTCAATGTGAAGGTCCAAGGAACACATTGACCTGCAGTGGTGTATCGGAAACTAATACTGGTCTCACAGGAAAGGATCAAAGCACAGACTCGAAGAAGTCTCACTCTTCCTGCACTTAAGGCGGCATTGCGCCTTTTGTATTTAATTCCAATGTAATTTCAGTGGTTCATCGTCAAATGTTATGTCCTAGGAATACATTGAACCTGCAGTGGTGTATCGGAAACTAATACTGGTCTCACAGGGAATGCTCAAAGCACCGACTCTAAGAAGAGTCGCTAATCTTGGCTTAAGGCGGCATTGTGCCTTTTGTATGTAATTCCGATGCGATATCTGTTTTTCATCGTCAATGTGAAGGTCCAAGGAATACATTGAACCTGCGGTGGTGTATCGGAAACTAATACTGGTCTCACAGGGAAAGCTCAAAGCACCGCCTGTAAGAAGTGTCTCTATTCTTGTACTTAATGCGGCATTGTGCCTTTTGTATTTAATTCCGATGCCATTTCTGTATTTCATTGTCAATATGAAGGACCAAGGAATACATTGAACCTGCAGTGGTGTATCGGAAACTAATACTGGTCTCACAGGAAAGGATCACAGCACAGACTTTAAGAAGCCTCACTCTTCTTGCACTTAAGGCGGCATAGTGACTTTTGTATTTAATTCCGATGCGATTCTGTGATTCATCGTCAATGTGAAGGTCCTGGGAATACATTAAACCTGCAGTGGTGTATCGGAAACTAATACTGGTCTCACAGGAAACGATCATAGCACAGACTCTAAGAAGTCACACTCTTCATGCACTTAAGGCGGCATTGTGCCTTTTGTATTTAATTCCGTTGCGATTTCTTTGTTTCATCGTCAATGTGTATGTCCAAGGAATACATTGAACCTGCAGTGGTGCATCGGAAACTAATACTGGTCTCACAGGAAAGGGTCAGCGCCCACACTATAAGACGTCTCACTCTTCTTGCACTTCAGGTTGCATTGAGCCTTTTGTATTTAATTCCGATGCGATTTCTGTGTTTCATCGTCAAAGTGAAGGTCCAAGGAATACATTGAACCTGCAGTGGTGTATCGGAAACTAATACTGGTCTCACAGGGAATGCTCAAAGCACCGACTGTAAGAAGAGTCTCTATTCTTGTACTTATGGCGGCATTGTGCCTTTTGTATTTAATTCCAATGCGACTTCTGTGTTTCATCGTCAATGTGTATGTCCAAGGAATACATTGAACCTGCAGTGGTGTATCGGAAACTAATACGGGACTCACAGGGAATGCTCAAAACACCGACTGTAAGATGAGTCCCTATTCTTGTACTTAGGGCGGCATTGTGCCACTTGTATTTCATTCCGATGCGATTTCTGTGTTTCATCGTCAATGTGAAGGTCCAAGGAATACATTGAACCTGCAGTGGTGTGTTGGAAACTAATACTGGTCTCACAGGAAAGGAGCAAAGCACAGACTCTAAGAAGTCTCACTCTTCTTGCACTTAAGTCGGCATTGTGCCATTTGTGTTTAATTTCGATGTAACTTCATTGTTTGATCGACTATGTGTATGTCCAAGGAATACATTGAACCTGCAGTGGTGTATCGGAATCTAATACTCGTCTCACAGGAAAGGATCAAAACACCGACTGTAAGATGAGTCCCTATTCTTGTACTTAGGGCGGCATTGTGCCATTTGTATTTATTTCCGATGCGATTTCAGTGTTTCATCGTCAATGTGTATGTCCGAGGAATACATTGAACCTGCAGTGGTGTATCGGACACTAATACTGGTCTCACAGGGATTGCTCAAGGCACCGACTGTAAGAAGAGTCTCTATTCTTGTACTTAAGGCGGTATTGAGCCTTTTGTATTTATTTCCGATGCGATTTCAGTGTTGTATCGTCAATGTGTATGTCCGAGGAATACATTGAACCTGCAGAGGTGTGTCGGAAACTAATGCTGGTCTCACAGGGAATGCTCAAAGCACCGACTTTAACAAGAGTCTCTATTCTTGTACTTAAGGCGGCATTGTGACTTTTGTATTTAATTCCGATGCGATTTCTGTGTATCATCGTCAATCTGAAGGTCCAAGGAATACATTGAACCTGCAGTTGTGTATCGGAAACTAATACTGGTCTCATAGGGAATGCTCAAAGAACCGACCGTAAGAAGAGTCTCTATTCTTGTACATAAGGCGGCATTGTGCCTTTTGTATTTAATTCCGATGCGATTTCTGTGTTTCCTCATCAATGTGTGTGTCCAAGTAATACATTGAACCTGCAGTGGAGTATCGGAATTCAATACTGGTCTCACAGGGAATGCTCAGAGCACCGACTGTAAGAAGAGTCACTATTCTTGTACTTAAGGCGGTATTGTTCCTTTTGTATTTAATTCCGATGCGATTTCAGTGTTTCATCGTCAATGTGTATGTCCGAGGAATACATTGAACCTGCAGAGGTTAATCGGAAACTAATACTGGTCTCACAGGGAATGCTCAAAGCACCGACTGTAAGAAGAGTCTGTATTCTTGTACTAAGGCGGCATTGTGCCTTTTTTATTTATATCAGATGCGATTTCTGTGTATCATCGTCAATGTGTATGTCCAAGGAATACATTGAACCTGCAGTGGTGTATCGGAAACTAATACTGGTCTAACAGGGAATGCTCAAATCACCGACTGTAGGAAGAGTCTCTATTCTTGTACTTAAGGCGGTATTGTGCCTTTTGTATTCATTTCCGATGCGATTTCAGTGTTTCATCGTCAATGTGTATGTCCGAGGAATACATTGAACCTGCAGAGGTTAATCGGAAACTAATACTGGTCTCACAGGGAATGCTCAAAGCACCGACTGTAAGAAGGGTCTCTATTCTTGTACTTAAGGCGGCATTGTTTCTTTTGTATTTAATTCCGATGCGATTTCTGTGTTTCATCGTCAATGTGAAGGTCCACGGAATTCATTTAACCTATAGTGGTCTATCGGAAACTAATACTGGTCTCACAGGAAAGGATCAAAGCACAGACTCTAAGAAGTCTCACTCTTCTTGCACTTAAGTCGGCATTGTGCCTTTTGTATTTAATTTCGATGTAACTTCATTGTTTGATCGACAATGTGTATGTCCAAGGAATACATTGAACCTTCAGTGGTGTATCGGAATCAAATACTCGTCTCACAGGAAAGGATCAAAGGTCAGACTCTAAGAAGTCTCACTCTTCTTGCACTTAATGCGGCATTGTAGCTTTTGTATTTAATTCCGTTGTAATTTCAGTGTTTCATCGTCAATGTGTATGTCCAAGGAATACATTGAACCAGCAGTGGTGTATCGGAAACTAATACTGATCTCGCAGGGAACGCTCAAAGCACCGACTGTAAGAAGAGTCTCTATTCTTGTACTTAAAGCGGCATTGTGCCTTTTGTATTTAATTCCGATGTGATATCTGTTTCATCGACAATGTGAAGGTCCAAGGAACACATTGAACCTGCAGTGGTGTATCGGAAACTAATACTGGTCTCACAGGAAAGGATCAAAGCACAGACTCCAAGAAGTCTCACTCTTCCTGCACTTAAGGCGGCATTGCGCCTTTTGTATTTAATTCCAATGTAATTTCTGTGGTTCATCGTCAAATGGTATGTCGTAGGAATACATTGAACCTGCAGTGGTGTATCGGAAACTAATACTGGTCTCACAGGGAAAGCTCAAAGCACCGCCTGTAAGAAGTGTCTCTATTCTTGTACTTAATGCGGCATTGTGCCTTTTGTATTTAATTCCGATGCCATTTCTGTATTTCATCGTCAATATGAAGGTCCAAGGAATACATTGAACCTGCAGTGGTGTATCGGAAACTAATACTGGTCTCACAGGAAAGGGTCACAGCACAGACTCTAAGAAGTCTCACTCCTCTTGCACTTATGGCGGCATTGTGTCTTTTGTATTTAATTCCCATGCGATTTCTGTGTTTCATCGTCAATGTGAAGGTCCATGGAATACATTGAACCTGCTGTGGTGTATCGGAAACTAATACTGGTCTCACAGGAAAGGATCAAAACACAGACTCTAAGAAGTCTCACTCTTCTTGCACTTAAGGCGGCATTGTGCCTTTTGTATTTAATTAAGTTGCTATATCTGTGTTTCATCGTCAATGTGAAGGTCCAAGGAATACATTGAACCTGGAGTGGTGTATCGGAAACTAATACTGGTGTCACAGGAAAGGATCAAAGCACAGACTCTAAGACGTCTGACTCTTCTTGCACTTAAAGTTGCAATGAGCTTTTTTATGTAATTCCGATGCGATTTCTGTGTTTCATCGTCAATGTGTATGTCCAAGGAATACATTGAACCTGCAGTGGTGTATCGGAAACTAATACTGGTCTCACAGGAAAGGATCAAAAGACAGACTCTATTAAGTCTCACTCTTTTTGCACTTAAAGCGGCATTGTGGCTTTTGTATTTAATTCCGATATAATTTGAGTGTTTCATCGTCAATGTGTATGTCCAAGGAATACATTGAACCAGCAGTGGTGTATCGGAAACTAATATTAGTCTCACAGGGAACGCTCAAAGCACCGACTGTAAGAAGAGTCTCTATTCTTGTACTTAAGCCGGCATTGTGAATTTTGTATTTAATTCCGATGCTATTTCTGTGCTTCATCGTCATTGTGAAGGTCCAAGGAATACATAGAAATTGCAGTGGTGTATCGGAAACTAATACCGGTCTCACAGAAAAGGATCAAAGCACTGACTCCAAGAAGTCTCACTCTTCTTGCACTTAAGGCTGCATTGTGCCTTTTGTATTTAATTCCGATGCGATTTCTGTGTTTCATCGTCAATGTGAAGGTCCAAGGAATACATTGAACCTGCAGTGGTGTATCGGAAACTAATACTGGTCTCACAGGAAAGGGTCACAGCACAGACTCTAAGAAGTCTCACTCCTCTTGCACTTAAGGCGGCATTGTGTCTTTTGTATTTAATTCCCATGCGATTTCTGTGTTTCATCGTCAATGTGTATGTCCAAGGAATACATTGAACCTGCAGTGGTGCATCGGAAACTAATACTGGTCTCACAGGAAAGGATCAACGCCCAGACTCTAAGACGTCTCACTCTTCTTGCACTTCAGGTTGCATTGAGCCTTTTGTATTTAATTCCGATGCGATTTCTGTGTTTCATCGTCAATGTGATGGTCCAAGGAATACATTGAACTTGCAGTGGTGTATCGGAAACTAATACTGGTCTCACAGGGAATGCTCAAAGCACCGACTGTAAGAAGAGTCTCTATTCTTGTACTTAAGGCGGTATTGTGCCTTTTGTATTCATTTCCGATGCGATTTCAGTGTTTCATCGTCAATGTGTATGTCCGAGGAATACATTGAACCTGCAGAGGTTAATCGGAAACTAATACTGGTCTCACAGGGAATGCTCAAAGCACCGACTGTAAGAAGGGTCTCTATTCTTGTACTTAAGGCGGCATTGTTTCTTTTGTATTTAATTCCGATGCGATTTCTGTGTTTCATCGTCAATGTGAAGGTCCACGGAATTCATTTAACCTATAGTGGTCTATCGGAAACTAATACTGGTCTCACAGGAAAGGATCAAAGCACAGACTCTAAGAATTCTCACTCTTCTTGCACTTAAGTCGGCATTGTGCCTTTTGTATTTAATTTCGATGTAACTTCATTGTTTGATCGACAATGTGTATGTCCAAGGAATACATTGAACCTTCAGTGGTGTATCGGAATCAAATACTCGTCTCACAGGAAAGGATCAAAGGTCAGACTCTAAGAAGTCTCACTCTTCTTGCACTTAATGCGGCATTGTAGCTTTTGTATTTAATTCCGTTATAATTTCAGTGTTTCATCGTCAATGTGTATGTCCAAGGAATACATTGAACCAGCAGTGGTGTATCGGAAACTAATACTGATCTCGCAGGGAACGCTCAAAGCACCGACTGTAAGAAGAGTCTCTATTCTTGTACTTAAAGCGGCATTGTGCCTTTTGTATTTAATTCCGATGTGATATCTGTTTCATCGACAATGTGAAGGTCCAAGGAACACATTGAACCTGCAGTGGTGTATCGGAAACTAATACTGGTCTCACAGGAAAGGATCAAAGCACAGACTCCAAGAAGTCTCACTCTTCCTGCACTTAAGGCGGTATTGCGCCTTTTGTATTTAATTCCAATGTAATTTCTGTGGTTCATCGTCAAATGGTATGTCGTAGGAATACATTGAACCTGCAGTGGTGTATCGGAAACTAATACTGGTCTCACAGGGAAAGCTCAAAGCACCGCCTGTAAGAAGTGTCTCTATTCTTGTACTTAATGCGGCATTGTGCCTTTTGTATTTAATTCCGATGCCATTTCTGTATTTCATCGTCAATATGAAGGTCCAAGGAATACATTGAACCTGCAGTGGTGTATCGGAAACTAATACTGGTCTCACAGGAAAGGGTCACAGCACAGACTCTAAGAAGTCTCACTCCTCTTGCACTTAAGGCGGCATTGTGTCTTTTGTATTTAATTCCCATGCGATTTCTGTGTTTCATCGTCAATGTGAAGGTCCATGGAATACATTGAACCTGCTGCGGTGTATCGGAAACTAATACTGGTCTCACAGGAAAGGATCAAAACACAGACTCTAAGATGTCTCACTCTTCTTGCACTTAAGGCGGCATTGTGCCTTTTGTATTTAATTAAGTTGCTATATCTGTGTTTCATCGTCAATGTGAAGGTCCAAGGAATACATTGAACGTGGAGTGGTGTATCGGAAACTAATACTGGTGTCACAGGAAAGGATCAAAGCACAGACTCTAAGATGTCTGACTCTTCTTGCACTTAAAGTTGCAATGAGCTTTTTTATGTAATTCCGATGCGATTTCTGTGTTTCATCGTCAATGTGTATGTCCAAGGAATACATTGAACCTGCAGTGGTGTATCGGAAACTAATACTGGTCTCACAGGAAAGGATCAAAAGACGACTCTATTAAGTCTCACTCTTTTTGCACTTAAGGCGGCATTGTGGCTTTTGTATTTAATTCCGATATAATTTGAGTGTTTCATCGTCAATGTGTATGTCCAAGGAATACATTGAACCAGCAGTGGTGTATCGGAAACTAATACTAGTCTCACAGGGAACGCTCAAAGCACCGACTGTAAGAAGAGTCTCTATTCTTGTACTTAAGCCGGCATTGTGAATTTTGTATTTAATTCCGATGCTATTTCTGTGCTTCATCGTCATTGTGAAGGTCCAAGGAATACATTGAAATTGCAGTGGTGTATCGGAAACTAATACCGGTCTCACAGAAAAGGATCAAAGCACTGACTCCAAGAAGTCTCACTCTTCTTGCACTTAAGGCTGCATTGTGCCTTTTGTATTTAATTCCGATGCGATTTCTGTGTTTCATCGTCAATGTGAAGGTCCAGGGAATACATTAAACCTGCAGTGGTGTATCGGAAACTAATACTGGTCTCACAGGAAACGATCAAAGCACAGACTCTAAGAAGTCACACTCTTCTTGCACCTAAGGCGGCATTGTGCCTTTTGTATTTAATTCCGTTGCGATTTCTGTGTTTCATCGTCAATGTGTATGTCCAAGGAATACATTGAACCTGCAGTGGTGCATCGGAAACTAATACTGGTCTCACAGGAAAGGATCAACGCCCAGACTCTAAGACGTCTCACTCTTCTTGCACTTCAGGTTGCATTGAGCCTTTTGTATTTAATGCCGATGCGATTTCTGTGTTTCATCGTCAATGTGATGGTCCAAGGAATACATTGAACTTGCAGTGGTGTATCGGAAACTAATACTGGTCTCACAGGGAATGCTCAAAGCACCGACTGTAAGAAGAGTCTCTATTCTTGTACTTAAGACGGCATTGTGCCTTTTGTATTTAATTCCGATGCGACTTCTGTGTTTCATCGTCAATGTGTATGGCCAAGGAATACATTGAACCTGCAGTGGTGTATCGGAAACTAATACTGGTCTCACAGGGAATGCTCAAAACACCGACTGTAAGATGAGTCCCTATTCTTGTACTTAGGGCGGCTTTGTGCCATTTGTATTTAATTCTGATGCGATTTCTGTGATTCATCGTCAATGTGAACGTCCAAGGAAAACATTGAACCTGCAGTGGTGTGTCGAAACGAACACTGGTATCACAGGAAAGGATCAAAGCACAGACTCTAAGAAGTCTCACTCTTCTTGCACTTAAGGCGGCATTGTGCCATTTGTATTTAATTCCGATCTAATTTCAGTTTTTAATCACCAACGTGTACGTCCAAGGAATACATTGAACCTGCTGTGGTGTATCGGAAAGTAATACTGGTCGCACGGGGAATGCTCAATACACCGACTGAAAGAAGAGTCTCTATTCTTGTACTTAAGGCGGTATTGTGCCTTTTGTATTTAATTCCGATGCGACTTCTGTGTTTCATCGTCAATGTGTATGGCCAAGGAATACATTGAACCTGCAGTGGTGTACCGGAAACTAATACTGGTCTCACAGGGAATGCTCAAAACACCGACTGTAAGATGAGTCAATATTCTTGTACTTAAGGCGACATCGTGCATTTTGTATTTAATTCCGATGCGATTTCTGTGTATCATCGTCAATCTGAAGGTCCAAGGAATACATTGCACCTGCAGTTGTGTATCGGAAACTAATACTGGTCTCACAGGGAATGCTCAAAGAACCGACCGTAAGAAGAGTCTCTATTCTTGTACATAAGGCGGCATTGTGCCTTTTGTATTTAATTCCGATGCGATTTCTGTGTTTCATCTTCAATGTGTATGTCCAAGCAATACATTGAACCTGCAGTCGGGTATCGGAATCTAATACTGGTCTCACAGGGAATGCTCAAAGCACCGACTGTAAGAAGAGTCACTATTCTTGTACTTAAGGCGGTATTGTTCCTTTTGTATTTAATTCCGATACGATTTCAGTGTTTCATCGTCAGTGTGTATGTCCGAGGAATACATTGAACCTGCAGAGGTTAATCGGAAACTAATACTGGTCTCACAGGGAATGCTCAAAGCACCGACTGTATGAAGAGTCTCTATTCATGTACTAAGGCGGCATTGTGCCTTTTGTATTTATATCCGATGCGATTTCTGTGTATCATCGTCAATGTGTATCTCCAAGGAATAAATTGAACCTGCAGTGGTGAATCAGAAACTAATACTGGTCTAACAGGGAATGCTCAAAGCACCGACTGTAAGGAGAGTCTCAATTTTTGTACTTAAGGCGGTATTGTGCCTTTTGTATTTATTTCCGATGCGATTTCAGTGTTTCATCGTCAATGTGTATGTCCGAGGAATACATTGAACCTGCAGAGGTTAATCAGAAACTAATACTGGTCTCACAGGGAATGCTCAAAGCACCGACTGTAAGAATTGTCTCTATTCTTGTACTTAAGGGGAGTTGGAATGCCGGAAAATGGAAAAAATTCACATTTTCAGTTTTTAACCTTATAACTTAATTTGAAATTTTCTGCTTAAAATGGTGCAAAATTTGTTAAGAAATTCCAATTGGAAGTATTTTTATTTAATTTTTCAAAATTACATGTGCGCCCAGCAAAGTTACCCATCTTGTGATTTGTACACATTTAAATCTTCGCATTTCCGAAAACATTACATATAGAAGGCTGTGGATTTCACTCTTCAGTTGTAGAATCTTTGATCCTTCCATAGGTACCATTGTTTTTACGACTAGCTGTGTTTATTGTTCAGTTTTTGATCTGTGAGTGTTTGTTTTGAGCCTCGAGTTTAGTTTGTCGCTCATTTGGAGTTTGTTATCTGTCTTGTTTTGACTTTCAGTGGTGAGTGCGTAGTTTCTACGATGCCTAGGAGTGCATCATTATTTAAAAAGCGAAAGTTTCGCGGTAATAGATTTACAAATAACGTTTGTTCAAGTGATTCTGCTTCAGCACCTGTTGATGCTGGTGAAAGTTCTGACGTTTGTACAGCTGAGATGTGTGAAGGAGACACGCCCACCAGTGCATCAAAAAAGAAGTTATCAAACTGTGCAAGTGAAATTACAGATGAAGCTTCTAATGAACAATATGTTTTAGTCGACTTTCCTGTTTTTACTGAGTTTATGAAGAAATGTTTGTGTTGTAATCTTTGTGGAGGTTCTTTTGATATGAACATAACAAAATCTATAGGACTTTCCTGCAAAATTGCTATAGTTTGTGCCAGTTGTGAAAATGAGACCTGTTTTTGGAGCTCTAAAACATGCAGTAGCAATTTGTTTGAGAGTAATATCAGGCTAATGTATGCAATGAGAGCAATTGGTAAAGGACATACTGCTGCTCAAACATTTTGTGCCATAATGAATCTTCCACCTCCACCTGCTAAAATTGACAATTACACTGAAGTGATAGGAGATGCTGTTCAGTCTGTAGCAGATTTATCAATGAAAGCTGCTGCCAGTGAAGCAAAATATATAAATGAAGGAAACCCAGATATCCCTGTTGCTTTTGATGGAACCTGGCAGAAAAGGGGTCACACATCCAAAAATGCTGTTGCTACTGTTACTAGTGTGGACAGCGGTAAAGTTTTGGACTATGAAGTGCTCACTAAACATTGTTACCATTGTGCATCTGGTAAGATAGAAGCAGCTCACATATGTAGCAAGAATTATGAAGGTACGAGTGGAGGCATGGAGGCTGCCGCTGCTGTGAAAATGTTTAGCAGATCAGAAAAAGAACGGGGAGTATTTTACACAAAATTCCTTGGAGATGGGGACTCCAAGGCATACAAAAGTGTTACAGAATCCATGCCATATGTCAATAAGACAATAACTAAACTAGAATGTGTCGGTCATGTTCAGAAACGAATGGGCACTCGTCTAAGGAAACTGAAACAGAATCTGAAGGACAAAATTTTGTCAGATGGTAAAACCATTAGAGGTCGCCTGTCAGATAAAATTATAAATGAATTACAACAATACTATGGTATGGCAATAAGAAATAATGCAAATAATTTGCAGGAAATGAGACAAGCTGTATGGGCCACATATTTACATCGATCATCAACTGATGATAATCCTCAACATTTTGCTTGTCCAGATGGTCCTCAGTCATGGTGCAATTATAGAAAATCTCAAGCTACTGGGGATCCTTATCACCATAAAAATTATATTCCATTGGCTGTTATGGAAGTAATTAAACCAATATATAGAGACTTGGGGCATCCTGATCTTCTGCGAAAATGTCTTCATGGTTGTACCCAGAATCAAAACGAGTCGTTCAACAACCTCATTTGGACTCGTGTACCTAAGAATGTATTTGTTGGGATAAAAACATTGAAATGGGGAGTCAGTGATGCTGTTATTTCATTCAATGATGGTCATATGGGTAGGCTAAAGGTCATGGCAAGGCTCGGCATTGCTCCTGGTATCAACACCATCAGAGGTCTTCAGCTTCTGGACAGCGTGCGAGTAAGGAAGGCTC
The DNA here is from genome assembly GCF_021461395.2 of Schistocerca americana. Taxonomy (NCBI): domain Eukaryota; kingdom Metazoa; phylum Arthropoda; class Insecta; order Orthoptera; family Acrididae; genus Schistocerca; species Schistocerca americana. Next base: position 618,946,327 of record NC_060124.1, on the reverse strand, counting down.
AGTATGCAGCTGAATTTAATACAAAAAAAGCAAGGGCAGCAAGGAGAAGAAAGCTTCTAGGTGAAGAAGAAGAACTAGAAGATGACCCTGATTACTCTGCTGGACACTTTTGATAATAGAATAAAAGGTATTTGTGAATTTTCATAATAAATTACTTTAATCGCATTTTCTGGCATTTGACATTTTTAGTGTTACATGTACCTTTATCTCATAAACCACTCAACCAACAACATTCAAATTTTCAGAAATGCTGCAAAACAGTTCAAAGAGGCCACTGAACTAGAATCATGACAAGAACTGGCTTATTCTCTGAACTAGGGAAGTTTATGTTATACTTTTTCCAATAAAAAATGGCTTAATGGTAAAAAATTCATAAATACTATACCAACAAAAAGAAAACATTGGTTCTAGTTCAGTGGGCTCACAATATATGCTGAAAACCTCTGCCAGAATTTCAAAGTTCTGAAGATAATAGTTCCAAAGAAAAAGGTACACAAAGTTAGCAAATTTAACATTGGCGAGATAGGGCATTCCAACTCCCCTTAAGGCTGCATTGTGTCTTTTATATTTAATTCCGATGCGATTTCTGTGTTTCATCGTCAATGTGAACGTCCAAGGAAAACATTGAACCTGCAGTGGTGTGTCGAAACGAACACTGGTATCACAGGAAAGGATCAAAGCACAGACTCTAAGAAGTCTCACTCTTCTTGCACTTAAGGCGGCATTGTGCCATTTGTATTTAATTCCGATCTAATTTCAGTTTTTCATCACCAACGTGTACGTCCAAGGAATACATTGAACCTGCAGTGGTGTATCGGAAACTAATACTGGTCTCACGGGGAATGCTCAATACACCGACTGAAAGAAGAGTCTCTATTCTTGTACTTAAGGCGGTATTGTGCCTTTTGTATTTAATTCCGATGCGACTTCTGTGTTTCATCGTCAATGTGTATGGCCAAGGAATACATAGAACCTGCTGTGGTGTATCGGAAACTAATACTGGTCTCACAGGAAAGGATCAAAGCACAGACTCTAAGAAGTCTCACTCTTCTTGCACTTAAGTCGGCATTGTGCCTTTTGTATTTAATTTCGACGTAACTTAATTGTTTGATCGACAATGTGTATGTCCAAGGAATACAATGAACCTGCAGTGGTGTATCGGAATCTAATACTCGTCTCACAGGAAAGGATCGAAGGACAGACTCTAAGAAGTCTCACTCTTCTTGCACTTAAGGCGTCATTGTGGCTTTTGTATTTAATTCCGAAGTAATTTCAGTGTTTCATCGTCAATGTGTATGTCCAAGGAATACATTGAACCAGCAGTGGTGTATCGGAAACTAATACTGATCTCGCAGGTAACGCTCAAAGCACCGACTGTAAGAAGAGTCTCTATTCTTGTACTTAAAGCGGCATTGTGCCTTTTGTATTTAATTCCGATGTGATATCTGTTTCATCGTCAATGTGAAGGTCCAAGGAACACATTGAACCTGCAGTGGTGTATCGGAGACTAATACTGGTCTCACAGAAAAGATCAAAGCACAGACTCTAAGAAGTCTCACTCTTCTTGCACTTAAGTCGGCATTGTGCCTTTTGTATTTAATTTCGATGTTATTTCACTGTTTCATCGTCAATGTGTATGTCCAAGGAATACATTGAACCTGCAGTGGTGTATCGGAAACTAATAATGGCCTCACAGGAATGGATCAAACGACAGACCCTTAGAAGTCTCACTCTTCTTGCACTTAAGGCGGCATTGTGGCTTTTGTATTTAATTCCGATGTAATTTGAGTGTTTCATCGTCAATGTGTATGTCCAAGGAATACATTGAACCAGCAGTGGTGTATCGGAATCTAATACTGGTCTCACAGGGAACGCTCAAAGCACCGACTGTAAGAAGAGTCTCTATTGTTGTACTTAAAGCGGCATTGTGACTTTTGTATTTAATTCCGATGTGATATATGTGTTTCATCGTCAATGTGAGGTCCAAGGAACACATTGAACCTGCAGTGGGGTATCGGAAACAAATACTGGTCTCACAGGAAAAGATCAAAGCACAGACTCGAAGAAGTCTCACTCTTCCTGCACTTAAGGCGGCATTGCGCCTTTTGTATTTAATTCCAATGTAATTTCAGTGGTTCATCGTCAATGTGTATGTCCTAGGAATACATCGAACACGCAGTGGTGTATCGGAAACTAATACTGGTCTCACAGGAAAGGATCAAAGGACGGACTCTAAAAAGTCTCACTCTTTTTGCACTTAAGGCGGCAATGTGGCTTTTGTATTTAATTCCGATGTAATTTCAGTGTTTCATCATCAATGTGTATGTTCAAGGAATACATTGAACCAGCAGTGGTGTATCGGAAACTAATACTGGTCTCACAGGGAACGCTCAAAGCATCGACTGTAAAAAGCGTCTCTATTTTTGTACTTAAGGCGGCATTGTGAATTTTGTATTTAATTCCGATGCGATTTCTGTGTTTCATCGTCATTGTGAAGGTTCAAGGAATACATTGAACTTGCAGTGGTGTATCGGAAACTAATACCGGTCTCACAGGAAAGGATCAAAGCACAGACTGCAAGAAGTCTCACTCTTCTTGCACTTAAGGCGGCATTGTGCCTTTCGTATTTAATTCCGATGCGATTTCTGTGTTTCATCGTCAATGTGAAGGTTCAAGGAATGCATAAAACCTGCAGAGGTGTATCGGAAACTAATACTGGTCTCACAGGAAACGATCATAGCACAGACTCTAAGAAGTCACACTCTTCTTGCACTTCAGGTTGCATTGAGCCTTTTGTATTTAATTCCGATGCGATTCCTGTGTTTCATCGTCAATGTGAAGGTCCAAGGAATACATTGAACTTGCAGTGGTGTATCGGAAACTAATACTGGTCTAACAGGGAATACTCAAAGCACCGACTGTAAGAAGAGTCTCTACTCTTGTACTTAAGGCGGGATTGTGCCTTTTGTATTTAATTCCGATGCGACTTCTGTGTGTCATCGTCAATGTGTATGTCCAAGGAAAACATTGAACCTGCAGTGGTGTATCGGAAACTAATACTGGTCTCACAGGGAATGCTCAAAGCACCGACTGTAAGATGAGTCCCTATTCTTGTACTTAGGGCCGCATTGTGAATTTTGTATTTAATTCCGATGCGATTTCTGTGTTTCATCGTCATTGTGAAGGTCCAAGGAATACATTGAACTTGCAGTGGTGTATCGGAAACTAATACCGGTCTCACAGGAAAGGATCAAAGCGTAGACTCCAAGAAGTCTCACTCTTCTTGCACTTAAGGCGGCATTGTGCCTTTAGTATTTAATTCCGATGCGATTTCTGTGTTTCATCGTCAATGTGAAGGTCCAAGGAATGCATAAAACCTGCAGTGGTGTATCGGAAACTAATACTGGTCTCACAGGAAACGATCATAGCACAGACTCTAAGAAGTCACACTCTTCTTGCACTTCAGCTTGCATTGAGCCTTTTGTATTTAATCCCGATGCGATTCCTGTGTTTCATCGTCAATGTGAAGGTCCAAGGAATACATTGAATTTGCAGTGGTGTATCGCAAACTAATACTGGTCTCATAGGGAATGCTCAAAGCACCGACTGTAAGAAGAGTCTCTATTCTTGTACTTAAGGCGGGATTGTGCCTTTTGTATTTAATTCCGATGCGATGTCTGTGTTTCATCGTCAATGTGAAGGTCCAAGGAATACATTGAACCTGCAGTGGTGTATCGGAAACTAATACTGCTCTCACAGGAAAGGATCAAAGCACAGACTCTAAGAAGTCTCACTCTTCTTGCACTTAAGGCGGCATTGTGCCTTTTGTATTTAATTCCGATGCGATTTCTGTGTTTCATCGTCAATGTGAAGGTCCAAGGAATACATTGAACGCCGGCCGCGGTAGCTGAGCGGTTCTAGGCGCTTCAGTCTGGAACCGCGCTGCTGCTACGGTCGTAGGTTCGAATCCTGCCGCAGGCATGCCTGTGTGTGATGTTCTTAGGTTAGTTAGGTTTAATTAGTTCTAAGTGTAGGGGACTGATGACCTCAGATGTTAAGTCCCATAGTGCTTAGAGCCATTTGAAACAATACATTGAACCTGCAGTGGTGTATCGAAAACTAATACTGGTCTCACAGGAATGGATCAAAGCACAAACTCTAAGAAGTCTCACTCTTCTTGCACTTAAGGCGGCATTGTGTCTTTTGTATTTATTTCCGATGCGATTTCTGTGTTTCATCGTCAATGGGAAGGTCCAAGGAATACATTGAACCTGCAGTGGTGTATCGGAAACTAATACAGGTCTCACAGGAAAGGATCAAAGCGCAGACTCTAAGAAATCTCACTCTTCTTGCACTCAAGGAGGCATTGTGCCTTTTGTATTTAATTACGATGCGATTTCTCTGTTTTATCGTCAATGCGTATGTCCTAGGAATACATTGAACCTGCTGTGGTGCATCGGAATCTAATAGTGGTCTCACAGGAAAGGATCAAAACCCAGACTCTAAGACGTCTCACTCTTCTTGCACTTCAGGTTGCATTGAGCCTTTTGTATTTAATTCCGATGCGATTTCTGTGTTTCATCGCCAATGTGTATGTCCAAGGAAAACATTGAACCTGCAGTGGTGTATCGGAAGCTAATACTGGTCTCACAGGGAATGCTCTAAGCACCGACTGTAGGAAGGGTCTCTCTTCTTGTACTTAAGACGGCATTGTGCCTTTTGTATTAAATTCCGTTGCGATTTCTCTGTTTTATCGTCAATGCGTATGTCCTAGGAATACATTGAACCTGCAGTGGTGCATCGGAATCTAATAGTGGTCTCACAGGATAGGATCAAAATCCAGACTCTAAGATGTCTCACTCTTCTTGCACTTCAGGTTACATTGAGCCTTTTGTATTTAATTCCGATGCGATTTCTGTGTTTCATCGCCAATGTGAAGGTCCAAGGAATACATTAAACCTGCAGTGGTGTATCGGAAACTAATACTGGTATCACAGGGAAAGCTCAAAGCACCGCCTGTAAGAAGAGTCTCTATTCTTGTACTTAATGGGGCATTGTGCCTTTTGTATTTAATTCCTATGCGATTTCTGTGTTTCATCGTCAATGTGAAGGTCCAAGGAATACATCGAACCTGCAGTGGTGTATCGGAAACTAATACTGGTCTCACAGGGAATGCTCAAAGCACCGACTGTAAGAAGAGTCTCTATTCTTGTACTTACGGCGGCATTGTGCCTTTTGTATTTAATTCCGTTGCGATATCTGTGTTTCATCGTCAATGGGAATGTCCAAGGAATATAATGAACCTGCAGTGGTGTATCGGAAACTAATACTGGTCTCACAGGGAAAGCTCAAAGCATCGACTGTAAGATGAGTCTCTATTCTTGTACTTAAGGTGGCATTGTGCCTTTTATATTTAATTCCGATGCGATTTGTGTGTTTCTATCGTCATTGTGAAGGTCCAAGGAATACATTGAACCTGCAGTGGTGTATCGGAAACTAATACCGGTCTCACAGGAAAGGATCAAAGCACAGACTCTAAGAAGTCTCACTCTTCTTGCTCTTAAGGCGGCATTGTGCCTTTTTTTTTTTAATTCCGATGCCATTTCTGTGTTTCATCGTCAATGTGAAGGTCCAAGGAATACATTAAACCTGCAGTGGTGTATCGGAAACTAATACTGGTATCACAGGGATAGCTCAAAGCACCGCCTGTAAGAAGAGTCTCTATTCTTGTACTTAATGGGGCATTGTGCCTTTTGTATTTAATTCCTATGCGATTTCTGTGTTTCATCGTCAATGTGAAGGTCCAAGGAATACATCGAACCTGCAGTGGTGTATCGGAAACTAATACTGGTCTCACAGGGAATGCTCAAAGCACCGACTGTAAGAAGAGTCTCTATTCTTGTACTTACGGCGGCATTGTGCCTTTTGTATTTAATTCCGATGCGATTTCTGTGTTTCATCGTCAATGTGTATGTCCAAGGAATACATTGAAGCTGCAGTGGTGCATCGGAACCTAATACTGGTCTCACTGGGAATGCTCAAAACACCGACTGTAAGAAGAGTCTCTATTCTTGTACTTTAGGCGGCATTGTGCCTTTTGTATTTAATTCCGATGCGCTTTCTATGTATCATCGTCATTGTGAAGGTCCAAGTAACACATTGAACCTGCAGCGGTGTATCGGAAACTAACAATGGTCTCACAGGAAAGGATCAAAGCACAGACTTTAAGAAGTCACACTCTTCTTGCACTTAAGGCGGCATTGTGCCTTTTGTATTTAATTCCGTTGCGATATCTGTGTTTCATCGTCAATGTGAATGTCCAAGGAATACATTGAACCTGCAGTGGTGTATCGGAACCTAATACTGGTCTCACAGGGAATGCTCTAAGCACCGACTGTAGGAAGAGTCTCTATTCTTGTACTTAAGGCGGCATTGTGCCTTTTGTATTGAATTCCGTTGCGATTTCTGTGTTTCATCGTCAATTTGTATGTCCAAGGAATACATTGAACCTGCAGTTGTGCATCGGAAACTAATACTGGTCTCACAGGAAAGGATCAAAGCACAGACTCTAAAAAGTCTCACTCTTCTTGCACTTAAGGCGGCATTGTGCCTTTTGTATTTAATTCCGATCTAATTTCAGTTTTTCATCACCAACGTGTACGTACATGGTATACATTGAACCTGCAGTGGTGTATCGGAAACAAATACTGGTCTCACAGGAAAGGATCAAAGCACAGACTCTAAGAAGTCTCACTCTTCTTGCACTTAAGGCGGCATTGTGCCTTTTTTATTTAATTCCGATGCGATTTCTGTGTTTCATCGTCAATGTGTATGTTCAAGGAATACATTGAACCTGCAGTGGTGCGTTGGAAACTAATACTGGTCTCACAGGAAAGGATCAAAGCCCAGACTCTAAGACGTCTCACTCTTCTTGCAGTTCAGGTTGCATTGAGCCTTTTGTATTTAAGTCCGATGCGATTTCTGTGTTTCATCGTCAATGTGTATGTCCAAGGAATACATTGAACCGGCAGTGGTGTATCGGAAACTAATACTGGTCTCACAGGGAATGCTCAAAGCACCGACTGTAAGAAGAGCCTCTAGTCTTGTACTTAGGGCGGCATTGTGCCTTTTGTATTTAATTCCGATGCGATTTCTGTGTATCATCGTCAATCTGAAGGTCCAAGGAATACAATAAACCTGCAGTGGTGTATCGGAAACTAATACTGGTCTCACAGGAAAGGATCAAAGCTCAGACTCTAAGAAGTCACACTCTTCTTGCACTTAAGGCGGCATTGTGCCTTTTGTATTTCATTCCGTTGCGATATCTGTTTTTCATCGTCAATGTGAATATCCAAGGAATACATTGAACCTGCAGTGGTGTATCGGAAACTAATACCGGTCTCACAGGAAAGGATCAAAGCACAGACTCTAAGAAGTCACACTCTACTTGCATTATGGCGGCATTGAGATTTTTTATTTAATTCCGATGCGATTTCTGTGTTTCATATTCAATGTGTATGTCCAAGGAATACATTGAACCTGCAGTGGTGTATCGGAAGCTAAAACTGGTCTCACAGCGAATGCTCAAAACACCGACTGTAAGAAGAGTTTCTATTCTTGTACTTAAGGCGGCATTGTGCCTTTTGTATTTAATTCCGATGCGATTTCTATGTATCATCGTCAATGTGAAGGTCCAAGGAATCCATTGAACATGCAGTGGTGTATCGGAAACTAATACAGGTCTCACAGGGAATGCTCAAAGCACCGACTGTAAGAAGAGTCTCTATTCTTGTACTTAAGGCGGCATTGTGCCTTTGGTATTTAATTCCAATGCGATTTCTGTGTTTCATCGTCAATGTAAAAGTCCAAGGAATACATTGAACCTGCAGTGGTGTATCGAAAACTAATACTGGTCTCATAGGAAAGGATCAAAGCACAGACTCCAAGAAGTCTCACTCTTCTTGCACTAAAGGCGGCATTGTGCCTTTTATATTTCATTACGATGCGATTTCTGTGTTTCATCGTCAATGTGAAGGTCCAAGGAATACATTGAAGCTGCAGTGGTGTATCGGAAACCAATACTGGTCTTACAGGAAAGGATCAAAGCACAGACTCTAAGAAGTCTCACTCGTCTTGCACTTATGGCGACATTGTGCCTTTTGTATTTAATTCCGATGCGATTTCTGTGATTCATCGTCAATGTGAAGGTCCAAGGAATACATTGAACCTGCAGTGGTGTATAGGAAACTAATACTGGCCTCACAGGGAAAGCTCAAAGCACCGTCTGTAAGAAGAGTCTCTATTCTTGTACTTAAGGCGGCATTGTGCCTTCTGTAGTTAATTCCGATGCGATTTCTGTGTTTCATCGTCATTGTGAAGGTCCAAGGAATACATTGAACCTGCAGTGGTGTATCGGAAACTAATACCAGTCTCAAAGGAAAGGATCAAAGCACAGACTCTAAGAAGTCTCACTCTTCTTGCACTTAAGGCGGCATTGTGCCTTTTGTATTTAATTCCGATGCGATTTCTGTGTTTCATCGTCAATGTGAAGGTCCAAGGAATACATTAAACCAGCAGTGGTGTATCGGAAACTATTACTGGTCTCACAGGGAAAGCTCAAAGCACCGCCTGTAAGAAGAGTCTCTATTCTTGTACTTAATGGGGCATTGTGACTTTTGTATTTAATTCCGATGCGATTTCTGTGTTTCATCGTCAATGTGAAGGTCCAAGGAATACATTGAACCTGCAGTGGTGTATCGGAAACTAATACTGGTCTCACAGGAAAGGATCAAAGCACAGACTCTAAGAAGTCTCACTCTTCCTGTACTTAAGCCGGCATTGTGCCTTTTGTTTTTAATTCCGATGCGATTTCTGTGTTTCATCGTCAATGTGAAGGTCCAAGGAATACATTGAACCTTCAGTGGTGTATGGGAAACTAATACTGGTCTCCCAGGAAAGGATCAAAGCACAGACACTAAGAAGTCACACTCTTATTGCACTTAAGGCGGCATTGTGCCTTTTGTATTTCATTAAGTTGCTATATCTGTGTTTCATCGTCAATGTGAAGGTCCTAGGAATACATTGAACCTGCAGTGGTGTATCGGAAACTAATACTGGTCTCACAGGAAAGGACCAAAGCACAGACTCTAAGAAGTCTCACTCTACTTGAACTTGAGGCAGCATTCTGCCTTTTGTATTTAATTCCATTCTAATTTCAGTTTTTCGTCACCAACGTGTACATCCAAGGAATACATTGAACCTGTAGTGGTGTATTGGAAACCACTACTGGGCTCACAGGAAAGGATCAAAGCACAGACTCTGACAGGTCTCACTCGTCTTGCACTTAAGGCGGCATTGTGCCTTTTGTATTTAATTCCGATGCGATTTCTGGGTTTCATCGTCAATGTGAAGGTCCAAGGAATACATTGAACCTGCAGTTGTGTATCGGAAACTAATACTGGTCTCACAGGGAAAGCTCAAAGCACCGACTGTAAGAAGAGTCTCTATTCTTGTACTTAAGGCGGCATTGTGCCTATTGTATTTAGTTCCGATGCGATTTCTGTGGTTCATCGTCAATGTGTAAGTCCAAGGAAAGCATTGAACCTTGCAGTGGTGTATCGTCAGCTAATACTGGTCTCACAGGGAATGCTCTAAGCACCGATTGTAGGAAGAGTCTCTATTCTTGTACTAAAGGCGGCATTGTGCCTTTTGTATTTAATTCCGAAGCGATTTCTGTGTATCATCGTCAATGTGTATGTCCAAGTAATACATTGAACCTGCAGTGGTGTATCGGAAACTAATACTTGTCTCACAGGGAATGCTCAAAGCACCGACTGTAAGAAGAGTCTCTATTCTTGTACTTAGGGCGGCATTGTGCCTTTTGTATTTAATTCGGATGCGATATCTATGTATCATCGTCAATGTTAAGGTTCAAGGAATACATTGAACCTGCAGTGGTGTATCGGAAACAAATACAGGTCTCACAGGGAGAGCTCAAAACACCGACTGTAAGAAGAGTTCCATTCTTGTACCTAAGGCGGCATTGTGCCTTTGGTATTTAATTCCGATGCGATTTCTGTGTTTCATCGTCAATGTGTATGTCCAAGGAATACATTGAACCTGCAGTGGTGTATCGGAAACTAATACCGGTCTCAAAGGAAAGGATCAAAGCACAGACTCTAAGAAGTCTCACTCTTCTTGCACTTAAGGCGGCTTTGTGCCTTTTGTATTTAATTCCGATGCGATTTCTGTGTTTCATCGTCAATGTGAAGGTCCAAGGAATACATTAAACCAGCAGTGGTGTATCGGAAACTAATACTGGTCTCACAGGGAAAGCTCAAAGCACCGCCTGTAAGAAGAGTCTCTATTCTTGTACTTAATGGGGCATTGTGACTTTTGTATTTAATTCCGATGCGATTTCTGTGTTTCATCGTCAATGTGAAGGTCCAAGGAATACATTGAACCTGCAGTGGTGTATCGGAAACTAATACTGGTCTCACAGGAAAGGATCAAAGCACAGACTCTAAGAAGTCTCACTCTTCTTGTACTTAAGGCGGCATTGTGCCTTTTGTTTTTAATTCCGATGCGATTTCTGTGTTTCATCGTCAATGTGAAGGTCCAAGGAATACATTGAACCTTCAGTGGTGTATGGGAAACTAATACTGGTCTTCCAGGAAAGGATCAAAGCACAGACTCTAAGAAGTCACACTGTTATTGCACTTAAGGCGGCATTGTGCCTTTTGTATTTAATTAAGTTGCTATATCTGTGTTTCATCGTCAATGTGAAGGTCCTAGGAATACATTGAACCTGCAGTGGTGTATCGGAAACTAGTAATGGTCTCACAGGAAAGGATCAAAGCACAGACTCTAAGAAGTCTCACTCTACTTGAACTTGAGGCGGCATTGTGCCTTTTGTATTTAATTCCATTCTAATTTCAGTTTTTCATCACCAACGTGTACATCCAAGGAATACATTGAACCTGTAGTGGTGTATTGGAAACCAATATTGGTCTCACAGGAAAGGATCAAAGCACAGACTCTGAGAGGTCTCACTCGTCTTGCACTTAAGGCGGCATTGTGCCTTTTGTATTTAATTCCGATGCGATTTCTGAGTTTCATCGTCAATGTGAAGGTCCAAGGAATACATTGAACCTGCAGTGGTGTATCGGAAACTAATACTGGTCTCACAGGGAAAGCTCAAAGCACCGACTGTAAGAAGAGTCTCTATTCTTGTACTTAAGGCGGCATTGTGCCTTTTGTATTTAATTCCGATGCGATTTCTGTGGTTCATCGTCAATGTGTAAGTCCAAGGAAAACATTGAACTTTGCAGTGGTGTATCGGAAGCTAATACTGGTCTCACATGGAATGCTCTAAGCACCGACTGTAGGAAGAGTCTCTATTCTTGTACTAAAGGCGGCATTGCGCCTTTTGTATTTAATTCCGAAGCGATTTCTGTGTATCATCGTCAATGTGTATGTCCAAGTAATACATTGAACCTGCAGTGGTGTATCGGAAACTATTACTTGTCTCACAGGGAATGCTCAAAGCACGGACTGTAAGAAGAGTCTCTATTCTTACACTTAGGGCGGCATTGTGCCTTTTGTTTTTAATTCCGATGCGATTTCTGTGTTTCATCGGCAACGTGTGAGTCCAAAGAATACATTGAACTTGCAGTGGTGCATCGGAACCTAATACTGGTCTCACAGGGAATGCTCAAAACACCGACTGTAAGAAGAGTCTCTATTCTTGTACTAAAGGCGGCATTGTGCCTTTTGTATTTAATTCCGATGCGATATCTATGTATCATCGTCAATGTTAAGGTTCAAGGAATACATTGAACCTGCAGTGGTGTATCGGAAACAAATACAGGTCTCACAGGGAAAGCTCAAAGCACCGACTGTAAGAAGAGTCTCTATTCTTGTACCTAAGGCGGCATTGTGCCTTTGGTATTTAATTCCGATGCGATTTCTGTGTTTCATCGTCAATGTGAAAGTCCAAGGAATACATTGAACCTGCAGTGGTGTATCGGAATCTAATACTGGTCTCACAGGGAATGCTAAATGCACCGACTGTAAAAAGAGTCTCTATTCTTGTACTTAAAACGGTATTGTGCCTTCTGTATTTAATTCCGATGTGATTTCCGATATTCATCGTCAATGTGTATGTCCAAGGAATACGTTGAACCTGCAGAGGTGTATCGGAATTTAATACTGGTCTCACAGGGAATGCTCAAAGCACCGACTGTAAGAAGAGTCTCTATTCTTGTACTTAGGGCGGCATTGTGCCTTTTGTATTTAATTCCGATGCGATTTCTGTGTTTCATCGTCAATGCGTATGTCCAAGGAATTCATTGAACCTGCAGTGGTGCATCGGAACCTAATACTGGTATCACAGGAAATGCTCAAATCACCGACTGTAAGAAGAGTCTTATAAAGGCACATTTGCATGCCGAGCGTGAGTTTCCTCGGAAACGCGAGATATTAATTAAATAAATAATCAGTGACAAATAAATAAAGCCTATGGCACACAACTGCAGCGCTGTGTCGCTGATAAAACAAAAGTACATTTTCGTTAGTCGTATGTTTGATTAAAAAAAAAAAAAGGGAGAGCTCTCGTTGAAGTGGTGCGAGAAGCACGTATTCTAGTTTATTGTCTGGCACACCGCCATATTTCATGATATAGAAAATTACTGCGAGTTGCAACCATACTAGGCACTCGATTCTGTAAAGAATTTATATTTATAAAAGTAAGTAGGATTATGAACTGTAGGCTTATTCATTGAATATATCTGATTTAACTAACTGTGTAATTTTTTGTTTAGTAGACAATCACCTCTGTACGACGTTTTGGCATGGCTGGCAAATTATTGTAATATTGAGATTTAGTTTATGAGTCCGCACCTACCGCAGCAGTCTTTGGAAACGATTTAATTACGAAGTCCGATTATTTCAGTTTTATTTCACGGTCAACTACGAGTAACATTGCCTTTACGAAAAAGCCATTGTCAAGCGTCTGATACCGAATAATCAAAACCTGACGACTCATAGGAGAGCCAATCAGACAGATAAAAATAATTAATATTTTATTTTATTTTATTTTATTTATTTTATATTGGCGACTGCGTGTCGGACTTGTTATTTTGTCATTTGTTACATTGTTCTCTTTGTTTCATGTGAAAAATCAACCTTCTGGTCCTGGACTTGACTATATGAGAAAAAAAAAAAAATCAGAAGATATTTGCCAATTATAAAATTTTGCGGGAAGACGCAAAGAAGCTTCCAGCAAAATAAGGTAAGACGCAGCATCTTTGCATTAGCAGGCTTGACCAGACGTATAATTCAGTGTATTAGCTTTTCAGTAAAATTCTGTAGTGTTTCTTTTCCGCATAACAGTTTCAGTGATAAATTCCATTCTCAGTATTTTTCCTTAAACAATAACGTATGCAACAATACCAATACACGAGTGTACAATATGGCCGACTTCTGTACGATATCATGTAACATGGACAGCAGCCATTAACAATAATCCCATATTCAGTTTACATTTTTAAATTAACAGACAGCCATTGTTGCTACGACCGATTCATGCTCAACTGCATTTTATTTTAAAACCAGTGTCAAACATTAATCTCTTGAAATATATATCACGTGTGGCATGGTAATAACTAGAAAACAATACGCAAAAATGGAACAGCAAAGACGTACTATTCAGACGCAATCCGACTCGGACGAGAGACAAATGTTAGAAAATGACTTTACGACAGCAACCGGTAGTGACGATACATCAAATATTGACGCAAGTGTCAACGGAAATTTTGACAATAGGCCGTCCACCACAAAAATTTCAAAGTCTCAATCAGAGTCCATGTTAATGCATGACGTCACGTCTAATGACGCGGCGGGGGCAGAGACCTTGCAAACGGTAAACATTGCCAACATGTTACAAATGCTAATGAAACAAAACGCAGAAAATATGGCAACCTTAAGGATGCAGAACGCGGAAAACATGGCAACCTTAAAGACACAAAATGAACAGTTAAAGACACAAAATGACGAAATTAAATCTGATCTCATAGCAATCAAGGCATGTAATGACACTTTGTGTAAACGTGTGGAACTTATAGACGCCACACTGACCGAACAGATGACTGAACTCAGTACGAAATTTTCCAAGCTTAATACGAGACAAGAAAAGACTACAAATGACGTAGCACTTTTACAGAAACAATTAAAAAACCTTAATGTCACGTGTGAAGCTCTTACTGAACAAATTCAAACATATCCTTCAGTACACGACAACCTTGAAAAACGAATTACTGACGTGCAGAATAAATTTGACGATGTTGAACAACACCTGACTGACATCTTACAATCTGATGCCACAGCTCATTTTCAAAATATTAATGAAGAATTTCATGATTGGGTAGAGAACAAAGACAAACATTTTGATAGATGCATACGTGAAAATTTACCAACAATTGTGCACGACTCCGTAGCGGAATACATCACTAATAACAAACAGCTGATTAGTGACGCAGTACAATCCGTCACTGCACCCATGAGACAATTCACCGATCAACCACAGTCTGAATGTAACGAAAATATCAGTCAAAATGTACAGTTCAGAAACCAATATACATTCGAGTATGACGCACACATACCGCACACCACAAACACACAAGAACAAAACACACCACGACTACAACACATACCACGACGTGCAACCACAAACACAAGCTATTATCATGGTAAACCACAGCAACATTATCGTAATTACTCGCCAGCTGAGCATTGCAGTAATTACAGTGGAACAAATCCATATCATAATGCAAAGGAAGAAGAAAGCTTAATAAAACACAGGCAATTTCAGGCTTTTATCCCAGAGAAACGAACCATTCATCCGGTGATTTTTCTTAAATCTTTTAGTAACGGATTTCGACGCACTTGGAGTGACCGGAAAAAGATTTCATATATTGTCGGTTACATCCAAGGCGATGCAGCTGTCTGGGCATACAGTCAAGCTGACGTATGTACCACGTACAGTGAGTTTGAGCGTGCCTTTCTGAACAAATTCTGGTCGCAATCCGTCCAGGAGCGACTCAGGAGACAAATTTTAGAACCTGAAACTTTTAACAGTAAAAATGGTAACTTACGCAGATATTTTGAAAAATACTTGAACATGGGACATTTTTTAGACGAACCAGTCGCAACACGTGATATACTCCGAGCGTTGAAGGCCAAATTGCCTTTCAACATTAAGGAAAAACTTCTACATATCCCGGATGACGATTCAGATTATTTTTTAACAGCTTTAGATTCGGTTGACATGTTACTTGAAGATCAGCGCTTCGCGCCGCAAAAACAGCAGCCACAATGTTTACACTAGTGGTATGCAAAACATGCAGGCTTGCCAACACAATTCTGGCGCGCCCACAGTTGGATACGCGGTACAACAAAAACAGCAAACTCACATGCCGTCTCAGTACGGAAATCAAAATCAACACGCGTATTCCAATACGAACAATAGTTACAACAGTAATAACATTTCATGCGGCAATCCATACAAAAGGCACCGCGGTAATAACTGCAACGGTAACAACGGATACAAAGGTAATAACAAAAACACAAACAGAAATAGAAATAATAATAACTACGAGCCAAGACAGCATCAAGGTTGGACTCGTAACGATCAGTACTTTCATTCAAACTCTGCTTTACCACAGCAGCCACCAGGTCAAAATTGGAGCATACCTTACGACCGACAGGTAAGTTATAATGCGCAACAGCAACAACAACCGCAAAAGTTTGGAGATCATAATAGGCAATATCCGAATGTGAATATAATAGAAATGACACCTGATGCACAACCTCAATCTGTGTCAGTACCTAGTACAAATGATAATCCAACAAACTAGAAACAGTCACTACTTTGCCCCAGGTCGTGGCTGAAGAATCCTTGGGGGGCGGCTTCAATGTTAATCAGTTATTTGACACCACACTTGAACAACAGAATAATGATATGCCGAGTAATTCTAAACAAAAACTACCTGTTTTATTTATAAGATACAACCACAATAACAATATATCAGATGAACTTTTACAAGACAGTACACAATGTCGTTTAAACACAAATGAAATTGTTTTAGCATCCACTACTGGTGTAGTAGGTGGGATTCCAACTACTATTATCCTAGATACAGGTGCAGCTGTGAGCGTTTTATCTTTTAATTTTTATAAAAAGATGTGTGAATTGGAACCTGTGCCTGAGTTTCCTGCCCAAAACTGTAAAATAACTACTGCACTAGGTAATAAGTCATGTAGGGTTACGAAGCAAGTTTTTGTAAACGTTAAAATAGGTAATGGAACCGTACAATGGCCATTCCTGGTTGTACAAAACCTTGTGACAAATTGCATATTAGGAATAGATATTATGAGCGAGAAGGACTGCATTATAGACTTCTCCAAAGGTAAATGTATTTTAAATGATAAAGGCAGTGTAATTATTATTGATTTGGACAGGAGAACTCTAAAGCATGACAAACACTGTACAGGGTACAAGGTACAGTTAGTACTTGACAAAGACATTCAAGACATGCAAACACACTCATCTGACAGAGAGCTAATGGACTTGAAAACATTGCTTGATCATAAGATAAGTGAAGCTACAGCTCTCAGTGTACATGAACGTATAAAACTACAGGAAGTGTTATCCAAATATTTACAAGTTTTTACCAAACGATTAGGTGTTATCAACACGTATGTGTACAAGATTGAAGTTAAGCCTCACAAGATCTTCTACCATAAGACATATAACGTACCGTTATCTCAACGACCTGCTGTGTGGCAAGAATTAAAACAAATGTTAGACTGGAAGGTCATTGAACCATCCACCTCACCTTATTGTAGTCCTCTACTTGTTGTCAAAAAATCAAATGGAGGCATTAGGTTAGTGTTAGACGCACGAGCTATTAATGAAATAATTTTACCGGTTCACACAAAACCTGAAAATTTAGAAGAGCAATTACAGAAATTTCTAGATGCAAAATATTTTTCCACAATAGATCTCGCTAATTCGTTTTGGCAGGTGGGTATCACTCCTGATTCTCGGAAATATACTGCATTTATGTTCGGGGGGCGAACCTATCAGTTTTGTGTTCTACCCTTCGGACTGAATGTCAGCTCTGGGGTATTCATTACAGCCCTGGATACCGTGCTTGGCGACGATTTAGTTGAGACAGTCACACACTATGTAGATGATATACTGATAGCTACACAATCCTGGAATGAACACGTTGACACACTTCAAAGAATTTTAGAAAAATTTGCACAAGCTGGAGTCACAGCCAACCTAAGAAAATCAAAATTTGGTTGCAGTGAGATAAAGTATTTAGGACATATCATTAATTCACAGGGCATACGTCCGGATCCCAGTAAATCAGATGCTATCAGAAACTTTCCTAGCCCTCGAACTAAAAAGCAGTTAAAATCATTCCTTGGGCTATGTTCATTTTTCAGACGTTTTTTGCCACAACCACTTTTGAACAGTAAACATCTGCTAAATCTACTCAGAAGGAATCAAGTTTGGATCTGGTCGGAACAGTGCCAGAATGACTTTAATACAATTAAACATGCTTTAGTGAATGCTAACATTTTGAGCCATCCAGATTTCAATTTAGATTTTTGTATGACTTGTGACGCTTCACGTACTGGCTTGGGCTGTTGCTTATTTCAAGTTGTAAAGAATAAAGAGGAGGAACAGATAAGAATTATTGGGTTTGCGAGTCGCACTCTAACTGAATGTGAGCGTACATACTCCACTACTGAGTTAGAAACACTTTCCGTAGTATGGGCATTCAAGAAATTCAATTATTATTTATTTGGAAAACATACGGTAATTTACACCGATCACCAGGCCCTGACATTTTTGTTAACTTGTAAACTTGTACATCCTAGACTATCACGATGGGCAGTTACACTTCAGAACTACTCTTTTGAAATTAAGTACATAAGAGGTAAGGACAACACCATTGCAGACACTTTGTCTAGACTTCCACAAGGTATGAATGATACCAACAGTGACTTAGAAAATATAAATGACTACAGGATTCTCTTAATGCAAGACAAGCAGTATCACCAATATTATATTGATATGTGCAGAAACATGGCTGAATTACAAAAATCTGATCCTCACTGGTATAAGATAATAACATTACTGGTAGAAAAACACAACCATCCTTTGACTCAGTATTACAAGTTACACAATGATGTGTTATTTTACCGCCGACATCCAAATGCTACTAACTGGTGTGTATGCATTCCCAAAGAGTCTGAACGTAATCTAATTTGGCACACACACTTAGTTTGGGGTCATTATGGGACGAAAAAGTGTTTGGCAAAGCTCAGTACATACTGTTATTTTAGCAATATGAGAAGAAAAATTTACAGGGAACTAAAAACATGTGTCATATGTCAAAAATCAAAACCTCAGAATTTATCCACAAAAACAGATTTACATTCTATTTTACCTGGTAGACCCCTGGAAATTCTGTGTACTGACGTTAGTGGACCGCATCCAGCAAGCTCTGGAGGCGTCAAATATATCTTAGCTTTTTACGATATATTTTCCAAACACGTAAAACTTTATGCTTTAAAATCCGCCACTGCAAATGCTATAATACGAAGATTCTCAAGTGATTACCTGACGCACGTGGGAAAACCTAAAGCAATTCTGTCAGATAATGCAGCATACTACTCTGGGTACAAATGGAGAAATTTCTTGAAGGACAATAACATTAAAAGTATATTTATTTCGAGGTTTAGTCCACAATGTAACGCGACTGAGAGACTTTTCCGAGAATTAAATCGATTCATGAGGACCTATATTTCATCAAAACATACTAATTGGGTGTCCTACCTAAGTCTTTTCGAAGACGTACACAATAACTTAAATATTTACGATACAAATTACACACCTAACGAGATCATGTTCAATTGCAAACAGAACGATCAGTGGATAGAACCATTACCTAAGTTGTCAGACAAGGAAATCACACCTGAACAGAAAATAAAAGAAGTATTGACTACGCTGACACATCACGCACAGATACGAAACAAACATCACAGAAACATAATAAAAAGAAAACAAAAATTCGAGGTAGGAATGCTTATACTACTTCGTACTCATCATAAATCTGTTGCACTCAAACGACGCAACGCTAAGTGGCGTCTGCTACATGAAGGACCTTATATAATTGTTAACATACCGCACCCTGGTGCGTATCTGTTACAACATCGTAGAACTAACAAAATTATTGGGCTATACGCACACCGAGATCTTAGAGCATTTCATGCTGAATAATGTAAAAGTCATACCCATCAAAATATTGCTAAGCAACTCGAAAAACTCTGTTGCTACAACACAGATAATAAGTAGTATAGAAATTTTCATTTCAGCGTTCCAGAGTCGCAGTTGAAGACAGAAGAACTTTTCTTTCAACGCCGCGGTTCCACCGAGAAGACTGAATATTAAAGTAAAATTTATGATTACGTAGCAGTGAATGATATATAAATTTTTCACGGAACATTTGTGACTGTAGGTACCACTGACTTGCTATGACACCTGACGAACCGACAGACGTCATCTGTGAAGCGATCTTTTACTTCGAGAAATAGATTAGACGCACATCTCTCAGCAAGAAAAGCATCTACCGGTAGTCAAGGCCACACAGACACACTACACACACGCACAAAACGCGAGGAATCGAACATTTTCTCTCTCTTACTATTTTGAATATTTATTGAGTAGTGAAAACGCCTGGTCTTGCCTACTGATGTAATGAATGTTGTGTCTAACCTATCTTAATTTCAGATGACATCACAAAAAACATCGATAATATCCCAGCAAAACCGCTAAAGAGGATGTAAATATCTGCAATTCATGTAATCAAATATGACACAATGTAATAACCTATAGCTATGTAATGATGATGTAAACATGTTTATGTGCAACTGTATTATGTTTATGCTAAGAAAATATGTGACGTGTGTATGTATTATTACTTATGTTTTTTTTAAACTGATGTATAATGTAACTGTTACTGTGTGAAAATTTGAACGATAACGAGTGCCAAAATGTGAAAAACTTTTTTTAAAAAAAAAAAAAAAAATTGCGTAGTGAACCACTATTCACGGACATTAACGTACATTACTAAGTCTGCAACTACGCAGAAACCTATGTGAAAGAAACTGTTAATGACATTCATGATGCATCGTACCTTTGTTAACGCGATGAACGATTTCTTCGATGAGTAACCACGAACATTTAGGTGAGCTATATTTAAAAAAAAAAAAAAAAAACTGAATATGTGAAGTGCATAATTCGTGCATCGTCTAGCGACATTACTACAGTACCCAACTTCAAGATGTTAACTGGATTAAATGGACACAAAGTGCCTGTCCAGAAAACAACACGACGGGTGGAAGAATTTTGGTTGGAACTTCAGGGAATGAAATGTTCTCGAAATGTGACGGACACGCTTACCTGGACTGTCCAAGGATCGACGCCAGCTATGTGCCGTCCGAGGTTCTGCAACCAAGCTTCCACGGAATATCGAAAACGAACTGCATATGGACTAATTACTCGACGGGTCACGTCTGATCTGTAATAAACAATGCTTTTTGTCACAACGAACTGCATCACAACGACTATAATGGAAATAGGAAATGGACATGCTTATGTATCAATCACGTTGTTATACAACGATGTTACTGTGATCAAAAAAAACTTTACCACGACGATACTAACCTGTAAAAAATTATTGTGCAGCAGATGAATATGAACTGTGATAACGACACCATGTGTATAGGTCAACGCACCTGAAAAATACGGACATTTTTCTTTGAAGCATTTCATTGCAATGCTATGTAACTAAGAACATTCAACAATCTAAAGTTGTATTGTATTATAACAAATATTGTAATTTTAAAACTAAGTTACCTGTCATAGAATGTAGTCTTCATATGTAATCTTGGTGGAATATTTTCTTTGTGCAACGACTAAGAAATGCGCGCGCACACGAACAATATGAACTGCAATACTGTGCCGCGTGATCTAAATTTACGAAATAACGGCAGTGCCGTAGTTACACAGACGCTTCTGCGCATGCGCGCACTCTGTTTTGCCAACATAAGAACTTTTTCGGCGCACGCGCGTCATTCAAATTTTGTGTATAATATACAGTATAATGTAAGTCATGTAAATAGTTGTAGATAACTTAGATTTTCTTGTGCCTTTAGGTGAATTGCTCGCCTGCAGGTGTGTCCTTTCGCCTCGCAATTCAGGGGGCAATATAAAGGCACATTTGCATGCCGAGCGTGAGTTTCCTCGGAAACGCGAGATATTAATTAAATAAATAATCAGTGACAAATAAATAAAGCCTATGGCACACAACTGCAGCGCTGTGTCGCTGATAAAACAAAAGTACATTTTCGTTAGTCGTATGTTTGATTAAAAAAAAAAAGGGAGAGCTCTCGTTGAAGTGGTGCGAGAAGCACGTATTCTAGTTTATTGTCTGGCACACCGCCATATTTCATGATATAGAAAATTACTGCGAGTTGCAACCATACTAGGCACTCGATTCTGTAAAGAATTTATATTTATAAAAGTAAGTAGGATTATGAACTGTAGGCTTATTCATTGAATATATCTGATTTAACTAACTGTGTAATTTTTTGTTTAGTAGACAATCACCTCTGTACGACGTTTTGGCATGGCTGGCAAATTATTGTAATATTGAGATTTAGTTTATGAGTCCGCACCTACCGCAGCAGTCTTTGGAAACGATTTAATTACGAAGTCCGATTATTTCAGTTTTATTTCACGGTCAACTACGAGTAACATTGCCTTTACGAAAAAGCCATTGTCAAGCGTCTGATACCGAATAATCAAAACCTGACGACTCATAGGAGAGCCAATCAGACAGATAAAAATAATTAATATTTTATTTTATTTTATTTTATTTATTTTATAGTCTCTATTCTTGTACTTAAGGCGGCATTGTGGCTTTTGTATTTAATTCCGATGCGATTTCTATGTATCATCGTCAATGTGAAGGTCCAAGGAATACATTGAACCTGCTGTGGTGTATCGGAAACTAATACAGGTCTCACAGGGAATGCTCAAAGCACCGAATGTAAGAAGAGTTTCTATTCTTGTACTTAAGGCGGCATTGTGCCTATTTGTATTTAATTCCGATGCGATTTCTGTGTTTCATCGTCAATGTGAAGGTGCCAGGCATACATTGAACCTGCAGTGGTGTATCGGAAACTAATACTGGTCTCACAGGAAACTATCAAATCAGAAACTCTAAGAAGTCTCACCCTTCTTGCACTTAAGGCGGCATTGTGCCTTTTGTATTTAATTCCGACGCGATTTCTGTGTTTCATCGTCAATGTGTATGTACAAGGAATACATTGAACCTGCAGTGGTGCATCGGAAACTAATACTGGTCTCACAGGAAAGGATCAAAGCACAGACTCAAAGACGTCTCACTCTTCTTGCACTTAAGGTTGCAATGAGCCTTTTGTATTTAATTCCGATGCGATTTCTGTGTTTCATCTTCAATGTGAAGGTCCAAGGAATACATTGAACCTGCAGTGGTGTATCGGAAACTAATACTGGTCTCACAGGAAAGGATCAAAGCACAGACTCTAAGAAGTCTCACTCTACTTGCACTTAAGGCGGCATTGTGTCTTTAGTATTAAATTCCAATGTAATTTCAGTGTTTCATCATCAATGTGTATGTCCAAGGAATACATTGAACCAGCAGTGGTGTATCGGAAACTAATACTGGTCTCACAGGGAACGCTCAAAGCACCGACTGTAAGATGAGTTTCTATTCTTGTACTTAAGGCGGCATTGTGCCTTTTGTATTTAATTCCGATGCGATTTCTGTGTTTCATCGTCATTGTAAAGGTCCAGGGAATACATTGAACCTGCAGTGGTGTATCGGAAACTAATACCGGCCTCACAGGAAAGGATCAAAACACACACACTAAGAAGTCTCACACTTCTTGCACTTAAGGCGGCCTTGTGCCATTTGTATTTATTTCCGATGCGTTTCAGTGTTTCATCGTCAATGTGAAAGTCCAAGGAATACATTAAACCTGCAGTGGTGTATCGGAAACTAATACTGGTCTCACAGGAAAGGATCAAAGCACAGAATCTAAGAAGTCACACTCTTCTTGCCCTTAAGGCGGCATTGTGCCTTTTGTATTTAATTCCGATGCGATTTCTGTGTTTCATCGTCATTGTGAAGGTCCAAGGAATACATTGAACCTGCAGTGATGTATCATAAACTAATACTGGTCTCACAGGAAAGGATCAAAGCACCGACTGTAAGAAGAGTCTCTGTTCTTGTACTTAAGGCGGCATTGTGCCTTTTGTATTTATTTCCGTTGCGATTTCTGTGCTTCATCGCCAATGTGTATGTCCAAGGAATACATTGAACCCGCAGTGGTGCATCGGAAACTAATACTGGTCTCACAGGAAAGGATCAAAGCCCAGACTCTAAGACGTCTCACTCATCTTGCACTTCAGGTTGCATTGAGCCTTTTGTTTTTAATTCCGATGCGATTTCTGTGCTTCAGCGTCAATGTGAAAGTCCAAGGAATACATTGAACCTGCAGTGGTGTATCGGAATCTAATACTGGTATCACAGGAAATGCTCAAATCACCGACTGTAAGAAGAGTCTCTATTCTTGTACTTAAGGCGGCATTGTGGCTTTTGTATTTAATTCCGATGCGATTTCTATGTATCATCGTCAATGTGAAGGTCCAAGGAATACATTGAACCTGCTGTGGTGTATCGGAAACTAATACAGGTCTCACAGGGAATGCTCAAAGCACCGAATGTAAGAAGAGTCTCTATTCTTGTACTTAAGGCGGCATTGTGCCTATTTGTTTTTAATTCCGATGCGATTTCTGTGTTTCATCGTCAATGTGAAGGTGCCAGGCATACATTGAACCTGCAGTGGTGTATCGGAAACCAATACTGGTCTCACAGGAAAGGATCAAATCAGAGACTCTAAGAAGTCTCACCCTTCTTGCACTTAAGGCGGCATTGTGCCTTTTGTATTTAATTCCGATGCGATTTCTGTGTTTCATCGTCAATGTGTATGTACAAGGAATACATTGAACCTGCAGTGGTGCATCGGAAACTAATACTGGTCTCACAGGAAAGGATCAAAAGACAGACTCTAGAAAGTCTCACTCGTCTTGCACTTAAGGCGGCATTGTGGCTTTTGTATTTAATTCCAATGTAATTTCAGTGTTTCATCATCAATGTGTATGTCCAAGGAATACATTGAGCCAGCAGTGGTGTATCGGAAACTAATACTGGTCTCACAGGGAACGCTCAAAGCACCGACTGTAATATGAGTTTCTATTCTTGTACTTAAGGCGGCATTGTGCCTTTTGTATTTAATTCCGATGCGATTTCTGTGTTTCATCGTCATTGTAAAGGTCCAGGGAATACATTGAATCTGCAGTGGTGTATCGGAAACTAATACCGGTCTCACTGGAAAGGATCAAAGCACACACTCTAAGAAGTCTCACACTTCTTGTACTTAAGGCGGCATTGTGCCATTTGTATTTAATTCCGATGCGATTTCAGTGTTTCATCGTCAATGTGATGGTCCAAGGAATACATTAAACCTGCAGTGGTGTATCGGAAACTAATACCGGTCTCACAGGAAAGGATCAAAGCACAGAATCTAAGAAGTCACACTCTTCTTGCTCTTAAGGCGGCATTGTGCCTTTTGTATTTAATTCCGATGCGACTTCTGTGTTTCATCGTCATTGTGAAGGTCCAAGGAATACATTGAACCTGCAGTGATGTATCATAAACTAATACTGGTCTCACAGGAAAGGATCAAAGCACCGACTGTAAGAAGAGTCTCTGTTCTTGTACTTAAGACGGCATTGTGCCTTTTGTATTTAATTGCGATGCGATTTCTGTGTTTCATCATCAATGTGACGGTCCAATCAATACATTGAACCTGCAGTGGTGTATCGGAAACTAATACTGGTCTCACAGGAAAGGATCAAAGCACAGACCCTAATAAGTCTCACTCTACTTGCACTTAAGGCGCCATTGAGCCTTTTTTATTTTATTCCGATGCGATTTCTGTGTTTCATCGTCAATGTGTATGTCCAAGGAAGACATTGAACCTGCAGTTGTGTATCGGAAGTTAATACTGGTCTCACAGGGAATGCTCTAAGCACCGACTGTAGGAAGAGTCTCTATTCTGGTACTTAAGGTGGCATTGTGCCTTTTGTATTTATTTCCGTTGCGATTTCTTTGTTTCGTCGCCAATGTGTGCGTCCAAGGAATACATTGAACCTGCAGTGGTGTATCGGAAACTAATACTGGTCTCACAGGAAAGGATCAAAGCCCAGACTCTAAGTCGTCTCACTCATCTTGCACTTCAGGTTGCATTGAGCCTTTTGTATTTAATTCCGATGCGATTTCTGTGTTTCATCGTCAATGTGAAAGTCCAAGGAATACATTGAACCTGCAGTGGTGTATCGGAAACTAATATGGTCTCACAGGGAATGCTCAAAGCACCGACTGTAAGAAGAGCCTCTATTCTTGTTCTTAAGGCGGCATTGTGCCTGTTGTATTTAATTCCGATGCGATTTCGTTGTCTCATCGTCAATGTGTATGTCCAAGGAATACATTGAACCTGCAGTGGTGTATCGGAAACTAATACTGGTCTCACAGGGAATGCTCAAAGCACCGACCGTAAGAAGATTCTCTATTCTTGTACATAGGGCGGCATTGTGCATTTTGTATTTAATTGCGATGCGATTTCTGTGTTTCATCGTCAATGTGTATGTCCAAAGAATACATTGAACCTGCAGTGCTGCATCGGAACCTAATACTGGTCTCACAGAGAATGCTCGAAGCATCGACTGTAAGAAGAGTCTCTATTCTTGTACTTAAGGCGGCATTGTGAATTTTGTATTTAATTCCGATGCGATTTCTATGTATTATCGTCAATGTGAAGGTTCAAGGAATACATTGAACCTGCAGTGGTGTATCGGAAACTAATACAGGTTTCACAGGGAATGCTCAAATCACCGACTGTAAGAAGAGTCTCAATCCTCGTTCTTAAGGCGGCATTGTGCCTTTGGTATTTTATTCCGATGCGATTTCTGTGTTTCATCGTCAATGTGTATGTCCAAGGAATACATTGAACCTGCAGTGGTGTATCGGAAACTAATACTGGACTCACAGGGAATGCTCAAAGCACCGACAGTAAGAAGAGTCTCTATTCTTGTACTAAAGGCGGCATTGTGCCTTTTGTATTTAATTCCGATGCAATTTCAGTGTATCATCGTCAATGTGTATGTCCAAGGAATACATTGAACCTGCAGTGGTGTATCGGAAACTAATACTGGTCGCACAGGGAATGCTCAAAGCACCGACTGTAAGAAGAGTCTCTATTCTTGTACTTAAGGCGGTGTTGTGCCTTTTGTATTTAATTCCGATGCGATTTCAGTGTCTCATCGTCAATGTGTATGTCCAAGGAATACATTGAACCTGCAGAGGTGTATCGGAAACTAATACTGGTCTCACAGGGTATGCTCAATGCACCGACTGTAGGAAGAGTCTCTATTCTTGTACTTAGAGCGGGATTGTGCCTTTTGTATTTAATTCCGATGCGATTTCTGTGTTTCATCGTCAATGAGTATGTCCAAGGAATTCATTGAACCTGCAGTGGTGCATCAGAACCTAATACTGGTCTCACAGGGAATGCTCAAAACACCGACTGTAAGAAGAGTCCCTATTGTGGTACTTAGGGCGGCATTGTGCCATTTGTATTTAATTCCGATGCGATTTCTATGTATCATCGTCAATGTGAAGGTCAAAGGAATACATTGAACCGGCAGTGGTGTATCGGAAACTAATACAGGTCTCACAGGGAATGCTCAAAGCACCGACTGTTAGAAGAGTCTCTATTCTTGTACTTAAGGCGGCATTGTGACTTTGGTATTTAATTCCGATGCGATTTTTGTGTTTCATCGTCAATGTGAAGGTCCAAGGAATACATTGAACCTGCAGTGGTGTATCGGAAACTAATACTGGTCTCACAGGAAAGTATCAAAGCACAGACTCTAAGAAGTCTCCCTCTTCTTGCACTTAAGGCGGCATTGTGCCTTTTGTATTTAATTACGATGCGATTTCTGTGTTTCATCGTCAATGTGAAGGTCCAAGGAATACATTGAACCTACAGTGGTGTATCGGAAACTAATACTTGTCTCACAGGAAAGGATCAAAGCACAGACTCTCAGAAGTCTCACTCTTCTTGCACTTAAGGCGGCATTGTGCCTTTTGTATTTAATTACGATGCGATTTCTGTGTGTCATCGTCAATGTGAAGGTCCAAGGAATACATTGAACCTGCAGTGGTGTATCGGAAACTAATACTGGTCTCACAGGAAAGTATCAAAGCACAGACTCTAAGACATCTCACTCTTCTTGCACTTAGGGTTGCAATGAGCCTTTTGTATTTAATTCGGATGCGATTTCTGTGTTTCATCGTCAATGTGAAGGTCGAAGGATTACATTGAACTTGCAGTGGTGTATCGGAAGCTAATACTGGTCTCACAGGGAATGCTCTAAGCACCGACAGTAGGAAGGGTTTCTATTCTTGTACTTAAGGCGGCATTGTGCCTTTTTTATTTAATGCCGTTGCGATTTCTGTGTTTGATCGTCAATGTGTGTGTCCAAGGAATACGTTGAACCTGCAGTGGTGCATCGGAAACTGATACTGGTCTCACAGGAAAGGATCAAAGCCCAGACTCTAAGACGTCTCACTCTTCTTGCACTTCAGGTTGCATTGAGCCTTTTGTATTTTATTCCGATGCGATTTCTGTGTTTCATCGTCAATGTGGAGGTCCACGGAATACATTGAACCTGCAGTGGTGTATCGGAAATTAATACTGGTCTCACAGGAAAGAATCAAATGACAGACTCTAAGAAGTCTCACTCTTCTTGCACTTAAGGCGGCATTGTGGCTTTTGTATTAATTTCCGATGTAATTTCAGTGTTTCATCGTCAATGTGTATGTCCAAGGAATACTTTGAACCAGCAGTGGTGTATCGGAAACTAATACTGGTCCCACAGGGAACGGTCAAAGCACCGAATGTAAGAAGACTCTCTATTCTTGCACTTAAAGCGGCATTTTGCCTTTTTGTATTTAAGTCCGATGTGATATCTGTGTTTCATCGTCAATGTGAAGGTCCAAGGAACACATTGAACCTGCAGTGGTGTATCGGAAACTAATACCGGTCTCACAGAAAAGGATCAAAGCACAGACTCTAAGAAGTCTCAGTCTTCTTGCACTTAAGGCGGCATTGTGCCTTTTGTATTCAATTGCGATGCGATTTCTGTGTTTCATCGTCAATGTGAAGGTCCAAGGAATACATTAAACCTGCAGTGGTGTATCGGAAACTAATACTGGTCTCACAGGAAAGGATCGAAGCACAGACACTAAAAAGTCACACTCTTCTTGCACTTAAGTCGGCAATGTGCCTTTAGTATTTAATTCCGTTGCGATATCTGTGTTTCATCGTCAATGTGAATGTCCAAGGAATACATCGACCTGCAGTGGTGTATCGGAAACTAATACTGGTCTCACAGGGAAAGCTCAAATCACCGACTATAAGAAGAGTCACTATTCTTGTACTTAGGGCGGCATTGTGCCTTTTGTATTTAATTTCGATGCGATTTCTGTGTTTCATCGTCATTGTGAAGGTCCAAGGAATACATTGAACCTGCAGTGGTGTATCGGAAACTAATACCGGTCTCACAGGAAAGGATCAAAGCACACACTCTAAGAAGTCTCACTTTTCTGGCACTTAAGGCGGCATTGTGCCTTTTGTATTTAATTCCGATGCGATTTCTGTGTTTCATCGTCAATGTGAATGTCCATGGAATACATTGAATTTGCAGTGGTGTATCGGAAACTAATACTGGTCTCACAGGAAAGGATCAAAACACAGACTCTAAGGAGTCTCACTCTTCTTGCACTTAAGGCGGCATTGTGCCTTTTGTGTTTAATTACGATGCGATTTCTGTTTTTCATCGTCAATGTGAAGGTCCAAGGAATACATTCAACCTGCAGTGGTGTATAGGAAACTAATACTGGTTCACAGGAAAGGATCAAAGCACAGCCTTTAAGAAGTCTTACTCTTCTTGCACTTAAGTTGCATTGTGCCTTTTGTATTTAATTCCGATCTGATTTCAGTGCATCATCGTCAACGTTTGTGTCCAAGGAATACATTGAACCTGCAGTGGTGTATCGGAAACTAATACTGGTCTCACAGGGAATGCTCAAAGCACCAACTGTAAGAAGAGTCTCTATTCTTGTACTTAGGGTGGCATTGTGCCTTTTGTATTTAATTCCGATGCGATTTCTGTGTTTCATCGTCATTGTAAAGATCCAGGGAATACATGAAACCTGCAGTGTTGTGTCGGAAACTAATATCGGTCTCACAGGAAAGGATCAAAGCACAGACTCTAAGAAGTCTCACTTTTCTTGCACTTAAGTCGGCATTGTGCCTATTGTATTTAATTCCGATGCGATCTCTGAGTTTCATCGTCAATGTGAAGGTCAAAAGAATACATTTAACCTGCGGTGGTGTGTCGGAAACTAATACTGGTCTCTCAGGGAATGCTCAAATCTCCGACTGTAAGAAGAGTGTCTATTCTTGTACTTAAGGCGGCATTGTGCCTTTTGTATTTAATTCCGGTGCGATTTCTGTGTTTCATCGTCAATGTGTATGTCCAAGGAATATATTGAACCTGCAATGGGCTATCGGAAACTAATACTGGTCTCACAGGGAATGCTCAAAGCCCCGTCTGTAAGAAGAGTCTCTATTCTTGTACTTAAGGCGGCATTGTGTCTTTTGTATTTTATTCCGATGCGATTTCTGTGTTTCATCGTCAATGTGAAGGTCCAAGGAATACATTGAAAATGCAGTGGTGTATCGAAAACTAATGCTGGTCTCACAGGAAAGGATCAAAGCACAGACTCTAAGAAGTCTCACTCTTCTTGCACTTAAGTCGGAATTGTGCATTTTGTATTTTATTTCGGTGTAATTTCAGTGTTTCATCGTCAATGTGTATGTCCAAGGAATACATTGAACCAGCAGTGGTGTATCGTCAACCTATACTGGTCTCACAGGGAACGGTCAAAGTACCGACTGTAAGAAGCGTCTCTATTCTTGTACTTAAAGCGGCATTGTGCCTTTTTGTATTTAATTCCGATGTGATATCAGTGTTTCATCGTCAATGTGAAGGTCCAAGGAACACATTTCACCTGCAGTGGTGTATCGGAAACTAATACCGGTCTCACAGGAAAGGATCAAAGCACAGACTCTAAGAAGTCTCACTTTTCATGCACTTAAGGCGGCATTGTGCCTTTTGTATTTAATTCCGATGCGATTTCTGTTTTTCATCGTCAATGTGATCGTCCAAGGAATGCATTAAACCTGCAGTGGTGTATCCGAATCTAATACTGGTCTCATAGGAAAGGATCAAAACACAGACTCTAAGGAGTCTCAGTCCTCTTGCACATAAGTTGCATTGTGCCTTTTGTATTTAATTCCGATCTTATTTCAGTGTTTTATCGTCAACGTTTGTGTCCAAGGAATACATTGAACCTGCAGTGGTGTATCAGAAACCAATACTGGTCTCACAGGGAATGCTAAAACCACCGACTGTAAGAAGAGTCTCTATTGGTGCAGTTAAGGCGGCATTGTGCCTTTTGTATTTAATTGCGATGCGATTTCTGTGTTTCATCATCAATGTGAAGGGCCAAGGAATACATTGAACCTGCAGTGGTGTATCGAAAACTAATACTGGTTCACAGGAGAGGATCAAACCACAGACTATAAGAAGTCCCAATCTTCTTGCACTTAAGGCGGCATTGTGCCTTTTGTATTTAAGTCCGATCTACTTACAGTAGTTCATCGTCAGTGTGTTTGTCCAAGGAATACATTGAAAATGCAGTGGTGTAAAGGAAACTAATACTGGTCTCACAGGGAAAGCTCAAAGCACCGACTGTAAGAAGAGTCACTATTCTTGTACTTAAGGCGGCATTGTGCCTTTAGTATTCAATTCCGATGCGAATTCTGTGTTTCACCGTCAATTTGAAAATCCAAGGAATACATTGAACCGGCAGTGGTGTATCGGAAACTAATACTGGTCTCACAGGAAAGGATCAAAGCACAGACTCCAAGAAGTCTCACTCTTCTTGCACTTAAGGCGGCATTGTGCAGTTTGTATTTAATTCCGATGCGATTTCTGTGTTTCATCGTCAATGTGAAGGTCCAAGGAATACATTGATTCTGCAGTGTTGCATGGGAAACTAATACTCGTCTCACAGGAAAGGATCAAAGCACAGACTCTAAGAAGTCACACTCATCTTGCACTTTAGGCGGCACTGTACCTTTCGTATTTAATTCCGATGCGACTTCTGTGTTTCATCGTCAATGTGTATTTCCAAGGAATACATTGAACCTGCAGTGGTGTATCGGAAACTAATACTGGTCTCACAGGGAATGCTCAAAACACCGACTGTAAGAAGAGTCTCTATTTTTGTACTTAAGGCTGCATTGTGCCTTTTGTATTTAGTTCCGACGCGATTACTGTGTTTCATCGTCAATGTGAAGGTCCAAGGAATACATTGAACCTGCAGTGGTGTATCGGAAACTAATACTGGTCTCACAGGGAATGCTCAAAGCACCGACTGTAAGAAGAGTCTCTGTTCTTGTACTTAAGGCGGCATAGTGCCTTTTGTATTTAATTGCGATGCGATTTCTGTGTTTCATCATCAATGTGAAGGTCCAAGGAATACATTGAACCTGCAGTGGTGTATCGGAAACTAATACTGGTCTCACAGGAAAGGATCAAAGCACAACTTTAAGAAGTCTCACTCTTCTTGCACTTAAGGCGGCATTGTGCCTTTTGTATTTAATTCCGATGCGATTTCTGTGTTTCATCGTCAATGTGAAGGTCCAAGGAATACATTGAAATTGCAAATGAGTATCGGAAACTAATACTGGTCTCACAGGAACGGATCAAAGCACAGACTCTAAGAAGTCTCAATCTCCTTGCACTTAAGGTGGCACTGCGCCTTTTGTATTTAATTCCGATGTAATTTCAGGGGTTTATCGTCAATGTGTATGTCCTAGGAATACATTGAACCTGCAGTGGTGTATCGGAAACTAATACTGGTCTCACAGGAAAGGATCAAAGCACAGACTCTAAGAAGTCTCACTCTTCTTGCACTTAAGTCGCATTGTGCCTTTTTTATTTAATTCCGATGCGATTTCAATGTTTCTTCGTCAATGTGAAGGTCCAAGGAATACATTGAACTTGCAGTGGTGTATCGGAAACTAATACTGGTCTCACAGGAAAGGTTCAAAGTACAGACTCTAAGAAGTCTCACTCTTCTTGCACTTCAGGCGGCATTGTGCCTTTGGATTTACCTCCGATGTGATTTCTGTGTTTCATCGTCAATGTGAAGGTCCAAGGAATACATTGAACCTGCAGTAATTTATCGGAAACTAATACTGGTCTCACAGGAAAGGATCAAATCACAGACTCTAAGAAGTGTCACTCTTCTTGCACTTAATGCTGCATTGTGCCTTTTGTATTTAATTCCGATGCGATTTCTGTGTTTCATCGTCAATGTGAAGGTCCAAGGAATACATTGAACCTGCAGTGGTTTATCGGAAACTAATTCTGGTCTCACAGGTAAGGATCAAAGCACAGACTCTAGGAAGTCTCACTTTTCTTGCAGTTAAGGCGGCATTGCGCCTTTTGTATTTAATTCCGATGTAATTTCAGTGGTTCATCGGCAACGTGTATATCCTAGGAATACATTGAACCTGCAGTGGTGTATCGGAAACTAAGACTGGACTCACAGGGAATGCTCAAAACAACGTCTGAAAGAAGAGTCTCTATTCTTGTACTTAAGGCGGCATTGTTCCTTTTCTATTTAATTCCGATGCGATATCTGTGATTCATCGTCAATGTGAAGGTCCAAGGAACACATTGAAACTGCAGTGGTGTATCTCAAACTAATACTGGTCTCACAGGAAAGGATCAAAGCACAGACTCTAAGATGTCTCACTCTTCTTGCACTTAAGGCGGTATTGCGCCTTTTGTATTTAATTCCGATGTAATTTCAGTGGTTCATCGGCAACGTGTATGTCCTAGGAATACATTGAACCTGCAGTGGTGTATTTGAAACTAAGACTGGTCTCACAGGGAATGCTCAAAGCACCGACTTTAAGAAGAGTCTCTATTCTTGTACTTAAGGCGGCATTGTGCCTTTTGTATTTAATTGCGATGCGATTTCTGTGTTTCATCATCAATGTGAAGGTCCAATGAATACATTGAACCTGCAGTGGTGTATCGGAAACTAATACTGATTCACAGGAAAGGATCAAAGCACAGACTCTAAGAAGTCTCACTCTTCCTGCACTTAAGTTGCAATGTGCCTTTTGTATATAATTCCGATCTAATTTCAGTGTTTCATCGTCATTGTGTGTGTCCAAGGAATACATAGACCCTGCAGTGATGTATCGGAAACTAATACTGGTCTCATAGGAAAGGATCAAAGCACCGACTGTAAGAAGAGTCTCTATTCTTGTACTTAAGGCGGCATTGTGCCTTTTGTATTTAATTGCGATGCGATTTCTGTGTTTCATCATCAATGTGAAGGTCCAATGAATGCATTGAACCTGCAGTGGTGTATCGGAAACTAATACTGGTTCACAGGAAAGGATCAAAGCACAGACTCTAAGAAGTCTCACTCTTCTTGCACTTAAGGCGGCATTGTGCCCTTTGTATTTAATTCCGATGCGATTTCTGTGTTTCATCGTCAATGTGAAGGTCCAAGGAATACATTGATTCTGCAGTGTTGCATGGGGAACTAATACTCGTCTCACAGGAAAGGATCAAAGCACAGACTCTAAGAAGTCACACTCATCTTGCACTTTAGGCGGCACTGTACCTTTCGTATTTAATTCCGATGCGACTTCTGTGTTTCATCGTCAATGTGTATTTCCAAGGAATACATTGAACCTGCAGTGGTGTATCGGAAACTAATACTGGTCTCACAGGGAATGCTCAAAACACCGACTGTAAGAAGAGTCTCTATTTTTGTACTTAAGGCTGCATTGTGACTTTTGTATTTAGTTCCGACGCGATTACTGTGTTTCATCGTCAATGTGAAGGTCCAAGGAATACATTGAACCTGCAGTGGTGTATCGGAAACTAATACTGGTCTCACAGGGAATGCTCAAAGCACCGACTGTAAGAAGAGTCTCTGTTCTTGTACTTAAGGCGGCATAGTGCCTTTTGTATTTAATTGCGATGCGATTTCTGTGTTTCATCATCAATGTGAAGGTCCAAGGAATACATTGAACCTGCAGTGGTGTATCGGAAACTAATACTGGTCTCACAGGAAAGGATCAAAGCACAACTTTAAGAAGTCTCACTCTTCTTGCACTTAAGGCGGCATTGTGCCTTTTGTATTTAATTCCGATGCGATTTCTGTGTTTCATCGTCAATGTGAAGGTCCAAGGAATACATTGAAATTGCAAATGAGTATCGGAAACTAATACTGGTCTCACAGGAACGGATCAAAGCACAGACTCTAAGAAGTCTCAATCTCCTTGCACTTAAGGTGGCACTGCGCCTTTTGTATTTAATTCCGATGTAATTTCAGGGGTTTATCGTCAATGTGTATGTCCTAGGAATACATTGAACCTGCAGTGGTGTATCGGAAACTAATACTGGTCTCACAGGAAAGGATCATAGCACAGACTCTAAGAAGTCTCACTCTTCTTGCACTTAAGTCGCATTGTGCCTTTTTTATTTAATTCCGATGCGATTTCAATGTTTCTTCGTCAATGTGAAGGTCCAAGGAATACATTGAACCTGCAGTGGTGTATCGGAAACTAATACTGGTCTCACAGGAAAGGTTCAAAGCACAGACTCTAAGAAGTCTCACTCTTCTTGCACTTCAGGCGGCATTGTGCCTTTGGATCTACCTCCGATGTGATTTCTGTGTTTCATCGTCAATGTGAAGGTCCAAGGAATACATTGAACCTGCAGTAATTTATCGGAAACTAATACTGGTCTCACAGGAAAGGATCAAATCACAGACTCTAAGAAGTGTCACTCTTCTTGCACTTAATGCAGCATTGTGCCTTTTGTATTTAATTCCGATGCGATTTCTGTGTTTCATCGTCAATGTGAAGGTCCAAGGAATACATTGAACCTGCAGTGGTTTATCGGAAACTAATTCTGGTCTCACAGGTAAGGATCAAAGCACAGACTCTAGGAAGTCTCACTTTTCTTGCAGTTAAGGCGGCATTGCGCCTTTTGTATTTAATTCCGATGTAATTTCAGTGGTTCATCGGCAACGTGTATATCCTAGGAATACATTGAACCTGCAGTGGTGTATCGGAAACTAAGACTGGACTCACAGGGAATGCTCAAAACACCGTCTGAAAGAAGAGTCTCTATTCTTGTACTTAAGGCGGCATTGTTCCTTTTCTATTTAATTCCGATGCGATATCTGTGATTCATCGTCAATGTGAAGGTCCAAGGTACACATTGAAACTGCAGTGGTGTATCTCAAACTAATACTGGTCTCACAGGAAAGGATCAAAGCACAGACTCTAAGATGTCTCACTCTTCTTGCACTTAAGGCGGTATTGCGCCTTTTGTATTTAATTCCGATGTAATTTCAGTGGTTCATCGGCAACGTGTATGTCCTAGGAATACATTGAACCTGCAGTGGTGTATTTGAAACTAAGACTGGTCTCACAGGGAATGCTCAAAGAACCGACTGTAAGAAGAGTCTCTATTCTTGTACTTAAGGCGGCATTGTGCCATTTGTATTTAATTACGATGCGCTTTCTGTGTTTCATCATCTATGTGAAGGTCCAAGGAATACATTGAACCTGCAGTGGTGTATCGGAAACTAATACTGGTTTCACAGGAGATGATCAAAGCACAGACTCTAAGAAGTCTCACTCATCTTGCACTTAAGGCGGCATTGTGCCTTTGGATTTATCTCCGATGTGATTTCTGTGTTTCATCGTCAATGTGAAGGTCCAAGGAATACATTGAACCTGCAGTGGTTTGTCGGAAACTAATACTGGTCTCACAGGAAAGGATCAAAGCACTGACTCTATGAAGTGTCACTCTTCTTGCACTTAATGAGGCATTGTGCCTTTTGTATTTAATTCCGATGCGATTTCTGTGTTTCATCGTCTATGTGAAGGTCCAAGAAATACATTGACCCTGCAGTGGAGTATCGGTAACTAATACTGGTCTCACAGGAAAGGATCAAAGCACAGACTCTAAGAAGTCTCTCTCTTCTTGCACTTAAGGTGGCACTGCGCCTTTTGTACTTAATTCCGAAGTAATTTCAGTGGTTTATCGTCAATGTGTATATATTAGGAATACATTGAACCTGCAGTGGTGTATCGGAAACTAATACTGGTCTCACAGAAAAGGATCAAAGCACAGACTCTAAGAAGTCTCACTCTTCTTGCACTTAAGGCGGCATTGTGAGTTTTGTATTCGATTCCGATTTAATTTCAGTGTTTCATCGTCAATGTGTATATCCAAGGAATACATTGAACCTGCAGTGGTGTGTCAGAAACTAATACTGGTCTCACAGGGAATGCTCAAAACAGCGACTGTAAGAGGAGTCTCTATTCTTATATTTAAGGCGGCATTGTGCCTTTTGTATTTAATTGCGACGCGATTTCTGTGTTTCATCGTCAATGTGATGGTCCAAGGAGTACATTGAACCTGCAGTAGTGTGACGGATACTAATACTGGTCTCACAGGAAAGGATCAAAGCACAGACTCTAAGAAGTCTCATTCTTCTTGCACATAAGGCGGCATTGTGCCTTTTGTATTTAATTCCGATCTAATTTCAGTGTTTCATCATCAACGTGTACGTCCAAGAAATACATGGAACCTGCAGTGGTGTATCGGAAACTAATACTGGTTTCACAGAAAATGCTCAAAACACCGTCTGTAAGAAGAGTCTCTATTCTTGTACTTAAGGCGGCATTGTGCCTTTTGTATTTAATTGCGATGCGATATCTGTGTTTCATCGTCAATGTGAAGGTCCAAGGCACACATTGACCCTGCAGTGGTGTATCGGAAACTAATACTGGTCTCACAGGAAAGGATCAAAGCACAGACTCTAAAAAGTCTCACTCTTCTTGCATTTAAGGCGGCATTGCGCCTTTTGTATCTAATTCCGATGTAATTTTAGTGGTTCATCGGCAACGTGTATGTTCTAGGAATGCATTGAACCTGCAGTGGTGTATCGGTAACTAAGACTTGTCTCACAGGGAATGCTCAAAGCACCGACTTTAAGAAGAGTCTCTATTCTTGTACTTAAGGCGGCATTTTGCCTTTTGTATTTAATTCCGATGCGATTTCTGTGTTTCGTCGTGAATGTGAAGGTCGAAGGTATACATAGACCCTGCAGTGATGTATCGGAAACTAATACTGGTCTCATAGGAAAGAAACAAAGCACCGACTGTAAGAAGAGTCTCTATTCTTGTACTTAAGGCGGCATTGTGGCTTTTGTATTTAATTGCGATGCGATTTCTGTGTTTCACCATCAATGTGAAGGTCCAATGAATACATTCAACCTGCAGTGGTGTATCGGAATCTAATACTGGTTCACTGGAAAGGATCAAAGCACAGACTCTAAGAAGTCTCACTCTTCTTGCACATAAGTTGCATTGTTCCTTTTGTATTTCATTAACATCTAATTTCAGTGCTACATCGTCACGTGTGCGTCCAAGGAATACATTGAACCTGCAGTGGTGTATCGGAAACTAATACTGGTCTCACAGGGAATGCTCAAAGCACCGA
Organism: Schistocerca americana; assembly: GCF_021461395.2. Classification (NCBI taxonomy): domain Eukaryota; kingdom Metazoa; phylum Arthropoda; class Insecta; order Orthoptera; family Acrididae; genus Schistocerca; species Schistocerca americana. The sequence goes on along the minus strand of NC_060124.1, from coordinate 618,908,331 downwards.
CTGTAAGAAGAGTCTCTATTCTTGCACTTAAGGCGGCATTGTGCCTTTTGTATTTAATTCCGATGTGATTTCTGTGTTTCATCGTCAATGTGAAGGTCCAAGGAATACATTGAACCTGCAGTGGAGTATCGGGAACTAATACTGGTCTCACAGGAAAGGATCAATGCACAGCCTCTAAGAAGTCTCACTCTTATGGCACTTAAGGCGGCATTATGACTTTTGTATTAAATTCCGATGCGATTTCTGTGTTTCATCGTCAATGTGAAGGTATAAGGAATACATTGAACCTGTAGTGGTGTATCGGAAACTAATACTGGTCTCACAGGAAAGGTTCAAAGCACAGACTCTAAGAAGTCTCACTCTTCTTCCACTTAAGGTGGCACTGCGCCCTTTGTATTTAATTCCGATGTAATTTCAGCGGTTTATCGTCAATGTGTATGTCCTAGGAATACATTGAACCAGCAGTGGTGTATCGGAAACAAATACTGGTCTCACAGGAAAGGATCAAAGCACAGACTCTAAGAAGTCTCACACTTCTTGCACTTAAGGCGGCATTTTGAGTTTTGTATCCAATTCCGATTTAATTTCAGTGTTCCATCGTCAATGTGTATGTCCAAGGAGTACATTGTACCGGCAGTGGTGTGTCAGAAACTAATACTGGTCTCACAGGGAATGCTCAAAACACCGACTGTAAGAGGAGTCTCTATTCTTATATTAAATGTGGCATTGTTGCCTTTTGTATTTAATTCCGACGCGATTTCTGTGTTTCATCGTCAATGTGAAGGTCCTAGGAGTACATTGAACCTGCAGTGGTGTGTCGGAAACTAATACTGGTCTCACAGGAAAGAATCAATGCACAGACTCTAAGAAGCCACACTCTTCTTGCACTTAAGGCGGCATTATGAGTTTTGTATTCAATTCCCATATAATTTTAGTGTTTCATCATCAATGTGTATGTCCAAGGAGTACATTGTACCCGCAGTGGTGTGTCAGAAACTAATACTGGTCTCACAGGGAATGCTCAAAACACCGACTGTAAGAAGAGCCTTTTGTATTTAATTCCGATGCGATTTCTGTGTTACATCATCAATGTGTATGTCCAAAGAATACATTGAACCTGCAGTGGTGTATCGGAAACTAATACTGGGCTCCCAGGAAAGGATCAAAGCACAGACTCTAAGAAGTCTCACTCTTCTTGCACTTAAGGCGGCATTGTGCCTTTGGATTTATCTCCGATGAGATTTCTGTGTTTTTCGTCAATGTGAAGGTCCAAGGAATACATTGAAATTCCAGTGGTTTATCGGTAACTAATGCTGGTCTCACAGGAAAGGATCAAAGCACAGACTCTAAGAAGTGTCACTCTTCTTGCACTTTAGGCGGCACTGTGATTTTCGTATTTAATTCCGATGCGACTTCTGCGTTTCATCGTCATTGTGTATGTCCAAGGAATACATTGAACCTGCAGTGGTGTATCGGAAACTAATACTGGTTTCACAGGGAATGCTCAAAACACTGACTGTAAGAAGAGTCTCTATTTTTGTACTTAAGGCTGCATTGTGCCTTTTGTATTTAGTTCCGACCCGATTACTGTGATTCTTCGTCAATGTGAAGGTCCAAGGAATGCATTGATCCTGCAGTGGTGTATCGGAAACTAATACTGGTCTCACAGGGAATGCTCATAGCACCGACTGTAAGAAGAGTCTCTGTTCTTGTACTTAAGGCGGCATAGTGCCTTTTGTATTTAATTCCGATGCGATTTCTGTTTTTCATCGTCAATGTGAATGTCCAATGAATACATTGAACCTGCAGTGGTGTATCCGAAACTAATACTGGTTCACAGGAAAGGATCAAAGCACAGACTCTAAGAAGTCTCACTCTTCTTGCACTTAAGTTGCATTGTGCCTTTTGTATTTAATTCTGATCTAATTTCAGTGTTTCATCGTCAACGTGTGTGTCCAAGGAATACATTGAACCTGCAGTGGTGTATCGGAAACTAATACTGGTCTCACAGGGAATGCTCAAAGCACCGACTTTAAGAAGAGTCTCTATTCCTGTTCTTAAGGCGGCATTGTGCCTTTTGTATTTAATTGCGATGCGTTTTCTGTGTTTCATCATCAATGTGAAGGTCCAAGTAATACATTGAACCTGCAGTGGTGTATCGGAAACTAATACTGGTCTCACAGGAAAGGATCAAAGCACAACTTTAAGAAGTCTCCCTCTTCTTGCACTTAAGGCGGCATTGTGCCTTTTGTATTTAATTCCGATGCGATTTCTGTGTTTCATCGTCAATGTGTTTGTCCAAGGAATACATTGAACCTGCAGTGGTGTATTAGAAACTAATACTGGTCTCACAGGAAAGGATCAAAGCACAGACTCTAAGAAGGGTCACTCTTCTTGCACTTAAGGCGGCATTGTGCCTTTCGATTTACCTCCGATGTGATTTCTGTGTTTCATCTTCAATGTGACGGTCCATGGAATACATTGAACCTGCAGTGGTTTATCGCAAACTAATACTGGTCTCACAGGAAAGGATCAAATCACAGACTCTAAGAAGTGTCACTCTTCTTGCACTTAATGCGGCATTGTGCCTTTTGTATTTAATTCCGATGCGATTTCTGTGTTTCATCGTCAATGTGAATGTCCAAGGAATACATTGAACCTGCAGTGGTTTATCGAAAACTAATTCTGGTCTCACAGGAAAGGTTCAAAGCACAGACTCTAAGAAGTCTCACTCTTCTTGCACTTAATGCGGCATTGCGCCTTTTGTATTTAATTCCGATGCGATTTCTGTGATTCATCGTCAATGTGAAGGTCCAAGGAATACATTGACCCTGCAGTGGAGTATCGGAAACTAATACTGGTCTCATAGGAAAGGATCAAAGCACAGACTCTAAGAAGTCTCAATCTTCTTGCACTTAAGGTGGCACTGCGCCTTTTGTATTTAATTCCGATGTAATTTCAGGGGTTTATCGTCAATGTGTATGTCCTAGGAATACATTGAACCTGCAGTGGTGTATCGGAAACTAATACTGGACTCACAGGAAAGGATCAAAGCACAGACTCTAAGATGTCTCACCCTTCTTGCACTTAAGGCGGCATTGTGCCTTTTGTATTTAATTCCGATGCGATATCTGTGTTTCATCGTCAATGTGAAGGTCCAAGGAATGCATTGAACCTGCAGTGGTTTATCGGAAACTAATACTGGTCTCACAGGAAAGGATCAAATCACAGACTCCAAGAAGTGTCACTCTTCTTGCACTTAATGGGGCATTGTGCCTTTTGTATTTAATTCCGATGCGATTTCTGTGGTTCATCGTCAATGTGAAGGTCCAAGGAATACATTGAACCTGCAGTGGTTTATCGGAAACTAATTCTAGTCTAACAGGAAAGGATCAAAGCACAGACTCTAAGAAGTGTCACTCTTCTTGCACTTAATGCGGCATTGCGCCTTTTGTATTTTATTCCGATGCGATTTCTGTGATTCATCGTCAATGTGAAGGTCCAAGGGATACATTGACCCTGCAGTGGAATATCGGAAACTAATACTGGTCTCACAGGAAAGGATTAAAGCACAGACTCTAAGAAGTCTCAATCTTCTTGCACTTAACGTGGCACTGCGCCTTTTGTATTTATTCCGATGTAATTTCAGGGGTTTATCGTCAATGTGTATGTCCTAGGAATACATTGAACCTGCAGTGGTGTATCGGAAACTAACACTGGTCTCCACGAAAGGATAAAAGCACAGACTCTAAGAAGTCTCATTCTTCTTGCACTTAAGGCGGCATTGTGCCTTTTGTATTTAATTATGATCTAAATTCAGTGTTTCATCATCAACGTGTACGTCCAAGGACTACATTGAACCTGCAGTGGCGTATCGGAAACTAATACTGGTCTCACAGAGAATGCTAAAAACACCGTCTGATAGAAGAGTCTCTATTCTTGTACTTAAGGCGGCATTGTGCCTTTTGTATTTAATTCCGATGCGATATCTGTGTTTCATCGTCAATGTGAAGGTCCAAGGAACACATTGAAACTGCAGTGGTGTATCTTAAACTAATACTGGTCTCACAGGAAAGGATCAAAGCACAGACTCTAAGATGTCTCACTCTTCTTGCACTTAAGGCGGCATTGCGCCTTTTGTATTTAATTCCGATGTAATTTCAGTGGTTCATCGGCAACGTGTATGTCCTAGGAATACATTGAACCTGCAGTGGTGTATTTGAAACTAAGACTGGTCTCACAGGGAATGCTCAAAGCACCGACTTTAAGAAGAGTCTCTATTCTTGTACTTAAGGCGGCAATGTGCCTTTTGTATTTAATTGCGATGCGATTTCTGTGTTTCATCATCGATGTGAAGGTCCAATGAATACATTGAACCTGCAGTGGTGCATCGGAAACTAATTCTGGTTCACAGGAAAGGATCAAAGCACAGACTCTAAGAAGTCTCACTCTTCTTGCACTTAAGTTGCATTGTGCCTTTTCTATATAATTCCGATCTAATTTCAGTGTTTCATCGTCATTGTGTGTGTCCAAGGAATACATTGAATCTGCAGTGGTGTATAGGAAACTAATACTGGTCTCACAGGGAATGCTCAAAGCACCGACTGTAAGAAGAGTCGCTATTCTTGTACTTAATTCGGCATTGTGCCTTTTGTATTTAATTACGATGCGATTTCTGTGTTTCATCATCAATGTGATGGTCCAAGGAATACATTGAACCTGCAGTGGTGTATCGGAAACTAATACTGGTCTCACAGGAGAGGATCAAAGCACAGACTCTAAGAAGTCTCACATCTTGCACTTAAGGCAGCATTGTGAGTTTGGATTTATCTCCGATGTGACTTCTGTGTTTCATCCTCAATGTGAAGTTCCAAGGAATACATTGAACCTGCAGTGGTTTGTCGGAAACTTATACTGGTCTGACAGGAAAGGATCAAAGCACTGACTCTATGATGTGTCACTCTTCTTGCACTTAATGAGACGTTGTGCCTTTTGTATTTAATTCCGATGCGATTTCTGTGTTTCATCGTCTATGTGAAGGTCTAAGAAATACATTGACCCTGCAGTGGAGTATCGGAAACTAATACTGGTCTCACAGGAAAGGATCAAAGCACAGACTCTAAGAAGTCTCACTCTTCTTGCACTTAAGGTGGCACTGCGCATTTTGTATTTAATTCCGATGTAATTTCAGTGGTTTATCGTCAATGTGTATGTTCTAGGAATACATTGAACCTGCAGTGGTGTATAGCAAACTAATTCTGGTCTCACGGGAAAGGATCAAAGCACAGACTCTAAGAAGTCTCACTCTTCTTGCACTTAAGGCGGCATTGTGAGTTATGTATTCGATTCCGATTAAATTTCAGTGTTTCTTCGTCAATGTGTATGTCCAAGGAATACATTGATCCTGCAGTGGTGTGTCAGAAACTAATACTGGTCTCACAGGGAATGCTCAAAACAGCGACTGTAAGAGGAGTCACTATTCTTATATTTGAGGCGGCATTGTGCCTTTTGTATTTAATTCCGACGCGATTTCTGTGTTTCATCGTCAATGTGAGGGTCCAAGGAGTACATTGAACCTGCAGTGGTGTGTCGGATACTAATACTGGTCTCACAGGAAAGGTCCAAAGCACAGACTCTAAGAAGTCACACTCTTCTTGCACTTAAAGCGGCATTGTGCCTTTTGTATTTAATACCGATGAGATATCTGTGTTTCATCGTCAATGTTAATGTCCAAGGAATACATTGAACCTGCAGTGGTGTATCGGAAACTAATACTGGTCTCACAGGAAAGGATCAAAGCACAGACTCTAAGAAGTCTCACTCTTGTTGCACTTCAGTCGCATTGTGCCTTTTGTATTTAATTCCGATGCGATTTCTATGTTTCATCGTCAATGTGTAGGTCCATGGCACACATTGACCCTGCAGTGGTGTATCGGAAACTAATACTGGTCTCACAGGAAAGGATCAAAGCACAGACTCTAAAAAGTCTCACTCTTCTTGCATTTAAGGCGGCATTGCGCCTTTAGTATTTAATTCCGATGTATTTTCAGTGGTTCATCGGCAACGTGTATGTCCTAGGAATACATTCAACCTGCAGTGGTGTATCGGTAACTAAGACTTGTCTCACAGGGAATGCTCAAAGCACCGACTTTAAGAAGAGTCTCTATTCTTGTACTTAAGGCGGCATTTTGCCTTTTGTATTTAATTCCGATGTGATTTCTGTGTTTCATCGTGAATGTGAAGGTCGAAGGAATACATAGACCCTGCAGTGATGTATCGGAAACTAATACTGGTCTCATAGGAAAGGATCAAAGCACCGACTGTAAGAAGAGTCTCTATTCTTGTACTTAAGGCGGCAATGTGCCTTTTGTATTTAATTGCGATGCGATTTCTGTGTTTCATCATCAATGTGAAGGTCCAATGAATACATTGAACCTGCAGTGGTGCATCGGAAATTAATACTGGTTCACAGGAAAGGATCAAAGCACAGACTCTAAGAAGTCTCACTCTTCTTGCACTTAAGTTGCATTGTGCCTTTTGTATATAATTCCGATCTAATTTCAGTGTTTCACGTCATTGTGTGTGTCCAAGGAATACATTGAATCTGCAGTGGTGTATAGGAAACTAATACTGGTCTCACAGGGAATGCTCAAAGCACCGACTGTAAGAAGAGTCTCTATTCTTGTACTTAAGGCGGCATTGTGCCTTTTGTATTTAATTACGATGCGATTTCTGTGTTTCATCATCAATGTGATGGTCCAAGGAATACATTGAACCTGCAGTGGTGTATCGGAAACTAATACTGGTCTCACAGGAGAGGATCAAAGCACAGACTCTAAGAAGTCTCACTCATCTTGCACTTAAGGCGGCATTGTGCCTTTGGATTTATCTCCGATGTGACTTCTGTGTTTCATTGTCAATGTGAAGTTCCAAGGAATACATTGAACCTGCAGTGGTTTGTCGGAAACTAATACTGGTCTGACAGGAAAGGATCAAAGCACTGACTCTATGTAGTGTCACTCTTCTTGCACTTAATGAGGCGTTGTGCCTTTTGTATTTAATTCCGATGCGATTTCTGTGTTTCATCGTCTATGTGAAGGTCTAAGAAACACATTGACCCTGCAGTGGAGTATCGGAAACTAATACTGGTCTCACAGGAAAGGATCAAAGCACAGACTCAGAGAAGTCTCACTCTTCTTGCACTTAAGGTGGCACTGCGCCTTTTGTATTTAATTCCGATGTAATTTCAGTGGTTTATCGTCAATGTGTATGTCCTAGGAATACATTGAACCTGCAGTGGTGTATCGTAAACTAATACTGGTCTCACGGGAAAGGATCAAAGCACAGACTCTAAGAAGTCTCACTCTTCTTACACTTAAGGCGGCATTGTGAGTTATGTATTCGATTCCGATTAAATTTCAGTGTTTCATCGTCAATGTGTAAGTCCAAGGAATACATTGATCCTGCAGTGGTGTGTCAGAAACTAATACTGGTCTCACAGGGAATGCTCAAAACAGCGACTGTAAGAGGAGTCACTATTCTTATATTTGAGGCGGCATTGTGCCTTTTGTTTTTAATTCCGACGCGATTTCTGTGTTTCATCGTCAATGTGAGGGTCCAAGGAGTACATTGAACCTGCAGTGGTGTGTCGGATACTAATACTGGTCTCACAGGAAAGGTCCAAAGCACAGACTCTAAGAAGTCACATTCTTCTTGCACTTAAAGCGGAATTGTGCCTTTTGTATTTAATACCGATGAGATATCTGTGTTTCATCGTCAATGTTAATGTCCAAGGAATACATTGAACCTGCAGTGGTGTATCGGAAACTAATACTGGCCTCACAGGAAAGGATCAAAGCACAGACTCTAAGAAGTCTCACTCTTCTTGCTCTTCAGTCGCATTGTGCCTTTTGTATTTAATTCCGATGTGATTTCTATGTTTCATCGTCAATGTGAATGTCCAAGGAATACATTGAACCTGCAGTATTGTATCGGAAACTAATACTGGTCTCACAGGAAAGGATCAAAGCACAGACTCTAAGAAGTCTCATTCTTCTTGCACTTAAGGCGGCATTGTGCCTTATGTATTTAATTCCGATCTAATTTCAGTGTTTCATCATCAACGTGTACGTCCAAGGAATACATGGAACCTGCAGTGGTGTATCGGAAACTAATACTGGTCTCACAGAGAATGTTCAAAACACCGTCTGTAAGAAGAGTCTCTATTCTTGTACTTAAGGCGGCATTGTGCCTTTGTATTTAATTGCGATGCGATATCTGTGTTTCATCGTCAATGTGAAGGTCCATGGCACACACTGACCCTGCAGTGGTGTATCGGAAACTAATACTGGTCTCACAGGAAAGGATCAAAGCACAGACTCTAAAAAGTCTCACTCTTCTTGCATTTAAGGCGGCATTGCGCCTTTTGTATTTAATTCCGATGTAATTTCAGTGGTTCATCGGCAACGTGTATGTCCTAGGAATACATTGAACCTGCAGTTGTGTATCGGTAATTAAGACTTGTCTCACAGGGAATGCTCAAAGCACCGACTTTAAGAAGAGTCTCTATTCTTGTACTTAAGGCGGCATTTTGCCTTTTGTATTTAATTCCGACGCGATTTCCGTGTTTCATCGTGAATGTGAAGGTCGAAGGAATACATAGACCCTGCAGTGATGTATCGGAAACTAATACTGGTCTCATAGGAAAGGATCAAAGCACCGACTGTAAGAAGAGTCTCTATTCTTGTACTTAAGGCGGCATTGTGCCTTTTGTATTTAATTGCGATGCGATTTCTGTGTTTCTTCATCAATGTGAAGGTCCAATGAATACATTGAACCTGCAGTGGTGCATCGGAAACTAATACTGGTTCACAGGAAAGGATCAAAGCACAGACTCTAAGAAGTCTCACTCTTCTTGCACTTAAGTTGCATTGTACCTTTTGTATATAATTCCGATCTAATTTCAGTGTTTCATCGTCATTGTGTGTGTCCAAGGAATACATTGAATCTGCAGTGGTGTATAGGAAACTAATACTGGTCTCACAGGGAATGCTCAAAGCACCGACTGTAAGAAGAGTCTCTATTCTTGTACTTAAGGCGGCATTGTGCCTTTTGTATTTAATTACGATGCGATTTCTCTGTTTCATCATCAATGTGATGGTCCAAGGAATACATTGAACCTGCAGTGGTGTATCGGAAACTAATACTGGTCTCACAGGAGAGGATCAAAGCACAGACTCTAAGAAGTCTCACTCATCTTGCACTTAAGGCGTCATTGTGCCTATGGATTTATCTCCGATGTGACTTCTGTGTTTCATCCTCAATGTGAAGTTCCAAGGAATACATTGAACCAGCAGTGGTTTGTCGGAAACTAATACTGGTCTGACAGGAAAGGATCAAAGCACTGACTCTATGAAGTGTCACTCTTCTTGCACTTAATGAGGCGTTGTGCCTTTTGTATTTAATTCCGATTCGATTTCTGTGTTTCATCGTCTATGTGAAGGTCTAAGAAATACATTGACCCTGCAGTGGAGTATCGGAAACTAATACTGGTCTCACAGGAAAGGATCAAAGCACAGACTCTAAGAAGTCTCACTCTTCTTGCACTTAAGGTGGCACTGCGCCTTTTGTATTTAATTCCGATGTAATTTCAGTGGTTTATCGTCAATGTGTATGTCCTAGGAATACATTGAACCTGCAGTGGTGTATCGCAAACTAATACTGGTCTCACGGGAAAGGATCAAAGCACAGACTCTAAGAAGTCTCACTCTTCTTGGACTTAAGGCGGCATTGTGAGTTATGTATTCGATTGCGATTAAATTTCAGTGTTTCATCGTCAATGTGTATGTCCAAGGAATAAATTGATCCTGCAGTGGTGTGTCAGAAACTAATACTGGTCTCACAGGGAATGCTCAAAACAGCGACTGTAAGAGGAGTCACTATTCTTATATTTGAGGCGGCATTGTGCCTTTTGTATTTAATACCGATGAGATATCTGTGTTTCATCGTCAATGTTAATGTCCAAGGAATACATTGAACCTGCAGTGGTGTATCGGAAACTAATACTGGTCTCACAGGAAAGAATCAAAGCACAGACTCTAAGAAGTCTCACTCTTCTTGCACTTCAGTCGCATTGTGCCTTTTGTATTTAATTCCGACGCGATTTCTGTGTTTCATCGTCAATGTGAGGGTCCAAGGAGTACATTGAACCTGCAGTGGTGTGTCGGATACTAATACTGGTCTCACAGGAAAGGTCCAAAGCACAGACTCTAAGAAGTCACACTCTTCTTGCACTTAAAGCGGCATTGTGCCTTTTGTATTTAATACCGATGAGATATCTGTGTTTCATCGTCAATGTTAATGTCCAAGGAATACATTGAACCTGCAGTGGTGTATCGGAAACTAATACTGGTCTCACAGGAAAGGATCAAAGCACAGACTCTAAGAAGTCTCACTCTTGTTGCACTTCAGTCGCATTGTGCCTTTTGTATTTAATTCCGATGCGATTTCTATGTTTCATCGTCAATGTGAAGGTCCATGGCACACATTGACCCTGCAGTGGTGTATCGGAAACTAATACTGGTCTCACAGGAAAGGATCAAAGCACAGACTCTAAAAAGTCTCACTCTTCTTGCATTTAAGGCGGCATTGCGCCTTTAGTATTTAATTCCGATGTATTTTCAGTGGTTCATCGGCAACGTGTATGTCCTAGGAATACATTCAACCTGCAGTGGTGTATCGGTAACTAAGACTTGTCTCACAGGGAATGCTCAAAGCACCGACTTTAAGAAGAGTCTCTATTCTTGTACTTAAGGCGGCATTTTGCCTTTTGTATTTAATTCCGATGTGATTTCTGTGTTTCATCGTGAATGTGAAGGTCGAAGGAATACATAGACCCTGCAGTGATGTATCGGAAACTAATACTGGTCTCATAGGAAAGGATCAAAGCACCGACTGTAAGAAGAGTCTCTATTCTTGTACTTAAGGCGGCAATGTGCCTTTTGTATTTAATTGCGATGCGATTTCTGTGTTTCATCATCAATGTGAAGGTCCAATGAATACATTGAACCTGCAGTGGTGCATCGGAAATTAATACTGGTTCACAGGAAAGGATCAAAGCACAGACTCTAAGAAGTCTCACTCTTCTTGCACTTAAGTTGCATTGTGCCTTTTGTATATAATTCCGATCTAATTTCAGTGTTTCACGTCATTGTGTGTGTCCAAGGAATACATTGAATCTGCAGTGGTGTATAGGAAACTAATACTGGTCTCACAGGGAATGCTCAAAGCACCGACTGTAAGAAGAGTCTCTATTCTTGTACTTAAGGCGGCATTGTGCCTTTTGTATTTAATTACGATGCGATTTCTGTGTTTCATCATCAATGTGATGGTCCAAGGAATACATTGAACCTGCAGTGGTGTATCGGAAACTAATACTGGTCTCACAGGAGAGGATCAAAGCACAGACTCTAAGAAGTCTCACTCATCTTGCACTTAAGGCGGCATTGTGCCTTTGGATTTATCTCCGATGTGACTTCTGTGTTTCATCGTCAATGTGAAGTTCCAAGGAATACATTGAACCTGCAGTGGTTTGTCGGAAACTAATACTGGTCTGACAGGAAAGGATCAAAGCACTGACTCTATGAAGTGTCACTCTTCTTGCACTTAATGAGGCGTTGTGCCTTTTGTATTTAATTCCGATGCGATTTCTGTGTTTCATCGTCTATGTGAAGGTCTAAGAAACACATTGACCCTGCAGTGGAGTATCGGAAACTAATACTGGTCTCACAGGAAAGGATCAAAGCACAGACTCTAAGAAGTCTCACTCTTCTTGCACTTAAGGTGGCACTGCGCCTTTTGTATTTAATTCCGATGTAATTTCAGTGGTTTATCGTCAATGTGTATGTCCTAGGAATACATTGAACCTGCAGTGGTGTATCGTAAACTAATACTGGTCACACGGGAAAGGATCAAAGCACAGACTCTAAGAAGTCTCACTCTTCTTACACTTAAGGCGGCATTGTGAGTTATGTATTCGATTCCGATTAAATTTCAGTGTTTCATCGTCAATGTGTAAGTCCAAGGAATACATTGATCCTGCAGTGGTGTGTCAGAAACTAATACTGGTCTCACAGGGAATGCTCAAAACAGCGACTGTAAGAGGAGTCACTATTCTTATATTTGAGGCGGCATTGTGCCTTTTGTATTTAATTCCGACGCGATTTCTGTGTTTCATCGTCAATGTGAGGGTCCAAGGAGTACATTGAACCTGCAGTGGTGTGTCGGATACTAATACTGGTCTCACAGGAAAGGTCCAAAGCACAGACTCTAAGAAGTCACATTCTTCTTGCACTTAAAGCGGAATTGTGCCTTTTGTATTTAATACCGATGAGATATCTGTGTTTCATCGTCAATGTTAATGTCCAAGGAATACATTGAACCTGCAGTGGTGTATCGGAAACTAATACTGGCCTCACAGGAAAGGATCAAAGCACAGACTCTAAGAAGTCTCACTCTTCTTGCTCTTCAGTCGCATTGTGCCTTTTGTATTTAATTCCGATGTGATTTCTATGTTTCATCGTCAATGTGAACGTCCAAGGAATACATTGAACCTGCAGTATTGTATCGGAAACTAATACTGGTCTCACAGGAAAGGATCAAAGCACAGACTCTAAAAAGTCTCACTCTTCTTGCATTTAAGGCGGCATTGCGCCTTTTGTATTTAATTCCGATGTAATTTCAGTGGTTCATCGGCAACGTGTATGTCCTAGGAATACATTGAACCTGCAGTTGTGTATCGGTAATTAAGACTTGTCTCACAGGGAATGCTCAAAGCACCGACTTTAAGAAGAGTCTCTATTCTTGTACTTAAGGCGGCATTTTGCCTTTTGCATTTAATTCCGACGCGATTTCCGTGTTTCATCGTGAATGTGAAGGTCGAAGGAATACATAGACCCTGCAGTGATGTATCGGAAACTAATACTGGTCTCATAGGAAAGGAACAAAGCACCGACTGTAAGAAGAGTCTCTATTCTTGTACTTAAGGCGGCATTGTGCCTTTTGTATTTAATTGCGATGCGATTTCTGTGTTTCTTCATCAATGTGAAGGTCCAATGAATACATTGAACCTGCAGTGGTGCATCGGAAACTAATACTGGTTCACAGGAAAGGATCAAAGCACAGACTCTAAGAAGTCTCACTCTTCTTGCACTTAAGTTGCATTGTACCTTTTGTATATAATTCCGATCTAATTTCAGTGTTTCATCGTCATTGTGTGTGTCCAAGGAATACATTGAATCTGCAGTGGTGTATAGGAAACTAATACTGGTCTCACAGGGAATGCTCAAAGCACCGACTGTAAGAAGAGTCTCTATTCTTGTACTTAAGGCGGCATTGTGCCTTTTGTATTTAATTACGATGCGATTTCTGTGTTTCATCATCAATGTGATGGTCCAAGGAATACATTGAACCTGCAGTGGTGTATCGGAAACTAATACTGGTCTCACAGGAGAGGATCAAAGCACAGACTCTAAGAAGTCTCACACATCTTGCACTTAAGGCGTCATTGTGCCTATGGATTTATCTCCGATGTGACTTCTGTGTTTCATCCTCAATGTGAAGTTCCAAGGAATACATTGAACCAGCAGTGGTTTGTCGGAAACTAATACTGGTCTGACAGGAAAGGATCAAAGCACTGACTCTATGAAGTGTCACTCTTCTTGCACTTAATGAGGCGTTGTGCCTTTTGTATTTAATTCCGATTCGATTTCTGTGTTTCATCGTCTATGTGAAGGTCTAAGAAATACATTGACCCTGCAGTGGAGTATCGGAAACTAATACTGGTCTCACAGGAAAGGATCAAAGCACAGACTCTAAGAAGTCTCACTCTTCTTGCACTTAAGGTGGCACTGCGCCTTTTGTATTTAATTCCGATGTAATTTCAGTGGTTTATCGTCAATGTGTATGTCCTAGGAATACATTGAACCTGCAGTGGTGTATCGCAAACTAATACTGGTCTCACGGGAAAGGATCAAAGCACAGACTCTAAGAAGTCTCACTCTTCTTGCACTTAAGGCGGCATTGTGGGTTATGTATTCGATTCCGATTAAATTTCAGTGTTTCATCGTCAATGTGTATGTCCAAGGAATAAATTGATCCTGGAGTGGTGTGTCAGAAACTAATACTGGTCTCACAGGGAATGCTCAAAACAGCGACTGTAAGAGGAGTCACTATTCTTATATTTGAGGCGGCATTGTGCCTTTTGTATTTAATACCGATGAGATATCTGTGTTTCATCGTCAATGTTAATGTCCAAGGAATACATTGAACCTGCAGTGGTGTATCGGAAACTAATACTGGTCTCACAGGAAAGGATCAAAGCACAGACTCTAAGAAGTCTCACTCTTGTTGCACTTCAGTCGCATTGTGCCTTTTGTATTTAATTCCGATGCGATTTCTATGTTTCATCGTCAATGTGAAGATCCATGGCACACATTGACCCTGCAGTGGTGTATCGGAAACTAATACTGGTCTCACAGGAAAGGATCAAAGCACAGACTCTAAAAAGTCTCACTCTTCTTGCATTTAAGGCGGCATTGCGCCTTTAGTATTTAATTCCGATGTATTTTCAGTGGTTCATCGGCAACGTGTATGTCCTAGGAATACATTCAACCTGCAGTGGTGTATCGGTAACTAAGACTTGTCTCACAGGGAATGCTCAAAGCACCGACTTTAAGAAGAGTCTCTATTCTTGTACTTAAGGCGGCATTTTGCCTTTTGTATTTAATTCCGATGTGATTTCTGTGTTTCATCGTGAATGTGAAGGTCGAAGGAATACATAGACCCTGCAGTGATGTATCGGAAACTAATACTGGTCTCATAGGAAAGGATCAAAGCACCGACTGTAAGAAGAGTCTCTATTCTTGTACTTAAGGCGGCAATGTGCCTTTTGTATTTAATTGCGATGCGATTTCTGTGTTTCATCATCAATGTGAAGGTCCAATGAATACATTGAACCTGCAGTGGTGCATCGGAAATTAATACTGGTTCACAGGAAAGGATCAAAGCACAGACTCTAAGAAGTCTCACTCTTCTTGCACTTAAGTTGCATTGTGCCTTTTGTATATAATTCCGATCTAATTTCAGTGTTTCACGTCATTGTGTGTGTCCAAGGAATACATTGAATCTGCAGTGGTGTATAGGAAACTAATACTGGTCTCACAGGGAATGCTCAAAGCACCGACTGTAAGAAGAGTCTCTATTCTTGTACTTAAGGCGGCATTGTGCCTTTTGTATTTAATTACGATGCGATTTCTGTGTTTCATCATCAATGTGATGGTCCAAGGAATACATTGAACCTGCAGTGGTGTATCGG
Organism: Schistocerca americana; assembly: GCF_021461395.2. Taxonomy (NCBI): domain Eukaryota; kingdom Metazoa; phylum Arthropoda; class Insecta; order Orthoptera; family Acrididae; genus Schistocerca; species Schistocerca americana. The sequence continues at coordinate 618,892,958 of NC_060124.1, read as the reverse complement.
AAACTAATACTGGTCTCACAGGAGAGGATCAAAGCACAGACTCTAAGAAGTCTCACTCATCTTGCACTTAAGGCGGCATTGTGCCTTTGGATTTATCTCCGATGTGACTTCTGTGTTTCATCGTCAATGTGAAGTTCCAAGGAATACATTGAACCTGCAGTGGTTTGTCGGAAACTAATACTGGTCTGACAGGAAAGGATCAAAGCACTGACTCTATGAAGTGTCACTCTTCTTGCACTTAATGAGGCGTTGTGCCTTTTGTATTTAATTCCGATGCGATTTCTGTGTTTCATCGTCTATGTGAAGGTCTAAGAAACACATTGACCCTGCAGTGGAGTATCGGAAACTAATACTGGTCTCACAGGAAAGGATCAAAGAACAGACTCTAAGAAGTCTCACTCTTCTTGCACTTAAGGTGGCACTGCGCCTTTTGTATTTAATTCCGATGTAATTTCAGTGGTTTATCGTCAATGTGTATGTCCTAGGAATACATTGAACCTGCAGTGGTGTATCGTAAACTAATACTGGTCTCACGGGAAAGGATCAAAGCACAGACTCTAAGAAGTCTCACTCTTCTTACACTTAAGGCGGCATTGTGAGTTATGTATTCGATTCCGATTAAATTTCAGTGTTTCATCGTCAATGTGTAAGTCCAAGGAATACATTGATCCTGCAGTGGTGTGTCAGAAACTAATACTGGTCTCACAGGGAATGCTCAAAACAGCGACTGTAAGAGGAGTCACTATTCTTATATTTGAGGCGGCATTGTGCCTTTTGTATTTAATTCCGACGCGATTTCTGTGTTTCATCGTCAATGTGAGGGTCCAAGGAGTACATTGAACCTGCAGTGGTGTGTCGGATACTAATACTGGTCTCACAGGAAAGGTCCAAAGCACAGACTCTAAGAAGTCACATTCTTCTTGCACTTAAAGAGGAATTGTGCCTTTTGTATTTAATACCGATGAGATATCTGTGTTTCATCGTCAATGTTAATGTCCAAGGAATACATTGAACCTGCAGTGGTGTATCGGAAACTAATACTGGCCTCACAGGAAAGGATCAAAGCACAGACTCTAAGAAGTCTCACTCTTCTTGCTCTTCAGTCGCATTGTGCCTTTTGTATTTAATTCCGATGTGATTTCTATGTTTCATCGTCAATGTGAATGTCCAAGGAATACATTGAACCTGCAGTATTGTATCGGAAACTAATACTGGTCTCACAGGAAAGGATCAAAGCACAGACTCTAAGAAGTCTCATTCTTCTTGCACTTAAGGCGGCATTGTGCCTTATGTATTTAATTCCGATCTAATTTCAGTGTTTCATCATCAACGTGTACGTCCAAGGAATACATGGAACCTGCAGTGGTGTATCGGAAACTAATACTGGTCTCACAGAGAATGCTCAAAACACCGTCTGTAAGAAGAGTCTCTATTCTTGTACTTAAGGCGGCATTGTGCCTTTTGTATTTAATTGCGATGCGATATCTGTGTTTCATCGTCAATGTGAAGGTCCATGGCACACATTGACCCTGCAGTGGTGTATCGGAAACTAATACTGGTCTCACAGGAAAGGATCAAAGCACAGACTCTAAAAAGTCTCACTCATCTTGCATTTAAGGCGGCATTGCGCCTTTTGTATTTAATTCCGATGTAATTTCAGTGGTTCATCGGCAACGTGTATGTCCTAGGAATACATTGAACCTGCAGTTGTGTATCGGTAATTAAGACTTGTCTCACAGGGAATGCTCAAAGCACCGACTTTAAGAAGAGTCTCTATTCTTGTACTTAAGGCGGCATTTTGCCTTTTGTATTTAATTCCGACGCGATTTCTGTGTTTCATCGTGAATGTGAAGGTCGAAGGAATACATAGACCCTGCAGTGATGTATCGGAAACTAATACTGGTCTCATAGGAAAGGATCAAAGCACCGACTGTAAGAAGAGTCTCTATTCTTGTACTTAAGGCGGCATTGTGCCTTTTGTATTTAATTGCGATGCGATTTCTGTGTTTATTCATCAATGTGAAGGTCCAATGAATACATTGAACCTGCAGTGGTGCATCGGAAACTAATACTGGTTCACAGGAAAGGATCAAAGCACAGACTCTAAGAAGTCTCACTCTTCTTGCACTTAAGTTGCATTGTACCTTTTGTATATAATTCCGATCTAATTTCAGTGTTTCATCGTCATTGAGTGTGTCCAAGGAATACATTGAATCTGCAGTGGTGTATAGGAAACTAATACTGGTCTCACAGGGAATGCTCAAAGCACCGACTGTAAGAAGAGTCTCTATTCTTGTACTTAAGGCGGCATTGTGCCTTTTGTATTTAATTACGATGCGATTTCTGTGTTTCATCATCAATGTGATGGTCCAAGGAATACATTGAACCTGCAGTGGTGTATCGGAAACTAATACTGGTCTCACAGGAGAGGATCAAAGCACAGACTCTAAGAAGTCTCACTCATCTTGCACTTAAGGCGTCATTGTGCCTATGGATTTATCTCCGATGTGACTTCTGTGTTTCATCCTCAATGTGAAGTTCCAAGGAATACATTGAACCTGCAGTGGTTTGTCGGAAACTAATACTGGTCTGACAGGAAAGGATCAAAGCACTGACCCTATGAAGTGTCACTCTTCTTGCACTTAATGAGGCGTTGTGCCTTTTGTATTTAATTCCGATTCGATTTCTGTGTTTCATCGTCTATGTGAAGGTCTAAGAAATACATTGACCCTGCAGTGGAGTATCGGAAACTAATACTGGTCTCACAGGAAAGGATCAAAGCACAGACTCTAAGAAGTCTCACTCTTCTTGCACTTAAGGTGGCACTGCGCCTTTTGTATTTAATTCCGATGTAATTTCAGTGGTTTATCGTCAATGTGTATGTCCTAGGAATACATTGAACCTGCAGTGGTGTATCGCAAACTAATACTGGTCTAACGGGAAAGGATCAAAGCACAGACTCTAAGAAGTCTCACTCTTCTTGCACTTAAGGCGGCATTGTGAGTTATGTATTCGATTCCGATTAAATTTCAGTGTTTCATCGTCAATGTGTATGTCCAAGGAAAAAATTGATCCTGCAGTGGTGTGTCAGAAACTAATACTGGTCTCACAGGGAATGCTCAAAACAGCGACTGTAAGAGGAGTCACTATTCTTATATTTGAGGCGGCATTGTGCCTTTTGTATTTAATACCGATGAGATATCTGTGTTTCATCGTCAATGTTAATGTCCAAGGAATACATTGAACCTGCAGTGGTGTATCGGAAACTAATACTGGTCTCACAGGAAAGAATCAAAGCACAGACTCTATGAAGTGTCACTCTTCTTGCACTTAATGAGGCATTGTGCCTTTTGTATTTAATTCCGATGCGATTTCTGTGTTTCATCGTCTATGTGAAGGTCCAAGAAATACATTGACCCTGCAGTGGAGTATCGGAAACTAATACTGGTCTCACAGGAAAGGATCAATGCACAGCCTCTAAGAAGCCACACTCTTCGTGCACTTAAGGCGGCATTGTGAGTTTTGTATTCAATTCCCATATAATTTCAGTGTTTCATCGTCAATGTGTATGTCCAAGGAGTACATTGTACCTGCAGTGGTGTGTCAGACACTAATACTGGTCTCACAGGGAATGCTCAAAACACCGACTGTAAGAAGAGTCTCTATTCTTATACGTAAGACGGCATTGTGCCTTTTGTATTTAATTCCGATGCGATTTCTGTGTTTCATCGTCAATGTGTATGTCCAAGGAATACATTGAACCCGCAGTGGTGTATCGGAAACTAATACTGGGCTCACAGGAAAGGTTCAAAGCACAGACTCTAAGAAGTCTCACTCTTCTTGCCCTTAAGGCGGCATTGTGCCTTTGGATTCTCTCCGATGAGATTTCTGTGTTTCTTCGTCAATGTGAAGGTCCAAGGAATACATTGAAATTGCAGTGGTTTATCGGTAACTAATGCTGGTCTCACAGGAAAGGATCAAAGCACAGACTCTAAGAAGTGTCACTCTTCTTGCACTTAATACGGCATTGTGCCTTTTGTATTTAATTCCGATGCGACTTCTGTGTTTCATCGTCAATTAATATGTCCAAGGAATAAATTGAACCTGCAGTGGTGTATCGGAAACTAATACTGGCCTCACAGGAAAGGCTCAAAGCACAGACTCTAAGAAGTCTCACGCCTCTTGCACTTAGGGGGGCATTGTGAGTTTTTTATTCCATTCCGATTTAATTTCAGTGTTTCATCGTCAATGTGTATGTCCAAGGAATACATTGAACCTGCAGTGGTGTGTCAGAAACTAATACTGGTCTCACAGGGAATACTCAAAACACCGACTGTAAGCGGAGTCTCTATTCTTATATTTAAGGCGGCATTGTGCGTTTTGTATTTAATTCCGACGCGATCTCTGTGTTTCATCGTCAATGTGAAGATCCAAGGAGTACATTGCACCTGCAGTGGTGTGTCGGAAACTAATACTGGTCTCACAGGAATGGATCAAAGCAGAGACTCCAAGAAGTCTCACTTTTCTTGCACTTAAGTCGTATTGTGCTTTTTGTATTTATTTCTGATCTAATTTCAGTGTTTCATCGTCAACGTGTATGTCCAAGGAATACATTGAACCTGCAGTGGTGTATCGGAAACTAATACTGGTCTCACAGGGATGGCTCAAATCACCGACTGTAGGATGAGTCTCTATTCCTGTACTTAAGGTGGCATTGTGCCTTTTGTATTTAATTGAGATGCGATTTCTGTGTTTCATCATCAATGTGAAGGTCCAAGGAATACATTGAACCCGCAGTGGTGCATCGGAAACTAATACTGGTTCACAGGAAAGGATCAAACCACAGATTATAAGAAGTCCCACTCTTCTTGCACGTAAGGCGGTATTGTGCCTTTTGTATTTAATTCCAGTCTAATTTCAGTAGTTCATCGTCAGTGTGTATGTCCAAGGAATACATTGAACCTGCAGTGGTGTATCGGAAACTAAGACTGGTCTCACAGGGAAAACTCAAAGCACCGACTGTAAGAAGAGTCTCTATTCTTGTACTTAAGGCGGCATTGTGACTTTTGCATTTAATTCCGATGCTATATCTGTGTTTCATCGTCAATGTGAAGGTCCAAGGAATAAATTGAACCTGCAGTGGTGTATCGGAAACTAATACTGGCCTCACAGGAAAGGCTCAAAGCACAGACTCTAAGAAGTCTCACGCCTCTTGCACTTAGGGGGGCATTGTGAGTTTTTTATTCAATTCCGATTTAATTTCAGTGTTTCATCGTCAATGTGTATGTCCAAGGAGTACATTGTACCTGCAGTGGTGTGTCAGAAACTAATACTGGTCTCACAGGGAATGCTCAATGCACCGACTGTAAGAAGAGTCTCTATTCGTATACTTAAGGCGGCATTGTGCCTTTTGTATTTAATTCCGACGCGATTTCTGTGTTTCATCGTCAATGTGAAGGTCCAAGGAGTACATTGAACATGCAGTGGTGTATCGGAAACTAATACTGGTCTCTCAGGAAAGGATCAAAGCACAGACTCTAAGAAGTCACACTCTTCTTGCACTTAAGTCGCATTGTGCCTTTTGTATTTAATTCCGATCTAATTTCAGTGGTTCATCGTCAACGTGTATGTCCAAGGAATACATTGAACCTGCAGTGGTGTATCTGAAACTAATACTGGTCTCACAGGTAATGCTCAAAGCACCGGGTGTAATAAGAGTCTCTGTTCTAGTACTTAAGGCGGCATTGTCCCTTTTGTATTTAATTCCGATGCGATTTCTTTGTTTCATCGTCAATGTGAAGGTCCAAGGAACACATTGAACCTGCAGTGGTGTATCGGAAACTAATACTGGTCTCACAGGAGAGGATCAAAACACGGACTGTAAGATGTCTCACTCTTCTTGCACTTAAGGGCCATTGTGGCTTTTGTATTTAATTACGATGCGATTGCTGTGATTCATCGTGAATGTGAAGGTCGAAGGAATACATTGAACCTGCAGTGATGTATCAGAAACTAATGCTGGTCTCATAGGAAAGGATCAAAGCACCGACTGTAAGAAGAGTCTCTATTCTCTTCCTTAAGGCGGCATTGTGCCTTTTGTATTTAATTGCGATGCGATTTCTGTGTTTCATCATCAATGTGAAGGTCCAATGAATACATTGAACCTGCAGTGGTGTATCGGAAACTAACTCTGGTTCACAGGAAAGGATCGAAGCACAGACTGTTAGAAGTCTCACTCTTCTTTCACTTAAGTTGCATTGTGCCTTTTGTATTTAATTCCGATCTAATTTCAGTGTTTCATCGTCACGTGTGTGTCCAAGGAATACATTGAACCTGCAGTGGTGTATAGGAAACTAATACTGGTCCCACAGGGAATGCTCAAAGCACCGACTGTAAGAAGAGTCTCTATTCTTGTACTTAAGGCGGCATTGTGCCTTTTGTATTTAATTGCGATGCGATTTCTGTGTTTCATCATCAATGTGCAGGTCCAAGGAATACATTGAACTTGCAATTGTGGTGTCGGAAACTAATACTGGCCTCACAGGAGAGGATCAAAGCACAGACTCTAAGAAGTCTCACTCTTCTTGCACTTAAAGCGGCATTGTGCCTTTTGTATTTAATTCCGATGCGATTTCTGTGTTTCATCGTCAATATGAAGGTCCAAGGAATACATTGAACCTGCAGTGGAGTATCGGAAACTAATACTGGTCTTACAGGAAAGGATCAATGCACAGACTCTAAGAAGTCTCACTCTTCTTGCTCTCAAGGTGGCACTGCGCCTTTTGTATTTAATTGCGATGTAATTTCAATGGTTTATCGTCAATGTGTATGTCCTAGGAATACATTGAACCTGCAGTGGTGTATCGGAAACTAATACTGGTCTCACAGGAAAGGATCAAAGCACAGACACTAAGAAGTCTCACTCTTCTTGCACTTAAGGCGGCATTGCGTGGTTTGTATTCAATTCCGATTTAATTTCAGTGTTTCATCGTCAATGTGTATGTCCAAGGAATACATTGAACCGGCAGTGATGTATCGGAAACTAATATTGGTCTCACAGGAAAGGATCAAAACACAGACTCTAAGAAGTCTCACTCTTCTTGCACTTAAGTCGCATTGTGCCTTTTGTATTTAATTCCGATCTAATTTCAGTGTTTCATCGTCAACGTGTATGTCCAAGGAATACATTGAACCTACAGTGGTGTTTCGGAATCTAATACTGGTTAAACAGGAAAGGATTATAGCACAGACTCTACGAAGTCTCACTTTTCTTTCACTTTAGTCGGATTGTGCCTTTTGTATTTAATTCCGATCTAATTTCAGTAGTTCATCGTCAGTGTGTATGTCCAAGGAATACATTGAACCTGCAGTGGTGTATCGGAAACTAATACTGGTCTCACAGGGAAAGCTCAAAGCACCGACTGTAAGAAGAGTCTCTATTCTTGTACTTAAGGCGACATTGTGCCTTTTGCCTTTAATTCCGATGCGACTTCTGTGTTTCATCGTCAATGTGAAGGTCCAAGGAATACATTGAACCGGCAGTGGTGTATCGGAAACTAATACTGGCCTCACAGGAAAGGATCAAAGCACAGACTCTAAGAAGTCTTATTCTTCTCGCACTTAAGGCGGCATTGTGCCTTTTGTATTTAATTCCGATGCGATTTCTGTGTTTCATCGTCAACGTGAAGGTCCAAGGAATACATTGAATCTGCAGTGGTATATCGGAAACGGATACTGGTCTCACAGGAAATTATCAATGCACAGACTCTAAGAAGCCCCACTCTTCTTGCACTTAAGGCGGTATTGTGAGTTTTGTATTCAATTCCCATATAATTTCAGTGTTTCATCGTCAATGTGTATGTCCAAGGAGTACATTGTACCTGCAGTGGTGTGTCAGAAACTAATACTGGTCTCACAGGGAATGCTCAAAACACCGACTGTAAGAAGAGTCTCTATTCTTATACTTAAGGCGGCATTGTGCCTTTTGTATTTAATTCCGACGCGATTTCTGTGTTTCATCGTCAATGTGAAGGTCCAAGGAGTACATTTAACCTGCAGTGATGTATCGGAAACTAATACTGGTCTCACAGGAAAGGATCAAAGCACAGACTCTAAGAAGTCACACTCTTCTTGCACTTAAGGCGGCATTGTGAATTTTGCATTTAATACCGAATCGATTTCTGTGTTTCATCGTCAATGTGAATGTCCAAGGAATAAATTGAACCTGCAGTGTTGTATCGGAAACTAATACTGGTCTCACAGGAAAGAATCAAAGCACTGACTCTAAGAAGCCTCACTCTTCCTGCACTCAAGTCCCATTATGCATATTGTATTTAATTCCGATCTAATTTCAGTGTTTCATCGTCAACGTGTATGTCCAAGGAATACATTGAACCTGCAGTGGTGTATCGGAAACTAATACTGGTCTCACAGGGAATGCATAAAGCACTGTTTGTAAGAAGAGTCTCTGTTCTTGTACTTAAGGCGGCATTGTGCATTTGTATTTAATTCCGATGCGATTTCTGTGTTTCATCGTCAATGTGAGGGTCCAAGGGTACATTGAACCTGCAGTGGTGTATCGGAAACTAATACTGGTCTCACAGGAAAGGATCAAAGCACAGACTCTAAGAAGTCTTATTCTTCTCGCACTTAAGGCGGCATTGTGCCTTTTGTATTTAATTCCGATGCGATTTCTGTGTTTCATCGTCAATGTGAAGGTCCAAGGAATACATTGAATCTGTAGTGGTATATCGGAAACGGATACTGGTCTCACAGGAAAGGATCAATGCACAGACTCTACGAAGCCTCACTCTTCTTGCACTTAAGGCGGCATTGTGAGTTTTGTATTCAATTCCGATATAATTTCAGTGTTTCATCGTCAATGTGACGGTCCAAGGAGTACATTGAACCTGCAGTGGTATATCGGAAATTAATACTTGTCTCACAGGAAAGGATCAAATTACAGACTCTAAGAAGTCACACTCTTCTTGCACTTAAAGCGGCATTGTGTCTTTTGTATTTAATGCCGATGGGATATCTGTGTTGTATCGTCAATGATAATGTCCAAGGAATACATTGAACCTGCAGTGGTGTATCGGAAAATAATACTGGTCTCACAGGAAAGAATTAAAGCACAGACTAAAAGAAGTCTCACTCTTCTTGCACTTAAGTCGCATTGTGCATTTTGTATTTAATTCCGATCTAATTTCAGTGTTTCATCGTCAACGTGTATGTCCAAGGAATGCATTGAACCTGCAGTAGTGCATCGGAAACTAATACTGGTTCACAGGAAAGGATCAAAGCACAGACTAAAAGAAGTCACACTCTTCTTGCAATTAAGGCGGTATTGTGCCTTTTGTATTTAATTCCGATCTAATTTCAGTAGTTCAATGTCAGTGTGTATGTCCAAGGAATACATTGAACCTCAAGTGGTGTATCGGAAACGAATACTGGTCTCACAGGGAAAGCTCAAAGCACCGACTGTAAGAAGAGTCTCTATTCTTGTACTTAAGGCGGCGTTGTGACTTTTGCATTTAATTCCGATGCGATTTCTGTGTTTCATCGTCAATGTGAAGGTCCAAGGAATACATTGAATCTGCAGTGGTGTATCGGAAACTAATACTGGTATCGCACGAAAGGATCAAAGCACAGACTCTAAGATGTCTCACTCTTGTTGCACTTAAGGCGGCATTGTGAATTTTGTATTTAATTCCGATGCTATTTCTGTGTTTCATCGTCAATGTGAAAGTCCAAGGAATACATTGAATCTGCAGTGGTATATCGGAAACTAATACTGGTCTCACAGGAAAGGATCAATGCACAGACTCTAAGAAGTCTCTCTCTTCTTGCACTTAAGGCGGCATTGTGCCTTTTGTATTTAATTCCGATGCGATTTCTGTGTTTCATCGTCAATGTGAAGGTCCAAGGAATACATTGAATCTGCAGTGGTGTATCGGAAACTAATACTGGTATCGCACGAAAGGATCAAAGCACAGACTCTAAGATGTCTCACTCTTGTTGCACTTAAGGCGGCATTGTGCCTTTTGTATTTAATTCCAATGCGATTTCTGTGTTTCATCGTCAATGTGTAGGTCCAAGGAATTCTTTGAACCTGCAGTGGTGTATCAGAAACTAATACTGGTCTCACAGGAAAGGAACAAAGCACAGACACTAAGAAGTCTCACTCTTCTTGCACTTAAGGTGGCATTGTGCCATTTGTATTTCATTCCGATGCGATTTCTTTGTTTCATCGTCAAAGTGAAGGTTCAAGGAATACATTGTACCTGCAGTGGTATATCAGAAACTAATACTGGTCTCACAGGAAAGGATCAAAGCACACACTCGAAGAAGTCACCGTCTTCTTGCACTTAAGGCGGCATTGTGCCTTTTGTATTTAATTCCGATGCGATGTCTGTGTTTCATCGTCAATGTGAATGTCCAAAGAATACATTGAAACTCAGTGGTGTATCGGAAACTAATACTGGTCTCGCAGGAAAGGATCAAAGCACAGACTCTAAGAAGTCTCACTCTTGTTGCACTTAAAGCGGCATTGTGCCTTTTGTATTTAATTCCGATGCGAGTACTGTGTTTCATCGTCAATGTGAAGGGCCAAGGAATACATTGAACCTGCAGTGGTGTATCGGTAACTAATACCGGTCTCACAGGAAAGGATCAACGCACAGACTCTATGAAGTCTCACTCTTCTTGTACTTAAGGCGTCATTGTGCCTCTTGTATTTAATTCCGATGCGATTTCTGTGTTTCATCGTCAATGTGAAGGTCCAAGGAATACATTGAACCTGCAGTGGTATATCGGAAACTAATACTGGTCTCACAGGGAATGCTCAAAGCACCGGGTGAAAGAAGAGACTCTGATCTTGTACTTAAGGCGGCACTGTGCCTTTTGTATTTATTTCCGATGCGATTTCTGTGTTTCATCGTCAATGTGAAGGTCCAATGAATACATTGAACCTGCAGTGGAGTATCGGAAACTAATACTGGTCTCACAGGAAAGGATCAATGCACAGACTTTTAGAAGTCTCACTCTTCTTTCACTTATGGCGGCATTGTGCCTTTTGAATATAATTCCGATGCGATATCTGTGTTTCATCGTCAATGTGAAGGTCCAAGGAATACATTGAACCTGCAGTGGTGTATTGGAAACTAATACTGGTCTCACAGGAGAGGATCAAAGCACATACTCTAAGAAGTCTCACTCTTCTTGCACTTAAGCGGCATTGTGAGTTTTGTATTCAATTCCGATTTTATTACAGTGTTTCATCGTCAATGTGTATGTCCAAGGAATACTTTGAACCTGCAGTGGTGTATCGGAAACTAATACTGGTCTCACAGGAAAGGATCAAAGCACAGACTCTAAGAAGTCTCACTTTTCTTGCACTTAAGGCGGCATTGTGCCTTTGGATTTATCTCCGATGTGATTTCTGTGTTTCATCGTCAATGTGAAGGTCCAAGGAATACATTGAAACCGCAGTGGTTTATCGGAACTTATACTGGTCTCACAGGAAAGGATCAAAGCACAGACTCGAATAAGTGTCACTCTTCTTGCACTTAAGGCGGCACTGAGCCTTTTGTATTTAATTCCGATGTAATTTCAGTGGTTTATCGTCAATGTGTGTGTCTAGGAATACATTGAACCTGCAGTGGTGTATCGGAAACTAATACTGGTCTCACAGGGAAAGCTCAAAGCACCGACTGTAAGAAGAGTCTGCATTCTTGTACTTTAGGCGGCATTGTGCCTTTTGTATTTAATTCCGATGCGATTTCTGTGTTTCATCGTCAATGTGAAGGTCCAAGGAATACATTGAACCGCAGTGGTGTATCGGAAACTAATACTGGTCTCACAGAAAAGGAACAAAGCACAGTCTCTAAGAAGTCTCACTCTACTTGCACTTAAGGCGGCATAGTGCTATTTGTATTTAATTCCGATGCGATTTCTGTGTTTCGTCGTCAATGTGAAGGTTCAAGAAATACATTGATCCTGCAGTGGTATATCGGAAACTAATACTGGTCTCACAGGAAAGGATCAATGCACACACTCGAAGAAGTCACACTCTTCTTGCACTTAAGGCGGCATTCTGCATTTTGTATTAAATTCCGATGCGATTCCTGTGTTTCATCGTCAATGTGAATGTCCAAGGAATACATTGAACCTGCAGTGGTGTATCGGAAAATAATACTGGTCTCGCAGGAAAGGATCAAAGCACAGACTCTAAGAAGTCTCACTCTTGTTGCACTTAAGGCGGCATTGTGCCTTTTGTATTTAATTCCGATGCGATTTCTGTGTTTCATAGTCAATGTGAAGGTCCAAGGAATACATTGATCCTGCAGTGGAGTATCGGAATCTAATACTGGTCTCACAGGAAAGGAACAATGCACAGACTCTAAGAAGTCTCACTCTTCTTGCACTTAAGGCGGCATTGTGCCTTTTGTATTTAATTCCGATGTGATTACTGTGTCTCATCGTCAATGTGAAGGTCCAAGGAATACATTGAACCTGCAGTGGTGTATCGGAAACTAATACTGGTCTCACAGGGAATGCTCAAAACACCGACTGTAAGAAGAGTCTGTATCCTTGTACTTAAGGCGGCATTGTGCCTTTTGAATTTAATTCCGATGCGATTTCTGTGTTTCATCGTCAATGTGAAGGTCCAAGGAATACATTGAACCGCAGTGGTGTATCGGAAACTAATACTGGTCTCACAGAAAAGGAACAAAGCACAGTCTCTAAGAAGTCTCACTCTACTTGCACTTAAGGCGGCATAGTGCTATTTGTATTTAATTCCGATGCGATTTCTGTGTTTCGTCGTCAATGTGAAGGTTCAAGAAATACATTGATCCTGCAGTGGTATATCGGAAACTAATACTGGTCTCACAGGAAAGGATCAATGCACACACTCGAAGAAGTCACACTCTTCTTGCACTTAAGGCGGCATTCTGCCTTTTGTATTAAATTCCGATGCGATTCCTGTGTTTCATCGTCAATGTGAATGTCCAAGGAATACATTGAACCTGCAGTGGTGTATCGGAAAATAATACTGGTCTCGCAGGAAAGGATCAAAGCACAGACTCTAAGAAGTCTCACTCTTGTTGCACTTAAGGCGGCATTGTGCCTTTTGTATTTAATTCCGATGCGATTTCTGTGTTTCATAGTCAATGTGAAGGTCCAAGGAATACATTGATCCTGCAGTGGAGTATCGGAATCTAATACTGGTCTCACAGGAAAGGAACAATGCACAGACTCTAAGAAGTCACACTCTTCTTGCACTTAAGGCGGCATTGTGCCTTTTGTATTTAATTCCGATGCGATTTCTGTGTTTCATCGTCAATGTGAAGGTCCAAGGATTACTTTGAACCTGCAGTGGAGTATCGGAAACTAATACTGGTTTCACAGGAAAGGATCAATGCACAGACTCTAAGATGTCCCACTCTTCTTGCACTTAAGTGGCATTGTGCCTTTTGTATTTAATTCCGATGCGATTTCTGTGTTTCATCGTCAGTGTGAAGGTCCATGGAATACATTGAACCTGCAGTGGTGTATCGGAAACTAACACTGCTCTCACAGGAAAGGATCAAAGCACTGACTCCAAGAAGTGTCACTCTTCTTGCACTTAAGACGGTATTGTGCCTTTTGTATTTAATTCCGATCTAATTTCAGTGTTTCATCGTCAATGTGTATGTCCATGGACTACATTGAACCTGCAGTGGTGTATCGGAAACTAATACTGGTCTCACAGGGAATGCTCAAAACACCGACTGTAAGAAGAGTCTCTATTCTTGTACTTAAGGCTGCATTGTGCCTTTTGTACTTAATTCCGACGAGATTTCTGAATTTCATCGTCAATGTGAAGGTCCAAGGAATACATTGTACCTGCAGTGGTGTGTCGGAAACTAATACTGGTCTCACAGGGAACGCTGAAAACACCGAGTGTAAGAAGAGTCTCTGTTCTTGTACTTAAGGTAGCATTGTGCCTATTGTATTTAATTCCTATGCGATTTCTGTGTTTCGTCGTCAATGTGTATGTCCAAGGAAAACATTGAACCTGCAGTGGTGTATCGGAAACTTATACTGGTCTCACATACAAGGATCAAAGCACAGACTCTAAGAAGTCTCACTCTTCTTGCACTTAAGGCGGTATTGTGCCTTTGGATTTATTTTCGATGTGATTTCTGTGTTTCCACTTCAATGTGAAGGTCCGAGGAATACATTGAACCTGCAGTGGTTTATCGGAAACTCGTACTGATCTCACAGGAAAGGATCAAAGCACAGACTCTAAGAAGTCTCACTCTTTTTGCACTTAAGTCGCATTGTGCCTTTTGTATTTATTTCTGATCTAATTTCAGTGTTTCATCGTCAACGTGTATGTCCAAGGAATACATTGAACCTGCAGTGGTGTATCGGAAACTAATACTGGTCTCACAGGAAAGGAACAAAGCACAGACTCTAAGAAGTCTCACTTTTCTTGCACTTAAGGCGGCGTTGTGCCATTTGTATTTAATTCCGATGCGATTTCTGTGATTCATCGTCAATGTGAAGGTTCAAGGAATACATTGAGCCTGCAGTGGTTTATCGGAAACTAATACTGGTCTCACAGGAAAGGATCAATTCACAGACTCGAAGAAGTCACACTCTTCTTGCACTTAAGGCGGCATTCTGCCTTTTGTATTAAATTCCGATGCGATTTCTGTGTTTCATCGGCAATGTGAATGTTCAAGGAATACATTGAACCTGCAGTCGTGTATCGGAAACTAATACTGGTCTCGCTGGAAAGGATCAAAGCACAGACTCTAAGAAGTCTCACTCTTCTTGCACTTAAAGCGGCATTGTGCCTTTTGTATTTAATTCCGATGCGATTTCTGTGTTTCATCGTCAGTGTGAATGTCCATGGAATACATTGAACCTGCAGTGGTGTATCGGAACTTATACTGCTCTCACAGGAAAGGATCTAAGCACTGACTCCAAGAAGTCTCACTCTTCTTGCACTTAAGGCGGCATTGTGCCTTTTGTATTTAATTCCGATCTAATTTCAGTGTTTCATCGTCAATGTGTATGTCCATACACTACATTGAACCTGCACTGGTGTATCGGAAACTAATACTGGTGTCACAGAAAGGAACAATGCACAGACTCTAAGAAGTCTCACTCTTCTTGCACTTAAGGTGGCACTGCGGCTTTTGTATTTAATTCCGATGTAATTTCAGTGGTTTATCGTCAATGTGTATGTCCTAGGAATACATTGAACCTGCAGTGGTGTATCGGACACTAATACAGGTCTCACAGGAAAGGATCAAAGCACAGACTCTAAGCAGTCTCACTCTTCTTGCACTTAAGGTGGCATTGTGAGTTTTGTATTCAATTCCGATTTAATTTCAGTGTTTCATCGTCAATGTGTATATCCAAGGAATACAGTGAACCTGCTGTGGTGTGTCAGAAACTAATACTGGTCTGACAGGGAATGCTCAAAACACCGACTGTAAGAGGAGTCTCTATTCTTATATTTATGGCAGCATTGTGGCTTTTGTATTTAATTCCGACGCGATTTCGGTGTTTCATCGTCAATGTGAAGGTCGAAGGAGTACATTGAACCTGCAGTGGTGTGTCGGAAACTAATACTGGTCTCTCAGGAAAGGACCAAAGCACAGACTCTAAGCAGTCACACTCTTCTTGCACTTAAAGCGGGATTGTGCATTTTGTATTCAGTACCGATGAGATATCTGTGTTTCATCGTCAACGTTAATGTCCAAGGAATACATTGAAAATGCAGTGGTGTATCGGAAACTAATACTGGTCTCACAGGAAAGGATCAAAGCATAGACTGTAAGAAGTCTCACTCTTCTTGCACTTAAGGTGGCATTGTGAGTTTTGTATTCAATTCCCATTTAATTTCAGTGTTTCATCGTCAATGTGTATGTCCAAGGTATAGAGTGAACCTGCAGTGGTGTGTCAGAAACTAATACTGGTCTCACAGGGAAAGCTCAAAGCACCGACCGTAAGAAGAGTCTCTATTCCTGTACTTAACGCGGCATTGTGCCTTTAGTATTTAATTGTGATGCGATTTCTGTGTTTCATCATCAATGTGAAGGTCCAAGGAATACATTGAACCTGCAGTGGTGCATCGGAAACTAATACTGGTTCACAGGAGTGGATCAAAGCACAGAGTATAAGAAGTCCCACTCTTCTTGCACTTATGGCTTCATTGTGCCTTTTGTATTTAATTGCGATCTAATTTCAGTAGTTCATCGTCAGTGTGTATGTCCAAGAAATACATTGAACCTGCACTGGTGTATCGGAAACTAATACTGGTCTCACAGGGAAGGCTCAAAGCACCGACTGTAAGAAGAGTCTCTATTCTTGTACTTAAGGCTGCATTGTGCCTTTTGCATTTAAATCCGATGCGATTTCTGTGTTTCATCGTCGAAGTGAAGGTCCATGGAATACATTGAACCTGCAGTGGTGTATCGGTAACTAATACTGGCCTCGCAGGAAAAGATCAAAGCACAGACTCTAAGAAATCTCACTCTTTTTGCACTTAAGGCGGCATTGTGCCTTTTGTATTTAATTCCGATGCGATTTCTGTGTTTCATTGTCAATGTAAAGGTCCAAGGAATACATTGAATCTGCAGTGGTAAATCGGAAACTGAACTGGTCTCACAGGAAAGGATCAAAGCACAGACTCTAAGAAGTCACACTCCTCTTGCACTTAAGGCGGCATTGTGCCTTTTGTATTTAATTCCGATGCGATTTCTGTGTTTCATCGTCAATGTGTATGTCCAAGGGGTACATTGTACCAGCAGTGGTGTGTCAGAAACTAATACTGGTCTCACAGGGAATGCTCACAGTACCGACTGTAAGAAGAGTCTCTATTCCTGTACTTAAGGCGGCATTGTTAATTTTGTATTTAATTGCGATGCGATTTCTGTGTTTCATCATCAATGTGAAGGTAAAAGGAATACATTGAACATGTAGTGGTGCATCGGAATCTAATACTGGTTCACAGGAAAGGATCAAAGCACAGACTATAAGAAGTCCCACTCTCCTTGCACTTAAGGGGGCATTGTGCCTTTTGTATTTAATTCCCATCTAATTTCAGTAGTTCATCGTCAGTGTGTATGTCCAAGGAATACATTGAACCTGAAGTGGTGTATCGGAAACTAATACTGGTCTCACAGGAAAGGATCAAAGCACAGACCTTAAGAAGTATCACTCTTCTTGCACTTAAGGCGGCATTGTGCCATTTGTATTTCATTCCGATGCGATTTCTGTGTTTCATCGTCAATGTGAAGGTTCAAGGAATACATTGAACCTGCAGTGGTATATCGGAAACTAATACTGGTCTCACAGGAAAGGATCAAAGCACACACTCGAAGAAGTCACACTCGTCTTGCACTTAAGGCGGCATTCTGCCTTTTGAATTTAATTCCGATGCGATATCTGTGTTTCATCGTCAATGTGAATGTCCAAGGAATGCATTGCACCTCAGTGGTGTATCGGAAACTAATACTGGTCTCGCAGGAAAGGATCAAAGCACAGACTCTAAGAAGTCTCACTCTTGTTGCACTTAAGGCGGCATTGTGCCTTTTGTATATAATTCCGTTGCGAATTCTTTGTTTCATCGTCAATGTGAAGGTCCAAGGAATACATTGAACCTGCAGTGGAGTATCGGAAACTAATACTGGTCTCACAGGAAAGGAACTGTGTTGTCACCGCCAGACACCACACTTGCTAGGTAGTAGCTTAAATCGGCCGCGGTCCATTTAGTACGTGTCGGACCCGCGTGTCGCCACTGTGTAATCGCAGACCTAGCGCCACCACCAAGGCAGGCCTCGTGATACGAGAGAGCACTCGCCCCAGTTGTACGAGAACCTAGCTACCGACCAGATGTACGAAGCCTTTCTCTCTCATTAGCCAAGAGACAGAATAGCCATCAGCTAAGTTAATGGCTACGAACTAGCAAGGCGCCATTAGCCATACAGTGATTGTACTTAAAGTCTCCTGTGTATCGTCAAGATCGATGTACCACCATGATGAGTAAAGTTAAGTATTAAACCTGCTCCGTACTTTTCTTCCTAACATTAATTACGTATCCTGTTCCAGTACTTCACGCCCGTCTGCGTTAGTCTAGCTTGCCTTTTCAGCCATCTCAATTTCACGGTGTCGGCCCAGCTACCGACACAACAGGAACAATGCACAGACTCTAAGAAGTCTCACTCTTCTTGCACTTATGGCGGCATTGTGCCTTTTGTATTTAATTCCGATGCGATCTCTGTGTTTCATCGTCAATGTGAAGGTCCAAGGAATACATTGAACCTGCAGTGGTGTATCAGAAACTAATACCGGCCTCACAGGAAAGGATCAAAGCACAGACTCTAAGAAGTCTCACTCTTCTTGTACATAAGGAGGCATTGTGCCTTTTGTATTTAATTCCGATGAGATTTCTGTGTTTCATCGTCAATGTGAAGGTCCAAGGAATACATTGAACCTGCAGCGGTGTATAGGAAACTAATAATGGTCTCACAGGGAATGCTCAAAACACCGACTGTAAGAAGAGTCTCTACTCTTATACTTAAGTCGGCATTGTGCCTTTTGTATTTAATTCCGATGTAATTTCAGTGGTTTTTCGTCAATGTGTGTGTCCTAGGAATACATTGAACCTGCAGTGGTGTATCGGAAACTAATACTGGTCTCAATGGAAAGAATCAAAGCACAGACTCTAAGAAGTCTCACTCTTCTTGCACTTAAGGCGGCATTGTGAGATTTGTATTCAATTCCGATTTAATTTCAGTGTTTCATCGTCAATAAGTATGTCCAAGGAATACATTGAACCTGCAGTGGTGTGTCAGAAACTAATACTGGTCTCATAGGGAATGCTCAAAACACCGACTGTAAGAAGAGTCTCTATTCTTATACTTAAGGCGGCATTGTGCCTTTTGTATTTAATTCCGACGCGATTTCTGTGTTTCATCGTCAATGTGAAGGTCCAAGGAGTACATTGATTCTGCAGTGGTGTGTCGGAAACTAATACTGGTCTCACAGAAAATGATCGAAGCACAGACTCTAAGAAGTCACACTCTTCTTGCATATAAGGCGGCATTGTGCCTTTTGTATTTAATACCGATGCGATTTCTGTGTTTCATGCTCAATGTGAATGTCCAAGGAATACATTGAACCTGCAGTGGTGCATCGGAAACTAATACTGGTCTCACAGGAAAGGATCAATGCACAGACTCGAAGAAGTCACACTCTTCTTGCACTTAAGGCGGCATTTTGCCTTTTGTATTATATTCCGATGCGATTTCTGTGCTTCATCGTCAATGTGATTGTCCAAGGAATACAATGAACCTGCAGTGGTGTATCGGAAACAAATACTGGTCTCGCAGGAAAGGATCAAAGCACAGACTCTAAGAAGTCTCACTCTTGTGCACTTCAGGCGGCATTGTGCCTTTTGTATTTAATTCTGATGCGATTTCTGTGTTTCATCGTAAATGTGAAGGTCCAAGGTATACATTGAACCTGCAGTGGAGTATCGGAAACTAATACTGGTCTCACAGGAAAGGATCAATGCACAGACTCTAAGAAGTCTAACTCTTCTTGTACTTAAGGCGGCATTGTGCCTTTTGTATTTAATTCCGATGCGATTTCTGTGTTTCATCGTCAATGTGAAGGTCCAAGGAATACATTGAACCTGCATTGGTGTATCGGAAACTAATACTGCTCTCACAGGAAAGGAACAAAACACTGACTCTAAGAAGTCTCACTCTTGTTGCACTTAAGGCGGCATTGTGCCGTTTGTATTTAATTCCTATCTAATTTCAGTGTTTCATCGTCAAAGTGTATGTCCATGGAATACATTGAACCTGCAGTGGTGTGTCGGAAACTAATTCTGGTCTCAGAGGGAAAGCTCAAATCACCGACTGTATGAAGAGTCTCTATTCTTGTACTTGAAGCGGCATTGTGCCTTTTGTAATTAATTCCGATGCGATTTCTGTGTTTCATCGTCAATGTGAATGTCCAAGGAATACATTGAACCTGAAGTGGTGTATCGGAAACTAATTCTGGTCTCACAGGAAAGGATCAAAGCACAGACCCTAAGAAGTATCACTCTTCTTGCACTTAAGGCGGCATTGTGCCATTTGTATTTCATTCCGATGCGATTTCTGTGTTTCATCGTCAATGTGAAGGTTCAAGGAATACATTGAACCTGCAGTGGTATATCGGAAACTAATACTGGTCTCACAGGAAAGGATTAAAGCACACACTCGAAGAAGTCATACTCTTCTTGCACTTAAGGCGGCATTCTGCCTTTTGTATTTAATTCCGATGCGATATCTGTGTTTCAACGTCAATGTGAATGTCCAAGGAAAATATTGAACCTGCAGTGGTGTATCGGAAACTAATAATGGTCTCGCAGGAGAGGATCAAAGCACAGACTCTAAGAAGTCTCACTCTTCTTGCACTTAAGGCGGCATTGTGCCTTTGTATTTATCTGCGATGTGATTTCTGTGTTTCTTCGTCAATATGAAGGTCCAAGGAATTCATTGAACCTGCAGTGGAGTATCGGAGACTAATACTGGTCTCACAGGAAAGGAACAATGCACAGACTGTAAGAAGTCTCACTCTTCTTGCACATATGGCGGCATTGTGCCTTTTGTATTTAATTCCGATGCGATCTCTGTGTTTCATCGTCAATGTGAAGGTCCAAGGAATACATTGAACCTGCAGTGGTGTATCAGAAACTAATACCGGTCTCACAGGAAAGGATCAAAGGACAGACTCTAAGAAGTCTCACTCTTCTTGTACATAAGGAGGCATTGTGCCTTTTGTATTTAATTCCAATGCGATTTCTGTGTTTCATCGTCAATGTGAAGGTCCAAGGAATACATTGTACCTGCAGTGGTGTATCGGAAACTAATACTGGTCTCACAGGGAATGCTCAAAACACCGTCTGTAAGAAGAGTCTCTACTCTTATACTTAAGTCGGCATTGTGCTATTTGTATTTAATTCCGATGCGATTTCTGTGTTTTATCGTCAATGTGAAGGTCGAAGGAATACATTGAACCTGCAGTGGTGTATCGGAAACTAATACTGGTCTCACAGGAGCGGATCAAAGCACAGACTCTATGAAGTCTCCCTCTTCTTGCACTTAAGGCGGCATTGTCGCTTTTGTATTTAATTCCGATGCGATTTCTGTGTTTCGTCGTCAATGTGTATGTCCAAGGAGTACATTGAACCTGCAGTGGTGTATCGGAAACTAATACTGGTCTCAGAGGGAAAGCTCAAATCACCGACTGTATGAAGAGTCTCTATTCTTGTACTTAAGGCGGCATTGTGCCTTTTGTAATTAATTCCGATGCGATTTCGGTGTTTCATCGTCAATGTGAATGTCCAAGGAATACATTGAACCTGAAGTGGTGTATCGGAAGCTAATACTGGTCTCACAGGAAAGGATCAAAGCACAGACCCTAAGAAGTATCACTCTTCTTGCACTTAAGGCGGCATTGTGCTATTTGTATTTCATTCCGATGCGATTTCTGTGTTTCATCGTCAATGTGAAGGTTCAAGGAATACAATGAACCTGCAGTGGTATATCGGAAACTAATACTGGTCTCCAAGGAAAGGATCAATGCACAGACTCGAAGAAGTCACACTCTTCTTGCACTTAAGGCGGCACTCTGCCTTTTGTATTTAATTCCGATGCGATATCTGTGTTTCATCGTCAATGTGAATGTCCATGGATTACATTGAACCTCAGTGGTGTATCGGAAACTAATACTGGTCTCGCAGGAAAGGATCAAAGCACAGACTCTAAGAAGTCTCACTCTTGTTGCACTTAAGGCGGCATTGTGTCTTTTGTATATAATTCCGATGCGAATTCTTTGTTTCATCGTCAATGTGAAGGTCCAAGGAATACATTGAACCTGCAGTGGAGTATCGGAAACTAATACTGGTCTCACAGGAAAGGAACAATGCACAGACTCTAAGAAGTCTCACTCTTCTTGCACTTATGGCGGCATTGTGCCTTTTGTATTTAATTCCGATGCGATCTCTGTGTTTCATCGTCAATGAGAAGGTCCAAGGAATACACTGAGCCTGCAGTGGTGTATCATAAACTAATACCGGCCTCACAGGAAAGGATCAAAGCACAGACTCTAAGAAGTGTCACTCTTCTTGCACTTAATGCGGAATTGTGCCTTTTGTATTTAATTCCGATGCGGTTTCTGTGTTTCATCGTCAATGTGAAGGTCTAAGGAATACATTGACCCTGCAGTGGAGTATCGGAAACTAATACTGGTCTCACAGGAATGGATCAAAGCACAGATTCTAAGAAGTCTCACTCTTCTTGCACTTAAGGCGGCACAGAGCCTTTTGTATTTAATTCCGATGTAATTTCAGTGGTTTTTCGTCAATGTGTGTGTCCTAGGAATACATTGAACCTGCAGTGGTGTATCGGAAACTAATACTGCTCTCACAGGAAAGGAACAAAGCACTGACTCTAAGAAGTCTCACTCTTGTTGCACTTAAGGCGGCATTGTGCCATTTGTATTTAATTCCTATCTAATTTCAGTGTTTCATCGTCAAAGTGTATGTCCATGGAATACATTGAACCTGCAGTGGTGTATCGGAAACTAATACTGGTCTCAGAGGGAAAGCTGAAATCACCGACTGTATGAAGAGTCTCTATTCTTGTACTTGAGGCGGCATTGTGTCTTTTGTAATTAAAACCGATGCGATTTCTGTGTTTCATCGTCAATGTGAATGTCCAATGAATACATTGAACCTGAAGTGGTGTATCGGAAACTAATACTGGTCTCACAGGAAAGGATCAAAGCACAGACCCTAAGAAGTATCACTCTTCTTGCACTTAAGGCGGCATTGTGCCATTTGTATTTCATTCCGATGCGATTTCTGTGTTTCATCGTCAATGTGAAGGTTCAAGGAATACATTGAACCCGCAGTGGTATATCGGAAACTAATACTGGTCTCACAGGAAAGGATTAAAGCACACACTCGAAGAAGTCACACTCTTCTTGCACTTAAGGCGGCATTCTGCCTTTTGTATTTAATTCCGATGCGATAACTGTGTTTCAACGTCAATGTGAATGTCCAAGGAATACGTTGAACCTGCAGTGGTGTATCGGAAACTAATACTGGTCTCGCAGGAGAGGATCAAAGCACAGACTCTAAGAAGTCTCACTCTTCTTGCACTTAAGGCGGCATTGTGCCATTTGTATTTAATTCCGATGCGATTTCTGTGTTTCATCGTCAATGTGAAGGTTCAAGGAATACTTTAAACCTGCAGTGGTTTATCGGAAACTAATACTGGTCTCCAAGGAAAGGACCAATGCACAGACTCGAAGAAGTCATACTCTTCTTGCACTTAAGGCGGCATTCTTTCTCTTGTATTAAATTCCGATGCGATTTCTGTGTTTCATCGTCAATGTGATTGTCCAAGGAATACAATGAACCTGCTGTGGAGTATCGGAAACAAATACTTGTCTCGCAGGAAAGGATCAATGCACAGACTCTAAGAAGTCTCACTCTTCTTGCACTTAAGGCGGCATTGTGCCTTTTGTATTTAATTCCGATCTAATTTCAGTGTTTCATCGTCAATGTTTATGACCAAGGAATACATTGAACCTGCAGTGGTGTATCGGAAACTAATACTGGTCTCACAGGGAATGCTCAAAACACCGACTTTAAGAAGAGTCTCTATCCTTGTACTTAAAGCTGCCTTGTGCCTTTTGTATTTAATTTCGACGCGATTTCTGAGTATCATCGTCAATGTGAAGGTCCAAGGAATACATTGAACCTGCAGTGGTGTGTCGGAAACTAATACTGGTCTCACAGAAAAGGAACAAAGCACAGACACTAAGACGTCACACTCTTCTAGCACTTAAGGCGGCATTGTGCCTTTTGTATTTATTACCGATGCGATTTCTGTGTTTCATCCTGAATGTGAATGTCCAAGGAATACATTGAACCTGCAGTGGTGTATCGGAAACTAATACTGGTCTCGCAGGAGAGGATCAAAGCACAGACTCTAAGAAGTCACACTCTTCTTGCACTTAAGGCGGCATTGCGCCTTAGTATTTATCTGCGATGTGATTTCTGTGTTTCTTCGTCAATATGAAGGTCCAAGGAATCCAATGAACCTGCAGTGGTTTATCGGAAACTAATACTGGTCTCACAGGAAAGGATCAAAGCACCGACTCTAAGAAGTGTCACTCTTCTTGCACTTAATGCGGCATTGTGCCTTTTGTATTTAATTCCGATGCGATTTCTGTGTTTCATCGTCAATGTGAAGGTCTAAGGAATACATTGACCCTGCAGTGGAGTATCGGAAACTAATACTGGTCTCACAGGAATGGATCAAAGCACAGATTCTAAGAAATCTCACTCTTCTTGCACTTAAGGCAGCACTGCGACTTTTGTATTGAATTCCGATGTAATTTCAGTGGTTTATCGTCAATGTGTGTGTCCTAGGAATACATTGAACCTGCAGTGGTGTATCGGAAACTAATACTGGTCTCAATGGAAAGAATCAAAGCACAGACTCTAAGAAGTCTCACTCTTCTTGCACTTAAGGCGGCATTGTGAGTTTTGTATTCTATTCCGATTTAATTTCAGTGTTTCATCGTCAATGTGTATGTCCACGGAATACATTGAACCTGCAGTGGTGTGTCAGAAACTAATACTGGTCTCATAGGGAATGCTTAAAACACCGACTGTAAGAAGAGTCTCTATTCTTTTACTTAAGGCGGCATTGTGCCTTTTGTATTTAATTCCGACGAGATTTCTGTGATTCATCGTCAATGTGAAGGTCCAAGGAGTACATTGAACCTGCAGTGGTGTGTCGGAAACTAATACTGGGCTCACAGAAAAGGATCAAAGCACAGACTCTAAGAAGTCACACTCTTCTTGCATATAAGGCGGCATTGTGCCTGTTGTATTTAATACCGATGCGATTTCTGTGTTTCATGCTCAATGTGAATGTCCAAGGAAAACATTGAACCTGCAGTGGTGTATCAGAAACTAATACTGGTCTCACAGTAAAGGATCAAAGCACAGACTCTAAGAAGTCTCACTCTTCTTGTACTTAAGTCGCATTGTGCCTCTTGTATTTAATTCAGATCTAACTTCAGTGTTTCATCGTCAACGTGTATGTCCGAGGAATACCTTGAACCTGCAGTGGGGAATCGGAAACTAATACTGGTCTCACAGGGAATGCTCAAAGCACCGACTGTAAGAAGAGTCTATGTTCTTGTACTTAAGGTAGCATTGTGCCTTTTGTATTTAATTCCGACGCGATTTCTGTGTTTCATCGTCAATGTGAAGGTTCAAGGAATACTTTAAACCTGCAGTGGTTTATCGGAAACTAATACTGGTCTCACAGGAAAGGATCAATGCACAGACTCGAAGAAGTCATACTCTTCTTGCACTTAAGGCGGCATTCTTTCTTTTGTATTAAATTCCGATGCGATATCTGTGTTTCATCGTCAACGTGATTGTCCAAGGAATACAATGAACCTGCAGTGGTGTATCGGAAACAAATACTTGTCTCGCAGGAAAGGATAAAAGCACAGACTCTAAGAAGTCACACTCTTCTTGCACTTAAGGCGGCATTGTGCCTTTTGTATTTAATTCTGATGCGATTTCTGTGTATCATCGTCAAT
Organism: Schistocerca americana; assembly: GCF_021461395.2. Taxonomy (NCBI): domain Eukaryota; kingdom Metazoa; phylum Arthropoda; class Insecta; order Orthoptera; family Acrididae; genus Schistocerca; species Schistocerca americana. Next base: position 618,867,269 of record NC_060124.1, on the reverse strand, counting down.
ATGAAGGTCCAAGGAATACATTGAACCTGCAGTGGAGTATCGGAAACTAATATTGGTCTCACAGGAAAGGATCAATGCACAGACTCTAAGAAGTCTCACTCTTCTTGCACTTAAGGCGGCATTGTGCCTTTTGTATTTAATTCCGATGCGATTTCTGTGTTTCATCGTCAATGTGAAGGTCCAAGGAATACATTGAACCTGCAGTGGTGTATCGGAAACTAATACCGGTCTCACAGGGAACGCTCAAAACACCGACTGTAAGAAGAGTTTCTATTCTGGTACTTAAGACTGCATTGTGCCTTTTGTATTTAATTCCGACGCGATTTCTGAGTTTCATCGTCAATGTGAAGGTCCAAGGAATACATTGAACCTGCAGTGGTGTGTCGGAAACTAATACTGGTCTCACAGGGAATGCTCAAAGCACCGACTGTAAGAAGAGTCTATGTTCTTGTACTTAAGGTAGCATTGTGCCTTTTGTATTTAATTCCGATGCGATTTCTGTGTTTCATCGTCAAAGTGAAGGTACCAGGAATACATTGAACTTGCAGTGGAGTATCGGAAACTAATACTGGTCTCACAGGATAGGATCAATACACAGACTCTAAGAAGTCTCACTCTTCTAGCACTTAAGGCGGCATTGTGCCTTTTGTATTTAATTCCGACGCGATTTCTGTGTTTCATCGTCAATGTGAAGGTCTAAGGAATACATTGAACCTGCAGTGGTATGTCGGAAACTAATACTGGTCTCACAGGAAAGGATCAATGCACAGACTCTAAGGAGTCAAACTCTTCTTGCACTTAAGGCGGCATTGTGCCTTTTGTATTTAATTCCGATGCGATTTCTGTGTTTCATCGTCAATGTGAGTGTCCAAGGAATACATTGAACCTGCAGTGGTGTATCGGAAACTAATACTGGTCTCACAGGAAAGGATCAAAGGACAGAGTCTATGTAGTCTCACACTTCTTGCACTTAAGGCGGCATTGTGCGTCTTGTATTTAATTCCGATGCGATTTCTATGTTTCATCGTCAATGTGAAGGTCCAAGGAATACATTGAACCTGCATTGGAGTATCTGAAACTAATACTGGTCTCACAGGCTCACAGGAAAGGATCAATGCACAGACTCTAAGAAGTCTCACTCTTCTCACACTTAAGGCGGCATTGTGCCTTTTGTGTTTAATTCCGATGCGATTTCTGTGTTTCATCGTCAATGTGTATGTCCAAGGAATACATTGAACCTGCAGTGGTGAATCGGAAAGTAATACTGTTCTCACAGGGACGGATCAAAGCTCAGACTCTAAGAAGTCTAACATTCTTGCACTTAAGGCGGCATTGTGCCTTTTGTATTTAATTCCGATCTAATTTCAGTGTTTCATCGTCAATGTTTATGACCAAGGAATACATTGAACCTGCAGTGGTGTATCGGAAACTAATACTGGTCTCACAGGGAATGCTCAAAACACCGACTGTAAGAAGGGTCTCTATTCTTGTACTTAAAGCTGCCTTGTGCCTTTTGTATTTAATTTCTACGCGATTTCTGAGTATCATCGTCAATGTGAAGGTCCAAGGAATACATTGAACCTGCAGTGGTGTGTCGGAAACTAATACTGGTCTCACAGAAAAGGAACAAAGCACAGACACTAAGACGTCACACTCTTCTTGCACTTAAGGCGGCATTGTGCCTTTTGTATTTATTACCGATGCGATTTCTGTGTTTCATCCTGAATGTGAATGTGCAAGGAATACATTGAACCTGCAGTGGTGTATCGGAAACTAATACTGGTCTCACAGTAAAGGATCAAAGCACAGACTCTAAGAAGGCTCACTCTTCTTGCACTTAAGTCGCATTGTGCCTTTTGTATTTAATTCCGATCTAATTTCAGTGTTTCATCGTCAACGGGTATGTCCGAGGAATACATTGAACCTGCAGTGGGGAATCGGAAACTAATACTGGTCTCACAGGGAACGCTCAAAGCACAGACTGTAAGAATAGTCTCTATTCTTGTACTTAAAGCGGCATTGTGCCTTATGTATTTAATTCCAATGCGATTTCTGTGTTTAATCGTCAATTTGAAGGTCCAAGGAATACATTGAACCTACAGTGGTGTATCGGAAACTAATACTGGTCTCACAGGGAATGCTCAAAGCACCGACTGTAAGAAGGGTCTCTATTCTTGTACTTAAGGCGGCATTGTGTCTTTTGCATTTAATTCCGATGCGATTTCTGAGTTTCATCGTCAATGTGAAGGTCCAAGGAATACACTGAACCTGCAGTGGTGTATCGGAAACTAATACTTGTCTCACAGGGAATGCTAAAACACAGTCTGTAAGAAGAGTGTCTATTCTTGTACTTAAGGCGGCATTGTGCCTTTTGTATTTAATTCCGTTGCCATTTCTGTGTTTCATCGTCAATGCGAAGGTCCAAGGAATGCACTGAACCTGCAATGGTGTATCGGAAACTAATACTGGTCTCACAGGGAATGCTCAAAGCACCGACTTTGTGAAGGGTCTCTATTCTTGTACTTAAGGCGGCATTGTTCTTTTTGTATTTAATTCCGATGTGATTTCTGTGTTTAATCGTCAATGTGAAGGTCCAAGGAATACATTGAACCTGCCGTGGTGTATCGGAAACTAATACTGGTCTCACAGGGAATGCTCAAAGCACCGACTGAAAGAAGAGTCTCTGTTCTTGTACTTAAGGCGGCATTGTGCCTTTTGTATTTAATTCCGATGCGATTTCTGTGTTTCATCGTCAATTTGAAAGTCCAAGGAATACATTTTACTTGCAGTGGCGTATCGAAAACTAATACGGGTCGCACAGGAAAGGATCAAAGCACAGACTCAAAGAAGTCTCACTGTTCTTGCACTTATGGCGGCCATGTGGCTTTTGTATATAATTACGATGCAATTTCAGTGTGTCATCGTCAACGTGAAGGTCCAAGCAATAAATTGAACCTCCAGTGGTGTATCGGAAACTAATACTGGTCTCACAGGGAATGCTTAAAGCACCGACAGTAAGAAGAGTCTCTTTTCTTGTCTTTAAGGCATCATTGTGCCTTTTGTATTTAATTCCAATGCAATTTCAGTGTTTCATCGCCAATGTGAATGTCCAAGGATTACATTGAACCTCCAGTGGTGTATCGGAAACTAATACTGGTCTCACAGGGAATGCTCAAAGCACCGACTGTAAGAAGAGTCTCTATTCTTGTACTTAAGGCGGCATTGTGCCTTTTGTATTTAATTCCGTTGCCATTTCTCTGTTTCATCGTCAATGCGAAGGTCCAAGGAATGCACTGAACCTCCAGTGGTGTATCGGAAACTAATACTGGTCTCACAGGGAATGCTCAAAGCACCGACTGTATGATGGGTCTCTATTCTTGTACTTAAGGCGGCATTGTTCTTTTTGTAATAAATTCCGATGTGATTTCTGTGTTTAATCGTCAATGTGAAGGTCCAAGGAATTCATTGAACCTGCAGTGGTGTATCGGAAACTAATACTGGTCTCACAGGGAATGCTCAAAGCACCGACTGAAAGAATAGTCTTTGTTCTTGTACTTAAGGCGGCATTGTGCCTTTTGTATTTAATTCCGATGCGATTTCTGTGTTTCATCGTCAATTTGAAAGTCTAAGGAATACATTTAACCTGCAGTGGCGTATCGAAAACTAATACGGGTCGCACAGGAAAGGATCAAAACACAGACTCAAAGAAGTCTCACTGTTCTTGCACTTATGGCGGCATTGTGCCTTTTGTATTTAATTCCGATGTAATTTCAGTGTTTCATCGTCAATGTGTATGTCCAAGGAATACATTGAACCTGCAGAGGTGTATCGGAAACTAATACTGGTCTCACAGAGAATGCTCAAAGCACCGACTGTAAGAAGAGTCTCTATTCTTGTACTTAAGGCGGCCATGTGGCTTTTGTATATAATTACGATGCAATTTCTGTGTGTCATCGTCAATGTGAAGGTCCAAGCAATAAATTGAACTTCCAGTGGTGTATCGGAAACTAATACTGGTCTCACAGGGAATGCTCAAAGCACCGACTGTAAGAAGAGTCTCTATTCTTGTACTTAAGGCGGCATTGTGCCTTTTGTATTTAATACCGATGCGATTTCTGTGTTTAATCGTCAATGTGAAAGTCCAAGGAATACATTGAACCTGCAGTGGTGTATCGGAAACTAATACTGGTCTCACAGGGAATGCTCAAAGCACCGTCTGTAAGTAGACTCTGTATTCTTGAACTTAATGCGGCATTGTGCCATTTGTGTTTAATTCCGATGCGATTTCTGTCTTTCATCGTCAATGTGAACGTCCAAGGAATACATTGAACTTGCAGTGGTGTATCGGAAACTGATACTGGTCTCACAGGGAATACTCAAAGCACCGACTGTAAGAAGAGTGTCTATTCCTGTACTTAGTGCGGCATTGTGCCTTTTGTATTTAATTCCGATGCCATTTCTGTGTTTCATCATCAATGTGAAGGTCCCAGGAATACACTGAACTTGCAGTGGTGTATCGGAAACTAATACTGGTCTCACAGGGAATGCTCAAAGCACCGACTGTAAGAAGAGTCTCTATTCTTGTACTTAAGGCGGCATTGTGCCTTTTGTATTTAATTCCGATGTGATTTCTATGTTTAATCGTCAATGTGAAGGTCCAAGGAATACAATGAACCTGCAGTGGTGTTTCGGAAACTAATACTGCTCTCATAGGGAATGCTCAAAGCACCGACTGTAGGAAGAGCCTCTATTATTGTACTTAAGGCGGTATTGTGCCCTTTGTATTTAATTCCGATGCGATATCTGAGTTTCATCGTCAATTTGAAGGTCCAAGGAATACATTGAAGCGGCAGTGGCGTATCGAAAACTAATACGGGTCTCACAGGGTATGCTTAAAGCACCGACAGTAAGAAGAGTCTCTATTCTTGTCTTTAAGGCATCATTGTTCCTTTTGTATTTAATTCCAATGCAATTTCAGTGTTTCATCGCCAATGTGAATGTCCAAGGATTCCATTGAACCTCCAGTGGTGTATCGGAAACTAATACTGGTCTCACAGGGAATGCTCAAAGCACCGACTGTAAGAATAGTCTCTATTCTTGTACTTAAGGCGGCATTGTGCCTTTTGTATCTAATTCCGGTGCGATTTCTGTATTTAATCGTCAATGTGTAGGTCCAAGGAATACATTGAACCTGCAATGGCGTATCGGAAACTATTACGGGTCGCACAAAAAAGGATCAAATCACAGACTCTAAGAAATCTCACTCTTCTTGCACTTATGGCGGCATTGTGCCGTTTGTATTTAATTCCGATGTAATTTTAGTCTTTCAAGTCAATGTGTATGTCAAAGGAATACATTGAACCTGCAGTGGTGTATAAGAAACTAATACTGGTCTCACAGGGAATACTCGAAACACCGACTGTGAGAAGAGACTATATTCTTGTACTTAGGGCGGCATTGTGCCTTTTGTATTTAATTCCGATGCGATTTCTGTGTTTCATCGTCAATGTGAACGTCCAAGGAATACATTGAACCTCCAATGGCGTATCGGAAACTAATACAGGTCTCACAGGGAATGCTCAAAGCACCGACCGTAAGAAGAGTCTCCATTCTTGTACTTAAGGCGGCAATGTGCCTTTTGTATTTAATTCCGATGTAATTTCAGTGTTTCATCGTCAATGTGTATGTCCAAGGAATACATTGAACCTGCAGTGGTGTATCGGAAACTAACACTGGTCATACAGGGAATGCTCAAAGCACCGAGTGTTTATTCTTGTACTTAAGGCGGCATTGTGAACTTTGTATTTAATTCCGATGCCATTTCTGTGTTTCTTCGTCAATGTGAACGTCCAAGGAATACACTGAACCTGCAGTGGTGAATCGGAAACTAATACTGGTCCCACAGGGAATGCTCAAAGCACCGACAGTAAGAAGAGTCTCTATTCTTCTACTTATTGCGGCATTGTGCCTTTTGTATTTAATTCCGATGCGATTTCTGTGTTTAATCGTCAATGTGAAGGTACAAGGAATACACTGAACCTGCAGTGGTGAATCGGAAACTAATACTGGTCCCACAGGGAATGCTCAAAGCACCGACAGTAAGAAGAGTCTCTATTCTTCTACTTATTGCGGCATTGTGCCTTTTGTATTTAATTCCGATGCGATTTCTGTGTTTAATCGTCAATGTGAAGGTCCAAGGAATACATTGAACCTGCAGTGGCGTATCGAAAACTAATACGGGTCGAACAGGAAAGGATCTAATTACAGACTCTAAGAAGTCTCACTCTTCTTGCACCTATGGCGGCATTGTGCCTTTTGAATATAAATCCGATGTACTTTCAGTGTTTTTCATCGTCAATGTGTATGTCCAAGGAATACATTGAACCTGCAGTGGTGTATCGGAAACTAATACTGGTCTCACAGGGAATGCTCATAGCACCGACGGTAAGAATAGCCTATATTCTTGTACATAAGGCGGCATTGTGCCTTTGGTATTTAATTCCCATGCGATTTCTGTGTTTCGTCGTCAATGTGAAGGTCCAAGGAGTACATTGAACCTGCAGTGGTGTATCGGAATTTAATACTGGTCTCTCAGGGAATGCTCGAAGCACCGATTGTAAGATGAGACTCTATTCTTGTACTTAGGGCGGCATTGTGCCTTTTGTATTTATTTCCGATGTAATTGCAGTGTTTTATCGTCAATGTGTATGTCCAAGGAATACATTGAATCTGCAGTGGTGTATCGGATACTAATACTGGTCTCACAGGAAATGCTCAAAGCACCGACTGTAAGAAGAGTCTCTATTCTTGTACTTAAGGCGGCATTGTGCCTTTTGTATTTAATTCCGATGCGATTTCTGTGTTTCAATGTCAATGTGAAGGTCCAAGGAATACATTGAAACTGCAGTGGTGTATCGGAAACTAATACTGGTCTCACAGGGAATGCTCAAAGCACCGACTGTAAGAAGAGTCCCTATTCTTGTTCTTAAGGCGGCATTATGCCCCTTGTATGTAATTCCGATGCGATATCAGTGTTTAATCGTCAATGTGAATGTCCAAGGAATACATTGAACCTGCAGTGGTGAATCAGAAACTAATACTGGTCTCACAGGGAATGCTCAAAGCACCGACGGTAAAAAGAGTCTCTATTCTTGTACTTAAGGCGGCATTGTTCCTTTTGTATTTAATTCCGATGCCATTTCTGTGTTTCATCAACAATGTAATGTCCAAGTAATATACTGAACCTGCAGAGGTGTAGCGGAAACTAATACTGGTCGCACAGGGAATGCTCAAAGCACCGACTGTAAGAAGAGTCCCTATTCTTGTTCTTAAGGCGGCATTATGCCCCTTGTATGTAATTCCGATGCGATATCAGTGTTTAATCGTCAATGTGAATGTCCAAGGAATACATTGAACCTGCAGTGGTGTATCGGAAACTAATACTGGTCTCACAGGGAATGCTCAAAGCACCGACTGTAAGAAATGTCTCTATTCTTGTACTTCCGGCGGCATTGTTCATTTTTTATTTAATTCCGATGCCATTTCTGTGTTTCATCGTCAATGAGAAGGTCCAAGGAATAAACTGAACGTGCAGAGGTGTAGCGGAAACTAATACTGGTCTCACAGGGAATGCTCAAGGCACCGACTGTAAGAAGAGTCCCTATTCTTGTTCTTAAGGCAGCATTGTGCCTTTTGTATTTAATTCCGATGCGATTTCTGTGTTTATTCGTCAATGTGAAGGTCCAAGGAGTACATTGCACCTGCAGTGTTGTATCGGAAACTAATACTGGTCTCACAGGGAATGCTCAAAGCACCGACTGTAAGTAGAGTCTCTATTCTTGTACTTAAGGCGGCATTGTGCCTTTAGTGTTTAATTCCGATGCCATTTCTGTGTTTCATCGTCAATGTGAAGGCCCAAGGAATATATTGAACCTGCAGTGGTGTATCGGAAACTAATACTGGTCTCACAGGGAATGCGCAAACGGCGTCTGTAAGAAGAGTGTCTATTCTCGTACTTAAGGCGGCATTGTGCCTTATGTGTTTAATTCCGAAGCGATTTCTGTCTTTCATCGTCAATTTGAACGTCCAAGGAATACATTGAACTTGCAGTGGTGTATCGGAAACTGATACTGGTCTCACAGGGAATGCTCAAAACACTGACTGTAAGAAGAGTGTCAATTCCTGTTCTTAATTCGGCATTGTGCATTTTGTATTTAATTCCCATGCCATTTCTGTGTTTCATCGTCAATGTGAAGGTCCAAGGAATACACTGAACCAGCAGTGGTGTATCGGAAACTAATACTGCCCTCACAGGGAATGCTCAAAGCACCGACTGTAGGAAGAGCCTCTATTCTTGTACTTCAGGCGGTATTGTGCCTTTTGTATTTAATTCCGATGCGATTTCTGTGTTTAATCGTCAATGTGAAGGTCCAAGGAATACATTGAACCTGCAATGGCGTATCGGAAACTAATTCGGGTCGCACAGGAAAGGATTAAATCACAGACTCTAAGAAATCTCACTCTTCTTGCACTTATGGCGGCATTATGCCTTTTGTATTTAATTCCGATGTAATTTTAGTGTTTAATAGTCAATGTGTATGTCCAAGGAATACATTGAACCTGCAGTGGTGTATCGGAAACTAATACTGGTCTCACAGGGAATACTCGAAACACCGACTGTAAGACGAGTTTATATTCTTGTATTTAGGGCGGCATTGTGCCTTTTGTATTTAATTCCGATGCCATTTCTGTGTTTCATCGTCAATGTGAAGGTCCAAGGAATGCACTGAACCTGCAGTGGCGTATCGGGAACTAATACGGGTCGCACAGGAGAGGATCATAACACAGACTCTAATAAGTCTCACTCTTCTTGCACTTATGGAGGCATTGTGACTTTTGTATTTAATCCCGATTTAATTTCAGTGTTTCATCGTCAATGTGAATGTCCAAGGAATACATTGAACCCCCAGTGGCGTATCGGAAACTAATAAGGTCTCACAGGGAATGCTCAAAGCACCGACCATAAGAAGAGTCACTATTCTTGTACTTAAGGCGGCATTGTGCCTTTTGTATTTAATTCCGATGCGATTTCTGTGTTTAATCGTCAATGTGAAGGTCGAAGGAATACATTGATCCTGCAGTGGCGTATCGGAAACTAATACGGGTCGCACAGGAAAATATCAAAACACAGTCTCTAAGAAGTCTCACTCTACTTGCACTTATGGCGGCATTGTGCCTTTTGTATTTAATTCCGATGTAATTTCAGTGCTTCATCGTCAATGTGTATGTCCAAGGAATACATTGAACCTGCAGTGGTATATCGGAAACTAATACTGGTGACACAGGGAATGCTCAAAGCACCGAGTGTTTATTCTTGTACTTAAGGCGGCATTGTGCCCTTATTATTTAATTCCGATGCCATTTCTGTGTTTCATCGTCAATGTGAAAGTCCAAGGAATACACTGAACCTGCAGTGGTGTATCGGAAACTAATACTAGTCCCACAGGCAATGCTCAAAGCACCGACAGTAAGAAGAGTCTCTATTCTTCTAATTAAGGCTGCATTATGCCTTTTGTATTTAATTCCGATGCGATTTCTGTGTTTAATCGTCAATGTGAAGGTCCAAGGAATACATTGAACCTGCAGAGTTGTATCGGAAACTAATACTGGTCTCACAGGGAAAGCCCAAAGCACCGACTGTAAGAATAGTCTCTATTCTTGTACTTAAGGCTTCATTGTACCTTTTGTATTTAATTCCGTTGCGAATTCTGTGTATCATCGTCAATTTGAAGGTCCATGGAATACATAGAACCTGCAGTGGCGTATCGAAAACTAATACGGGTCGCACAGGAAAGGATCAAAACACAGACTCTAAGAAGTCTCACTCTTCTTGCACTTATGGCGGCATTGTGCCTTTTGTATATAATTCCGATGTAGTTTCAGTGTTTCATCGTCAATGTGTATGTCCAAGGAATACACTGAACCTGCAGTGGTGTATCGGAAACTAATACTGGTCCCACAGGGAATGCTCAAAGCACCGACAGTAAGAAGAGTCTCTATTCTTCTAATTAAGGCTGCATTATGCCTTTTGTATTTAATTCCGATGGGATTTCTGTGTCTGATCGTCAATGTGAAGGTCCAAGGAATACATTGAACCTGCAGAGTTGTATCGGAAACTAATACTGGTCTCACAGGGAAAGCCCAAAGCACCGACAGTAAGAATAGTCTCCATTCTGGTACTTAAGGCTTCATTGTACCTTTTGTATTTAATTCCGTTGCGAATTCTGTGTATCATCGTCAATTTGATGGTCCAAGGAATACATTGAACCTGCAGTGGCGTTTCGAAAACTAATACGGGTCGCACAGGAAAGGATCAAAGCACAGACTCTAAGAAGTCTCACTCTGCTTGCACTTATGGCGGCATTGTTCATTTGGTATTTAATTCCGATGCGATTTCTGTGTTTCATCGTCAATGTAAAGGTCCAAGGAATACATTGAACCTGCAGTGGTGTATCGGAAATTAATACTGGTGTCTCAGCGAATGCTCGAAGCACCGATTGTAAGATGAGCCTCCATTCTTGTACTTAGGGCGGTATTGTGCATTTTGTATTTAATGCCGATGTAATTGCAGTGTTTCATCGTCAATGTGTATGTCCAAGGAATACATTGAATCTGCAGTGGTGTATCGGATACTAATACTGGTCTCACAGGGAACGCTCAAAGCACAGACTGTAAGAATAGTCTCTATGCTTGTACTTAAAGCGGCATTGTGCCTTATGTATTTAATTCCAATGCGATATCTGTGTTTAATCGTCAATTTGAAGGTCCAAGGAATACATTGAACCTGCAGTGGTGTATCAGAAACTAATACTGGTCTCACAGGGAATGCTCAAAGCACCGACTGTAAGAAGAGTCTCTATTCTTGTACTTAAGGCGGCAATGTGGCTTCTGTATATAATTACGATGCAATTTCTGTGTGTCATCGTCAATGTGAAGGTCCAAGGAATACATTGAACCTCCAGTGGTGTATCGGAAACTAATACTGGTCTCACAGGGAATGCTGAAAACACCGACTGTAAGAATAGTCTCTATTTAGTACTTATGGCGGCATTGTGGCTTTTGTATTTAATTCCGATGCGATTTCTGTGTTTAATCGTCAATGTGAAGGTCCAAGGACTACATTGAACCTGCAGTGGTGTATCGGAAACTAATACTGGTCTAACAGGGAATGCTCAAAGCACCGACTGTAAGTAGAGTCTGTATTCTTGTACTTAAGACGGCATTGTGCCTTTTGTGTTTAATTCCGATGCGATTTCTGTCTTTCATCGTCAATGTGAACGTCCAAGGAATACATTGAACTTGCAGTGGTGTATCGGAAACTATACTGGTCTCACAGGGAATGCTCAAAGCACTGACTGTAAGAAGAGTGTCTATTCCTGTACTTAATGCGGCATTGTGCCTTTTGTATTTAATTCCGATGCCATTTCTGTGTTTCATCGTCAATGTGAAGGTCCAAGGAATACACCGAACCTGCAGTCGTGTATCGGAAACTAAGACTATTCTCACAGGGAATGCTCAATGCACCGACTGTAAGAAGAGTCTCTATTCTTGTACTTAAGGCATCATTGTGCCTTTTGTATTTAATTCCGGTGTAATTTCAGTGTTTCATCGTCAATGTGAATGTCCGAGGAATACATTGAACCTGCAGTGGTGTATCGGAAACTAATACTGGTCTAACAGGGAATGCTCAAAGCACCGACTGTAAGTAGAGTCTGTATTCTTGTACTTAAGGCGGCATTGTGCCTTTTGTATTTAATTCCGATGCGATTTCTGTCTTTAATCGTCAATGTGAAGGTCCAAGGAATACATTGAACCTGCAGAGGTGTATCGACTGTAAGTAGAGTCTGTATTCTTGTACTTAAGGCGGCATTGTGCCTTTTGTATTTAATTCCGATGCGATTTCTGTCTTTAATCGTCAATGTGAAGGTCCAAGGAATACATTGAACCTGCAGAGGTGTATCGGAAACTAATACTGGTCTCACAGGGGAAGATCAAAGCACCGACTGTAAGAAGAGTCTCTATTCTTGTACTTAAGGCGGCATTGTGCCTTTTGTATTTAATTCCGTTGCGAATTCTGTGTATCATCGTCAATTTGAGGGTCCAAGGAATGCATTGAACCTGCAGTGGCGTATCGAAAACTAATACGGGTCGCACAGGAAAGGATCAAAACACAGACTCTAAGAAGTCTCACACTTCTTGCACTTATGGCGGCATTGTGCCTTTTGTATATAATTCCGATGTAATTTCAGAGTTTCATCGTCAATGTGTATGTCCAAGGAATACATTGAACCTGCAGTGGTGTATCGGAAACTAATACTGGTCTCTCAGGGAATGCTCAAAGCACCGACGGTAAGGAGAGCCTCTACTCTTGTACATAAGGCGGCATTGGGCCTTTGGTATTTAATTCCGATGCGATTTCTGTGTTTCATCGTCTATGTGAAGGTCCAAGGAATACATTGAACATGCAGTGGTGTATCGGAAATTAATACTGGTCTCTCAGGCAATGCTCGAAGCACCGATTGTAAGATGAGTCTACATTCTTGTACTTAGGGTGGCATTGTTCCTTATGTATTTAATTCCGATGTAATTTCAGTGTTTTATCGTCAATGTGAATGTCCAAGGAATTCACTGAACCTCCAGTGGTGTATCGGAAACTAATACTGGTCTCACAGGGAATGCTCAAAGCACCGACTGTAAGAAGAGTCTCTATTCTTGTACTTAAGGCGGCATTGTTCCTTTTGTTTTTAATTCCGATGCGATTTCTGTCCTTCATCCTCAATGTGAAGGTCCAAGGAATACACTGAAATTGCAGTGGTGTATCGGAAACTAACACTGGTCTCACAGGGAATGCTCAAAGACCCAACTGTAAGAAGGGTCTCTATGCTTGTACTTATGGCGGCATTGTGCCTTTTGTATTTAATTCCGATGCGATTTCTGTGTTTCATCGTCAATGTGTATGTCCAAGGAATACATTGAACCTGCAGTGGTGTATCGGAAACTAATACTGGTCATACAGGGAATGCTCAAAGCACCGAGTGTTTATTCTTGTACTTAAGGCGGCATTGTGAACTTTGTATTTAATTCCGATGCCATTTCTGTGTTTCTTCGTCAATGTGAACGTCCAAGGAATACACTGAACCTGCAGTGGTGAATCGGAAACCAATACTGGTCCCACAGGGAATGCTCAAAGCACCGACAGTAAGAAGATTCACTATTATTCTACTTATTGCGGCATTGTGCCTTTTGTATTCAATTCCGATGCGATTTCTGTGTTTAATCGTCAATGTGAAGGTCCAAGGAATACACTGAACCTGCAGTTGTGAATTGGAAACTAATACTGGTCCCACAGGGAATGCTCAAAGCACCGACAGTAAGAAGAGTCTCTATTCTTCTACTTATTGCGGCATTGTGCCTTTTGTATTTAATTCCGATGCGATTTCTGTGTTTAATCGTCAATGTGAAGGTCCAAGGAATACTTTGAACCTGCAGTGGCGTATCGAAAACTAATACGGGTCGAACAGGAAAGGATCTAATTACAGACTCTAAGAAGTCTCACTCTTCTGGCACCTACGGCGGCATTGTGCCTTTTGAATATAATACCGATGTACTTTCAGTGTTTTTCATCGACAATGTGTATGTCCAAGGAATACATTGAACCTGCAGTGGTGTATCGGAAACTAATACTGGTCTCACAGGGAATGCTCATAGCACCGACGGTAAAAATAGCCTCTATTCTTGTACATAAGGCGGCATTGTGCCTTTGGTATTTAATTCCCATGCGATTTCTGTGTTTCATCGTCAATGTGAAGGTCCAAGGAGTACATTGAACCTGCAGTGGTGTATCGGAATTTAATACTGGTCTCTCAGGGAATGCTCGAATCACCGATTGTAAGATGAGACTCTATTCTTGTACTTAGGGCGGCATTGTGCCTTTTGTATTTATTTCCGATGTAATTGCAGTGTTTTATCGTCAATGTGTATGTCCAAGGAATAAATTTAATCTGCAGTGGTGTATCGGATACTAATACTGGTCTCACAGGAAATGCTCAAAGCACCGACTGTAAGAAGAGTCTCTATTCTTGTACTTAAGGCGGCATTGTGCCTTTTGTATTTAATTCCGATGCGATATCTGTGTTTCAATGTCAATGTGAAGGTCCAAGGAATACATTTAAACTGCAGTGGTGTATCGGAAACTAATACTGGTCTCACAGGGTATGCTCAAAGCACCGACTGTAAGAAGAGTCTCAATTCTTGTACTTAAGGCGGTATTGTGCCTTTTCTGTTTAATTCCGATGCGATTTCTGTCTTTCATCGTCAATGTGAACGTCCAAGGAATACATTGAACTTGCTGTGGTGTATCGGAAACTAATACTGGTCTCACAGGGAATGCTCAAAGCACTGACTGTAAGAAGAGTGTCTATTCCTGTACTTAATGCGGCATTGTGCCTTTTGTATTTAATTCCGATGCCATTTCTGTGTTTCATCGCTATGTGAAGGTCCAAGGAATACACTGAACTTGCAGTGGCGTATCGGAAACTAATACTGGTCTCACAGGAAATGCTCAAAGCACCGACTGTAGGAAGAGTCTCTATTCTTGTACTTAAGGCGGCATTGTGCCTTTTGTATTTAATTCCGATGCGATTTCTGTGTTTCATCGTCAATGTGTATGTCCAAGGAATACATTGAACTTGCAGTGGTGAATCGGAAACTAATACTGGTCTCACAGGGAATGCTCAAAGCACCGACGGTAAAAAGAGTCTCTATTCTTGTACTTAAGGCGGCATTGTTCCTTTTGTATTTAATTCCGATGTAATTTCAGTGTTTCATCGTCAATGTGTATGTCTAAGGAATAGATTGAACTCGCAGTGGTGTATCGGATACTATTACTGGTCTCACAGGGAATGCTCAAAGCACCGACGGTAAAAAGAGTCTCTATTCTTGTACTTAAGGTGGCATTGTTCCTTTTGTATTTAATTCCGATGCCACTTCTGTGTTTCATCGACAATGTAATGTCCAAGTAATATACTGAACCTGCAGAGGTGTAGCGGAAACTAATACTGGTCGCACAGGGAATGCTCAAAGCACCGACTGTAAGAAGAGTCCGTATTCTTGTTCTTAAGGCGGCATTATGCCTTTTGTATTTAATTCCGATGCGATATCAGTGTTTAATCGTCAATGTGAAGGTCCAAAGAATACATTGAACCTGCAATGGTGTATCGGAAACTAATACTGGTCTCACAGGGAATGCTCAAAGCACCGACTGTAAGAAATGTCTCTATTCTTGTACTTCAGGCGGCATTGTTCATTTTTTATTTAATTCCGATGCCATTTCTGTGTTTCATCGTCAATGAGAAGGTCCAAGGAATATACTGAACGTTCAGAGGTGTAGCGGAAACTAATACTGGTCTCACAGGGAATGCTCAAGGCACCGACTGTAAGAAGAGTCCCTATTCTTGTTCTTAGGGCGGCATTGTGCCTTTTGTATTTAATTCCGATGCGATTTCTGTGTTTATTCGTCAATGTGAAGGTCCAAGGAATACATTGCACCTGCAGTGTTGTATCGGAAACTAATACTGGTCTCACAGGGAATGCTCAAAGCACCGACTGTAAGTAGAGTCTCTATTCTTGTACTTAAGGCGGCATTGTGCCTTTTGTATTTAATTCCGATGCCATTTCTGTGTTTCATCGTCAATGTGAAGGCCCAAGGAATACATTGAACCTGCAGTGGTGTATCGGAAACTAATACTAGTCTCACAGGGAATGCGCAAACAGCGTCTGTAAGAAGAGTGTCTATTCTTGTACTTAAGGCGGCATTGTGCCTTTTGTATTTAATTCCGTTGCCCTTTCTGTGTTTCATCGTCAATGTGAAGGTCCACGGAATGCACTGAACGTGCAGTGGTGTATCGCAAACTAATACGGGTCTCACAGGGAATGCTCAAAAGCACCGACTGTAAGATGAGTCTCTATTCTTGTACTTAAGACGGCATTTTTCGTTTTGTATTTAATTCCGTTGCCATTTTTGTGTTTCATCGTCAATGTGAAGGTCCACGGAATGCACTGAACCTGCAGTGGGGTATCGGAAACTAATACTGGTTCACAGGGAATGCTCAAAGCACCGACTGAAAGAAGAGTCTCAGTTCTTGTACTTAAGGCGGTATTGTGCCTTTTGTATTTAATTCCGATGCGATTTCTGTGTTTCATCGTCAATTTGAAAGTCCCAGGAAACCATTTAACCTGCAGTGGCGTATCGAAAACTAATACGGGTCGCACAGGAAAGTATCAAAACACAGACTTTAAGAAGTCTCACTGTTCTTGCACTTATGGCGGCATTGCGCCTTTTGTATTTAATTCCGATGTAATTTCAGTGTTTCATCGTGAATGTGTATGTCCAAGGAATACATTGAACCTGCAGTGGTGTATCGGAAACTAATACTGGTCTCACAGGGAATGCTCAAAGCACCGACTGTAAGAAGAGTCTCTATTCTTGTACTTAAGGCGGCATTGTGCCTTATGTGTTTAATTCCGAAGCGATTTCTGTCTTTCATCGTCAATTTGAACGTCCAAGGAATACATTGAACTTGCAGTGGTGTATCGGAAACTGATACTGGTCTCACAGGGAATGCTCAAAACACTGACTGTAAGAAGAGTGTCTATTCATGTTCTTAATGCGGCATTGTGCATTTTGTATTTAATTCCCATGCCATTTCTGTGTTTCATCGTCAATGTGAAGGTCCAAGGAATACACTGAACCTGCAGTGGTGTATCGGAAACTAATACTGCTCTCACAGGAAATGCTCAAAGCACCGACTGTAGGAAGAGCCTCTATTCTTGTACTTAAGGCGGTATTGTGCCTTTTGTATTTAATTCCGATGCGATTTCTGTGGTTCATCGTCAATGTGAAGGTCCAAGGAATGCACTGAACCTGCAGTGGCGTATCGGGAACTAATACGGGTCGCACAGGAGAGGATCATAACACAGACTCTAATAAGTCTCACTCTTCTTGCACTTATGGAGGCATTGTGACTTTTGTATTTAATTCCGATGTAATTTCAGTGTTTCATCGTCAATGTGAATGTCCAAGGAATACATTGAACCTCCAGTGGCGTATCGGAAACTAATAAGGTCTCACAGGGAATGCTCAAAGCACCGACCATAAGAAGAGTCACTATTCTTGTACTTAAGGCGGCATTGTGCCTTTTGTATTTAATTCCGATGCGATTTCTGTGTTTAATCGTCAATGTGAAGGTCGAAGGAATACATTGATCCTGCAGTGGCGTATCGGAAACTAGTACGGGTCGCACAGGAAAATATCAAAACACAGTCTCTAAGAAGTCTCACTCTTCTTGCACTTATGGCGGCATTGTGCCTTTTGTATTTAATTCCGATGTAATTTCAGTGTTTCATCGTCAATGTGTATGTCCAAGGAATACATTGAACCTGCAGTGGTATATCGGAAACTAATACTGGTGACACAGGGAATGCTCAAAGCACCGAGTGTTTATTCTTGTACTTAAGGCGGCATTGTGCCCTTATTAATTAATTCCGATGCCATTTCTGTGTTTCATCGTCAATGTGAAAGACCAAGGAATACACTGAACCTGCAGTGGTGTATCGGAAACTAATACTGGTCCCACAGGGAATGCTCAAAGCACCGACAGTACGAAGAGTCTCTATTCTTCTAATTAAGGCTGCATTATGACTTTTGTATTTAATTCCGTGCGATTTCTGTGTTTAATCGTTTAATGTGAAGGTCCAAGGAATACATTGAACCTGCAGAGTTGTATCGGAAACTAATACTGGTCTCACAGGGAAAGCCCAAAGCACCGACTGTAAGAATAGTCTCTATTCTTGTACTTAAGGCTTCATTGTACCTTTTGTATTTAATTCCGTTGCGAATTCTGTGTATCATCGTCAATTTGAAGGTCCAAGGAATACATTGAACCTGCAGTGGCGTATCGAAAACTAATACGGGTCACACAGGAAAGGATCAAAACACAGACTTTAAGAAGTCTCACTCTTCTTGCACTTATGGCGGCATTGTGCCTTTTGTATATAATTCCGATGTAGTTTCAGTGTTTCATCGTCAATGTGTATGTCCAAGGAATACACTGAACCTGCAGTGGTGTATCGGAAACTAATACTGGTCCCATAGGGAATGCTCAAAGCACCGACAGTAAGAAGAGCCTCTATTCTTCTAATTAAGGCTGCATTATGCCTTTTGTATTTAATTCCGATGCGATTTCTGTGTTTAATCGACAATGTGAAGGTCCAAGGAATACATTGAACCTGCAGAGTTGTATCGGAAACTAATACTGGTCTCACAGGGAAAGCCCAGAGTACCGACTGTAAGAATAGTCTCTATTCTTTTACTTAAGGCTTCATTGTACCTTTTGTATTTAATTCCGTTGCGAATTCTGTGTATCATCGTCAATTTGAAGGTCCAAGGAATACATTGAACCTGCAGTGGCGTATCGAAAACTAATACGGGTCGCACAGGAAAGGATCAAAACACAGACTCTAAGAAGTCTCACTCTTCTTGCACTTATGGCGGCACTGTTCCTTTGGTATTTAATTCCGATGCGATTTCTGTTTTTCATCGACAATGTAAAGGTCCAAGGAATACATTGAACCTGCAGTGGTGTATCGGAAATTAATACTGGTCTCTCAGCGAATGCTCGAAGCACCGATTGTAAGATGAGCCTCCATTCTTGTACTTAGGGCGGCATTGTGCATTTTGTATTTAATGCCGATGTAATTGCAGTGTTTCATCGTCAATGTGTATGTCCAAGAAATACATTGAATCTGCAGTGGTGTATCGGATACTAATACTGGTCTCACAGGGAACGCTCAAAGCACAGACTTTAAGAATAGTCTCTATTCTTGTACTTAAAGCGGCATTGTGCCTTATGTATATAATTACGATGCAATTTCTGCGTGTCATCGTCAATGTGAAGGTCCAAGGAATACATTGAACCTCCAGTGGTGTATCGGAAACTAATACTGGTCTCACAGGGAATGCTGAAAGCACCGACTGTAAGAATAGTCTCTATTCTAGTACTTATGGCGGCATTGTGGCTTTTGTATTTAATTCCGATGCGATATCTGTGTTTAATCGTCAATGTGAAGGTCCAAGGACTACATTGAACCTGCAGTGGTGTATCGGAAACTAATACTGGTCTAACAGGGAATGCTCAAAGCACCGACTGTAAGTAGAGTCTGTATTCTTGTACTTAAGGCGGCATTGTGCCTTTTGTATTTAATTCCGATGCGATTTCTGTCTTTAATCGTCAATGTGAAGGTCCAAGGAATACATTGAACCTGCAGAGGTGTATCGGAAACTAATACTGGTCTCACAGGGAAAGATCAAAGCACCGACTGTAAGAAGAGTCTCTATTCTTGTACTTAAGGCGGCATTGTGCCTTTTGTATTTAATTTCGTTGCGAATTCTGTGTATCATCGTCAATTTGAAGGTCCAAGGAATGCATTGAACCTGCAGTGGCGTATCGAAAACTAATACGGGTCGCACAGGAAAGGATCAAAACACAGACTCCAAGAAGTCTCACACTTCTTGCACTTATGGCGGCATTGTGCCTTTTGTATATAATTCCGATGTAATTTCAGTGTTTTATCGTCAATGTGTATGTCCAAGGAATACATTGAACCTGCAGTGGTGTATCGGAAACTAATACTGGTCTCTCAGGGAATGCTCAAAGCACCGACGGTAAAGAGAGCCTCTGTTCTTGTACATAAGGCGGCATTGGGCCTTTGGTATTTAATTCCGATGCGATTTCTGTGTTTCATCGTCAATGTGAAGGTCCAAGGAATACATTGTACCTGCAGTGGTGTATAGGATACTAATACTGGTCTCACAGGCAATGCTCAAAGCACCGACTGTAAGAACAGTCTCTATTCTTGTACTTAAGGCGGCATTGTGCCTTTTGTAAATAATTCCGATGCGATTTCTGTGTTTCTTCGTCAATGTGAAGGTGCAAGGAACACATTGAACCTACAGTGGTGTATCGGAAACTAATACAGGTCTCACAGGAAAGGATCAAAGCACAGACTCTAAGAAGTCTCACTCTTCTTGCACTTAAGGCCGCATTGTGCCTTTTGTATTTAATTCCGATGTAATTTCAGTGTTTCATCGTCTATGTGTATGTCCAAGGAATACATTGAACCTGCAGTGTTGTATCGGAAGCTAATACTGGTCTCACAGGTAGTGCTCAAAACACCGACTTAAGAAGAGTCTCTATTCTTGTACATAAGGCGGCATTGTGGCTTTTGTATTTAATTCCGATGCGATTTCTGTGTTTCATCGTCAATGTGAAATCCAAGGAATACATTGAACCTGCAATGGTGTATCGGAAAATAATACTGGTCTCACAGGCCATGCTCGAAGCACCGACTGTAAGAAGAGTCTCTATTCTTGTACTTAAGGCGGCATTGTTCCTTTTGTATTTAATTCCGATGCGATTTCTGTCCTTCATCCTCAATGAGAAGGTCCAAGGAATACACTGAAATTGCAGTGGTGTATCGGAAACTAATACTGGTCTCACAGGGAATGCTCAAAGACCCGACTGTAAGAAGGGTCTCTATTCTTGTACTTATGGCGGCATTGTGCCTTTTGTATTTAATTTCGATGCGATTTCTGTGTTTCATCGTCAATGAGTAGGTCCAAGGAATACACTGAACCTGCACTAATGTATTGGAAACTAATACTGGTCTCACAGGGAATGCTCAAAGCACCGACTGTAAGAAGAGTCTCTATATTTGTACTTAAGGCGGCATTGTGGCTTTTGTATTTAATTCCAATGCGATTTCTGTGTTTAATCGTCAATGTGAAGGTCCAAGGAATACATTGAACCAGCAGTCGTGTATCGGAAACTAATACGGGTCGCACAGGAAAGGATCAAAACACAGACTCTAAGAATTCTCACTCTTCTTGCACTTATGGCGGCATTGTGCCTTTTGTATATAATTCCGATGTAATTTCAGTGTTTCATCGTCAATGTGTATGTCCAAGGAATACATTGAACCTGCAGTGGTGTATCGGAAGCTAATACTGGTCGCACAGGGAATGCTCAAAGCACCGACGGTAAGAAGAGCCTCTATTCTTGTACATAAAGCGGCATTGTGCCTTTGGTATTTAATTCCGATGCGATTTCTGTGTTTCATCGTCAATGTGTAGGTCCAAGGAATACATTGAACCTGCAGTGGTGTATCAGATATAAATACTGGTCTCTCAGGGATTGCTCAAAGCACCGATTGTTAGATGAGTCTCCATTCTTGTACTTAGGCGGCATTGTGCCTTTTGTATGTAATTCCGTGTGATATCTGTGTTTCATCGTCAATGTGAAGGACCATGGAATACATGTAACCTGCAGAGGTATATCGGAAACTAATACTGGTCTCACATGAAAGGATCAAAGCACAGACTCTAAGAAGTCTCATTCTTCTTGTAGTTAAGGCGTCATTGTGCCCTTTGTATTTAATTCCGTTGTAATTTCAGTGTTTCATCGTCAATGTGAAGGTCCAAGGAATAAACTGAACCTGCAGAGGTGTAGCGGAAACTAATACTGGCCTAACAGGGAATGCTCAAAGCACCGACTGTAAGATGAGTCTCTATTCTTGTTCTTAAGGCATCATTGTGCCTTTTGTATTTAATTCCGATGAGATTTCTGTGTTTAATCGTCAATGTGAAGGTCCAAGGAATACATTGAACCTGCAGTGGTGTATCGGAAACTAATACTGGTCTCACAGGGAATGCTCAAAGCACCGACTGTAAGAAGAGTCTCCAGTCTTGTACTTATGGCGGCATTGTGCCTTTTGTATTTAGTTCCGATGCGATTTCTGTGTTTCTTCGTCAATGTGAAGGTGCAAGGAACTCATTGAACCTACAGTGGTGTATCGGAAAGTAATACAGGTCTCACAGGAAAGGGTCAAAGCACAGACCCTAAGAAGTCTCACTCTTCTTGCACTTAAGGCGGCATTGTGACTTTTGTATTTAATTCCGATGTAATTTCAGTGTATCATCGTCAATGTATATGTCCAAGGAATACATTGAACCTGCAGTGTTGTATCGGAAGTTAATACTGGTCTCACAGGGAATGCTCAAAGCACCGACTTAAGAAGAGTCTCTATTCTTGTACATAAGGCGGCATTGTGCCTTTTGTATTTAATTCCGATGCGCTTTCTGTGTTTCATCGTCAATGTGAAATCCAAGGAATACATTGAACCTGCAATGGTGTATCGGAAACTAATACTGGTCTCACAGGCTATGCTCGAAGCACCGACTGTAAGAAGCGTCTCTATTCTTGTACTTAAGGCGGCATTGTTCCTTTTGTATTTCATTCCGATGCCATTTCTCAGCTTCATCCTCAACGTGAAGGTCCAAGGAATACACTGAAATTGCAGTGGTGTATCGGAAACTAATACTGGTCTCCCAGGGAATGCTCAAAGCCCCGACTGTAAGAAGAGTCTCTATTCTTGTACTTATGGCGGCATTGTGGCTTTTGTATTTAATTCCGATTCGATTTCTGTGTTTAATCGTCAATGAGAAGGTCCAAGGAATACATTGAACCAGCAGTCGTGTATCGGAAACTAATACTGGTCTCACAGGGAATGCTCAAAGCATCGACTATAAGAAGAGTCTCTATTCTTGTACTTATGGCGGCATTGTGGATTTTGTATTTAATTCCGATGCAATTTCTGTGTTTCATCGTCAATGTGAAGGTCCAAGGAATACACTGAACCTGCACTAATGTATTGGAAACTAATAGTGGTCCCACAGGGAATGCTCAAAGCACCGACTGTAAGAAGAGTCTCTATATTATACTTAAGGCGGCATTGTGGCTTTTGTATTTAATTCCGATGCGATTTCTGTGTTTAATCGTCAATGTGTAGGTCCAAGGAATACATTGAACCAGCAGTCGTGTATCGGAAACTAATACTGGTCTCACAGGGAATGCTCAAAGCATCGACCGTAAGAAGAGTCTATATTCTTGTACCTATGGCGGCAATGTGGCTTTTGTATTTAATTCCGATGTGATTTCTGTGTTTCTTCGTCAATGTGAAGGTGCGAGGAACACACTGAACCTGCAGTGGTGTATCGGAAGCTACTACTGGTCTCACAGGAAAGGATCAAAGCCCAGAGTCTAAGAAGTCTCACGCTTCTTGCACTTAAGGCACCATTTTGCCTTTTGTATTTAATGCTGATGTAATTTATGTGTTTCATCGTCAATGTGTATGTCCAACGAATACATTGGACCTGCAGTGGTGTATCTGAAACTAATACTGGTCTCACAGGGAATGCTCAAAGCACCGACTGTACGAAGAGTCTCTATTCTTGTACATAAGGCGGCATTGTGCTTTTTGTATTTAATTCCGATGCGTTTTTGGTGATTCATCGTCAATGTGAAGGTCCAAGGAATACACTGAACTTGCAGTGGAGTATCGGAATCTAATACTGGTCTCACAGGGAATGCTCGAAGCACCGACTGTAAGAAAAGTCTCTATTATTGTACTTCAGGTGGCATTGTGGCTTTTGTATTTAATTCCGATGCCATTTCTGTGTTTCATGGTCAATTTGAAGGTCCAAGGAATACATTGAACCTGCAGTGTTGTATCGGAAGCTAATACTGGTCTCACAGGGAATGCTCAAAGCACCGACTTAAAAAGAGTCTCTATTCTTGTACATAAGGCGGCATTGTGCCTGTTGTATTTAATTCCGATGCGATTTCTGTGTTTCATCGTCAATGT
Organism: Schistocerca americana; assembly: GCF_021461395.2. Classification (NCBI taxonomy): domain Eukaryota; kingdom Metazoa; phylum Arthropoda; class Insecta; order Orthoptera; family Acrididae; genus Schistocerca; species Schistocerca americana. The sequence goes on along the minus strand of NC_060124.1, from coordinate 618,843,452 downwards.
GAAATCCAAGGAATACTTGAACCTGCAATGGTGTATCGGAAACTAATACTGGTCTCACAGGCTATGCTCGAAGCACCGACTGTAAGAAGAGTCTCTATTCTTGTACTTAAGGCGGCATTGTTCCTTTTGTATTTAATTCCGATGCGATTTCTGTGTTTCATCGTCCATGTGAGGGTCCAAGGAAAACATTAAACCTGCATTGGTGTATCGGAAACTAATACTGGTCTCACAGGGAATACTCAAAGCACCGACTATAAGAAGAGTCTCTATTGTTGTACTTAAGGCGGCATTGTGCCTTTTGTGTTTAATTCCGATGTAATATCAGTGTTTCATCGTCAATGTGAATGTCAAAGGAATCCATTGAACCTCCAGTGGTGTACCGGAAACTAATACTGGTCTCACAGGAAAGGATCAAAGCACAGAGTCTAAGAAGTCTCACGCTACTTCCACTTAAGGCAACATTTTGCCTTTTGTATTTAATGCTGATGTAATTTCTGTGTTTCATCGTCAATGTGTATGTCCAAGGAATACATTGGACCTGCAGTGGTGTATCTGAAACTAATACTGCTCTCACAGGGAATGCTCAAAGGACCGACTGTAAGAAGAGTCTCTATTCTTGTACATAAGGCGGCATTGTGCCTTTTGTATTTAATTCCGATGCGTTTTTGGTGATTCTTCGTCAATGTGAAGGTCCAAGGAATACACTGAACCTGCAGTGGTGTATCGGAAACTAATACTGGTCTCACAGGGGATGCTCAAAGCACCGACTGTAGTAACAGTCTCTATTCTTGTACTTAAGTCGGCATTGTGCCTTTTGTATTTAATTCCGATTTGATTTCTGTGTTTCATCGTCAATGTGAAGGTCGAAGGAATACATTGAACCAAGTGTGATGTATCGAAGAACTAATACTGGTCTCACTGGAGAGCGTCAAAGCACATACTCTAAGAAGTCTCACTTTTCTTGCACTTAAGGCGGAATTGTGCCTTTTTTATGGAATTCCGATGTAATTTGAGTGTTTCATCGTCAATGTGTATGTCCAAGCAATACTTTGAACCTGCAGTGGTGTATCGGAAACTAATACTGGTCTCACAGGAAATGCTCAAAGCACCGACTGTAAGAAGAGGCTCTATTCTTGTACTTAAGTCGGCATTGTGCCTTTTGTATTTAATTCCGATGTAATTTCAGTATTTCATCGTCAATGTGTATGTCCAAGGAATACATGGAATCTGCAATGGTGGATCGGAAGCTAATACTGGTCTCACAGGGAATGCTCAAAGCACCGACTGTAAGAAGTGTCTCTATTCTTGTACTTACGGCGGCATTGTGCCCTTTGTATTTAATTCCTATGCCATTTCTGTATTTCATCGTCAATGTGAAGGTCCAAGGAATACATTGAACCTGCAGTGGTGTTTGGGAAACTAATACTGGTCTCACAGGGAATGCTCAAAGCACCGACTGTAGGAAGACTATCTATTCTTGTTCTTCAGGCGGCATTTTGCCATTTGTGTTTAATTCTGATGCCATTTCTGTGTTTCATCGTCAATTTGAAGGTCCAAGGAATACATTCTACCTGCAGTGGTGTATCGGAAACTAATACTGGTCTCGCAGGGAATGCTCAAAGCACCGACTGGAAGAAGAGTCTCTATTCTTGCACTTATGGCAGCATTGTGCCTTTTGTATTTAATTCCGATGTAATTTCAGTGTTGCATCGTCAATGTGTATGTCCAAGGAATACATTGAACCTGGCGTGGTGTATCGGAAACTAATACCGGTCTCACAGGGAATGCTCAAAGCACCGACTGTAAGAGGAGTCTCTATTCTTGTACTTAAGGCGGCATTGTGCCTTTTGTATTTATTTCCAATGCGATTTCCGTTTTTCATCGTCAATGTGAAGGTCCAAGGAATACATTTAACCTGCAGTGGTGTATCGGAAACTAATACTGGTATCACAGCAAAGGATCAAAGCACAGACTCTAAGAAGTCTCCATCATCTTGCAGTTAAGGCGGCATTGTTCCTTTTGTATTTAATTCCGATGTAATTTCAGTGTTTCATCGTCAATGAGTATGTCCAAGGAATGCATTGAACCTGGAGTGGTGTATCGGAAGCTAATACTGGTCTCACAGGGAATGCTCAAAACACCGACTGTAAGAAAAGTCTCTATTCTTGTTTGTAAGGCGGCATTGTGCCTTCTGTATTTAATTCGGATGCGATTTCTGTGTTACATCGTCAATGTGTATGACCAAGCAATACATTTAACCTGCAGTGGTGTATCGGAAACTAATACTGGTCTCACAGGAAATGCTCAAAGCACCGACTGTAAGAAGAGTCTCTATTCTTGTACTTATTGCGGCATTGTGCTTTTGTATTTAGTTCCGATGCGATTTCTGTGTTTCATCGTCAATGCGAAGGTCCAAGGAATACATTGAACCTACAGTGGTGTATCGGAAACTAATACTGGTCTCACAGGAAAGGATCAAAGCACAGACTCTAAGAAGTCTCACTCATCTTGCTGTTAAGGCGGCATTGTTCCTTTTGTGGTGTCACCGCCAGACACCACACTTGCTAGGTGGTAGTTTAAATCGGCCGCGGTCCATTTAGTACATGTCGGACCCGCGTGTCGCCACTGTGTGATCACAGACCTAGCGTCACCACAAGGCAGGTCTCGTGATACGAACAAGCACTCGTCCCAGTTGGACGGACGACCTAGCTAGCGACTAGATGTACGAAGCCTTTCACTCTCATTAGCCGAGAGACAGAATAGCCTTCAGCTAAGTTAATGGCTACGAGCTAGCAAGGCGCCATTAGCCTTACAGTGATTGTAATTAAAGTCTCCTGTGTATCGTCAAGAGCGATGTACCACAATGATTGATTAAAGAAAAGTATTAATCCAGCTACGTACTTTTCTTCATAGCACTAATTACGTAGCCTTTTCCAGTACTTGACGCCCGTCGGCGTGTGTGTGTACGCGTGCCTTTCTTTCGGCTACCCGTCACTGTGGACTGGCTGCCTTGGCAGTCCACTTCACCTTTCGTATTTAATTCCGATGTAGTTTCAGTGTTTCATCGTCAATGAGTATGTCCAAGGAATACATTGAACCTGGAGTGGTGTATCGGAAACTAATACTGGTCTCAAAGGTAATGCTCAAGGCACCGACTGTAAGAAGATTCTCTATTCTTGTACGTAAGGCAGCATTGTGCCTTTTGTATTTCATTCCGATGTGATTTCTGTGTTTCATCGTCAATGTGTATGTCCAAGGAATACATTGAACCTGCAGTGGTGTATCGGAAACTAATACTGGTCTCACAGGGAATGCTCAAACACCGACTGTAAGAAGAGTCTCTATTTTTGTACTTAAGGCGGCATAGTGCCTTTTGTATTTCATTCCGACATGATTTCTGTGTTTTATCGTCAATGCGAAGGTCCAAGGAATACATTGAACCTGCAGTGGTGAATCGGAAACAAATACTGGTCTCACAGGAAACGTTCAAAGCACAGACACTAAGAAGTCTCACTCACCTTGCAGTTATATCGGCATTGTTCCTTGTGTATTTAATTCCGATGTAATTTCAGTGTTTCATCGTCAATGAGTATGTCCAAGGAGTACATTGAACCTGGAGTGGTGTATCGGAAACTAATACTGGTCTCACAGGGAATGCTCAAAGCACCGACTGGAAGAAGAGTCTCTATTCTTGCACTTATGGCAGCATTGTGCCTTTTGTATTTAATTCCGATGTATTTTCAGTGTTGCATCGTCAATGTGTATGTCCAAGGAATACATTGAACCTGGCGTGGTGTATCGGAAACTAATACCGGTCTCACAGGGAATGCTCAAAGCACCGACTGTAAGAGGAGTCTCTATTCTTGTACTTAAGGCGGCATTGTGCCTTTTGTATTTTTTTCCAATGCGATTTCCGTTTTTCATCGTCAATGTGAAGGTCCAAGGAATACATTTAACCTGCAGTGGTGTATCGGAAACTAATACTGGTCTCACAGGGAATGCTCATAGCACCGACTGTAGGAAGACTCTCTATTCTTGTACTTACGGCGGCATTGTGCCATTTGTATTTAATTCCGATGCTATTTCTGTGTTTCATCGTCAATGTGAAGGTCCAAGGAATACATTGAACCTGCAGTGGTGTATCGGAAACTAATACTGGTATCACAGCAAAGGATCAAAGCACAGACTCTAAGAAGTCTCCATCATCTTGCAGTTAAGGCGGCATTGTTCCTTTTGTATTTAATTCCGATGTAATTTCAGTGTTTCATCGTCAATGAGTATGTCCAAGGAATGCATTGAACCTGGAGTGGTGTATCGGAAGCTAATACTGGTCTCACAGGGAATGCTCAAAACACCGACTGTAAGAAAAGTCTCTATTCTTGTTTGTAAGGCGGCATTGTGCCTTCTGTATTTAATTCGGATGCGATTTCTGTGTTACATCGTCAATGTGTATGACCAAGCAATACATTTAACCTGCAGTGGTGTATCGGAAACTAATACTGGTCTCACAGGAAATGCTCAAAGCACCGACTGTAAGAAGAGTCTCTATTCTTGTACTTATTGCGGCATTGTGCTTTTGTATTTAGTTCCGATGCGATTTCTGTGTTTCATCGTCAATGCGAAGGTCCAAGGAATACATTGAACCTGCAGTGGTGTATCGGAAACTAATACTGGTCTCACAGGAAAGGATCAAAGCACAGACTCTAAGAAGTCTCACTCATCTTGCTGTTAAGGCGGCATTGTTCCTTTTGTGGTGTCACCGCCAGACACCACACTTGCTAGGTGGTAGTTTAAATCGGCCGCGGTCCATTTAGTACATGTCGGACCCGCGTGTCGCCACTGTGTGATCACAGACCTAGCGCCACCACAAGGCAGGTCTCGTGATACGAACAAGCACTCGTCCCAGTTGGACGGACGACCTAGCTAGCGACTAGATGTACGAAGCCTTTCACTCTCATTAGCCGAGAGACAGAATAGCCTTCAGCTAAGTTAATGGCTACGAGCTAGCAAGGCGCCATTAGCCTTACAGTGATTGTAATTAAAGTCTCCTGTGTATCGTCAAGAGCGTTGTACCACAATGATTGATTAAAGAAAAGTATTAATCCAGCTACGTACTTTTCTTCATAGCACTAATTACGTAGCCTGTTCCAGTACTTGACGCCCGTCGGCGTGTGTGTGTACGCGTGCCTTTCTTTCGGCTACCCGTCACTGTGGACTGGCTGCCTTGGCAGTCCACTTCACCTTTCGTATTTAATTCCGATGTAGTTTCAGTGTTTCATCGTCAATGAGTATGTCCAAGGAATACATTGAACCTGGAGTGGTGTATCGGAAACTAATACTGGTCTCAAAGGTAATGCTCAAGGCACCGACTGTAAGAAGATTCTCTATTCTTGTACGTAAGGCAGCATTGTGCCTTTTGTATTTAATTCCGATGTGATTTCTGTGTTTCATCGTCAATGTGTATGTCCAAGGAATACATTGAACCTGCAGTGGTGTATCGGAAACTAATACTGGTCTCACAGGGAATGCTCAAACACCGACTGTAAGAAGAGTCTCTATTTTTGTACTTAAGGCGGCATAGTGCCTTTTGTATTTCATTCCGACATGATTTCTGTGTTTCATCGTCAATGCGAAGGTCCAAGGAATACATTGAACCTGCAGTGGTGAATCGGAAACTAATACTGGTCTCACAGGAAACGTTCAAAGCACAGACACTAAGAAGTCTCACTCACCTTGCAGTTATATCGGCATTGTTCCTTGTGTATTTAATTCCGATGTAATTTCAGTGTTTCATCGTCAATGAGTATGTCCAAGGAGTACATTGAACCTGGAGTGGTGTATCGGAAACTAATACTGGTCTCACAGGGAATGCTCAAAGCACCTACTGTAAGAAGAGTGTCTATTCTTGTACGTAAGGCGGCATTGTGCCTTTTGTATTTAATTCCGATGCGATTTCTGTGTTTCATCGTCAATGTGTATGTCCAAGGAATACATTGACCCTGAGGTGGTGTATCGGAAACTAATACTGGTCTCACAGGGAATGCTCAAAGCACCGACTGTAAGAAGAGTCTCTATTCTTGTACTTAAGGCGGCATTGTACCTTTTGTATTTAATTTCCGATGCGATTTCTGTGTTTAATCGTCAATGTGAAGGTCCAAGGAATACATTGTACCGGCAGTGGTCTATCGGAAACTAATACTGGTCTCTCAGGGAATGCTCAAAGCACCGACTGTAAGAAGAGTCTCTATTCTTGCACTTATGGCGGCATTGTTACTTTTGTATTTAATTCCGATGTAATTTCAGTGTTTCTTCGGCAATGTGTATGTCTAAGGAATACATTGAACCTGCAGTGCTGTATCGGAAACTAATACTGGTCTCACAGGGAATGCTCAAAGCACCGGCTGTAAGAAGAGTCTCTATTCTTATACTTAAGGCGGCATTGTGCCTTTTGTATTTTACTCCGATGCGATTTCTGCATTTCATCGTCAATGTGAAGGTCCAAGGAATACATTGTACCTGCAGTGGTGTTTAGGAAACTAATACTGGTCTCACAGGCAATGCTCAAAGCACTGACTGTAAGAACAGTCTCTAGTCTTGTACTTAAGGCGGCATTGTGCCTTTTGTATTTAGTTTCGATGCGATTTCTGTGTTTCTTCGTCAATGTGAAGGTGCAAGGATCTCATTGAACCTACAGTGGTGTATCAGAACTAATACAGGTCTCACAGGAATGAATCAAAGCACAGACTCTAAGAAGGCTCACTCTTCTTGCACTTAAGGCGGCATTGTACCTTTTGTATTTAATTCCGATGTAATTTCAGTGTTTCATCGTCAATGCGTATGTCCAAGGAATACATTGAACCTGCAGTGTTGTATCGGAAGCTAATACTGGTCTCACAGGGAATGCTCAAAGCACCGACTTAAGAAGAGTCTCTATTCTTGTACATGAGGCGGCATTGTGCCTTTTGTATTTAATTCCGATGCGATTTCTGTGTTTCATCGTCAATGTGAAATCCAAGGAATACATTGAACCTGCAATGGTGTATCGGAAACTAATACTGGTCTCACAGGCTATGCTCGAAGCACCGACTGTAAGAAGAGTCTCTATTCTTGTACTTAAGGCGGCATTGTTCCTTTTGTGTTTCATTCCGATGCGATTTCTGAGCTTCATCCTCAATGTGAAGGTCCAAGGAATACACTGAAATTGCAGTGGTGTATCGGAAACTAATACTGGTCTCACAGGGAATGCTCAAAGCCCCGACTGTAAGAAGGGTCTCTATTCTTGTACTTATGGCGGCATTGAGCCTTTTGTATTTAATTCCGATGCGATTTCTGTGTTTCATCGTCAATGTGAAGGCCCAAGGAATACACTGAACCTGCACTAATGTATTGGAAGCTAATAGTGGTCTCACAGGGAATGCTCAAAGCACCGACTGTAAGAAGAGTCTCTATATTAGTACTTAAGGCGGCATTGTGGCTTTTGTATTAAATTCCGATGCGATTTCTGTGTTTAATCGTCAATGTGAAGGTCCAAGGAATACATTGAACCAGCAGTCGTGTATCGGAAACTAATACTGGTCTCACAGGGAATGCTCAAAGCATCGACTGTAAGAAGAGTCTCTATTCGTGTACTTATGGCGGCATTGTGGCTTTTGTATTAAATTCCGATGCGATTTCTGTGTTTAATCGTCAATGTGAAGGTCCAAGGAATACATTGAACCAGCAGTCGTGTATCGGAAACTAATACTGGTCTCACAGGGAATACTCAAAGCACCGACTGTAAGAACAGTCTCTATTCTTGTACTTAAGGCGGCATTGTGCCGTTTGTATTTAATTCCGATGCGATTTCTGTGCTTCTTCGTCAATGTGAAGGTGCAAGGAACACATTGACCCCGCAGTGGTGTATCGGAAACTAATACTGGTCTCACAGGAAAGGATCAAAGCATAGAGTCTACGAAGTCTCATGCTTCTTGCACTTAAGGCAACATTTTGCCTTTTGTATTTAATGCTGATGTAATTTCTGTGTTTCATCGTCTATGTGTATGTCCAAGGACTACATTGGACCTGCAGTGGTGTATCGGAAACTAATACTGGTCTGACAGGGAATGCTCAAAGCACCGACTGTAAGAAGAGTCTCTATTCTTGTACGTAGGCGGCATTGTGCCTTTTGTATTTAATTCCGATGCGATTTCTGTGTTTCATCGTCAATGTGTATGTCCAAGGAATGCATTGAACCTGAGGTGGTGTATCGGAAACTAATACTGGCCTCACAGGGAATGCTCAAAGCACCGACTGTAAGAAGAGTCTCTATTCTTGCACTTATGGCGGCATTGTGACTTTTGTATTTAATTCCGATGTAATTTCAGTGTTTCTTCGGCAATGTGTATGTCTAAGGAATACATTGAACCTGCAGTGGTTTATCGGAAACTAATACTGGTCTCGCAGGGAATGCTCAAAGCACCGGCTGTAAGAAGAGTCTCTATTCTTGTACTTAAGGCGGCATTGTGCCTTTTGTATTTTATTCCGATGCGATTTCTGCGTTTCATCGTCAATGTGAAGGTCCAAGGAATACATTGTACCTGCAGTGGTGTATAGGAAACTAATACTGGTCTCACAGGCAATGCTCAAAGCACCGACTGTAAGAACAGTCTCTAGTCTTGGACTTAAGGCGGCATTGTGCCTTTTGTATTTAGTTCCGATGCGATTTCTGTGTTTCTTCGTCAATGTGAAGGTGCAAGGAACTCATTGAAGCTAGAGTGGTGTATCGGAAACTATTACAGGTCTCACACGAAAGGATCAAAGCACAGACTCTAAGAGGTCTCAGTCTTCTTGCACTTAAGGCGGCATTGTGCCTTTTGTATTTAATTCCGATGTAATTTCAGTGTTTCATCGTCAATGTGTATGTCCAAGGAATACATTGAACCTGCAGTGTTGTATCGGAAGCTAATACTGGTCTCACAGGGAATGCTCAAAGCACCGACTTAAGAAGAGTCTCTATTCTTGTACATAAGGCGGCATTGTGCCTTTTGTATTTAATTCCGATGCGATTTTTGTGTTTCATCGTCAATGTGAAAGCCAAGGAATACATTGAACCTGCAATGGTGTATCGGAAACTAATAATGGTCTCACAGGCTATGCTCGAAGCACCGTCTGTAAGAAGGGTCTCTATTTTTGTACTTAAGGCGGCATTGTTCCTTTTGTATTTCATTCCGATGCGATTTCTGAGCTTCATCCTCAATGTGAAGGTCCAAGGAATACACTGAAATTGCCGTGTTGTATCGGAAACTAATACTGGTCTCACAGGGAATGCTCAAAGCCCCGACTGTAAGAAGAGTCTCCATTCTTGCACTTATGGCGGCTTTGTGCCATTTGTATTTAATTTCGATGTAATTTCAGTGTTTCATAGTCAATGTGTATGTCTAAGGAATACATTGAACCTGCAGTGGTGTATCGGAAACTAATACTGGTCTCACAGGAAATGCTCAAAGCACCGACTGTAAGAAGAGTCTCTATTCTTGTACTTAAGTCGGCATTGTGCCTTTTGTATTTAATTCCGATGCAATTTCAGTATTTCATCGTCAATGTGTATGTCCAAGGAATGGTGGATCGGAAGCTAATACTGGTCTCACAGGGAATGCTCAAAGCACCGACTGTATGAAGTGTGTCTATTCTTGTACTTAAGGCGGCATTGTGCCATTTGTAATTAATTCCGATGCGATTTGTGTGTTTCATCGTCATTGTGAAGGTCCAAGGAATACATTGTACCTGCAGTGGCGTATCGGAAACTAATACTGGTCTCGCAGGGAATGCTCAAAGCATCGACTGGAAGAAGAGACTCTATTCTTGCACTTATGGCGGCATTGTGCCTTTTGTATTTAATTCCGATGTAATTTCAGTGTTTCATAGTCAATGTGTATGTCTAAGGAATACATTGAACCTGCAGTGGTGTATCGGAAACTACTACTGGTCTCACAGGGAATGCTCAAAGCACCGACTGTAAGAAGAGTCTCTATTCTTGAACTTATTGCGGCATTGTGCCTTGTGTATTTAGTTCCGATGCGATTTCTGTGTTTCATCGTCAATGCGAAGGTCCTAGGAATACATTGAACCAGCAGTGGTGCATCTGAAACTAATACTGGTCTCACAGCAAAGGATCAAAGCACAGACTCTAAGATGTCTCCCTGATCTTGCAATTAAGGCGGCATTGTTCCTTTTGTATTTAATTCCGATGTAATTTCAGTGTTTCATCGTCAATGAGTATGTCCATGGAATACATTGAACCTGGAGTGGTGCATCGGAAACTAATACTGGTCTGACAGGGAATGCACAAATCACCGACTGTAAGAAAAGTCTCTATTCTTGTACGTAAGGCGGCATTGTGCCTTTTGTATTTAATTCGGATGCGAATTCTGTGATACATCGTCAATGTGTATAACCAAGCAATACATTGAACCTGCAGTGGTGTATCGGAAACTAATACTGGTCTCACAGGAAATGCTCAAAGCACCGACTGTAAGAAAAGTCTCTATTCTCGTACTGAAGCGGCATTGTGCGTTTTGTATTTAATTCCGAAGCCATTTCTGTGTTTCATCGTCAATGTGAAGGTCCAAGGAATACATTGCACCTGCAGTGGTGTATCGGAAACTAATACTGGTCTCGCAGGGAATGCTCAAAGCACCGACTGGAAGAAGAGTCTCTATTCTTGCACTTATGGCGGCATTGTGCCTTTTGTATTTAATTCCGATGTAATTTCAGTGTTGCATCGTCAATGTGTATGTCTAAGGAATACATTGAACCTGCAGTGGTGTATCGGAAACTAATACTGGTCTCACAGGAATGGATCAAAGCACAGACTCTAAGAAGTCTCACTCATATTGCAGTTAATGCGGCATTGTTCCTTTTGTATTTAATGCCGATGTAATTTCTGTGTTTCATCGTCAATGAGTATGTCCATGAATACATTGAACCTGGCGTGGTGTAACGGAAACTAATACCGGTCCCACAGGGAATGCTCAAAGCACCGACTGTAAGAAGAGTCTCTATTCTTGTACTTAAGGCGGCATTGTGCCTTTTGTATTTAATTCCAATGCGATTTCTGTTTTTCATCGACAATATGAAGGTCCAAGGAATACATTTTACCTGCAGTGGTGTATCGGAAACTAATACTGGTCTCACAGGGAAAGCTCAAAGCACCGACTGTAAGAAGACTCTCTATTCTTGAACTTAAGGCGGCATTGTGCCATTTGTATTTAATTCCGATGTAATTTCAGTGTTGCATCGTCAACGTGTATGTCTAAGGAATACATTGAACCTGCAGTGGTGTAACGGAAATTAATACTGGTTTCGCAGGGAATGCTCAAAGCACCGACTGCAAGAAGAGTCTCCATTCTTGCACTTATGGCGCCATTGTGCCATTTGTATTTAATTTCGATGTAATTTCAGTGTTTCATCGTGAATGTGTATGTCTAAGGAATACATTGAACCTGCAGTGGTGTATCGGATACTAATACTTGTCTCACAGGGAATGCTCAAAGCACCGACTGTAAGAGGAGTCTCTATTCTTGCACTTATGATGGCATTGTGCCTTTTGTATTTAATTCCAGTGTAATTTCCGCGTTTCTTCGTCAATGTGTATGTCTAAGGAATACATTGAACCAGCAGTGGTGTATCGGAAAATAATACTGGTCTCACAGGGAATGCTCAAAGCACCGACTGTAAGAAGAGTCTCTATTCTTGTACTTATTGCGGCATTGTGCCTTTTGGATTTAGTTCCGATGCGATTTCTGTGTTTCTTCGTCAATGCGAAGGTCCAAGGAATACATTGAACCTGCAGTGGTGTATCGGAAACTAATACTGGTCTCACGGGAGAGGATCAAAACACAGACGCTAAGAAGTCTCACTCATCTTGCAGTTAAGGTGGCATTGTTCCTTTTGTATTTAATAGCGAAGTAATTTCAGTGTTTCATCGTCAATGAGTATGTCCAAGGAATACATTGAACCTGGAGTGGTGTATCGGAAACTAATACTGGTCTCACAGGGAATGCTCAAAGCACCGACTGTAAGAAGAGTCTCTATTCTTGTACGTAAGGCGGCATTGTACCTTTTGTATTTAATTCCGATGCGATTTCTGTGTTTCATCGTCAATGTGAATGTCCAAGGAATACATTGAACCTGCAGTGGTGTATCGGAAACTTATACTGGTCTCACAGGGAATGCTCAAAGCATCGACTGAAGGAAGGGTCTCTATACTTGTACTTAAGGCGGCATTGTGCCTTTTGTATTTAATTCCAGTGTAATTTCCGTGTTTCTCCGTCAATGTGTATGTCTAAGGAATACATTGAACCTGCAGTGGTGTATCGGAAAATAATACTGGTCTCACAGGGAATGCTCAAAGCACCGACTGTAAGAAGAGTCTCTATTCTTGTACTTATTGCGGCATTGTGCCTTTTGTATTTAGTTCCGATGCGATTCCTGTGTTTCATCGTCAATGCTCAAGGTCCAAGGAATACATTGAACCTGCAGTGGTGTATCGGAAACTAATACTGGTCTCACAGGAAAGGATCAAAGCACAGACTCTAAGAAGTCTCACTCATCTTGCAGTTAAGGCGTTATTGTTCCTTATAAGGTGTCACCTCCAGACACCACAATTGCTAGGTGGTAGTTTAAATCGGCCGCGGTCCATTTAGTACATGTCGCACCCGCGTGTCGCCACTGTGTGATCACAGACCTAGCGCCACCACAAGTCAGGTCTCGTGATACGAACAAGCACTCGCCCCAGTTGGACGGACGACCTAGCTAGCGACTAGATGAACGAAGCCTTTCACTCTCATTAGCCGAGAGACAGAATAGCCTTCAGTTAAGTTAATGGCTACGAACTAGCAAGGCGCCTTTAGCCTTACAGTGATTGTAATTAAAGTCTCCTGTGTATCGCCAAGAGCGATGTACCACAATGATTGATTAAAGATAAGTATTAATCCAGTTACGTACTTTTCTTCATAGCATTAATTACGTAGCCTGTTCCAGTACTTGACGCCCGTCGGCGTGTGTGTGAACGCGTGCCTCTCTTTCGGCTACCCGTCACTGTGGACTGCCTGCCTTGGCAGTCCACTTCACCTTTCGTATTTAATTCCGATGTAGTTTCAGTGTTTCATCGTCAATGAGTATGTCCAAGGAATACATTGAACCTGGAGTGGTGTATCGGAAGCTAATACAGGTCTCACAGGTAATGCTCAAAGCACCGACTGTAAGAAGAGTCTCTATTCTTGTACTTAAGGCGGCAGTGTGCCTTTTGTATTTCATTCCGATATGATTTCTGTGTTTCATCGTCAATGCGAAGGTCCAAGGAATACATTGAACCTGCAGTGGTGTATCGGAAACTAATACTGGTCTCACAGGAAAGGATCAAAGCACACGCACTAAGAAGTCTCACTCACCTTGCAGTTATATCGGCATTGTTCCTTTTGTATTTAATTCCGATGTAATTTCGGTGTTCCTCGTCAATGTGTATGTCCAAGGAATACATTGAACCCGGAGTGGTGTATCGGAAACTAATACTGGTCTCACAGGGAATGCTCAAAGCACCGACTGTAAGAAGAGTCTCTATTCTTGTACTTAAGGCGGCATTGTACCTTTTGTATTTAATTTCGATGCGATTTCTGTGTCTCATCGTCAATGTGTATGTCCAAGGAATGCATTGAACGTGAGGTGGTGTATCGGAAACTAATACTGGTCTCACAGGGAATGTTCAAAGCACCGACTGTAAGAAGAGTCTCTATTCTTGTACTTAAGGCGGCATTGTACCTTTTGTATTTAATTCCGATGCGATTTCTGTGTTTCATCGTCAATGTGAAGGTCCAAGGAATACATTGTACCTGCAGTGGTGTATCGGAAACTAATACTGGTCTCACAGGGAATGCTGAAAGCACCGACTGTAAGAAGAGTCTCTATTCTTGTACGTAAGGCGGCATTGTGCCTTTTGTATTTAATTGCGATGCGATTTCTGTGTTTCATCGTCAATGTTTATGTCCAAGGAATACATTGAACCTGCAGTGGTATATCTGAAACTAATACTGGTCTCACAGGGAATGCTCAAAACACCGACTGTTAGAAGAGTCTCTATTCTTGTACTTAAGGCGGCATTGTGCCTTTTGTATCTAATTCCGATGCGATTTCTGTATTTCATCGGCAATGTGAAGGTACAAGGAATACATTGTATCTGCAGTGGTGTATCGGAAACTAATACTGGTCTCACAGGGAATGCTCAAAGAGCCGACTGTAAGAGGAGTCTCTATCCTTGCACTTATGGCGGCATTGTGCCATTTGTATTTAATTCCGATGTAATTTCAGTGTTTCATCGTCAATGTGTATGTTTAAGGAATACATTGAACCTGCAATGGTGTATCGGAAACTAATACTGGTCTCACAGGGAATGCTCAAAGCACCGACTGTAAGAAGAGTCCCTATTCTTGCACTTATTGCGGCATTGTGCCTTTTGTATTTAGTTCCGATTCAATTTCTGTGTTTCATCGTCAATGCGAAGGTCCAAGGAATACATTGAACCTGCAGTGGCGTATCGGAATCTAATACTGGTCCCACAGGAAAGGATCAAAGCACAGACTCTAAGAAGTCTTACTCATCTTCCCGTAAAGGCGGCATTGTTCCTTTTGTATTTAATTCCGATGTTATTTCAGTGTTTCATCGACAATGAGTATGTCCAAGGAATACATTGAACCTGGAGTGGTGTATCGGAAACTAATACTGGTTTCACAGGGAAAGCTCAAAGCACCGACTGTAAGAAGGGTCTCTATTCTTGCACATATGGCGGAATTGTGCCTTTTGCATTTAATTCCGATGTAATTTCAGTGTTTCATCGTCAATGTGTATGTCTAAGAAATTCATTGAACCTGCAGTGGTGTATCGGAAACTAATACTGGTCTCACAGGGAAAGCTCAAAGCACCGACTGTAAGAAGACTCTCTATTCTTGAACTTAAGGCGGCATTGTGCCATTTGTATTTAATTTCGATGTAATTTCAGTGTTTCATCGTCAATGTGTATGTCTAAGGAATACATTGAACCTGCAGTGGTGTATCGGATACTAATACTTGTCTCACAGGGAATGCTCAAAGCACCGACTGTAAGAGGAGTCTCTATTCTTGCACTTATGATGGCATTGTGCCTTTTGTATTTAATTCCAGTGTAATTTCCGCGTTTCTTCGTCAATGTGTATGTCTAAGGAATACATTGAACCAGCAGTGGTGTATCGGAAAATAATACTGGTCTCACAGGGAATGCTCAAAGCACCGACTGTAAGAAGAGTCTCTATTCTTGTACTTATTGCGGCATTGTGCCTTTTGTATTTAGCTCCGATGCGATTTCTGTGTTTCTTCGACAATGCGAAGGTCCAAGGAATACATTGAACCTGCAGTGGTGTATCGGAAACTAATACTGTTCTCACGGGAGAGGATCAAAACACAGACTCTAAGAAGTCTCACTCATCTTGCAGTTAAGGTGGCATTGTTCCTTTTGTATTTAATAGCGAAGTAATTTCAGTGTTTCATCGTCAATGAGTATGTCCAAGGAATACATTGAACCTGGAGTGGTGTATCGGAAACTAATACTGGTCTCACAGGGAATGCTCAAAGCACCGACTGTAAGAAGAGTCTCTATTCTTGTACGTAAGGCGGCATTGTACCTTTTGTATTTAATTCCGATGCGATTTCTGTGTTTCATCGTCAATGTGAAGGTCCAAGGAATACATCGTACCTGCAGTGGTGTATCGGAAACTAATACTGGTCTCACAGGGAATGCTGAAAGCACCGACTGTAAGAAGAGTCTCTATTCTTGTACGTAATGCGGCATTGTGCCTTTTGTATTTAATTGCGATGCGATTTCTGTGTTTCATCGTCAATGTTTATGTCCAAGGAATACATTGAACCTGCAGTGGTATATCTGAAACTAATACTGGTCTCACAGGGAATGCTCAAAACACCGACTGTTAGAAGAGTCTCTATTCTTGTACTTAAGGCGGCATTGTGCCTTTTGTATCTAATTCCGATGCGATTTCTGTATTTCATCGGCAATGTGAAGGTACAAGGAATACATTGTATCTGCAGTGGTGTATCGGAAACTAATACTGGTCTCACAGGGAATGCTCAAAGAGCCGACTGTAAGAGGAGTCTCTATTCTTGCACTTATGGCGGCATTGTGCCATTTGTATTTAATTCCGATGTAATTTCAGTGTTTCATCGTCAATGTGTATGTTTAAGGAATACATTGAACCTGCAATTGTGTATCGGAAACTAATACTGGTCTCACAGAGAATGCTCAAAGCACCGACTGTAAGAAGAGTCCCTATTCTTGCACTTATTGCGGCATTGTGCCTTTTGTATTTAGTTCCGATTCAATTTCTGTGTTTCATCGTCAATGCGAAGGTCCAAGGAATACATTGAACCTGCAGTGGCGTATCGGAATCTAATACTGGTCCCACAGGAAAGGATCAAAGCACAGACTCTAAGAAGTCTTACTCATCTTCCCGTAAAGGCGGCATTGTTCCTTTTGTATTTAATTCCGATGTTATTTCAGTGTTTCATCGACAATGAGTATGTCCAAGGAATACATTGAACCTGGAGTGGTGTATCGGAAACTAATACTGGTTTCACAGGGAAAGCTCAAAGCACCGACTGTAAGAAGGGTCTCTATTCTTGCACATATGGCGGAATTGTGCCTTTTGCATTTAATTCCGATGTAATTTCAGTGTTTCATCGTCAATGTGTATGTCTAAGAAATTCATTGAACCTGCAGTGGTGTATCGGAAACTAATACTGGTCTCACAGGGAAAGCTCAAAGCACCGACTGTAAGAAGACTCTCTATTCTTGAACTTAAGGCGGCATTGTGCCATTTGTATTTAATTCCGATGTAATTTCAGTGTTGCATCGTCAACGTGTATGTCTAAGGAATACATTGAACCTGCAGTGGTGTAACGGAAATTAATACTGGTCTCGCAGGGAATGCTCAAAGCACCGACTGTAAGAAGAGTCTCCATTCTTGCACTTATGGCGCCATTGTGCCATTTGTATTTAATTTCGATGTAATTTCAGTGTTTCATCGTCAATGTGTATGTCTAAGGAATACATTGAACCTGCAGTGGTGTATCGGATACTAATACTTGTCTCACAGGGAATGCTCAAAGCACCGACTGTAAGAGGAGTCTCTATTCTTGCACTTATGATGGCATTGTGCCTTTTGTATTTAATTCCAGTGTAATTTCCGCGTTTCTTCGTCAATGTGTATGTCTAAGGAATACATTGAACCAGCAGTGGTGTATCGGAAAATAATACTGGTCTCACAGGGAATGCTCAAAGCACCGACTGTAAGAAGAGTCTCTATTCTTGTACTTATTGCGGCATTGTGCCTTTTGTATTTAGCTCCGATGCGATTTCTGTGTTTCTTCGTCAATGCGAAGGTCCAAGGAATACATTGAACCTGCAGTGGTGTATCGGAAACTAATACTGTTCTCACGGGAGAGGATCAAAACACAGACTCTAAGAAGTCTCACTCATCTTGCAGTTAAGGTGGCATTGTTCCTTTTGTATTTAATAGCGAAGTAATTTCAGTGTTTCATCGTCAATGAGTATGTCCGAGGAATACATTGAACCTGGAGTGGTGTATCGGAAACTAATACTGGTCTCACAGGGAATGCTCAAAGCACCGACTGTAAGAAGAGTCTCTATTCTTGTACGTAAGGCGGCATTGTACCTTTTGTATTTAATTCCGATGCGATTTCTGTGTTTCATCGTCAATGTGAATGTCCAAGGAATACATTGAACCTGCAGTGGTGTATCGGAAACTAATACTGGTCTCACAGGGAATGCTCAAAGCATCGACTGAAGGAAGGGTCTCTATACTTGTACTTAAGGCGGCATTGTGCCTTTTGTATTTAATTCCAGTGTAATTTCCGTGTTTCTCCGTCAATGTGTATGTCTAAGGAATACATTGAACCTGCAGTGGTGTATCGGAAAATAATACTGGTCTCACAGGGAATGCTCAAAGCACCGACTGTAAGAAGAGTCTCTATTCTTGTACTTATTGCGGCATTGTGCCTTTTGTATTTAGTTCCGATGCGATTCCTGTGTTTCATCGTCAATGCGAAGGTCCAAGGAATACAATGAACCTGCAGTGGTGTATCGGAAACTAATACTGGTCTCACAGGAAAGGATCAAAGCACAGACTCTAAGAAGTCTCACTCATCTTGCAGTTAAGGCGTTATTGTTCCTTTTAAGGTGTCACCGCCAGACACCACAATTGCTAGGTGGTAGTTTAAATCGGCCGCGGTCCATTTAGTACATGTCGCACCCGCGTGTCGCCACTGTGTGATCACAGACCTAGCGCCACCACAAGTCAGGTCTCGTGATACGAACAAGCACTCGCCCCAGTTGGACGGACGACCTAGCTAGCGACTAGATGAACGAAGCCTTTCACTCTCATTAGCCGAGAGACAGAATAGCCTTCAGCTAAGTTAATGGCTACGAACTAGCAAGGCGCCTTTAGCCTTACAGTGATTGTAATTAAAGTCTCCTGTGTATCGCCAAGAGCGATGTACCACAATGATTGATTAAAGATAAGTATTAATCCAGTTACGTACTTTTCTTCATAGCATTAATTACGTAGCCTGTTCCAGTACTTGACGCCCGTCGGCGTGTGTGTGTACGCGTGCCTCTCTTTCGGCTACCCGTCACTGTGGACTGGCTGCCTTGGCAGTCCACTTCACCTTTCGTATTTAATTCCGATGTAGTTTCAGTGTTTCATCGTCAATGAATATGTCCAAGGAATACATTGAACCTGGAGTGGTGTATCGGAAGCTAATACAGGTCTCACAGGTAATGCTCAAAGCACCGACTGTAAGAAGAGTCTCTATTCTTGTACTTAAGGCGGCATTGTGCCTTTTGTATTTCATTCCGATATGATTTCTGTGTTTCATCGTCAATGCGAAGGTCCAAGGAATACATTGAACCTGCAGTGGTGTATCGGAAACTATTACTGGTCTCACAGGAAAGGATCAAAGCACACGCACTAAGAAGTCTCACTCACCTTGCAGTTATATCGGCATTGTTCCTTTTGTATTTAATTCCGATGTAATTTCGGTGTTCCATCGTCAATGTGTATGTCCAAGGAATACATTGAACCCGGAGTGGTGTATCGGAAACTAATACTGGTCTCACAGGGAATGCTCAAAGCACCGACTGTAAGAAGAGTCTCTATTCTTGTACTTAAGGCGGCATTGTACATTTTGTATTTAATTTCGATGCGATTTCTGTGTCTCATCGTCAATGTGTATGTCCAAGGAATGCATTGAACGTGAGGTGGTGTATCGGAAACTAATACTGGTCTCACAGGGAATGTTCAAAGCACCGACTGTAAGAAGAGTCTCTATTCTTGTACTTAAGGCGGCATTGTACCTTTTGTATTTAATTCCGATGCGATTTCTGTGTTTCATCGTCAATGTGAAGGTCCAAGGAATACATTGTACCTGCAGTGGTGTATCGGAAACTAATACTGGTCTCACAGGGATTGCTGAAAGCACCGACTGTAAGAAGAGTCTCTATTCTTGTACGTAAGGCGGCATTGTGCCTTTTGTATTTAATTGCGATGCGATTTCTGTGTTTCATCGTCAATGTTTATGTCCAAGGAATACATTGAACCTGCAGTGGTATATCTGAAACTAATACTGGTCTCACAGGGAATGCTCAAAACACCGACTGTTAGAAGAGTCTCTATTCTTGTACTTAAGGCGGCATTGTGCCTTTTGTATCTAATTCCGATGCGATTTCTGTATTTCATCGGCAATGTGAAGGTACAAGGAATACATTGTATCTGCAGTGGTGTATCGGAAACTAATACTGGTCTCACAGGGAATGCTCAAAGAGCCGACTGTAAGAGGAGTCTCTATTCTTGCACTTATGGCGGCATTGTGCCATTTGTATTTAATTCCGATGTAATTTCAGTGTTTCATCGTCAATGTGTATGTTTAAGGAATACATTGAACCTGCAATGGTGTATCGGAAACTAATACTGGTCTCACAGGGAATGCTCAAAGCACAGACTGTAAGAAGAGTCCCTATTCTTGCACTTATTGCGGCATTGTGCCTTTTGTATTTAGTTCCGATTCAATTTCTGTGTTTCATCGTCAATGCGAAGGTCCAAGGAATACATTGAACCTGCAGTGGCGTATCGGAATCTAATACTGGTCCCACAGGAAAGGATCAAAGCACAGACTCTAAGAAGTCTTACTCATCTTCCCGTAAAGGCGGCATTGTTCCTTTTGTATTTAATTCCGATGTTATTTCAGTGTTTCATCGACAATGAGTATGTCCAAGGAATACATTGAACCTGGAGTGGTGTATCGGTAACTAATACTGGTTTCACAGGGAAAGCTCAAAGCACCGACTGTAAGAAGGGTCTCTATTCTTGCACATATGGCGGAATTGTGCCTTTTGCATTTAATTCCGATGTAATTTCAGTGTTTCATCGTCAATGTGTATGTCTAAGAAATTCATTGAACCTGCAGTGGTGTATCGGAAACTAATACTGGTCTCACAGGGAATGCTCAAAGCACCGACTGTAAGAAGAGTCTCTAATCTTGTACTTATTGCGGCATTGTGCATTTTGTATTTAGTTCCGATGCGATTTCTGAGTTTCATCGTCAATGCGAAGGTTCATGGAATACATTGAACCTGCAGTGGTGTATCGGAACCTAATACCGGTCTCACAGGAAAGGATCAAAGCACAGACTCTAAGAAGTCTCACTCATCTTGCAGTTAAGGCGGCATTGTACGTTTTGTATTTAATTCCGATGTAATTTCAGTGTTTCATCGTCATTGGGTATGTCCAAGGAATACATTGAACCTTGAGTGGTGTATCGGAAACTAATACTGGTCTCACAGGGAATGCTCAAAGCACCGACTGTAAGAAGAATCTCTATTCTTGTACGTAAGGCGGCATTGTGCCTTTCGTATTTAATTCCGATGCGATTTCTGTGTTTCATCGTCAATGCGTATGTCCAAGGAATACATTGAACCTGCAGTGGTGTATCAGAAACTAATACTGGTCTCACAGGGAATGCTCAAGGCACCGACTGTAAGAAGAGTCTCCATTCTTGTACTTAAGGCGGCATTGTGCCTTTTGTATTTAGTTCCGATGCGATTCCTGTGTTTCATCGTCAATGCGAAGGTCCAAGGAATACATTGAACCTGCAGTGGTGTATCGGAAACTAATACTGGTCTCACAGGAAAGGATCAAAGCACAGACTCTAAGAAGTCTCACTCATCTTGCAGTTAAGGCGTTATTGTTCCTTTTAAGGTGTCACCGCCAGACACCACACTTGCTAGGTGGTAGTTTAAATCGGCCGCGGTCCATTTAGTACATGTCGGACCCGCGTGTCGCCACTGAGTGATCACAGACCTAGCGCCACCACAAGTCAGGTCTCGTGATACGAACAAGCACTCGCCCCAGTTGGACGGACGACCTAGCTAGCGACTAGATGTACGAAGCCTTTCACTCTCATTAGCCGAGAGACAGAATAGCCTTCAGCTAAGTTAATGGCTACGAACTAGCAAGGCGCCATTAGCCTTACAGTGATTGTAATTAAAGTCTCCTGTGTATCGTCAAGAGCGATGTACCACAATGATTGATTAAGGATAAGTATTAATCCAGCTACGTACTTTTCTTCATAGCACTAATTACGTAGCCTGTTCCAGTACTTGACGCCCGTCGGCGTGTGTGTGTACGCGTGCCTTTCTTTCGGCTACCCGTCACTGTGGACTGGCTGCCTTGGCAGTCCACTTCACCTTTCGTAT
The DNA here is from genome assembly GCF_021461395.2 of Schistocerca americana. Taxonomy (NCBI): domain Eukaryota; kingdom Metazoa; phylum Arthropoda; class Insecta; order Orthoptera; family Acrididae; genus Schistocerca; species Schistocerca americana. The sequence goes on along the minus strand of NC_060124.1, from coordinate 618,821,602 downwards.
TTAATTCCGATGTAGTTTCAGTGTTTCATCGTCAATGAGTATGTCCAAGGAATACATTGAACCTGGAGTGGTGTATCGGAAGCTAATACTGGTCTCACAGGTAATGCTTAAAGAACCGACTGTAAGAAGAGTCTCTAACCTTGTACGTAAGGCGGCATTGTGCCTTTTGTATTTAATTCCGATGTGATTTCTGTGTTTCATCGTCAATGTGTATGTCCAAGGAATACATTGAACCTGCAGTGGTGTATCGGAAACTAATACTGGTCTCACAGGGAATGCTCAAACACCGACTGTAAGAAGAGTCTCTATTCGTGTAATTAAGGCGGCATTGTGCCTTTTGTATTTCATTCCGATATGATTTCTGTGTTTCATCGTCAATGCGAAGGTCCAAGGAATGCATAGAACCTGCAGTGGTGTATCGGAAACTAATACTGGTCTCACAGGAAAGGATCAAAGCACAGACACTAAGAAGTCTCACTCACCTTGCAGTTATATCGGCATTGTTCCTTTTGTATTTAATTCCGATGTAATTTCAGTGTTTCATCGTCAATGAGTAAGTCCAGGGAATACATTGAACCTGGAGTGGTGTATCGGAAACTAATACTGGTCTCACAGGGAATGCTCAAAGCACCGACTGTAAGAAGAGTCTCTATTCTTGTACGTAAGGCGGCATTGTGCCTTTTGTATTTAATTCCGATGCGATTTCTGTGTCTCATCGTCAATGTGTATGTCTAAGGAATACATTGAACCTGCAGTGGTGTATCGGAAACCTATACTGGTCTCACAGGGAAAGCTCAAAGCACCGACTGTAAGAAGAGTCTCTATTCTTGCACTTATGGCGGCATTGTGCCTTTTGTATTTAATTCCGATGTAATTTCAGTGTTTCATCGTCAATGTGTATGTCTAAGGAATTCATTGAACCTGCAGTGGTGTATCGGAAACCAATACTGGTCTCACAGGGAATGCTCAAAGCACCGACTGTAAGAAGAGTCTCTATTCTTGTACTTATTGCGGCATTGTGCATTTTGTATTTAGTTCCGATGCGATTTCTGTGTTTCATCATCAATGCGAAGCTCCAAGGAATACATTGAACCTGCAGTGGTGTATCGGAAACTAATACTAGTCTTACAGGAAAGGATCAAAGCACAGACTCTAACAAGACTCACTCATCTTGCAGTTAAGGCGGCATTGTTCCTTTTGTATTTAATTCCGATGTAATTTCAGTGTTTCATCGTCAAGGAGTATGTCCAAGGAATACATTGAACCTGGAGTAGTGTATCGGAAAGTAATACTGGTCTCACAGGGAATGCTGAAAGCACCGACTGTAAGAAGAGTCTCTATTCTTGTACGTAAGGCGGCATTGTGCCTTTTGTATTTAATTGCGATGCGATTTCGGTGTTTCATCGTCAATGTTTATGTCCAAGGAATACATTGAACCTGCAGTGGTGTATCTGAAACTAATACTGGTCTCACAGGGAATGCTCAAAGCACCGACTGTTAGAAGAGTCTCTATTCTTGTACTTAAGGCGGTCATTGTGCCATTTGTATTTAATTCCGATGCGATTTCTGTATTTCATCGTCAATGTGAAGGTACAAGGAATACATTGTACCTGCAGGGGTGTATCGGAAACTAATACTGGTCTCACAGGAAATGCTCAAAGAGCCGACTGTAAGAGGAGTCTTTATTCTTGCAGTTATGGCGGCATTGTGCCATTTGTATTTAATTCCGATGTAATTTCAGTGTTTCATCGTCAATGTGTATGTCTAAGGAATACATTGAACCTGCAATGGTGTATCGGAAACTAATACTGGTCTCACAGGGAATGCTCAAAGCACCGACTGTAAGAAGAGTCCCTATTCTTGCACTTATTGCGGCATTGTGCCTGTTGTATTTAGTTCCGATTCGATTTCTGTGTTTCATCGTCAATGCGAATGTCCAAGGAAAACATTGAACCTGCAGTGGCGTATCGGAAACTAATACTGGTCTCACAGGAAAGGATCAAAGCACAGACTCTAAGAAGTCTCACTCATCTTGCAGTTAAGGCGGCATTGTACCTTTTGTATTTAATTCCGATGTAATTTCAGTGTTTCATCGTTATTGGGTATGTCCAAGGAATACATTGAACCTGGAGTGGTGTATCGGAAACTAATACTGGTCCCACAGGGAATGCTCAAATCACCGACTGTAAGAAGAATCTCTATTCTTGTACGTAAGGCATCATTGTGCCTTTCGTATTTAATTCCGATGCGATTTCTGTGTTTCATCGTCAATGCGTATGTCCAAGGAATACATTGAACCTGCAGTGGTGTATCAGAAACTAATACTGGTCTCACAGGAAATGCTCATAGCACCGACTGTAAGCAGAGTCTCTATTCTTGTACTTAAGGCGGCATTGTGCCTTTTGTATTTAATTCCTATGCGATTTCTGTGTTTCATCGTCAATGTGAAGGTACAAGGAATACATTGTACATGCAGTGGTGTATCGGAAACTAATACTGGTCTCACAGGGAATGCTCAAAGCACCGACTGTAAGAGGAGTCTCTAATCTTGCACTTATGGCGGCATTGTGCCATTTGTATTTAATTCCGATGTAATTTCAATGTTTCATCGTCAATGTGTATGTCTAAGGAATACATTGAACCTGCAGTGGTGTATCGGAAACCAATACTGGTCTCACAGGGAATGCTCAAAACACCGACTCTAAGAAGAGTCTCTTTTCTTGTACTTATTGCGGGATTGTGCCATTTGTATTTCGTTCCGATTCGATCTCTGTGTTTCATCTTCAATGCGAAGGTCCAAGGAATACATTGAACTTGCAGTGGTGTATCGGAAACTAATACTGGTCTCACAGGAAAGGATCAAAGCACAGACTTCAGGAAGTCTCACTCATCTTGCCGTTAAGGCGGTATTGTTCCTTTTGTATTTAATTCCGATGTAATTTCAGTGTTTCATCGTCAATGAGTATGTCCAAGGAATACATTGAACCTGGAGTGGTGTATCGAAACTAATACTGGTCTCACAGGGAATGCTCAAAGCACCGACTGTAAGAAGAGTCTCTATTCTTGTACTGAAGGCGGCATTATGCCTTTAGTATTTAATTCCGATGCGAATTCTGTGTTTCATCGTCAATGTGAAAGTCCAAGGAATACTTTGAACCTGCAGTGGTGTATCGCAAACTAATACTGGTCTCACAGGGAATGCTCAAAGCACCGACTGTAAGAAGAGTCTCTATTCTTGTACTTATGGCGGCATTGTGTCTTTTTTATTTAATTCCGATGCGATTTCTGTGTTTCATCGTCAATGTGAAGGTCCAAGGAATACATAGGCCCTGCAGTGGTGTATGGGAAACTAATACTGGTCTCATTGGGATTGTTCAAAGTACCGACTGTAAGAAGACTCTCTATTCTTGTACTTAAGGCGGCATTGTACCATTTGTATTTAATTCCGATGCCATTTATGTGTTCCATCGTCAATGTGAAGGTCCAAGGAATACATTGTACCTGCAGTGGTGTATCGGAAACTAGTACTGGTCTCGCAGGGAATACACAAAGCACCGACTGTAAGAAGAGTCAATGTTCTTATGCTTATGGCGGCATTGTGACTTTTGTATTTAATTTCGAAGTAATTTCAGTGTTTCATTGTCAATGTGTATGTCTAAGGAATACATTGAACCTGCAGTGGTGTATCAGAAACTAATACTGGTCTCACAGGGAATGCTCGAAGCACCGACTTTAAGATGTGTCTCTATTCTTGTACGTAAGGCGGCATTGTGCATTTTGTATTTAATTCCGATGCGATTTCTGTGTTTCATCGTCAAGGTGTATGTCCAAGGAATACACTGAACCTGCAGTGGTGTATCGGAAACTAATACTGGTCTCACAGGGAATGCTCAAAGCACCGACTGTAAGAAGGGTCTCTTTCCTTGTACTTAAGGGAGCATTGTGCATTTTGCATTTAATTCCGATGCGATTTCTGTGTTTCATCGTCAATGTAAAGGTACAAGAATACATTGTACCTGCTGTGGTGTATCGGAAACTAATACTGGTCTCACAGGGAATGCTCAAAGCACCGACTGTAAGAGGAGTCTCTATTCTTGCACTTTTGGTGGCTTTGTGCCTTTTGTATTTAACTCCGATGCGATTTCTGTATTTCATCGTCAATGTGAAGGTACAAGGAATACATTGTACCTGCAGTGGTGTATCGGAAACTAATACTGGTCTCACAGGGAATGCTCAAAGAGCCGACTGTAAGAGGAGTCTCTACTCTTGCACTTATGGCGGCATTGTGCCATTTGTATTTAATTCCGATGTAATTTCAGTGTTTCATCGTCAATGTGTATGTCTAAGGAATACATTGAACCTGCAATGGTGTATCGGAAACTAATACTGGTCTCACAGGGAATGTTCAAATCACCGACTGTAAGAAGAGTCCCTATTCTTGCACTTATTGCGGCATTTTGCCTTTTGTATTTAGTTCCGATTCAATTTCTGTGTTTCATCGTCAATGCGAAGGTCCAAGGAATACATTGAACCTGCAGTGGCGTATCGGGAACTAATACTGGTCTCACAGGAAAGGATCAAAGCACAGACTCTAAGAAGTCTTACTCATCTTCCCGTAAAGGTGGCATTGTTCCTTTTGTATTTAATTCCGATGTAATTTCAGTGTTTCGTCGTCATTGGGTATGTCCAAGGAATACATTGAACCTGGAGTGGTGAATCGGAAACTAATACTGGTCTGACAGGGAATGCTCAAAGCACCGACTGTAAGAAGAGTCTCTAATCTTGTACTAATTGCGGCATTATGCATTTTGTATTTAGTTCCGATGCGATTTCTGAGTTTCATCGTCAATGCGAAGGTCCAAGGAATACATTGAACCTGCAGTGGTGTATCGGAAACTAATACTGGTCTCACAGGAAAGGATCAAAGCACAGACTCTAAGAAGTCTCACTCATCTTGCAGTTAAGGCGTTATTGTTCCTTTTGTGGTGTCACCGCCAGACACCACACTTGCTAGGTGGTAGTTTAAATCGGCTGCGGGCCATTTAGTACATGTCGGACCCGCGTGTTCCCACTGTGTGATCACAGACCTAGCGCCACCACAAGTCAGGTCTCGTGATACGAACAAGCACTCGCCCCAGTTGGACGGACCACCTAGCTAGCGACTAGATGTACGAAGCCTTTCACTCTCATTAGCCGAGAGACAGAATAGCCTTCAGCTAAGTTAATGGTTACGAACTAGCAAGGCGCCTTTAGCCTTACAGTGATTGTAATTAAAGTCTCCTGTGTATCGTCAAGAGCGATGTACCACAATGATTGATTAAAGATAAGTATTAATCCAGCTACGTACTTTTCTTCATAGCATTAATTACGTAGCCTGTTCCAGTACTTTACGCCCGTCGGCGTGTGTGTGTACGCGTGCCTTTCTTCCGGCTACCCGTCACTGTGGACTGGCTGCCTTGGCAGTCCACTTCACCTTTCGTATTTAATTCCGATGTAGGTTCAGTGTTTCATCGTCAATGAGTATGTCCAAGGAATACATTGAACCTGGAGTGGTGTATCGGAAGCTAATACTGGTCTCACAGGTAATGCTCAAAGCACCGACTGTAAGAAGAGTCTCTATTCTTGTACGTAAGGCGGCATTGTGCCTTTTGTATTTAATTCCGATGTGGTTTCTGTGTTTCATCGTCAATGTGTATGTCCAAGGAATAAATTGATCCTGCAGTGGTGTATCGGAAACTAATACTGGTCTCACAGGGAATGCTGAAACACCGACTGTAAGAAGAGTCTCTATTCTTGTACTTAAGGCGGCATTGTGCCTTTTGTATTTCATTCCGATATGATTACTGTGTTTCATCGTCAATGCGAAGGTCCAATGAATACATTGAACCTGCAGTGGTGTATCGGAAACAAATACTGGTCTCACAGGAAAGGATCAAAACACAGACTCCAAGAAGTCTCACTCTTCTTGCAGTTAAGGCGGCATTGTTCCTTTTGTATTTAATACCGATGTAATTTCAGTGTTTCATCGTCAATGAATATGTCCAAGGAATACATTGAACCTGGAGTGGTGTATCGGAAACTAATACTGGTCTCACAGCGAATGTTCAAAGCACCGACTGTAAGAAGAGTCTCTATTCTTGTACGTAAGGCGGCATTGTGCCTTTTGTATTAATTCCGCGGCGATTTCTGTGTTTCTTCGTCAATGCGTATGTCCAAGGAATCTATTGAACCTGCAGTGGTGTATCGGAAACTAATACTGGTCTCACAGGGAAAGCTCAAAGCACCGACTGTAAGAAGACTCTCTATTCTTGTACTTAAGGCGGCATTGTGCCTTTTGTATTTAATTCCGATGCGATTTCTGTGTTTCATCGCCAATGTGAAGTTCCAAGGAATACATTGTACCTCCTGTGGTGTATCGGAAACTATTACTGGTCTCACAGGGAATGCTCAAAGCACCGACTGTAAGAAGGGTCTCTATTCTGGCACTTATGGCATCATTGTGACTTTTGTATTTAATTCCGATGTAATTTCAGTGTTTCTTCGGCAATGTGTATGTCTAAGGAATACATTGAACTTGCAGTGGCGTATCGGAAACTAATTCTGGTCTCACAGGGAAAGCTCAAAGCACCGACTGTAAGAAGAGTCTCTATTTTTGCTCTTATGGCGGCATTGTGCCTTTTGTATTTAATTCCGATATAATTTCAGTGTTTCATCGTCAATGTGTATGTCTATGGAATTCATTGAACCTGCAGTGGTGTATCGGAAACTAATACTGGTCTCACAGGGAATGCTCAAAGCACCGACTGTAAGAAGAGTCTCTATTCTTGTACTTATTGCGGCATTGTGCATTTTGTATTTAGTTCCGATGCGATTTCTGTGTTTCATCATCAATGCGAAGCTCCAAGGAATACATTGAACCTGCAGTGGTGTATCGGAAACTAATACTAGTCTCACAGGAAAGGATCAAAGCACAGACTCTAACAAGTCTCACTCATCTTGCAGTTAAGGCGGCATTGTACCTCTTGTATTTAATTCCGATGTAATTTCAGTGTTTCATCGTCAAGGAGTATGTCCAAGGAATACATTGTACCTGGAGTGGTGTATCGGAAAGTAATACTGGCCTCACAGGGAATGCTCAAAGCACCTACTGTTAGAAGAGTCTCTATTCTTGTACTTAAGGCGGCATTGTGCCTTTTGTATTTTATTCCGATGCGATTTCTGTATTTCATCGTCAATGTGAAGGTACAAGGAATACATTGTACCGGCAGTGGTGTATCGGAAACTATTACTGGTCTCACAGGGAATACTCCAAGAGCCGACTGTAAGAGGAGTCTCTATTCTTGCACTTATGGCGGCATTGTGCCATTTGTATTTAATTCCGATGTAATTTCAGTGTTTCATCGTCAATGTGTATGTCTAAGGAATACATTGAACCTGCAATGGTGTATCGGAAACTAATACTGGTCTCACAGGGAATGCTCAAAGCACCGACTGTAAGAAGAGTCCCTATTCTTGCACTTATTGCGGCATTGTGCCTTTTGTATTTAGTTCCAATTCGATTTCTGTGTTTCATCGTCAATGCGAAGGTCCAAGGAAAACACTGAACCTGCAGTGGCGTATAGGAAACTAATACTGGTCTCACAGGAAAGGATCAAAGCACAGACTCTAAGAAGTCTTACTCATCTTCCCGTAAAGGCGGCATTGTTCCTTTTGTATTTAATTCCGATGTTATTTCAGTGTTTCATCGTCAATGAGTATGTCCAAGGAATACATTGAACCTGGAGTGGTGTATCGGAAACTAATACTGGTTTCACAGGGAAAGCTCAAACACCGACTGTAAGAAGAGTCTCTATTCTTGCACATATGGCGGAATTGTGCCTTTTGTATTTAATTCCGATGTAATTTCAGTGTTTCATCGTCAATGTGTATGTCTAAGGAATTCATTGAACCTGCAGTGGTGTATCGGAAACTAATACTGGTCTCACAGGGAATGCTCAAAGCACCGACTGTAAGAAGAGTCTCTAATCTTGTACTTATTGCGGCATTGTGCATTTTGTATTTAGTTCCGATGCGATTTCTGAGTTTCATCGTCAATGCGAAGGTTCATGGAATACATTGAACCTGCAGTGGTGTATCGGAAACTAATACCGGTCTCACAGGAAAGGATCAAAGCACAGACTCTAAGAAGTCTCACTCATCTTGCAGTTAAGGCGGCATTGTACCTTTTGTATTTAATTCCGATGTAATTTCAGTGTTTCATCGTCATTGGGTATGTCCAAGGAATACATTGAACCTGGAGTGGTGAATCGGAAACTAATACTGGTCTGACAGGGAATGCTCAAAGCACCGACTGTAAGAAGAGTCTCTAATCTTGTACTTATTGCGGCATTATGCATTTTGTATTTAGTTCCGATGCGATTTCCGAGTTTCATCGTCAATGCGAAGGTCCAAGGAATACATTGAACCTGCAGTGGTGTATCGGAAACTAATACTGGTCTCACAGGAAAGGATCAAAGCACAGACTCTAAGAAGTCTCACTCATCTTGCAGTTAAGGCGTTATTGTTCCTTTTGTGGTGTCACCGCCAGACACCACACTTGCTAGGTGGTAGTTTAAATCGGCTGCGGGCCATTTAGTACATGTCGGACCCGCGTGTTCCCACTGTGTGATCACAGACCTAGCGCCACCACAAGTCAGGTCTCGTGATACGAACAAGCACTCGCCCCAGTTGGACGGACCACCTAGCTAGCGACTAGATGTACGAAGCCTTTCACTCTCATTAGCCGAGAGACAGAATAGCCTTCAGCTAAGTTAATGGCTACGAACTAGCAAGGCGCCTTTAGCCTTACATTGATTGTAATTAAAGTCTCCTGTGTATCGTCAAGAGCGATGTACCACAATGATTGATTAAAGATAAGTATTAATCCAGCTACGTACTTTTCTTCATAGCATTAATTACGTAGCCTGTTCCAGTACTTTACGCCCGTCGGCGTGTGTGTGTACGCGTGCCTTTCTTCCGGCTACCCGTCACTGTGGACTGGCTGCCTTGGCAGTCCACTTCACCTTTCGTATTTAATTCCGATGTAGTTTCAGTGTTTCATCGTCAATGAGTATGTCCAAGGAATACATTGAACCTGGAGTGGTGTATCGGAAGCTAATACTGGTCTCACAGGTAATGCTCAAAGAACCGACTGTAAGAAGAGTCTCTATTCTTGTACGTAAGGCGGCATTGTGCCTTTTGTATTTAATTCCGATGTGGTTTCTGTGTTTCATCGTCAATGTGTATGTCCAAGAAATAAATTGAACCTGTAGTGGTGTATCGGAAACTAATACTGGTCTCACAGGGAATGCTGAAACACCGACTGTAAGAAGAGTCTCTATTCTTGTACTTAAGGCGGCATTGTGCCTTTGTATTTCATTCCGATATGATTACTGTGTTTCATCGTCAATGCGAAGGTCCAATGAATACATTGAACCTGCAGTGGTGTATCGGAAACAAATACTGGTCTCACAGGAAAGGATAAAAGCACAGACTCCAAGAAGTCTCACTCTTCTTGCAGTTAAGGCGGCATTGTTCCTTTTGTATTTAATACCGATGTAATTTCAGTGTTTCATCGTCAATGAATATGTCCAAGGAATACATTGAACCTGGAGTGGTGTATCGGAAACTAATACTGGTCTCACAGCGAATGTTCAAAGCACCGACTGTAAGAAGGGTCTCTATTCTGGCACTTATGGCGGCATTGTGACTTTTGTGTTTAATTCCGATGTAATTTCAGTGTTTCTTCGGCAATGTGTATGTCTAAGGAATACATTGAACTTGCAGTGGCGTATCGGAAACTAATTCTGGTCTCACAGGGAAAGCTCAAAGCACCGACTGTAAGAAGAGTCTCTATTTTTGATCTTATGGCGGCATTGTGCCTTTTGTATTTAATTCCGATGTAATTTCAGTGTTTCATCGTCAATGTGTATGTCTATGGAATTCATTGAACCTGCAGTGGTGTATCGGAAACTAATACTGGTCTCACAGGGAATGCTCAAAGCACCGACTGTAAGAAGAGTCTCTATTCTTGTACTTATTGCGGCATTGTGCATTTTGTATTTAGTTCCGATGCGATTTCTGTGTTTCATCATCAATGCGAAGCTCCAAGGAATACATTGAACCTGCAGTGGTGTATCGGAAACTAATACTAGTCTCACAGGAAAGGATCAAAGCACAGACTCTAACAAGTCTCACTCATCTTGCAGTTAAGGCGGCATTGTACCTTTTGTATTTAATTCCGATGTAATTTCAGTGTTTCATCGTCAAGGAGTATGTCCAAGGAATACATTGTACCTGGAGTGGTGTATCGGAAAGTAATACTGGCCTCACAGGGAATGCTCAAAGCACCTACTGTTAGAAGAGTCTCTATTCTTGTACTTAAGGCGGCATTGTGCCTTTTGTATTTTATTCCGATGCGATTTCTGTATTTCATCGTCAATGTGAAGGTACAAGGAATACATTGTACCGGCAGTGGTGTATCGGAAACTAATACTGGTCTCACAGGGAATGCTCCAAGAGCCGACTGTAAGAGGAGTCTCTATTCTTGCACTTATGGCGGCATTGTGCCATTTGTATTTAATTCCGATGTAATTCCAGTGTTTCATCGTCAATGTGTATGTCTAAGGAATACATTGAACCTGCAATGGTGTATCGGAAACTAATACTGGTCTCACAGGGAATGCTCAAAGCACCGACTGTAAGAAGAGTCCCTATTCTTGCACTTATTGCGGCATTGTGCCTTTTGTATTTAGTTCCAATTCGATTTCTGTGTTTCATCGTCAATGCGAAGGTCCAAGGAAAACATTGAACCTGCAGTGGCGTATAGGAAACTAATACTGGTCTCACAGGAAAGGATCAAAGCACAGACTCTAAGAAGTCTTACTCATCTTCCCGTAAAGGCGGCATTGTTCCTTTTGTATTTAATTCCGATGTAATTTCAGTGTTTCATCGTCAAGGAGTATGTCCAAGGAATACATTGAACCTGGAGTGGTGTAACGGAAAATAATACTGGACTCACAGGGAATGCTCAAAGCACCGACTGTAAGAAGAATCTCTATGCTTGTACGTAAGGCGGCAATGTGCCTTTCGTATTTAATTCCGATGCGATTTCTGTGTTTCATTGTCAATGCGTATGTCCAAGGAATACATTGAACCTGCAGTGGTGTATCAGAAACTAATACTGGTCTTACAGGGAATGCTCAAAACACCGACTGTAAGAAGAGTCTCTATTCTTGTACTTAAGGCGGCATTGTGCCTTTTGTATTTAATTCCGATGCGATTTCTGTGTTTTATCGTCAATGTGAAGGTACAAGGAATACATTGTACATGCAGTGGTGTGTCGGAAACTAATACTGGTCTCACAGGGAATGCTCAAAGCACCGACTGTAAGAGGAGTCTCTACTCTTGCACTTATGGCGGCATTGTGCCATTTGTATTTAATTCCGATGTAATTGCAATGTTTCATCGTCAATGTGTATGTCTAAGGAATACATTGAACCTGCAGTGGTGTATCGGAAACTAATACTGGTCTCACAGGGAATGCTCAAAGCACCGACTCTAAGAAGAGTCTCTATTCTTGTACTTATTGCGGCATTGTGCCATTTGTATTTCGTTCCGATTCGATCTCTGTGTTTCATCGTCAATACGAAGGTCAAAGGAATACATTGAACCTGCAGTGGTGTATCGGAAACTAATACTGGTCTCACAGGAAAGGACCAAAGCACAGACTCTAAGAAGTCTCACTCATCTTGCCGTTAAGGCGGCATTGTTCCTTTTGTATTTAATTCCGATGTAATTTCAGTGTTTCATCGTCAACGAGTATGTCCAAGGAATACATTGAACCTGGAGTGGTGTTTCGAAACTAATACTGGTCTCACAGGAAATGTTCAAAGCACCGACTGTAAGAATAGTCTCTATTCTTGTACTGAAGGCGGCATTATGCCTTTAGTACTTAATTCCGATGCGAATTCTGTGTTTCAACGTCAATGTGAAAGTCCAAGGAATACTTTGAACCTGCAGTGGTGTATCGCAAACTAATACTGGTCTCACAGGGAATGCTCAAAGCACCGACTGTAAGAAGAGTCTCTATTCTTGTACTTATGGCGGCATTGTGTCTTTTGTATCTAATTCCGATGCGATTTCTGTGTTTCATCGTCAATGTGAAGGTACAAGGAACACATTGTACCTGCAGTGGTGTATCGGAAACTAATACTGGTCTCACAGGGAATGCTCAAAGCACCGACTGTAAGAGGAGTCTCTACTCTTGCACTTAAGGCGGCATTGTGCCTTTTGTATTTAATTCCGATGTAATTTCAGTGTTTCATCGTCAGTCTGTATGTGCTAGGAATACATGGAATCTGCAGTGGTGTATCGGAAACTAATAATGGTCTCACAGGGAATGCTCGAAGCACCGACTGTAAGAAGTGTAAATGTTCTTATGCTTATGGCGGCATTGTGACTTTTGTATTTAATTCCGATGTAATTTCAGTGTTTCATTGTCAATGTGTGTGTCTAAGGAATACATTGAACCTGCAGTGGTGTATCAGAAACTAATACTGGTCTCACAGGGAATGCTCGAAGCACCGACTTTAAGACGTGTCTCTACTCTTGTACTTAAGGCGGAATTGTGCCTTTTGTATTTAATTCCGATGCGATTTCTGTGTTTCATCGTCAATGTGAAGGTCCAAGGAATACATAGGCCCTGCAGTGGTGTATGGGAAACTGATACTGGTCTCATTGGGATAGCTCAAAGTACCGACTGTAAGAAGACTCTCTATTCTTGTACTTAAGGCGGCATTGTGCCATTTGTATTTAATTCCGTTGCCATTTATGTGTTCCATCGTCAATGTGAAGGTCCAAGGAATACATTGTACCTGCAGTGGTGTATCGGAAACAAGTCCTGGTCTCGCAGGGAATACTCAAAGCACCGACTGTAAGAAGAGTAAATGTTCTTATGCTTATGGCGGCATTGTGACTTTTGTATTTAATTCCGATGTAATTTCAGTGTTTCATTGTCAATGTGTGTATCTAAGGAATACATTGAACCTGCAGTGGTGTATCAGAAACTAATACTGGTCTCACAGGGAATGCTCGAAGCACCGACTTTAAGACGTGTCTCTATTCTTGTACGTAAGGCGGCATTGTGCATTTTGTATTTAATTCTGATGCGATTTCTGTGTTTCATCGTCAATGTGTATGTCCAAGGAATACACTGAACCTGCAGTGGTGTATCGGAAACTTATACTGGTCTCAGAGGGAATGCTCAAAGCACCGACTGTAAGAAGAGTCTCTTTTCTTGTACTTAAGGCCGCATTGTGCCTTTTGCATTTAATTCCGATGCGATTTCTGTGTTTCATCGTCAATGTAAAGGTACAAGGAATACATTGTACCTGCAGTGGTGTATCGGTAACTAATACTGGTCTCACAGGGAATGCTCAAAGCACCGACTGTAAGAGGAGTCTCTATTCTTGCACTTATGGTGGCATTGTGCCTTTTGTATTTAATTCCAATGTAATTTCAGTGTTTCATCGTCAATGTGTATGTCTAAGGAATACATTGATCCTGCAGTGGTGTATCGGAAACTAATACTGGTCTCACAGGGAATGCTCAAAGCATCGACTGTAGGAAGAGTCTCAATTCTTGTACTTAAGGCGGCATTGTGCCTTTTGTATTTAATTCCGATGCGATTTCTGTGTTTCATCGTCAATGTGAAGTTCCAAGGAATACATTGTACCTGCTGTGGTGTATCGGAAACTATTACTGGTCTCACAGGGAATGCTGAAAGCACCGACTGTAAGAAGGGTCTCTATTCAGGCACTTATGGCAGCATTGTGCCTTTTGTGTTTAATTCCGATGCGATTTCTGTGTTTCATTGTCAATGTGTATATCCAAGGAATACATTGAACCTGCAGTGGTGTATCGGAAGCCAATACTGGTCTCAAAGAGAATGCTCAAAGCACCGACTGTAAGAAGAGTCTCTATTCTTGTACTTATGGCGGCATTGTGCATTTTGTATTTAATTCCGATGCGATTTCTGTGTTTCAACGTCAATTTGAAGGTCCAAGGAATACATTGTACCTGCAGTGGTGTATCGGAAACTAATACTGGCCGCACAGGGAATGCTCAAAACACCGACTGTAAGAAGAGTCTCTATGCATGCACTTATTTCGGCATTGTGCCTTTTGTATATAATTCCGATGTAATTTCAGTGTTTCATCGTCATTGAGTATGTCCAAGGAATACTTTGAACCTGGAGTGGTGTATCGGAAACTAATACTGGTCTCACAGGGAATGCTCAAAGCACCGACTGTAGGAAGAGTCTCTATTCTTGTACTTAAGGCGGCATTGTGCCTTTTGTATTTAATTTCGATGCGATTTCTGTGTTTCATCGTCAATGTGAAGGTACAAGGAATTCATTGAACCTGCAGTGGTGTATCGGCAACCAATACTGGTCTCAAAGAGAATGCTCAAACACCGACTCTAAGAAGAGTCTCTATTCTTGTACTTAAGGCGGCATTGTGCATTTTGTATTTAATTCCGATGCGATTTCTGTGTTTCAACGTCAATTTGAAGGTCCAAGGAATACATTGTACCTGCAGTGGCGTATCGGAAACTAATACTGGCCTCACAGGGAATGCTCAAAGCACCGACTGTAATAAGAGTCTCTATGCATGCACTTATGGCTGCATTGTGCCTTTTGTATATAATTCCGATGTAATTTCAGTGTTTCATCGTCAATGTGTATGTCTAAGGAATACATTGAACCTGCAGTGGTGTATGGGAAACTAATACTGGTCTCACAGGGAATGCTCAAAGCACTGACTGTAAGAAGAGTCTCGATTCTTGTACGTAAGGCGGCATTGTGCCTTTTGTATTTAATTCCGATGCGATTTCTGTGTTTCATCGTCAATGCGTATGTCCAAGGAATACATTGAACCTGCAGTGGTATATCAGAAACTAATACTGGTCTCACAGGGAATGCTCAAAGCACCGACTGTAAGAAGAGTCTCTATTCTTGTACTTAAGGCGGCATTGTGCATTTTGTATTTAGTTCCGATGCGATTTCTGTGTTTCATCGTCAATGTGAAGGTACAAGGAATTCATTGAACCTGCAGTGGTGTATCGGCAACCAATACTGGTCTCAAAGAGAATGCTCAAAGCACCGACTGTAAGAAGAGTCTATATTCTTGTACGTACGGCGGCATTGTGCCTGTTGTCTTTAATTCCGATGCTATTTCTGTATTTCATCGTCAATGTGAAGGTACAAGGAATACATTGTACCTGCAGTGGTGTATCGGAAACTAGTACTTGTCTCGCAGGGAATACTCAAAGCACCGACTGTAAGAAGAGTCAATGTTCTTATGCTTATGGCGGCATTGTGACTTTTGTATTTAATTTCGAAGTAATTTCAGTGTTTCATCGTCAATGTGTATGTCTAAGGAATACATTGAACCTGCAGTGGTGTATCAGAAACTAATACTGGTCTCACAGGGAATGCTCGAAGCACCGACTTTAAGATGTGTCTCCATTCTTGTACGTAAGGCGGCATTGTGCATTTTGTATTTAATTCCGATGCGATTTCTGTGTTTCATCGTCAAGGTGTATGTCCAAGGAATACACTGAACCTGCAGTGGTGTATCGGAAACTAATACTGGTCTCACAGGGAATGCTCAAAGCACCGACTGTAAGAAGGGTCTCTTTTCTAGTACTTAAGGCCGCATTGTGCATTTTGCATTTAATTCCGATGCGATATCTGTGTTTCATCGTCAATGTAAAGGTACAAGAATACATTGTACCTGCTGTGGTGTATCGGAAACTAATACTGGTCTCACACGGAATGCTCAAAGCACCGACTGTAAGAGGAGTCTCTATTCTTGCACTTTTGGTGGCTTTGTGCCTTTTGTATTTAACTCCGATGCGATTTCTGTATTTCATCGTCAATGTGAAGGTACAAGGAATACATTGTACCTGCAGTGGTGTATCGGAAACTAATACTGGTCTCACAGGGAATGCTCAAAGAGCCGACTGTAAGAGGAGTCTCTACTCTTGCACTTATGGCGGCATTGTGCCATTTGTATTTAATTCCGATGTAATTTCAGTGTTTCATCGTCAATGTGTATGTCTAAGGAATACATTGAACCTGCAATGGTGTATCGGAAACTAATACTGGTCTCACAGGGAATGTTCAAATCACCGACTGTAAGAAGAGTCCCTATTCTTGCACTTATTGCGGCATTTTGCCTTTTGTATTTAGTTCCGATTCGATTTCTGTGTTTCAACGTCAATTTGAAGGTCCAAGGAATACATTGTACCTGCAGTGGCGTATCGGAAACTAATACTGGCCTCACAGGGAATGCTCAAAGCACCGACTGTAATAAGAGTCTCTATGCATGCACTTATGGCTGCATTGTGCCTTTTGTATATAATTCCGATGTAATTTCAGTGTTTCATCGTCAATGAGTATGTCCAAGGAATACATTGAACCTGGAGTGGTGTATCGGAAACTAATACTGGTTTCACAGGGAAAGCTCAAAGCACCGACTGTAAGAAGAGTCTCTATTCTTGCACATATGGCGGAATTGTGCCTTTTGTATTTAATTCCGATGTAATTTCAGTGTTTCATCGTCAATGTGTATGTCTATGGAATTCATTGAACCTGCAGTGGTGTATCGGAAACTAATACTGGTCTCACAGGGAATGCTCAAAGCACCGACTGTAAGAAGAGTCTCTAATCTTGTACTTATTGCGGCATTGTGCATTTTGTATTTAGTTCCGATGCGATTTCTGAGTTTCATCGTCAATGCGAAGCTTCAAGGAATACATTGAACCTGCAGTGGTGTATCGGAAACTAATACCGGTCTCACAGGAAAGGATCAAAGCACAGACTCTATGAAGTCTCACTCATCTTGCAGTTAAGGCGGCATTGTACCTTTTGTATTTAATTCCGATGTAATTTCAGTGTTTCATCGTCATTGGGTATGTCCAAGGAATACATTGAACCTGGAGTGGTGAATCGGAAACTAATACTGGTCTGACAGGGAATGCTCAAAGGACCGACTGTAAGAAGAGTCTCTAATCTTGTACTTATTGCGGCATTGTGCATTTTGTATTTAGTTCCGATGCGATTTCTGAGTTTCATCGCCAATGCGAAGGTCCAAGGAATACATTGAACCTGCAGTGGTGTATCGGAAACTAATACTGGTCTCACAGGAAAGGATCAAAGCACAGACTCTAAGAAGTCTCACTCATCTTGCAGTTAAGGCGTTATTGTTCCTTTTGTGGTGTCACCGCCAGACACCACACTTGCTAGGTGGTAGTTTAAATCGGCTGCGGGCCATTCAGTACATGTCGGACCCGCGTGTTCCCACTGTGTGATCACAGACCTAGCGCCACCACAAGTCAGGTCTCGTGATACGAACAAGCACTCGCCCCAGTTGGACGGACCACCTAGCTAGCGACTAGATGTACGAAGCCTTTCACTCTCATTAGCCGAGAGACAGAATAGCCTTCAGCTAAGTTAATGGCTACGAACTAGCAAGGCGCCTTTAGCCTTACAGTGATTGTAATTAAAGTCTCCTGTGTATCGTCAAGAGCGATGTACCACAATGATTGATTAAAGATAAGTATTAATCCAGCTACGTACTTTTCTTCATAGCATTAATTACGTAGCCAGTTCCAGTACTTTACGCCCGTCGGCGTGTGTGTGTACGCGTGCCTTTCTTCCGGCTACCCGTCACTGTGGACTGGCTGCCTTGGCAGTCCACTTCACCTTTCGTATTTAATTCCGATGTAGTTTCAGTGTTTCATCGTCAATGAGTATGTCCAAGGAATACATTGAACCTGGAGTGGTGTATCGGAAGCTAATACTGGTCTCACAGGTAATGCTCAAAGCACCGACTGTAAGAAGAGTCTCTATTCTTGTACGTAAGGCGGCATTGTGCCTTTTGTATTTAATTCCGATGTGGTTTCTGTGTTTCATCGTCAATGTGTATGTCCAAGGAATACATTGAACCTGCAGTGGTGTATCGGAAACTAATACTGGTCTCACAGGGAATGCTGAAACACCGACTGTAAGAAGAGTCTCTATTCTTGTACTTAAGGCGGCATAGTGCCTTTTGTATTTCATTCCGATATGATTACTGTGTTTCATCGTCAATGCGAAGGTCCAATGAATACATTGAACCTGCAGTGGTGTATCGGAAACATATACTGGTCTCACAGGAAAGGATCAAAACACAGACTCCAAGAAGTCTCACTCTTCTTGCAGTTAAGGCAGCATTGTTCCTTTTGTATTTAATACCGATGTAATTTCAGTGTTTTATCGTCAATGAATATGTCCAAGGAATACATTGAACCTGGAGTGGTGTATCGGAAACTAATACTGGTCTCACAGCGAATGTTCAAAGCACCGACTGTAAGAAGAGTCTCTATTCTTGTACGTAAGGCGGCATTGTGCCTTTTGTATTAATTCCGCGGCGATTTCTGTGTTTCTTCGTCAATGCGTATGTCCAAGGAATCTATTGAACCTGCAGTGGTGTATCGGAAACTAATACTGGTCTCACAGGGAAAGCTCAAAGCACCGACTGTAAGAAGACTCTCTATTCTTGTACTTAAGGCGGCATTGTGCCTTTTGTATTTATTTCCGATGCGATTTCTGTGTTTCATCGTCAATGTGAAGTTCCAAGGAATACATTGTACCTCCTGTGGTGTATCGGAAACTATTACTGGTCTCACAGGGAATGCTCAAAGCACCGACTGTAAGAAGGGTCTCTATTCTGGCACTTATGGCGGCATAGTGACTTTTGTATTTAATTCCGATGTAATTTCAGTGTTTCTTCGGCAATGTGTATGTCTAAGGAATACATTGAACTTGCAGTGGTGTATCGGAAACTAATTCTGGTCTCACAGGGAAAGCTCAAAGCACCGACTGTAAGAAGAGTCTCTATTCTTGCTCTTATGGCGGCATTGTGCCTTTTGTATTTAATTCCGATGTAATTTCAGTGTTTCATCGTCAATGTGTATGTCTATGGAATTCATTGAACCTGCAGTGGTGTATCGGAAACTAATACTGGTCTCACAGGGAATGCTCAAAGCACCGACTGTAAGAAGAGTCTCTATTCTTGTACTTATTGCGGCATTGTGCATTTTGTATTTAGTTCCGATGCGATTTCTGTGTTTCATCATCAATGCGAATCTCCAAGGAATACATTGAACCTGCAGTGGTGTATCGGAAACTAATACTAGTCTCACAGGAAAGGATCAAAGCACAGACTCTAACAAGTCTCACTCGTCTTGCAGTTAAGGCGGCATTGTACCTTTTGTATTTAATTCCGATGTAATTTCAGTGTTACATCGTCAAGGAGTATGTCCAAGGAATACATTGTACCTGGAGTGGTGTATCGGAAAGTAATACTGGTCTCACAGGGAATGCTCAAAGCACCTACTGTTAGAAGAGTCTCTATTCTTGTACTTAAGGCGGCATTGTGCCTTTTGTATTTTATTCCGATGCGATTTCTGTATTTCATCGTCAATGTGAAGGTACTAGGAATACATTGTACCGGCAGTGGTGTATCGGAAACTAATACTGGTCTCACAGGGAATGCTCCAAGAGCCGACTGTAAAAGGAGTCTCTATTCTTGCACTTATGGCGGCATTGTGCCATTTGTATTTAATTCCGATGTAATTTCAGTGTTTCATCGTCAATGTGTATGTCTAAGGAATACATTGAACCTGCACTGGTGTATCGGAAACTAATACTGGTCTAACAGGGAATGCTCAAAGCACCGACTGTAAGAAGAGTCCCTATTCTTGCACTTATTACGGCATTGTGCCTTTTGTATTTAGTTCCGATTCGATTTCTGTGTTTCATCGTCAATGCGAAGGTCCAAGGAAAACATTGAACCTGCAGTGGCGTATAGGAAACTAATACTGGTCTCACAGGAAAGGATCAAAGCACAGACTCTAAGAAGTCTTACTCATCTTCCCGTAAAGGCGGCATTGTTCCTTTTGTATTTAATTCCGATGTAATTTCAGTGTTTCATCGTCAAGGAGTATGTCCAAGGAATACATTGAACCTGGAGTGGTGTAACGAAAAATAATACTGGTCTCACAGGGAATGCTCAAAGCACCGACTGTAAGAAGAATCTCTATGCTTGTACGTAAGGCGGCATTGTGCCTTTCGTATTTAATTCCGATGCGATTTCTGTGTTTCATGGTCAATGCGTATGTCCAAGGAATACATTGAACCTGCAGTGGTGTATCAGAAACTAATACTGGTCTTACAGGGAATGCTCAAAACACCGACTGTAAGAAGAGTCTCTATTCTTGTACTTAAGGCGGCATTGTGCCATTTGTATTTAATTCCGATGTAATTGCAATGTTTCATCGTCAATGTGTATGTCTAAGGAATACATTGAACCTGCAGTGGTGTATCGGAAACTAATACTGGTCTCACAGGGAATGCTCAAAGCACCGACTCTAAGAAGAGTCTCTCTTCTTGTACTTATTGCGGCATTGTGCCATTTGTATTTCGTTCCGATTCGATCTCTGTGTTTCATCGTCAATACGAAGGTCAAAGGAATACATTGAACCTGCAGTGGTGTATCGGAAACTAATACTGGTCTCACAGGAAAGGATCAAAGCACAGACTCTAAGAAGTCTCACTCATCTTGCCGTTAAGGCGCATTGTTCCTTTTGTATTTAATTCCGATGTAATTTCAGTGTTTCATCGTCAATGAGTATGTCCAAGGAATACATTGAACCTGGAGTGGTGTTTCGAAACTAATACTGGTCTCACAGGGAATGCTCAAAGCACCGACTGTAAGAAGAGTCTCTATTCTTGTACGTATGGCGGCATTGTGCCATTTGTATTTAATTGCGATGCGATTTCTGTGTTTCATCGTCATTGTGTATGTCCAAGCAATACATTGAACCTGCAGTGGTGTATCGGAAACTAATACGGGTCTCACAGGAAATGTTCAAAGCACCGACTGTAAGAAGAGTCTCTATTCTTGTACTGAAGGCGGCATTATGCCTTTAGTATTTAATTCCGATGCGAATTCTGTGTTTCATCGTCAATGTGAAAGTCCAAGGAATACTTTGAACCTGCAGTGGTGTATCGCAAACTAATACTGGTCTCACAGGGAATGCTCAAAGCACCGACTGTAAGAAGAGTCTCTATTCTTGTACTTATGGCGGCATTGTGCCTTTTGTATCTAATTCCGATGCGATTTCTGTGTTTCATCGTCAATGTGAAGGTACAAGGAATACATTGTACCTGCAGTGGTGTATCGGAAACTAATACTGGTCTCACAGGGAATGCTCAAAGCACCGACTGTAAGAGGAGTCTCTACTCTTGCACTTAAGGCGGCATTGTGCCTTTTGTATTTAATTCCGATGTAATTTCAGTGTTTCATCGTCAATCTGTATGTGATAGGAATACATGGAATCTGCAGTGGTGTATCGGAAACTAATAATGGTCTCACAGGGAATGCTCGAAGCACCGACTGTAAGAAAAGTCTCTATTCTTGTACTTAAGACGGCATTGTGCCTTTTGTATTTAATTCCGATGCGATTTCTGTGTTTCATCGTCAATGTGAAGGTCCAAGGAATACATAGGCCCTGCAGTGGTGTATGGGAAACTAATACTGGTCTCATTGGGATAGCTCAAAGTACCGACTGTAAGAAGACTCTCTATTCTTGTACTTAAGGCGGCATTGTGCCATTTGTATTTAATTCCGATGCCATTTATGTGTTCCATCGTCAATGTGAAGGTCCAAGGAATACATTGTACCTGCAGTGGTGTATCGGAAACAAGTACTGGTCTCGCAGGGAATACTCAAAGCACCGACTGTAAGAAGAGTAAATGTTCTTATGCTTATGGCGGCATTGTGACTTTTGTATTTAATTCCGATGTAATTTCAGTGTTTCATTGTCAATGTGTGTGTCTAAGGAATACATTGAACCTGCAGTGGTGCATCAGAAACTAATACTGGTCTCACAGGGAATGCTCAAAGCATCGACTGTAGGAAGAGTCTCAATTCTTGTACTTAAGGCGGCATTGTGCCTTTTGTATTTAATTCCGATGCGATTTCTGTGTTTCATCGTCAATGTGAAGTTCCAAGGAATACATTGTACCTGCTGTGGTGTATCGGAAACTATTACTGGTCTCACAGGGAATGCTCAAAGCACCGACTGTAAGAAGGGTCTCTATTCAGGCACTTATGGCAGCATTGTGCCTTTTGTGTTTAATTCCGATGCGATTTCTGTGTTTCATTGTCAATGTGTATATCCAAGGAATACATTGAACCTGCAGTGGTGTATCGGAAGCCAATACTGGTCTCAAAGAGAATGCTCAAAGCACCGACTGTAAGAAGAGTCTCTATTCTTGTACTTATGGCGGCATTGTGCATTTTGTATTTAATTCCGATGCGATTTCTGTGTTTCAACGTCAATTTGAAGGTCCAAGGAATACATTGTACCTGCAGTGGTGTATCGGAAACTAATACTGGCCGCACAGGGAATGCTCAAAGCACCGACTGTAAGAAGAGTCTCTATGCATGCACTTATTTCGGCATTGTGCCTTTTGTATATAATTCCGATGTAATTTCAGTGTTTCATCGTCATTGAGTATGTCCAAGGAATACTTTGAACCTGGAGTGGTGTATCGGAAACTAATACTGGTCTCACAGGGAATGCTCAAAGCACCGACTGTAGGAAGAGTCTCTATTCTTGTACTTAAGGCGGCATTGTGCCTTTTGTATTTAATTTCGATGCGATTTCTGTGTTTCATCGTCAATGTGAAGGTACAAGGAATTCATTGAACCTGCAGTGGTGTATCGGCAACCAATACTGGTCTCAAAGAGAATGCTCAAAGCACCGACTCTAAGAAGAGTCTCTATTCTTGTACTTAAGGCGGCATTGTGCATTTTGTATTTAATTCCGATGCGGTTTCTGTGTTTCAACGTCAATTTGAAGGTCCAAGGAATACATTGTACCTGCAGTGGCGTATCGGAAACTAATACTGGCCTCACAGGGAATGCTCAAAGCACCGACTGTAAGAAGAGTCTCGATTCTTGTACGTAAGGCGGCATTGTGCCTTTTGTATTTAATTCCGATGCGATTTCTGTGTTTCATCGTCAATGCGTATGTCCAAGGAATACATTGAACCTGCAGTGGTATATCGGAAACTAATACTACTCTCACAGGGAATGCTCAAAGCACCGACTGTAAGAAGAGTCTCTATTCTTGTACTTAAGGCGGCATTGTGCATTTTGTATTTAGTTCCGATGCGATTTCTGTGTTTCATTGTCAATGCGAAGGTCCAAGGAATACATTGAACCTGCAGTGGTGTATCGGAAACTAATACTGGTCTCACAGGAAAGGATCAAAGCACAGACTCTTAGAAGTCTCATTATTCTTGCAGTTAAGGTGGCATTGTGCCTTTTGTATTTAATTCCGATCTAATATCAGTGCTTCATCGTCAATGTGTATGTCCTAGGAATACATGGAATCTGCAGTGGTGTATCGGAAGATAATACTGGTCTCACAGGGAATGCTCAAAAACACCGACTGTAAGAAGAGACTCTATTCTTGTACTAAAGGCGGCATTATGCCTTTTGTATTTAATTCCGATGAGATTTCTGTGTTTCATCGTGAATGTGAAGGTCCAAGGAATACATAGACCCAGCAGTGGTGTATGGGAAACTAATGCTAGTCTCACCGGGAATGCTCAAAGTACCGACTGTAAGAAGACTCTCTATTCTTGTACTTAAGGCGGCATTGTGCCTTTTGTATTTAATTCCGATGCGATTTCTGTGTTTCATCGTCAATGTGTATGTCCAAGGAATACACTGTACCTGCAGTGGTGTATCGGAAACTAATACTGGTCTCGAAGGGAATGCTCAAAGTACCGACTGTAAGAAGAGTCTCTATCCTTGTACTTAAGGCGGCATTGTGCATTTTGTATTTAATTCCGATGCGATTTCTGTGTTTCATCGTCAATGTGTATGTCCAAGGAATACACTGAACCTGCAGTGGTGTATCGGAAACTAATACTGGCCTCACAGGGAATGCTCATCACACCGACTGTAAGAAGAGTCTCTATTCATGCACTTATGGCGGCATTGTGCCTTTTGTATTTAATTCCGATGTAATTTCAGTGTTTCATCGTCAATGTGTATGTCTAAGGAATACATTGAACCTGCAGTGGTGTATCGCAAACTAATACTGGTCTCACAGGGAATGCTCAAAGCACTGACTGTAAGAAGAGTCTCTATTCTTGTACTTAAGGCGGCATTGTGCCTTTTGTATTTAATTCCCATGTGATTTCTGTGTATCATCGTCAATGTGAAGGTCCAAGGAATACATTGAACCTGCAGTGGTGTATCGGAAACTAATACTGCTCTCACAGGAAAGGATCAAAGCACAGGCTCTAAGAAGTCTCACTCCTCTTGCACTTAAGGCGGCATTGTGCCTTTGTATTTAATTCCGATGTAATTTCGGTGTTTCGTCTTCAATGTGTATGTCGAAGGAATACATTGAACCTGCAGTGGTGTATCGGCAACTAATACTGGTCTTACAGGGAATCCTCAAAGCACCGACTGTAAGAAGAGTCTCTATTCTTGTACTTAAGGCGGCATTCTGCCATTTGTATTTAATTCCGATGCGATTTCTGTGTTTCATCGTCAATGTGAAGGTCCAAGGAATACATTGAACCAGCAGTGGCGTTTCGGACACTAATACAAGTCGCACAGGAAAGGATAAAAGCACAGACTCTAAGAAGTCCCACTCTTCTTGCACTTAAGGCGGCATTGTACCTTTTGTATTTAATTACGATGTAATTTCAGAGTTTCATCGTCAATATGTATGTCCAAGGAATACATTGAACTTGCAGTGGTGTATCGGAAACTAATACTGGTCCCGCAGTGAATGCTCAAAGCACCGACAGTAAGAAGTGCCTCTACACTTGCACTTATGGCAGCATTGTGCCTTTTGTATTTAATTCCGATGTAATTTCAGTGTTTCATCGTCAATGTGTATGTCTAAGCAATACATTGAACCTGCAGTGGTGTATCGGAAACTAATACTGTTCTCACAGGGAACGCTCAAAGCACCGACTGTAAGAAGAGTCTCTATTCTTGTACTTAAGGCGGCATTGTGCCATTTGTATTTAATTCCATTGCGATTTCTGTGTTTAATCGTCAATGTGAAGGTCCAAGGAATACATTGAACCTGCAGTGGCGTATCGGATACTAATACTGGTCGCACAGGAAAGGATAAAACCACATTTTCTAAGAAGTCTCACTCTTCTTGCACTTAAGGCGGCATTCTACCTTATGTATTTAATTACGATGTAATTTCAGTGTTTCATCGACAATGTGTATGTGCAAGGAATACATTGAACTTGCAGTGGTGTATCGGAAAATAATACTGGTCTCACAGGGAATGCTCAAAACACCGACTGTAAGAAGAGTCTCTATTCTTGTACTTAAGGCGGCATTGTGCCTTTTGTATTTAATTCCAATGCGATTTCTGTGTATCATCGTCAATGTGAAGGTCCAAGGAACACATTGAACCTGCAGTGATGTATCGGAAACTAATACTGGTCTTACAGGAAAGGATAAAATCACAGAGTCTAAGAAGTCTCACTCTTCTTGCACTTAAGGCAGCATTGTATCTTTTGTATTTAATTACGATGTAATTTCAGTGTTTCATCGTCAATGTGTATGTCCAAGGAATACATTGCACCTGCAGTGGTGTATCGGAAACTAATACTGGTCTCACAGGGAATGCTCAAAACACCGACTGTAAGAAGAGTCTCTATTCTTGTACTTAAGGCGGCATTATGCCTTTTGTATTTAATTCCGATGCGATTTCTGTGTTTCATCGTCAATGTGGAGGTCCAAGGAATACATAGACCCTGCAGTGGTGTATGGGAAACTAATACTGGTCTCACAGGGAATGCTCAAAGTACCGACTGTATGAAGACTCTCTATCCTTGTACTTACGGCGGCATTGTGCATTTTGTATTTAATTCCGATGGGATTTCTGTGTTTCATCGTCAATATGTATGTCCAAGGAATACACTGATCCTGCAGTGGTGTATCGGAAACTAATACTGGTCTCACAGGGAATGCTCAAAGTACCGACTGTAAGAAGAGTCTCTATGCTTGTACTTAAGGCGGCATTGTGCCTTTTGTATTTAATTCCGATGCGATTTCTGTGTCTCGTCGTCAATGGGAAGTTCCAAGGAATACATTGTACCTGCTGTGGTGTATCGGAAACTAATACTGGTCTCACAGGGAATGCTCAAAGCACCGACTGTAAGAATCGTCTCTAGTCTTGTACTTAAGGCGGCATTGTGCCTTTTGTATTTAATTCCGATGTGATTTCTGTGTTTCATCGTCAATGTGAAGGTCCAAGGAATACATTGAACCTGCAGTGGTGTATCGGAAACTAATACTGGTCTCACAGGAAAGGATCAAAGCACAGACACTAAGAAGTCTCACTCTTCTTGCACTTAAGGCGGCATTGTGCCTTATGTATTTAATTCCGATGTAATTTCGGTGTTTCGTCTTCAATGTGTATGTCGAAGGAATGCATTGAACCTGCAGTGGTGTATCGGAAACTAATACTGGTCTAACAGGGAATGCTCAAAGCACCGACTGTAAGAAGAGTCTCTATTCTTGTACTTAAGGCGGCATTCTTCCTTTTGTACTTAATTCCGATGCGATTTCTGTATTTCATCGTCAATGTGAGAGTCCAAGGAATATATTGAATCTGCAGTGGTCTATCGGAAACTAATACTGGTCTCACAGGGAATGCTGAAATCACCGACTGTAAGAAGAGTCTCTAATCTTGTACTTAAGGCGGCATTGTGCCTTTTGTATTTAATTCCGATGCGATTTCTGTGTTTGATAGTAAATGTAAAGGTCGAAGGAATACATTGAACCTGAAGTGGTGAATCGGAAACTAATACTGGTCTCACAGGGAATGCTCAAAGCACCGACTGTAAGAGGAGTCTCTACTCTTGCACTTAAGGCGGCATTGTGCCTTTTGTATTTAATTCCGATGTAATTTCAGTGTTTCATCGTCAATCTGTATGTGCTAGGAATACATGGAATCTGCAGTGGTGTATCGGAAACTAATAATGGTCTCACAGGGAATGCTCGAAGCACCGACTGTAAGAAAAGTCTCTATTCTTGTACTTAAGACGGCATTGTGCCTTTTGTATTTAATTCCGATGCGATTTCTGTGTTTCATCGTCAATGTGAAGGTCCAAGGAATACATAGGCCCTGCAGTGGTGTATGGGAAACTAATACTGGTCTCATTGGGATAGCTCAAAGTACCGACTGTAAGAAGACTCTCTATTCTTGTACTTAAGGCGGCATTGTGCCATTTGTATTTAATTCCGATGCCATTTATGTGTTCCATCGTCAATGTGAAGGTCCAAGGAATACATTGTACCTGCAGTGGTGTATCGGAAACAAGTACTTTTCTCGCAGGGAATACTCAAAGCACCGACTGTAAGAAGAGTAAATGTTCTTATGCTTATGGCGGCATTGTGACTTTTGTATTTAATTCCGATGTAATTTCAGTGTTTCATTGTCAATGTGTGTGTCTAAGGAATACATTGAACCTGCAGTGGTGTATCAGAAACTAATACTGGTCTCACAGGGAATGCTCAAAGCATCGACTGTAGGAAGAGTCTCAATTCTTGTACTTAAGGCGGCATTGTGCCTTTTGTATTTAATTCCGATGCGATTTCTGTGTTTCATCGTCAATGTGAAGTTCCAAGGAATACATTGTACCTGCTGTGGTGTATCGGAAACTATTACTGGTCTCACAGGGAATGCTCAAAGCACCGACTGTAAGAAGGGTCTCTATTCAGGCACTTATGGAAGCATTGTGCCTTTTGTGTTTAATTCCGATGCGATTTCTGTGTTTCATTGTCAATGTGTATATCCAAGGAATACATTGAACCTGCAGTGGTGTATCGGAAGCCAATACTGGTCTCAAAGAGAATGCTCAAAGCACCGACTGTAAGAAGAGTCTCTATTCTTGTACTTATGGCGGCATTGTGCATTTTGTATTTAATTCCGATGCGATTTCTGTGTTTCAACGTCAATTTGAAGGTCCAAGGAATACATTGTACCTGCAGTGGTGTATCGGAAACTAATACTGGCCGCACAGGGAATGCTCAAAGCACCGACTGTAAGAAGAGTCTCTATGCATGCACTTATTTCGGCATTGTGCCTTTTGTATATAATTCCGATGTAATTTCAGTGTTTCATCGTCATTGAGTATGTCCAAGGAATACTTTGAACCTGGAGTGGTGTATCGGAAACTAATACTGGTCTCACAGGGAATGCTCAAAGCACCGACTGTAGGAAGAGTCTCTATTCTTGTACTTAAGGCGGCATTGTGCCTTCTGTATTTAATTTCGATGCGATTTCTGTGTTTCATCGTCAATGTGAAGGTACAAGGAATTCATTGAACCTGCAGTGGTGTATCGGCAACCAATACTGGTCTCAAAGAGAATGCTCAAAGCACCGACTCTAAGAAGAGTCTCTATTCTTGTACTTAAGGCGGCATTGTGCATTTTTATTTAATTCCGATGCGATTTCTGTGTTTCAACGTCAATTTGAAGGTCCAAGGAATACATTGTACCTGCAGTGGCGTATCGGAAACTAATACTGGCCTCACAGGGAATGCTCAAAGCACCGACTGTAATAAGAGTCTCTATGCATGCACTTATGGCTGCATTGTGCCTTTTGTATATAATGCCGATGTAATTTCAGTGTTTCATCGTCAATGTGTATGTCTAAGGAATACATTGAACCGGCAATGGTGTATGGGAAACTAATACTGGTCTCACAGGGAATGCTCAAAACACTGACTGTAAGAAGAGTCTCGATTCTTGTACGTAAGGCGGCATTGTGCCTTTTGTATTTAGTTCCGATGCGATTTCTGTGTTTCATTGTCAATGCGAAGGTCCAAGGAATACATTGAACCTGCAGTGGTGTATCGGAAACTAATACTGGTCTCACAGGAAAGGATCAAAGCACAGACTCTTAGAAGTCTCATTCTTCTTGCAGTTAAGGTGGCATTGTTCCTTTTGTATTTAATTCCGATGTAATTTCAGTGTTTCATCGTCATTGAGTATGTCCAAGGAATACATTGAACCTGGAGTGGTGTATCGGAAACTAATACTGGTCTCACAGGGAATGCTCAAAGCACCGACTGTAAGAAGAGTCTCTATTCTTGTACTTAAGGCGGCATTGTGCCTTTTGTATTTAATTTCGATGCGATTTCTGTGTTTCATCGTCAATGTGAAGGTACAAGGAATACATTGTACCAGCAGTGGTGTATCGGAAACTAATACTGGTCTCACAGGGAATGCTCAAAGCACCGACCGTAAGAGGAGTCTCAATTCTTGCACTTATGGCGGCTTTGTGCCATTTGTATTTAATTCCTATGTAATTTCAGTGTTTCATCGTCAATGTGTATGTCTAAGGAATACATTGCACCTGCAGTGGTGTATCGGAAACTAATACTGGTCTCACAGGAAAGGATCAAAGCACAGACTCTTAGAAGTCTCATTCTTCTTGCACTTAAGGCGGCATTGTGCCTTTTGTATTTAATTCCGATCTAATATCAGTGCTTCATCGTCAATGTGTATGTCCTAGGAATACATGGAATCTGCAGTGGTGTATCGGAAGCTAATACTGGTCTCACAGGGAATGCTCAAAAACACCGACTGTAAGAAGAGACTCTATTCTTGTACTAAAGGCGGCATTATGCCTTTTGTATTTAATTCCGATGAGATTTCTGTGTTTCATCGTGAATGTGAAGGTCCAAGGAATACATAGACCCAGCAGTGGTGTATGGGAAACTAATGCTAGTCTCACCGGGAATGCTCAAAGTACCGACTGTAAGAAGACTCTCTATTCTTGTACTTAAGGCGGCATTGTGCCTTTTGTATTTAATTCCGATGCGATTTCTGTGTTTCATCGTCAATGTGTATGTCCAAGGAATACACTGTACCTGCAGTGGTGTATCGGAAACTAATACTGGTCTCAAAGGGAATGCTCAAAGTACCGACTGTAAGAAGAGTCTCTATCCTTGTACTTAAGGCGGCATTGTGCATTTTGTATTTAATTCCGATGCGATTTCTGTGTTTCATCGTCAATGTGTATGTCCAAGGAATACACTGAACCTGCAGTGGTGTATCGGAAACTAATACTGGCCTCACAGGGAATGCTCATCACACCGACTGTAAGAAGAGTCTCTATTCATGCACTTATGGCGGCATTGTGCCTTTTGTATTTAATTCCGATGTAATTTCAGTGTTTCATCGTCAATGTGTATGTCTAAGGAATACATTGAACCTGCAGTGGTGTATCGCAAACTAATACTGGTCTCACAGGGAATGCTCAAAGCACTGACTGTAAGAAGAGTCTCTATTCTTGTACTTAAGGCGGCATTGTGCCTTTTGTATTTAATTCCCATGTGATTTCTGTGTATCATCGTCAATGTGAAGGTCCAAGGAATACATTGAACTTGCAGTGGTGTATCGGAAACTAATACTGCTCTCACAGGAAAGGATCAAAGCACAGGCTCTAAGAAGTCTCACTCCTCTTGCACTTAAGGCGGCATTGTGCCTTTGTATTTAATTCCGATGTAATTTCGGTGTTTCGTCTTCAATGTGTATGTCGAAGGAATACATTGAACCTGCAGTGGTGTATCGGCAACTAATACTGGTCTTACAGGGAATCCTCAAAGCACCGACTGTAAGAAGAGTCTCTATTCTTGTACTTAAGGCGGCATTCTGCCATTTGTATTTTATTCCGATGCGATTTCTGTGTTTCATCGTCAATGTGAAGGTCCAAGGAATACATTGAACCAGCAGTGGCGTTTCGGACACTAATACAAGTCGCACAGGAAAGGATAAAAGCACAGACTCTAAGAAGTCCCACTCTTCTTGCACTTAAGGCGGCATTGTACCTTTTGTATTTAATTACGATGTAATTTCAGAGTTTCATCGTCAATATGTATGTCCAAGGAATACATTGAACTTGCAGTGGTGTATCGGAAACTAATACTGGTCCCGCAGTGAATGCTCAAAGCACCGACAGTAAGAAGTGCCTCTACACTTGCACTTATGGCAGCATTGTGCCTTTTGTATTTAATTCCGATGTAATTTCAGTGTTTCATCGTCAATGTGTATGTCTAAGCAATACATTGAACCTGCAGTGGTGTATCGGAAACTAATACTGTTCTCACAGGGAACGCTCAAAGCACCGACTGTAAGAAGAGTCTCTATTCTTGTACTTAAGGCGGCATTGTGCCATTTGTATTTAATTCCATTGCGATTTCTGTGTTTAATCGTCAATGTGAAGGTCCAAGGAATACATTGAACCTGCAGTGGCGTATCGGATACTAATACTGGTCGCACAGGAAAGGATAAAACCACATTTTCTAAGAAGTCTCACTCTTCTTGCACTTAAGGCGGCATTCTACCTTATGTATTTAATTACGATGTAATTTCAGTGTTTCATCGACAATGTGTATGTGCAAGGAATACATTGAACTTGCAGTGGTGTATCGGAACCTAATACTGGTCTCACAGGGAATGCTCAAAACACCGACTGTAAGAAGAGTCTCAATTCTTGTACTTAAGGCGGCATTGTGCCTTTTGTATTTAATTCCAATGCGATTTCTGTGTATCATCGTCAATGTGAAGGTCCAAGGAACACATTGAACCTGCAGTGATGTATCGGAAACTAATACTGGTCTTACAGGAAAGGATAAAATCACAGAGTCTAAGAAGTCTCACTCTTCTTGCACTTAAGGCAGCATTGTATCTTTTGTATTTAATTACGATGTAATTTCAGTGTTTCATCGTCAATGTGTATGTCCAAGGAATACATTGCACCTGCAGTGGTGTATCGGAAACTAATACTGGTCTCACAGGGAATGCTCAAAACACCGACTGTAAGAAGAGTCTCTATTCTTGTACTTAAGGCGGCATTATGCCTTTTGTATTTAATTCCGATGCGATTTCTGTGTTTCATCGTCAATGTGGAGGTCCAAGGAATACATAGACCCTGCAGTGGTGTATGGGAAACTAATACTGGTCTCACAGGGAGTGCTCAAAGTACCGACTGTATGAAGACTCTCTATCCTTGTACTTACGGCGGCATTGTGCATTTTGTATTTAATTCCGATGGGATTTCTGTGTTTCATCGTCAATATGTATGTCCAAGGAATACACTGATCCTGCAGTGGTGTATCGGAAACTAATACTGGTCTCACAGGGAATGCTCAAAGTACCGACTGTAAGAAGAGTCTCTATGCTTGTACTTAAGGCGGCATTGTGCCTTTTGTATTTAATTCCGATGCGATTTCTGTGTCTCGTCGTCAATGGGAAGTTCCAAGGAATACATTGTACCTGCTGTGGTGTATCGGAAACTTATACTGGTCTCACAGGGAATGCTCAAAGCACCGACTGTAAGAATCGTCTCTAGTCTTGTACTTAAGGCGGCATTGTGCCTTTTGTATTTAATTCCGATGTGATTTCTGTGTTTCATCGTCAATGTGAAGGTCCAAGGAATACATTGAACCTGCAGTGGTGTATCGGAAACTAATACTGGTCTCACAGGAAAGGATCAAAGCACAGACACTAAGAAGTCTCACTCTTCTTGCACTTAAGGCGGCATTGTGCCTTATGTATTTAATTCCGATGTAATTTCGGTGTTTCGTCTTCAATGTGTATGTCGAAGGAATGCATTGAACCTGCAGTGGTGTATCGGAAACTAATACTGGTCTAACAGGGAATGCTCAAAGCACCGACTGTAAGAAGAGTCTCTATTCTTGTACTTAAGGCGGCATTCTTCCTTTTGTACTTAATTCCGATGCGATTTCTGTATTTCATCGTCAATGTGAGAGTCCAAGGAATATATTGAATCTGCAGTGGTCTATCGGAAACTAATACTGGTCTCACAGGGAATGCTGAAATCACCGACTGTAAGAAGAGTCTCTAATCTTGTACTTAAGGCGGCATTGTGCCTTTTGTATTTAATTCCGATGCGATTTCTGTGTTTGATAGTAAATGTAAAGGTCGAAGGAATACACTGAACCTGAAGTGGTGAATCGGAAACTAATACTGGTCTCACAGGAAAGGACCAAAGCACAGACTCAAAGAAGTCTCACTTTACTTGTACTTAAGGCGGCATTGTGCCTTTTGTATTTAATTCCGAAGTAATTTCAGTGTTTCATCGTCAATGTTTATGTCTAAGGAATACATTGAACCTTCAGTGGTGCAACGGAAACTAATACTGGTCACACAGGAATGCTCAATGCACCGACTGTAAGAAGAGATTTTATTCTTGCACTGAAGGCGTCATTGTGCCTTTTGTATTTAATTCCGATGCGTTTCTGTGTTTCATCGTCAATGTGAAGATCCAAGGAATACATTGAACCTGCTGTGGTGTTACCTAAAATTAATACTGGTCTCACAGGGAATGCTCAAAGCACCGACTGTAAGAAGAGTCTCTCTTCTTGTACTTAAGGCGGCATTGTGCCTTTTGTATTTAATTCCGATGCGATTTCTGTGTTTGATAGTAAATGTAAAGGTCGAATGAATACATTGAACCTGAAGTGGTGAATCGGAAACTAATACTGGTCTCACAGGAAAGGACCAAAGCACAGACTCAAAGAAGTCTCACTTTACTTGTACTTAAGGCGGCATTGTGCCTTTTGTATTTAATTCCGAAGTAATTTCAGTGTTTCATCGTCAATGTTTATGTCTAAGGAATACATTGAACCTTCAGTGGTGCAACGGAAACTAATACTGGTCACACAGGAATGCTCAATGCACCGACTGTAAGAAGAGATTTTATTCTTGCACTGAAGGCGTCATTGTGCCTTTTGTATTTAATTCCGATGCGTTTCTGTGTTTCATCGTCAATGTGAAGATCCAAGGAATACATTGAACCTGCTGTGGTGTTACCTAAAATTAATACTGGTCTCACAGGGAATGCTCAAAGCACCGACTGTAAAAAGAGTCTCTCTTCTTGTACTTAAGGCGGCATTGTGCCTTTTGTATTTAATTCCGATGCGATTTCTGTGTTTCATCGTCAATGTGAAGGTCCAAGGAATACACTGAACCTGCTATGGTGTATCGGAAACTAATACTGGTCTCAAAGGGAATGCTCAAAGAACCGACAGTAAGAAGAGACTCTATTCTTATACTTAAGGCGGCATTGTGCCTTTTGTATTTAATTCCGATGCGATTTCTGTGTTTCATTGTCAATGTGAAGGTCCAAGCAATACATTGAACCTGCAGTGGTGTATCGGAAACTAATACTGGTCTCACAGGGAATGCTCAAAGCACCGACCGTAAGAAGAGTCTCTATTCTTGTACTTAAGGCGGCATTCTGCCATTTGTATTTAATTCCGATGCGATTTCTGTGTTTCATCGTCATTGTGAAGGACCAAGGAATACATTGAACCTGCAGTGGCGTATCGGATACTAATACTAGTCGCACAGGTAAGGATAAAGGCACAGACTCTAAGAAGTCTCACTCTTCTTGCACTTAA
This sequence comes from Schistocerca americana, assembly GCF_021461395.2. Taxonomy (NCBI): domain Eukaryota; kingdom Metazoa; phylum Arthropoda; class Insecta; order Orthoptera; family Acrididae; genus Schistocerca; species Schistocerca americana. The sequence goes on along the minus strand of NC_060124.1, from coordinate 618,786,957 downwards.
GGCGGCATTGTGCCTTTTGTATTTAATTCCGATGTAATTTCTGTGTTTCATCGTCAACGTGTATGTCCAAGGAATACATTGAACCTGCAGTGGTGTATCGGAAACTAATACTGGTCTCACAGGGAATGCTCAAAACACCGACTGAAAGAAGAGTCTCTATTCTTGTACTTAAGCCGGCATTGTGCCTTTTGTATTTAATTCCAATGCGATTTCTGTGTATCATCGTCAATGTGAAGGTCCAAGGAACACATTGAACCTGCAGTGGTGTATCGGAAAATAATACTGGTCTCACAGGAAACGATAAAAGCACAGACTCTAAGAAGTCTCACTCTTCTTGCACTTAAGGCAGCATTGTACCTTTTGTATTTAATTACGATGTAATTTTAGTGTTTCATCGTCAATGTGTATGTCCAAGGAATACATTGAACTTGCAGTGGTGTATCGGAAACTAAGACTCTAAGAAGTCTTAATCATTTTGCACTTAAGGTAACATTGAGCCTTTTGTATTTAATTCCGATGTAATTTCAGTGTTTCATCGTCAATGTGTATATAAAAGGAATGCATTGAACCTGCAGTGGTGTATCGGAAACTAATACTGGTCTCATACGAAAGGATCAAAGCACATACTCTAAGAAGTCTCACTCCTTTTGCACTTAAGGTGGCATTGTGCCTTTTGTATTTAATTCCGATGTAATTTCAGTGTTTCATCGTCAATGTGTATGTAAAAGGAATACATTGAACCTGCAGTGGTGTATCGGAAACTAACACTGGTCTCATAGGAAAGAATCAAAGCACAGACGCTAAGAAGTCTCACTCTTCTTGCATTTAAGGCGGCAATTTGCCTTTTGTATTTAATTCCGATGTAATTTCAGTGTTTCATCGTCAATGTGAATGTCCAAGGAATACAATGAACCTGCAGTGGCGTATCGGAAACTAATACTGTTCTCACAGGAAAGGATCAAAGCACCGTCTGTAAGAAGGGTCTCTATCCTTGTACTAAAGACGGCATTGTGCCTTTTGTATTTAATTCCGAGGCGATTTCTGTGTATCATCGTTAAAGTGAATGTCCAAGGAATACAATGAACCTGCAGTGGTGTATCGGAAACTAATACTGGTCTCATAGGAAAGGATCAAACACATACTCTAAGTAGTCTCACTCCTTTTGCACTTAAGGTGGCATTGTGCGTTTTGTATTTAATTCCGATGTAATTTCAGTGTTTCATCGTCAATGTGTATGTAAAAGGAATACATTGAACCTGCAGTGGTGTATCGGAAACTAACACTGGTCTCATAGGAAAGGATCAAAGCACAGACTCTAAGAAGTCGCACTCCCCTTGCACTTAGAGCGGCATTGTGCCTTTTGCATTTAAATCTGATGTACTTTCAGTGATTCATCGACAGTGTGAATGTCCAAGGAATACATTGAACCTGCAGTGGTGTATCGGAAACTAATACTGGTCTCATAGGAAAGGATCAAAGCACATACTCTAAGAAGTCTCACTCCTTTTGCACTTAAGGTGGCATTGTGCCTTTTGTATTTAACTCCGATGTATTTTCAGTGTTTCATCGTCAATGTGTATGTAAAAGGAATACATTGATCCTGCAGTGGTGTATCGCAAACTAATACTGGTCTCACAGGAAAGGATCAAAACTCCGCTTGTAAGATGAGACTGTATTCTTGTACTTACGGCGGCATTGTGCCTTTTGTATTTAAGTCCGATGTAATTTCAGTGTTTCATCGTCAATGTGTATGTCCAAGGAATACATTGAACCTGCAGTGGTGTATCGGAAACTAATACTGGTCTCATAGGAAAGGATCGAATCACATCCTCTAAGAACTCTCACTCTTCTTGCACTTAAGGCGGCATTGTGCCTTTTGTATTTAATTCCGATGTAATTTCAGTGTTTCATCGTCAATGTGTATGTAAAAGGAATACATTGAACCTGCAGTGGTGTATCGGAAACTAATACTGGTCTCATAGGAAAGGATCAGACACATACTCTAAGAAGTATCACTCCTTTTTCAGTAATGTGGCATTGTGCCTTTTGTATTTAATTCCGATGTAATTTCAGTGTTTCATCGTCAATGTGTATGTAAAAGGAATACATTGAACCTGCAGTGGTGTATCGGAAACTAATACTGGTCTCATAGGAAAGGAACAACGCACATACTCTAAGAAGTCTCACACTTCTTGCACTTAAGGCGGCATTGTGCCTTTTGCATTTAATTCCGATGTAATTTCAGTGTTTCATCGACAATGTGTATGTAAAAGGAATACATTGAACCTGCAGTGGTGTATCGGAAACTAATAGTGGTATCATAGGATAGGATCAAAGCACATACTCTAAGAAGTCTCACTCTTCTTGCACTTAAGGCGGCATTGTGCCTTTTGTATTTAATTCCGATGTAATTTCAGTGTTTCATCGTCAATGTGCATGTAAAAGGAATACATTGAACCTGCAGTGGTGTATCGGAAACTAATACTGGTCTCATAGGAAGGGATCAAAGCACATACTCTAAAAAGTTTCACTCGTTTTGCAGTCAAGGTGGCATTGTGCCTTTTGTATTTAATTCCGATGTAATTTCAGTGTTTCATCGTCAATGTGTATGTAAATGGAATACATTGAACCTGCAGTGGTGTATCGCAAACTAATACTGGTCTCATAGGAAACAGTCAAAGCACAGACGCTGAGAAGTCTCACTCTTCTTGCATTTAAGGCGGCATTGTGCCTTTTGTATTTAATTCCGATGTAATTTCAGTGTTTCATCGTCAATGTGAATGACCGAGGAATACATTGAACCTGCAGTGGCGTATCGGAAACTAATACCGGTCTCACAGGAAAGGATCAAAGCACCGACTGTAAGAAGAGTCTCTATTGTTGTACTTAAGGCAGCATTGTGCTTTTTGTATTTAATTCCGATGCGATTTCTGTATTTCATCGTCAATGTGAAGGTCCAAGGAATACATTGAACCAGCAGTGGTGTATCGGAAACTAATACTGGTCTCTCAGGAAAGGATCAAAGCACAGACTCTAAGAAGTCGCACTCCTCTTGCTGTTAAGACGATGTTTTGCCTTTTGTATTCAATTACGATGCAATTTCAGTGTTTCATCGTCAATGTGTATGTAAAAGGAATACATTCAACCTGCAGTGGTGTATCGGTAACTAATACTGGTCTCATAGGAAAGGATCAAAGCACCGACTGTAAGAAGAGTCCCTATTCTTGTACTTATGCCAGCATTGTGCCTTTTGTAATTAATTCCAATGCTTTTCCTGTGTTTCATCGTCAATGTGAATGTGCACGGAATACATAGAACCTGCAGTGGTGTATCGGAAACTAATACTGTTCTCACAGGAAAGGATCAAAGCACCGACTATAAGAAGGGTCTCTATTCTTGTACTAAAGACGGCATTGTGCCTTTTGTATTTAATTCCGAGGCGATTTCTGTGTATCATCGTTAATGTGAATGTCCAAGGAATACAACGAACCTGCAGTGGTGTATCGGAAACTAATACTGGTCTCATAGGAAAGGATAAAAGCACATACTCTAAGTAGTCTCACTCCTTTTTCACTTAAGGTGTCATTGTGCCTTTTGTATTTAATTCCGATGTAATTTCAGTGTTTCATCGTCAATGTGTATGTAAAAGGAATACATTGAACCTGCAGTGGTGTATCGGAAACTAACACTGGTCTCATAGGAAAGGATCAAAGCACAGACTCTAAGAAGTCGCACTCCTCTTGCACTTAGGTCGGCATTGTGCCTTTTGCATTTAAATCCGATGTAATTTCAGTGTTTCATCGACAATGTGAATGTCCAAGGAATACATTGAACCTGCAGTGGTGTATCGGAAACTAATACTGGTCTCATAGGAAAGGATCAAAGCACATACTCTAAGAAGTCTCACTCCTTTTGCACTTAAGGTGGCATTGTGCCTTTTGTATTTAATTCCAATGTAATTTCAGTGTTTCATCGTCAATGTGTATGTAAAAGGAATACATTGAACCTGCAGTGGTGTATCGCAAACTAATACTGGTCTCACAGGAAAGGATCAAAACTCCGCCTGTAAAATGAGTCTGTATTCTTGTACTTACGGCGGCATTGTGCCTTTTGTATTTAAGTCCGATGTAATTTCAGTGTTTCATCGTCAATGTGTATGTCCAAGGAATACATTGAATCTGCAGTGGTGTATCGGAAACTAATACTGGTCTCATAGGAAAGGATCGAAGCACATACTCTAAGAAGTCTCACTCTTCTTGCACTTAAGAACCCATTGTGCCTTTTGTATTTAATTCCGATGTAATTTCAGTGTTTCATCGTCAATGTGTATGTAAAAGGAATACATTGAACCTGCAGTGGTGTATCGGAAACTGATACTGGTCTCATAGGAAAGGATCAAACACATACTCTAAGAAGTATCACTCCTTATTCAGTTAAGGTGGCATTGTGCCTTTAATATTTAATTCCGATGTAATTTCAGTGTTTCATCGTCAATGTGTATGTAAAAGGAATACATTGAACCTGCAGTGGTGTATCGGAAACTAATACTGGTCTCATAGGATAGGATCAAAGCACATACTCTAAAAAGTCTCACTCCTTTTGCAGTTAAGATGGCATTGTGCCTTTTGTATTTAATTCCGATGTAATTTCAGTGTTTCATCGTCAATGTGTATGTAAATGGAATACATTGAACCTGCAGTGGTTTATCGCAAACTAATACTGGTCTCACAGGAAAGGATCAAAACACCGACGGTAAGAAGTGTCTCTATTCTCGTACTTAAGGCGGCATTGTGCGTTTTGTATTTAATTCCGACTTGATTTTTTTGTTTCATCGTTAATGTGAAGGTCCAAGGGATACATTGAAAATGCAGTGGTGTATCGGAAACTATAACTGGTCTCATAGGAAAGGATCTAAGCAAAGGCTCTAAGAAGTCCCACTCTTCTTGCACTTAAGGCGGCATTGTCCCTTTTGTATTAAATTCCGATGTAATTTCAGTGTTTCATCGTCAAAGTGTATGTAAAAGGAATAAATTGAACCTGCAGTGGTGTATCGGAAACTAATACTAGTCTCATAGGAAAGGATCAAAGCACATACTTTAAGAAGTCTCACTTCTTTTGCACTTAAGGTGGCGTTATGCCTTTTGTATTTAATTCCGATGTAATTTCAGTGTTTCATCGTCAATGTGTATGTAAAAGGAATACATTGAACCTGCAGTGGTGTATCGCAAACTAATACTGGTCTCACAGGAAAGGATCAAACCACCAACTGTCAGAAGAGTCTCTATTCTTGTACTTAAGGCGGCATTGTGCCTTTTGTATTTAATTCCGTCTTGATTTCTCTGTTTCATCGTTAATGTGAAGGTCCAAGGAATACATTGATCCTGCAGTAGTGTATCGGAAACTATAACTGATCTCATAGGAAAGGATCAAAGCAAAGACTCTAAGAAGTCTCACTCTTCTTGCACTTAAGGCGGAATTGTGCCTTTTGTATTTAATTCCGATGTAATTTCAGTGTTTCATCGTCAATGTGTATGTAGAAGGAATACATTGAACCTGCAGTGGTGTATCGGAAACTAATACTGGTCTCATAGGAAACAGTCAAAGCACAGACGCTAAGAAGTCTCACTCTTCTTGCATTTAAGGCGGCATTGTGCCTTTTGTATTTAATTCCGATGTAATTTCAGTGTTTCATCGTCAATGTGAATGACCGAGGAATACATCGAACCTGCAGTGGCGTAACGGAAACTAATACTGGTCTCACAGGAAAGGTTCAAAGCACCGACTGTAAGAAGAGTCTCTATTCTTGTACTTAAGGCGGCATTGTGCGTTTTGTATTTAATTCCGACTTGATTTTTGTGTTTCATCGTTAATGTGAAGGTCCAAGGAATACATTGAACCTGCAGTGGTGTATCGGAAACTAATACTGGTCTCACAGGATAGGATCATAGCACCGACTGTAAGAAGTCTCACTCTTCTTGCACTTAAGGCGGCATTGAGCCTTTTGTATTTAATTCCAATGTAATTTCAGTGTTTCATCGTCAATGTGTATGTAAAAGGAATACATTGAACCTGCAGTGGTGTATCGGAAACTAATACTGGTCTCATAGGAAAGGATCAAAGCACAGACTCTAAGAAGTCTCTCTCCTTTTGCACTTAAGGTGGCATTGTGCCATTTGTATTTAATTCCGATGTAATTTCAGTGTTTCATCGTCAATGTGTATGTAAAAGGAATACATTGAATCTGCAGTGGTGTATCGGAAACTAATACTGGTCTCATAGGAAAGGATAAAAGCACAGACTCTAAGAAGTCTCACTCTTCTTGCATTTAAGGCGGCATTGTGCCTTTTGTATTTAATTCCGATGTAATTTCAGTGTTTCATCGTCAATGTGAATGTCCAAGGAATACATTGAACCTGCAGTGGTGTATCGGAAACTAATACTGGTCTCATAGGAATGGATCAAAGCACCGACTGTAAGAAGAGTCCCTATTCGTGTACTTATGGCGACATTGTCCATTTTGTATTTAATTCTGATGCGATTTCTGTGTTTTGTCGTCAATGTGGAGGTCCTAGGAATACATTGAACTTGCAGTAGTGTATCGGAAAGTAATACTGGTCTCACAGGAAAGGATCAAAGCACAGACTCTAAGAAGTCTCACTCTTCTTGCACTTGAGACGGCATTGTGCGTTTTGTATTTAATTCCGATGTAATTTCAGTGTTTCATCGTCAATGTGAATGTCCAAGGAATACATTGAACCTGCAGTGGTGTATCGGAAACTAATACTGGTCTCACAGGAAAGGATCAAAGCACAGACTCCAAGAATTCTCACTCCTCTTGCACTTAAGGCGGCATTGTGCCTTTTGTATTTAGTTCCGATGTAATTTCAGAATTCATCGTCAATGTGTATGTAAAAGGAATACATTGAACCTGCAGTGGTGTATCGGAAACAAATACTGGTCTCATAGGAAAGAATCAAAGCACAGACGCTAAGAAGTCTCACTTTTCTTGCATTTAAGGCGGCATTGTGCCTTTTGTATTTAATTCCTATGCGATTTCTGTGTTTCATCGTCTATGTGAATGTGCACGGAATACATAGAACCTGCAGTGGTGTATCGGAAACTAATACTGTTCTCACAGGAAAGGATCAAATCACCGACTGTAAGAAGGGTCTCTATTCTTGTACTAAAGGCGGCATTGTGCCTTTTGTATTTAATTCCTAGGCGATTTCTGTGTATCATAGTTAATGTGAAGGTCCAAGGAATACATTGAACCTGCAGTGCCGTATCGGAAACTAGTACTGGTCTCACAGAAAGGATCAAATCACAGACACTAAGAAGTCTCACTCTTCTTGCTCCTAAGGCGGCATTGTGCCTTTTGTATTTAATTCCTATGTAATTTCAGTGTCTCATGGTCAATGTGTGTGTATAAGGAATACATAGAACCTGCAATGGTGTATCGGAAACTAATACAGGTCTCATAGAAAAGGATCAAAGCACAGACTCAAAGAAGTCTCACTCTTCTTGCATTTAAGGTGGCATTGTGCCTGTTGTATTTAATTACAATGTAATTTCAGTGTTCATCGTCAATGTGAATGTTTAAGGAATTCATTGTACCTGCAGTGGTGTATCGGAAACTAATACTGGTCTCACAAGTAAGGATCAAAGCACCGACTGTAACAAGAGTCTCTATTCTTGTACTTAAGGCGGCATTGTGCCTTTTGTATTTAATTCCGATGCGATATTTGTATTTTGTCGTCAATGTGAAGGACCAAGGTATTCATTGAACCTGCAGTGGTGTATCGGAAAATAATACTGCTCTCACAGGAAAGGATCAAATCACAGACTCTAAGAAGTCTCACTCTTCTTGCACTTAAGACGGCATTGTGCCTTTTGTATTTCCTTCCGATGTAATTTCAGTGTTTCATCGCCAATGTGAATGTCCAAGGAATACACTGAACCTGCAGTGGTGTATAGAAAACTAATAAGGTCTCACAGGAAAGACCAAAGCACCGACTGTAAGAAGAGTCTCTATTCTTGTACTTAAGGCGGCATTGTTCTTTTTGAATATAATTCCGATGCGATTTCTGTGTTTCATCGGCAATGTGTAGGTCCAAGGAATACATTGCAACTGCAGTGGTGTATCGGAAACTAATACTGGTCTCTCAGGAAAGGATCAAAGCACAGACTCCAAGAAGTCGCACTCCTCTTGCAGTTAAGTCGGCATTTTGCCTTTTGTATTTAATTCCGATGCAATTTCAGTGTTTCATTGTCAATGTCTATGTTAAAGGAATACATTGAACCTGCACTTGTGTATCGGTAACTAATATTGGTCTCACAGGAAAGGATCAATGCACCGACTGTAAGAAGATTCCCTATTCTTGTACTGAAGGCGGCATTGTGCCTTTTGTATTTAATTCCTATGCGATTTCTGTGTTTCATCGTCAATGTGAATGTGCACGGAATACATAGAACCTGCAGTGGTATATCGGAAACTAATACTGTACTCACAGGAAAGGATCAAAGCACCGACTGTAAGAAGGGTCTCTATTCTTGTACTAAAGGCGGAATTGTGCCTTTTATATTTAATTCCGAGGCGATTTCTGAGTATCATCGTTAATGTGAAGGTCCAAGGAATACACTGAACCTGCAGTCCTGTATCGGAAACTAATACTGGTCTCACAGAAAGGATCAAATCACAGACCCTAAGAAGTCTCACTCTTCTTGCTCTTAAGGCGGCATTGTGCCTTTTGTATATAATTCCGATGTAATTTCAGTGTTTCATCGTCAATGTGTATGTAAAAGGAATACATTGAACCTGCAGTGGTGTATCGGAAACTAATACTGGTCTCGTAGGAAAGGATCAATAACACAGACTCTATGAAGTCTCACTCCTTTTGTACTTAACGTGGCATTGTGGGTTTTGTATTTAATTCCGATGTAATTTCAGTGTTTCATCGTCAATGTGTATGTAAAAGGAATACATTGAACATGCAGTGGTGTATCGGAAACTAATACTGGTCTCATAGGAAAGGATCAAAGCACAAACTCTGAGAAGTCTCACTCCTCTTGCACTTAAGGCAGCATTGTGCCTTTTGTATTTAAATCCGATGTAATTTCAGTGTTTCATCGTCAATGTAAAGGTCCAAGGAATACATTGAACCTGCAGTGGTGTATCGGAAACTAATACTGGTCTCACAGGAAAGGATCATAGCACCGACTGTAAGAAGAGTCCCTATTCGTGTACTTAAGGCGACATTGTCCCTTTTGTATTTAATTCCGATGTAATTTCAGTGTTTCATCGTCAATGTGTATGTAAAAGGAATACATTGAATCTGCAGTGGTGTATCGGAAACTAATACTGGTCTCATAGGAAAGGATAAAAGCACAGACTCTAAGAAGACTCACTCTTCTTGCATTTAAGGCGGCATTGTGCCTTTTGTATTTAATTCCGATGTAATTTCAGGGTTTTATCGTCAATGTGAATGTCCAAGGAATACATTGAACCTGCAGTGGGGTATGGGACACTAATACTGGTCTCATAGGAATGGATCAAAGCACCGACTGTAAGAAGAGTCCCTATTCGTGTACTTAAGGCGACATTGTCCCTTTTGTATTTAATTCTGATGCGATTTCTGTGTTTTGTCGTCAATGTGGAGGTCCTAGGAATACATTGAACTTGCAGTAGTGTATCGGAAAATAATACTGGTCTCACAGGAAAGGATCAAAGCACAGACTCTAAGAAGTCTCACTCTTCTTGCACTTAAGACGGCATTGTGCGTTTTGTATTTAATTCCGATGTAATTTCAGTGTTTCATCGTCAATGTGAATGTCCAAGGAATACATTGAACCTGCAGTGGTGTATCGGAAACTAATACTGGTCTCACAGGAAAGGATCAAATCACAGACTCCAAGAATTCTCACTCCTCTTGCACTTAAGGCGGCATTGTGCCTTTTGTATTTAGTTCCGATGTAATTTCAGAATTCATCGTCAATGTGTATGTAAAAGGAATACATTGAACCTGCAGTGGTGAATCGGAAACTAATACTGGTCTCATAGGAAAGAATCAAAGCACAGACGCTAAGAAGTCTCACTTTTCTTGCATTTAAGGCGGCATTGTGCCTTTTGTATTTAATTCCTATGCGATTTCTGTGTTTCATCGTCAATGTGAATGTGCACGGAATACATAGAACCTGCAGTGGTGTATCGGAAACTAATACTGTCCTCACAGGAAAGGATCAAATCACCGACTGTAAGAAGGGTCTCTATTCTTGTACTAAAGGCGGCATTGTGCCTTTTGTATTTAATTCCTAGGCGATTTCTGTGTATCATTGTTAATGTGAAGGTCCAAGGAATACATTGAACCTGCAGTGCTGTATCGGAAACTAATACTGGTCTCACAGAAAGGATCAAATCACAGACCCTAAGAAGTCTCACTCTTCTTGCTCCTAAGGCGGCATTGTGCCTTTTGTATTTAATTCCTATGTAATTTCAGTGTTTCATCGTCAATGTGTATGTAAAAGGAATACATTGAAACTGCAGTGGTGTATCGGAAACTAATACTGGTCTCATTGGAAAGGATCAAAAACACAGACTCTAAGAAGTCTCACTCCTTTTTTACTTAACGTGGCATTGTGCCTTTTGTATTTAATTCGGATGTAATTTCAGTGTTTCATGGTCAATGTGTATGTATAAGGAATACATTGAACCTGCAATGGTGTATCGGAAACTAATACGGGTCTCATAGAAAAGGATCAAAGCACAGACTCAAAGAAGTCTCACTCTTATTGCATTTAAGGTGGCATTGTGCCTGTTGTATTTAATTGCAATGTAATTTCAGCGTTTCATCGTCAATGTGAATGTTTAAGGAATTCATTGAACCTGCAGTGGTGTATCGGAAACTAATACTGGTCTCACAAGAAAGGATCAAAGCACCGACTGTAACAAGAGTCTCTATTCTTGTACTTAAGGCGGCATTGTGCCTTTTGTATTTAATTCCGATGCGATATCTGTGTTTTGTCGTCAATGTGAAGGACCAAGGTATACATTGAACCTGCAGTGGTGTATCGGAAAATAATACTGCTCTCACAGGAAAGGATCAAAGCACAGACTCTAAGAAGTCTCACTCTTCTTGCACTTAAGACGGCATTGTGCCTTTTGTATTTACTTCCGATGTAATTTCAGTGTTTCATCGTCAATGTGAATGTCCAAGGAATACACTGAACCTGCAGTGGTGTATCGAAAACTAATACCGGTCTCACAGGAAAGATCAAAGCACCGACTGTAAGAAGAGTCTCTATTCTTGTACTTAAGGCGGCATTGTTCTTTTTGTATTTAATTCCGATGCGATTTCTGTGTTTCATCGTCAATGTGTAGGTCCACGGAATACATTGCACCTGCAGTGGTGTATCGGAAACTAATACTGGTCTCTCAGGAAAGGATCAAAGCACAGACTCTAAGAAGTCGCACTTTTCTTGCAGTTAAGACGGCATTTTGCCTTTTGTATTTAATTCCGATGCAATTTCAGTGTTTCATCGTCAATGTCTATGTTAAAGGAATACATTGAACCTGCACTTGTGTATCGGTAACTAATATTGGTCTCACAGGAAAGGATCAATGCACCGACTGTAAGAAGATTCCCTATTCTTGTACTGAAGGCGGCATTGTGCCTTTTGTATTTAATTCCTATGCGATTTCTGTGTTTCATCGTCAATGTGACTGTGCACGGAATACATAGAACCTGCAGTGGTATATCGGAAACTAATACTGTTCTCACAGGAAAGGATCAAAGCACCGACTGTAAGAAGGGTCTCTATTCTTGTACTAAAGGCGGCATTGTGCCTTTTATATTTAATTGCGAGGCGATTTCTGTGTATCATCGTTAATGTGAAGGTCCAAGGAATACACTGAACCTGCAGTCCTGTATCGGAAACTAATACTGGTCTCACAGAAAGGATCAAATCACAGTCCCTAAGAAGTCTCACTCTTCTTGCTCTTAAGGCGGCATTGTGCCTTTTGTATATAATTCCGATGTAATTTCAGTGTTTCATCGTCAATGTGTATGTAAAAGGAATACATTGAACCTGCAGTGGTGTATCGGAAACTAATACTGGTCTCATAGGAAAGGATCAAAAACACAGACTCTATGAAGTCTCACTCCTTTTGTACTTAACGTGGCATTGTGCCTTTTGTATTTAATTCTGATGTAATTTCAGTGTTTCATCGTCAATGTGTATGTAAAAGGAATACATTGAACATGCAGTGGTGTATCGGAAACTAATACTGGTCTCATCGGAAAGGATCAAAGCTCGGACTCTAAGAGTCTCACTCTTCTTGCATTTGAGGAGGCATTGTGCCTTTTGTATTTAATTACTGAGTAATTTCAGTGTTTCATCGTCAATGTGAATGTTTAAGGAATTCATTGAACCTGCAGTGGTGTATCGGAAACTAATACTGGTCTCACAAGAAAGGTTCAAAGCACCGACTGTAACAAGAGTCTCTATTCTTGTACTTAAGGCGGCACTGTGCCTTTTGTATTTAATTCCGATGCTATATCTGTGTTTTGTCGTCAATGTGAAGGTCCAAGGAATACATTGAACCTGCAGTGGTGAATCGGAAAATAATACTGCTTTCACAGGAAAGTATAAAAGCACAGACTCTAAGAAGTCTCACTCTTCTTGCACTTAAGACGGCATTGTGCCTTTTGTATTTCATTCCGATGTAATTTCAGTGTTTGATCGTCAATGTGAATGTCCAAGGAATACATTGAACCTGCAGTGGTGTATCGTAAACTAATACTGGTCTCACAGGAAAGATCAAAGCACCGACTGTAAGAAGTGTCTCTATTCTTGTACGTAAGGCGGCATTGTGCCTTTTGTATTTAATTACGATGCGATTTCTGTGTTTTGTCGTCAATGTGAAGGTCCAGGGAATACATTGAACCTGCAGTGCTGTATCGGAAGATAATACTGGTCTCACAGGATAGGATCAAAGCACAAACTCTAAGAAGTCTCACTCCTCCTGCACTTATAGCGGCATTGTGCCTTTTGTATCTAATTCCGAGGTAATTTCAGTGTTTCATCGTCAATGTAAAGGTCCAAGGAATACATTGAACCTGCAGTGGTGTATTGGAAACTAATACTGGTCTCACAGGAAAGGATCATAGCACCGACTGTAAGAAGGGTCTCTATTCGTGTACTCAAGGCGGCATTGTGCCTTTTGTATTTAATTCCGATGCGACTTATGTGTTTCAACGACAATGTGAATGTCCAAGGAATACACAGAACCTGCAGTGGTGTATCGGAAACTAATACTGGTCTCACAGGAAAGGATCAAAGCACCACCTGTAAGATGAGTCTCTATTCTTGTACTTAAGGCATTATTGTGCCTTTTGTATTTAATTCCGACGTGATTTCTGTATTTCATCGTTAATGTGAAGGTCCTATTAATACATTGAATCTGCAGTGGTGTATCGGAAACTAATACTGGTCTCACAGGAATGGATCAAAGCACCGACTGTAAGAAGAGTCTCTATTCTTGTACTTAAGGCGACAATGTCCCTTTTGTATTTAATTCCGATGCGATTTCTGTGTTTCATAGTCCATGTGAAGGTCCTAGGAATACATTGAAAGTGCAGTGGTGTATCAAAAAATAATACTGGTCTCACAGGAAAGGATCAAAGCACAGACTCTAAGAAGTCTCACTCTTCTAGCACTTAAGACGGCATTGTGCTTTTTGTATTTAGTACCGATGTAATTTCAGTGTTTCATCGTAAAAGTGAATGTCCAAGGAATACATTGAACCGGCAGTGGGGTATGGGAAACTAATACTGGTCTCTCAGGAAAGGATCAAAGCACCGACAGTAAGAAGAGTCTCTATTCTTGTACTTAAGGCGGCATTGTGCATTTTATATTTAATTACGATGCGATTTCTGTGTTTTGTCGTCAATGTGAAAGTCCAAGGAATACATTGAAGCTGCAGTGGTGTATCGGAAAATAATACTGGTCTCACAGGAAAGGATCAAACACAGACTATATGAAGTCTCACTCTTCTTGCACTTATGGCGGCATCGTGCCTTTTGTATTTAATTCCGATGTAATTTCAGTGTTTCATCGTCAATGTGTATGTAAAAGGAATACATTGAACCTGCAGTGGTGTATCGGAAACTAATACTGGACTCATAGGAAAGATTCAAAGCACAGACTCTAAGAAGTCTCACTCTTCTTGCACTTAAGACGGCATTGTGCCTTTTGTATTTAATTCCGATGTAATTTCAGTGTTTCATCGTCAAAGTGAATGTCCAAGGAATACATTGAACCTGCAGTGGGGTATCGGAAACTAATACTGGTCTCACAGGAAAGGATCAAAGCACCGACTGTAAGAAGAGTCTCTATTCTTGTACTTAAGGCGGCGTTGTGCCTTTTGTATTTAATTCCGAAGGGATTTCTGTGTTTTGTCGTCAATGTGAAAGTCCAAGGAACACATTGAACCTGCAGTGGTGTATCGGAAACTAATACTGGTCTCACAGGAAAGGATCAAAACACCGACAGTAAGAAGAGCCTCTATTCTTGTACTTAAGGCGGCATTGTGCCTTTTGTATTTAATTCCGATGCGATTTCTGTGTTTCATTGTCAATGTTTATGTCCAAGGAATACATTCAACCTGCAGTGGTGTATCGGAAACCAATACTGGTCTCAAAGGAAATGCTCAAAGCACCGACTGTAAGAAGAGTCTCTATTCTTGTACTTAAGGCGGCATTGTGCATTTTGTATTTAATATCGATGCGATTTCTGTGATTCATCGTCAATTTGAAGGTCCAAGGAATACATTGTACCCGCAGTGGTGTATCGGAAACTAATACTGGCCTCACAGGGAATGCTCAACGCACCGACTGTAAGACGATTCTCTATTCATGCACTTATGGCGGCATTGCGCCTTTTGTATTTAATTCCGATGTAATTTCAGTGTTTCATCGTCAATGTGTATGTCTAAGGAATACATTGAACCTGCAGTGGTGTATCGGAAACTAATACTGGTCTCACAGGGAATGCTCAAAGCACCGACTGTAAGAAGAGTCTCTATTCTTGTACGTAAGGCGGCATTGTGCCTTTTGTATTTAATTCCGATGCGATTTCTGTGTTTCATCGTCAATGCGTATGTATAAGGAATACATTGAACCTGCAGTGGTATATGGGAAACTAATACTGGTCTCACAGGGAATGCTCAAAGCACCGACTGTAAGAAGAGTCTCTATTCTTGTACTTAAGGCGGCATTGTGCCTTTTGTATTTAATTCCGATGTGATTTCTGTGTATCATCGTCAATGTGAAGGTCCAAGGAATACATTGAACCTGAAGTGGTGTATCGGAAACTAATACTGGTCTCACAGGAAAGGATCAAAAGCACAGACTCTAAGAATTCTCACTCTTCTTGCACTTAAGGCGGCATTGTGCCTCTAGTATATAATTCCGATGTAATTTCGGTGTTTCGTCTTCAATGTGTATGTCGAAGGAATACATTGAACCAGCAGTGGTGTATCGGAAACTAATACTGGTCTCACAGGGAATGCTCAAAGCACCGACTGTAAGAAGAGTCTCTATTCTTGTACTTAAGGCGGCATTGTGCCTTTTGTATTTCATTCCGATGCGATTTCTGTGTTTCATCGACAATGGGAAGTTCCAAGGAATACATTGTACCTGCTGTGATGTATCGGAAACTAATACTGGTCTCACAGGGAATGCTCAAATTACCGACTGTAAGAAGAGTCTCTATCCTTGTACTTAAGGCGGCATTGTGCCTTTTGTATTTAATTCCGATGCGATTTCTGTGTTTCATTGTCAATGTGTATGTCCAAGGAATACATTCAACCTGGAGTGGTGTATCGGAAACCAATACTGGTCTCAAAGGGAATGCTCAAAGAACCGACTGATTGAAGAGTCTCTATTCTTGTACTTAAGGCGGCATTGTGCATTTTGTATTTAATTCCGATGCGATTTCTGTGTTTCATCGTCAATGTGAAGGTCCAAGGAATACATTGAACCTGCAGTGGTGTATCGGAAACTAATACTGGTCTCACAGGAAAGGATCAAAGCACAGACTCTAAGAATTCTCACTCTTCTTGCACTTAAGGCGGCATTGTGCCTTTAGTATTTAATTCCGATGTAATTTCGGTGTTTCGTCTTCAATGTGTATGTCGAAGGAATACATTTAACCAGCAGTGGTGTATCGGAAACTAATACTGGTCTCACAGGGAACGCTCAAAGCACCGACTGTAAGAAGAGTCTCTATTCTTGTACTTAAGGCGGCATTCTGCCATTTGTATTTATTTCCGATGCGATTTCTGTGTTTCATCGTCAATGTGAAGGTCCAAGGAATACATTGAACCTGCAGTGGCGTATCAGATACTAATACTAGTCGCACAGGAAAGGATAAAACACAGACTCTAAGAAGTCTCACTCTTCTTGCACTTAAGGCGGCATTGTACCTTTTGTATTAAATTACGATATAATTTCAGAGTTTCATCGTTAATATGTATGTCCAAGGAATACATTGAACTTGCAGTGGTGTGTCGGAAACTAATACTGGTCCCGCAGTGAATGCTCAAAGCACCGACTGTAAGAGGAGTCTCTATTCTTGTACTTAAGGCGGCATTGTGCCTTTTGTATTTAATTCCGATGTAATTTCAGTGTTTCATCGTCAATGTGTATGTCTATGCAATACATTGAACCTGAAGTGGTGTATCGGAAACTAATACTGTTCTAACAGGGAATGCTCAAAGCACGGACTGTAAGAAGAGTCTCTATTCCTGTACTTAAGGCGGCATTGTGCCTTTTGTATTTAATTCCAATGCGATTTCTGTGTAGCATCGTCAATGTGAAGGTCCAAGGAAC
The DNA here is from genome assembly GCF_021461395.2 of Schistocerca americana. Taxonomy (NCBI): domain Eukaryota; kingdom Metazoa; phylum Arthropoda; class Insecta; order Orthoptera; family Acrididae; genus Schistocerca; species Schistocerca americana. The sequence goes on along the minus strand of NC_060124.1, from coordinate 618,770,071 downwards.
ACATTGAACCTGCAGTGATGTATCGGAAACTAATACTGGCCTCACAGGAAAGGATAAAAGCACAGACTCTAAGAAGTCTCACTCTTCTTGCACTTAAGGCAGCATTGTATCTTTTGTATTTAATTACGATGTAATTTCAGTGTTTCATTGTCAATGTGTATGTCCAAGGAATACATTGCACCTGCAGTGGTGTATCGGAAACTAATACTGGTCTCACAGGAAAGGATCAAAGCACAGACTCTTAGAAGTCTCATTCTTCTTGCACTTAACGCGGCATTGTGCCTTTTGTATTTAATTCCGATGTAATATCAGTGTTTCATCGTCAATGTGTATGTCCTAGGAATACATGGAATCTGCAGTGGTGTATCGGAAGCTAATATTGGTCTCACAGGGAATGCTCAAAAGCACCGACTGTAAGAAGAGTCTCTATTCTTGTCCTTAAGGCGACATTATGCCTTTTGTATATAATTCCGATGCGGTTTCTGTGTTTCATCGTCAATGTGGAGGTCCAAGTAATACATAGACCCTGCAGTGGTGTATGGGAAACTAATACTGGTCTCACAGGAAATGCTCAAAGTACCGACTGTAAGAAGACTCTCTATTCTTGTACATAAGGCGGCATTGTGCCTTTTGTATTTAATTCCGATGCGATTTCTGTGTTTCATCGTCAATGTGTATGTCCAAGGAATACACTGAACGTGCAGTGGTGTATCGGAATCTAATACTGGTCTCACAGGGAATGTTCAAAGTACCGACTGTAAGAAGAGTCTCTATCCTTGTACTTACGGCGGCATTGTGCATTTTGTATTTAATTCCGATGCGATTTCTGTGTTTCATCGTCAATGTGTATGTCCAAGGAATACACTGAACCTGCAGTGGTGTATCGGAAACTAATACTGGTCTCACAGGGAATGCTCAAAGTACCGACTGTAAGAAGAGTCTCTATCCTTGTACTTAAGGCGGCATTGTGCCTTTTGTATTTAATTCCGATGCGATCTCTGTGTTTCATCGTCAATGGGAAGATCCAAGGAATACATTGTACCTGATGTGGTGTATCGGAAACTAATACTGGTCTCACAGGGAATGCTCAAAGTACCGACTGTAAGACGAGTCTCTATCCTTGTACTTAAGGCGGCATTGTGCCTTTTGTATTTAATTCCGATGCGATTTCCGTGATTCAATGTCAATGTGTATGTCCAAGGAATACATTGAACCTGCAGTGGTGTATCGGAAACTAATACTGGTCTCACAGGAAAGGATCAAGCTCCACATGTAAGAAGAGTCTCTATTCTTGTACTTAAGGCATTATTGTGCCTTTTGTATTTAATTCCGACGCGATTTCTGTGTTTCATCGTTAATGTGAAGGTCCAAGGAATACATTGAACCTGCAGTGGTGTATCGGAAACTAATACTGGTCTCACAGGAATGGATCAAAGCACCGACTGTAAGAAGAGTCTCTATTCTTGTACTTAAGGCGACAATGTCCCTTTTGTATTTAATTCCGATGCGATTTCTGTTTTTTGTCGTCAATGTGAAGGTCCTAGGAATACATTGAAAGTGCAGTGGTGTATCGGAAAATAATACTGGTCTCACAGGAAATCATAAAAGCACAGACTCTAAGAAGTCTCACTCTTCTTGCACTTAAGACGGCATAGTGCCTTTTGTATTTAATTCCGATGTAATTTCAGTGTTTCATCGTCAAAGTGAATGTCCAAGGAATACATTGAAACTGCAGTGGGGTATCGGAAACTAATACTGGTCTCACAGGAAAGGATCAAAGCACCGACTGTAAGAAGAGTCTCTATTCTTGTACTTAAGGCTACGTTGTGCCTTTAGTATTTAATTCCGAAGGGATTTCTGTGTTTTGTCGTCAATGTGAATGTTCAAGGAACACATTGAACCTGCAGTGGTGTATCGGAAGCTAATACTGGTCTCACAGGAAAGGATCAAAACACCGATAGTAAGAAGAGCCTCTATTCTTGTACTTAAGGTGGCATTGTGCCTTTTGTATTTAATTCCGATGCGATTTCTGTGTTTCATCGTCAATGGGAAGTTCCAAGGAATACATTGTACCTGCTGAGGTGTATCGGAAACTAATACTGGTCTCACAGGGAATGCTCAAAGTACCGACTGTAAGAAGAGTCTCTATCCTTGAACTTAAGGCGGCATTGTGCCTTTTGTATTTCATTCCGATGCGATTTCTGTGTTTCATTGTCAATGTGTATGTCCAAGGAATACATTCAACCTGCAGTGGTGTATCGGAAACCAATACTGGTCTCAAAGGGAATGCTCAAAGCACCGACTGTAAGAAGAGTCTCTCATCTTATACTTAAGGCGGCATTGTGCATTTTGTATTTAATTCCGATGCGATTTCTGTGTTTCATCGTCAATTTGAAGGTCCAAGGAATACATTGTACCTGCAGTGGTGTATCGGAAACTAATACTGGCCTCACAGGGAATGCTCAACGCACCGACTGTAAGAAGAGTCTCTATTCATGCACTTATGGCGGCATTGTGCCTTTTGTATTTAATTCCGATGTAATTTCAGTGTTTCATCGTCAATGTGTATGTCTAAGGAATACATTGAACCTGCTGTGGTGTATCGCAAACTAATACTGGTCTCACAGGGAATGCTCAAAGCACCGACTGTAAGAAGAGTCTCTATTCTTGTACGTAAGGCGGCATTGTGCCTTTTGTATTTAATTCCGATGCGATTTCTGTGTTTCATCGTCAATGCGTATGTATAAGAAATACATTGAACCTGCAGTGGTATATGGGAAACTAATACTGGTCTCACAGGTATTGCTCAAAGCACCGACTGTAAGAAGAGTCTCTATTCTTGTACTTAAGGCGGCATTGTGCCTTTTGTATTTAATTCCGATGTGATTTCTGTGTATCATCGTCAATGTGAAAGTCCAAGGAATACATTGAACCTGCAGTGGTGTATCGGAAACTAATACTGGTCTCACAGGAAAGGATCAAAGCACAGACTCTAATAATTCTCACTCTTCTTGCACTTAAGGCGGCATTGTGCCTTTAGTATTTAATTCCGATGTAATTTCGGTGTTTCGTCTTCAATGTGTATGTCGAAGGAATACATTGAACCAGCAGTGGTGTATCGGAAACTAATACTGGTCTCACAGGGAATGCTCAAAGCACCGACTGTAAGAAGAGTCTCTACTCTTGTACTTATGGCAACATTGTGCCTTTTGTATTTAATTCCGATGTAATTTCAGTGTTTCATCGTCAATGTGTATGTCTAAGCAATACATTGAACCTGAAGTGGTGTATCGGAAACTAATACTGTTCTCACAGGGAATGCTCAAAGCACGGACTGTAAGAAGAGTCTCTACTCTTGTACTTAAGGCGGCATTGTGCCATTTGTATTTAATTCCGATGCGATTTCTGTGTTTCATCGTCAATGTGAAGGTCCAAGGAATACATTGAAACTGCAGTGGCGTATCGGATACTAACACTGGTCGCACAGGAAAGGATAAAAGAGCAGATTCTAAGAAGTCTCACTCTTCTTGCACTTAAGGCGGCATTCTACCTTTTGTATTTAATTACGATGTAATTTCAGTGTCTCATCGTCAATGTGTATGTCCAAGGAATACATTGAACTTGCAGTGGTGTATCGGAAACTAATACTGGTCCCGCAGGGAATGCTCAAAGCACCGACAGTAAGAAGAGTCTCTATTCTTGCACTTAAGGCGGCATTGTGCCTTTTGTATTTAATTGTGATGTAATTTCAGTGTTTCATCGTCAATGTGTATGTCCAAGGAATACATTGCACCTGCAGTGGTGTATCGGAAACTAATACTGGTCTCACAGGAAAGGATCAAAGCACAGACACTTAGAAGTCTCATTCTTCTTGCACTTAAGGCGGCATTGTGCCTTTTGTATTTAATTCCGATGTAATGTTAGAGTTTCATCGTCAATGTGTATGTCCTAGGAAATCATGGAATCTGCAGTGGTGTATCGGAAGCTAATATTGGTCTCACAGGGAATGCTCAAAAGCACCGACTGTAAGAAGAGTCTCTATTCTTGTCCTTAAGGCGGCATTATGCCTTTTGTATCTAATTCCGATGCGATTTCTGTGTTTCATCGCCAATGTGGAGGTCCAAGGAATACATAGACCCTGCAGTGGTGTATGGGAAACTAATACTGGTCTCACAGGAAATGCTCAAAGTACCGACTGTAAGAAGACTCTCTATTCTTGTACATAAGGAGGCATTGTGCCTCTTGTATTTAATTCCGATGCGATTTCTGTGTTTCATCGTCAATGTGTATGTCCAAGGAATACACTGAACCTGCAGTGGTGTATCGGAAACTAATACTGGTCTCACAGGAAATGCTCAAAATACCGACTGTAAGAAGAGTCTCTATCCTTGTACTTAAGGCGGCATTGTGCCTTTTGTATTTAATTCCGATGCGATTTCCGTGATTCAATGTCAATGTGTATGTCCATGGAATACATTGAACCTGCAGGGGTGTATCGGAAACCAATACTGATCTCAAAGGGAGTGCTCAGAGCGCCGACTGTAAGAAGAGTCTCTATTCTTGTACTTAAGGCGGCATTGTGCATTTTGTATTTAATTCCGATGCGATTTCTGTGTTTCATCGTCATTTGAAGGTCCAAGGAATACATTGTACCTGCAGTGGTGTATCGGGAACTAATACTGGCCTCACAGGGAATGCTCAACGCACCGACTGTAAGAAGAGTCTCTATTCTTGTACTTAAGGCGGCATTGTGCCCTTTGTATTTAATTCCGATGTAATTTCTGTTTTTCATCGTCAATGTGAAGGTCTAGGAATACATAGAACCTGCAGTGGTGTATCGGAAACTAATACTGGTCTCGCAGGAAAGGATCAAAGCACAGAATCTAAGAAGTCTCACTCTTCTTGCACTTAAGGCGGCATTGTGCCTTTTGTATTTAATTCCGATGTAATTTCGGTGTTTCGTCTTTAATGTGTATGTCGAAGGAATACTTTGAACCTGCAGTGGTGTATCGGAAACTAATACTGGTCTCACAGGGAATGCTCAAAGCACCGACTGTAAGAAGAGTCTCTATTCTTGTACTTAAGGCGGCATTCTGCCATTTGTATTTAATTCCGATGCGATTTCTGTATTTCATCGTCAATGTGAAAGTCCAAGCAATATATTGAACCTGCAGTGGTCTATCGGAAACTAATACTGGTCTCACTGGGAATGCTTAAATCACCGACTGTAAGAAGAGTCTCTAATCTTGTACTTAAGGCGGCATTGTGCCTTTTGTATTTAATTCCGATGGGATTTCTGTGTTTGATAGTAAATGTGAAGATCGAAGGAATACATTGAACCGGCAGTGGTGAATCGGAAACTAATACTGGTCTCAGAGGAAAGGCTCAAAGCACAGACTAAAAGAAGTCTCACTTTTCTTGTACTTACGGCGGCATTGTGCCTTTTATATTTAATTCCGAAGTAATTTCAGTGTTTCATCGTCAATGTGTATGTCTAAGGAATACATTGAACCTTCAGTGGAGCAACGGAAACTAATACTCGTCTCACAGGGAATGCTCAAAGCACCGACTATAAGAAGAGACTTTATTCTTGCACTGAAGGCGGCATTGTGCCTTTTGTATTTAATTCCGATGCGTTTCTGTGTTTCATCGTCAATGTGAAGATCCATGGAATACATTGAACCTGCTGTGGTGTTACGGAAACTAATACTGGTCTCAATGGGAATGCTGAAAGAACCGACTGTAAGAAGAGACTCTATTCTTATACGTAAGGCGGCATTGTGCCTTTTGTATTTAATTCCTATGCGATTTCTGTGTTTCATCGTCAATGTGAAGGTCCAAGGAATACATTGAACCTGCAGTGGTGTATCGGATACTAATACTAGTCGCACAGGAAAGGATAAAAGCACAGACTCTAAGAAGTCTCACTCTTCTTGCACTTAAGGCGGCATTCTGCAATTTGTATTTAATTCCGATGCGATTTCTGTGTTTCATCGTCAATGTGTATGTCCAAGGAATACATTTAACTTGCAGTGGTGCATCGGAAACTAATACTGGTCTCACAGGGAATGCTCAAATCACCGACTGTAAGAAGAGTCTCTATTCTTGTACTTAAGGCGGCATTGTGCCTTTGTATTTAATTCCGATGTAATTTCAGTGTTTCATCGTCAATGTGTATGTCTAAGGAACAAATTGAACCTGCAGTGGTGTATCGCAATCTAATACTGGTCTCACAGGGAATGCTCAAAGCACCGACTGTAAGAAGAGTCTCTATTCTTGTACGTAAGGCGGCATTGTGCCTTTTGTATTTAATTCCGACTTGATTTCTGTGTTTCATCGTTAATGTGAAGGTCCAAGGAATACATTGAACCTGCAGTGGTGTATCGGAAAATAATACTGGTCTCACAGGAAAGGATCAAAGAACAGACTCCAAGAAGTCTCACTCTTCTTGCACTTAAGACGGCATTGTGCCTTTTGCATTTAAATCCGATGTAATTTCAGTGTTTCATCGACAATGTGAATGTCCAAGGAATACATTGAACCTGCAGTGGCGTATCGGACACTAATACTGGTCTCACAGGAAAGGATCAAAGCACCGACTGTAAGAAGTCTCAATCATTTTGCACTTAAGGTAGCATTGAGCCTTTTGTGTTTAATTCCGATGTAATTTCAGTGTTTCATCGTCAATGTGTATGTAAAAGGAATGCTTTGAACCTGCAGTGGTGTATCGGAAACTAATACTGGTCTCATAGTAAAGGATCAAAGCACATACTCTAAGAAGTCTCACTGCTTTTGCACTTAAGGTGGCATTGTGCCTTTTGTATTTAATTCCGATGTAATTTCAGTGTTTCATCGTTAATGTGTATGTAAAAGGAATACATTGAACCTGCAGTGGTGTATCGGAAGCTAACACTGGTCTCATGGGAACGAATCAACGCACAGACGCTCTGAAGTCTCACTCTTCTTGCATTTAAGGCGGCAATTTGCCTTTTGTATTTAATTCCGATGTAATTTCAGTGTTTTATCGCCATTGTGTATGTAAAAGGAATACATTGAACATGATGTGGTGTATCGGTAACTAATACTGGTCTCACAGGAAAGGATCAAAGCACAGACTCTAAGAAGTCTCACTCTTCTTGCACTTAAGCCGGCATTGTGCGTTTTGTATTTAATTCCGATGTAATGTCAGCGTTTCATCGTCAATGTGAATGTCCATGGAATACAATGAACCTGCAGTGGCGTATCGGAAACTAATACTGGTCTCACAGGAAAGGATCAAAGCATCGACTGTAAGAAGTGTCTCTATTCTACTTCTTAAGGCGGCATTGTGCCTTTTGTATTTAATTCCGATACGACTTCTGTGTTTTGTCGTCAATGTGACGGTCCAAGGAATACATTGAACCTGCAGTGTTGTATCGGAAAATAATACTGGTCTCACAGGAAAGGATCAAATCACAGACTCTAAGAAGTCTCACTCTTCTTGCACTTAAGACGGCATTGTGCCTTTTGTATTTAATTCCGATGTAATTTCAATGTTTCATCGTAAATGTGTATGTAAAAGGAATACATTGTACCGGCAGTGGTGTATCGGAAACTAATACTGGTGTCATAGGAAAGGATCAAAGTACATACTCTATGAAGTCTCTCTCCTTTTGCACTTAAGATGGCATTGTGCCTTTTGTATTTAATTCCGATGTAATTTCTTTGTTTCATCGTCAATGTGTATGTGAAATGAATACATTGAACCTGCAGTGGTGTATCGGAAACTAATACTGGTCTCACAGGAAAGGATGAAAGCACGGACTCTAAGAATTCTCACTCTTCTTGCACTTAAGGCGGCATTGTGCTTTTTGTATTTAATTCCGATGTAATTTCAGTGTTTCATCGTCAATGTGTATGTAAAAGGAATACATTGAACCTGCAGTGGTGTATCGGAAACTAATACTGGTCTCATAGGAAAGAATCAAAGCACAGACGCTAAGAAGTCGCACTCCTCTTGCAGTTAAGACGGCAATTTGCCTTTTGTATTTCATTCCGATGCAATTTCAGTGTTTCATCGTCAATGTGTATGTAAAAGGAAAACATTGAACCTGCAGTGGTGTATCGGTAACTAATACTGGTCTCACAGGAAAGGATCAAAGCACCGAATGTAAGAAGAGTCCCTATTCTTGTACTTAAGGCGGCATTTTGCCTTTTGTATTTAATTCCTATGCGATATCTGTGTTTCATCGTCAATGTGAATGTGCAAGGAACACATAGAACCTGCAGAGGTGTATCGGAATCTAATACTGTTCTCACAGGAAAGGATCAAAGCACCGACTGTAAGAAGGGTCTCTACTCTTGTACTAAAGACGGCACTGTGCCTTTTGTATTTAATTCCGAGGCGATTTCTGTGTATCATCGTTAATGTGAAGGTCCAAGGAATACATTGAACCTGCAATGCTGTATCGGAAACTATAACTGGTCTCATAGGAAAGGATCAAAGCACAGACTCTAAGAAGTTGCACTCCTCTTGCACTTAGGGCGGCATTGTGCCTTTTGCATTTAAATCCGATGTAATTTCAGTGTTTCATCGACAATGTGAATGTCCAAGGAATACATTGAACCTGCAGTGGTGTATCGGAAACTAATACTGGTCTCATAGGAAAGATTCAAAGCACATACTCTAAGAAGTCTCACTCCTTTTGCACTTAAGGTGGCATTGTGCCTTTTGTATTTAATTCCGATGTAATTTCAGTGTTTCATCGTCAATGTGTATGTAAAAGGAATACATTGAACCTGCAGTGGTGTATCGCAAACTAATACTGGTCTCACAGGAAAAGACCAAAACTCCGGCTGTAAGATGTGGCTGTATTCTTGTACTTAAGGCGGCATTGTGCCTTTTGTATTTAAGTCCGATGGAATTTCAGTGTTTCATCGTCAATGTGTATTTGCAAGGAATACATTGAACCTGCAGTGGTGTATCGGAAACTAATACTGGTCTCATAGGAAAGGATCAAGGCACAGTCTCTAAGAAGTCTCACTCTTCTTGAACTTAAGGCGGCATTGTGCCTATTGTATTTAACTCCGATGTAATTTCAGTGTTTCATCGTCAATGTGTATGTAAAAGGAGTACATTGAACTTGCAGTGGTGTATCGGAAAGTAATACAGGTCTCATAGGAACGAATCAAAGCACAGACTCTAAGAAGTCTCACTCTTCTGGCATTTATGGCGGCATTGTGCCTCTTGTAATTAATTCCGATGTAATTTCAGTGTTTCATCGTCAATGTGAATGTCCAAGATATATATTGAACCTAAAGTGGTCTATCGGAAACTAATACTGGTCTCACAGGAAAGGATCAAACACCGACTGTAAGAAGGGTCTCGATTCTTGTACTTAAGGCGGCATTGTGCCTTTTGTATTTAATTCCAATGCGATTTTTGTGTTTCATCGTCAATGTGAAGGTCCAAGGAATACATTGAACCTGCAGTGGTGTATCGGAAACTAATACTGGTCTCACAGGGAATGCTCAAAGCACCGACTCTGAGAAGAGTCTCTGTTCTTGTACTTAAGGCGCCATTGTGTCTTTTGTATTTAATTCCGATGCGATTTCTGTGTTTCATCGTCAATGTGAAGGTCCAAGGTATACATTGAACCTGCAGTGGTGTATCGGAAACTAATACTGGTCTCACAGGAAAGGATCAAAGCACAGACTCGAAGAAGTCTCACTCTTCTTGCGCTTAAGTTGGCATTGTGCCTTTTGTATTTAATTCCGATGTAATTTCAGTGTTTCATCATCAATATGTTTGTAAAAGGAATACATTGAACCTTCAGTGGTGAATCGGAAACTAATACTGGTCTCAATGGAAAGGATCAATGCACAGACTCTAAGAAGTTTCACTCTTCTTGCACTTAAGGCGGCATTGTGCCTTTTGTATTTAATTCCGATGTAATTTCAGTGTTTCATCCTCAATGTGTATGTAAAAAGAATACATTGAACCTGCAGTGATGTATCGGAAACTACTATTGGTCTCATAGGAAAGGATCAAAGCGCAGACTCTAAGAAGTCTCACTCTTCTTGCACTTAAGGCGGCATTTTGTCTTTTGTATGTAATTCCGATGTAATTTCAGTGTTTCATCGTCAATGTGAAGGTCCAAGGTATACATTGAACCTGCAGTGGTGTATCGGAAACTAATACTGGTCTCATAGGAAAGGATTAAAGCACAGACTCTAAGAAGTCTCACTCTTCTTGCACTTAAGGCGGCATTCTGCCTTTAGTATTTAATTCCGATGTAATTTCAGTGTTTCATCGTCGATGCGTATTTGCAATGAATGCATTGAACCTGCAGTCGTGTATCGGAAACTAATACTGGTCTCACAGGGGATGCTCATAGCACCGACTCTGAGATGTGTCTCAATTCTTGTACTCAAGGCGGCATTTTGTGTTTTGTATTTTATTCCGATGCGATTTCTGTGATTCATCGTCAATGTGAAGGTCCAGGTATACATTGAACCTGCAGTGGTGTATCGGAAACTAATACTGGTCTCATAGAAAAGGATCAAATCACAGACCCAAAGAAGTCTCACTCTTTTTGAACTTAAGGCGGCATTGTGCCTTTTGTATTTAATTCCGATGTAATTTCAGTGTTTCATCGTCAATGTGTAAGCAAAAGGAATACATTGGACCTGCAGTGGTGTATCGGAAACTAATACTGGTCTCATAGGAAAAGATCAGAGCACAGACCCTAAGAATTCTCACTCTACTTGCACTTAAGGCGGCATTGTGTCTTTTGTATTTATTTCCGATGTAATTTCAGTGTTTCATCGTCAATGTGTAAGTAAAAGGAATACATTGAACCTGCAGTGGTGTATCGGAAGCTAATACTGTGCTCATAGGAAAGGATCAAAGCACAGACTCTAAGAAGTCTCACTCTTATTGTATTTAAGGCGGCATTGTGCTTTTTCTATGTAATTATGATGTAATTTCAGTGTTTCATCGTCAATGTTGATGTCAAAGGAATACATTGAACCTGCAGTGGTGTATCGGAAATTAATACTTGTCTCACAGGAAGGGATCAAAACACCGACAGTAAGAAGAGTCTCTATTCTTGTACTAAAGGCGGCATTGTGCCTATTGTATTTAATTCCGATGCGATTTCTGTATTTCATCGCCAATGCGAAAGTCTAAGGATTATATTGAACCTGCAGTGGTGTATCGGAAACTAATACTGGTCTGTCAGGAAAGGATCAAAGCACAGACTCTAAGAAGTCTCACTCTTCTTGCACTTAAGACGGCATTTTGCCTTTTGCATTTAATTCCGATGTAATTTCAGTGTTTCATCGTCAATGTGTATGTAAAAGGAATACATTGAACCTGCAGTCGTGTATCGGAAACTAATACTGGTCTCACAGGGGATGCTCGTAGCACCGACTCTGAGAAGAGTCTCAATTCTTGAACTCAAGGCGGCATTTTGTGTTTTGTATTTTATTCCGATGCGATTTCTGTGTTTCATCGTCAATGTGAAGGTCCGAGGTATACATTGAACCTGCAGTGGTGTATCGGAAACTAATACTGGTCTCATAGGAAAGGATCAAATCACAGACTCAAAGAAGTCTCACTCTTTTTGAACTTAAGGCGGCATTGTGCCTTTTGTATTTAATTCCGATGTAATTTCAGTGTATCATCGTCAATGTGTAAGCAAAAGGAATACATTGAACCTGCAGTGGTGTATCGGAAACTAATACTGGTCTCATAGGAAAAGATCAGAGCACAGACCCTAAGAATTCTCACTCTACTTGCACTTAAGGCGGCATTGTGTCTTTTGTATTTATTTCCGATGTAACTTCAGTGTTTCATCGTCAATGTGTAAGTTAAAGGAATACATTGAACCTGCAGTGGTGTATCGGAAACTAATACTGGTCTCACAGGAAAGGATCAAAGCACAGACTCGAAGAAGTCTCACTCTTCTTGCGCTTAAGGCGGCATTGTGCCTTTTGTATTTAATTCCGATGTAATTTCAGTGTTTCATCATCAATATGTTTGTAAAAGGAATACATTGAACCTTCAGTGGTGAATCGGAAACTAATACTGGTCTCAATGGAAAGGATCAATGCACAGACTCTAAGAAGTTTCACTCTTCTTGCACTGAAGGCGGCATTGTGCCTTTTGTATTTAATTCCGATGTAATTTCAGTGTTTCATCCTCAATGTGTATGTAAAAAGAATACATTGAACCTGCAGTGATGTATCGGAAACTACTATTGGTCTCATAGGAAAGGATCAAAGCGCAGACTCTAAGAAGTCTCACTCTTCTTGCACTTAAGGCGGCATTTTGTCTTTTGTATGTAATTCCGATGTAATTTCAGTGTTTCATCGACAATGTGAAGGTCCAAGGTATACATTGAACCTGCAGTGGTGTATCGGAAACTAATACTGGTCTCACAGGAAAGGATTAAAGCACAGACTCTAAGAAGTCTCACTCTTCTTGCACTTAAGGCGGCATTCTGCCTTTTGTATTTAATTCCGATGTAATTTCAGTGTTTCATCGTCAATGCGTATTTGCAATGAATGCATTGAACCTGCAGTCGTGTATCGGAAACTAATACTGGTCTCACAGGGGATGCTCATAGCACCGACTCTGAGAAGTGTCTCAATTCTTGTACTCAAGGCGGCATTTTGTGTTTTGTATTTTATTCCGATGCGATTTCTGTGTTTCATCGTCAATGTGAAGGTCCAGGTATACATTGAACCTGCAGTGGTGTATCGGAAACTAATACTGGTCTCATAGGAAAGGATCAAATCACAGACTCAAAGAAGTCTCACTCTTTTTGAACTTAAGGCGGCATTGTGCCTTTTGTATTTAATTCCGATGTAATTTCAGTGTTTCATCGTCACTGTGTAAGCAAAAGGAATACATTGGACCTGCAGTGGTGTATCGGAAACTAATACTGGTCTCATAGGAAAAGATCAGAGCACAGACCCTAAGAATTCTCACTCTACTTGCACTTAAGGCGGCATTGTGTCTTTTGTATTTATTTCCGATGTAATTTCAGTGTTTCATCGTCAATGTGTAAGTAAAAGGAATACATTGAACCTGCAGTGGTGTATCGGAAGCTAATACTGTGCTCATAGGAAAGGATCAAAGCACAGACTCTAAGAAGTCTCACTCTTATTGTATTTAAGGCGGCATTGTGCTTTTTCTATGTAATTATGATGTAATTTCAGTGTTTCATCGTCAATGTTGATGTCAAAGGAATACATTGAACCTGCAGTGGTGTATCGGAAATTAATACTTGTCTCACAGGAAGGGATCAAAACACCGACAGTAAGAAGAGTCTCTATTCTTGTACTAAAGGCGGCATTGTGCCTATTGTATTTAATTCCGATGCGATTTCTGTATTTCATCGCCAATGCGAAAGTCCAAGGATTATATTGAACCTGCAGTGGTGTATCGGAAACTAATACTGGTCTGTCAGGAAAGGATCAAAGCACAGACTCTAAGAAGTCTCACTCGTCTTGCATTTAAGACGGCATTTTGCCTTTTGCATTTACTTCCGATGTAATTTCAGTGTTTCATCGTCAATGTGTATGTAAAAGGAATACATTGAACCTGCAGTGGTGTATCGGAAACTAATACTGGTCTCACAGGAAAGGATCAAAGAACCGACTGTAAGAAGAGTCTCCATTCTTGTACTTAATGCGGCATTGTGCCTTTTGTATTTAATTCCGATGCGATTTCTGTGTTTCATCGTAAATGTGTATGTCCAAGGAAAACATTGAACCTGCAGTGGTGTATCGGAAACTAATACTGGTTTCCCAGGGAATGCACAAAGCACCGACCGTAAGAAGAGTCTCGATTCTTGTACTTAAGGCGGCATTGTGCCTTTTGTATTTAAATCCGATGCGATTTCTTTGTTTCATCGTCAATGTGAAGGTCCAAGGAATACATTGAAACTGCAGTGGTGTATCGGAAACTAATACTGGTCTCACAGGGAGTGTTCAAAGCACCGACTGAAAGAAGAGTCTCTACTCTTGTACTTAATGCGGCATTGTGCCTTTTGTATTCAATTCCGATGCGAGTTCTGTGTTTCATCGTCAATGTGTATGACCAAGGAACACATTGAACCTGCAGTGGTGTATCAGAAACAAATACTGGTCTCACAGGGATTGCTCAAACCACCGACTGTAAGAAGAGTCTCGATTCTTGTACTTAAGGCTGCATTGCGCCTTTTGTATTTACTTCCGATGCCATTTCTGTGTTTCATCGTCAATGTGAAGGTCCAAGGAATACATTAAACCCGCAGTGGTGTATCGGAAACTAATACTGGTCTCACAGGAAAGGATCAAAGCACAGACTCTAAGAAGTCTCACTCGCCTTGCACTTAAAGCGGCATTGTGACTTTTGTATTTAATTCCGATGTAATTTCAGTGTTTCTTCGTCAATGTGTATGTCCAAGGAAAAAAAATTAAACCTGCAGTGTTGTATCGGAAACTAATACTGGTCTCACAGGGAATGCTCAAAGCACCGACTGTAAGAAGAGTCTCTATTCTAGTACTTAAGGCGGCATTGTGCCTTTTGTATTTAATTCCGATGCGATATCTGTGTTTCATCGTCAATGTGAAGGTCCAAGGAATACATTGCACCTGCAGTGGTGTATCGGAACCTAATACTGGTCTCACAGGCAAGGATCAAAGCACAGACTCTAAGAAGTCTCACTCTTCTTGCACTTTAGGCGGCATTGTGCCTTTTGTATTTAATTCGATTTAATTTCAGTGTTTCATCGTCAATGTGTATGTCTAAGGAATACATTGAACCTGCAGTGGTGTATCGGAAACTAATAGTGGTCTCACAGGGAATGCTCAAAACACCGACTCTGAGAAGAGTCTCTGTTCTTGTACTTAAGGCGCCATTGTGCCATTTGTATTTTATTTCGATGCGATTTCTGTGTTTCATCGACAATGTGAAGGTCCAAGAAATACATTGACCCTGCAGTGGTGTATCGGAACCTAATACTGGTCTCACAGGATAGGATCAAAGCACAGACTCGAAGAAGTCTCACTCTTCTTGCACTTAAAGCGGCATTGTGCTTTTTGTATTTAATTCCGATGTAATTTCAGTGTTTCATCATCAATGTGTATGTAAAAAGAATACATTGAACCTGCAGTGCTGTATCGGAAACTAATACTGGTCTCATAGGAAAGGATCAAATCACAGACTCTAAGAAGTCTCACTCTTCTTGAACTTAAGGCGGCATTGCGCCTTTTGTATTTAATTCCGATGTAATTTCAGTGTTTCATAGTCAATGTGTAAGTAAAAGGAATACATTGAACCTGCAGTGGTGTATCGGAAACTAATACTGGTCTCATAGGAAAGGATCAAAGCACAGACCCTATATAGTCTCACTCTTCTGGCATTTAAGGCGGCATTGTGCCTTTCGTATTTAATAACGATGTAATTTCAGTGTTTCATCGTCAATGTGAATGTCCAAGGAATACATTGAACCTGTAGTGGTGTTTCAGAAAGTAATACTGGTCTCACAGGAAAGGATCAAAAAACCGACTGTAAGAAGAGTCTCTATTCTTATACTTAATGCGGCTTTGTGCCTTTTGTATTTAATTCCAATGCGATTTTTGTGTTTCATCGTCAATGTGAAGGTCCAAGGAATACATTGAACCTGCAGTGGTGTATCGGAAACTAATACTGGTCTCACAGGAAAGGATCAACGCACAGACTCTAAGAAGTCTCACTCTACTTGCACTGAAGGCGGCATTGTGCCTTTTGTTTTTAATTCCGATGTAATTTCTGTGTATCATCGTCAATGTGAAGGTCCAAGGAATACATTGAACCTGCAGTGGTGTATCGGAAACTTATACTGGTCTCACACTGAATGCTGAAAACACTGCCTGTAGGAAGAGTCTCTATTCTTGTGCTTAAGGCGGCAATGTGCGTTTTTTATTTAATTCCGATGCGATTTCTGTGTTTCATCGTCAACGTGAAGGTCCAAGGAATACATTGAACCTGCAGTGGTGTATCGGAAACTAATACTGGTCTCACAGGGAATGCTCAAAGCACCGACTCTGAGAAGAGTCTCTGTTCTTGTACTTAAGGCGCCATTGTGCCTTTTGTATTTAATTCCGATGCGATTTCTGTGTTTCATCGTCAATGTGAAGGTCCAAGGTATACATTGAACCTGCAGTGGTGTATCGGAAACTAATACTGGTCTAACAGGAAAGGATCAAAGCACAGACTCGAAGAAGTCTCACTCTTCTTGCGCTTAAGGCGGCATTGTGCCTTTTGTATTTAATTCCGATGTAATTTCAGTGTTTCATCATCAATGTGTTTGTAAAAGGAATACATTGAACCTTCAGTGGTGAATCGGAAACTAATACTGGTCTCATAGGAAAGGATCAAATCACAGACTCAAAGAAGTCTCACTCTTCTTGAACTTAAGGCGGCATTGTGCCTTTTGTATTTAATTCCGATGTAATTTCAGTGTTTCATCGTCAATGTCTCCGTAAAAGGAATACATTGAACCTGCAGAGGTGTATCGGAAACTAATACTGGTCTCATAGGAAAAGATCAAAGCTCAGACTCTAAGAAGTCTCACTCTTCTTGCACTTAACGCGGCATTGTGACCTTTGTATTTAATTCAGATGTAATTTCAGTGTTTCATCGTCAATGTGTATGTAAAAGGAATACATTGAACCTGCAGTGGTGTATCGGAAACTAATACTGGCCTCATAGGAAAGGATCAAAGCACAGACTGAAAGAAGTCTCACTCTTCTTGCATTTAAGGCGGCATTGTGCCTTTTGTATTTAATTCCGATGTAATTTCAGTGTTTCATCGTTAATGTGAATGTTCAAGGAATACATTAAACCTGCAGCGGTGTATCAGAAACTAATACTGGTCTCACAGGAAAGGATCAAAGAACCGACTGTAAGAAGAGTCTGTATTCTTGTACTTAAGGCGGCATTGTGCCCTTTGTTTTTAATTCAGATGTAATTTCAGTGTTTCATCGTCAATGTGTATGTAAAAGGAATACATTGAACCTGCAGTGGTGTATCGGAAACTAATACTGGTCCCACAGGAAAGGATCAAAGCACAGACTGTATGAAGAGTCTCTATTCTTGTACTTAAGGTTGCATTGTGCCTTTTGTATTAAAATTTGATGCGATTTCTGTGTTTCATCGTCAATGTGAGGGTCAATGGAATACATTGAACCTGCAGTGGTGTATCGGAAACTAATACTGGTATCAAAGGAAGGGATCAAAGCACAGACTGTAACAAGGGTCTCTATTCTTGTACTTATGTCGGCATTGTGCCTTTTGTATTTAATTCCGATTCGATTTCTGTGTTTTATCGTCAATGTGATGGTCAAAGGAATACATTGAACCTGCAGTGGTGTATCGGAATCTAATACTGGTCTCACAGGGAATACTCGAAACCCCGACTGTAAGAAAAGTCTCTATTCTTGTCCATAAGGCGGCATTGTGCCTTTTGTATTTGATTCCGAAGCGATTTCTGTGTTTCATCGTCAATGTGAAGGTTCAAGGAATACATTGAACCAGCAGTGGTGTATCGGAAACTAATACTGGTCTCACAGGAAAGGATCAAAGCACAGACTTTAAGAAGTCTCACTCTTCTTGCACTTAAGGCGGTATTGTGGCTTTTGTATTTAATTCCGATGTAATTTCAGTGTTTCATCGTCAATGTGTATGTCCAAGGAATACATTGAACATGCAGTGGTACATCGGAAACTAATACTGGTCTCACAGGGAATGCTCAAACATCGACAGTAAGAAGTGTCTCTATTCTTGTACTTAAGGCGGCTTTCTGCCATTTGTATTTAATTCCGATGCGATTTCTGTGTTTTATCATGAATGTGCAGGTCCAAGGAATGCATTTAACCTGCAGAGGTGTATCGGAAACTGATACTGGTCTCACAGGAAAGGATCAAAGCCCAAACTCTAAGCAGCCTCATTCCTCTTGCACTTAAGGCGGCATTGTGCCTTTTATATTTAATTCCGATGCGATTTCTGTGTTTCATCGTGAATGTGAGGGTCCAAGGAATACATTGAACCTGCAGTGGTGTATCGGAAACTAATACTGGTCTCACAGGGAATGCTCAAAGCATCGACTGTAAGAAGTGTCTCTATTCTTGTACTTAAGGCGGCATTGTGCCATTTGTATTTAATTCCGATGGGATTTCTGTGTTTCAACGTTAATGTGAAGGTCCAAGGAATAAGTTGAACCTGCAGTGGTGTATCGGAAGATAATACTGGTCTCACAGGGAAGGATCGGAGCCCAGACTCTAAGAAGCCTCATTCCACTTGCACTTAAGGCGGCATTGTGCCTTTTGTATTTAATTCCGATGTAATTTCAGTGCTTCATCGACAATGTGTATGTCCAAGGGATACATTGAACCTGGAGTGGTGTATCGGAAACTAATACTGGTCTCACAGGAAAGGATCAAAGCACAGACTGTAAGGAGAGTCTCTATTCTTGTACTTAAGGTTGCATTGTGCCGTTCGTATTTAATTCCGATGCGATTTCTGTGTTTCATCGTCAATGTGAGGGTCAATGGAATTCATTGAACCAGCAGTGGTGTATCGGAAACTAATACTGGTATCACAGGAAAGGATCGAAGCACAGACTGTAAGAAGAGTGTCTATTCTTGTACTTAAGGCGGCATTGTGCCTTTTGTATTTAATTCCGATGCGTTTTCTGTGTTTTATCATCAATGTGAAGGTCCAAGGAATACATCTAACATGCAGTGTTGTATCGGAAACTAATACTGGTCTAACAGGCAATTCTCAAAGAACCGACTGTATGAAGAGGCTACATTCTTGTACCTAGGGCAGCATTTTGCCTTTTGTATTTAATTCCGATGCGATTTCTGTGTGTCATCGTCAATGTGAAGGTCAAAGGAATACATTGAACCTGCAGTGGTGTATCGGAAAATAATACTGGACTCACATTAAAGGATTAAAGCCCAGACTCTAAGAAGCCTCATTCCTCTTGCACTTAAGGCGGCATTGTGTCTTTTGTATTTAATTCCGATGTAATATCAGTGTTTCATCGTCAATGTGTATGCCCAAGGAATACATTGAACCTGCAGTGGTGTATCGGAAACTAGAAATGGTCTCACAGGAAAGGATCAAAGCACGGACTGTAAGAAGGGGCTCTATTCTTGTACTTAAGGCGGCATTGTGCCTGTTGTATTTAATTCCGATGCGATTTCTGTGTTTCATCGTCAATTTGAGGGTCAATGGAATACATTGAACCTGCAGTGGTGTATCGGAAACTAATACTGGTCCCACAGGAAAGGATCAAAGCACAGACTGTAAGAAGGGTCTCTATTCTTGTACTTAAGGCGGCATTGTGCCTGTTGTATTTAATTCCGATGCGATTTCTGTGTTTCATCGTCAATGTGAAGGTCAAACGAATACACTGAACCTGCAGTGGTGTATCGGAAACTAATACTGGTCTCACTGGAAGGGATCAAATCACAGACTGTAAGAAGAGTCTCTATTCTTGTACTTAAGGCGGCATTGTAATTTTTGTATTTAATTCCGATACGATTTCTGTGATTCATCGTCAATGTGAAGGTCCAATGAATACATTGAAGCTGCAGTGGTGTATCGGAAACTAATACTGGTCTCACGGGGAATGTTCAAATAACCGACTGTAGGAAGAGTCTTTATTCTTGTACTTAAGGCGGCATTGTGCCTTTTGTATTAATTTCCGATACGACTTCTGTGTTTCATCGTCAATGTGAAGGTGAAAGGAATACATTGAACCTGCAGTGGTGTATCGGAATCTAATACTGGTCTCACAGGGAATACTCGAAACCCCGACTGTAAGAAAAGTCTCTATTCTTTTCCTTAAGGCGGCATTGTGCCTTTTGTATTTGATTCCGAAGCGATTTCTGTGTTTCATCGTCAATGTGAAGGTTCAAGGAATACATTGAGCCAGCAGTGGTGTATCGGAAACTAATACTGGTCTCACAGGAAAGGATCAAAGCACAGACTCTAAGAAGTCTCACTCTTCTTGCACTTAAGGCGGTATTGTGGCTTTTGTATTTAATTCCGATGTAATTTCAGTGTTTCATCGTCAATGTGTATGTCCAAGGAATACATTGAACATGCAGTGGTACATCGGAAACTAATACTGGTCTCACAGGGAATGCTCAAACATCGACAGTAAGAAGTGTCTCTATTCTTGTACTTAAGGCGGCTTTCTGCCATTTGTATTTAATTCCGATTCGATTTCTGTGTTTTATCATCAATGTGCAGGTCCAAGGAAAACATTTAACCTGCAGAGCTGTATCGGAAACTGATACTGGTCTCACAGGAAAGGATCAAAGCCCAAACTCTAAGCAGCCTCATTTCTCTTGCACTTAAGGCGGCATTGTGCCTTTTATATTTAATTCCGATGCGATTTCTGTGTTTCATCGTGAATGTGAAGGTCCAAGGAATACATTGAACCTGCAGTGGTGTATCGGAAACTAATACTGGTCTCACAGGGAATGCTCAAAGCATCGACTGTAAGAAGTGTCTCTATTCTTGTACTTAAGGCGGCATTGTGCCATTTGTATTTAATTCCGATGGGATTTCTGTGTTTCATCGTTAATGTGAAGGTCCAAGGAATACATTGAACCTACAGTGGTGTATCGGAAGATAATACTGGTCTCACAGGGAAGGATCGAAGCCCAGACTCTAAGAAGCCTCATTCCACTTGCACTTAAGGCGGCATTGTGCCTTTTGTATTTAATTCCGATGTAATTTCAGTGTTTCATCGACAATGTGTATGTCCAAGGGATACATTGAACCTGGAGTGGTGTATCGGAAACTAATACTGGTCTCACAGGAAAGGATCAAAGCACAGACTGTAAGGAGAGTCTCTATTCTTGTACTTAAGGTTGCATTGTGCCGTTTGTATTTAATTCCGATGCGATTTCTGTGTTTCATCGTCAATGTGAGGGTCAATGGAATACATTGAACCAGCAGTGGTGTATCGGAAACTAATACTGGTATCACAGGAAAGGATCGAAGCACAGACTGTAAGAAGAGTGTCTATTCTTGTACTTAAGGCGGCATTGTGCCATATGTATTTAATTCCGATGCGTTTTCTGTGTTTTATCATCAATGTGAAGGTCCAAGGAATACATCTAACCTGCAGTGTTGTATCGGAAACTAATACTGGTCTAACAGGCAATTCTCAAAGAGCCGACTGTATGAAGAGGCTACATTCTTGTACCTAGGGCAGCATTTTGCCTTTTGTATTTAATTCCGATGCGATTTCTGTGTGTCATCGTCAATGTGAAGGTCAAAGGAATACATTGAACCTGCAGTGGTGTATCGGAAAATAATACTGGTCTCACATTAAAGGATTAAAGCCCAGACTCTAAGAAGCCTCATTCCTCTTGCACTTAAGGCGGCATTGCGTCTTTTGTATTTAATTCCGATGTAATATCAGTGTTTCATCGTCAATGTGTATGCCCAAGGAATACATTGAATCTGCAGTGGTGTATCGGAAACTAATACTGGTCTCACAGGAAAGGATCAAAGCACGGACTGTAAGAAGGGGCTCTATTCTTGTACTTAAGGCGGCATTGTGCCTGTTGTATTTAATTCCGATGCGATTTCTGTGTTTCATCGTCAATGTGAGGGTCAATGGAATACATTGAACCTGCAGTGGTGTATCGGAAACTAATACTGGTCCCACAGGAAAGGATCAAAGCACAGATTGTAAGAAGGGTCTCTATTCTTGTACTTAAGGCGGCATTGTGCCTGTTGTATTTAATTCCGATGCGATTTCTGTGTTTCATCGCCAATGTGAAGGTCAAACGAATACACTGAACCTGCAGTGGTGTATCGGAAACTAATACTGGTCTCACTGGAAGGGATCAAATCACAGACTGTAAGAAGAGTCTCTATTCTTGTACTTAAGGCGGCATTGTAATTTTTGTATTTAATTCCGATGCGATTTCTGTGTTTCATCGTCAATGTAAAGGTCAAAGGAATATATTGAACCCGCAGTGGTGTATCGGAAACTAATACTGGTCTCACAGGAAAGGATCAAAGCACAGACTGTAAGAAGAGTCTCAATTCTTGTACTTATGGCGGCATTGTGTCTTTTGTATTTAATTCCGATGCGATTTCTGTGATTCATCGTCAATGTGAAGGTCCAATGAATACATTGAAGCTGCAGTGGTGTATCGGAAACTAATACTGGTCTCACGGGGAATGTTCAAATAACCGACTGTAGGAAGAGTCTTTATTCTTGTACTTAAGGCGGCATTGTGCCTTTTGTATTAATTTCCGATACGACTTCTGTGTTTCATCGTCAATGTGAAGGTCAAAGGAATACATTGAACCTGCAGTGGTGTATCGGAAACTGATACTGGTCTCACAGGAAAGGATCAAAGCACCGACTGTAAGAAGAATCTCTATGCTTGTACTAATGGCGGCATTGTGCCTCTTGTATTTAATTCCTATGGTATATCAGTGTTTCATCGTCAATATGAAGGTCCAAGGAATACATTGAACCTGCAATGGTGTATCGGAAACTAATACTGGTCTCACAGGGAATGCGCAAAGCACCGACAGTAAGAAGAGTCTCTATTCTTGTACTTAATGCGGCATTGTGCCTTTTGCATTTAATTCCGATGCGATTTCTGTATTTCATCGTCAATGGGAAGGTCCAAGGAATACATTGAACCTGCAGTGGTGTATTGGAAACTAATACTGGTCTCACAGGGAATGCTCAAAGCACCGACTGTGAGAAGAGTCTCTATTCTTGTACCTATGGCGGCATTGTGCCTTTTGTTTTTAATTCCGATGCGATTTCTGTGTTTCATCGTCAATTTGAAGGTCCAAGGATTGCATTAAACCTGCAGTAGTGTATCGGAAACTAATACTGGTCTCACAGAAAAGGATCAAACACAGACTCTAAGAAGTCTCACACTTCTTACACTTATGGCGGCATTGTGCCTTTTGTATTTAATTCCGATGTAAATACAATGTTTCATCGTCAATGTGTATGTCCAAGGAATACATTGAACCTGCAGTGGTCTATCGGAAACTAATACAGGTCTCATAGGAAAGGATCAAAGCACCGACTGTCAGAAGAGTCTCTATTCTTGTACCTAAGGCGGCATTGTGCCATTTGTATTTAATTCCGATGCGATTTCTGTGTTTCATCGTCAATGTGAAGGTCAAACGAATACACTGAACCTGCAGTGGTTTATCGGAAACTAATACTGGTCTCACAGGAAGGGATCAAATCACAGACTGTAAGAAGAGTCTCTATTCTTGTACTTAAGGCGGCATGTGATTTTTGTATTTAATTCCGATGCGATTTCTGTGTTTCATCGTCAATGTAAAGGTCAAAGGAATATATTGAACCTGCAGTGGTGTATCGGAAACTAATACTGGTCTCACAGGAAAGGATCAAAACACAGACTGTAAGAAGAGTCTCAATTCTTGTACTTATTGCGGCATTGCGTCATTTGTATTTAATTCCGATGCGATTTCTGTGATTCATCGTCAACGTGAAGGTCCAAGGAATACATTGAACCTGCAGTGGTGTATCGGAAACTAATACTGGTCTCACGGGGAATGCTCAAATAACCGACTGTAGGAAGAGTCTCTATTCTTGTACTTAAGGCGGCATTGTGCCTTTTGTATTAAATTCCGATACGACTTCTGTGTTTCATCGTCAATGTGAAGGTCAAAGGAATACATTGAACCTGCAGTGGTGTATCGGAAACTAATACTGGTGTCACAGGAAAGGATCAAAGCACAAACTCTAAGAAGTCTCACTCTTATTGTACTTAAGGCGGCATTGTGCCTTTTTTATTTAATTCCGATGTAATTTCAGTGTTTCATCGTCAATGTGTATGTCCACGAAATACATTGAACCTGCAGTGGTGTATCGGAAACTAATACTGGTCTCACAGGGAATGCTCAAAGCACCGACTGTAAGAAGAATCTCTATGCTTGTACTAATGGCGGCATTGTGCCTCTTGTATTTAATTCCTATGGTATTTCAGTGTTTCATCGTCAATATGAAGGTCCAAGGAATACTTTGAACCTGCAATGGTGTATCGGAAACTAATACTGGTCTCACAGGGAATGCTCTAAGCACCGACTGTAAGAAGAGTCTCTATTCTTGTACTTATGGCGGCATTGTGCCTTTTGTATTTAATTCCGATGTAATTTCCGTGTTTCATCGTCAATGTTTACGTCCAAGGAATACATTGAACATGCAGTGCTGTATTGGAAACTAATACTGGTCTCACAGGGAATGCTCAAAGCACCGACTGTAAGAAGAGTCTCTATTCTTGTACTTAAGGCGGCATTTTGCGTTTTGTATTTTATTCCAATGCGATATCTGTGTTTCATCGTCAATGTGATGGTCCAAGGAACACATTGAACCTGCAGTGGTGTATCGGAAACTAATACTGGTCTCACAGGGAATGCTCAAAGCACCGACTGTAAGAAGAATCTCTATTCTTGTACTTAAGGCGGCATTGTGCCTTTTGCATTTAATTCCGATGCGATTTCTGTGTTTCATCGTCAATGTGAAGGTCCAAGGAATACATTGAACCTGCGGTGGTGTATCGGAAACTAATACTGGTCTCACAGGGAATGCTCAAGGCACCGACTGTAAGAAGAATCTCTATTCTTGTACTTAAGGCGGCATTGTGCGTTTTGTATTTAATTCCGATTCGATTTCTGTGTTTCATCGTCAACGTGAAGGGCAAGGAATACTTTGAACCTGCAGTGGTGTATCGGAAACTGATACTGGTCTCACAGGGAATGCTCAAAGCACCGACTGTGAGAAGAGTCTCTATTCTTGTACCTATGGCGGCACTGTGCCTTTTGTTTTTAATTCCGATGCGATTTCTGTGTTTCATCGTCAATGTGAAGGTCCAAGGATTGCATTGAACCTGCAGTAGTGTATCGGAAACTAATACTGGTCTCACAGAAAAGGATCAAACACAGACTCTAAGAAGTCTTACTCTTCTTACACTTATGGCGGCATTGTGCCTCTTGTATTTAATTCCGATATAAGTACAATGTTTCATCGTCAATGTGTATGTCCAAGGAATACATTGAACCTGCAGTGGTGTATCGGAAACTAATACTGGTCTCACAGGGTATGCTCAAAACACCGACTGTAAGATGAGTCTCTATTCTTGTACTTAAGGCGGAATTTTGCGTTTTGTATTTGATTCCAATGCGATTTCTGTCTTTCATCGTCAATGTGATGGTCCAAGGAATACATTGAACCTGCAGTGGTGTATCGGAAACTAATACTGGTCTCACAGGGAATGCACAAAGCACCGACTGTAAGAAGAATCTCAATTCTTGTACTTAAGGCGGCATTGTGCCTTTTGCAATTAATTCCGATGTGATTTCTGTGTTTCATCGTCATTGTGAAGATCCAAGGAATACAATGAACCAGCAGTGGTGTATCGGAAACTAATACTGGTCTCACAGGAAAGGATCAAAGCACAGACTCTTAGAAGTCTCTCTCTACTGGCACTTAAGGCGGCATTGTGCCTTTTGTATTTAATTCCGATGTAATTTCAGTGTTTCATCGTCCATGTGTATGTCCAAGGAATACATTGAACCTGCAGTGTTGTATCGGAAACTAATACTTGTCTAACAGGGAATTCTCAAAGCACTGACTGTATGAAGAGTCTACATTCTTGTACCTAAGGCGGCATTGTGCCTTTTGTATTTAATTCCGATGCGATTTCTGTGTGTCATCGTCAATGTTAAGGTCAAAGGAATACATTGAACCTGCAGTGGTGTATCGGAAACTAATACTGGTCTCACAGGGAATGCTCAAAGAATCGACTGTAAGAAGTGTCTCTATTCTTGTACTTAAGGCGGGATTGTGCCATTTGTATTTAATTCCGATGCGATATCTGTGTTTCATCGTCAATGTGAAGGTCCAAGGAATGCATTGAACCTGCAGTCGTGTATCCGAAAATAATACTGGTCTCACAGGAAAGGTTCAAAGCCCAGACTCTAAGAAGCCTCATTCCTCTTGCACTTAAGGCGGCATTGTGCCTTTTGTATTTAATTCCGATGTAATTTCGGTGTTTCATCGACAATGTGTATGTCCAAGGAATACATTGAACCTGCAGTGGTGTATCGGAAACTAATACTGGTCTCACAGGAAAGGATCAAAGCACAGACTGTAAGAAGAGTCTCCATTCTTGTACTTAAGGTGGCATTGTGCCTTTTGAATTTAATTCCAATGCGATTTCTGTGTTTCATCGTCAATGTGAATGTCGAAGGAATACATTGAACCTGCAGTGGTGTATCGGAAACTAATACTGGTCTCACAGGGAATGCTCAAAGCACCGACTGTAAGAAGAGTCTCTGTTCTTGTACTTAATGCGGTATTGTGCCTTTTGTATTTAATTCCGATGCGGTTTCTGTGTTTCATCGTCAATGTGAAGGTCCAAGGAATACATTGAACCTGCAGTCGTGTATCGTAAAATAATACTGGTCTCACAGGAATGGATCAAAGCCCAGACTCTAAGAAGCCTCATTCCTCTTGCACTTAAGGCGGCATTGTGCCTTTTGTATTTAATTCCGATGTAATTTCAGTGTTTCATCGACAATGTGTATGTCCAAGGAATACATTGAACCTGCAGTGGTGTATCGGAAACTCATACTGGTCTCACAGGAAAGGATCAAAGCACAGACTGTAAGAAGAGTCTCTATTCTTGTACTTATGGTGGCATTGTGCCTTTTGTATTTTATTCCGATGCGAATTCTGCGTTTCATCGTCAATGTGAAGGTCAAAGGAATACATTGAACCTGCAGTGGTGTATCGGAAACTACTACTGGTCTCACAGGAAAGGATCAAAGCACAGACTGTAAGAAGAGTCTCTATTCTTGTACTTAAGGCGGCATTGTGCCTTTTGTATTTAATTCCGATGCGATTTCTGTGTTTCATCGTCAATGTGAATGTCGAAGGAATACATTGAACCTGCAGTGGTGTATCGGAAACTAATACTGGTCTCACAGGAAAGGATCAAAGCACAGACTCTAAGAAGTCTCACTCTTCTTGCACTTAAGGCGGCATTGAGGCTTTTGTATTTAATTCCGATGTAACTTTAGTGTTTCATCGTCAATGTGTATGTCCAAGGAATACATTGAACCTGCAGTGTTACATCGTAAACTAATACTGGTCTCACAGGGAATGCTCAAAGCATCGACAGTAAGAAGTGTCTCTATTCTTGTACTTAAGGCGGCATTGTGCCATTTGTATTTAATTCCGATCCGATGTCTGGGTTTCATCGTCAATGTGAAGGGCAAAGGACTACATTGAACCTGAAGTGGTGTATCGGAAACTAATACTGGTCCCACAGGAAAGAATCAAACCACAGACTGTAAGAAGAGTCTCTATTCGTGTTCTTAAGGCGGCATTGTGCATTTTGTATTTAATTCCGATGCGATTTGTGTGTTTCATCGTCAATGTTTACGTCCAAGGAATACATTGACCCTGCAGTGGTGTATCGGAAACTAATACTGGTCTCACAGGAAAGGATCAAAGCACCGACTGTAAGAAGAGTCCCTATTCTTGTACCTAAGGCGGCATTGTGCCTTTTGTATTTAATTCCGATGCGATTTCTGTGTTTCATCGTCAATGTGAAGGTCAAAGGAATACATTGAACCTGCAGTGGTGTATCGGAAACTAATACTGGTCTCACAGGAAAGGATCAAATCACAGACTGTAAGAAGAGTCTCTATTCTTGTACTAAAGGCGGCATTGTAATTTTTGTATTTAATTCCGATGCGATTTCTGTGTTTCATCGTCAATGTAAAGGTCAAAGGAATACAATGAACCTGCAGTGGTGTATCGGAAACTAATACTGGTCTCACAGGAAAGGATCAAAGCACCGACTGTAAGAAGAGTCTCTATTCTTGTACTTAAGGCCGCATTGTGCGTTTTGTATATAATTCCGATGCGGTTTCTTTGTTTTATCGTCAATGTGAAGGTAAAAGGGTTACCTTGAACTTGCAGTAGTGTATCGGACACTAATACTAATGTCACAGGAAAGGATCAAAGCACAGACCCTAAGAAGTCTCACACTTCTTGCACTTAAGGCGGCATTGTGCCTTTTGTATTTAATTCCGATGTAAATTCAGTGTTTCATCGTCAATGTGTATGTCCAAGGAATACATTGTACCTGCAGTGGTACATCGGAAACTAATACTGGTCTCACAGGGAATGCTCCAAGCATCGACAGTAAGAAGAGTCTCTATTCTTGTACTTAAGGAGGCGTTGTGCCATAAGTATTTAATTCTGATGCGATTTCTGTGATTTATCATCAATGTAAAGGTCCAAGGAATATATTGAACCTCCAGTGGTGTATCGGAGACTAATACTGGTCTCACAGGAAAGGATCAAACCCAGACTCTAAGAAGCCTCATTCCTCTTGCACTTAAGGCGGCATTGTGCCTTTTGTATTTAATTCCGATGCGATTTCTGTGTTTCATCGTGAATGTGAAGGTCAAAGGAATACATTGAACCTGCAGTGATGTATCGGAAACTAATACTGGTCCCACAGGAAAGGATCAAAGCACAGTCTGTAAGAAGAGTCTCTATTCTTGAACTTATGGCGGCTTTGTGCCGTTTGTATTTAATTCCGATGCGATTTCTGTGTTTCATCGTCAATGTGAGGGTCAATGGAATACATTGAACCTGCAGTGGTTTATCGGAAACTAATACTGGTCTCACAGGAAAGGATCAAAGCACAGACTGTAAGAAGAGTCTCCATTCTTGTACTTAAGGCGGCATTGTGCCTTTTGTATTTAATTCCGATCCGATTTCTGTGTTGCATCGTCAATGTGAAGTTCAAAGGACTACATTGAACCTGCAGCGGTGTATCGGAAACTAATACTGGTCTCACAGGAAAGGATCATAGCACAGACTCTAAGAAGTCTCACTCTTCTCGCACTTAAGGAGGCATGGTGCCTTTTTTATAAAATTCCGATGTAATTTCAGTGTTTCATCGCCAAAGTGTATGTCCAAGAAATACATTGAACCTGCACTGGTGTATCGGAAACTAATACTGGTCTCAAAGGGAATGCTCAACGCACCGACTGTAAGAAGAATCTCTGTGCTTGTACTTAAGGCGGCATTGTGCCTTTTGTATTTAATTCCGATGCGATTTCTGTGTTTCATCGTCAATGTGAAGGTCCAAGTAATACATTGAACCTGCAGTAGTGTATCGGAAACTAATACTGGTCGCACAGGGAATGCTCAAAGCAACGACTGTAAGAAGAGTCTCTATTCTTGTACTTAAGGCGGCATTGTGCCTTTTGTATTTAATTCCGATGTAATTTTTGTGTTTGATCGTCAATGTGTATGTTTAAGGAATACATTGAACCTGCAGTGGTGTATCGGAAACTAACACTGGTCTCACAGGAAAGGATCAAAGCACAGACTCTAAGAAGTCTCACTCTACTTGCATTTAAAGCGGCATTGTGCCTTTTGCATTTAATTCCGATGTAATTTCAGTGTTTCATCGTCAATGTGAAGGTTCAAAGAATACACTGAACGTGCAGTGCTGTATCGGAAACTAATACTGGTCTCACAGGGAATGCTCAAAGCACCTACTGTAAGAAGAGTCTCTATTCTTGTACTTAAGGCGGCATTGTGCTTTTTGTATGTAATTGCGATGCGATTTCTGTGTTTTATGAACAATTTGAAAGTCCAAGTAATAAATTGAACCGGCAGTGGTGTATCTGGAACAAATACTGGTCTCACAGGGAATGCTCTAAGCACCGACTTTAAGAAGAGTTTCTATTCTTGTACTTAAGGCGTCATTGTGCATTTTGTATTTAATTCCGATGTAATTTCAGTCTTTCATCGTCAATGTGAAGGTCCAAGGAATACAATGAGTCTGCAGTAGTGTACCGGAAACTAATACTGGTCTAACAGGAAAGGATCATAGCACAGTTTCTAAGAAGTCTCACTCTTGTTGCACTTAAGGCGGCATTGTGCCTTTTGTATTTAATTCCGAGATAATTTCAGTGTTTCATCGTCAATTTTAATGTCCACAGAATACATTGAACCTTTAGTGTTGTATTGGAAACTAATACTGGTCTCACAGGGAATGCTCAAAGCACCGACTGTAAGAAGAGTCTCCATTCTTGTACATAAGGTGGCTTTGTGCCTTTTGTATTTAATTCCGATGCGATATCTGTGTTTCATCGTCAATGTGATGGTCCAAGGAATACATTGAACCTGCAGTGGTGTAACGGAAACTAATACTGGTCTCACAGGGAATGGTCAAAGCACCGACTGTAAGTAGAGTCTCTATTCTTGTACTTAAGGCGGCATTGTGCTTTTTGTATGTAACTGGGATACGATTTCTGTGGTTTATCGTCAATGTGAAGGTCCAAGGATTACATTGAACCTGCAGTGGTGTATCTTAAACTAATACTGGTCTCACAGGGAATGCCTAATGCACCGATTGTAAGAAGAGTCTCTATTCTTGTAGTTACGGTGGCATTGTGACTTCTGTATTTAATTCCGTTGCGATATCTGTGTTTCATCGTCAATGTGAAGGTCCGAGGAATACATTGAACCTGCAGTGGTGTATCGGAAACCAATACTGGTCTCACAGGGAATGCTCAAAGCACCGACTATAAGAAGAGTCTCTATTCTTGTACTTATGGTGGCATTGTGCCTTTTGTATTTAATTCCGATGCGATTTCTGTGTTTCATCGTCAATGTGAAGGTCCAAGGAATACATTGAACCGGCAGTGGTGTATCGGAATCTAAAACTGGTCTGACATGGAATGCTCAATGCACCGACTGTAAGAAGTGTCTCTATTCTTGTACTTAAGGCGGCATTGTTCCTTTTAAATTTAATTCCGATGAGATTTCTGTGTTTCATCGTCAATGTGAAGGTCCAAGGAATACATTGAACTTGCAGTGGGGTATCGGAAACTAATACTGGTCTCACAGGTAATGCTCAAAGCACCGACTGTTAGAAGAGTCTCTATTCTTGTACTTAAGGCGGCATTGTGCCTTTTGTATTTAATTCCGATGTAATTTATGTGTTTCATCGTCAATGTGTATGTCCAAGGAATACATTGAACCTGCAGTGGTGTATCGGAAACTAATACTGGTCTCACGGGGAATGCTCAAACACCGACTGTAAGAAGAGTCTCTATTCTTGTACTTAAGGCGGCATTGTGCCTTTTGTATTTAACTCCCATGTAATTTCAGTGTTTCATCGTCAATGTTTACGTCCAAGAAATACATTGAACCTGCAGTGGTGTATTGGAAACTAATACTGGTCTCACAGGGAATGCTCAAAGCACTAACTGTATGAAGTGTCTCTATTCTTGTACTTAAGGCGGCATTGTGCCTTTTATATTTAATTCCGATGTGTTCTCAGTGTTTCATCGTCAAGGTTTACGTGCAAGGAATACATTGAACCTGCAGTGCTGTATCGGAAACTAATACTGGTCTCACAGGGAATGCTCAAAGCACCGAATGTAAGAAGTGTCTACATTCTTGTACTTAAGGCGGCATTGTGCCTTTTGTATTTAATTCCGATGTAATTTATGTGTTTCATCGTCAATATGTATGTCCAAGGAATACATTGAACCTGCAGTGGTGTATCGGAAACTAATACTGGTCTCACAGGGAATGCTCAAAGCACCGACTGTAAGAAGAGTCTCTATTCTTGTACATCAGGCGGCATTGTGCCTTTTGAATTTAATTCCGATGTAATTTCTGTGTTTCATCATCAATGCTAAGGTCCAAGGATTACCTTGAACCTGCAGTAGTGTATCGGAAACTAATACTGGTCTCACAGGAAAAGATCAAAGCACAGACCCTAAGAAGTTTCACGCTTCTTGCACTGAAAGCGGCATTGTGCCTTTAGTATTTAATTCCGATGTAATTTCAGTGTTTCATCTTCGATGTGTATGTCCAAGGAATACACTGAACCTGCAGTGGTGTATTGGAAACTAATACTGGTCTCACAGGGAATGCTGAAAGCACCGACTGTAAGAAGAGTCTCTATTCTTGTACTTAAGGCCGCATTGTGCGTTTTGTATATAATTCCGATGCGGTTTCTTTGTTTTATCGTCAATGTGAAGGTAAAAGGATTACCTTGAACTTGCAGTAGTGTATCGGACACTAATACTAATGTCACAGGAAAGGATCAAAGCACAGACCCTAAGAAGTCTCACACTTCTTGCACTTAAGGCGGCATTGTGCCTTTTGTACTTAATTCCGATGTAAATTCAGTGTTTCATCGTAAATGTGAAGGTCCACGGAATACATTGAACCTGCAGTGGTGTATCGGAAACTAATACTGGTCTCACAGGGAATGCTCAAAGCACCGACTGTAAGAAGAGTCTCTATTCTTGTACATAAGGCGGCATTGTGCCTTTTGAATTTAATTCCGATGTAATTTCTGTGTTTCATCATCAATGCTAAGGTCCCGGGATTACCTTGAACCAGCAGTAGTGTATCGGAAACTAATACTGGTCTCACAGGAAAAGATCAAAGCACAGACTCTAAGAAGTCTCACTCTTCTTGCACTGAAAGCGGCATTGTGGCTTTTGTATTTAATTCCGATGTAATTTCAGTGTTTCATCATCAATGTGTATGTCCAAGGAATACACTGAACCTGCAGTGGTGTATTGGAATCTTATACTTGTCTCACAGGGAATGCTCAAAACACCGACTGTAAGAAGAGTCTCTATTCTTGTACTTAAGGCCGCATTGTGCCTTTTGTATTTAATTCCGATGCGATTCCTGTGTTTTATCTTCAATTTGATGGTCCAAGGATTACCTTGAACCTGCAGTAGTGTATCGGAAACTGATACTGGTCTCACAGGGAATGCTCAAAGCACCGACTGTAAGAAGAGCCTCTATTCTTGTACTTAACGCGGCATTGTGCCTTTTTTATTTAATTCCGATGCGATTTCTGTGTTTCATCGTCAATGTGAGGGTCCAAGTAATACATTGAACCTGCAGTGGTGTATCGGAAACTAATACTGGTCTCACAGGGAATGCTCAAAGCACCGACTGTAAGGAGAGTCTCTATTCTTGTACTTAAGGCGGCATTGTGCCTTTTGTATTTAACTCCGATGTAATCTCAGAGTTTGATCGTCAATGTGTATGTCCAAGGAATACATTGAACCTGCAGTGGTGTATCGGAAACTAATACTCGTCTCACAGGGATTGCTCAAAGCACCGACTGTAAGGAGAGTCTCTATTCTTGTACTGAAGGCGGCATTGTGCCTATTGTATTTAATTCCGATGTAATTTATGTGTTTCATCGTCAATGTGTATGTCCAAGGAATACATTGAACCTGCAGTGGTGTATCGGAAACTAATACTGGTCTCACAGGGAATGCTCAAGGCACCGACTATAAGAATAGTCTCTATTCTTGTACTTATAATGGCATTGTGCCTTTTGTATTTAATTCCGATGCGATTTCTGTGTTTCATCGTCAATGTGAAGGTCCAAGGAATACATTGAACCGGCAGTGGTGTATCGGAATCTAAAACTGGTCTCACAGGGAATGCTCAAAACACGGACTGTAAGAGGAGTCTGTATTCTTGTACATATGGTGACACTGTGATTTTTGTATTTAATTCCGATCCGATTTCTGTGTTTCATCGTCACTGTGAAGGTCCAAGGAATACTTTGAACCTGCAGTGGTGTATCGGAAACTAATACTGGTCTCACAGAAAAGGATCAAAGCACAGACTCTAAGAAGTCTCACTCTTCATACACTTAAGGAGGCATTGTGCCTTTTGTATTTAATTCCGATGTAATTTCAGTGTTTAATCGTAAATGTGAAAGTCCAAGGAATACATTGGATCTGCAGTGGTGTATCGGAAACTAATACTGGTCTCACAGGGAATGCTCAAAGCACCGACTGTAAGAAGAGTCTCTATTCTTGTACTTACGGCGGCATTGTGTATTTTGAATTTAATTCCGATGTAATTTCGGTGTTTCATCATCAATGCTAAGGACTAAGGATTACCTTGAGCCTGCAGTAGTGTATCGTACACTAATACTGGTCTCACAGGAAAGGAACAAAGCACAGACTCTAAGAAGTCTCACTCTTCTTGCACTGAAAGCGGCATTGTGCCATTTGTATTTAATTCCGATGTAATTTCAGTGTTTCATCGTCAATGTGAAGGTCCAAGGAATACATTGAACCTGCAGTGGTGTATTGGAAACTAATACTGGTCTCACAGAGAATGCTCAAAGCACCGACTGTAAGAAGAGTCTCTTTTCTTGTACTTAAGGCCACATTGTGCCTTTTGTATTTAATTCGGATGCGATTTCTGTGTTTCATCTTCAATTTGAAGGTCCAAGGGTTTCATTGAACCTGCAGTGTTGTATCGGAGACTAATACTGGTGTCACAGGGAATGCTCAAAGCACAGACTGTAAGAAGAGTCTACATTCTTGTACTTAAGGCGGCATTGTGCCAATTGCATTTAATTCCGATCTAATTTATGTGTTTCATCGTCAATATCTATGTCCAAGGAATACATTGACCCTGCAATGGTGTATCGGAAACTAATACTGGTCTCACAGGGAATGCTCAAACCACCGACTGTAAGAAGTGTCTCTATTCTTGTACTTAAGGCGGCATTGTGCCTTTTATATTTAATTCCGATGTGTTCGCAGTGTTTCATTGTCAATGTTTACGTCCAAGGAATACATTGAACCTGCAGTACAGTATCGGAAACTAATACTGGTCTCACAGGGAATGCTCAAAGCACCGACTGTAAGAAGAGTCTATATTCTTGTACTTAAGGCGGCATTGTGCCATTTGTATTTAATTCCGATTTAATTTATGTGTTTCATCGTCAATATGTATGTCCAAGGAATACATTGACCCTGCAGTGGTGTATCGGAAACTAATACTGGTCTCACAGGGAATGCTCAAAGCACCGACTGTAAGAAGAGTCTCTATTCTTGTACTTAAGGCGGCATTGTGCCTTTTGTATTTAATTTCGATGTGATTTCTGTGTTTCATCGTCAATGTGAAGGTCCAAGTAATACATTGAACCTGCAGTGGTGTATCGGTAACTAATACTGGTCGCACAGGGAATGCTCAAAGCACCGACTGTAAGAAGAGTCTCTATTCTTGTACTTCAGGCGGCATTGTGCCTTTTGTATTTAATTCCGATGTAATCCCAGTGTTTCATCGTCAATGTGTATGTCCAAGGAATACATTGACCCTGCAGTGGCGTATTGGAAACTAATACTGTTCTCACAGGGAATGCTCAAAGCACCGACTGCAAGAAGTGTCTCTATTCTTGTACTTAAGGCGGCATTTTGCCTTTTATATTTAATTCCGATGAGATTTCTGTGTTTCATCGTCAATGTGAAGGTCCAAGGAATACATCGAATCTGCAGTGGTGTATCGGAAACTAATACTGGTCTCACAGGGAATGCTCAAAGCACCGACTGTAAGAAGAGTCTCTATTCTTGTACTTAAGGCGGCATTGTGCATTTTGTATTTAATTCCGATGCGATTTCTGTGTTTCATCGTCAATGCGAAGGTCCAAGGAATACTTTGAACGTGCAGTGGTGTATCGGAAACTAATACTGGTCTCACAGGAAAGGATCAAAGCACAGACTCTAAGAAGTCTCTCTCTTCATGCACTTAAGGCGGCATTGTGCCTTTTGTATTTAATTCCGATGCGATTTGTGTGTTTCATCGTCAATGTTTACGTCCAAGGAATACTTTGAACCTGCAGTGGTGTATCTGAAACTAACACTGGTCTCACAGGGAATGCTCAAATCACCGACTGTAAGAAGAGTCTCTATTCTTGTACTTAAGGCGGCATTGTGCCTTTTGTATATAATTCCCATGTATTTTATGTGTTTCATCGTCAATATGTATGTCCAAGGAATACATTGAACCTGCCGTGGTGTATCGGAAACTAATACTGGTCTCACAGGAAAGGATCAAAGCACAGACTGTAAGAAGAGTCTCTATTCTTGTACTTAAGGCGGCATTGTGCCTTTTGTATTTAATTTCGATGTGATTTCTGTGTTTCATCGTCAATGTGAAGGTCCAAGTAATACATTGAACCTGCAGTGGTGTATCGGTAACTAATACTGGTCGCACAGGGAATGCTCAAAGCACCGACTGTAAGAAGAGTCTCTATTCTTGTACTTCAGGCGGCATTGTGCCTTTTGTATTTAATTCCGATGTAATCCCAGTGTTTCATCGTCAATGTGTATGTCCAAGGAATACATTGACCCTGCAGTGGCGTATTGGAAACTAATACTGGTCTCACAGGGAATGCTTAAATCACCGACTGTAAGAAGAGTCTCTATTCTTGTACTTACGGCGACAATTTGCGTTTTGTATTTAATTCTTATTCGATTTCTGTGTCTCATTGTCAATGTGAAGGTCCAAGAATTACATTGAACCTGCAGTGGTGTATCGGAAACTAATACTGGTCTCACAGGAAGGGATCATAGCACAGACTCTAAGAAGTCTAACTCTTCTTGCACTTAAAGCGGCATTGTGCCTTTTGCATTTAATTCCGATGAATTTCAGTGTTTCATCGTCAATGTGTATGTCCAAGGAATACATTGAACCTGCAGTGGTGTATTGGAAACTAATACTGGTCTCACAGGGAATGCTCAAAGCACCAACTGTAAGAAGAGTCTCCATTCTTGTACTTAAGGCGGCATTGTGCCCGTTGTATTTAATTCCGATGCGATTTCTGTGTTTTATCTTCAATGTTATGGTCGAAGCAATACATTTAACCTGCAGTGGTGTATCGGAAATTTAATACTGGTCTCACAGGGATTGCTCAAAGCACCGACTGTAAGGAGAGTCTCTATTCTTGTACTTAAGGCGGCATTGTGCCTTTTGTATTTCATTCCGATGTAATTTATGTGTTTCATCGTCAATGTGTATGTCCAAGGAATACATTGAACCTGCAGTGGTGTATCGGAAACTAATACTGGTCTCACAGGGAATGCTCAAAGCACCGACTATAAGAATAGTCTCTATTCTTGTACTTATAATGGCATTGTGCCTTTTGTATTTAATTCCGATGCGATTTCTGTGTTTCATCGTCAATGTGAAGGTCCAAGGAATACATTGAACCGGCAGTGGTGTATCGGAATCTAAAACTGGTCTCACAGGGAATGCTCAAAACACGGACTGTAAGAAGAGTCTGTATTCTTGTACATATGGTGACACTGTGATTTTTGTATTTAATTCCGATGCGATTTCTGTGTTTCATCTTCAATGTTATGGTCGAAGGAATACATTGAACCTGCAGTGGTGTATCGGAAATTTAATACTGGTCTCACAGGGATTGCTCAAAGCACCGACTGTAAGGAGAGTCTCTATTCTTGTACTTAAGGCGGCATTGTGCCTTTTGTATTTAACTCCGATGTAATCTCAGAGTCTGATCGTCAATGTGTATGTCCAAGGAATACATTGAACCTGCAGTGGTGTATCGGAAACTAATACTGGTCTCACAGGGATTGCTCAAAGCACCGACTGTAAGGAGAGTCTCTATTCTTGTACTTAAGGCGGCATTGTGCCTTTTGTATTTAATTCCGATGTAATTTATGTGTTTCATCGTCAATGTGTATGTCCGAGGAATACATTGAACCTGCAGTGGTGTATCGGAAACTAATACTGGTCTCACAGGGAATGCTCAAAGCACCGACTATAAGAATAGTCTCTATTCTTGTACTTATAATGGCATTGTGCCTTTTGTATTTAATTCCGATGCGATTTCTGTGTTTCATCGTCAATGTGAAGGTCCAAGGAATACATTGAACCGGCAGTGGTGTATCGGAATCTAAAACTGGTCTCACAGGGAATGCTCAAAACACGGACTGTAAGAAGAGTCTGTATTCTTGTACATATGGTGACACTGTGATTTTTGTATTTAATACCGATCCGATTTCTGTGTTTCATCGTCAATGTGAAGGTCCAAGGAATACTTTGAACCTGCAGTGGTGTATCGAAAACTAATACTGGTCTCACAGAAAAGGATCAAAGCACAGACTCTAAGAAGTCTCACTCTTCATGCACTTAAGGAGGCATTGTGCCTTTTGTATTTAATTCGGATGCGATTTCTGTGTTTCATCTTCAATTTGAAGGTCCAAGGGTTACATTGAACCTGCAGTGTTGTATCGGAGACTAATACTGGTGTCACAGGGAATGCTCAAAGCACAGACTGTAAGAAGAGTCTACATTCTTGTACTTAAGGCGGCATTGTGCCTTTTGCATTTAATTCCGATCTAATTTATGTGTTTCATCGTCAATATGTATGTCCAAGGAATACATTGACCCTGCAATGGTGTATCGGAAACTAATACTGGTCTCACAGGGAATGCTCAAACCACCGACTGTAAGAAGTGTCTCTATTCTTGTACTTAAGGCGGCATTGTGCCTTTTATATTTAATTCCGATGTGTTCGCAGTATTTCATTGTCAATGTTTACGTCCAAGGAATACATTGAACCTGCAGTACTGTATCGGAAACTAATACTGGTCTCACAGGGAATGCTCAAAGTACCGACTGTAAGAAGAGTCTACATTCTTGTACTTAAGG
Organism: Schistocerca americana; assembly: GCF_021461395.2. NCBI lineage: Eukaryota > Metazoa > Arthropoda > Insecta > Orthoptera > Acrididae > Schistocerca > Schistocerca americana. The sequence goes on along the minus strand of NC_060124.1, from coordinate 618,731,456 downwards.
CGGCATTGTGCCTTTTGTATTTAATTCCGATTTAATTTATGTGTTTCATCGTCAATATGTATGTCCAAGGAATACATTGACCCTGCAGTGGTGTATCGGAAACTAATACTGGTCTCACAGGGAATGCTCAAAGCACCGACTGTAAGAAGGGTCTCTATTCTTGTACTTAAGGCGGCATTGTGCCTTTTGTATTTAATTTCGATGTGATTTCTGTGTTTCATCGTCAATGTGAAGGTCCAAGTAATACATTGAACCTGCAGTGGTGTATCGGTAACTAATACTGGTCGCACAGGGAATGCTCAAAGCACCGACTGTAAGAAGAGTCTCTATTCTTGTACTTCAGGCGGCATTGTGCCTTTTGTAGTTAATTCCGATGTAATCCCAGTGTTTCATCGTCAATGTGTATGTCCAAGGAATACATTGACCCTGCAGTGGTGTATTGGAAACTAATACTGTTCTCACAGGGAATGCTCAAAGCACCGACTGCAAGAAGTGTCTCTATTCTTGTACTTAAGGCGGCATTTTGCCTTTTATAATTAATTCCGATGAGATTTCTGTGTTTCATCGTCAATGTGAAGGTCCAAGGAATACATCGAATCTGCAGTGGTGTATCGGAAACTAATACTGGTCTCACAGGGAATGCTCAAAGCACCGACTGTAAGAAGAGTCTCTATTCTTGTACTTAAGGCGGCATTGTGAATTTTGTATTTAATTCCTATGTAATTTATGTGTTTCATTGTCAATGTGTATGTCCGTGGAATACATTGAACCTGCAGTGGTGTATCGGAAACAAATACTGGTATCACAGGGAATGCTCAAAGCACCGACTGTAAGAAGTGTCTCTATTCTTGTACCTAAGGCGGCATTGTGCCTTTTGAATTTAATTCCGATGCGGTTTCTTTGTATTATAGTCAATGTGAAAGTCCAAGGAATACTTTGAACGTGCAGTGGTGTATCGGAAACTAATACTGGTCTCACAGGGAATGCTCAAAGCACCGACTCTAAGAAGGGTCTCTATTCTTGTTCTTAAGGCGGCATTGTGCCTTTTGTATTTAATTCCGATGTAATTTCTGTGTTACATCGTCAATATTTACGTCCAAAGAATACATTGAACCTGCGGTGCTGTATCGGATACTAATACTATTCTCACAGGGAAGGCTCAAAGAAACGACTGTAAGAAGAGTCTGTATTCTTGTACTTAAGGCGGCATTGTGCCTTTTGCGTTTAATTCCGATGTAATTTCTGTGTGTCATCGTCAATGTGAAGATCCATGGAGTACATAATTCCAGCAGTGGTGTATCGGAAACTAATACTGGTCTCACAGGAAAGGATCAAAGCACAGACTCTAAGAAGTCTCTCTCTTCTTGCACTTAAGGCGGCATTGTGCCTTTTGTATTTAATTCCGATGCGATTTGTGTGTTTCATCGTCAATGTTTACGTCCAAAGAATACTTTGAACCTGCAGTGGTGTATCGGAAAAAAATACTGGCCTCGCAGGAAAGGATCAAAGCACCGACTGTAAGAAGATTCTCTATTCTTGTACCTAAGGCGGCATTGTGCCTTTTGTATTTAATTCCGATGCGATTTCTGCGTTTCATCGTCAATGTAAAAGTCAAAGGAATATATTGAACCTGCAGTGGTGTATCGGAAACTAATACTGGTCTCACAGGAAAGGATCAAAGCACAGACTGTAAGAAGAGTCTCTATTCTTGTACTCAAGGCGGCATTGTGATTTTTGTATTTAATTCCGATGCGATTTCTGTGATTCATCGTCAATGTGAAGGTCCAAGGAATTCATTGAACCTGCAGTGGTGTATCGGAAACTAATACTGGTCTCACAGGGAATGCTCAAAGCACCGACTGTAAGACGAGTCTCTATTCTTGTACATAAGGCGGCCATGTGCCTTTTGTATATAACTCCCATGTATTTTATGTGTTTCATCGTCAATATGTATGTCCAAGGAATACATTGAACCTGCCGTGGTGTATCGGAAACTAATACTGGTCTCACAGGGAATGCTCAAATCACCGACTGTAAGAAGAGTCTCTATTCTTGTACTTACGGCGACAATTTGCGTTTTGTATTTAATTCTTATTCGATTTCTGTGTCTCATTGTCAATGTGAAGGTCCAAGAATTACATTGAACCTGCAGTGGTGTATCGGAAACTAATACTGGTCTCACAGGAAGGGATCATAGCACAGACTCTAAGAAGTCTAACTCTTCTTGCACTTAAAGCGGCATTGTGCCTTTTGCATTTAATTCCGATGAATTTCAGTGTTTCATCGTCAATGTGTATGTCCAAGGAATACATTGAACCTGCAGTGGTGTATTGGAAACTAATACTGGTCTCACAGGGAATGCTCAAAGAACCAACTGTAAGAAGAGTCTCTATTCTTGTACTTAAGGCGGCATTGTGCCCGTTGTATTTAATTCCGATGCGATTTCTGTGTTTCATCTTCAATGTTATGGTCGAAGGAATACATTGAACCTGCAGTGTTGTATCGGAGACTAATACTGGTGTCACAGGGAATGCTCAAAGCACAGACTGTAAGAAGAGTCTACATTCTTGTACTTAAGGCGGCATTGTGCCTTTTGCATTTAATTCCGATCTAATTTATGTGTTTCATCGTCAATATGTATGTCCAAGGAATACATTGACCCTGCAATGGTGTATCGGAAACTAATACTGGTCTCACAGGGAATGCTCAAACCACCGACTGTAAGAAGTGTCTCTATTCTTGTACTTAAGGCGGCATTGTGCCTTTTAAATTTAATTCCGATGTGTTCGCAGTGTTTCATTGTCAATGTTTACGTCCAAGGAATACATTGAACCTGCAGTACTGTATCGGAAACTAATACTGGTCTCACAGGGAATGCTCAAAGCACCGACTGTAAGAAGAGTCTACATTCTTGTACTTAAGGCGGCATTGTGCCTTTTGTATTTAATTCCGATTTAATTTATGTGTTTCATCGTCAATATGTATGTCCAAGGAATACATGACCCTGCAGTGGTGTATCGGAAACTAATACTGGTCTCACAGGGAATGCTCAAAGCACCGACTGTAAGAAGAGTCTCTATTCTTGTACTTAAGGCGGCATTGTGCCTTTTGTATTTAATTCCGATGTGATTTCTGTGTTTCATCGTCAATGTGAAGGTCCAAGTAATACATTGAACCTGCAGTGGTGTATCGGTAACTAATACTGGTCGCACAGGGAATGCTCAAAGCACCGACTGTAAGAAGAGTCTCTTTTCTTCTACTTCAGGCGGCATTGTGCCTTTTGAATTTAATTCCGATGTAATTTCTGTGTTTCATCATCAATGCTAAGGTCCCGGGATTACCTTGAACCTGCAGTAGTGTATCGGAAACTAATACTGGTCTCACAGGAAAAGATCAAAGCACAGACTCTAAGAAGTCTCACTCTTCTTGAACTGAAAGCGGCATTGTGCCTTTTGTATTTAATTCCGATGTAATTTCAGTGTTTCATCATCAATGTGTACGTCCAAGGAATACACTGAACCTGCAGTGGTGTATTGGAATCTTATACTTGTCTCACAGGGAATGCTCAAAACACCGACTGTAAGAAGAGTCTCTATTCTTGTACTTAAGGCCGCATTGTGCCTTTTGTATTTAATTCCGATGCGATTCCTGTGTTTTATCTTCAATTTGATGGTCCAAGGATTACCTTGAACCTGCAGTAGTGTATCGGAAACTGATACTGGTCTCACAGGGAATGCTCAAAGCACCGACTGTAAGAAGAGTCTCTATTCTTGTACTTACGGCGGCATTGTGTATTTTGAATTTAATTCCGATGTAATTTCTGTGTTTCATCATCAATGCTAAGGACTAAGGATTACCTTGAGCCTGCAGTAGTGTATCGTACACTAATACTGGTCTCACAGGAAAGGAACAAAGCACAGACTCTAAGAAGTCTCACTCTTCTTGCACTGAAAGCGGCATTGTGCCATTTGTAATTAATTCCGATGTAATTTCAGTGTTTCATCGTCAATTTGTATGTCCAGGGAATACATTGAACCTGCAGTGGTGTATTGGAAACTAATACTGGTCTCACAGAGAATGCTCAAAGCACCGACTGTAAGAAGAGTCTCTTTTCTTGTACTTAAGGCGACATTGTGCCTTTTGTATTTAATTCCGATGCAATGTCTGTGTTTCATCGTCAATGTGAAGGTCCAAGGAATACATTGAAACTGCAGTGGTGTATCAGAAACTAATACTGGTCTCACAGGGAATGCTCAAAGCACCGACTGTAAGAAGAGTCTGTATTCTTGTATTTAAGGCGGCATTTTGCCTTTTGTATTTAACTCAGATGCGATTTCTGTGTTTCTTCGTCAATATGAAAGTCCTAGGAATAGATTGAACCGGCATTGGTCTATCAGAAACTAATACTGGTCTCACAGGGAATGCTCAAAGCACCGACTGTAAGAAGAGTCTCTATTCTTGCACTTAAGGCGACATTGTGCCTTTTGTATTTAATTCCGATGCGATATCTGTGTTTCATCGCCAATGTGAAGGTCCAAGGAATACATTGAACCTGTAGTGATGTATCGGTAGCTAATAATGGTCTCACAGGAAAGGATCAAAGCACAGACTATAAAGTCTCACTCTTCTTGCACTTAAGGCGGCATTGTGCCTTTTGTATTTAATTCCGATGTAATTTCAGTGTTTCATCGACAATGTGAAGGTCTAAGGAAAACATTGAATCTGCAGTGGTGTATCGGAGTCTAATACTGGTCTCACAGGGAATGCTCAATGCACTGACTGTAAGAAGAGTCTCTATCCTTGTACTTAAAGCGGCATTGTGACTTTTGTATTTAATTGCGTTGCGATATCTGTGTTTCATCGTCAATGTGAAGGTCCAAGGAAAACATTGATACTGCAGTGGTGTATCAGAAGCTGATACTGGTCTCACAGGGAATGATCAAAGCACCGACTGTAAGAAGAGTCTCCATTCTTGTACATCTGGCGGCATTGTGCATTTTGTATTCAATTCTGAAGCGATTTCTGTGTTTCATCGTCAATGTGATGGTCCAAGGAATACATTGAACCTGCAGTGCTGTATCGGAAACTAATACCGGTCTCACAGGGAATGATCAAAACACCGACTGTAAGAAGAGTCTCTATTCTTGTACATCGGGCGGCATTGTGCCTTTTGTATTCAATTCTGACGCGATTTCTGTGTTTCATCGTCAATGTGATGGTCCAAGGAATACATTGAATCTGCAGTGGTGTATCGGAAACTAATACTGGTCTCACAGGGAATGCTCAAAGCACCGACTGTAAGAAGAGTCTCTATTCTTGTACTTAAGGCGGCATTGTGCCTTTTGTATTCAATTCCTAAGCGATTTCTGTGTTTCATCGTCAATGTGAAGGTCCAAAGAATACATTGAACGTGCAATGGTGTATCGGAAACTAATACTGGTCTCACAGGAAATGCACAAAGCACCGACTGTAAGAAGAGCCTCTATTCTTGTACTTAAGGCGGCATTGTGCTTTTCGTATGAAATTGCGATGCGATTTCTGTGTTTTATTGTCAATGTGAAGGTCCAAGGAATACATTGAACCTGCAGTGGTGTATCGAAAACTAATTCTGGTCTCACAGGGAATGCTCAAAGCACCGACTGTAAGAAGAGCCTCTATTCTTGTACTTAAGGCGGCATTGTGCTTTTTGTATGTAATTGCGATGCGATTTCTGTGTTTTATCGTTAATGTGAAGGTCCAAGGAATACATTGAACCTGCAGTGGTGTATCGGAAACTAATACTGGCCTCACAGGAAAGGATCAAAGCACAGACTCTAAGAAGTCTCACTCTTCTTGCACTTAAGGCGGCATTGTGCTTTTGTATTTAATTCCGATGTAATTTCAGTGTTTCATCGTCAATGTGTATGTCCAAGGAATACATTGAACGTGCAATGGTGTATAGGAAACTAATACTGGTCTCACAGGGAATGCTCAAAGCACCGACTGTAGGAAGGGTCTCTATTCATGCACTTAAGGCGGCATTGTGCCTTTTGCATTTAATTCCGATGTAATTTCTGTGTTTCATCGTCAATGTGAAGGTCCAAGGAATACATGACCCTGCAGTGGTGTATCGGAAACTAATACTGGTCTCACAGGGAATGCTCAAAGCACCGACTGTAAGAAGAGTCTCTATTCTTGTACTTAAGGCGGCATTGTGCCTTTTGTATTTAATTCCGATGTGATTTCTGTGTTTCATCGTCAATGTGAAGGTCCAAGTAATACATTGAACCTGCAGTGGTGTATCGGTAACTAATACTGGTCGCACAGGGAATGCTCAAAGCACCGACTGTAAGAAGAGTCTCTTTTCTTGTACTTCAGGCGGCATTGTGCCTTTTGAATTTAATTCCGATGTAATTTCTGTGTTTCATCATCAATGCTAAGGTCCCGGGATTACCTTGAACCTGCAGTAGTGTATCGGAAACTAATACTGGTCTCACAGGAAAAGATCAAAGCACAGACTCTAAGAAGTCTCACTCTTCTTGAACTGAAAGCGGCATTGTGCCTTTTGTATTTAATTCCGATGTAATTTCAGTGTTTCATCATCAATGTGTACGTCCAAGGAATACACTGAACCTGCAGTGGTGTATTGGAATCTTATACTTGTCTCACAGGGAATGCTCAAAACACCGACTGTAAGAAGAGTCTCTATTCTTGTACTTAAGGCCGCATTGTGCCTTTTGTATTTAATTCCGATGCGATTCCTGTGTTTTATCTTCAATTTGATGGTCCAAGGATTACCTTGAACCTGCAGTAGTGTATCGGAAACTGATACTGGTCTCACAGGGAATGCTCAAAGCACCGACTGTAAGAAGAGTCTCTATTCTTGTACTTACGGCGGCATTGTGTATTTTGAATTTAATTCCGATGTAATTTCTGTGTTTCATCATCAATGCTAAGGACTAAGGATTACCTTGAGCCTATAGTAGTGTATCGTACACTAATACTGGTCTCACAGGAAAGGAACAAAGCACAGACTCTAAGAAGTCTCACTCTTCTTGCACTGAAAGCGGCATTGTGCCATTTGTAATTAATTCCGATGTAATTTCAGTGTTTCATCGTCAATTTGTATGTCCAGGGAATACATTGAACCTGCAGTGGTGTATTGGAAACTAATACTGGTCTCACAGAGAATGCTCAAAGCACCGACTGTAAGAAGAGTCTCTTTTCTTGTACTTAAGGCCACATTGTGCCTTTTGTATTTAATTCGGATGCGATTTCTGTGTTTCATCTTCAATTTGAAGGTCCAATGGTTACATTGAACCTGCAGTGTTGTATCGGAGACTAATACTGGTGTCACAGGGAATGCTCAAAGCACAGACTCTAAGAAGAGTCTACATTCTTGTACTTAAGGCGGCATTGTGCCTTTTGTATTTAATTCCGATTTAATTTATGTGTTTCATCGTCAATATGTATGTCCAAGGAATACATTGACCCTGCAGTTTTGTATCGGAAACTAATACTGGTCTCACACTGAATGCTCAAAGCACCGACTGTAAGAAGAGTCTCTATTCTTGTACTTAAGGCGGCATTGTGCCTTTTGTATTTAATTCCGATGTGATTTCTGCGTTTCATCGTCAATGTAAAGGTCCAAGTAATACATTGAACCTGCAGTGGTGTATCGGTAACTAATACTGGTCGCACAGGGAATGCTCAAAGCACCGACTGTAAGAAGAGTCTCTATTCTTGTACTTCAGGCGGCATTGTGCCTTTTGTATTTAATTCCGATGTAATCCCAGTGTTTCATCGTCAATGTGTATGTCCAAGGAATACATTGACCCTGCAGTGGTGTATTGGAAACTAATACTGTACTCACAGGGAATGCTCAAAGCACCGACTGCAAGAAGTGTCTCTATTCTTGTACTTAAGGCGGCATTTTGCCTTTTATATTTAATTCCGATGAGATTTCTGTGTTTCATCGTCAATGTGAAGGTCCAAGGAATTCATCGAATCTGCAGTGGTGTATCGGAAACTAATACTGGTCTCACAGGAAGGGATCATAGCACTGACTCTAAGAAGTCTAACTCTTCTTGCACTTAAAGCGGCATTGTGCCTTTTGTATTTAATTCCGATGTAATTTCAGTGTTTCAACGTCAATTTGTATGTCCAAGGAATACATTGAACCTGCAGTGGTGTATCGGAAACTAATACCGGTCTCACAGGGAATGCTCAAAGCACCGACTGTAAGAAGAGTCTCTATTCTTGTACTTAAGGCGGCATTGTGCCTTTTGTATTTAATTCCGATGTAATTTCAGTGTCTCATCGTCAATGTGTATGTCCAAGGAATACATTGAACCTGCAGTGGTGTATCGGAAAGTAATACTGGTCTCAGAGGGAATGCTCAAAGCACCGACTGTAAGAAAAGTCTCTATTCGTGTACTTAAGGCGACATTGTGTATTTTGTATTTAATTCCGATGCGATTTCTGTGTTTCATCGGCAATGTGAAGGTCCAAGGAATACTTTGAACCTGCAGTGGTGCATCGGAAACTAATACTGCTTTCACTAGGTATGCTCAAAGCACCGACTGTAAGAAGAGTCTATATTCTTGAACTTAAGGCGACATTGTGCCTTTTGTATTTAATTCCGATGCAATGTCTGTGTTTCATCGTCAATGTGAAGGTCCAAGGAATACATTGAAACTGCAGTGGTGTATCAGAAACTAATACTGGTCTCACAGGGAATGCTCAAAGCACCGACTGTAAGAAGAGTCTGTATTCTTGTATTTAAGGCGGCATTTTGCCTTTTGTATTTAACTCAGATGCGATTTCTGTGTTTCTTCGTCAATATGAAAGTCCTAGGAATAGATTGAACCGGCATTGGTCTATCAGAAACTAATACTGGTCTCACAGGGAATGCTCAAAGCACCGACTGTAAGAAGAGTCTCTATTCTTGCACTTAAGGCGACATTGTGCCTTTTGTATTTAATTCCGATGCGATATCTGTGTTTCATCGCCAATGTGAAGGTACAAGGAATACATTGAACCTGTAGTGATGTATCGGTAGCTAATAATGGTCTCACAGGAAAGGATCAAAGCACAGACTATAAAGTCTCACTCTTCTTGCACTTAAGGCGGCATTGTGCCTTTTGTATTTAATTCCGATGTAATTTCAGTGTTTCATCGACAATGTGAAGGTCCAAGGAATACATTGAATCTGCAGTGGTGTATCGGAGTCTAATACTGGTCTCACAGGGAATGCTCAATGCACTGACTGTAAGAAGAGTCTCTATCCTTGTACTTAAAGCGGCATTGTGACTTTTGTATTTAATTCCGTTGCGATATCTGTGTTTCATCGTCAATGTGAAGGTCCAAGGAAAACATTGAACCTGCAGTGGTGTATCAGAAGCTGATACTGGTCTCACAGGGAATGATCAAAGCACCGACTGTAAGAAGAGTCTCCATTCTTGTACATCTGGCGGCATTGTGCATTTTGTATTCAATTCTGAAGCGATTTCTGTGTTTCATCGTCAATGTGATGGTCCAAGGAATACATTGAACCTGCACTGGTGTATCGGAAACTAATACTGGTCTCACTGGGAATGATCAATGCACTGACTGTAAGAAGAGTCTCTATCCTTGTACTTAAGGCGGCATTGTGACTTTTGTATTTAATTCCGTTGCGATATCTGTGTTTCATCGTCAATGTGAAGGTCCAAGGAATACATTGAACCTGCAGTGCTGTATCGGAAACTAATACCGGTCTCACAGGGAATGATCAAAGCACCGACTGTAAGAAGAGTCTCTATTCTTGTACATCGGGCGGCATTGTGCCTTTTGTATTCAATTCTGACGCGATTTCTGTGTTTCATCGTCAATGTGATGGTCCAAGGAATACATTGAATCTGCAGTGGTGTATCGGAAACTAATACTGGTCTCACAGGGAATGCTCAAAGCACCGACTGTAAGAAGAGTCTCTATTCTTGTACTTAAGGCGGCATTGTACCTTTTGTATTCAATTCCTAAGCGATTTCTGTGTTTCATCGTCAATGTGAAGGTCCAAAGAATACATTGAACGTGCAATGGTGTATCGGAAACTAATACTGGTCTCACAGGAAATGCACAAAGCACCGACTGTAAGAAGAGCCTCTATTCTTGTACTTAAGGCGGCATTGTGCTTTTCGTATGAAATTGCGATGCGATTTCTGTGTTTTATTGTCAATGTGAAGGTCCAAGGAATACATTGAACCTGCAGTGGTGTATCGAAAACTAATTCTGGTCTCACAGGGAATGCTCAAAGCACCGACTGTAAGAAGAGCCTCTATTCTTGTACTTAAGGTGGCATTTTGCTTTTTGTATGTAATTGCGATGCGATTTCTGTGTTTTATCGTTAATGTGAAGGTCCAAGGAATACATTGAACCTGCAGTGGTGTATCGGAAACTAATACTGGCCTCACAGGAAAGGATCAAAGCACAGACTCTAAGAAGTCTCACTCTTCTTGCACTTAAGGCGGCATTGTGCTTTTGTATTTAATTCCGATGTAATTTCAGTGTTTCATCGTCAATGTGTATGTCCAAGGAATACATTGAACGTGCAATGGTGTATAGGAAACTAATACTGGTCTCACAGGGAATGCTCAAAGCACCGACTGTAGGAAGGGTCTCTATTCATGCACTTAAGGCGGCATTGTGCCTTTTGCATTTAATTCCGATGTAATTTCTGTGTTTCATCGTCAATGTGAAGGTCCAAGGAATACATTGAACCTGCAGTGGTGTATCGGAAACTAATACTGGTCTCACAGGGAATGCTCAAAGCACCGACTGTAAGAAGAGTCTCTATTCTTGTACTTAAGGCGACATTGTGCCTTTTGTATTCAATTCCGATGCGATTTCTGTGTTTCATCGGCAATGTGAAGGTCCAAGGAATACATTGAAACTGCAGTGGAGTATCGGAAACTAATACCGGTCTCACAGGGAATGCTCAAAGCAACGACTGTAAGAAGAGTCTGTAGTCTTGCATTTAAGGCGGCATTTTGCCTTTTGTATTTAACTCCGATGCGATTTCTGTGTTTCTTCGTCAATGTGAAAGTCCTAGGAATAGATTGAACCGGCATTGGTCTATCAGAAACTAATATTGGTCTCACAGGGAATGCTCAAAGCACCGATTGTAAGAAGAGTCTGTATTCTTGCATTTAAGGCGGCATTTTGCCTTTTGTATTTAACTCCGATGCGATTTCTGTGTTTCTTCGTCTATATGAAAGTCATAGGAATAGATTGAACCGGCATTCGTCTATCAGAAACTAATACTGGTCTCACAGGGAATGCTCAAATCACAGACAGTAAGAAGAGTCACTATTCTTGTACGTAAGGCGGTTTTGTGAATTTTGTAGTTCATTCCGATGTCATTTCTGTGTTTCATCGTCAATGTGAAGGTTGAAGGAATACATTGAACATGCAGTGTTGTATCGGAAACTAATACTGGTCTCACAGGGAATGCTCAAAACACCGACTGTAACAAGAGTCTCTATTCTTATATTTATGGCGGCATAGTGCCTTATGTATTTAATTCCGATGCGATTTCTGTGTTTCATCGTCAATGTGAAGGTCCAAGGAATACATTGAACCTGCAGTGGTGTATCGGAAACTAATACTGGTCTCACAGGAAAGGATTGAAGCACAGACCCTAAGAAGTCTCACACTTCTAGCACTTAAGGCAGCATTGTGCCTTTTGTATTTAATTCCGATGTAATTTCAGTGTTTCATCGACAATGTGTATGTCCAAGGAATACATTGAACCTGCAGTGGTGTATCGGAAACTTATACTTGTCTCACATTAAAGGATCAAAGCACAGACTCTAAGAAGTCTCACTCTTCTTGCACTTAAGGCGGTATTGTGCCTTTTGTATTTAATTCCAATGTAATTTCAGTGTTTCATCGTCAATGCGTGTGTCCAAGGAATACATTGAACCTGCAGTGGTGTATCGGAAACAGATACTGGTATCACAGGAAAGGATCAAAGCACAGACTCTAAGAAGTCTCACTCCTCTTGCACGTAAGGCGGCATTGTGCCTTTTGTATTTAATTCCGATGTAATTTCAGTATTTCATCGTCAATGTGAATGTCCAAGGAATACATTGAACCTGCAGTGGTGTATCGGAAACAAATACTGGTCTCACAGGGAATGCTCAAAGAACCGACTGTAAGAAGAGTTTCTATTCTTGTACTTAAGGAGGCAGTGTGCCTTTTGTATTTAATTCCGATGCAATTTCTGTGTTTCATCGTCAATGTGAAGGTCCAATTAATACATTGAACCTGCAGTGGTTTATCGGATTTTAATACTGGTCTCACTCGGAATGCTCATTGCACAGACTGTATGAAAGAGTCACCATTTGTGTACTTACGGCGGCATTTTGCCTTTTGTATTTAAATCCAATGCAATCTCTGTGTTTCATCGTCAATGTGTGGGACCAAGTAATACATTAATCCTGCATTGGTGCATCGGTATCTAAAACTGGTCTCACAGGGAAGAGCTCAAATCACAGACTGTAAGAAGAGTCACTATTCTTTTACTTAAGGCGGTTTTGTGCCTTTTGTATTTAATTCCGATGTAATTTCTGTGTTTCATCGTCAATATGTAGGTCACAGAAATACATTGAGCCTGCAGTGGTGTATCGGAATCTAATACTGGTCTCACAGAGAGTGTTCAAGCCACAGACTGTTGAAGAGTCTCTGATCTTGTACTTTACGCGGCATTGTGCTTCAGGTATTTCATTCCGATGTGATTTCTGTGTTTCATCGTCAATGTGAAGGTCCAAGGTATACATTGAACCTGCAGTGGTGTATCGGAAACTAATACTGGTCTCACAGGGAATGCTCAAAGCACCGACTGTAAGAGGAGTCTCTATTCTTGAACTTAAGGCGGCATTGTGCTTTTTGTATTTAATTCCGATGTAATTTCCGTGTCTCATCGTCAATGTGTATGTCCAAGGAATACATTGAACCTGCAGTGGTGTATCGGAAACTATTACTGGTCTCACAGGGAATGTTCAAAGCACCGACTGTAAGAAGAGTCTCTATTCTTGTACTTAAGGCGACATTGTGTATTTTGTATTTAATTCCGATGCGATTTCTGTGTTTCATCGTCAATGTGAAGGTCCAAGGAATACTTTGAACCTGCAGTGGTGCATCGAAAACTAATACTGCTCTCACAGGGAATGCTCAAAGCACCGACTGTAAGAAGAGTCTCTATTCTTGTATTTAAGGCGGCATTTTGCCTTTTGTATTTAACTCAGATGCGATTTCTGTGTTTCTTCGTCAATATGAAAGACCTAGGAATAGATTGGACCGGCATTGGTCTATCAGAAACTAATACTGGTCTCACAGGGAATGCTCAAAGCACCGACTGTAAGAAGAGTCTCTATTCTTGTACTTAAGGCGACATTGTGTATTTTGTATTTAATTCCGACGCGATTTCTGTGTTTCATCGTCAATGTGAAGGTCCAAGGAATACTTTGAACCTGCAGTGGTGCATCAGAAACTAATACTGCTCTCACAGGGAATGCTCAAATCACCGACTGTAAGAAGAGTCTCTATTCTTGCACTTAAGGTGACATTGTGCCTTTTGCATTTAATTCCGTTGCGATATCTGTGTTTCATCGCCAATGTGAAGGTCCAAGGAATACATTGAAGCTGTAGTGATGTATCGGAAGCTAATAATGGTCTCACAGGAAAGGATCAAAGGAAGGACTATAAAGTCTCACTCATTTTGCACTTAAGGCGGCATTGTGCCATTTGTATTTAATTCCGATGTAATTTCAGTGTTTCATCGACAATGTGAAGGTCCAAGGAATACATTGAATCTGCAGTGGTGTATCGGAGTCTAATACTGGTCTCACAGGGAATTCTCAAAGCACCGACTGTAAGAAGAGTCTATTCGTGTACTTAAGGCGGCATTGTGCCCGTTGTATTTAATTCCGATGCGATTTCTGAGTTTCATCTTCAATGTTATGGTCGAAGGAATACATTGAACCTGCAGTGGTGTATCGGAAATTTAATACTGGTCTCACAAGGAATGCTCAAAGCAACGACTGTAAGAAGTGTCTTTATTCTTGTACTTAAGGCATCATTGTGCCTTTTGTATTTAATTCCGATGCAATTTCTGTTTTTCATCGTCAATGTGAAGGTCCAAAGAATACATTGAACGTGCAGTGGTGTATCGGAAACTAATACTGGTCTCACAGGAAATGCTCAAAGCACCGACTGTAAGAAGAGTCTCTATTCTTGTACTTAAGGCGGCATTGTGCTTTTTGAATGTAATTGCGATGCGATTTCTGTGTTATATCGTCAATGTAAAAGTCCAAGTAATACATTGAACCTGCAGTGGTGTATCGGAAACTAATACTGGTCTCTCAGGGAATGCTCAATGCACTGACTGTAAGAAGAGTCTCTATCCTTGTACTTAAGGCGGCATTGTGACTTTTGTATTTAATTCCGTTGCGATATCTGTGTTTCATCGTCAATGTGATGGTCCAAGGAATACATTGAAACTGCAGTTGTGTATCGGAAACTAATACTGGTCTCACAGGGAATGCTCAAAGCACCGACTGTAAGAAGAGTCTCTACTCTCGTACTTAAGGCGGCATTGTTCCTTTTGTATTCAATTCCTAAGCGATTTCTGTGTTTCATCGTCAATGTGAAGGTCCGAAGAATACATTGAACGTGCAATGGTGTATCGGAAACTAATTCTGGTCTCACAGGAAATGCTCAAAGCACCGACTGTAAGAAGAGTCTCTATTCTTGTACTTAAGGCTGCATTGTGCTTTTTGTATGTAATTGCGATGCGATTTCTGTGTTTCATCGTCAATGTGAAGGTCCAAGGAATACATTGAGCCTGCAGTGGTGTATCGGAAACTAATTCTGGTCTCACAGGGAATGCTCAATGCACAGACTGTAAGAAGAGTCTCTATTCTTGTACTTAAAGCGGCATTGTGACTTTTGTATTTAATTCCGTTGCGATTTCTGTGTTTCATCGTCAATGTGAAGGTCCGAGGAATACATTGAACCTGCAGTGGTGTATCGGAAACTAATACCGGTCTCACAGGGAATGCTCAAAGCACCGACTGTAAGTAGAGTCTCTATTCTTGTACTTAAGGCGCCATTGTGCCTTTTGTATTTAATTCCGATGCGATTTCTGTGTTTCATCGTCAATGTGTATGTCCAAGGAATACATTGAACCTGCAGTGGTGTATTGGAAACTAATACTAGTCTCACAGGGAATTCTCAAAGCACCGACTGTAAGAAGAGTCTCCATTCTTGTACTTAGGGGGCATTGTGCCTTTTTTATTTAATTCCGATGCAATTTCTGCGTTTCATCGTCAATGTGAAGGTCAAAGGAATACATTGAACCTGCAGTGGTGTATCGGAAACTAATACTGGTCTCACATAGAATGCTCAAAGCACCGACTGTAAGAAGAGTCTCTATTCTTGTACTTAAGGCGACATTGTGCCTTTTGTATTTAATTCCGATGTGATATCTGTGTTTCATCGTCAATGTGCAGGTCCGAGGAATACTTTGAACCTGCAGTGGTGTATCGGAAACTAATACTGGTCTCACATAGAATGCTCAAAGCACCGACTGTAAGTAGAGTTTCAATTCTTGTACTTAAGGCGGCATTGTGCTTTTTGTATTTAATTCCGATGCGATTTCTGTGTTTCATCGTCAATGTGGAAGTGCGAGGAAAACATTGAACCTGCAGTCGTGTATCGGAAACTAATACTGGTCTCACAGGGAAATCTCAAAGCACCGACTGTAAGAAGAGTCTCTATTCCTGTACTTAAGGCGGCATTGTGCCTTTTGTATTTAATTCCGATGCGATTTCTGTGTTTCATCGTCAATGTGAAGGTGCAAGGAATACTTTGAACTTGCAGTGGTGTATCGGAAACTAATACTGGTCTCACAGGAAAGGATTGAAGCACAGACCCTAAGAAGTCTCACTCTTCTAGCACTTAAGGCAGCATTGTGACTTTTGTATTTAATTATTATGTAATTTCAGTGTTTCATCGACAATGTGTATGTCCAAGGAATACATTGAACCTGCAGTGGTGTATCGGAAACTAATACTTGTCTCACATTAAAGGATCATGCACAGCCATTAAGAAGTCTCATCATTCTTGCACTTAAGGCGGCATTGTGACTTTTGTATTTAATTCTTATGTAATTTCAGTGTTTCATCGACAATGTGTATGTCCAAGGAATACATTGAACCTGCAGTGGTGTATCGGAAACTAATACTTGTCTCACATTAAAGGATCATGCACAGCCATTAAGAAGTCTCATCACTCTTGCACTTAAGGCGGCATTGTGCCTTTTGTATTTAATTCTGTTTTAATTTCAGTGTTTCATCTTCAATGTGTATGTCCAAGGAATACATTGAACCCGCAGTGGTGTATCGGAATCTAATACTGGTCTCGCAGGGAATGCTCAAAGCACCGACTGTAAGAAGAGTCTCTAATCCTCTACTTAAGGCGGCATTGTGCCTTTTGTACTTAATTCCGATGCGATTTCTGTGTTTCATCGTTAATGTGAAGGTCCACGGAATACATTGAACCTGCAGTTGTGTATCGGAAACTAATACTGGTCTCACATTAAAGGATCAAAGCACAGACTCTAAGAAGTCTCACTCTTCTTGCACTTAAGGCGGTATTGTGCCTTTTGTATTTAATTCCGATGCAAATTCTGTGTTTCATCGACAATGTGAAGGTGCGAGTTATGCATTAAACCTTCAGGGTTGCATCGGATTCTAGTACTGGTCTCACAGAAAACGGTCAAAGTATAGACTCATAGAAGAGTCTCTCTTCTTGTACATAAGGCGGCATTATGGCTTTTGTATTTAATTCCGATGCAATTTCTGTGTTTCATCGTCAATGTGAAGGTCCTATTAATACATTGAACCTGCAGTGGTTTATCGGAAACTAATACTGGTCTCACACGGAATGCTCATTGCACAGACTGTAAGAAGAGTCGCTATTTGTGTACTTACGGCGGCATTTTGCCTTTTGTATTTAAATCCAATTCAATCTCTGTGTTTCATCGTCAATGTGCGGGACCAAGTAATACATTAATCCTGCATTGGTGCATCGGTATCTAAAACTGGTCTTACAGGGAAAGCTCAAATCACAGACTGTAAGAAGAGTCACTATTCTTTTACTTAAGGCGGTTTTGTGCCTTTTGTATTTAATTCCGATGTAATTTCTGTGTTTCATCTTCAATGTGTAGATCCAAGGAATACATTGAGCCTGCAGTGGTGTATCGGAAACTAATACTGGTCTCACAGGGAAAGCTCAAAGCACCGACTGTAAGAAGAGTCACTATTTTTGTACTTATGGCAGCATTTTGCCTTTGTATTTAATTCCAATGCAATTTCTATGTTTCATCGTCAAAGTGTATGTCCAAGGAATACATTGAACCTGCAGTGGTGTATCGGAAACTAATACTGGTCTCACAGGGAGTGTTCAAGGCACAGACTGTAGATGAGTCTCTGATCTTGTACTTTACGCGGCATTGTGCTTCTTGTATTTAATTTCGATGCGTTTTCTGTGTTTCATCGTCAATGTGAAGGTCCAAGGAATACATTGAACCTGCAGTGGTGTATCGTAAACTAATACGGGTCTCACATTAGAGGATCAAATCATAGATACTAAGAAGTCTCACTCATCTTGCACTAAAGGCGGCATTGTGCCTTTTGTATTTAATTCCGATGTAATTTCTGTGTTTCATCGTCAATGTTTAGGTCCAAGCAATACATTGAACCTCCAGTGGTGCATCGGAAACTAATACTGGTCACACAGGGAGTGTTCAAGGCACAGGCTGTAGAAGAGTCACTATTCTTGTACTTAAGACGGAATTGTGCCTTTTGTATTAAATTCCGATGTAATTTCAGTGTTTCATCGACAATGTGTATGTCCAAGGAATACATTGAACCTGCAGTGGCGTATCGGAAACTAATACTTGTCTCACATTAAAGGATCATGCACAGCCTCTAAGAAGTCTCACCATTCTTGCACTTAAGGCGGCATTGTGCCATTTGTATTTAATTCTGATTTAATTTCAGTGTTTCATCTTCAATGTGTATGTCCAAGGAATACATTGAACCCACAGTGGTGTATCGGAAACTAATACTGGTCTCGCAGGGAATGCTCAAAACTCCGACTGTAAGAAGAGTCTCTAATCCCCTACTTAAGGCGGCATTGTGCCTTTTGTATTTAATTCCGATGCGATTTCTGTGTTTCATCGTTAATGTGAAGGTCCACGGAATACATTGAACCTGCAGTTGTGTATCGGAAACTAATACTGGTCTCACATTAAAGGATCAAAGCACAGACTCTAAGAAGTCTCACTCTTCTTGCACTTAAGGCGGTATTGTGCCTTTTGTATTTAATTCCTCTAAGAAGTCTCACTCTTCTTGCACTTAAGGCGGTATTGTGCCTTTTGTATTTAATTCCAATGTAATTTCAGTGTTTCATCGTCAATGCGGGTGTCCAAGGAATACATTGAACCTGCAGTGGTGTATCGGAAACTAATACTGGTATCACAGGAAAGGATCAAAGCAAAGACTCTATGAAGTCTCACTCCTCTTGCACGTAAGGCGGCATTGTGCCTTTAGTATTTAATTCCTATGTAATTTCAGTGTTTCATCGTCATTGTGTATGTCCAAGGAATACATTGAACCTGCAGTGGTGTATCAGAAACTAATACTGATCTCACAGGGAATGCTCAAAGCACCGACTGTAAGAAGAGTCTGTATTCTTGTACTTAAGCCGGCATTGTGCCTTTTGTATTTAATTCCGATGCGATTTCTGTGTTTCATCGTCAATGTGAAGGTCCAAGGAATACATTGAACCTGCAGTGGTGTATCGGAAACCAATACTGGTCTCACAGGGAGTGCTCAAAGCACCGACTGGAAGAAGAGTCTCTATTCTTGTACTTAAGGCGGCATTGTCCCTTTTGTATTTAAATCCGATGCGATTTCTGTGTTTCATAGTCAATGTGAAGGTCCAAGGAATACCTTGAACCTGCAGTGGTGTATCGGAAACTAATACTGCTATCAGAGGCAATGCTCAAAGCACCGACTGTAAGAAGTGTCTCTATTCTTGTACTTATGGCGGCATTTTGCCTTTTCTATTTAATTCCGATGCGATCTCTGTGTTTCACCGTCACTGTGAATTTCCAAGGAGTACACTGAATCTGCAGTGGTGTATCGGAAACTATTACTGGTCTCACAGGGAATGCTCAAAGCACCGACTGTAAAAAGAGTCTCTATTCTTGTAATTAAGGCGGCATTGTGCTTTTTGTATTTAATTCCGATGCGATTTCTGTGTTTCATCGTCAATGTGAAGGTCCAAGGAATATATTGAACATGCAGTGGTGTATCGGAAACTAATACTGGTCTCACAGGAAAGGTTCAAAGAATGGACTCTAAGAAGTCTCACTCTTCTTGCATTAAAGCGGCATTGTGTCTTTTGTATGTAATTCCGATGTAATTTCAGTGTTTCATCGTCATTGTGTATGTCCAGGGAATACATTGAACTTGCAGTGGTGTATCGGAAACTAATACTGGTCTCACAGGGAATGCTCAAATCACCGACTGTAAGAAGAGTCTCTATTCTTGTACTTAAGGCGGCATTGTGCCTTTTGAATTTAATTCCGATGCGATTTCTGTGTTTCATCGTCAATGCGAAGGTCCAAGGAATACTTTGAACCTGCAGTGGTGTATCGGAAACTAATACTGGTCTCACAGGGAATGCTTAAAGCAATGACTGTAAGAAGAGTCTCTAATCATGTACTTAAGGCGGCCTTGTGCCATTTGTATTTAATTCCGATGTTATTTCTGTGTTTCATAGTCAATGTGGAGGTCCAACGAATACCTTCAACCTGCAGTGGTGTATCGGAAACTAATACTGCTCTCAGAGGGAATGCTGAAAGCACCGACCGTAAGAAGTGTCTCTATTCTTGTAGTTAAGGCGGCATTGTGCCTTTTGTATTTAATTCTGATGCGATTTCTGGGTTTCATCGTCAATGTGGAATTCCAAGGAATAAATTGAACCTGCAGTGGTGTATCGGAAACTAATACTGGTCTCACAGGGAATGCTCAAAGCACCGACTGGAAGAAGAGTCTTTATCCTTGTAATTAAGGCGGCATTGTGCGTTTTGTATTTAATTCCGATGCGATTTCTGTGTTTCATCTTCAATGTGAGGGTCCAAGGAATACAATGATCCTGCAGTGGTGTATCGGAAACTAATACTGGTCTCACAGGAAAGGATCAAAGTATGGACTCTAAGAAGTCTTACTCTTCTTGCATTAAGGCGGCATTCTGTATTTTGTATTTAATTCCGATGTAATTTCAGTGTTTCATCGTCATTGTGTATGTCCAAGGAATACATTGAACCTGCAGTGGTGTATCGGAAACTAATACTGGTCTCACAGGGAATGCTCAAAGCACCGACTGTAAGAAGAGTCTGTATTCTTGTACTTAAGCCGGCATTGTGCCTTTTGTATTTAATTCCGATGCGATTTCTGTGTTTCATCGTCAATGTGAAGGTCCAAGGAATACACTGAACCTTCAGTTGTGTTACGGAAACTAATACTGGTCTCACAGGGACTGCCCAAAGCTCCGACTGCAAGAAGAGTCTCTATTCTTGTAGTTAAGGCGGCATTGTGCCTTTTGCATATAATTCCGCGTCGATTTCTGTGTTTCATAGTCAATGTGAAGGTCCAAGGAATACTTTGAACCTGCAGTGGTATATCGGAAACTAATACTGCTCTCAGAGGGAATGCCCAAAGCACCGACCGTAAGAAGTGTCTCTATTCTTGTACTTAATGCGGCATTGTGCCTTTTGTATTTAATTCCGATGCGATCTCTGCGTTTCATCGTCAATGTGAAGGTCCAAGGAATACATTGAACCTGCAGTGGTGTATCGGAAACTAATACTGGTCTCACAGGGAATGCTCAAAGCACCGACTGGAAGAAGAGTCTCTATTCTTGTAATTAAGGCGGCATTGTGCCTTTTGTATTTACTTCCGATGCGATTTCTGTGTTTCATCTTCAATGTGAGGGACCAAGGAATACATTGAACCTGCAGTGGTGTATCGGAAACTAATACTGGTCTCACAGGGAATGCTTAAAGCACCGACTGTAAGAAGAGTCTCTAATCTTGTACTTAAGGCGGCCTTGTGCCATTTGTATTTAATTCCGATGCGATTTCTGTGTATCATAGTCAATGTGAAGGTCCAAGGAATACTTTGAAACTGCAGTGGTGTACGGGAAAGTAATACTGCTCTCAGAGGGAATGCTCAAAGCACCGACTTTAAGAAGTGTCTCTATTCTTGTACTTAAGGCGGCAAAGTGCCCTTTGTATTTACTTCCGATGCGATTTCTGTGTTTCGTAGTCACTGTGAAGGTCCAAGGAATACTTTGAACCTGCAGTGGTGTATTGGAAAATAATACTGGTCTCACAGGGAACGCTCAAAGCGCCGAATGTAAGAAGAGTGTCTATTCTTGTAATTAAGGCGGCATTGTGCCTTTTGTATTTAATTCCGATGCGATTTCTGTGTATCATCGTCAATGTCAAGGTCCAAGGAATACATTGAACCTGCAGTGGTGTATCGGAAACTAATCCTGGTCTCACAGGGAATGCTCAAAACACCGACTGTAAGAAGAGTCTCTATTCTTGTACTTAAGGCGGCATTGTACCTATTGCATATAATTCCGCGTCGATTTCTGTGTTTCATAGTCAATGTGAAGGTCCAAGGAATACTTTGAACCTGCAGTGGTGTATCGGAAACTAATACTGGTCTCACAGGGAATGCTTAAAGCACCGACTGTAAGAAGAGTCTCTAATCTTGTACTTAAGGCGGCCTTGTGCCATTTGTATTTAATTCCGATGCGATTTCTGTGTTTCATAGGCAATGTGAAGGTCCAAGGAATACCTTGAACCTGCAGTGGTGTATCGGAAACTAATACTGCTCTCAGAGGGATCCCCCAAATCACCGACCGTAAGAAGTGACTCTATTCTTGTACTTAAGGCGGCATTGTGCTTTTTGTATTTAATTCCGATGCGATTTCTGCGTTTCATCGTCAATGTGAAGGTCCAAGGAATACATTGAACCTGCAGTGGTGTATCGGAAACTAATACTGGTCTCACAGGGAAGGCTCAAAACACCGACTGGAAGAAGAGTCTCTATTCTTGTAATTAAGGCGGCATTGTGCCTTTTGTATTTAATTCCGATGCGATTTCTGTGTTTCAACTTCAATTTGAGGGACCAAGGAATACATTGAACCTGCAGTGGTGTATCGGAAACTAATACTGGTCTCACAGGAAAGGATCGAAGTATGGACTCCAAGAAGTCTTACTCTTCTTGCATTAAGGGGGCTTTCTGTCTTTTGTATTTAATTCCTATGTAATTTCAGTGTTTCATCGTCATTGTGTATGTCCAAGGAATACATTGAACCTGCAGTGGTGTATCGGAAACTAATACTGGTCTCACAGGGAATGCTCAAAGCACCGACTGTAAGTAGAGTCTGTATTCTTGTACTTAAGCCGGCATTGTGCCTTTTGTATTTAATTCCGATGCGATTTCTGTGTTTCATCGTCAACTTGAAGTACCAAGGAATACATTGGACCTGCAGTGGTGTATCGGAAACTAATACTAGTCTCACAGGGAATGCTAAAAGCACCAACTGTTAGAAGAATCCCTATTCTTGTACTTATGGCGGCATTGTACCTTTTGTATTTAATACCGATGCGATTTCTGTGTTTCAGCGTCAATGTGTATGACAAGGAATACATTGAAGCTGCAGTGGTTAATCGGAAATTAATACTGGTAGCACAGGAAAGGATCTAGCCACAGACTCTAAGAAGTCTCACTCTTCTTGCACTTAGGGCGGCATTTAGCCCTTTGTATTTAATTCCGATGTAATTTCAGTGTTTCATCGTCAATGTGTATGTCCAAGGAATACATTGAACCAGCAGTGGTGTATCAGAAACTAATACTGGTCTCACAGGGAGTGCTCAAAGCACCGACTGTAAGAAGAGTCTCTATTCTTGTACTTAAGGCGGCATTGTGCCTTTTGTATTTAAATCCGATGCGATTTCTGTGCTTCATAGTCATTGTGAAGGTCCAAGGAATACTTTGAATCTGCAGTGGTGTATCGGAAACTAATACTGCTCTCAGAGGCAAAGCTCAAAGCACCGACTGTAAGAAGTGTCTCTATTCTTGTACTTAAGGCGGCATTTTGCCATTTCTATTTAATTCCGATGCGATCTCTGTGTTTCATCGTCACTGTGAAGGTCCAAGGAATACACTGAATCTGCAGTGGTGTATCGGAAACTATTACTGGTCTCACAGGGAATGCTCAAAGCACCGACTGTAAAAAGAGTCTCTATTCTTGTACTTAAGGCGGCATTGTGCCTTTTGTATTTAATTCCGATGCGATTTCTGTGTTTCATCGTCAATGTGAAGGTCCAAGGAATACTTTGAACCTGCAGTGGTGTATCGGAAACTAATTCTGGTCTCACAGGGAATGCCTAAAGCACCGACTGTAAGAAGAGTCTCTAATCTTGTACTTAAGGCGGCCTTGTGCCTTTTGTATTTAATTCCGATGTGATTTCTGTGTTTCATAGTCAATGTGAAGGTTCAAGGAATACCTTGAACCTGCAGTGGTGTATCGGAAACTAATACTGCTCTCAGAGGGAATGCTGAAAGCACCGACCATAAGAAGTGTCTCTATTCTTGTACTTAAGGCGGCATTGTGCCTTTTGTATTTAATTCCGATGCGATTTCTGGGTTTCATCGTCAATGTGGAGGTCCAAGGAATACATTGAACCTGCAGTGGTGTATCGGAAACTAATACTGGTCTCACAGGGAATGCTCAAAGCACCGACTGGAAGAAGAGTCTCTATTCTTGTAATTAAGGCGGCATTGTGCGTTTTGTATTTAATTCCGATGCGATTTGTGTGTTTCATCTTCAATGTGAGGGTCCAAGGAATACAATGATCCTGCAGTGGTGTATCGGAAACTAATACTGGTCTCACAGGAAAGGATCAAAGTATGGACTCTAAGAAGTCTTACTCTTCTTGCATTAAGGCGGCATTCTGTATTTTGTATTTAATTCCGATGTAATTTTAGTGTTTCATCGTCATTGTGTATGTCCAAGGAATACATTGAACCTGCAGTGGTGTATCGGAAACTAATACTAGTCTCACAGGGAATGCTCAAAGCACCGACTGTAAGAAGAGTCTGTATTCTTGTACATAAGCCGGCATTGTGCCTTTTGTATTTAATTCCGATGCGATTTCTGTGTTTCATCGTCAACTTGAAGTACCAAGGAATACATTGAACCTGCAGTGGTGTATCGGAAACTAATACTGGTCTCACAGGGAATGCTAAAAGCACCAACTGTAAGAAGAATCCCTATTCTTGTACTTATGGCGGCATTGTGCCTTTTGTATTTAATTCCGATGCGATTTCTGTGTTTCATCGTCAATGTGTATGACAAGGAATACATTGAAGCTGCAGTGGTTAATCGGAAATTAATACTGGTCGCACAGGAAAGGATCAAGCCACAGACTCTAAGAAGTCTCACTCTTCTTGCACTTAAGGTGGCATTGAGCCCTTTGTATTTAATTCCAATGTAATTTCAGTGTTTCATCGTCAATGTGTATGTCCAAGGAATACATTGAACCAGCAGTGGTGTATCGGAAACTAATACTGGTCTCACAGGGAATGCTCAAAGCACCGACTGTAAGAAGAGTCTCTATTCTTGTACTTAAGGTAGCATTCTGCCTTTAGTATTTAATTCCGATGCGATTTCTGTGTTTCATCGTCAATGTGAAGGTCCAAGGAATACATTGAACCTGCAGTGGTGTATCGGAAACTAATACTGGTCTCACAGGGAGTGCTCAAACACCGACTGTAAGAAGAGTCTCTATTCTTGTACTTAAGGCTTCATTGTGCCTTTTGTATTTAAATCCGATGCGATTTCTGTGCTTCATAGTCAATGTGAAGGTCCAAGGAATACCTTGAACCTGCAGTGGTGTATCGGAAACTAATACTGCTCTCAGAGGCAATGCTCAAAGCACCGACTGTAAGAAGTGTCTCTATTCTTGTACTTAAGGCGGCATTTTGCCTTTTCTATTTAATTCCGATGCGATCTCTGTGTTTCATCGTCACTGTGAAGGTCCAAGGAATACACTGAATCTGCAGTGGTGTATCGGAAACAATTACTGGTCTCACAGGGAATGCTCAAAGCACCGACTGTAAGAAGAGTCTCTATTCTTGTACATAAGGTGGCATTCTGCCTTTTGTATTTAATTCCGATGCGATTTCTGTGTTTCATCGTCAATGTGAAGGTCCAAGGAATACTTTGAACCTGTAGTGGTGTATCGGAAACTAATACTGGTCTCACAGGGAATGCTTAAAGCACCGACTGTAAGAAGCGTCTCTAATCTTGTACTGAAGGCGGCCTTGTGCCTTTGTATTTAATTCCGATGCGATTTCTGTGTGTCATTGTCAATTTGAAGGTCCAAGGATTACCTTGAACCTGCAGTGGTGTATCGGAAACTAATACTGCTCTCAGAGGGAATGCTCAAAGCACCGACCGTAAGAAGTGTCTCTATTCTTGTACTTAAGGCGGCATTGTGCATTTTGTATTTAATTAGGATGCGATTTCTGGGTTTCATCGTCGATGTGGAGGTCCAAGGAATACATTGAACCTGCAGTGGTGTATCGGAAACTAATACTGGTCTCACAGGGAATACTCAAAGCACCAACTGGAAGAAGAGTCTCTATTCTTGTAATTAAGGCGGCATTGTGCGTTTTGTATTTAATACCGATGCGATTTCTGTGTTTCATCTTCAATGTGAGGGTCCAAGGAATACAATGATCCTGCAGTGGTGTATCGGAAACTAATACTGGTCTCACAGGAAAGGATCAAAGTATGGACTCTAAGAAGGCTTACTCTTCTTGCATTAAGGCGGCATTCTGTATTTTGTATTTAATTCCGATGTAATTTCAGTGTTTCATCGTCATTGTGCATGTCCAAGGAATACATTGAACCTGCAGTGGTGTATCGGAAACTAATACTGGTCTCACAGGGAATGCTCAAAGCACCGACTGTAAGAAGAGTCTGTATTCTTGTACTTAAGCCGGCATTGTGCCTTTTGTATTTAATTCCGATGCGATTTCTGTGTTTCATCGTCAACTTGAAGTACCAAGGAATACATTGAACCTGCAGTGGTGTATCGGAAACTAATACTGGTCTCACAGGAATGCTAAAAGCACCAACAGTAAGAAGAATCCCTATTCTTGTACTTATGGCGGCATTGTGCCTTTTGTATTTAATTCCGATGCGATTTCTGTGTTTCATCGTCAATGTGTATGACAAGGAATACATTGAAGCTGCAGTGGTTAATCGGAAATTAATACTGGTCGCACAGGAAAGGATCAAGCCACAGCCTCTAAGAAGTCTCACTCTTCTTTGGACTTAAGGCGGCATTGAGCCCTTTGTATTTAATTCCAATGTAATTTCAGTGTTTCATCGTCAATGTGTATGTCCAAGGAATACATTGAACCAGCAGTGGTGTATCGGAAACTAATACTGGTCTCACAGGGAATACTCAAAGCACCGACTGTAAGAAGAGTCTCTATTCTTGTACTTAAGGTGGCATTCTGCCTTTTGTATTTAAATCCGATGCGATTTCTGTGTTTCATCGTCAATGTGAAGGTCCAAGGAATACATTGAACCTGCAGTGGTGTATCGGAAACTAATACTGGTCTCACAGGGAGTGCTCAAAGCACCGACTGTAAGAAGAGTCTCTATTCTTGTACTTAAGGCTTCATTGTGCCTTTTGTATTAAAATCCGATGCGATTTCTGTGCTTCATAGTCAATGTGAAGGTCCAAGGAAAACCTTAAACCTGCAGTGGTGTATCGGAAACTAATACTGCTCTCAGAGGCAATGCTCAAAGCACCGACTGTAAGAAGTGTCTCTATTCTTGTACTTAAGGCGGCATTTTGCCTTTTCTATTTCATTCCGATGCGATCTCTGTGTTTCATCGTCACTGTGAAGGTCCAAGGAATACACTGAATCTGCAGTGGTGTATCGGAAACAATTACTGGTCTCACAAGGAATGCTCAAAGCACCGACTGTAAGAGGAGCCTCTATTCTTGTACTTAAGGTGGCATTCTGCCTTTTGTATTTAATTCCGATGCGATTTCTGTGTTTCATCGTCAATGTGAAGGTCCAAGGAATACCTTGAACCTGCAGTTGTGTATCGGAAACTAATACTGCTCTCAGAGGGAATGCTCAAAGCACCGACCGTAAGAAGTGTCTCTATTCTTGTACTTAAGGCGGCATTGTGCCTTTTGTATTAAATTCCGATGCGATTTCTGGGTTTCATGGTCAATGTGGAGGTGCAAGGAATACATTGAACCTGCAGTGGTGTATCGGAAACTAATACTGGTCTCACAGGGAATACTCAAAGCACCAACTGGAAGAAGAGTCTCTATTCTTGTAATTAAGGCGGCATTGTGCGTTTTGTATTTAATTCCGATGCGATTTCAGTGTTTCATCTTCAATGTGAGGGTCCAAGGAATACAATGATCCTGCAGTGGTGTATCGGAAACTAATACTGGTCTCACAGGAAAGGATCAAAGTATGGACTCTAAGAAGTCTTACTCTTCTTGCATTAAGGCGGCATTCTGTATTTTGTATTTAATTCCGATGTAATTTCAGTGTGTCATCGTCATTGTGCATGTCCAAGGAATACATTGAACCTGCAGTGGTGTATCGGAAACTAATACTGGCCTCACAGGGAATGCTCAAAGCACCGACTGTAAGAACAGTCTGTATTCTTGTACTTAAGCCGGCATTGTGCCTTTTGTATTTAATTCCGATGCGATTTCTGTGTTTCATCGTCAATGTGAAGGTCCAAGGAATACACTGAACCTTCAGTTGTGTATCGGAAACTAATTCTGGTCTCACACGGAATGCCCAAAGCACCGACTGTAAGAAGAGTCTCTATTCTTGTAGTTAAGGCGGCATTGTGCCTTTTGCATATAATTCCGCGTCGATTTCTGTGTTTCATAGTCAATGTGAAGGTCCAAGGAATACTTTGAACATGCAGTGGTGTATCGGAAACTAATACTGGTCTCACAGGGAATGCTTAAAGCACCGACTGTAAGAAGAGTCTCTAATCTTGTACTTAAGGCGGCCTTGTGCCTTTTGTATTTAATTCCGATGCGATTGCTGTGTTTCATAGGCAATGTGAAGGTCCAAGGATTACCTTTAACCTGCAGTGGTGTATCGGAAACTAATACTGCTCTCAGAGGGTATGCCCAAAGCACCGACCGTAAGAAGTGTCTCTATTCTTGTACTTAAGGCGGCATTGTGCCTTTTGTATTTAATTCCGATGCGATTTCTGCGTTTCATCGTCAATGTGAAGGCCCAAGGAATACATTGAACCTGCAGTGGTCTATCGGAAACTAATACTGGTCTCACAGGGAATGCTCAAAGCACCGACTGGAAGAAGAGTCTCTATTCTAGTAATTAAGGCGGCATTGTGCCTTTTGTATTTAATTCCGATGCGATTTCTGTGTTTCATCTTCAATGTGAGGGACCAAGGAATACATTGAACCTGCAGTGGTGTATCGGAAACTAATACTGGTCTCACAGGAAAGGATCAAAGTATGGACTCTAAGAAGTCTTACTCTTCTTGCATTAAGGCGGCATTCTGTCTTTTGTATTTAATTCCTATGTAATTTCAGTGTTTTATCGTCATTGTGTATGTCCAAGGAATACATTGAACCTGCAGTGGTGTATCGGAAACTCATACTGGTCTCACAGGGAATGCTCAAAGCACCGACTGTAAGAAGAGTCTCTATTCTTGTACTTAAGGTGGCATTGTGCATTTTGTATTTAATTCCGATGCGATTTCTGTGTTTCATCGTCAATGTGAAGGTCCAAGGAATACATTGAACCTGCAGTGGTGTATCGGAAACTAATACTGGTCTCACAGGGAGTGCTCAAAGCACCGACTGTCAGAAGAGTCTCTATTCTTGTACTTAAGGCGGCATTGTGCCTTTTGTATTTAAATCCGATGCGATTTCTGTGCTTCATAGCCAATGTGAAGGTCCAAGGAATACCTTGAACCTGCAGTGGTGTATCGGAAACTAATACTGCTCTCAGAGGCAATGCTCAAAGCACCGACAGTAAGAAGTGTCTCTATTCTTGTACTTAAGGCGGCATTTTGCCTTTTCTATTTAATTCCGAAGCGATCTCTGTGTGATTCATCGTCACTGTGAAAGTCCAAGGAATACTCTGAATCTGCAGTGGTGTATCGGAAACTATTACTGGTCTCACAGGGAATGCTCAAAGCACCGACTGTAAAAAGAGTCTCTATTCTTGTAATTAAGGCGGCATTGTGCCTTTTGTATTTAATTCCGATGCGATTTCTGTGTTTCTACGTCAATGTGAAGGTCCAAGGAATATATTGAACATGCAGTGGTGTATCGGAAACTAATACTGGTCTCACAGGAAAGGTTCAAAGAATGGAATCTAAGAAGTCTCACTCTTCTTGCATTAAGGCGGCATAGAGTCTTTTGTATTTAATTCCGATGTAATTTCAGTGTTTCATCGTCATTGTGTATGTCCAGGGAATACATCGAACATGCAGTGGTGTATCGGAAACTAATACTGGTCTCACAGGGAATGCTCAAATCACCGACAGTAAGAAGAGTCTTTATTCTTGTACTTAAGGCGGCATTGTGCCTTTTGTATTTAATTCCGATGCGATTACTGTGTTTCATCGTCAATTTGAAGGTCCAAGGATTACTATGAACCTGCAGTGGTGTATCGGAAACTAATACCGGTCTCACAGGGAATGCTTAAAGCACCGACTGTAAGAAGAGTCTCTAATCTTGTACTTAAGGCGGCCTTGTGTCTTTTGTATTTAATTGCGATGCAATTTCTGTGTTTCATAGTCAATGTGAAGGTCCAAGGAATACCTTGAACCTGCAGTGGTGTATCGGAAACTAATACTGCTCTCAGAGGGAATGCTCAAAGCACCGACCGTAAGAAGTGTCTGTATTCTTGTACTTAAGGCGGCATTGTGCCTTTTGTATTTCATTCCGATGCGATTTCTGGGTTTCATCGTCAATGTGGAGGTCCAAGGAATACATTGAACCTGCAGTGGTGTATCGGAAACTAATACTGGTCTCACAGGGAATGCTCAAAGCACCGACTGGAAGAAGAGTCTCTATTCTTGTAATTAAGGCGGCATTGTGAGTTTTGTATTTAATTCCGATGCGATTTCTGGGTTTCATCGTCAATGTGGAGGTCCAAGGAATACATTGAACCTGCAGTGGTGTATGGGAAACTAATACTGGTCTCACAGGGAATACTCAAAGCACCAACTGGAAGAAGAGTTTCTATTCTTGTAATTAAGGCGGCATTGTGCGTTTTGTATTTAATTCCGATGCGATTTCTGTGTTTCATCTTCAATGTGAGGGTCCAAGGAATACAATGATCCTGCAGTGGTGTATCGGAAACTAATACTGGTCTCACAGGAAAGGATCAAAGTATGGACTCTAAGAAGTCTTACTCTTCTTGCATTAAGGCGGCATTCTGTATTTTGTATTTAATTCCGATGTAATTTCAGTGTTTCGTCGTCATTGTGCATGTCCAAGGAATAGATTGAACCTGCAGTGGTGTATCGGAAACTAATACTGGTCTCACAGGGAATGCTCAAAGCACCGACTGTAAGAACAGTCTGTATTCTTGTACTTAAGCCGGCATTGTGCCTTTTGTATTTAATTCCGCGTCGATTTCTGTGTTTCATAGTCACTCTGAAGGTCTAAGGAATACTTTGAACCTGCAGTGGTGTATCGGAAACTAATACTGGTCTCACAGGGAATGCTTAAAGCACCGACTGTAAGAAGAGTCTCTAATCTTGTACTTAAGGCGGCCTTGTGCCTTTTGTATTTAATTCCGATGCGATTTCTGTGTTTCATAGGCAATGTGAAGGTCCAAGGAATACCTTGAACCTGCAGTGGTGTATCGGAAACTAATACTGCTCTCAGAGGGAATGCCCAAAGCACCGACCGTAAGAAGTGTCTCTATTCTTGTACTTAATGCGGCATTGTGCCTTTTGTATTTAATTCCGATGCGATTTCTGCGTTTCATCGTCAATGTGAAGGTCCAAGGAATACATTGAACCTGCAGTGGTCTATCCGAAACTAATACTGGTCTCACAGGGAATGCTCAAAGCACCGACTGGAAGAAGAGTCTCTATTCTTGTAATTAAGGCGGCATTGTGCCTTTTGTATTTAATTCAGATGCGATTTCTAAGTTTCATCGTCAACTTGAAGTACCAAGGAATACATTGAACCTGCAGTGGTGTATCGGAAACTAATACTGGTCTCACAGGGAATGCTAAAAGCACCAACTGTAAGAAGAATCCCTATTCTTGTACTTATGGCGGCATTGTGCCTTTTGTATTTAATTCCGATGCGATTTCTGTGTTTCATCGTCAATGTGTATGACAAGGAATACATTGAATCTGTAGTGGTTAATCGGAAATTAATACTGGTCGCACAGGAAAGGATCAAGCCACAGACTCTAAGAAGTCTCACTGTTCTTGCACTTAAGGCGGCATTGAGACCTTTGTATTTAATTCCAATGTAATTTCAGTGTTTCATCGTCAATGTGTATGTCCAAGGAAAACATTGAACCAGCAGTGGTGTATCGGAAACTAATACTGGTCTCACAGGGAATGCTCAAAGCACCGACTGTAAGAAGAGTCTCTATTCTTGTACTTAAGGTGGCGTTCTGCCTTTTGTATTTAATTCCAATGCGATTTCTGTGTTTCATCGTCAATGTGAAGGTGAAACGTCCCCTTTGAACAATTCTACATAACTGTGCTTCAACTGACACACAATATTTAGTTAGCGCAACGCAATCTGACTTTCAAAATTCCCTACAAAAGAATGGCCCTGACTAACATTAAACTATACCTTTCACAAATCACTTACCTCACAAAAATCTTCGCTGCTCAAGCTACTGCAATACAGCGAGCGCCACTACTGCCAGCTAAATAAAAGATTCAAACTATGGAAGGCACTAACTACTGATAGGGATAGTTAGCAAATGAAAGATATTAATAGAGAACAAACAATGTATTTACCTTAATATCATCACAAGCCATAATATATATATCAGTTCAAATTACAAAACTCCGCCATCTCTCTCCCCACATCCACCACTGCTGGCGGCTCACCTCCAACTGCGCAACGCTACGCGCTGTTCACAGCCAGCTGCCTCTGCCCAACACTACAATGGCAGACAACAATGCAAACTACCCACAGACTGCACACAGCACAGCCAGTGATTTTCATACAGAGGTGGCGTTACCAATAAAAAAAATAAACAGCATACTTACATAGCCCAACGCAATCTGACTTTCAAAATTCCCTACAAAAGAATGGCCCTGACTAACATTAAACTATACCTTTCACAAATCACTTACCTCACAAAAATCTTCGCTGCTCAAGCTACTGCAATACAGCGAGCGCCACTACTGCCAGCTAAATAAAAGATTCAAACTATGGAAGGCACTAACTACTGATAGGGATAGTTAGCAAATGAAAGATATTAATAGAGAACAAACAATGTATTTACCTTAATATCATCACAAGCCATAATATATATATCAGTTCAAATTACAAAACTCCGCCATCTCTCTCCCCACATCCACCACTGCTGGCGGCTCACCTCCAACTGCGCAACGCTACGCGCTGTTCACAGCCAGCTGCCTCTGCCCAACACTACAATGGCAGACAACAATGCAAACTACCCACAGACTGCACACAGCACAGCCAGTGATTTTCATACAGAGGTGGCGTTACCAATAAAAAACCTAAACAGCATACTTACAAAGGTCCAAGGAATACATTGACCTGCAGAGGTGTATCGGAAACTAATACTGGTCTCACAGGGAGTGCTCAAAGCACCGACTGTAAGAAGAGTCTCTATTCTTGTACTTAAGGCTTCATTGTGCCTTTTCTATTTAAATCCGATGCGATTTCTGTGCTTCATAGTCAATGTGAAGGTCCAAGGAATACCTTGAACCTGCAGTGGTGTATCGGAAACTAATACTGCTCTCAGAGGCAATGCTCAAAGCACCGACAGTAAGAAGTGTCTCTATTCTTGTACTTAAGGCGGCATTTTGCCTTTTCTATTTAATTCCGATGCGATCTCTGTGTTTCATAGTCACTGTGAAGGTCCAAGGAATACACTGAATCTGCAGTGGTGTATCGGAAACTAATACTGGTCTCACAGGGAATGCTCAAAGCACCGACTGTAAGAAGAGTCTCTATTCTTGTACTTAAGGTGGCGTTCTGCCTTTTGTATTTAATTCCGATGCGATTTCTGTGTTTCTTCGTCAATGTGAAGGTCCAAGGAATATATTGATCATGCAGTGGTGTATCGGAAACTAATACTGGTCTCACAGGAAAGTATCAAAGTATGGACTCTAAGAAGTCTTACTCTTCTTGCATTAAGGCGGCATTCTGTCTTTTGTATCTAATTCCTATGTAATTTCAGTGTTTCATCGTCATTGTGTATGTCCAAGGAATACATTGAACCTGCAGTGGTTGTAACCTCCCCACCGCAATTTTAAAAGAAAGAAAATATAGCAATACTTAATAGAAATGGGGGCCAAGTGTAACCTCCCCACAAAAATTTTAAAAGAAAATAACGATACTAATTAGAAATGCTGATGGACCTTACTCTATGCGTAACCTGCCCACAATGAAATGTACTGACAATGGCAACAAAAATGTGAAATACGCAATCTGACTCAAATATAAATTCCTGATGAAAAATTAAAGTCCATTCAGTGATAAGAAAATTTAATTAAACCGAAATATCGGTCTTTGGCCCTGTGTAAAACAATCAGAATTAAAGTCTTACCTCAGAATAAATGGATGTCACATATCTGCTCTTGTTGTTGCGCACCGCTTGGAGGAACTGCATTGCAAATAATAATATTCTCTTTTTTTGTGATTTTAGTGGAATTTTTCTTCAAAAGAAGTGGAATGAAATGGGAAGTGCAACGAAATCTTGAGTTCAATAAAAAATTAAATTTTTGACAAAATGCTTTTGAAATAAAAAATTATTATTGGGGGACTTGTTGGAGAATAATTACAATAAATAAAATTTTTCATTATCTAATGATTATATTAATTAACAGTATACCTTATTCCTCATCTTGACCATTGTTGCCGACCGCCTACATCATACAACCGCACTGGGCTGCTACTACTGACCGACCGCTCTGCATGACGACTACAGACTGAGTACTGCTCTCAACTAGACAGAGCTACAGACTCGCAACGACTGAACTGACTGCTACTTTGCATAGCGACAACTAACTCGCAAAGACTACTACTGACTGAGAACCGCTCGCAACACTCGCGCGGTCAAGCGCATACTCTCTGGTCACAGATGCTACAATGCCTCGCCATCGCTGCTGCGTTACATACGTGTTTCATAACCCTCCATTCGGGGGGCAAAAATTTGGCAGCGATGGTGAGTCATTTGGACTTGCCAAGCGCGGCAAAATTTTTCTTTAATTAACAAAATCCTACAACTTACAGAATATTTAAATGTTGTGCACACGCACTAAGTACAAAATATATCAGACAAGGACAAAATGTGAATACTAAACATAGTAGCAAATCAGAAAAAAGTATATACAAACTTTTTGACAGATAAAGTGCACAGGCACTGAAAAAATTCTTTAGCATATGCAGAACAAATAAACAGACTGGCAAGAATAATTAGATGTAGTACATAAAGTAAATGTTGTGCACACGCACTAAGTACAAAATATATCAGACAAAGACAAAATGTGAGTACAAAACATAGTAGCAAATCAGAAAAGTATATACAAATTATTTGACAGATAACAAAGTGCACAGGCACTGAAAAAATTCTTTAGCATATTCAGAACAAATAAACAGACTGGCAAAAAATATTATGTTGACAAGTGTACATGCACTGAAAAATGTCTTTAGCATTTTCACAACAAATAAACATAATGGCAAAAAAAAAAAAAATTCATGTCCAAAGTGCACATGCACTGAAAAATGTCTTTAGTATTTTCACAACAAATAAACATAATGGCAAACATCATGTCGACCAGTGACATAAGTGTACTCACACTGGAGTTTAGCGAATCGAAAAATGTATAACCTATGAACATAAATGATGTTACCAAAAAAAAAATTTTTTCTTTATGTGACAAGAATCAGGATAGGAAAGGGAAGGATTGCATCATGGTTGTAGCACTTTAGATTGCACACAGCTGCTCTGAAAGTCCATATCTTTCCACAGTAGTACAACACCAAGTGACACAACTTGAAGTTCTTTTCCCATCAGAATTTATCAGTGTAGCCAAGACACTGAACTGTCGTAGTAATGTTCCATGTTTTCATTTTGGCAGTACATTAGGTACACCAAACAGTGGGACCATAATAATGTCTTCATCGCTCATGGTGGTGGACAGCATGTCGTGTCAACACCACACTCTTACAAGGCACACCAACGTAGAATTAGTGCAAAACCAAATATAGTGCTCCATGATCACTGGGATAAACAGGACAAATGGACATTGCAGTAATTCAGGGTAGTCAGCTTATGAGGTGAAGGACATCAAGTCACATAATATTGACAATTACAGTCTTCATTGATAGTTCGTGGCATTCATAGCCCAGTTATTGAACATTTCTGTACCAAGTATGTAGTATTACAGAAAAATGTTCATTAATTGTTTTACATAGAATCAGTAGCCTTCTTTTCCTGGTTACAAAGCATTATGAAATAATCGCATTCTTTTCAGTTACAGAGTATAATCAAGAATCATTAACCTTCTCCTAATTACAGTTAATTAATCATTTGTCTTTAATTAATCATTTGTCTAATTACAGTTAATTAATCATTTGTATAATTACAGTTAATTAATCATTTGTCGTTAATTAATCATTTGTCTAATTACAGTTAATTAATCATTTGTCGTTAATTAATCATTTGTCTAATTACAGTTAATTAATCATTTGTATAATTACAGTTAATTAATTGATCATTTGTCATTTCAATATATTAAGAATTATTAGCCTTAATTAATTACAAAGCATTATTAAACCGTCACATTCATTTCAAATTACAAAGTATCAACATTGGAAACAAGAGCTAATCAATGGCATAATTAATAACAATTCGTGGAGTGACATTAATTATTGGCACTCAGTGGCCAGCAAGTATTGAATAAAATCATCATTCAGTATTATTCAGATTATTACGAAGTCATTATTAAAAATCAGTTAATTACAGTCAAATCATTAGTAATCACAGGCATTACAATAAACAGTGGCAGTTATTAGCTAGTGACAAAGCATTATTTTGAATATAGTCTCATTAAGAGGTCATTACTCGAGTGACATGCTATTCAGAGTTGATCAGTATTATTCAGAATTATCATAAACTAGTGACATTATGTGGGACTGGTAATACATTTTTTTGGTAGCAATGCATTGCGTTGGGATCGATAATTAATTGCTGAGGCATAATACTTTTTGCTTTTGACCTATTGCTGCAAATGAGGATAGGTAACGTCATTCGTCATGAGTCAGCTGTAGCAAGATTATGTAACAAGGCAGTACATGTGATCACATTTATAAATGATAAACACAAATGGGTAAAAAATATAAAAATGCAAGTACTAGAACAGGTATAATAAGTAACAGGTTTAGTAAGTGTCATGAAAAACTTCTCCTGGAAAAAATACAAAAACGGATTATTGACCTGAAAGAAGAAACGCACACTATGCTGAAAAGTAGTGAATTTCGAATTAACAAGTAGTGAAGTGTGTATAAAAATGTGTTCCATAGCTGTCCTTTCCAAAACTTTCAGTCATCCTACTATGCAATGTAACACCTGCTGTCAAAGCAAACCGCAACAAATACTTAAATAACTACGTGGCATAAAGAAAAAAAACTTCATTATCCATATCATCATAACTTCACCATTATCATCACCTGTAAAGAAAAACTTCATTATTCATAATACCATTTCCTTCATCATTATTCATCAGTATTCACTATCATCTGCAAAAAATCACTTCATTACTCATTACCTAACTATTCCTTATCTCTAGCATATTTCATCACTAAAACTAAGATGTGTAGTTCTCTCTGACAGCCTGCATCAATCACCTTGTATTCTGAAAGAAAAAATTAGTTAAGACTGCTATTCTGTGATGAGTATAGTATAGTCTTGTTAATGCTTGTTAATCCTGATCCCTTTACTCTTCCTCATAAAGTTATTGCATCTCCTTTCGTTTATTCCGTAGGTGAAATTCCCATTTATGTTAAATTTATTTCTTAGAATCATCATTCCTTTCTGAAATTGATGAACAAAGATTAATGTCTTGCATTTAAATCCTATACCCACTAAATAATGACTGGTTTATGGTGACACAATTAACCATACAGCATAACATGACAGAAAACGTAGTATGTCCAAGACATTGACAGTGTTCGGATGCAAAAAAATGTACACAGAATAATACAATGCAGTAGCAAAAAAAATGTGAAACAGTCACGATGTTGAGATGTCATAAGGCAAAAAAAAAATGTCAAAGTCGACTGGTGTGTGTTATATCTTAACTATTTCATAGTGCATACAAACAAAACTGGAGTACAGTCATATACACAAAAAAATGGAAAATGTGCACGGTCTGATGTGTAACGACAAGAAAAGCGACCTGCTAACCTTACCTTGCCGGGCACTTGCCAAGAAAAAAAATACGATAATCATCAATAAGTAGTCACATAAATATAATTGCAGAAATAGTCGTAAATGTGTAAATTCATCTGGAAAAATATGCACGGTCTGATGTGTAACGACAAGAAAAGCGACCTGCTAACCTTACCTTGCCGGGCACTTGCCAAGAAAAAAATACGATAATCATCAATAATTAGTCAGGTGAATTAATTGCATTAGTAAATGGCATCATAGTGTGTTGAATCATACAATGGTTTCACTCAATAAACGGTTTAATGTTTGAGATATGGTGATTGCCTTTCGATTTTCTGGTTCTCAAAGTTTCGACGTGTACAGCATTGGGGTGAGGGATGCTGCGAATCCGATACGGACCTGCGTATAGAAGTTCAAATTTACTGCACTTACCTTTTAATTTGCTGGATAAATAGTGTGTACGTACTAATATCTTCTGTCCAACGTGAAAGTCGCGGCGTGTACAAACCAGTTTTTGCTGTCTTCTCCGGCGCTCTGCGGCACGTTTGATGTTGTTCAGCGCAATGTCAATTATTTCGTGGTGTCGTAGGCGACGATTTTTGGGGAATTCTATTAATTCTTTAATTTTGTTCGGTGGTTCAACGTTTTTCAGTATAACAGTCGGAGATAGCATAGTGGATTCATTTGGAATGGAATTAATTACATCTTGGAATGAGAGTATGTGTGTATCCCAATCAATATGTCTTTTGTGGCAGTATATTCTGCACAGCTTACCAATTTCCTTCATTAATCTTTCACAAGGGTTCGAAGAAGCGTGGTACTTGGATATATAGATCGGAGAAATGTTTCTAGCTCGTAACATGCGTGTCCATACACTACTACGAAATTGAGATCCATTATCAGAAATTACTTTCATTACATGCCCTACATGAAATAGAAAATGTTTTACAAATGCTTTCGAAACAGTTTTAGCAGTAGCTTTGCGTAACGGAGTGAAAGTAACAAATGTTGAAGTGAGTTCAACAGCGACAAAGATGTAGCAAAAACATGGTAGTGAGGTCGGACATGTTCTTTTGTGTTCCGATTCTACTTTGTTACTATCCGTAATAGTTTGCACGTGTCAAAATTAATCATTTGCTGAAAAACATTTGTTTGTGTTTTGTGAGTGTCGTAAATTGGTAGTGACAGCAGAAGACAACACAGCTGACGGACAGAAGCATTAGCTCGCGCAGCTGACCAAAGCATGTGAAAAAAAAGAATACTATGTCTCGTAATGACGACGAAATGAAATTTTCAAATGCAACTTGTTGAATGTACATGACGCTGAAATTTGCTTTGCAGAAGTTGGTTGCGATGTCTTGCTGATTGTTGCCGAGAGAACGCGATAGTGCGTCTGCTATAACATTTTGTGTACCGGGAATATGAACAATCGTAAAATTAAATTCCTGTAAATAAAGTTTCCATCTACTTAACCTGTCGTGAGTAAATTTAGCTGAAAGTAAAAATTGTATCGCTCTGTGGTCTGTGTAAACGGTGGTATGTCTGCCGTAAAGAAAGTGCCTAAATCTCGTGAAAGCCCATACAACACATAATGTTTCAAGTTCTGTGACGGAATAATTTCGTTCAGCAGGTGACAAAATGCGACTTGCAAATGCGATGTTTTTAATTACTGTAGAACCATCTTCTTCTATTTCCTGGAAAATGTGTACGCCTAAGGCGGTGTTGGAACTGTCGGTAGCAATGGAAAAATTTCTAGTAAGATCTGGATGCGATAAAAGTGGTGCATTCAACAAAGCATTTTTCAAATAACATTATCGTGAGCAAAATTCTGCGTGTCAAAAGTAATGTTTGCGTTACTGTATTATGCAATCTGTGCTGTATCTGGTTAAAATCTATCGTACGTCCTGTTATTTACGGGAGGATGCTATGGCATATCCACTATATGAACTGTTCTGTTATTTCTTACTGACGTGTTACGCTATGGATGACACCTATTGTCTGTTTCATTCATGATTATTTGTTGTTGCTGATGTTGTTGTTGCTGATAAGATCGACTGTTATTAAGTGTACGCTGAAAATTGTGCTCGTTATTTTTTTTTTTTTACGTGCGTCATGATAGTAATTTTTATACGGCGCATTGCGATACGAGTTGAAATAGTGTGTTATCTGTACGTAGTTATTTCTTTGCTGCCATACGTTACTATTTGTTGGGGCTGGGACTATACGTGCACGCGGCGAAACATTAAAGTTTGGTTGACCTTGTAGACTGCATTGTTGGTTACGTATGCTAAGCGGCTGACTTTCATGCTATTGTGGTGAAAAACATCTATTGTTACAAAAATATGGTTCCGACTGCTCAAAATTTTATACATACTGATGATTACGATTTTATCTGTAATTAAAATTACGGCGGTAGTTGTCATTACGGGAGTGCCTACTGAAAATTGTCACATTCGGTAAAAGATTTGTCGTATCCGGTTTTCATTACATACGTTTCTTAATACTAGGTAGAGCAATAGTTAAAGAGCAGTTTGGATAGATATAAAGGATAGTAGAAGAAAAGGCAGCAGTGCAGAAAACTAAAGATGAAACAGCACTACTACAGCTCGGGGCCCTATGCTCGCTACGGCACATATTCATTAAAGCGTAATGAATCCCCTGAGGTCAATTACGCACTGCAAATAAATTTTAGCTTTTGCGTTACAGGCAATAGCGGTATAAATTCAAAAGCAAATAGTTGTATCCAAGTTAATTCTGGTTTCTTCATTATAGGCAATGCTGTTGTAAATACAAAAATAAATTGTCGCATCTGGTTCAAAGCTAGTTTCTGCATTACAGGTAGTAGCGGTGAATGTACAAAGATAAATTGTCGTATACAGTGCAAAGCGTGTATCTGTGTTCTCCCATTATTAAATTCCTTACATTTTCTTACAAATGCACACTGCTTATTATCAACGTTCTCGTCACTGAATTTGAGAACACGTTCGGGTTTGTGTGTGAATCTGTTTGTCTGTGTCGTTTCGTACTTCAAGTTACGTAGCTTTTCAGATTTTAAGTCGCGTGGCTTTTCGGATTTTACGTCTCGTAGTCTCTGTAAATTACTCACATTATACGCGCTGCGTGAGTCTGACACATGTTCATAAAGTGGCATCTGTTGCGGTATGTTATTAACTGAAAAGTTTTTCATCTCTGTTACTTCTTGTTGTAAATTTGACAACTTCCTACGTAACGTGTTGTTAGATGAATCGATCTCATTAATTGTCTGCTGTAAATTTTGAAATTCAGGCGTTTGGATAAATGAAACCGGTGCAGTATCGTCTGATTTATTGTCATTAGTATTTTCGATAACATCAATACGACTGGCCAATTCATCACATTTTTCAGTCAGTATTTTAACCTGATCATCGGTTTTAGAATCATACGCATTAATCTGTTTTTGCAACTTGCGCGTAGTTTCGCTCAGTTTTTTAACATCAGCTTTGATGACATCGCAATCCTGTGTTAGATCTAGTTGTTCGAATCTATCTGTCACTGTTTGAATATTTACTGTGTGTGTATCCGTTTTTGCTTTAAGATCAGAAATTTCATCCCGTAATTCCGCGTTCAATTGTTCTATGGTATTAATTTTGTCGGACACTGTAGTAATATTATTGTCTACATACGTCTTCGCTTTCGCGAATATTTTACGTTTGTCCTCTTGTCTCTGTGCAGTGATTGTTTCCATGACTTGTCGTTTTACTTTGTTTTGATCTTGAATAAATCTGCGGAAACGCGTATCACTGTTCTGTATGTGCTGACTAAAGCGTTCGTTAATCTGAGTGTTCTGCTGTTCGAATTTCGCGTCTATCTTTGCGTCCATAGTGCGCGAAAGTTCTACCGTCATTGCTTTAAACTCGTCCCGTAATTGTGCAGCTTTTTCAGAGCATTGTTTAGCGACTCCGCTAATTTCGTCTCTGAGTGTATCTGTTGCTGCTGTTTGCATTTCCCTTAATTCTTGTGCAACAGACTTTATTTCTTCGCTATTTTTTTGTGAACAAGCCTCAATTTCCACGCGCAACTGTTCCTTAGTGTCATGGCACTGCGCGGCAACGTCTCTAATTTGTTCACTAAGCTGTCTGTTCTGTTCCCTAAGTTGTTTGAGGTTTTCATTCTGTTGTTTGTTATCTTCCCTAAGTTGTCTGAGATTTTCGTCATTATTGTCAAGTTTTTTATCTAGTTGTTTGACATCTATACTATTTTCATTAAGTTGTTTACTCATTTGTCGCAACAAAGCCATAATTGGATTCGACTCAAGGTCAGCATTTCTATTCTCTGTGCTGTTCAATAGTGGATCTGGAATTGTTTCACTTTCTGTAACCCTTTGGTCATTTTGAAATTTACAAAAAGGTTTGTCAGTCAAATGTATACTATCAGTCATTGTTTCGGAATTAAATAAATCTGTCCTACTCTGTGTGATCTGTTCATTTTCATTAGACAAATTTGTCTGCTCGTCACGTGAATTTAGTAAATCGGTTGTGTTAAGCAGGGCAGCGCTCATTACAATAGAGCGTCCCGCGTCATCAATTGTCGTCAAATTAACAGACGAGACAATTGAGTTCGTTTGTTCATCATTAAGACAAAAATCATCATTAGTGGTTGTAATGCACTGATTGTTAGTGAACGCAGGATTGTCATCATTACACTGCGTGTCACAATTACTATCGGTCACGTTGTTTAAGTCGGTAATTTCATTCACAATACTTCGCGATACACTATTCACAGTCCTTCGCGGCATTTTTACAATAGTCAAAATTTTTCACAAAACAAATAAGCACAATGCAAAAGCAACACACAAATACAACAAAGCAGCAAATTGCCGTTGACCTGTAGAAAGAAAGTCATAATGTTATTAAAAGCGTTGCGCCAAATCCTAATTATCTAAGCAAATAAGAGCAGATATCTG
The DNA here is from genome assembly GCF_021461395.2 of Schistocerca americana. Taxonomy (NCBI): domain Eukaryota; kingdom Metazoa; phylum Arthropoda; class Insecta; order Orthoptera; family Acrididae; genus Schistocerca; species Schistocerca americana. The sequence goes on along the minus strand of NC_060124.1, from coordinate 618,688,670 downwards.
ACTGTCGCTCAAAAGACTCTCAACGAAATACGATCCTGGACTGGGTGTCGCCAAGTGTAACCTCCCCACCGCAATTTTAAAAGAAAGAAAATATAGCAATACTTAATAGAAATGGGGGCCAAGTGTAACCTCCCCACAAAAATTTTAAAAGAAAATAACGATACTAATTAGAAATGCTGATGGACCTTACTCTATGCGTAACCTGCCCACAATGAAATGTACTGACAATGGCAACAAAAATGTGAAATACGCAATCTGACTCAAATATAAATTCCCGACGAAAAATTAAAGTCCATTCAGTGATAAGAAAATTTAATTAAACCGAAATATCGGTCTTTGGCCCTGTGTAAAACAATCAGAATTAAAGTCTTACCTCAGAATAAATGGATGTCACATATCTGCTCTTGTTGTTGCGCACCGCTTGGAGGAACTGCATTGCAAATAATAATATTCTCTTTTTTTGTGATTTTAGTGGAATTTTTCTTCAAAAGAAGTGGAATGAAATGGGAAGTGCAACGAAATCTAGAGTTCAATAAAAAATTAAATTTTTTACAAAATGCTTTTGAAATAAAAAATTATTATTGGGGGACTTGTTGGAGAATAATTACAATAAATAAAATTTTTCATTATCTAATGATTATATTAATTAACAGTATACCTTATTCCTCATCTTGACCATTGTTGCCGACCGCCTACATCATACAACCGCACTGGGCTGCTACTACTGACCGACCGCTCTGCATGACGACTACAGACTGAGTACTGCTCTCAACTAGACAGAGCTACAGACTCGCAACGACTGAACTGACTGCTACTTTGCATAGCGACAACTAACTCGCAAAGACTACTACTGACTGAGAACCGCTCGCAACACTCGCGCGGTCAAGCGCATACTCTCTGGTCACAGATGCTACAATGCCTCGCCATCGCTGCTGCGTTACATACGTGTTTCATGGTGTATCGGAAACTCATACTGGTCTCACAGGGAATGCTCAAAGCACCGACTGTAAGAAGAGTCTGTATTCTTGTACTTAAGCCGGCATTGTGCCTTTTGTATTTAATTCCGATGCGATTTCTGTGTTTCATCGTCAACTTGAAGTACCAAGGAATACATTGAACCTGCAGTGGTGTATCGGAAACTAATACTGGTCTCACAGGGAATGCTAAAAGCATCAACTGTAAGAAGAATCCCTATTCTTGTAGTTATGGCGGCATTGTGCCTTTTGTATTTAATTCCGATGTGATTTCTGTGTTTCATCGTCAATGTGTATGACAAAGAATTCATTGAAGCTGCAGTGGTTAATCGGAAATTAATACTGGTCGCACAGGAAAGGATCAAGCCACAGACTCTAAGAAGTCTCACTCTTCTTGCACTTCAGGCGGCATTGAGCCCTTTGTATTTAATTCCAATGTAATTTCAGTGTTTCATCGTCAATGTGTATGTCCAAGGAATACATTGAACCTGCAGTGGTGCATCGGAAACTAATACTGGTCTCACAGGGAGTGCTCAAAGCACCGACTGTAAGAAGAGTCTCTATTCTTGTACTTAACGCTTCATTGTGCCTTTTGTATTTAAATCCGATGCGATTTCTGTGCTTCATAGTCAATGTGAAGGTCCAAGGAATACTTTGAACCTGCAGTGGTGTATCGGAAACTAATACTGCTCTCAGAGGCAATGCTCAAAGCACCGACTGTAAGAAGTGTCTCTATTCTTGTACTTAAGGTGGCATTTTGCCTTTTCTATTTAATTCCGATGCGATCTCTGTGTTTCATAGTCACTGTGAAGGTCCAAGGAATACACTGAATCTGCAGTGGTGTATCGGAAACAATTACTGGTCCCACAGGGAATGCTCAAAGCACCGACTGTAAAAAGAGTCTCTATTCTTGTAATTAAGGCGGCATTGTGTCTTTTGTATTTAACTCCGATGTAATTTCGGTGTTTCATCGTCATTGTGTATGTCCAGGGAATACATTGAACTTGCAGTGGTGTATCTGAAACTAATACTGGTCTCACAGGGAATGCTCAAAGCACCGACTGTAAGAAGAGTCTGTATTCTTGTACTTAAGGTGGCATTCTGCCTTTTGTATTTAATTCCGATGCGATTTCTGTCTTTCATCGTCAATGTGAAGGTCCAAGGAATACATTGGATCTGCAGTGGTGTATCGGAAACTAATACTGGTCTCACAGGGGGTGCTCAAAGCACCGACTGTAAGAAGAGTCTCTATTCTTGTACTTAAGGCGGCATTGTGCCTTTTGTATTTAAATCCGATGCGATTTCTGTGCTTCATAGTCAATGTGAAGGTCCAAGGAATACCTTGAACCTGCAGTGGTGTATCGGAAACTAATACTGCTCTCAGAGGCAATGCTCAAAGCACCTACTGTAAGAAGTGTCTCTATTCTTGTACTTAAGGCGGCATTTTGCCTTTTCAATTTAATTCCGATGCGATCTCTGTGTTTCATCGTCACTGTGAAGGTCCAAGGAATACACTGAATCTGCAGTGGTGTATCGGAAACTATTACTGGTCTCACAGGGAATGCTCAAAGCACCGACTGTGAAAAGAGTCTCTATTCTTGTAATTAAGGCGGCATTGTGCCTTTTGTATTTAATTCGGATGCGATTTCTGTGTTTCTTCGCAAATGTGAAGGTCCAAGGAATATATTGAACATGCAATGGTGTATCGGAAACTAATACTTGTCTCACAGGAAAGGTTCAAAGAATGGACTCTAAGAAGTCTCACTCTTCTTGCATTAAGGCGGCATTGTGTCTTTTGCATTTAATTCCGATGTAATTTCAGTGTTTCATCGTCATTGTGTATGTCCAGGGAATACATTGAACATGCAGTGGTGTATCGGAAACTAATGCTGCTCTCAGAGGGAATGCTCAAAGCACCGACCGTAAGAAGTGTCTCTATTCTTGTACTTAAGGCGGCATTGTGCCTTTTGTATGTAATTCCGATGCGATTTCTGGGTTTCATCGTCAATGTGGAGGTCCAAGGAATACATTGAACCTGCAGTGGTGTATCGGAAACTAATACTGGTCTCACAGGGAGTGCTCAAAGCACCGACTGGAAGAAGAGTCGCTATTCTTGTAATTAAGGCGGCATTGTGAGTTTTGTATTTAATTCCGATGCGATTTCTGTGTGTCATCTTCAATATGAGGGTCCAAGGAATACAATGATCCTGCAGTGGTGTATCGGAAACTAATACTGGTCTCACAGGAAAGGATCAAAGTATGGACTCTAAGAAGTCTTACTCTTCTTGCATTAAGGCGGCATTCTGTATTTTGTATTTAATTCCGATGTAATATCAGTGTTTCATCGTCATTGTGTATGTCCAAGGAATACATTGAACCTGCAGTGGTGTATCGGAAACTAATACTGGTCTCACAGGGAATGCTCAAAGCACCGACTGTAAGAAAAGTCTGTATTCTTGTACTTAAGCCGGCATTGTGCCTTTTGTATTTAATTCCGATGCGATTTCTGTGTTTCATCGTCAATGTGAAGGCCCAAGGAATACACTGAACCTTCAGTTGTGTATCGGAAACTAATACTGGTCTCACAGGGAATGCTCAAAGCACCGACCGTAAGAAGAGTCTCTATTCTTGTAGTGAAGGCGGCATTGTGCCTTTTGCATATAATTCCGCGTCGATTTCTGTGTTTCATAGTCAATGTGAAGGTCTAAGGAATACCTTGAACCTGCAGTGGTGTATCGGAAACTAATACTGCTCTCAGAGGCAATGCTCAAAGCACCGACTGTAAGAAGTGACTCTATTCTTGTACTTAAGGCGGCCTTGTGCCTTTTCAATTTAATTCCGATGCGATCTCTGTGTTTCATCGTCACTGTGAAGGTCCAAGGAATACACTGAATCTGCAGTGGTGTATCGGAAACTATTACTGGTCTCACAGGGAATGCTCAAAGCACCGACTGTAAAAAGAGTCTCTATTCTTGTAATTAAGGCGGCATTGTGCCTTTTGTATTTAATTCCGATGCGATTTCTGTGTTTCTTCGTCAATGTGAAGGTCCAAGGAATATATTGAACATGCAGTGGTGTATCGGAAACTAATACTGGTCTCACAGGAAAGGTTCAAAGAATGGACTCTAAGAAGTCTCACTCTTCTTGCATTAAGGCGGCATTGTGTCTTTTGTATTTAATTCCGATGTAATTTCAGTGTTTCATCGTCATTGTGTATGTCCAGGGAATACGTTGAACTTGCAGTGGTGTATCGGAAACTAATACTGGTCTCACAGGGAATGCTCAAATCACCGACTGTAAGAAGAGTCTTTATTCTTGTACTCAAGGCTTGATTGTGCATTTTGTATTTAATTCCGATGCGATTTCTGTGTTTCATCGTCAATGTGAAGGTCCAAGGAATACTTTGAACCTGCAGTGGTGTATCGGAAACTAATACTGGTCTCACAGGGAATGCTTAAAGCACCGACTGTAAGAAGAGTCTGTATTCTTGTACTTAAGCCGGCATTGTGCCTTTTGTATTTAACTCCGATGCGATTTCTGTGTTTCATCGTCAACTTGAAGTACCAAGGAATACATTGAACCTGCAGTGGTGTATCGGAAACTAATACTGGTCTCACAGGGAATGCTAAAAGCACCAACTGTAAGAAGAATCCCTATTCTTGTACTTATGGCGGCATTGTGCCTTTTGTATTTAATTCGGATGCGATTTCTGTGTTTCTTCGCAAATGTGAAGGTCCAAGGAATATATTGAACATGCAATGGTGTATCGGAAACTAATACTTGTCTCACAGGAAAGGTTCAAAGAATGGACTCTAAGAAGTCTCACTCTTCTTGCATTAAGGCGGCATTGTGTCTTTTGTATTTAATTCCGATGTAATTTCAGTGTTTCATCGTCATTGTGTATGTCCAGGGAATACATTGAACATGCAGTGGTGTATCGGAAACTAATACTGGTCTCACAGGGAATGCTGAAATCACCGACTGTAAGAAGAGTCTTTATTCTTGTACTTAAGGCGGCATTGTGCATTTTGTATTTAATTCCGATGCGATTTCTGTGTTTCATCGTCAATGCGAAGGTCCAAGGAATACTTTGAACCTGCAGTGGTGTATCGGAAACTAATACTGGTCTCACGGGGAATGCTTAAAGCACCGACTGTAAGAAGAGTCTCTAATCTTCTACTTAAGACGGCCTTGTGCCTTTTGTATTTAATTCCGATGCGATTTCTGTGTTTCATAGTCAATGTGAGGGTCCAAGGAATACCTTGAACCTGCAGTGGTGTATCGGAAACTAATGCTGCTCTCAGAGGGAATGCTCAAAGCACCGACCGTAAGAAGTGTCTCTATTCTTGTACTTAAGGCGGCATTGTGCCTTTTGTATGTAATTCCGATGCGATTTCTGGGTTTCATCGTCAATGTGGAGGTCCAAGGAATACATTGAACCTGCAGTGGTGTATCGGAAACTAATACTGGTCTCACAGGGAATGCTCAAAGCACCGACTGGAAGAAGAGTCGCTATTCTTGTAATTAAGGCGGCATTGTGAGTTTTGTATTTAATTCCGATGCGATTTCTGTGTGTCATCTTCAATGTGAGGGTCCAAGGAATACAATGATCCTGCAGTGGTGTATCGGAAACTAATACTGGTCTCACAGGAAAGGATCAAAGTATGGACTCTAAGAAGTCTTACTCTTCTTGCATTAAGGCGGCATTCTGTATTTTGTATTTAATTCCGATGTAATATCAGTGTTTCATCGTCATTGTGTATGTCCAAGGAATACATTGAACCTGCAGTGGTGTATCGGAAACTAATACTGGTCTCACAGGGAATGCTCAAAGCACCGACTGTAAGAAGAGTCTGTATTCTTGTACTTAAGCCGGCATTGTGCCTTTTGTATTTAATTCCGATGCGATTTCTGTGTTTCATCGTCAATGTGAAGGCCCAAGGAATACACTGAACCTTCAGTTGTGTATCGGAAACTAATACTGGTCTCACAGGGAATGCTCAAAGCACCGACCGTAAGAAGAGTCTCTATTCTTGTAGTTAAGGCGGCATTGTGCCTTTTGCATATAATTCCGCGTCGATTTCTGTGTTTCATAGTCAATGTGAAGGTCTAAGGAATACCTTGAACCTGCAGTGGTGTATCGGAAACTAATACTGCTCTCAGAGGCAATGCTCAAAGCACCGACTGTAAGAAGTGACTCTATTCTTGTACTTAAGGCGGCCTTGTGCCTTTTCAATTTAATTCCGATGCGATCTCTGTGTTTCATCGTCACTGTGAAGGTCCAAGGAATACACTGAATCTGCAGTGGTGTATCGGAAACTATTACTGGTCTCACAGGGAATGCTCAAAGCACCGACTGTAAAAAGAGTCTCTATTCTTGTAATTAAGGCGGCATTGTGCCTTTTGTATTTAATTCCGATGCGATTTCTGTGTTTCTTCGTCAATGTGAAGGTCCAAGGAATATATTGAACATGCAGTGGTGTATCGGAAACTAATACTGGTCTCACAGGAAAGGTTCAAAGAATGGACTCTAAGAAGTCTCACTCTTCTTGCATTAAGGCGGCATTGTGTCTTTTGTATTTAATTCCGATGTAATTTCAGTGTTTCATCGTCATTGTGTATGTCCAGGGAATACGTTGAACTTGCAGTGGTGTATCGGAAACTAATACTGGTCTCACAGGGAATGCTCAAATCACCGACTGTATGAAGAGTCTTTATTCTTGTACTCAAGGCTTGATTGTGCATTTTGTATTTAATTCCGATGCGATTTCTGTGTTTCATCGTCAATGTGAAGGTCCAAGGAATACTTTGAACCTGCAGTGGTGTATCGGAAACTAATACTGGTCTCACAGGGAATGCTTAAAGCACCGACTGTAAGAAGAGTCTGTATTCTTGTACTTAAGCCGGCATTGTGCCTTTTGTATTTAACTCCGATGCGATTTCTGTGTTTCATCGTCAACTTGAAGTACCAAGGAATACATTGAACCTGCAGTGGTGTATCGGAAACTAATACTGGTCTCACAGGGAATGCTAAAAGCACCAACTGTAAGAAGAATCCCTATTCTTGTACTTATGGCGGCATTGTGCCTTTTGTATTTAATTCCGATGCGATTTCTGTGTTTCATCGTCAATGTGAAGGTCCAAGGAATACCTTGAACCTGCAGTGGTGTATTGGAAACTAATACTGCTCTCAGAGGCAATGCTCAAAGCACCGACTGTAAGAAGTGGCTCTATTCTTGTACTTAAGGCGGCATTTTGCCTTTTCTATTTAATTCCGATGCGATCTCTGTGTTTCATCGTCACTGTGAAGGTCCAAGGAATACACTGAATCTGCAGTGGTGTATCGGAAACTATTACTGGTCTCACAGGAAATGCTCAAAGCACCGACTGTAAAAAGAGTCGCTATTCTTGTAATTAAGGCGGCATTGTGCCTTTTGTATTTAATTCCGATGCGATTTCTGTGTTTCTTCGTCAATGTGAAGGTCCAAGGAATATATTGAACATGCAGTGGTGTATCGGAAACTAATACTGGTCTCACAGGAAAGGTTCAAAGAATGGACTCTAAGAAGTCTCACTCTTCTTGCATTAAGGCGGCATTGTGTCTTTTGTATTTAATTCCGATGTAATTTCAGTGTTTCATCGTCATTGTGTATGTCCAGGGAATACGTTGAACTTGCAGTGGTGTATCGGAAACTAATACTGGTCTCACAGGGAATGCTCAAATCACCGACTGTAAGAAGAGTCTTTATTCTTGTACTCAAGGCTTGATTGTGCATTTTGTATTTAATTCCGATGCGATTTCTGTGTTTCATCGTCAATGTGAAGGTCCAAGGAATACTTTGAACCTGCAGTGGTGTATCGGAAACTAATACTGGTCTCACAGGGAATGCTTAAAGCACCGACTGTAAGAAGAGTCTCTAATCTTGTACTTAAGGCGGCCTTGTGCCTTTTGTATTTAATTACGATGCGATTTCTGTGTTTCATAGTCAATGTGAGGGTCCAAGGAATACCTTGAACCTGCAGTGGTGTATCGGAAACTAATACTGCTCTCAAAGGGAATGCTCAAAGCACCGACCGTAAGAAGTGTCTCTATTCTTGTACTTAAGGCGGCATTGTGCCTTTTGTATTTAATTCCGATGCGATTTCTGGGTTTCATCGTCAATGTGGAGGTCCAAGGAATACATTGAACCTGCAGTGGTGTATCGGAAACTAATACTGGTCTCACAGGGAATGCCCAAAGCACCGACTGGAAGAAGAGTTTCTATTCTTGTAATTAAGGCGGCATTGTGAGTTTTGTATTTAATTCCGATGCGATTTCTGTGTGTCATCTTCAATGTGAGGGTCCAAGGAATACAATGATCCTGCAGTGGTGTATCGGAAACTAATACTGGTCTCACAGGAAAGGATCAAAGTATGGATTCTAAGAAGTCTTACTCTTCTTGCATTAAGGCGGGTTCTGTATTTTGTATTTAATTCCGATGTAATTTCAGTGTTTCATCGTCATTGTGTATGTCCAAGGAATACATTGAACCTGCAGTGGTGTATCGGAAACTAATACTGGTCTCACAGGGAATGCTCAAAGCACCGACTGTAAGAGGAGTCTGTATTCTTGTACTTAAGCCGGCATTGTGCCTTTTGTATTTAATTCCGATGCGATTTCTGTATTTCATCGTCAATGTGAAGGCCCAAGGAATACACTGAACCTTCAGTTGTGTATCGGAAACTAATACTGGTCTCACAGGGAATGCTCAAAGCACCGACTGTAAGATGAGTCTCTATTCTTGTAGTTAAGGCGGCATTGTGCCTTTTGCATACAATTACGCGTCGATTTCTGTGTTTCATAGTCAATGTGAAGGTCTAAGGAATACTTTCAACCTGCAGTGGTGTATCGGAAACCAATACTGGTCTCACAGGGAATGCTTAAAGCACCGACTGTAAGAAGAGTCTCTAATCTTGTACTTAAGGCGGCCTTGTGCCTTTTGTATTTAATTCCGATGCGATTTCTGTGTTTCGTAGGCATGTGAAGGTCCAAGGAATACCTTGAACCTGCAGTGGTGTATCGGAAACTAATACTGCTCTCAGAGGGAATGCCCAAAGCACCGACCGTAAGAAGTGTCTCTATTCTTGTAGTTAAGACGGCATTGTGCCTTTTGTATTTAATTCCGATGCGATTTCTGCGTTTCATCGTCAATGTGAAGGTCCAAGGAATACATTGAGCCTTCAGTGGTCTATCGGAAACTATTACTGGTCTCACAGGGAATGCTCAAAGCACCGACTGGAAGAAGAGTCTCTATTCTTGTAATTAAGGCGGCATTGTGCCTTTTGTATTTAATTCCGATGCGATTTCTGTGTTTCATCTTCAATGTGAGGGACCATGGAATACATTGAACCTGCAGTGGTGTATCGGAAACTAATACTGGTCTCACAGGAAAGGATCAAAGTATGGATTCTAAGGAGTCTTACTCTTCTTGCATTAAGGCGGCATTCTGTCTTTTGTATTTAATTCCTATGTAATTTCAGTGTTTCATCGTCATTGTGTATGTCCAAGGAATACATTGAACCTGCAGTGGTGTATCGGAAACTCATACTGGTCTCACAGGGAATGCTCAAAGCACCGACTGTAAGAAGAGTCTGTATTCTTGTACTTAAGCCGGCATTGTGCCTTTTGTATTTAATTCCGATGCGATTTCTGTGTTTCATCGTCAACTTGAAGTACCAAGGAATACATTGAACCTGCAGTGGTGTATCGGAAACTAATACTGGTCTCACAGGGAATGCTAAAAGCACCAACTGTAAGAAGAATCCCTATTCTTGTACTTATGGCGGCATTGTGCCTTTTGTATTTAATTCCGATGCGATTTCTGTGTTTCATCTTCAATGTGTATGACAAGGAATACATAGAAGCTGCAGTGGTTAATCGGAAATTAATACTGGTCGCACAGGAAAGGATCAAGCCACAGACTCTAAGAAGTCTCACTCTTCTTGCACTTAAGGCGGCATTGTGCCCTTTGTATTTAATTCCAATGTAATTTCAGTGTTTCATCGTCAATGTGTATGTCCAAGGAATACATTGAACCAGCAGTGGTGTATCGGAAACTAATACTGGTCTCACAGGGAATGCTCAAAGCACCGACTGTAAGAAGAGTCTCTATTCTTGTACTTAAGGTGGCATTCTGCCTTTTGTATTTAATTCCGATGCGATTTCTGTGTTTCATCGTCAATGTGAAGGTCCAAGGAATACATTGAACCTGCAGTGGTGTATCGGAAACTAATACTGGTCTCACAGGGAGTGCTCAAAGCACCGACTGTAAGAAGAGTATCTATTCTTGTACTTAAGGCGGCATTGTGCCATTTGTATTTAAATCCGATGCGATTTCTGTGTTTCATAGTCAATGTGAAGGTCCAAGGAATACCTTGAACCTGCAGTGGTGTATCGGAAACTAATACTGCTCTCAGAGGCAATGCTCAAAGCACCGACTGTAAGAAGTGTCTCTATTCTTGTACTTAAGGCGGCATTTTGCGTTTTCTATTTAATTCCGATGCGATCTCTGTGTTTCATCGTCACTGTGAAGGTCCAAGGAATACACTGAATCTGCAGTGGTGTATCGGAAACTATTACTGGTCTCACAGGGAATGCTCAAAGCACCGACTGTAAAAAGAGTCTCTATTCTTGTAATTAAGGCGGCATTGTGCCTTTTGTATTTAATTCCGATGCTATTTCTGTGTTTCGTCGTCAATGTGAAGGTCCAAGGAATATATTGAACATGCAGTGGTGTATCGGAAACTAATACTGGTCTCACAGGAAAGGTTCAAAGAATGGACTCTAAGAAGTCTCACTCTTCTTGCATTAAGGCGGCATTGTGTCTCTTGTATTTAATTTCGATGTAATTTCAGTGTTTCATCGTCATTGTGTATGTCCAGGGAATACATTGAACTTGCAGTGGTGTATCGGAAACTAATACTGGTCTCACAGGGAATGCTCAAATCACCGACTGTATGAAGAGTCTCTATTCTTCTACTTAAGGCGGCATTGTGCCTTTTGTATTTAATTCCGATGCGATTTCTGTGTTTCATCGTCAACTTGAAGTACCAAGGAATACATTGAACCTGCAGAGGTGTATCGGAAACTAATACTGGTCTCACAGGGAATGCTAAAAGCACCAACTGTAAGAAGAATCCCTATTCTTGTACTTATGGCGGCATTGTGCATTTTGTATTTAATTCCGATGCGACTTCTGTGTTTCATCGTCAATGTGAAAGTCCAAGGAATACACTGTACCTGCAGTGGTGTATCGGAAACTAATACTGGTCTCACAGGGAGTGCTCAAAGCACCGACTGTAAGAAGAGTATCTATTCTTGTACTTAAGGCGGCATTGTGCCATTTGTATTTAAATCCGATGCGATTTCTGTGTTTCATAGTCAATGTGAAGGTCCAAGGAATACATTGAACCTGCAGTGGTGTATCGGAAACTAATACTGGTCTCACAGGGAGTGCTCAAAGCACCGACTGTAAGAAGAGTATCTATTCTTGTACTTAGGGCGGCATTGTGCCATTTGTATTTAAATCCGATGCGATTTCTGTGTTTCATAGTCAATGTGAAGGTCCAAGGAATACCTTGAACCTGCAGAGGTGTATCGGAAACTAATACTGGTCTCACAGGGAATGCTCAAAGCACCGACTGTAAGAAGAGTCTCTATTCTTGCACTTAAGGCGGCATTGTGCCTTTTGTATTTAATTCCGATGTAATTTCAGTGTTTCATCGTCAAAGTGTATGACAAGGAATACATTGAACCTGCAGTGGTATATCGGAAATTAATACTGGTCTCACAGGGAGTGCTCAAAGCACCGACTGTAAGAAGAGTATCTATTCTTGTACTTAAGGCGGCATTGTGCCATTTGTATTTAAATCCGATGCGATTTCTGTGTTTCATAGTCAATGTGAAGGTCCAAGGAATACCTTGAACCTGCAGTGGTGTATCGGAAACTAATACTGCTCTCAGAGGCAATGCTCAAAGCACCGACTGTAAGAAGTGTCTCTATTCTTGTACTTAAGGCGGCATTTTGCGTTTTCTATTTAATTCCGATGCGATCTCTGTGTTTCATCGTCACTGTGAAGGTCCAAGGAATACACTGAATCTGCAGTGGTGTATCGGAAACTATTACTGGTCTCACAGGGAATGCTCAAAGCACCGACTGTAAAAAGAGTCTCTATTCTTGTAATTAAGGCGGCATTGTGCCTTTTGTATTTAATTCCGATGCTATTTCTGTGTTTCGTCGTCAATGTGAAGGTCCAAGGAATATATTGAACATGCAGTGGTGTATCGGAAACTAATACTGGTCTCACAGGAAAGGTTCAAAGAATGGACTCTAAGAAGTCTCACTCTTCTTGCATTAAGGCGGCATTGTGTCTCTTGTATTTAATTTCGATGTAATTTCAGTGTTTCATCGTCATTGTGTATGTCCAGGGAATACATTGAACTTGCAGTGGTGTATCGGAAACTAATACTGGTCTCACAGGGAATGCTCAAATCACCGACTGTATGAAGAGTCTCTATTCTTATACTTAAGGCGGCATTGTGCCTTTTGTATTTAATTCCGATGCGATTTCTGTGTTTCATCGTCAATGTGAAGGTCCAAGGAATACTTTGAACCTGCAGTGGTGTATTGGAAACTAATACTGGTCTCACAGGGAATGCTTAAAGCACCGACTGTAAGAAGAGTCTCTATTCTTATACTTAAGGCGGCATTGTGCCTTTTGTATTTAATTCCGATGCGATTTCTGTGTTTCATCGTCAATGTGAAGGTCCAAGGAATATATTGAACATGCAGTGGTATATCGGAAACTAATACTGGTCTCACGGGAAAGGATCAAAGAATGGACTCTAAGAAGTCTCACTCTTCTTGCATTAAGGCGGCATTGAGCCCTTTGTATTTAATTCCGATGTAATTTCAGTGTTTCATCGTCAATGTGTAAGTCCAAGGAATACATTGAACCTGCAGTGGTGTATCGGAAACTAATACTGGTCTCACAGGGAATGCTCAAAGCACCGACTGGAAGAAGAGTCTCTATTCTTGTAATTCAGGCGGCATTGTGCGTTTTGTATTTAATTCCGATGCGATTTCTGTGTCTCATCTTCAATGTGAGGGACAAAGGAATACAATGAACCTGCAGTGGTGTATCGGAAACTAATACTGGTCTCACAGGAAAGGATCAAAGTATGGACTCTAAGAAGTCTTACTCTTCTTGCATTAAGGCGGCATTTTGTATTTTGTATTTAATTCCGATGTAATTTCAGTTTTTCATCGTCATTTTGTATGTCCAGTGAATACATTGAACCTGCAGTGGTGTATCGGAAACTAATACTGGTCTCACAGGGAATGCTCAAAGCACCGACTGTAAGAAGAGTCTGTATTCTTGTACTTAAGCGGGCATTGTGCCTTTTGTATTTAATTCCGATGCGATTTCTGTGTTTCATCGTCAGCTTGAAGTACCAAGGAATACATTGAACCTGCAGAGGTGTATCGGAAACTAATACTGGTCTCACAGGGAATGCTAAAAGCACCAACTGTAAGAAGAATCCCTATTCTTGTACTTATGGCGGCATTGTGCATTTTGTATTTAATTCCGATGCGATTTCTGTGTTTCATCGTCAATGTGAAGGTCCAAGGAATACACTGAACCTTCAGTTGTGTATCGGAAACTAATACTGGTCTCACAGGGAATGCTCAAAGCACCGACTGTAAGAAGAGTCTCTATTCTTGCACTTAAGGCGGCATTGTGCCTTTTGTATTTAATTCCGATGTAATTTCAGTGTTTCATCGTCAAAGTGTATGACAAGGAATACATTGAACCTGCAGTGGTATATCGGAAATTAATACTGGTCTCACAGGGAATGCTCAAAGCACCAACTGTAAGAAGGGTCTCTACTCCTTTACTTAAGGTGGCATTGTGCCTTTTGTATTTAATTCCGATGCGATTTCTGTGTTTCATCGTCAATGTGAAGTTCCAAGGAATATTTTGAACCTGCAGTGGTGTATTGGAAACTAATACTGGTCTCACAGGGAATGCTTAAAGCACCCACAGTAAGAAGAGTCTCTAATCTTGTACTTAAGGCGGCCTTGTGCCTTTTGTATTTAATTCCGATGCGATTTCTGTGTTTCATAGTCTATGTGAAGGTCCAAGGAATACCTTGAACCTGCAGTGGTGTATCGGAAACTAATACTGCTCTCAGAGGGAATGCTCAAAGCACCGACCGTAAGAGGTGTCTCTATTCTTGTACTTAAGGCGGCATTGTGCCTTTTGTATTTCATTCCGATGCGATTTCTGGGTTTCATCGTCAATGTGAAGGTTTAAGGAATACATTGAACCTGCAGTGGTGTATCGGAAACTATAACTGGTCTCACAGGGAATGCTCAAAGCACCGACAGGGAGAAAAGTCTCTATTCTTGTAATTAAGGCGGCATTGTGCGTTTTGTATTTAATTCCGATGCGATTTCTGTGTTTCATCTTCAACGTGAGGGTGCAAGGAATACAATGAACCTGCAGTGGTGTATCGGAAACTAATACTGGTCTCACAGGACAGGATCAAAGTATGGACTCTAAGAAGTCTTACTCTTCTTGCATTAAGGCGGCATTCTGTATTTTGTATTTAATTCCGATGTAATTTCAGTGTTTCATCGTCATTGTGTATGTCCAAGGAATACATTGAACCTGCAGTGGTGTATCGGAAACTAATATTGATCTCACAGAGAATGCTCAAAGCACCGACTGTAAGAAGAGTCTGTATTCTTGTACTTAAGCCGGCATTGTGCCTTTTGTATTTAATTCCGATGCGATTTCTGTGTTTCATCGTCAATGTGAAGGTCCAAGGATACACTGAACCTTCAGTTGTGTATCTTAAACTAATACTGGTCTCACAGGGAATGCTCAAAGCACCGACTGTAAGAAGAGTCTCTATTCTTGTAGTTAAGGCGGCATTGTGCCTTTTGCATATAATTCCGCGTCGATTTCTGTGTTTCGTAGTCAATGTGAAGGTCCAAGGGATACTTTGAACCTGCAGTGGTGTATCGGAAACTAATACTGGTCTCACAGGGAATGCTTAAAGCAACGACTGTATGAAGGGTCTCTAATATTGTACTTAAGGCGTCCTTGTGCCTTTTGTATTTAATTCCGATGCGATTTCTGTGTTTCATAGGCAATGTGAAGGTCCAAGGAATACCTTGAAACTGCAGTGGTGTATCGGAAACTAATACTGGTCTCACAATGAATGCTCAAATCACCGACTGTAAGAATAGTCTGTATTCTTGTACGTAAGCCGGCATTGTGCCTTTTGTATTTAATTCCGATGCGATTTCTGTGTTTCATCGTCAACTTGAAGTACCAAGGAATACATTGAACCTGCAGTGGTGTATCGGAAACTAATACTGGTCTCACAGGGAATGCTAAAAGCACCAACTGTAAGAAGAATCCCTATTCTTGTAATTAAGGCGGCATTGTGCCTTTTGTATTTAATTCCAATGCGATTTCTGTGGTTCATCGTCAATGTGTATGACAAGGAATACATTGAAGCTGCAGTGGTTAATCGGATATTAATACTGGTCGCACAGGAAAGGATCAAGCCACAGACTCAAAGAAGTCTCACTCTTCTTGCAGTTAAGGCGGCATTGAGCCCTTTGTGTTTAATTCCGATGTAATTTCAGTGTTTCATCGTCAATGTGTAAGTCCAAGGAATACATTGAATCAGCAGTGGTGTATCGGAAACTAATACTGGTCTCACAGGGAATGCTCAAAGCACCGACTGTAAGAAGAGTCTCTACTCTTGTACTTAAGGTGGCATTCTGCCTTTTGTATTTAATTCCGATGCGATTTCTGTGTTTCATCGTCAATGTGAAGTTCCAAGGAATACATTGAACCTGCAGTGGTGTATCGGAAACTAATACTGGTCTCACAGGGAGTGCTCAAAGCACCGACTGTAAGAAGAGTCTCTATTCTTGTACTTAAGGCGGCATTGTGCATTTTGTATTTAAATCCGATGCGATTTCTGTGTTTCATCGTCAACTTGAAGTACCAAGGAATACATTGAACCTGCAGAGGTGTATCGGAAACTTATACTGCTCTCACAGGGAATGCTAAAAGCACCAACTGTAAGAAGAATCCCTATTCTTGTACTAATGGCGGCATTGTGCATTTTGTATTTAATTCCGATGCGATTTCTGTGTTTCAACGTCAGTCTGAAGGTCCAAGGAATACACTGAATCTGCAGTGGTGTATCGGAAACTATTAGTGGTCTCACAGGGAATGCTCAAAGCACCGACTGTAAAAAGAGTCTCTATTCTAGTAATTAAGGCGGCATTGTGCCTTTTGTATTTAATTCCGATGCGATTTCTGTGTTTCATCGTCAATGTGAAGGTCCAAGGAATATATTGAACATGCAGTGGTGTATCGGAAACTAACACTGGTCTCACAGGAAAGGATCAAAGTATGGACTCTAAGAAGTCTTACTCTTCTTGCATTAAGGCGGCATTTTGTATTTTGTATTTAATTCCGATGTAATTTCAGTGTTTCATCGTCATTTTGTATGTCCAAGGAATACATTGAACCTGCAGTGGTGTATCGGAAACTAATACTGGTCTCACAGGGAATGCTCAAAGCACCGACTGTAAGAAGAGTCTGTATTCTTGTACTTAAGCCGGCATTGTGCCTTTTGTATTTAATTCCGATGCGATTTCTGTGTTTCATCGTCAACTTGAAGTACCAAGGAATACATTGAACCTGCAGAGGTGTATCGGAAACTAATACTGGTCTCACAGGGAACGCTAAAAGCACCAACTGTAAGAAGAATCCCTATTCTTGTACTTATGGCAGCATTGTGCATTTTGTGTTTAATTCCGATGCGATTTCTGTGTTTCATCGTCAATGTGAAGGTCCAAGGAATACACTGAACCTTCAGTTGTGTATCGGAAACTAATACTGGTGTCACAGGGAATGCTCAAAGCACCGACTGTAAGAAGAGTCTCTATTCTTGCACTTAAGGCGGAATTGTGCCTTTTGTATTTAATTCCGATGTAATTTCAGTGTTTCATCGTCAAAGTGTATGACAAGGAATACATTGAACCTGCAGTGGTGTATCGGAAATTAATACTAGTCTCACAGGGAATGCTCAAAGCACCAACTGTAAGAAGGGTCTCTACTCCATTACTTAAGGTGGCATTGTGCCTTTTGTATTTAATTCCGATGCGATTTCTGTGTTTCATCGTCAATGTGAAGCTCCAAGTAATACATTGAGCCTGCAGTGGTGTATCGGAAACTAGTACTGGTCTCACAGGGAACGCTTAAAGCACCGACAGTAAGAGGAGTCTCTACTCATGTACATAAGTCGCCATTGTGCCTTTTGTATTTAATTGCGATGTGATTTCTCTGTTTCATCGTCAATGTGAAGGTCCAAGGAATACATTGAACCTGCAGTGGTGTATCGAATACTAATACTGGTCTCACAGGAAAGGATCAAGCCACAGACTCTAAGAAGTCTCACTCTTCTTGCACTTAAGGCGGCATTGAGCACTTTGTATTTATTCCGATGTAATTCCAGTGTTTCATCGTCAATGTGTATGTCCAAGGAATACATTGAACCTGCAGTGGTGTATCGGAAACTAATACTGGTCTGACAGGGAGTGCTCAAAGCACCGACTGTAAGAAGAGTCTCTATTCTTGTACTTAAGGCGGCATTGTGCCTTTTGTATTTAAATCCGATGCGATTTCTGTGTTTCATAGACAATGTGAAGGTCCAAGGAATACCTTGAACCTCCAGTGGTGTATCGGAAACAAATACTGCTCTCAGAGGCAATGCTCAATGCACCGACTGTAAGTAGAGTCTCTATTCTTTTATTTAAGGCGGCATTTTGCCTTTTGTATTTAATTCCGATGCGATTTCTGTGTTTCTTCGTCAATGTGAAAGTCCTAGAAATAGATTGAACTGGCAGTGGTCTATCAGAAACTAATACTGGTCTCACAGGGAATGCTCAAAGCACCGACTGTAAGAAGAGTCTCTATTCTTGTAATTAAGGCAGCATTGTGCCTTTTGTATTTAATTCTGATGCGATTTCTGTGTTTCATAGTCAATGTGATGGTCCAAGGAATACTTTGAACCTGCAGTGGTGTATCGGAAACTAATACTGCTCTCAGAGGGAATGTTCAAAGCTCCGATTGTAAGAAGTGTCTCTATTCTTGTACTTAAGGCGGCATTGTGCCTTTTGTATTTAATTCCGATGCGATTTCTGTGTTTCATCATCAATGCGAAGGTCCAAGGAATACATAGAACCTGCAGTGGTGTATCGAAAACTATTACTGGCCTCACAGGGAATGCTCAAAGCACCGACTGTAAGAAGAGTCTCTATTCTTGTAATTAAGGCGGCATTGTGCCTTTTGTATATAGTTCCATTGCGATTCCTGTGTTTCATCGTCAATGTGAAGGTCCCAGGAATACATTGAACCAGCAGTGGTGTATCGGAAACTAATACTGGTCTCACAGGAAAGGGTCAAGGCACAGACTCTAAGAAGTCTCACTCTTCTAGCACTTAAGGCGGCATTGTGCCTTTTGTATGTAATTCCATTGTAATTTCAGTATTTCATCGTCAATGTGTATCTCCAAGGAATACTTTGAAACCTACAGTGGTGTATCGGAAACTAATATTGGTCTCACAGGGAATGCCCAAAGCACCGACTGTAAGAAGAGTCTCTATTCTTGTACTTAAGGCGGCATTGTGCCTTTTGTATTTAATTCCGATGTAATTTCAGTGTTTCATCGTCAATGTGTATGACAAGGAATACATTGAACCTGCAGTGGTGTATCGGAAATTAATACTGGCCTCACAGGAATGCTCAAAGAACTAACTGTAAGAAGAGTCTCTATTCTTGTACTTAAACCGGCATTGTGCCTTTTGTACTTAATTCCGATGCGATTTCTGTGTTTCATAGTCAATGTGAAGGTCCAAGGAAGCCTTTGAACCTGCAGTCGTGTATCGGAAACTACTACTGGTCTCACATTAATGGATCAAAGCACAGAATCTAAGAAGTCTCAGTCATCTTGCACTAAAGGCGGCATTGTGCCTTTTGTATTTAATTCCTATGTAATTTCAGTGTTTCATCATCAATGTTTAGGTCCAAGAAATACATTGAGCCTGCATAGGTGCATCGGAAACTAATACTGGTCACACAGGGAGTGTTCAAGGCACAGACTGTAGAAGAGGCTCTGATCTTGTACTTTACGCGGCATTGTGCTTCTTGAATTTAATTCCGATGCGATTTCTGTGTTTCATCGTCAATGTGAAGGTCCAAGAAATACATTGAACCTGCAGTGGTGTATCGGAAACTAATACTGGTCTCACAGGAAACGATCAAAGCACAGACACTAAGAAGTCTCACTCCTCTGGCACCTAAGGCGGCATTGTGACTTTTGTATTTAATTTCGATGTAATTTCAGTATTTCATCGTCAATGTGAAGGTCCAAGTAATACATTGAACCTGCAGTGGTGTATCGGTAACCAATACTGGTCTCACAGGAAATGCTCAAAACACCGACTGTAAGAAGAGTCTCTATTCTTGTACTTAAGGCGGCTTTGTGCCTTTTGCATGTAATTCCGATGCGATTTCTGTGTATCATCGTCAATGTGAAGGTCCAAGGAATACCTTGAACCTGCAGTGGTGTATCGGAAACTAATACTGGTCTCACAGGGAATGCTCAAAGCACCGACTGTAAGGAGAGTCTGTATTCTTGTACTTAAGCCGGCATTGTGCCTTTTGTATTTAATTCCGATGCGATTTCTGTGTTTCATCGTCAACTTGAAGTACCAAGGAATACATTGAACCTGCAGAGGTGTATCGGAAACTAATACTGGTCTCACAGGGAATGCTAAAAGCACCAACTGTAAGAAGAATCCCTATTCTTGTACTTATGGCGGCATTGTGCATTTTGTATTTAATTCCGATGCGATTTCTGTGTTTCATCGTCAATGTGAAAGTCCAAGGAATACACTGAACCTTCAGTTGTGTACCGGAAACTAATACTGGTCTCACAGGGAATGCTCAAAGCACCGACTGTAAGAAGAGTCTCTATTCTTGCACTTAAGGCGGCATTGTGCCTTTTGTATTTAATTCCGATGTAATTTCAGTGTTTCATCGTCAAAGTGTATGACAAGGAATACATTGAACCTGCAGTGGTATATCGGAAATTAATACTGGTCTCACAGGGAATGCTCAAAGCACCAACTGTAAGAAGGGTCTCTACTCCTTTACTTAAGGTGGCATTGTGCCTTTTGTATTTAATTCCGATGCGATTTCTGTGTTTCATCGTCAATGTGAAGTTCCAAGGAATACTTTGAACCTGCAGTGGTGTATTGGAAACTAATACTGGTCTCACAGGGAATGCTTAAAGCACCGACAGTAAGAAGAGTCTCTAATCTTGTAC
This sequence comes from Schistocerca americana, assembly GCF_021461395.2. Taxonomy (NCBI): domain Eukaryota; kingdom Metazoa; phylum Arthropoda; class Insecta; order Orthoptera; family Acrididae; genus Schistocerca; species Schistocerca americana. Next base: position 618,668,231 of record NC_060124.1, on the reverse strand, counting down.
TTAAGGCTGCCTTGTGCCTTTTGTATTTAATTCCGATGCGATTTCTGTGTTTCATAGTCTATGTGAAGGTCCAAGGAATACCTTGAACCTGCAGTGGTGTATCGGAAACTAATACTGCTCTCAGAGGGAATGCTCAAAGCACCGACCGTAAGAAGTGTCTCTATTCTTGTACTTAAGGCGGCATTGTGCCTTTTGTATTTCATTCCGATGAGATTTCTGGGTTTCATCGTCAATGTGAAGGTTTAAGGAATACATTGAACCTGCAGTGGTGTATCGGAAACTATAACTGGTCTCACAGGGAATGCTCAAAGCACCGACAGGGAGAAGAGTCTCTATTCTTGTAATTAAGGCGGCATTGTGCGTTTTGTATTTAATTCCGATGCGATTTCTGTGTTTCATCTTCAATGTGAGGGTGCAAGGAATACAATGAACCTGCAGTGGTGTATCGGAAACTAATACTGGTCTCACAGGAATAGATCAAAGTATGGACTCTAAGAAGTCTTACTCTTCTTGCATTAAGGCGGCATTCTGTATTTTGTATATAATTCCGATGTAATTTCAGTGTTTCTTCGTCATTGTGTATGTCCAAGGAATACATTGAACCTGCAGTGGTGTATCGGAAACTAATACTGATCTCACAGGGAATGCTCAAAGCACCGACTAGAAGAAGAGTCTGTATTCTTGTACTTAAGCCGGCATTGTGCCTTTTGTATTTAATTCCGATGCGATTTCTGTGTTTCATCGTCAATGTGAAGGTCCAAGGAATACACTGAACCTTCAGTTGTGTATCTTAAACTAATACTGGTCTCACAGGGAATGCTCAAAGCACCGACTGTAAGAAGAGTCTCTATTCTTGTAGTTAAGGCGGCATTGTGCCTTTTGCATATAATTCCGCGTCGATTTCTGTGTTTCATAGTCAATGTGAAGGTGCAAGGAATACTTTGAACCTGCAGTGGTGTATCGGAAACTAATACTGGTCTCACAGGGAATGCTTAAAGCAACGACTGTATGAAGGGTCTCTAATATTGTACTTAAGGCGTCCTTGTGCCTTTTGTATTTAATTCCGATGCGATTTCTGTGTTTTATAGGCAATGTGAAGGTCCAAGGAATACCTTGAACCTGCAGTGGTGTATCGGAAACTAATACTGGTCTCACAATGAATGCTCAAATCACCGACTGTAAGAATAGTCTGTATTCTTGTACTTAAGCCGGCATTGTGCCTTTTGTATTTAATTCCGATGCGATTTCTGTGTTTCATCGTCAACTTGAAGTACCAAGGAATACATTGAACCTGCAGTGGTGTATCGGAAACTAATACTGGTCTCACAGGGAATGCTAAAAGCACCAACTGTAAGAAGAATCCCTATTCTTGTAATTAAGGCGGCATTGTGCGTTTTGTATTTAATTCCAATGCGATTTCTGTGTTTCATCGTCAATGTGTATGACAAGGAATACATTGAAGCTGCAGTGGTTATCCGGATATTAATACTGGTCGCACAGGAAAGGATCAAGCCACAGACTCTAAGAAGTCTCACTCTTCTTGCACTTAAGGCGGCATTGAGCCCTTTGTATTTAATTCCGATGTAATTTCAGTGTTTCATCGTCAATGTGTAGGTCCAAGGAATACATTGAACCTGCAGTGGTGTATCGGAAACTAATACTGGTCTCACAGGGAATGCTCAAAGCACCGACTGGAAGAAGAGTCTCTATTCTTGTAATTCAGGCGGCATTGTGCGTTTTGTATTTAATTCCGATGCGATTTCTGTGTCTCATCTTCAATGTGAGGAACAAAGGAATACAATGAACCTGCAGTGGTGTATCGGAAACTAATACTGGTCTCACAGGAAAGGATCAAAGTATGGACTCTAAGAAGTCTTACTCTTCTTGCATTAAGGCGGCATTTTGTATTTTGTATTTAATTCCGATGTAATTTCAGTGTTTCATCGTCATTTTGTATGTCCAAGGAATACATTGAACCTGCAGTGGTGTATCGGAAACTAATACTGGTCTCACAGGGAATGCTCAAAGCACCGACTGTAAGAAGAGTCTGTATTCTTGTACTTAAGCGGGCATTGTGCCTTTTGTATTTAATTCCGATGCGATTTCTGTGTTTCATCGTCAGCTTGAAGTACCAAGAAATACATTTGACCTGCAGAGGTGTATCGGAAACTAATACTGGTCTCACAGGGAATGCTAAAAGCACCAACTGTAAGAAGAATCCCTATTCTTGTACTTATGGCGGCATTGTGCATTTTGTATTTAATTCCGATGCGATTTCTGTGTTTCACCGTCAATGTGAAGGTCCAAGGAATACACTCAACCTTCAGTTGTGTATCGGAAACTAATACTGGTCTCACAGGGAATGCTCAAAGCACCGACTGTAAGAAGAGTCTCTATTCTTGCACTTAAGGCGGCATTGTGCCTTTTGTATTTAATTCCGATGTAATTTCAGTGTCTCATCGTCAAAGTGTATGACAAGGAATACATTGAACCTGCAGTGGTATATCGGAAATTAATACTGGTCTCACAGGGAATGCTCAAAGCACCAACTGTAAGAAGGGTCTCGACTCCTTTACTTAAGGTGGCATTGTGCCTTTTGTATTTAATTCCGATGCGATTTCTGTGTTTCATCGTCAATGTGAAGTTCCAAGGAATACTTTGAACCTGCAGTGGTGTATTGGAAACTAATACTGGTCTCACAGGGAATGCTTAAAGCACCGACAGTAAGAAGAGTCTCTAATCTTGTACTTAAGGCGGCCTTGTGCCTTTTGTATTTAATTCCGATGCGATTTCTGTGTTTTATAGTCTATGTGAAGGTCCAAGGAATACCTTGAACCTGCAGTGGTGTATCGGAAACTAATACTGCTCTCAGAGGGAATGCTCAAAGCACCGACCGTAAGAAGTGTCTCTATTCTTGTACTTAAGGCGGCATTGTGCCTTTTGTATTTCATTCCGATGCGATTTCTGGGTTTCATCGTCAATGTGAAGGTTTAAGGAATACATTGAACCTGCAGTGGTGTATCGGAAACTATAACTGGTCTCACAGGGAATGCTCAAAGCACCGACAGGGAGAAGAGTCTCTATTCTTGTAATTAAGGCGGCATTGTGCGTTTTGTATTTAATTCCGATGCGATTTCTGTGTTTCATCTTCAATGTGAGGGTGCAAGGAATACAATGAACCTGCAGTGGTGTATCGGAAACTAATACTGGTCTCACAGGAAAGGATCGAAGTATGGACTCTAAGAAGTCTTACTCTTCTTGCATTAAGGCGGCATTCTGTATTTTGTATATAATTCCGATGTAATTTCAGTGTTTCATCGTCATTGTGTATGTCCAAGGAATACATTGAACCTGCAGTGGTGTATCGGAAACTAATACTGATCTCACAGGGAATGCTCAAAGCACCGACTAGAAGAAGAGTCTGTATTCTTGTACTTAAGCCGGCATTGTGCCTTTTGTATTTAATTCCGATGCGATTTCTGTGTTTCATCGTCAATGTGAAGGTCCAAGGAATACACTGAACCTTCAGTTGTGTATCTTAAACTAATACTGGTCTCACAGGGAATGCTCAAAGCACCGACTGTAAGAAGAGTCCTTATTCTTGTAGTTAAGGCGGCATTGTGCCTTTTGCATATAATTCCGCGTCGATTTCTGTGTTTCATAGTCAATGTGAAGGTCCAAGGAATACTTTGAACCTGCAGTGGTGTATCGGAAACTAATACTGGTCTCACAGGGAATGCTTAAAGCAACGACTGTATGAAGGGTCTCTAATATTGTACTTAAGGCGTCCTTGTGCCTTTTGTATTTAATTCCGATGCGATTTCTGTGTTTCATAGGCAATGTGAAGGTCCAAGGAATACCTTGAACCTGCAGTGGTGTATCGGAAACTAATACTGGTCTCACAATGAATGCTCAAATCACTGACTGTAAGATAAGTCTGTATTCTTGTACTAAAGCCGGCATTGTGCCTTTTGTATTTAATTCCGATGCGATTTCTGTGTTTCATCGTCAACTTGAAGTACCAAGGAATACATTGAACCTGCAGTGGTGTATCGGAAACTAATACTGGTCTCACAGGGAATGCTAAAAGCACCAACTGTAAGAAGAATCCCTATTCTTGTAATTAAGGCGGCATTGTGCGTTTTGTATTTAATTCCAATGCGATTTCTGTGTTTCATCGTCAATGTGTATGACAAGGAATACATTGAAGCTGCAGTGGTTATCCGGATATTAATACTGGTCGCACAGGAAAGGATCAAGCCACAGACTCTAAGAAGTCTCACTCTTCTTGCACTTAAGGCGGCATTGAGCCCTTTGTATTTAATTCCGATGTAATTTCAGTGTTTCATCGTCAATGTGTAAGTCCAAGGAATACATTGAACCTGCAGTGGTGTATCGGAAACTATTACTGGTCTCACAGGGAATGCTCAAAGCACCGACTGGAAGAAGAGTCTCTATTCTTGTAATTCCGGCGGCATTGTGCGTTAAGTATTTAATTCCGATGCGATTTCTGTGTCTCATCTTCAATGTGAGGGACAAAGGAATACAATGAACCTGCAGTGGTGTATCGGAAACTAATACTGGTCTCACAGGAAAGGATCAAAGTATGGACTCTAAGAAGTCTTACTCTTCTTGCATTAAGGCGGCATTTTGTATTTTGTATTTAATTCCGATGTAATTTCAGTGTTTCATCGTCATTTTGTATGTCCGAGGAATACATTGAACCTGCAGTGGTGTATCGGAAACTAATACTGGTCTCACAGGGAATGCTCAAAGCACCGACTGTAAGAAGAGTCTGTATTCTTGTACTTAAGCGGGCATTGTGCCTTTTGTATTTAATTCCGATGCGATTTCTGTGTTTCATCGTCAGCTTGAAGTACCAAGAAATACATTTAACCTGCAGAGGTGTATCGGAAACTAATACTGGTCTCACAGGGAATGCTAAAAGCACCAACTGTAAGAAGAATCCCTATTCTTGTACTTATGGCGGCATTGTGCATTTTGTATTTAATTCCGATGCGATTTCTGTGTTTCATCGTCAATGTGAAGGTCCAAGGAATACACTGAACCTTCAGTTGTGTATCGGAAACTAATACTGGTCTCACAGGGAATGCTCAAAGCACCGACTGTAAGAAGAGTCTCTATTCTTGCACTTAAGGCGGCATTGTGCCTTTTGTATTTAATTCCGATGTAATTTCAGTGTTTCATCGTCAAAGTGTATGACAAGGAATACATTGAACCTGCAGTGGTATATCGGAAATTAATACTGGTCTCACAGGGAATGCTCAAAGCACCAACTGTAAGAAGGGTCTCTACTCCTTTACTTAAGGTGGCATTGTGCCTTTTGTATTTAATTCCGATGCGATTTCTGTGTTTCATCGTCAATGTGAAGTTCCAAGGAATATTTTGAACCTGCAGTGGTGTATTGGAAACTAATACTGGTCTCACAGGGAATGCTTAAAGCACCGACAGTAAGAAGAGTCTCTAATCTTGTACTTAAGGCGGCCTTGTGCCTTTTGTGTTTAATTCCGATGCGATTTCTGTGTTTCATAGTCTATGTGAAGGTCCAAGGAATACCTTGAACCTGCAGTGGTGTATCGGAAACTAATACTGCTCTCAGAGGGAATGCTCAAAGCACCGACCGTAAGAGGTGTCTCTATTCTTGTACTTAAGGCGGCATTGTGCCTTTTGTATTTCATTCCGATGCGATTTCTGGGTTTCATCGTCAATGTGAAGGTTTAAGGAATACATTGAACCTGCAGTGGTGTTTTGGAAACTATAACTGGTCTCACAGGGAATGCTCAAAGCACCGACAGGGAGAAGAGTCTCTATTCTTGTAATTAAGGCGGCATTGTGCGTTTTGTATTTAATTCCGATGCGATTTCTGTGTTTCATCTTCAATGTGAGGGTGCAAGGAATACAATGAACCTGCAGTGGTGTATCGGAAACTAATACTGGTCTCACAGGACAGGATCAAAGTATGGACTCTAAGAAGTCTTACTCTTCTTGCATTAAGGCGGCATTCTGTATTTTGTATTTAATTCCGATGTAATTTCAGTGTTTCATCGTCATTGTGTATGTCCAAGGAATACATTGAACCTGCAGTGGTGTATCGGAAACTAATACTGATCTCACAGGGAATGCTCAAAGCACCGACTGTAAGAAGAGTCTGTATTCTTGTACTTAAGCCGGCATTGTGCCTTTTGTATTTAATTCCGATGCGATTTCTGTGTTTCATCGTCATTGTGAAGGTCCAAGGAATACACTGAACCTTCAGTTGTGTATCTTAAACTAATACTGGTCTCACAGGGAATGCTCAAAGCACCGACTGTAAGAAGAGTCTCTATTCTTGTAGTTAAGGCGGCATTGTGCCTTTTGCATATAATTCCGCGTCGATTTCTGTGTTTCATAGTCAATGTGAAGGTCCAAGGAATACTTTGAACCTGCAGTGGTGTATCGGAAACTAATACTGGTCTCACAGGGAATGCTTAAAGCAACGACTGTATGAAGGGTCTCTAATATTGTACTTAAGGCGTCCTTGTGCCTTTTGTATTTAATTCCGATGCGATTTCTGTGTTTCATAGGCAATGTGAAGGTCCAAGGAATACCTTGAACCTGCAGTGGTGTATCGGAAACTAATACTGGTCTCACAATGAATGCTCAAATCACCGACTGTAAGAATAGTCTGTATTCTTGTACGAAAGCCGGCATTGTGCCTTTTGTATTTAATTCCGATGCGATTTCTGTGTTTCATCGTCAACTTGAAGTACCAAGGAATACATTGAACCTGCAGTGGTGTATCGGAAACTAATACTGGTCTCACAGGGAATGCTAAAAGCACCAACTGTAAGAAGAATCCCTATTCTTGTAATTAAGGCGGCATTGTGCCTTTTGTATTTAATTCCAATGCGATTTCTGTGTTTCATCGTCAATGTGTATGACAAGGAATACATTGAAGCTGCAGTGGTTAATCGGATATTAATACTGGTCGCACAGGAAAGGATCAAGCCACAGACTCCAAGAAGTCTCACTCTTCTTGCACTTAAGGCGGCATTGAGCCCTTTGTGTTTAATTCCGATGTAATTTCAGTGTTTCATCGTCAATGTGTAAGTCCAAGGAATACATTGAATCAGCAGTGGTGTATCGGAAACTAATACTGGTCTCACAGGGAATGCTCAAAGCACCGACTGTAAGAAGAGTCTCTACTCTTGTACTTAAGGTGGCATTCTGCCTTTTGCATTTAATTCCGATGCGATTTCTGTGTTTCATCGTCAAAGTGTATGACAAGGAATACATTGAACCTGCAGTGGTGTATCGGAAATTAATACTGGTCTCACAGGGAATGCTCAAAGCACCAACTGTAAGAAGGGTCTCTACTCCTTTACTTAAGGTGGCATTGTGCCTTTTGTATTTAATTCCGATGCGATTTCTGTGTTTCATCGTCAATGTGAAGCTCCAAGTAATACATTGAGCCTGCAGTGGTGTATCGGAAACTAGTACTGGTCTCACAGGGAACGCTTAAAGCACCGACAGTAAGAGGAGTCTCTACTCATGTACATAAGTCGCCATTGTGCCTTTTGTATTTAATTGCGATGTGATTTCTCTGTTTCATCGTCAAAGTGAAGGTCCAAGGAATACATTGAACCTGCAGTGGTGTATCGAATACTAATACTGGTCTCACAGGAAAGGATCAAGCCACAGACTCTAAGAAGTCTCACTCTTCTTGCACTTAAGGCGGCATTGAGCACTTTGTATTTATTCCGATGTAATTCCAGTGTTTCATCGTCAATGTGTATGTCCAAGGAATACATTGAACCTGCAGTGGTGTATCGGAAACTAATACTGGTCTGACAGGGAGTGCTCAAAGCACCGACTGTAAGAAGAGTCTCTATTCTTGTATTTAAGGCGGCATTGTGCCTTTTGTATTTAAATCCGATGCGATTTCTGTGTTTCATAGACAATGTGAAGGTCCAAGGAATACCTTGAACCTCCAGTGGTCTATCGGAAACAAATACTGCTCTCAGAGGCAATGCTCAATGCACCGACTGTAAGTAGAGTCTCTATTCTTTTATTTAAGGCGGCATTTTGCCTTTTGTATTTAATTCCGATGCGATTTCTGTGTTTCTTCGTCAATGTGAAAGTCCTAGAAATAGATTGAACTGGCAGTGGTCTATCAGAAACTAATACTGGTCTCACAGGGAATGCTCAAAGCACCGACTGTAAGATGAGTCTCTATTCTTGTAATTAAGGCAGCATTGTGCCTTTTGTATTTAATTCCGATGCGATTTCTGTGTTTCATCGTCAATGTGAAGGTCCAAGGAATATATTGAACATGCAGTGGTGTATCGGAAATTAATACTGGTCTCACAGGAAAGGTTCAAAGAATGGACTCTAAGAAGTCTCCCACTCCTTGCATTGAGGCGGCATTGTGTCTTTTGTATTTAATTCCGATGTAATTTCAGTGTTTCATCGTCATTGTGTATGTCCAGGGAATACATTGAACCTGCAGTGGTGTATCGGAAACTAATACTGGTCACACAGGGAATGCTCAAATCACCGACTGTAAGAAGAGTCTCTATTCTTGTACTTAAGGCGGCATTGTGCCTTTTGTATTTATTTCCGATGCGATTTCTGTGTTTCATAGTCAATGTGAAGGTCCAAGGAATACATTGAACCTGCAGTGGTGTATCGGTAACTAATACTGGTCTCACAGGGAATGCTCAAAGCACCGACTGTAAGAAGCGTCTCTATTCTTGTACTTAAGGCGGCATTGTGCCTTTTGTATTTAATTCTGATGCGATTTCTGTGTTTCATAGTCAATGTGATGGTCCAAGGAATACTTTGAACCTGCAGTGGTGTATCGGAAACTAATACTGCTCTCAGAGGGAATGATCAAAGCTCCGATTGTAAGAAGTGTCTCTATTCTTGTACTTAAGGCGGCATTGTGCCTTTTGTATTTAATTCCGATGCGACTTCTGTGTTTCATCATCAATGCGAAGGTCCAAGGAATACATAGAACCTGCAGTGGTGTATCGAAAACTATTACTGGCCTCACAGGGAATGCTCAAAGCACCGACTGTAAGAAGAGTCTCTATTCTTGTAATTAAGGCGGCATTGTGCCTTTTGTATATAGTTCCATTGCGATTCCTGTGTTTCATCGTCAATGTGAAGGTCCCAGGAATACATTGAACCTGCAGTGGTGTATCGGAAACTAATACTGGTCTCACAGGAAAGGGTCAAGGCACAGACTCTAAGAAGTCTCACTCTTCTAGCACTTAAGGCGGCATTGTGCCTTTTGTATGTAATTCCATTGTAATTTCAGTATTTCATCGTCAATGTGTATGTCCAAGGAATACTTTGAAACCTACAGTGGTGTATCGGAAACTAATATTGGTCTCACAGGGAATGCCCAAAGCACCGACTGTAAGAAGAGTCTCTATTCTTGTACTTAAGGCGGCATTGTGCCTTTTGTACTTAATTCCGATGCGATTTCTGTGTTTCATAGTCAATGTGAAGGTCCAAGGAAGCCTTTGAACCTGCAGTCGTGTATCGGAAACTACTACTGGTCTCACATTAATGGATCAAAGCACAGATTCTAAGAAGTCTCAGTCATGTTGCACTAAAGGCGGCATTGTGCCTTTTGTATTTAATTCCTATGTAATTTCAGTGTTTCATCATCAATGTTTAGGTCCAAGAAATACATTGAGCCTGCATAGGTGCATCGGAAACTAATACTGGTCACACAGGGAGTGTTCAAGGCACAGACTGTAGAAGAGGCTCTGATCTTGTACTTTACGCGGCATGGTGCTTCTTGAATTTAATTCCGATGCGATTTCTGTGTTTCATCGTCAATGTGAAGGTCCAAGAAATACATTGAACCTGCAGTGGTGTATCGGAAACTAATACTGGTCTCACAGGAAACGATCAAAGCACAGACACTAAGAAGTCTCACTCTTCTGGCACCTAAGGCGGCATTGTGACTTTTGTATTTAATTTCGATGTAATTTGAGTGTTTCATCGTCTATGTGTATGTCCAAGGAGTACAATGAACCTGCGTTGGTGTATCGGAAACTATTACTGGTCTCCCAGGGAATGCTCAAGCACCGACTGTAAGAAGAGTCTCTATTCTTCTAATTAAGGCGGCATTGTGCCTTTTGTATTTAGTTCCGATGCGATTTCTGTGTTTCATCGTCAATGTGAAGGTCCAAGGAATACATTGAACCTGCAGTGGTTGTATCGGAAACTAATACTGGTCTCACAGGAAAGGATCAAGGCACAGACACTAAGAAGTCTCACTCCTCTAGCACTTAAGGCGGCATTGTGCCTTTTGTTTTTAATTCCAATGTAATTTCAGTATTTCATCGTCAATGTGAAGGTCCAAGTAATACATTGAACCTGCAGTGGTGTATCGGTAACCAATACTGGTCTCACAGGAAATGCTCAAAACACCGACTGTAAGAAGAGTCTCTATTCTTGTACTTAAGGCGGCTTTGTGCCTTTTGCATGTAATTCCGATGCGATTTCTGTGTATCATCGTCAATGTGAAGGTCCAAGGAATACCTTGAACCTGCAGTGGTGTATCGGAAACTAATACTGCTCTCAGAGGGAATGCTCAAAGCACCGACTGTAAGAAGAGTCTCTATTCTTGTACTTTAGGCGGCATTGTGCTTTTTGTATTTAATTCCTATGCGATTTCTGTGTTTCATCGTCAATGTGAAGGTCCAAGGAATACATTGAACCTGCAGTGGTTTATCGGAAACTGTTACAGGCCTCAAGGGGAATGCTCAAAGCACCGACTGTAAGAAGAGTCTCTATTCTTGTAATTAAGGCGGTATTGTGCCTTTTGTATTTAATTCCGATGTAATTTCAGTGTTTCATCGTCAACGTGTATGACAAGGAATACATTGAACCTCCAGTGGTGTATCGGAAATTAATACTGACCTCACAGGGAATGCTCATAGCACTAACCGTAAGACGAGTCTCTATTCTTGTACATAAGCCGGCATTGTGCCTTTTGTACTTAATTCCGATGCGATTTCGCTGTTTCATAGTCAATGTGAAGGTCAGAGGAATCCTTTGAACCTGCAGTCGTGTATCGGAAAATACTACTGGTCTCACATTAATGGATCAAAGCACAGATTCCAAGAAGTCTCAGTCATCTTGCACTAAAGGCGGCATTGTGCCTTTTGTATTTAATTCCGATGTAATTTCAGTGTTTCATCATCAATGTTTAGGTCCAAGGAATACATTGAGCCTGCATAGGTGCATCGGAAACTAATACTGGTCACACAGGGAGTGTTCAAGGCACAGACTGTAGAAGAGGCTCTGATCTTGTACTTTACGCGGCATTGTGCTTCTTGAATTTAATTCCGATGCGATTTCTGTGTATCATCGTCAATGTGAAGGTCCAAGAAATACATTGAACCTGCAGTTGTGTATCGGAAACTAATACTTGTCTCACAGGAAACGATTAAAGCACAGACACAAAGAAGTCTCACTCTTCTGGCACCTAAGGCGGCATTGTGCCTTTTGTATTTAATTTCGATGTAATTTGAGTGTTTCATCGTCAATGTGTATGTCCAAGGTGTACATTGAACCTGCAGTGGAGTATCGGAAACTAATACTGGTCTCACAGGGAGTGTTCAAGGCACAGACTGTAGAAGAGTCTCTATTCTTGTACTTAAGTCGGCATTGTGCCTTTGTATTTAATTCCGATGCGATTTCTGTGTTTCACAGTCAATGTGAAGGTGCACGGAATACTTTCAACCTGCAGTGGTGTATCGGAAACTAATACTGGTCTCACAGGGAATGCTCAAAGCACCAACTGTAAGAAGAGTCTCTATTCTTGTACTTAAGGCGGCCTTGTGCCTTTTGTATTTAATTCCGATGCGATTTCTGTGTTTCATAGTCAATGTGAAGGTCCAAGGAATACCTTGAACCTGCAGTGGTGTATCGGAAACTAATACTGCTCTCAGAGGGAATGCTCAAAGCACCGACTGTAAGAAGTGTCTCTATTCTTGTACTTAAGGCGGCATTGTGCCTTTTGTATTTAACTCCGATGCGATTTCTGTGTTTCATCGTCAATGTGAAGGTCCAAGGAATACATTGAACCTGCAGTGTTATATCGGAAACTAATACTAGTCTCACAGGGAATGCTCAAAGCACCGACTGTTAGAAGAGTCTCTATTCTTGTAATTAAGGCGGCATTGTGCCTTTTATATTTAAATCTGATGCTATTTCTGGGTTTCATCGTCAATGTGAAGGTCCAAGGAATACATTGAACCGCAAGTGGTGTATCGGAAACAAATACTGGTCTCACGGGAAAGGATCAAAGAATGGACTCTAAGAAGTATCACACTTCTTGCATTAAGGTGGCATTGTGTCTTTTGTATTTAATTCCGATGTAATTTCAGTGTTTCATCGTCATTGTATATGTCCAAGGAATACATTGATCCTGCAGCGGTGAATCGGAAACTAATACTGGTCTCACAGGGAATGCTCAAAGCACCGACTGTAAGAAGAGTCTCTATTCTTGTACTAAAGGCGGCATTGGGCCTCTTGTATTTAATTCCGGTGCGTTTTCTGTGTTTCATCGTCAATGTGAAGGTCAAAGGAATACATTGAACCTGTAGTGGTGTATCGGAAACTAATACTGGTCTCACAGGGAGTGCTCAAAGCACCAACTGTAAGAAGAGTCTCTATTCTTGTACTTAAGCCGGCATTGTGCATTTTGTATTTAATTCCGATGCAATTTCTGTGTTTCATAGTCAATGTGAAGGTCCAAGGAATACTTTGAACCTGCATTGGTGTATCGGAAACTAATACTGCTCTCAGAGGGAATGCACAAAGCTTCGACTGTAAGATGTGTCTCGGTTCTTGTACTTAAGGCAGCATTGTGCCTTTTGTATTTAATTCCGATGTGATTTCTGTGTTTCATAGTCAATGCGAAGGTCCAAGGAATACCTTGAACCTGCAGTGGTGTATCGGAAACGAATACTGCTCTCAGAGGCAATGCTCAAAGCACCGACTGTAAGAAGTGTCTCTATTCTTGTACATAAGGCGGCATTGTGCCTTTTGTATTTAATTCCGATGCGATTTCTGTGTTTCATCGTGATTGTGAAGGTCCAAGGAATACATTGAACCTGCAGTGGTGTATCGGAAATTAATACTGGTCTCACAGGGAATAATCAAAGCACCGACTGTAAGAAGGGTCTCTACTCCTGTACTTAAGGCGGCATTGTGCCTTTTGTATTTAATTCCGATGCGATTTCTGTGTTTCATCGGCAATGTGAAGCTCCAAGCAATAATTTGAACCTGCAGTGGTGTATCGGAAACTAATACTGGTCTCGCAGGGAACGCTCAAAGCACCGACAGTAAGAAGAGTCTCTATTCTTGCACTTAAGGCGGCATTGTGCCTTTTGTATTAAATTCCGATGTAATTTCAGTGTTTCATCGTCAATGTGTATGACAAGGAATACATTGAACCTGCAGTGGTTTATCGGAAATTAATGCTGGTCTCACAGGGAATATTCAAATCACCGACTGTAATAAGGGTCTCTACTCCTGGACTTAAGGCGGCATTGTGCCTTTTATATTTAATTACGATGCGATCTGTGTATTATCGTGAACGTGAAGCTCCAAGCAATACATTGAACCTGCAGTGGTGTATCGGAAACTAATACTGGTCTCACAGGGAACGTTCAAAACACCGACTGTAAGAAGTGTCTCTATTCTTGTACTGAAGTCGGCATTGTGCCTTTTGTATTTAATTCCGATGCGATTTCTGTGTTTCATCGACAATGTGAAGGTCCAAGGAATACATTCAACCTGCAGTGGCGTATCGGAAACTAATACTGGTCGCACAGGAAGTATCAAGGCACAGACTCTAAGAAGTCTCACTCTTCTTGCACTTAAGGCGGCATTGTGCGTTTTGTATTTAATTCCGATGTAATTGCAGTGTTTCATCGTCAATGTGAATGTCCAAGGAATACTTTGAACCTGCAGTGGTGTATCGGAAACTTATACTGCTCTCAGAAGGAATGCTCAAAGCACCGACTGTAAGAAACGTCTCTATTCTGGTACTTAAGGCGGCATTGTGCCTTTTGTATTTAATTCCGATGCGATTTCTGTGTTTCATCGTCAATGTGAAGGTCCAAGGAATACATTCAACCTGCAGTGGTGTATCGGAAACTAATACTTGTCTCACAGGGAATGCTCAAAACTCCGACTGCAAGAAGAGTCTCTATTCTTGTAATTAAGGGGGCATTGTGCCTTTTGTATTTAATTCCGATGCGATTTCTGTGATTCATCGTCAATGTGAAGGTCCGAGGAATTCATTGAACCTGCAGTGGTGTATCGGAAACTAATACGGGTCTCACAGGAAAGGATCAAAGAATGGACTCTAAGAAGTCTCACTCTTCTGGCATTAAGACAGCATTGTGTCTTTTGTATTTAATTCCGATGTAATTTCAGTGTTTCATCGTCATTGTGTATGTCCAGGGAATACATTGAAACTGCAGTGGTGTATTGGAAACTAATACTGGTCTCACAGGGAATGCTCAAATCACCGACTGTAAGAAGAGTCTCTATTCTTGTACTTAAAGCGGCATTGTGCCTTTTGGATTTGATTCCGATGCAATTTCTGTGTTTCATCGTCAATGTGAATGTCCAAGGAATACATTGAACCTGCAGTGGTGTATCGGAAACTAATACTGGTCTCACAGGGAATGCTTAATGCACCGACTGTAAGAAGAGTCCCTAATCTTGTATTTAAGGTGGCATTGTGCCTTTTGTATTTAATTCCGATGCGACTTCTGTGTTTCATCGTCAATGTGAAGGTCCAAGGAATACATTGAACTTGCAGTGGTGTATCAGAAACTAATACTGGTCTCACAGGGAATAATCAAAGCACCGACTGTAAGAAGGGTCTCTACGCCTGTACTTAAGGCGGCATTGTGCCTTTTGCATTTAATTCCGATGCGATCTGTGTATTATCGTCAATGTGAAGCTCCAAGCAATAGATTAAACCTGCAGTGGTGTATCGGAAACTTATACTGCTCTCAGAAGGAATGCTCAAAGCACCGACTGTAAGAAATGTCTCTATTCTGGTACTTAAGGCGGCATTGTGCCTTTTGTATTTTATTCCGATGCGATTTCTGTGTTTCATCGTCAATGTGACAGTCCAAGGAATACATTCAACCTGCAGTGGTGTATCGGAAACTATAACTGGTCTCACAGGGAATGCTCAAAACACCAACTGCAAGAAGAGTCCCTATTCTTGTAATTAAGGGGGCATTGTGCCTTTTGTATTTAATTCCGATGCGATTTCTGTTATTCATCGTCAATGTGAAGGTCCGAGGATTACATTGAACCTGCAGTGGTGTATCGGAAACTAATACTGGTCTCACAGGAAAGGATCAAAGAATGGATTCTAAGAAGTCTCACTCTTCTGGCATTAAGGCAGCATTGTGTCTTTTGTATTTAATTCCGATGTAATTTCAGTATTTCATCGTCATTGTGTATGTCCAGGGAATACATTGAACCTGCAGTGGTGTATCGGAAACTAATACTGGTCTCACAGGGAATGCTCAAATCACCGACTGTAAGAAGAGTCTATTCTTGTACTTAAAGCGGCATTGTGCCTTTTGGATTTAATTCCGATGCAATTTCTGTGTTTCATCGTCAATGTGAAGGTCCAAGGAATACATTGAACCTGCAGTGGTGTATCGGAATCTAATACTGGTCTCACAGGGAATGCTCAATGCTCCGACTGTAAGAAGAGTCTCTAATCTTGTACTTAAGGTGGCATTGTGCCTTTTGTATTTAATTCCGATGCGATTTCTGTGTTTCATCGTCAATGTGAAGGTCCAAGGAATACATTGAACTTGCAGTGGTGTATCAGAAACTAATAGTGGTCTCACAGGGAATGCTCAAAACACCGACTATAAGAAGAGTCTCTATTCTTGTAATTAAGGCGGCATTGTGCCTTTTGTATTTAATTCCGATGCGATTTCTGTGTTTCATCGTCAATGTGAAGGTCCAAGGAATACATTGAACCTGCAGTGGTGTATAGGACACTAATACTGGTCTCACAGGGAATGCTCAAAGCACCGACTATAAGAAGAGTCTCTATAATTGTACTTAATGCGGCATTGTGCCTTTTGTATTTAATTCCGAGGCGATTTCTGTGTTTCATAGTCAATGTGAAGGTCCAAGGAATACTTTGAACCTGCAGTGGTGTATCGGAAACTAATACTGGTCTCACAGGGAATGCTCAAAGCACTGACTGTAAGAAGAGTCTCTATTCTTGTACTTAAGGCGGCCTTGTGACTTTTGTATTTAATTCCGATGCGATTTCTGTGTTTCATAGTCAATGTGAAGGTCCAAGGAATACCTTGAACCCGCAGTGATGTATCGGAAACTTATACTGCTCTCAGAAATAATGCTCAAAGCACCGACTGTAAGAAATGTCTCTATTCTGGTACTTAAGGCGGCATTGTGCCTTTTGTATTTAATTCCGATGCGATTTCTGTGTTTCATCGTCAATGTGACGATCCAAGGAATACATTCAACCTGCAGTGGTGTATCGGAAACTAATACTGGTCTCACAGGGAATGCTCAAAACACCGACTGCAAGAAGAGTCTCTATTCTTGTAATTAAGGGGGCATTGTGCCTTTTGCATTTAATTCCGATGCGATTTCTGTGATTCATCGTCAATGTGAAGGTCCGAGGAATACATTGAGCCTGCAGTGGTGTATCGGAAACTAATACTGGTCTCACAGGAAAGGATCAAAGAATGGACTCTAAGAAGTCTCACTCTTCTGGCATTAAGGCAGCATTGTGTCTATTGTATTTAATTCCGATGTAATTTCAGTGTTTCATCGTCATTTTGAATGTCCAGGGAATACATTGAACCTGCAGTGGTGTATCGGAAACTAATACTGGTCTCACAGGGAATGCTCAAATCACCGACTGTAAGAAGAGTCTCTATTCTTGTACTTAAAGCGGCATTGTGCCTTTTGGATTTAATTCCGATGCAATTTCTGTGTTTCATCGTCAATGTGAAGGTCCAAGGAATACATTGAACCTGCAGTGGTGTATCGGAAACTAATACTGGTCTCACAGAGAATGCTCAATGCACCGACTGTAAGAAGAGTCTCTAATCTTGTACTTATGGTGGCATTGTGCCTTTTGTATTTATTTCCGATGCGATTTCTGTGTTTCATCGTCAATGTGAAGGTCCAAGGAATACATTGAACTTGCAGTGGTGTATCAGAAACTAATAGTGGTCTCACAGGGAATGCTCAAAACACCGACTGTAAGATGAGTCTCTATTCTTGTAATTAAGGCGGCATTGTGCTTTTTGTATTTAATTCCGATGCGATTTCTGTGTTTCATCGTCAATGTGAAAGTCCAAGGAATACATTGAACCTGCAGTGGTGTAACGGACACTAATACTTATCTCACAGGGAATGCTCAAAGCACCGACTGTAAGAAGAGTCTCTATAATTGTACTTAAGGCGGCATTGTGCCTTTTGTATTTAATTCTGATGCGATTTCTGTGTTTCATAGTCAAAGTGAAGGTCCAAGGAATACTTTGAACCTGCCGTGGTGTATCGGATACTAATACTGCTCTCAGAAGGAATGCTCAAAGCACCGACTGTAAGAAATGTCTCTATTCTGGTACTTAAGGCGGCATTGTGCCTTTTGTATTTAATTCCGATGCGATTTCTGTGTTTCATCGTCAATGTGACGATCCAAGGAATACATTCAACCTGCAGTGGTGTATCGGAAACTAATACTGTTCTCACAGGGAATGCTCAAAACACCGACTGCAAGAAGAGTCTCTATTCTTGTAATTAAGGGGGCATTGTGCCTTTTGCAATTAATTCCGATGCGATTTCTGTGATTCATCGTCAATGTGAAGGTCCGAGGAATACATTGAGCCTGCAGTGGTGTATCGGAAACTAATACTGGTCTCACAGGAAAGGATCAAAAAATGGACTCTAAGAAGTCTCACTCTTCTGGCATTAAGGCAGCATTGTGTCTATTGTATTTAATTCCGATGTAATTTCAGTGTTTCATCGTCATTTTGAATGTCCAGGGAATACATTGAACCTGCAGTGGTGTATCGGAAACTAATACTGGTCTCACAGGGAATGCTCAAATCACCGACTGTAAGAAGAGTCTCTATTCTTGTACTTAAAGCGGCATTGTGCCTTTTGGTTTTAATTCCGATGCAATTTCTGTGTTTCATCGTCAATGTGAAGGTCCAAGGAATACATTGAACCTGCAGTGGTGTATCGGAAACTAATACTGGTCTCACAGAGAATGCTCAATGCACCGACTGTAAGAAGAGTCTCTAATCTTGTACTTATGGTGGCATTGTGCCTTTTGTATTTATTTCCGATGCGATTTCTGTGTTTCATCGTCAATGTGAAGGTCCAAGGAATACATTGAACTTGCAGTGGTGTATCAGAAACTAATAGTGGTCTCACAGGGAATGCTCAAAACACCGACTGTAAGATGAGTCTCTATTCTTGTAATTAAGGCGGCATTGTGCTTTTTGTATTTAATTCCGATGCGATTTCTGTGTTTCATCGTCAATGTGAAAGTCCAAGGAATACATTGAACCTGCAGTGGTGTATCGGACACTAATACTTATCTCACAGGGAATGCTCAAAGCACCGACTGTAAGAAGAGTCTCTATAATTGTACTTAAGGCGGCATTGTGCCTTTTGTATTTAATTCTGATGCGATTTCTGTGTTTCATAGTCAAAGTGAAGGTCCAAGGAATACTTTGAACCTGCCGTGGTGTATCGGATACTAATACTGGTCTCACAGGGAATGCTCAAAGCACCGACTGTAAGAAGAGTCTCCATTCTTGTAATTATGGCGGCATTGTGCCTTTTGTATTTAATTCCGATGCGATTTCTTTGTTTCATCGTCATTTTGAAGGTCAAAGGAATACATTGAACCTGCAGTGGTGTATCGGAAACTAATACTGGTCTCACAGGGAATGCTCAAATCACCGACTGTAAGAAGAGTCTCTATTCTTGTACTTAAGGCGGCATTGTGCCTTTTGTATTTAATTCCGAAGCGATATCTGTGTTTCATCGTCAATGTGAAGGTCCAAGGAATACATTGAACATGCAGTGGTGTATCGGAAACTATTACTGGTCTCACAGGGAATGCTCAAAGCACCGACTGTAAGAAGAGTCTCTATTCTTGTAATTAATGCGTAATTGTGTCTTTTGTATTTAGTTCCGATGCGATTTCTGTGTTTCATCGTCAATGTGAAGGTCCAAGGAATATATTTCACCGGCAGTGGTGTGTCGGAAACTAATGCTGGTCTCACAGGAAAGGATCACGGCACAGTCTCTAAGAAGTCTCACTCTTCTAGCACTTAAGGCGGCATTGTGCCTTTTGTATTTAATTCCGATGCGATTTCTGCGTTTCATCGTCAATGTGACGATCCAAGGAATACATTCAACCTGCAGTGGTGTATCGGAAACTAATACTGGTCTCACAGGGAATGCTCAAAACACCGACTGCAAGAAGAGTCTCTATTCTTGTAATTAAGGGGGCATTGTGCCTTTTGCAATTAATTCCGATGCGATTTCTGTGATTCATCGTCAATGTGAAGGTCCGAGGAATACATTGAGCCTGCAGTGGTGTATCGGAAACTAATACTGGTCTCACAGGAAAGGATCAAAAAATGGACTCTAAGAAGTCTCACTCTTCTGGCATTAAGGCAGCATTGTGTCTATTGTATTTAATTCCGATGTAATTTCAGTGTTTCATCGTCATTTTGAATGTCCAGGGAATACATTGAACCTGCAGTGGTGTATCGGAAACTAATACTGGTCTCACAGGGAATGCTCAAATCACCGACTGTAAGAAGAGTCTCTATTCTTGTACTTAAAGCGGCATTGTGCCTTTTGGTTTTAATTCCGATGCAATTTCTGTGTTTCATCGTCAATGTGAAGGTCCAAGGAATACATTGAACCTGCAGTGGTGTATCGGAAACTAATACTGGTCTCACAGAGAATGCTCAATGCACCGACTGTAAGAAGAGTCTCTAATCTTGTACTTATGGTGGCATTGTGCCTTTTGTATTTATTTCCGATGCGATTTCTGTGTTTCATCGTCAATGTGAAGGTCCAAGGAATACATTGAACTTGCAGTGGTGTATCAGAAACTAATAGTGGTCTCACAGGGAATGCTCAAAACACCGACTGTAAGATGAGTCTCTATTCTTGTAATTAAGGCGGCATTGTGCTTTTTGTATTTAATTCCGATGCGATTTCTGTGTTTCATCGTCAATGTGAAAGTCCAAGGAATACATTGAACCTGCAGTGGTGTATCGGACACTAATACTTATCTCACAGGGAATGCTCAAAGCACCGACTGTAAGAAGAGTCTCTATAATTGTACTTAAGGCGGCATTGTGCCTTTTGTATTTAATTCTGATGCGATTTCTGTGTTTCATAGTCAAAGTGAAGGTCCAAGGAATACTTTGAACCTGCCGTGGTGTATCGGATACTAATACTGGTCTCACAGGGAATGCTCAAAGCACCGACTGTAAGAAGAGTCTCCATTCTTGTAATTATGGCGGCATTGTGCCTTTTGTATTTAATTCCGATGCGATTTCTTTGTTTCATCGTCATTTTGAAGGTCAAAGGAATACATTGAACCTGCAGTGGTGTATCGGAAACTAATACTGGTCTCACAGGGAATGCTCAAATCACCGACTGTAAGAAGAGTCTCTATTCTTGTACTTAAGGCGGCATTGTGCCTTTTGTATTTAATTCCGAAGCGATATCTGTGTTTCATCGTCAATGTGAAGGTCCAAGGAATACATTGAACATGCAGTGGTGTATCGGAAACTATTACTGGTCTCACAGGGAATGCTCAAAGCACCGACTGTAAGAAGAGTCTCTATTCTTGTAATTAATGCGTAATTGTGTCTTTTGTATTTAGTTCCGATGCGATTTCTGTGTTTCATCGTCAATGTGAAGGTCCAAGGAATATATTTCACCGGCAGTGGTGTGTCGGAAACTAATGCTGGTCTCACAGGAAAGGATCACGGCACAGTCTCTAAGAAGTCTCACTCTTCTAGCACTTAAGGCGGCATTGTGCCTTTTGTATTTAATTCCGATGCGATTTCTGTTTTTCATAGTCAATGTGAAGGTCCAAGGAATACTTTGAACCTGCAGTGGTGTATCGGAAACTAATACTGGTCTCACAGGGAATGCTCAAAACACCGACTGCAAGAAGAGTCTCTATTCTTGTACTTAAGGCGGCCTTGTGTCTTCTGTATTTAATTCCGATGCGATTCCTGTGTTTCATAGTCAATGTGAAGTTCCAAGGAATACCTTGAACCTGCCGTGGTGTATCGGAAACTAATACGGCTCTCAGAGGGAATGCTCAAATCACCAACTGTAAGAAGTGTCTCTATTGTTGTACTTAAGGCGGCATTGTGCCTTTTGTATTTAATTCCGATGCGATTTCTGTGATTCATCGTCAATGTGAAGGTCTAAGAAATAAATTGAACCTGCGGTGGTGTATGGGAAACTAATACTGGTCTCACAGGAAAGGATCAAGGCACTGACTCTAAGAAGTCTCACACTTCTTGCATTAAGGCGGCATTGTGTCTTTTGTATTTACTTCCCATGTAATTTCAATGTTTCATCGTCATTGTGTATGTCCAAGGAATACATTGAACCTGCAGTGGTCTATCGGAAATTAATACTGGTCTGACAGGGAATATTCAAAGCACCGACTGTAAGAAGGGTCTCTACTCCTGGACTTAAGGCGGCATTGTGCCTTTTGTATTTAATTCCGATGCGATTTCTGTGTTTCATCGTCAAAGTGAAGGTCCGAGGAATACATTGTACCTGCAGTGGTGTATCGGAAACTAATACTGGTCGCACAGGAAAGGATCAAGGCACAGACTCTAAGAAGTCTCACTCTTCTTGCACTTAAGGCGGCATTGTGCCTTTTGTATTTAACTCCGATGCGATTTCTGTGTTTCATCGTCAATGTGAAGGTCCAAGGAATACATTGAACCTGCAGTGGTGTATCGGACACTAATAGTGGTCTCACAGGGAATGCTCAAAACACCGACTGTAAGAAGAGTCTCTATTCTTGTAATTAAGGCGGCATTGTGCCTTTTGTATTTAATTCCGATGCGATTTCTGTGTTTCATCGTCAATGTGAAGGTCCAAGGAATACATTGAACCTGCAGTGGTGTATCGGACACTAATACTGGTCTCACAGGGTATGCTCAAAGCACTGACTGTAAGAAGAGACTCTATTCTAGTACTTAAGGCGTCCTTGTGCCTGTTGTATTTAATTCCGATGCGATTTCTGTGTTTCATCGTCAATGTGAAGGTCCACGGAATACATTGAACTTGCAGTGGTGTATCTGAAACTAATAGTGGTCTCACAGGGAATGCTCAAAACACCGACTGTAAGAAGAGTCTCTATTCTTGTAATTAAGGCGGCATTGTGCCTTTTGTATTTAATTCCGATGCGATTTCTGTGTTTCATCGTCAATGTGAAGGACCAAGGAATACATTGGACCTGCAGTGGTGTATCGGACACTAATACTGGTCTCACAGGGAATGCTCAAAACACCGACTGTAAGAAGAGTCTCTATAATTGTACTTAAGGCGGCATTGTGCCCTTTGTATGTAATTCCGATGCGATTTCTGTGATTCATCGTCAATGTGAAGGTCCGAGGAATACATTGAACCTGCAGTGGTGTATCGGAAACTAATACTGGTCTCACAGGAAAGTATCAAAGAATGGACTCTAAGAAGTCTCACTCTTCTGGCATTAAGGCAGCATTGTGTCTTTTGTATTTAATTCCGATGTAATTTCAGTGTTTCATCGTCATTGTGTATGTCCAGGGAATACATTGCACCTGCAGTGGTGTATCGGAAGCAAATACTGGCCTCACAGGGAATGCTCAAATTACCGACGGTAAGAAGAGTCTCTATTCTTGTTCTTAAAGCGGCATTGTGCCTTTTGGATTGAATTCCGATGCGATTTCTGTGTTTCATCGTCAATGTGAAGGTCCAAGGAATACATTGAACCTGCGGTGGTGTATCGGAAACTAATACTAGTCTCACAGGGAATGCTCAAAGCACCGACTGTAAGAAGAGTCTCTAATCTTGTACTTGAGGTGGCATTGTGCCTTTTGTATTTAATTCCGATGCGATTTCTGTGTTTCATCGTCAATGTGAAGGTCCAAGGAATACATTGCACTTGCAGTGGTGTATCTGAAACTAATAGTGGTCTCACAGGGAATGCTCAAAACACCGACTGTAAGAAGAGTCTCTATTCTTGTAATTAAGGCGGCATTGTGCCTTTTGTATTTAATTCCGATGCGATTTCTGTGTTTTATCGTCAATGTGAAGGTCCAAGGAATACATTGAACCTGCAGTGGTGTATCGGACACTAATACTCGTCTCACAGGGAATGCTCAAAGCACCGACTGTAAGAAGAGTCTCTATAATTGTACTTAAGGCGGCATTGTGCCTTTTGTATTTAATTCCGATGCGATTTCTGTGTTACATAGTCAATGTGAAGGTCCAAGGAATACTTTGAACCTGCAGTGGTGTATCGGAAACTAATACTGGTCTCACAGGGAATGCTCAAAGCACTGACTGTAAGAAGAGACTCTATTCTAGTACTTAAGGCGTCCTTGTGCCTGTTGTATTTAATTCCGATGCGATTTCTGTGTTTCATCGTCAATGTGAATGTCTAAGGAATACATTGAACCTGCAGTGGTGTATCAGATACTAATACTAGTCTCACAGGGAATGCTCAAAGCACCGACTGTAAGAAGAGTCTCCATTTTTGTAATTAAGGCGGCATTGTGCCTTTTGTATTTAATTCCGATGCGATTTCTTTGTTTCATCGTCATTTTGAAGGTCCAAGGAATACATTGAACCTGCAGTGGTGTATGGGAAACTAATACTGGTCTCACAGGGAATGCTCAAATCACCGACTGTAAGAAGAGTCTCTATTCTTGTACTTAAGGCGGCATTGTGCCTTTAGTATTTATTTCCGATGCGATTTCTGTGTTTCATCGTCAATGTGAAGGTCCAAGGAATACATTGAACCTGCAGTGGTGTATCGGAAACTAATACTGGTCTCACAGGGAATGCTCAAAGCACCGACTGTAAGAAGAGTCTCTATTCTTGTACTTAAGGCGGCATTGTGCCTTTTGTATTTAATTCCGATGCGATATCTGTGTTTCATCGTCAATGTGAAGGTCCAAGGAATACATTGAACATGTAGTGGTGTATCGGAAACTATTACTGGTCACACAGGGAATTCTCAAAGCACCGACTGTAAGAAGAGTCTCTATTCTTGTAATTAATGCGTAATTGTGCCTTTTGTATTTAGTTCCGATGCGATTTCTGTGTTTCATCGTCAATGTGAAGGTCCAAGGAATACATTTAACCTGCAGTGGTGTATGGGAAACTAATGCTGGTCTCACAGGAAAGGATCAAGGCACAGACTCTTAGAAGTCTCACTCATCTAGCACTTAAGGCGGCATTGTGCCTTTTGTAATTAATTCCGATGCGATTTCTGCGTTTCATAGTCAATGTGAAGGTCCAAGGAATACTTTGAACCTGCAGTGGTGTATCGGAAACTAATACTGGTCTCACAGGGAATGCTCAAAGCACTGACTGTAAGAAGAGTCTCTATTCTTGTACTTAATGCGGCCTTGTGACTTTTGTATTTAATTCCGATGCGATTTCTTTGTTTCATCGTCAATTTGAAGGTCCAAGGAATACATTGAACATGCAGTGGTGTACCGGTAGCTAATACTAGTCTCACAGGAAAGGATCAAAGAATGGATTCTAAGAAGTCTCACTCTACTTGCATTAAGGCGGCATTGTGCCTTTAGTATTTAATTCCGATGTAATTTCAGTGTTTCATCGTCATTGTGTATGCCCAGGGTATACATTGAACCTGCAGTGGTGTATCGGAAACTAATACTGGTCTCACAGGGAATGCTCAAATCACCGACTGTAAGAAGAGTCTCTATTCTTGTACTTTAGGCGGCATTGTTACTTTTGTATTTAATTCCGATGCGATTTCTGTGTTTCATCGTCAATGTGAAGGTCCAAGGAATACATTGAACCTGCAGTGGTGTATCAGAAACTAATACTGGTTTCACAGGGAATGCTCAAAGCACCAACTGTAAGAAGAGTCTCTATTCTTGTACTTAAGGCGGCATTGTGCCTTTTGATGTAATTGCGATGCGATTTCTGTGTTTCTTCGCAAATGTGAAGGTCCAAGGAATACATTGAACCTGCAGTGGTGTATCGGAAACGAATACTGCTCTCAGAGGCAATGCTCAAAGCACCGAGTGTAAGAAGTGTCTCTATTCTTGTACTTTAGGCGGCATTGTTACTTTTGTATATAATTCCGATGCGATTTCTGTGTTTCATCGTCAATGTAAAGGTCCAAGGAATACATTGAACCTGCGGTGGTGTATCGGAAACTAATACTAGTCTCACAGGGAATGCTCAAAGCACCGACTGTAAGAAGAGTCTCTAATCTTGTACTTGTGGTGGCATTGTGCCTTTTGTATTTAATTCCGATGCGATTTCTGTGTTTCATCGTCAATGTGAAGGTCCAAGGAATACATTGAACTTGCAGTGGTGTATCTGAAACTAATAGTGGTCTCACAGGGAATGCTCAAAACACCGACTGTAAGAAGAGTCTCTATTCTTGTAAGTAAGGCGGCATTGTGCCTTTTGTATTTAATTCCGATGCGATTTCTGTGTTTTATCGTCAATGTGAAGGTCCAAGGAATACATTGAACCTGCAGTGGTGTATCGGACACTAATACTCGTCTCACAGGGAATGCTCAAAGCACCGACTGTAAGAAGAGTCTCTATAATTGTACTTAAGGCGGCATTGTGCCTTTTGTATTTAATTCCGATGCGATTTCTGTGTTACATAGTCAATGTGAAGGTCCAAGGAATACTTTGAACCTGCAGTGGTGTATCGGAAACTAATACTGGTCTCACAGGGAATGCTCAAAGCACTGACTGTAAGAAGGGACTCTATTCTAGTACTTAAGGCGTCCTTGTGCCTTTTGTATTTAATTCCGATGCGATTTCTGTGTTTCATCGTCAATGTGAATGTCTAAGGAATACATCGAACCTGCAGTGGTGTATCAGATACTAATACTGGTCTCACAGGGAATGCTCAAAGCACCGACTGTAAGAAGAGTCTCCATTTTTGTAATTAAGGCGGCATTGTGCCTTTTGTATTTAATTCCGATGCGATTTCTTTGTTTCATCGTCATTTTGAAGGTCCAAGGAATACATTGAACCTTCAGTGGTGTATGGGAAACTAATACTGGTCTCACAGGGAATGCTCAAATCACCGACTGTAAGAAGAGTCTCTATTCTTGTACTTAAGGCGGCTTTATGCCTTTAGTATTTATTTCCGATGCGATTTCTGTGTTTCATCGTCAATGTGAAGGTCCAAGGAATACATTGAACCTGCAGTGGTGTATCGGAAACCAATACTGGTCTCACAGGGAATGCTCAAAGCACCGACTGTAAGAAGAGTCTCTATTCTTGTACTTAAGGCGGCATTGTGCCTTTTGTATTTAATTCCGATGCGATATCTGTGTTTCATCGTCAATGTGAAGGTCCAAGGAATACATTGAACATGTAGTGGTGTATCGGAAACTATTACTGGTCACACAGGGAATTCTCAAAGCACCGACTGTAAGAAGAGTCTCTATTCTTGTAATTAATGCGTAATTGTGCCTTTTGTATTTAGTTCCGATGCGATTTCTGTGTTTCATCGTCAATGTGAAGGTCCAAGGAATACATTAAACCTGCAGTGGTGTATGGGAAACTAATGCTGGTCTCACAGGAAAGGATCATGGCACAGACTCTTAGAAGTCTCACTCATCTAGCACTTAAGGCGGCATTGTGCCTTATGTAATTAATTCCGATGCGATTTCTGCGTTTCATAGTCAATGTGAAGGTCCAAGGAATACTTTGAACCTGCAGTGGTGTATCGGAAACTAATACTGGTCTCACAGGGAATGCTCAAAGCACTGACTGTAAGAAGAGTCTCTATTCTTGTACTTAATGCAGCCTTGTGACTTTTGTATTTAATTCCGATGCGATTTCTTTGTTTCATCGTCAATTTGAAGGTCCAAGGAATACATTGAACATGCAGTGGTGTACCGGTAGCTAATACTAGTCTCACAGGAAAGGATCAAAGAATGGATTCTAAGAAGTCTCACTCTTCTTGCATTAAGGCGGCATTGTGTCTTTAGTATTTAATTCCGATGTAATTTCAGTGTTTCATCGTCATTGTGTATGCCCAGGGTATACATTGAACCTGCAGTGGTGTATCGGAAACTAATACTGGTCTCACAGGGAATGCTCAAATCACCGACTGTAAGAAGAGTCTCTATTCTTGTACTTTAGGCGGCATTGTTACTTTTGTATTTAATTCCGATGCGATTTCTGTGTTTCATCGTCAAT
This sequence comes from Schistocerca americana, assembly GCF_021461395.2. NCBI lineage: Eukaryota > Metazoa > Arthropoda > Insecta > Orthoptera > Acrididae > Schistocerca > Schistocerca americana. The sequence goes on along the minus strand of NC_060124.1, from coordinate 618,640,685 downwards.
GTGAAGGTCCAAGGAATACATTGAACCTGCAGTGGTGTATCAGAAACTAATACTGGTCTCACGGGGAATGCTCAAAGCACCAACTGTAAGAAGAGTCTCTATTCTTGTACTTAAGGCGTCCTTGTGCCTTTTGTATTTCATTCCGATGCGATTTCTGTGTTTCATCGTCAATGTGAGTGTCTAAGGAATACATAGAACCTGCAGTGGTGTATCAGATACTAATACTGCTCTCACAGGGAATGCTCAAAGCACCGACTGTAAGAAGAGTCTCCATTTTTGTAATTAAGGCGGCATTGTGCCTTTTGTATTTAATTCCGATGCGATTTCTTTGTTTCATCGTCATTTTGAAGGTCCAAGGAATACATTGAACCTGCAGTGGTGTATGGGAAACTAATACTGGTCTCACAGGGAATGCTCAAATCACCGACTGTAAGAAGAGTCTCTATTCTTGTACTTAAGGCGGCATTGTGCCTTTAGTATTTATTTCCGATGCGATTTCTGTGTTTCATCGTCAATGTGAAGGTCCAAGGAATACATTGAACCTGCAGTGGTGTATCGGAAACTAATACTGGTCTCACAGGGAATGCTCAAAGCACCGACTGTAAGAAGAGTCTCTATTCTTGTACTTAAGGCGGCATTGTGCCTTTTGTATTTAATTCCGATGCGATATCTGTGTTTCATCGTCAATGTGAAGGTCCAAGGAATACATTGAACATGTAGTGGTGTATCGGAAACTATTACTGGTCACACAGGGAATTCTCAAAGCACCGACTGTAAGAAGAGTCTCTATTCTTGTAATTAATGCGTAATTGTGCCTTTTGTATTTAGTTCCGATGCGATTTCTGTGTTTCATCGTCAATGTGAAGGTCCAAGGAATACATTAAACCTGCAGTGGTGTATGGGAAACTAATGCTGGTCTCACAGGAAAGGATCAAGGCACAGACTCTTAGAAGTCTCACTCATCTAGCACTTAAGGCGGCATTGTGCCTTTTGTAATTAATTCCGATGCGATTTCTGCGTTTCATAGTCAATGTGAAGGTCCAAGGAATACTTTGAACCTGCAGTGGTGTATCGGAAACTAATACTGGTCTCACAGGGAATGCTCAAAGCACTGACTGTAAGAAGAGTCTCTATTCTTGTACTTAATGCAGCCTTGTGACTTTTGTATTTAATTCCGATGCGATTTCTTTGTTTCATCGTCAATTTGAAGGTCCAAGGAATACATTGAACATGCAGTGGTGTACCGGTAGCTAATACTAGTCTCACAGGAAAGGATCAAAGAATGGATTCTAAGAAGTCTCACTCTTCTTGCATTAAGGCGGCATTGTGTCTTTAGTATTTAATTCCGATGTAATTTCAGTGTTTCATCGTCATTGTGTATGCCCAGGGTATACATTGAACCTGCAGTGGTGTATCGGAAACTAATACTGGTCTTACAGGGAATGCTCAAATCACCGACTGTAAGAAGAGTCTCTATTCTTGTACTTTAGGCGGCATTGTTACTTTTGTATTTAATTCCGATGCGATTTCTGTGTTTCATCGTCAATGTGAAGGTCCAAGGAATACATTGAACCTGCAGTGGTGTATCAGAAACTAATACTGGTCTCACAGGGAATGCTCAAAGCACCAACTGTAAGAAGTGTCTCTATTCTTGTACTTAAGCCGGCATTGTGCCTTTTGTATTTAATTCCGATGCGATTTCTGTGTTTCATAGTCAATGTGAAGGTCCAAGGAATACTTTGAACCTGCAGTCGTGTATCGGAAACTAATACTGCTCTCTGAGGGAATGATCAAAGCTTCGACTGTAAGAAGTGTCTCTGTTCCTGTACTTAAGGCGGCATTGTGCCTTTTGTATTTAATTCCGACCGGATTTCTGTGTTTCATAGTCAATGCGAAGGTCCAAGGAATACCTTGAACCTGCAGTGGTGTATCGGAAACGAATACTGCTCTCAGAGGCAATGCTCAAAGCACCGACTGTAAGAAGTGTCTCTATTCTTGTACTTAAGGCGGCATTGTGCCTTTTGTATTTAATTCCGATGCGATTTCTGTGTATTATTGTGAATGTGAAGGTCCAAGGAATACATTGAACCTGCAGTGGTGTATCGGAAACTATTACTGGTCTCACAGGGAATGCTCAAAGCACCGAATGTAAGAAGAGTCTTTATTCTTGTAATTAAGGAGGCGTTGTGCCTTTTGTATTTAATTCCGATGAAATTTCAGTGTTTCATCGTCAATGGGTATGACAAGGAATACATTGAACCTGCAGTGGTGTATCGGAAATTAATACTAATCTCACAGGGAATAATCAAAGCACCAACTGTAAGAAGGGTCTCTACTCCTGTACTTAGAGCGGCATTGTGCCTTTTGTATTTAATTCCGATGCGATTTCTGTGTTTCGTCGTCAATGTGAAGCTCCAAGCAATAATTTGAAGCTGCAGTGGTGGATCGGAAACTAATACTGGTCTCGCAGGGAACGCTCAAAGCACCGACAGTAAGAAGTGTCTCTATTCTTGCTCTTAAGGCGGCATTGTGCCTTTTGTAATAAATTCCGATGTAATTTCAGTGTTTCTTCGTCAATGTGTATGACAAGGAATACATTGAACCTGCAGTGGTTTATCGGAAATTAATACTGGTCTGACAGGGAATATTCAAAGCTCCGACTGTAAGAAGGGTCTCTACTCCTGGACTTAAGGCGGCATTGTGCCTGTTGTATTTAATTCCGATGCGATTTCTGTGTTTCATCGTCAATGTGAAGGTCCAAGGAATACATTGTACCTGCAGTGGTGTATCGGAAACTAATACTGGTCGCACAGGATAGGATCAAGGCACAGACTCTAAGAAGTCTCACTCTTCTTGCACTTAAGGCGGCATTGTGCCTTTTGTATTTAACTCCGATGCGATTTCTGTGTTTCATAGTCAATGTGAAAGTCCAAGGAATACTTTGAACCTGCAGTGGCGTATCGGAAACTAATACTGGTCTCACAGGGAATGCTCAAATCACTGACTGTAAGAAGAGTCTCTATTCTTGTACTTAAGGCAGCCTTGTGCCTTTTGTATTTAATTCCGATGCGATTTCTGTGTTTCATCGTCAATGTGAAGGTCCACGGAATACATTGAACTTGCAGTGGTGTATCTGAAACTAATAGTGGTCTCACAGGGAATGCTCAAAACACCGACTGTAAGAAGAGTCTCTATTCTTGTAATTAAGGCGGCATTGTGCCTTTTGTATTTAATTCCGATGCGATTTCTGTGTTTCATCGTCAATGTGAAGGTCCAAGGAATACATTGAACCTGCAGTGGTGTATCGGACACTAATACTGGTCTTACAGGGAATGCTCAAAACACCGACTGTAAGAAGAGTCTCTATAATTGTACTTAAGGCGGCATTGTGCCTTTTGTATTTAATTCCGATGCGATTTCTGTGATTCATCGTCAATGTGAAGGTCCGAGGAATTCATTGAACCTGCAGTGGTGTATCGGAAACTAATACTGGTCTCACAGGAAAGGATCAAAGAATGGACTCTAAGAAGTCTCACTCTTCTGGCATTAAGGCAGCATTGTGTCTTTTGTATTTAATTCCGATGTAATTTCAGTGTTTCACCGTCATTGTGTATGTCCAGGGAATACATTGAACCTGCAGTGGTGTATCGGAAACAAATACTGGCCTCACAGGGAATGCTCAAATCACCGACTGTAAGAAGAGTCTCTATTCTTGTTCTTAAAGCGGCATTGTGCCTTTTGGATTGAATTCCGATGCGATTTCTGTGTTTCATCGTCAATGTGAAGGTCCAAGGAATACATTGAACCTGCGGTGGTGTATCGGAAACTAATACTAGTCTCACAGGGAATGCTCAAAGCACCGACTGTAAGAAGAGTCTCTAATCTTGTACTTGAGGTGGCATTGTGCCTTTTGTATTTAATTCCGATGCGATTTCTGTGTTTCATCGTCAATGTGAAGGTCAAAGGAATACATTGAACTTGCAGTGGTGTATCTGAAACTAATAGTGGTCTCACAGGGAATGCTCAAAACACCGACTGTAAGAAGAGTCTCTATTCTTGTAATTAAGGCGGCATTGTGCCTTTTGTATATAATTCCGATGCGATTTCTGTGTTTTATCGTCAATGTGAAGGTCCAAGGAATACATTGAACCTGCAGTGCTGTATCGGACACTAATACTCGTCTCACAGGGAATGCTCAAAGCACCGACTGTAAGAAGAGTCTCTATAATTGTACTTAAGGCGGCATTGTGCCTTTTGTATTTAATTCCGATGCGATTTCTGTGTTACATGGTCAATGTGAAGGTCCAAGGAATACTTAGAACCTGCAGTGGTGTATCGGAAACTAATACTGGTCTCACAGGGAATGCTCAAAGCACTGACTGTAAGAAGACACTCTATTCTAGTACTTAAGGCGTCCTTGTGCCTTTTGTATTTAATTCCGATGCGATTTCTGTGTTTCATCGTCAATGTGAATGTCTAAGGAATACATTGAACCTGCAGTGGTGTATCAGATACTAATACTGGTCTCACAGGGAATGCTCAAAGCACCGACTGTAAGAAGAGTCTCCATTTTTGTAATTAAGGCGGCATTGTGCCTTTTGCATTTAATTCCGATGCGATTTCTTTGTTTCATCGTCATTTTGAAGGTCCAAGGAATACATTGAATGTGCAGTGGTGTATGGGAAACTAATACTGGTCTCACAGGGAATGCTCAAATCACCGACTGTAAGAAGAGTCTCTATTCTTGTACTTAAGGCGGCATTGTGCCTTTAGTATTTATTTCCGATGCGATTTCTGTGTTTCATCGTCAATGTGAAGGTCCAAGGAATACATTGAACCTGCAGTGGTGTATCGGAAACTAATACTGGTCTCACAGGGAATGCTCAAAGCACCGACTGTAAGAAGAGTCTCTATTCTTGTACTTAAGGCGGCATTGTGCCTTTTGTATTTAATTCCGATGCGATATCTGTGTTTCATCGTCAATGTGAAGGTCCAAGGAATACATTGAACATGTAGTGGTGTATCGGAAACTATTACTGGTCACACAGGGAATTCTCAAAGCACCGACTGTAAGGAGAGTCTCTATTCTTGTAATTAAAGCGTAATTGTGCCTTTTGTATTTAGTTCCGATGCGATTTCTGTGTTTCACCGTCAATGTGAAGGTCCAAGGAATACATTTAACCGGCAGTGGTGTATAGGAAACTAATGCTGGTCTCACAGGAAAGGATCAAGGCACAGACTCTTAGAAGTCTCACTCATCTAGCACTTAAGGCGGCATTGTGCCTTTTGTAATTAATTCCGATGCGATTTCTGCGTTTCATAGTCAATGTGAAGGTCCAAGGAATACTTTGAACCTGCAGTGGTGTATCGGAAACTAATACTGGTCTCACAGGGAATGCTCAAAGCACTGACTGTAAGAAGAGTCTCTATTCTTGTACTTAATGCAGCCTTGTGACTTTTGTATTTAATTCCGATGCGATTTCTTTGTTTCATCGTCAATTTGAAAGTCCAAGGAATACATTGAACATGCAGTGGTGTACCGGTAGCTAATACTAGTCTCACAGGAAAGGATCAAAGAATGGATTCTAAGAAGTCTCACTCTTCTTGCATTAAGGCGGCATTGTGTCTTTAGTATTTAATTCCGATGTAATTTCAGTGTTTCATCGTCATTGTGTATGCCCAGGGTATACATTGAACCTGCAGTGGTGTATCGGAAACTAATACTGGTCTCACAGGGAATGCTCAAATCACCGACTGTAAGAAGAGTCTCTATTCTTGTACTTTAGGCGGCATTGTTACTTTTGTATTTAATTCCGATGCGATTTCTGTGTTTCATCGTCAATGTGAAGGTCCAAGGAATTCATTGAACCTGCAGTGGTGTATCAGAAACTAATACTGGTTTCTCAGGGAATGCTCAAAGCACCAACTGTAAGAAGAGTCTCTATTCTTGTACTTAAGGCGGCATAATGCCTTTTGATGTAATTCCGATGCGATTTCTGTGTTTCTTCGCAAATGTGAAGGTCCAAGGAATACATTGAACCTGCAGTGGTGTATCGGAAACTAATACTGGTCTCACAGGAGAGGATCAAAGCACTGACTCTAAGAAGTCTCACACTTCTTGCAATAAACCAGCATTGTGCCTTTTGTATTAATTCCAATGTAATTTCAGTGTTTTATCGTCAATGTGAATGTCCAAGGAATACATTGAACCTGCAGCTGTTTATCGGAAACCAATACTGGTCTCACAGGGAATGCTCAAAGCAACGACTGTAAGAAGAGTCTCTACTCCATCACTTAAGGCGGTTTTGTGCCTTTTGTATTTAATTCCGATGCGTTTTCTGTGTTTCATCGTCAATGTGAAGCTCCAAGGAATACATTGAATCTGCAGTGGTGTATCGGAAACTAAAACTGGTCTCACAGGGAATGCTCCAAGCACCGACTGTAAGAAGAGTCTCTATTCTTGTACTTAAGGCTCCATTGTTCCTTTTGTATTTAATTTCGATGCGATTTCTGTGATTCATCGTCAATGTGAATGTCCAAGGAAGTCATTGAACCTGCAGTGGTGTATCGGAAACTAATACTGGTCTCACAGGAAAGGATCAAAGCACTGACTCTAAGAAGTCTCACTCTCCTTGCAATTAAGGCGGCATTGTGCCTTTTGTATTTAATTCCAATGTAATTTCAGTGTTTGATCGTCAATGTGAATGTCCAAGGAATACATTGAACCTGCAGCTGTGTATCGGAAACTAATACTGGTCTCACAGTGAATGCTCAAAGCAACGACTGTAAGAAGAGTCTCTACTCCCTCACTTAAGGCGGTTTTATGCCTATTGTATTTAATTCCGATGCGATTTCTGTGTTTCATAGTCAATGTGAAGGTCCAAGGAATACGTTGAACCTGCAGTGGTGTAGCGGAAACTTATACTGCTCTCAGAAGGAATGCTCAAAGCACCGACTGTAAGAAGTGTCTCTATTCTTGTACTTAAGGCGGCATTGTGCCTTTTGTATTTAATTCCGATGCGATTTCTGTGTTTCATCGTCAATGCGAAGGTCCAAGGAATACATTGAACCTGCGTGGTGTATCAGAAACTAATACTGGTCTCACAGGAAAGGATCAAAGCACAGACTCTAAGAAGTCTTACTCTTCTTGCCCTTAAGGCGGCATTGTCCCTTTTGTATTTAATTCCGATGCGATTTCAGTGTTTCATCGTCAATGTGAAGGTCCAAGGAATACATTGCACCTGCAGTGGTGTATCGGAAACTAATACTGGTCTCACAGGGAATACTCATAGCACCGACTGTAAGAAATGTCTCTAATCTTGTACTTAAGGCGGCATTGTGTCTTTTGTATTTAATTCCGATGCGATTTCTGTGTTTCATCGTCAATGTGAAGGTCCAAGGAATACATTGAAACTGCAGTGGTGAATCGGAAACTAATACAGGTCTCACAGGGAATGCTCAAAGCACCGACTGTAAGAAGAGTCTGTATTCTTGTACGTAAGGCGGCTTAGTGCCATTTGAGTTTAATTCCGATACGATTTCTGTCTTTCATATTTAATGTGATGGTCCAAGGAATACATTGAACGTGCAGTGGTGTATCGCAAACTAATACTGGTCTCACAGGAAAGGATCAAAGCACAGACTCTAAGAAGTCTCACTCTTCTAGCAATTAAGGCGGCATTGTGCCTTTTGTATTTAATTCCAATGTAATTTCAGTGTTTGATCGTCAATGTGAATGTCCAAGGAATACATTGAACCTGCAGCTGTGTATCGGAAACTAATACTGGTCTCACAGGGAATGCTCAATGCAACGACTGTAAGAAGAGTCTCCACTCCATCACTTAAGGCGGTTTTGTGCCTTTTGTATTTAATTCCGGTGCGATACCTGTGTTTCATCGTCAATGTGAAGCTCAAAGGAATACATTGAATCTGCAGTGGTGTATCGGAAACTAATACTGGTCTCACGGGGAATGCTCCAAGCACCGATTGTAAGAAGAGTCTCTATTCTTGTACTTAAGGCTCCATTGTGCCTTTTGTATTTAATTTCGATGCGATTTCTGTGATTCATCGTCAATGTGAAGGTCCAAGGAATGCATTGAACCTGTAGTGGTGTATCAGAAACTAATACTGGTCTCACAGGAAAGGATCAAAGCACAGACTCTAAGAAGTCTCACTCTTCCTGCACTTACGGCGGCATTGTCCCTTTTGTATTTAATTCCGATGCGATTTCAGTGTTTCATCGTCAATGTGAAGGTCCAACGAATACATTGAACCTGCAGTGGTGTGTCGGAAACTAATACTGGTCTCACAGGGAAAGCTCATAGCAACGACTGTAAGAAGAGTCTCAATTCTTGTACTTAAGGCGGCTTAGTGTCTTTTGAGTTTAATTCCGATACGATTTCCGTCTTTCATATTCAATTTGACCGTCCAAGGAATACATTGAACGTGCAGTGGTGTATCGGAAACTAATACTGGTCTCACAGGAAAGGATCAAAGCACAGATTCTAAGAAGTCTCACTCTTCTTGCAATTAAGGCGGCATTGTGCCTTTTGTATTTAATTCCAATGAAATTTCAGTGTTTGATCGTCAATGTGAATGTCCAAGGAATACATTGAACCTGCAGCTGTGTATCGGAAACTAATACTGGTCTCACAGGGAATGCTCAAAGCAGCGTATGTAAGATGAGTCTCTATTCTTTTACTTTAGGCGGCTTTGTGCCTTTTGTATTTAATTCCGATGCGATTTCTTTGTTTCATCGTCAATGTGAATGTCCAGGGAATTCATTGAACCTGCAGTGGTGTATCGGAAACTAATACTGGTCTCACAGGAAAGGATCAAAGCACTGACTCTAAGAAGTCTCACTCTCCTTGCAATTAAGGCGGCATTGTGCCTTTTGTATTTAATTCCAATGTAATTTCAGTGTTTGATCGTCAATGTGAATGTCCAAGGAATACATTGAACCTGCAGCTGTGTATCGGAAACTAAAACTGGTCTCACAGTGAATGCTCAAAGCAACGACTGTAAGAAGAGTCTCTACTCCCTCACTTAAGGCAGTTTTATGATTATTGTATTTAATTCCGATGCGATTTCTGTGTTTCATAGTCAATGTGAAGGTCCAAGGAATACCTTGAACCTGCAGTGGTGTAGCGGAAACTTATACTGCTCTCAGACGGAATGCTCAAAGCACCGACTGTAAGAAGTGTCTCTATTCTTGTACTTAAGGCGGCATTGTGCCTTTTGTATTTAATTCCGATGCGATTTCTGTGTTTCATCGTCAATGCGAAGGTCCAAGGAATACATTGAACCTGCGTGGTGTATCAGAAACTAATACTGGTCTCACGCGAAAGGATCAAAGCACAGACTCTAAGAAGTCTTACTCTTCTTGCACTTAAGGCGGCATTGTCCCTTTTGTTTTTAATTCCGATGCGATTTCTGTGTTTCATCGTCAATGTGAAGGTCCAAGGAATACACTGAACCTGCAGTGGTGTATCGGAAACTAATACAGGTCTCACAGGGAATGCTCAAAGCACCGACTGTAAGAAGAGTCTGTATTCTTGTACTTAAGGCGGCTTAGTGCCTTTTGAGTTTAATTCCGATACGATTTCTGTCATTCATATTTAATGTGATGGTCCAAGGAATACATTGAACGTGCAGTGGTGTAACGCAAACTAATACTGGTCTCACAGGAAAGGATCAAAGCACAGTCTCTAAGAAGTCTCACTCTTCTTGCAATTAAGGCGGCATTGTGCCTTTTGTATTTAATTCCAATGTAATTTCAGTGTTTGATCGTCAATGTGAATGTCCAAGGAATACATTGAACCTGCAGCTGTGTATTGGAATCTAATACTGGTCTCACAGGGAATGCTCAAAGCAACGACTGTAAGAAGAGTCTCTACTCCCTCACTTAAGGCGGTTTTGTGCCTTTTGTATTTAATTCCGGTGCGATATCTGTGTTTCATCGTCAATGTGAAGGTCCAAGGAATACATTGAATCTGCAGTGGTGTATCGGATACTAATACTGGTCTCACTGGGAATGCTCAAAGCACCGACTGAAAGAAGAGTCTCCATTCTTGTAATTAAGGCGGCATTGTGCCTTTTGTATTTAATTCCGATGCGATTTCTTTCTTACATCGTCAAATGAAGGTCCAAGGAATTCATTGAACCTGCAGTGGTATATCGGAAACTAATACTGGTCTCACAGGGAACGCTCAAATCACCGACTGTATGAAGAGTCTCTATTCTTGTACTTAAGGCGGCATTGTGCCTTTTGTATTTATTTCCGATGCGATTTCTGTGATTCTACGTCATTGTGAAGGTCCAAGGAATACATTGAACCTGCAGTGGTGTATCGGAAACTAATACAGGTCTCACAGGGAATGCTCAAAGCACCGACTGAAAGAAGAGTCTCCATTCTTGTAATTAAGGCGGCATTGTGCCTTTTGTATTTAATTCCGATGCGATTTCTTTGTTACATCGTTAATGTGAATGTCCAAGGAATTCATTGAACCTGCAGTGGTGTATCGGAAACTAATACTGGTCTCACAGGAAAGGATCAAAGCACTGACTCTAAGAAGTCTCACTCTCCTTGCAATTAAGGCGGCATTGTGCCTTTTGTATTTAATTCCAATGTAATTTCAGTGTTTGATCGTCAATGTGAATGTCCAAGGAATACATTGAACCTGCAGCTGTGTATCGGAAACTAATACTGGTCTCACAGTGAATGCTCAAAGCAACGACTGTAAGAAGAGTCTCTACTCCCTCACTCAAGGCGGTTTTATGCCTATTGTATTTAATTCCGATGCGATTTCTGTGTTTCATAGTCAATGTGAAGGTCCAAGGAATACCTTGAACCTGCAGTGGTGTAGCGGAAACTTATACTGCTCTCAGAAGGAATGCTCAAAGCACCGACTGTAAGAAGTGTCTCTATTCTTGTACTTAAGGCGGCATTGTGCCTTTTGTATTTAATTCCGATGCGATTTCTGTGTTTCATCGTCAATGCGAAGGTCCAAGGAATACATTGAACCTGCGTGGTGTATCAGAAACTAATACTGGTCTCACAGGAAAGGATCAAAGCACAGACTCTAAGAAGTCTTACTCTTCTTGCACTTAAGGCGGCATTGTCCCTTTTGTATTTAATTCCGATGCGATTTCAGTGTTTCAACGTCACTCTGAAGGTCCAAGGAATACATTGCACGTGCAGTGGTGTATCGGAAACTAATACTGGTCTCACAGGGAATACTCATAGCACCGACTGTAAGAAAAGTCTCTATTCTTGTACTTAAGGCGGCATTGTGCCTTTTGTATTTAATTCCGATGCGATTTCTGTGTTTCATCGTCAATGTGAAGGTCCAAGGAATACATTGAACCTACAGTGGTGTATCGGAAACTAATACAGGTCTCACAGTGAATGCTCAAAGCACCGACTGTAAGAAGAGTCTGTATTCTTGTACTTAAGGCGGCTTAGTGCCTTTTGAGTTTAATTCCGATACGATTTCTGTCTTTCATATTTAATGTGATGGTCCAAGGAATACATTGAACGGCTAGTGGTGTATCGCAAACTAATACTGGTCTCACAGGAAAGGATCAAAGCACAGTCTCTAAGAAGTCTCACTCTTCTTGCAATTAAGGCGGCATTGTGCCTTTTGTATTTAATTCCAATGTAATTTCAGTGTTTGATCGTCAATGTGAATGTCCAAGGAATACTTTGAACCTGCAGCTGTGTATTGGAATCTAATACTGATCTCACAGGGAATGCTCAAAGCAACGACTGTAAGAAGAGTCTCTACTCCCTCACTTAAGGCGGTTTTGTGCCTTTTGTATTTAATTCCGGTGCGATATCTGTGTTTCATCGTCAATGTGAAGGTCCAAGGAATACATTGAATCTGCAGTGGTGTATCGGATACTAATACTGGTCTCACTGGGAATGCTCAAAGCACCGACTGAAAGAAGAGTCTCCATTCTTGTAATTAAGGCGGCATTGTGCATTTTGTATTTAATTCCGATGCGATTTCTTTGTTACATCGTCAATTTAAAGGTCCAAGGAATACATTGAACCTGCAGTGGTATATCGGAAACTAATACTGGTCTCACAGGGAAAGCTCAAATCACCGACTGTATGAAGAGTCTCTTTTCTTGTACTTAAGGCGGCATTGTGCCTTTTGTATTTATTTCCGATGCGATTTCTGTGTTTCATCGTCAATGTGAAGGTCCAAGGAATACATTGAACCTGCAGTGGTGTATCGGAAACTAATACTGGTCTCACAGGGAATGCTCAAAGCACCGACTGTAAGAAGAGTCTCTATTCTTGTACTTAAGGCGGCATTGTGCCTTTTGTATTTAATTCCGATGCGATTTCTGTGTTACATCGTCAATGTGAATGTCTAAGGAATACATTGAACCTGCAGTGGTGTATCGGATACTAATACTGGTCTCACAGGGAATGATCAAAGCACCGACTGTAAGAAGTGTCTCCATTCTTGTAATTAAGGCGCCATTGTGCCTTCTGTATTTAATTCCGATGCGATTTCTTTTTTCATCGTCAATTTGAAGGTCCGAGGAATTCATTGAACCTGCAGTGCTGTATCGGAAACTAATACTGGTCTCACAGGGAATGCTCAAATCACCGACTGTAAGAAGAGTCTCTATTCTTGTACTTAAGGCGGCATTGTGCCTTTTGTGTTTATTTCCGATGCGATATCTGTGTTTCATCGTCAATGTGAAGGTCCAAGGAATACATTGAACATGTAGTGGTGTATCGGAAACTATTACTGGTCACACAGGGAATGCTCAAAGCACCGACTGTAAGAAGAGTCTCTATTCTTGTACTTAAGGCGGCATTGTGCCTTTTGTATTTAATTCCGATGCGATATCTGTGTTTCATCGTCAATGTGAAGGTCCAAGGAATACATTGAACATGTAGTGGTGTATCGGAAACTATTACTGGTCACACAGGGAATTCTCAAAGCACCGACTGTAAGGAGAGTCTCTATTCTTGTAATTAAAGCGTAATTGTGCCTTTTGTATTTAGTTCCGATGCGATTTCTGTGTTTCACCGTCAATGTGAAGGTCCAAGGAATACCTTGAACCTGCAGTGGTGTAGCGGAAACTTATACTGCTCTCAGACGGAATGCTCAAAGCACCGACTGTAAGAAGTGTCTCTATTCTTGTACTTAAGGCGGCATTGTGCCTTTTGTATTTAATTCCGATGCGATTTCTGTGTTTCATCGTCAATGCGAAGGTCCAAGGAATACATTGAACCTGCGTGGTGTATCAGAAACTAATACTGGTCTCACACGAAAGGATCAAAGCACAGACTCTAAGAAGTCTTACTCTTCTTGCACTTAAGGCGGCATTGTCCCTTTTGTTTTTAATTCCGATGCGATTTCTGTGTTTCATCGTCAATGTGAAGGTCCAAGGAATACATTGAACCTGCAGTGGTGTATCGGAAACTAATACAGGTCTCACAGGGAATGCTCAAAGCACCGACTGTAAGAAGAGTCTGTATTCTTGTACTTAAGGCGGCTTAGTGCCTTTTGAGTTTAATTCCGATACGATTTCTGTCATTCATATTTAATGTGATGGTCCAAGGAATACATTGAACGTGCAGTGGTGTAACGCAAACTAATACTGGTCTCACAGGAAAGGATCAAAGCACAGTCTCTAAGAAGTCTCACTCTTCTTGCAATTAAGGCGGCATTGTGCCTTTTGTATTTAATTCCAATGTAATTTCAGTGTTTGATCGTCAATGTGAATGTCCAAGGAATACATTGAACCTGCAGCTGTGTATTGGAATCTAATACTGGTCTCACAGGGAATGCTCAAAGCAACGACTGTAAGAAGAGTCTCTACTCCCTCACTTAAGGCGGTTTTGTGCCTTTTGTATTTAATTCCGGTGCGATATCTGTGTTTCATCGTCAATGTGAAGGTCCAAGGAATACATTGAATCTGCAGTGGTGTATCGGATACTAATACTGGTCTCACTGGGAATGCTCAAAGCACCGACTGAAAGAAGAGTCTCCATTCTTGTAATTAAGGCGGCATTGTGCCTTTTGTATTTAATTCCGATGCGATTTCTTTCTTACATCGTCAAATGAAGGTCCAAGGAATTCATTGAACCTGCAGTGGTATATCGGAAACTAATACTGGTCTCACAGGGAACGCTCAAATCACCGACTGTATGAAGAGTCTCTATTCTTGTACTTAAGGCGGCATTGTGCCTTTTGTATTTATTTCCGATGCGATTTCTGTGATTCATCGTCAATGTGAAGGTCCAAGGAATACATTGAACCTGCAGTGGTGTATCGGAAACTAATACAGGTCTCACAGGGAATGCTCAAAGCACCGACTGAAAGAAGAGTCTCCATTCTTGTAATTAAGGCGGCATTGTGCCTTTTGTATTTAATTCCGATGCGATTTCTTTGTTACATCGTTAATGTGAATGTCCAAGGAATTCATTGAACCTGCAGTGGTGTATCGGAAACTAATACTGGTCTCACAGGAAAGGATCAAAGCACTGACTCTAAGAAGTCTCACTCTCCTTGCAATTAAGGCGGCATTGTGCCTTTTGTATTTAATTCCAATGTAATTTCAGTGTTTGATCGTCAATGTGAATGTCCAAGGAATACATTGAACCTGCAGCTGTGTATCGGAAACTAATACTGGTCTCACAGTGAATGCTCAAAGCAACGACTGTAAGAAGAGTCTCTACTCCCTCACTCAAGGCGGTTTTATGCCTATTGTATTTAATTCCGATGCGATTTCTGTGTTTCATAGTCAATGTGAAGGTCCAAGGAATACCTTGAACCTGCAGTGGTGTAGCGGAAACTTATACTGCTCTCAGAAGGAATGCTCAAAGCACCGACTGTAAGAAGTGTCTCTATTCTTGTACTTAAGGCGGCATTGTGCCTTTTGTATTTAATTCCGATGCGATTTCTGTGTTTCATCGTCAATGCGAAGGTCCAAGGAATACATTGAACCTGCGTGGTGTATCAGAAACTAATACTGGTCTCACAGGAAAGGATCAAAGCACAGACTCTAAGAAGTCTTACTCTTCTTGCACTTAAGGCGGCATTGTCCCTTTTGTATTTAATTCCGATGCGATTTCAGTGTTTCAACGTCACTCTGAAGGTCCAAGGAATACATTGCACGTGCAGTGGTGTATCGGAAACTAATACTGGTCTCACAGGGAATACTCATAGCACCGACTGTAAGAAAAGTCTCTATTCTTGTACTTAAGGCGGCATTGTGCCTTTTGTATTTAATTCCGATGCGATTTCTGTGTTTCATCGTCAATGTGAAGGTCCAAGGAATACATTGAACCTACAGTGGTGTATCGGAAACTAATACAGGTCTCACAGTGAATGCTCAAAGCACCGACTGTAAGAAGAGTCTGTATTCTTGTACTTAAGGCGGCTTAGTGCCTTTTGAGTTTAATTCCGATACGATTTCTGTCTTTCATATTTAATGTGATGGTCCAAGGAATACATTGAACGGCTAGTGGTGTATCGCAAACTAATACTGGTCTCACAGGAAAGGATCAAAGCACAGTCTCTAAGAAGTCTCACTCTTCTTGCAATTAAGGCGGCATTGTGCCTTTTGTATTTAATTCCAATGTAATTTCAGTGTTTGATCGTCAATGTGAATGTCCAAGGAATACTTTGAACCTGCAGCTGTGTATTGGAATCTAATACTGATCTCACAGGGAATGCTCAAAGCAACGACTGTAAGAAGAGTCTCTACTCCCTCACTTAAGGCGGTTTTGTGCCTTTTGTATTTAATTCCGGTGCGATATCTGTGTTTCATCGTCAATGTGAAGGTCCAAGGAATACATTGAATCTGCAGTGGTGTATCGGATACTAATACTGGTCTCACTGGGAATGCTCAAAGCACCGACTGAAAGAAGAGTCTCCATTCTTGTAATTAAGGCGGCATTGTGCATTTTGTATTTAATTCCGATGCGATTTCTTTGTTACATCGTCAATTTAAAGGTCCAAGGAATACATTGAACCTGCAGTGGTATATCGGAAACTAATACTGGTCTCACAGGGAAAGCTCAAATCACCGACTGTATGAAGAGTCTCTTTTCTTGTACTTAAGGCGGCATTGTGCCTTTTGTATTTATTTCCGATGCGATTTCTGTGTTTCATCGTCAATGTGAAGGTCCAAGGAATACATTGAACCTGCAGTGGTGTATCGGAAACTAATACTGGTCTCACAGGGAATGCTCAAAGCACCGACTGTAAGAAGAGTCTCTATTCTTGTACTTAAGGCGGCATTGTGCCTTTTGTATTTAATTCCGATGCGATTTCTGTGTTACATCGTCAATGTGAATGTCTAAGGAATACATTGAACCTGCAGTGGTGTATCGGATACTAATACTGGTCTCACAGGGAATGATCAAAGCACCGACTGTAAGAAGTGTCTCCATTCTTGTAATTAAGGCGCCATTGTGCCTTCTGTATTTAATTCCGATGCGATTTCTTTGTTTCATCGTCAATTTGAAGGTCCGAGGAATACATTGAACCTGCAGTGCTGTATCGGAAACTAATACTGGTCTCACAGGGAATGCTCAAATCACCGACTGTAAGAAGAGTCTCTATTCTTGTACTTAAGGCGGCATTGTGCCTTTTGTGTTTATTTCCGATGCGATATCTGTGTTTCATCGTCAATGTGAAGGTCCAAGGAATACATTGAACATGTAGTGGTGTATCGGAAACTATTACTGGTCACACAGGGAATGCTCAAAGCACCGACTGTAAGAAGAGTCTCTATTCTTGTAATTAATGCGTAATTGTGCCTTTTGTATTTAGTTCCGATGCGATTTCTGTGTTTCATCGTCAATGTGAAGGTCCAAGGAATACATTTAACCTGCAGTGGTGTATCGGAAACCAATGCTGGTCTCACAGGAAAGGATCAAGGAACAGACTCTAAGAAGTCTCACTCTTCTAGCACTTAAGGCGGCATTGTGCCTCTTGTATTTAATTCCGATGCGATTTCTGTGTTTCATAGTCAATGTGAAGGTCCAAGGAATACTTTGAACCTGCAGAGGTGTATCGGAAACTAATACTGGTCTCACAGGGAATGCTCAAAGCACTGACTGTAAGAAGAGTCTCTATTCTGGTACTTAAGGCGGCCTTGTGACTTTTGTATTTAATTCCGATGCGATTTCTGTGTTTCATAGTCAATGTGAAGTTCCAAGGAATACCTTGAACCTGCAGTGGTGTATCGGAAACTAATACTGCTCTCAGAGGAAATGCTCAAATCACCGACTGTAAGAAGTGTCTCTATTCTTGTACTTAAGGCGGCATTGTGCCTTTTGTATTTAATTCGGATGCGTTTTGTGCGTTTCATCGTCAATGTGAAGGTCTAAGGAATACATTGAACCTGCGGTGGTGTATCGGAATCTAATACTGGTCTCAGAGGGAATGCTCAAAGCACCGACTGTAAGGAGAGTCTCTATTCTTGTAATTAAGGCGGCATTGTGCCTTTTGTATTTAATTCCGATGCGATTTCTTTGTTTCATCGTCAATTTGAAGGTCCAAGGAATACATTGAACATGCAGTTGTGTACCGGAAACTAATACTAGTCTCACAGGAAAGGATCAAAGAATGGATTCTAGGAAGTCTCACTCTTCTTGCATTAAGGCGGCATTGTGTCTTTAGTATCTAATTCCGATGTAATTTCAGTGTTTCATCGTCATTGTGTATGTCCAGTTAATACATTGAACCTGCAGTGGTGTATCGGAAACTAATACTGGTCTCACAGGGAATGCTCAAATCACCGACTGTAAGAAGAGTCTCTATTCTTGTACTTTAGGCGGCATTGTTACTTTTGTATATAATTCCGATGCGATTTCTGTGTTTCATCGTCAATGTGAAGGTCCAAGGAATACATTGAACCTGCAGTGGTGTATCGGAAACTAATACTGGTTTCACAGGGAATGCTCAAAGCACCAACTGTAAGAAGAGTCTCTATTCTTGTACTTAAGGCGGCATTGTGCCTTTTGTATTTAATCCCGATGCGATTTCTGTGTTTCTTCGCAATGGTGAAGGTCCAAGGAATACATTGAACCTGCAGTGGTGTATCGGAAACTAATACTGGTCTCACAGGAAAGGATCAAAGCACTGACTCTAAGAAGTCTCACACTTCTTGCAATAAACCGGCATTGTGCCTTTTGTATTTAATTCCAATGTAATTTCAGTGTTTGATCGTCAATGTGAATGTCCAAGGAATACATTGAACCTGCAGCTGTTTATGGGAAACTAATACTGGTCTCACAGGGAATGCTAAAAGCAACGACTGTAAGAAGAGTCTCTACTCCCTCACTTAAGGCGGTTTTGTGCCTTTTGTATTTAATTCCGATGTGATTTCTGTGTTTCATCGTCAATGTGAAGCTCCAAGGAATACATTGAATCTGCAGTGGTGTATCGGAATCTAATACTGGCCTCACAGGGAATGCTCCAAGCACCGACTGTAGGAAGAGTCTCTATTGTTGTACTTAAGGCGATTTTGTGCCTTTTGTATTTAATTCCGATGCGATTTCTGTGTTTCATCGTCAATGTGAAGCTCCAAGGAATACATTGAACCTGCGTGGTGTATCGCAAACTAATACTGGTCTCACAGGAAAGGATCAAAGCACAGACTCTAAGAAGTCCCACTCTTCTTGAAATTAAGGCGGCATTGTGCCCTTTGTATTTAATTCCTATGTAATTTCAGTGTTTGATCGTCAATGTGAATGTCCAGGGAATACATTGAACCTGCAGCCGTGTATCGGAAACTAATACTGGTCTCACAGGGAATGCTCAAAGCAACGACTGTAAGAAGAGTCCCTACTCCCTCACTTAAGGCGGTTTTGTGCGTTTTGTATTTAATTCCGGTGCGATATCTGTGTTTCATCGTCAATGTGAAGGTCCAAGGAATACATTGAACCTGCAGTGGTGTATCGCAAACTAATACAGGTCTCACAGAGAATGCTCAAAGAACCGACTGTAAGAAGAGACTGTTTTCTTGTACTTAAGGCGGCATTGTGCCTTTTGTATTTAATTCCGATGTAATTTCAGTGTTTCATCGTCAATGTGTATGTCCAAGGAGTACATTGACCCTGCAGTGGTGTATCGGAAACTAATACTGGTCTCACAGGGAATGCTCAAAGCACCGACTGTAAGAAGAGTCTCTATTCTTTTACTTAAGGCGGCATTGTGCCTTTTGTATTTAATTCCGATGCGATTTCTGTGTTTCATCGTCAATGTGAAGGTCCAAGGAATACATTGGACCTGCAGTGGTGTATCGGAAACTAATACTGGTCTCAAAGGGAATGCTCAAAGCAACGATTGTAAGAAGAATCTCTACTCCCTCACTTAAGGCGGTTTTATGCCTATTGCATTTAATTCTGATGCGTTTTCTGTGTTTCATCGTCAATGTGAAGCTCCAAGGAAGACATTGATTCTGCAGTGGTGTATCGGAATCTAATACTGGTCTCACAGGGAATCCTCCAAGCACCGACTGTAGAAAGAGTCTCTATTGTTGTACTTAAGGCGGTTTTGTGCCTTTTGTATTTAATTCCGATGCGATTTCTGTGTTTCATCGTCAATGTGAAGCTCCAAGGAATACATTGAACCTGCGTGGTGTATCAGAAACTAATACTGGTCTCACAGGAAAGGATCGAAGCACAGACTCTAAGAAGTCTTACTCTTCTTGCACTTAAGGCGGCATTGTCCCTTTTGTATTTAATTCCGATGCGATTTCAGTGTTTCATCGTCAATGTGATGGTCCAAGGAATACATTGAACCTGCAGTGGTGTATCGGAAACTAATACAGGTCTGACAGGGAATGCTCAAAGCACCGACTGTAAGAAGAGTCTGTATTCTTGTACTTAAGGCGGCTTAGTGCCTTTTGAGTAAAATTCCGATACGATTTCTGTCTTTCATATTCAATGTGATGGTCCAAGGAATACATTGAACGTGCAGTGGTGTATCGCAAACTAATACTCGTCTCACATTAAAGGATCAAAGCACAGACTCTAAGAAGCCTCACTCTTCTTGCAATTAAGGCGGCATTGTGCCTTTTGTATTTAATTCCAATGTAATTTCAGTGTTTGATCGTCAATGTGAATGTCCAAGGAATACATTGATCCTGCAGCTGTGTATCGGAAACTAATACTGGTCTCACAGGGAATGCTCAAAGCAACGACTGTAAGAAGAGTCTCTACTCCCTCACTTAAGGCGGTTTTGTGCCTTTTGTATTTAATTCCGGTGCGATATCTGTGTTTCATCGTCAATGTGAAGGTCCAAGGAATACATTGAATCTGCAGTGGTGTATCGGAAACTAATACTGGTCTCACAGGGAATGCTGATAGCACCGACTGTAGAAGAGTCTCTATTCTTGTACTTAAGGCGGCATTGTGCCTTTTGATCTTAATTCTGATGCGATTTCTGTGTTTCATCGTCAATGTGAAGGTCCAAGGAACACATTGAACCTGCAGTGGTGTATCGGAAACTTATACAGGTCTCACAGAGAATGCTCTAAGAACCGACTGTAAGAAGAGACTGTATTCTTGTACTTAAGGCGGCATTGTTCCTTTTGTATTTAATTCCAGTGCGAATTCTGTCTTTCATCGTCAATGTGACAGTCCTAGAAATCCATTGAACGTGCAGTGGTGTATCGGAAACTAATACTGGGCTCACAGGAAAGAATCAAAGCACAGACTCTAAGAAGTCTCACTCTTCTTGCAATTATGGCGGCATAATGCCTTTTGTATTTAATTCCGATGTAATTTCAGTGTTTCATCGTCAATGTGTATGTCCAAGGAATACATTGTCCCTACAGTGGTGTATTGGAAACTAATACTGGTCTCACATGGAATGCTCAAAGCTCCGACTGTAAGAAGAGTCTCTATTCTTGTACTTAAGGCGGCATTGTGCCCTTTGTACTTAATTCCGATGCGATTTCTGTGTTTCATCGTCAATGTGAAGGTCCAAGGAATACATTGAACCTGCAGTGGTGTATCGGAAGCTAATACTGGTCTAAAAGGGAATGCTCAAAACACCGACTGTAAGAAGAGTCTCTATTCTTGTACTTAAGGCGGCATTGTGCCTTTTGTATTTAATTCCGATGCGTTTTCTGTGTTTCATAGTCAATGTGAAGGTCCAAGGAATACTTTGAACCTGCAGTGGTGTTTCGGACACTAATACTGGTCTCACAGGGAATGCTCAAAGCACCGACTGCAAGAAGAGTCTCTATTCTTGTTCTTAAGGTGGCATTGTGCCTTTTGTATTTAATTCCGATGCGATTTCTGTGTTTCATCATCAATGTGAAGGTCCAAGGAATACATTGTACCTGCAGTGATGTATCGGAAACTAATACTGGTCTCACAGGCAATGCTCAAAGCACCGACTGTAAGAAGAGTCTTTATTCTTGTACTTAAGGCGGCATTGTGCCTTTTGTATTTAATTCCGATGCGATTTCTGTGTTTCATCGTCAATGTGAAGGTCCAAGGAATACATTGAACCTGCAGTGGTGTATCGGAAAGTAACACTGGTCTCACAGGGAATGCACAAAGCACCGACTGTAAGAAGAGTCAGTATTCTTGTAATTAAGGCGGCATTGTGCCTTTGGTATTTAGTTCCGATACGATTTCTGTGTTTCATCGTCAATGTGAATGTCCAAGGAATACATTGAGCCTGCAGTGATGTATCGGAAACTAATACTGGTCTCACAGGGAATGCTCAAAGCACCGACTGTAAGAAGAGTCTCTATTCTTGTACTTAAGGCGGCATTGTGCCCTTTGTATTTAATTCCGATGTAATTTCAGTATTGCATCGTCAATGTGTATGACCAAGGAATACATTGAACCTGCAGTGGTGTATCGGAAACTAATAATGGTCTCACAGGGAATGCTCAAAGCATCGACTGTAAGAAGAGTCTCTATTCTTGTACTTAAGGCGGCATTGTCCCATTTGTATTTAATTCCGATGCGATTTCTGTGTTTCATCGTCAATGTGATGGTCCAAGGAATACATTGAACCTGCAGTGGTGTATCGGAAACTAATACTGGTCTCACAGGGAATGCTCAAAACACCGACTGTAAGAAGATTCTCTATTCTTGTACTTAATGCGGCTTTGTGCCTTTTGCATTTAATTCCGATGCGATCTCTGTGTTTCATAGTCAATGTGAAGGTCCAAGGAATACTTTGAATTTGCAGTGGTTTATCGGAAACTAATACTGGTCTCGCAGGGAATGCTCAAAGCACCGACTGTAAGAAGAATCTCCATTCTTGTACATAAGGCGGCCTTGTGCCTTTTGTATTTAATTCCGATGCGATTTCTGTGTTTCATAGTCAATGTGAAGGTCCAAGGAATACCGTGAACCTGCAGTGGTGTATCGGAAACTAATACTGCTCTCAGAGGGAATGCTCAAAGCACCGACTGTTAGAAGAGTCTCAATACTTGTACTTAAGGCGGCATTGTGCCTTTTGTATTTAATTCCGATTCGATTTCTGTGTTTCATCGTCAATGTGAAGGTCCAAGGAATACATTGCACCTGCAGTGGTGTATCGGAAACTATTACTGGTCTCACATGAATGCTCAAAGCACCGACTGTAAGAAGAGTCTCTATTCTTTTAATTAATTCTGCATTGTGCCTTTTGTATTTAGTTCCGATGCGATTTATGTGTTTCATCGTCAATGTGAAGGTCCAAGGAATACATGGAACCTGCAGTGGTGTATCGGAAACTAATACTGGTCTGACAGGGAATGCTCAAAACACCGACCGTAAGAAGAGTCTCTATTCTTGTACTTAAGGCGGCATTGTGCCTTTTGCATTTAATTCCGATGCGATTTCTGTGTTTCATAGTCAATGTGAAGCTCCAAGCAATACTTTGAACCTGCAGTGGTGTATCGGAAACTAACACTGGTCTCACAGGGATTGCTCAAAGCACCGATTGTAAGAAGAGTCTCTATTCTTGTACTTAAGGCGGCCTTGTGCCTTTTGTATTTAATTCCGATGCGATTTCTGTGTCTCATAGTCAATGTGAAGGTCCAAGGAAACCTTGAACCTGCAGTGGTGTATCGGAAACTAATACTGCTCTCAGCGGGAATGCTCAAAGCACCGACAGTATGAAGAGTCTCTATTCTTGTACTTAAGGGGGCATTGTGTCTTTTGTATGTAATTACGATGCGATTTCTGTGTTTCATCGTCAATGTGAAGGTCCAAGGAATACACTGAACCTGCAGTGGTGTATCGGAAACTAATAATGGTCTCACAGGGAATGCTCAAAGCATCGACTGTAAGAAGAGTATCTATTCTTGTACTTAAGGCGGCATTGTCCCTATTGTATTTAATTTCGATGCGATTTCTGTGTTTCATCGTCAATGCGATGCTCCAAGGAATACATTGAACATGCAGTGGTGTATCGGAAACTAATACTGGTCTCACAGGGAATGCTCAAAACACCGACTGTAAGAAGAGTCTCTATTCTTGTACTTAATGCGGCTTTGTGCCTTTTGGATTTAATTCCGATGCGATCTCTGTGTCTCATAGTCAATGTGAAAGTCCAAGGAATACTTTGAACCTGCAGTGGTTTATCGGAAACTAATACTGGTCTCACAGGGAATGCTCAAAGCACCGACTGTAAGAAGAGCCACTATTCTTGTAATTAAGGCGGCATTGTGCCTTTTGTACTTAATTCCGATGCGATTTCTGTGTTTCATCGACAATGTGAAAGTCCAAGGAATACATTGAACCTGCAGTGGTGTATCGGAAACTAATACTGGTCTCTCAGGAAAGGATCAAGGCACAGACTCTAGGAAGTCTCACTCTTGTAGCACTTAAGACGGCATTGTGCCTTTTGCATTTAATTCCGATGTAATTTCTATAATTCATCGTCAATGTGTATGTCCACGGAATACATTGACCCTGCAGTGGTGTATCGGAAACTAATACTGGTCTCACAGGGAATGCTCAATGCACCGACTGTAAGAAGAGCATCTATTGTTGTACTTAAGGCTGCATTGTCCCTTTTGTATTTAATTCCGATGCGATTTCTGTGTTTCATCGTCTATGTGAAGCTCCAAGCAATACTTTGAACCTGCATTGGTGTATCGGACACTAATACTGGTCTGACAGGGAATGCTCAAAGCACCGATTGTAAGAAGAGTCTCTATTCTTGTACTTAAGACATCATTGTGCCTTTTGTACTTAATTCCGATGCAATTTCTGTTTTTCTTCGGCAATGTGAAAGTCCAAGGAATACATTGACCCTGCAGTGGTGTATCGGAAACTAATACTGGTCTCACAGGGAAAGCTCAAATCAAAGACTGTAAGAAGAGTCTGTGTTCTTGTACTTAAGCGGGCATTGTGCCTTTTGTATTTAATTCCGATGCGATTTCTGTGTTTCACCGTCAATGTGAAGGTCAAAGGAATACATTGAACCTGCAGTGGAGTATCGGAAACTAATACTGGACTGACAGGAAAGGATCAAAGCACAGACTCTAAGAAGAGCCTCTATTCTTGTACTTAAGGCGGCATTGTGCCTTTTGTATTTAATTCCCATGGGATTTCTGTGTTTCATTGTCAATGTGAAGGTCCAAGGAATACATTGAACCTGCAGTGGTGTATCGGAAACTAATTCTGGTCTCACAGGGAATGCTCAAAACACCGACTGTAAGAAGAGTCTCTATTCTTGTACTTAAGGCGGCTTGTGCCTTTTGCATTTAATTCCGATGTGATTTCTGTGTGTCATAGTCAATGTGAAGCTCCAAGCAATACTTTGAACCTGCAGTGGTGTATCGGAAACTAATACTGGTCTCACAGGGATTGCTCAAAGCACCGACTGCAAGAAGAGTCTCTATTCTTGTACTTAAGGCAGCCTTGTGCCTTTTGTATTTAATTCCGATGCGATTTCTGTAACTCATAGTCAATGTGAAGGTCCAAGGAAAACCTTGAACCTGCAGCTGTGTATCGGAAACTAATACAGGTCTCACAGGGAATGCTCAAAGCAACGACTGTAAGAAGAGTCTCTACTCCCTCACTTAAGGCAGTTTTGTGCCTTTTGTATTTAATTCCGTGCGATTTCTGTGTTTCATCGTCAATGTGTAGCTCCAAGGAATACATTGAATCTGCAGTGGTGTATCGGAAACTAATACTGGTCTCACAGGGAATGCTCCAAGAACCGACTGTAGGAAGAGTCTCTATTCTTGTACATAAGGCGCCATTGTGCCTTTTGTATTTAATTCCGATGCGATTTCTGTTATTCATCGTCAATGTGAAGGTCCAAGGAATACATTGAACCTGCAGTGGTGTATCACAAACTAATACTGGTCTCACAGGAAAGGATCAAATCACAGACTCTAAGAAGCCTCACTCTTCATGCACTTAAGGCGGCATTGTCCCTTTTGCATTCAATTCCGATGCGATTTCAGTGTTTCATCGTCAATGTGAAGGTCCAAGGAATACATTGAATCTGCAGTGGTGTATCGGAAACTAATACTGGTCTCACAGGGAATGCTCATAGCACCGACTGTAAGAAGAGTCTCTATTTTTGTACTTAAGGCGGCAGTGTGCCTTTTGAATTTAATTCCGATGCAATTTCTGTTTTTCATCGTCAATGTGAAGATCTAAGGCATACATTGACCCTGCAGTGGTGTATCGGAAACTAATACAGGTATCACAGAGAATGCTCAAAGAACCGACTGTAAGAAGAGTCTGTATTCTTGTACTTAAGGCGGCATTGTGCCTTTTGTATTTAATTCCAGTGCGATTTCTGTCTTTCATCGTCAATGTGACGGTCCTAGAGATATATTGAACGTGCAGTGGTGTATCGGAAACTAATACTGGGCTCACAGGATAGGATCAAAGCGCAGACTCTAAGAAGTCTCACTCTTCTTGCAATTAAGGTGGCATAGTGCCTTTTGTATTTAATTCCAATGTAATTTCAGTGTTTCATCGTCAATGTGTATGTCCAAGGAATACATTGACCCCGCAGTGGTGTATCGGAAACTAATACTGGTCTCACAGGGAATGCTCAAAGCACCGGAAGTAAGAAGAGTCTCTTTTCTTGTACTTAAGGCTGCATTGTGCCTTTTGTATATAATTCCGATGCGATTTCTGTGTTTCATCGTCAATGTGAAGGTCCAAGGAATACATTGAACCTGCAGTGGTGTATCGGAAACTAATACTGGTCTCACAGGGAATGCTCAAAGCGCAGACTGTAAGAAGAGTCTGTGTTCTTGTACTTAAGGCGGCATTGTGCCTTTTGTATTTAATTCCATTGCGATTTCTGTGTTTCATCGTCAATGTAAAGGTCCAAGGAATACATTGAACCTGCAGTGGTGTATCGGAAACTAATACTGGTCTCACAGGAAAGGATCAAAGCACAGACTCTAAGAAGAGTCTCTATTCTTGTACTTAAGGCGGCATTGTGCCTCTTGTATTTAATTCCGATGGGATTTCTGTGTTTCCTCGACAATGTGAAGGTCCAAGGAATACATTGAACCTGCAGTGGTGTATCGGAAACTACTACTGGTCTCACAGGGAATGCTCAAAATACCGACTGTAAGAAGAGTCTCTATTCTTGTACTTAAGGCTCCATTGTCCCTTTTGTATTTAATTTCGATGCGATGTCTGTGATTCATCGTCAATGTGAAGGTCCAAGGAATACATTGAACCTGTAGTGGTGTATCAGAAACTAATAATCGTCTCACAGGAAAGGATCAAAGCACAGACTCGAAGAAGTCTCACTCTTCTTGCACTTACGGCGGCATTGTCCCTTTTGTATTTAATTCCGATGCGATTTCAGTGTTTCTTCGTCAATGTGAAGGTCCAAGGAATACATTGAACCTGCAGTGGTGTATCGGAAACTAATACTGGTCTCACAGGAAAAGCTCATAGCAACGACTATAAGAAGAGTCTCTATTCTTGTACTTAAGGCGGCTTAGTGCCTTTTGAGTTTAATTCCGATACGATATCTGTCTTTCATATTCAATGTGATGATCCAAGGAATACATTGAACGTGCAGTGGTGTATCGGAAACTAATACTGGTCTCACAGGAAAGGATCAAAGCACAGACTCTAAGAAGTCTCACTCTTCTTGCAATTAAAGCGGAATTTTGCCTTTTGTATTTAATTCCAATGTAATTTCACTGTTTGATCGTCAATGTGAATGTCCAAGGAATACATTGAATCTGCAGCTGTGTATCGGAAACTAATACTGGTCTCACAGGGAATGCTCAAAGCAACGACTGTAAGAAGAGTCTCTACTCCCTCACTTACGGCGGTTTTGTGCCTTTTGTATTTCATTCCGGTGCGATTTCTGTGTTTCATCGTCAATGTGAAGGTCCAAGGAATACATTGAATCTGCAGTGGTGTATCGGAATCTAATACTGGTCTCACAGGGAATGCTCCAAGCACCGACTGTAAGAAGAGTCTCTATCGTTGTACTTGAGGCAGCATTGTGCCTTTTGTATTTAATTCCGATGCGATTTCTGTGTTTCATCGTCAATGTGAAGGTCCAAGGAATACATTGAACCTGCAGTGGTGTATCGGAAACTAATACTTGTCTCACAGGGAATGCTCATAACACCGACTGTAAGAAGAGTCTCTATTCTTGTACTTAAGGCGGCATTGTGCCTTTTGAATTTAATTCCGATGCGATTTCTGTGTTTCATCGTCAATGTGAAGGTCCAAGGAATACATTGGACCTGCAGTGGTGTATCGGAAACTAATACAGGTCTCACAGAGAATGCTCAAAGAACCGACTGTAAGAAGAGACTGTATTCTTGTACTTAAGGCGGCATTATGCCTTTTGTATTTAATTCCGATGCGATTTCTGTGTTTCATAGTCAATGTGAAGGTCCAAGGAATACTTTGAACCTGCAGTGGAGTACGGAAAGTAATACTGCTCTCAGAGTTAATGCTCAAAGCACCGACTGTAAGAAGTGTCTCTATTCATGTACTTAAGGCGGTATTGTGCCTTTTGTATTTAATTCCGATGCGATTTCTGTGTGTCATCATCAATGTGAAGATCCAAGAAATACATTGAACCTGCAGTGATGTATCGGAAACTAATACTGGTCTCACTGGGAATGCTCAAAGCACCGACTGTAAGAAGAGTCTCTATTCTTGTACTTAAGGCGGCATTGGGCCTTTTGTATTTAATTCCGATGCTATTTCTGTGTTTCATCGTCAATGTGAAGGTCCAAGGAATACATTGAACCTGCAGTGGTGTATCGGAAACTAACACTCGTCTCACAGGGAATGCACAAAGCACCGACTGTAAGAAGAGTCAGTATTCTTGTAATTAAGGCGCCATTGTGCCTTTGGTATTTAGTTCCGATACGATTTCTGTGTTTCATCGTCAATGTTAATGTCCAAGGAATACATTGAACCTGCAGTGGTGTATCGAAAACTAATACTGGTCTCACAGGAAAGGATCAAATCACAGACTGTAAGAAGTCTCACTCTTCTAGCACTTAAGGCGGCCTTGTGCCCTTTGTATTTAATTCCGATGTAATTTCAGTATTCCACTGTCAATGTGTATGTCCAAGGAATACATTGAACCTGAAGTGGTGTATCGGAAACTAATAATGGTCTCACAGGGAATGCTCAAAGCATCGACTGTAAGAAGAGTCTCTATTCTTGTACATAAGGCGGCATTGTCCTTTTGTATTTAATTCCGATGCGATTTCTGTGTTTCATCGTCAATGTGAAGGTCCAAGGAATACCTTGAACCTGCTGTGGTGTATCGGAAACTAATACTGCTCTCAGAGGGAATGCTCTAAGCACCGACTATAAGAAGAGTCTCTATTCTTGTACTTAAGGCAGCATTGTGCCTTTTGTATTTAATTCCGATTCGATTTCTACGTTTCATCGTCAATGTGAAGGTCAAAGGAATACATTGAAACTGCAGTGGTGTATCGGAAACTAATACTGGTCTCACAGGAATGCTCGAAGCACCGACTGTAAGAAGAGTCTCTATTCTTGTAATTAATTCGGCATTGTGCCTTTTGTATTTAGTTCCGATGCGATTCTGTGTTTCATCGTCAATGAGAAGGTCCAAGGAATACATTGAATCTGCAGTGGTGTATCGCAAACTAATACTGGTCTCACAGGAAAGTATCAAAGCACAGACTCTAAGAAGAGTCTCTATTCTTGTACGTAAGGCGGCATTGTGCCTTTTGTATTTAAATCCGATGGGATTTGTGTGTTTCATTGTCAATGTGAAGGTCCAAGGAATACATTGAACCTGCAGTGGTGTATCGGAAACTAATACTGGTCTCACAGGGAATGCTCAAAACACCGACTGTAAGAAGAGTCTCCATTCTTGTACTTAAGGCGGCATTGTGCCTTTTGCATTTAATTCCGATGCGATTTCTGTGTTTCATAGTCAATGTGAAGCTCCAAGCAATACTTTGAACCTGCAGTGGTGTATCGGAAGATAATACTGGTCTCACAGGGATTGCCCAAAGCACCGACTGCAAGAAGAGTATCTATTCTTGTACTTAAGGCGGCCTTGTGCCTTTTGTATTTAATTCCGATGCGATTTCTGTCTCTCATAGTCAATGTGATGGTCCAAGGAAAACCTTGAACCTGCAGTGGTGTATCGGAAACTAATACTGCTCTCAGCGGGAATGCTCAAAGCACCGACTTTAAGAAGAGTCTCTATTCTTGTACTTAAGGCGGCATTGTGCCTTTTGTATTTAATTCCCATGCGATTTCTGTGACTCATCGTCAATGTGAAGGTCCAAGGAATACATTGAACCTGCAGTGGTGTATCGGAAACTAATACTGGTCTCACAGGGAGTGCTCATAGCACCGACTCTAAGAAGAGTCCCTATTCTTGTACTTAAGGCGGCATTGTGCCTTTTGAATTAAATTCCAGTGCGATTTCTGTCTTTCATCGTCAATGTGACGGTCCTAGAAATACATTGAACGTACAGTGGTGTATCGGAAACTAATACTGGGCTCAGAGGAAAGGATCAAAGCACATACTCTAAGAAATCTCACTCTTCTTGCAATTAAGGCGGCATAGTGCCTTTTGTATTTAATTCCGATGTAATTTCAGTGTTTCATCGTCAATGTGTATGTCCAAGGAATACATTGACCCTGCAGTGGTGTATCGGAAACTAATACTGGTCTCACAGGGAATGCTCAAAGCACCGATTGTAAGAAGAGTCTCTATTCTTGTACTTAAGGCGGCATTGTGCCTTTTGTATTTAATTCCGATGCCATTTCTGTGTTTCATCGTCAATGTGAAGGTTTAAGGAATACATTGAACCTGCAGTGGTGTATCGGAAACTAATACTGGTCTCACACGGAATGCTCAAAGCACAGACTGTAAGAAGAATCTGTGTTCTTGTACTTAAGGCGGAATTGTGCCTTTTGTATTTAATTCCGATGCGATTTCTGTGTTTCATCGTCAATGTGAAGGTCCAAGGAATACATTGAACCTGCAGTGGTGTATCGGAAACTAATACTGGTCTCACAGAAAAGGATCAAAGCACAGACTCTACGAAGAGTTTCTATTCTTGTACTTAAGGCGGCATTGTGCCTTTTGTATTTAATTCCGATGGGATTTCTGTGTTTCATCGTCAATATGAAGGTCCAAGGAATACATTGAACCTGCAGTGGTGTATCGGAAACTAATACTGGTTCACAGGGAATGCTCAAAACACCGACTGTAAGAAGAGTCTGTATTCTTGTACTTAAGGCGGCATTGTGCCTTTTGCATTTAATTCCGATGAGATTTCTGTGTTTCATAGTCAATGTGAAGCTCCAAGCAATACTTTGAACCTGCAGTGGTGTATCGGAAACTAATACTGGTCTCACAGGGATTGCTCAAAGCACCGACTGTAAGAAGAGTCTCTATTCTTGTACTTAAGGCGGCCTTGTGCCTTTTGTATTTAATTCCAATGCGATATCTGTGTCTCATAGTCAATGTGAAGGTCCAAGGAAAACCTTGAACCTGCAGTGGTGTATCGGAAACTAATACTGCTCTCAACGGGAATGCTCAAAGCACCGACTGTAAGAAGAGTCTCTATTCTTGTACTTAAGGCGGCATTGTGCCTTTTGTATGTAATTACGATGCGATTTCTGTGTTTCATCGTCAATGTGAAGGTCCAAGGAATACATTGAACCTGCAGTGGTGTATCGGAAACTAATACTGGTCTCACAGGGAATTCTCAAAGCACCGACTGTAAGAAGAGTCTCTATTCTTGTACTTAAGGCGGCATTGTGTCTTTTGAATTTAATTCCGTTGCGATATCTGTGTTTCATCGTCAATGTGAAGCTCCAAGGAATTCATTGAACCTGCAGCTGTGTATCGGAATCTAATACTGGTCTCACAGGGAATGCTCAAAGCAACGACTGTAAGAAGAGTCTCTACTCCCTCACTTAAGGCGGTATTGTGCCTTTTGTATTTAATTCCGGTGCGATATCTGTGTTTCATCGTCAATGTGAAGCTCCAAGGAATACATTGAATCTGCAGTGGTGTATCGGAAACTAATACTGGTTTCAGAGGGAATGCTCCAAGCACCGACTGTAAGAAGAGTCTCTATTCTTGTACTTAAGGCGGCATTGTGCCTTTTGTATTTAATTCCGATGCGACTTCTGTGTTTCATCGACAATCTGAAGGTCCAAGGAATACATTGAACCTGCAGTGGTTTATCGGAAACTAATACTGGTCTCAGAGGGAATGCTCAAACACCGACTGTAAGAAGAGTCTCTATTCTTGTACTTAAGGCGGCATTGTGCCTTTTGTATTTAATTCCGATGCGATTTCTGTGTTTCATAGTCAATGTGAAGGTCCAAGGAATACTTTGATCCTGCAGTGGTGTACGGAAACTAAAACTGCTCTCAGAGGGAATGCTCAAAGCACCGACTGTAAGAAGTGTCTCTATTCTAGTACTTAAGGTGGCATTGTGCCTTTTGTATTTAATTCCGATGTAATTCCAGTGTTTCATCGTCAATGTGTATGTCCAAGGAATACATTGACCATGCAGTGGTGTATCGGAAACTAATACTGGTCTCACAGGGAATGCTCAAAGTACCGATTGTAAGAAGAGTCTCTATTCTTGTACTTAAGGCGGCATTGTGCCTTTTGTATTTAATTCCGATGCGATTTCTGTGTTTCATCGTCTATGTGAAAGTCCAAGGAATACATTGAACCTGCAGTGGTGTATCGGAAGCTAATACTGGCCTCACAGGGAATGCTCAAAGCACAGACTCTAAGAAGGGTCTGTGTTCTTGTACTTAAGGCGGCATTGTGCCTTTTGTATTTAATTCTGATGCGATTTCTGTGTTTCAGTGTCAATGTGAAGGTCCAAGGAATACATTGAACCTGCAGTGGTGTATCGGAAACCAATACTGGTCTCACAGGAAAGGATCAAAGCACAGACTCTAAGAAGTCTCATTCCTCTTGCACTTACGGCGGCATTGTCCATTTCGTATTTAATTCCGATGCGATTTCAGTGTTTCATCGTCAATGTGAAGGTCCAAGGAAAACATTGAACCTGCAGTGGTGTATCGGAAACTAATACTGGTTTCACAGGGAAAGCTCATAGCAACGACTGTAAGAAGAGTCTCTATTCTTGTACTTAAGGCGGCTTAGTGCCTTTTGAGTTTAATTCCGGTACGATTTCTGTCTTTCATATTCAATTTGACCGTCCAAGGAATACATTGAACGTGCAGTGGTGTATCGGAAACTAATATGGTCTCACAAGAAAGGATCAAAGCACAGATTCTAAGAAGTCTCACTCTTCTTGCAATTAAGGCGGCATTGTGCCTTTTGTATTTAATTCCCATGTAATTATAGTGTTTGATCGTCAATGTGAATGTCCAAGGAATACATTGAACCTGCAGCTGTGTATCGGAATCTAATACTGGACTCACAGGGAATGCTCAAAGCTACGACTGTAAGAAGTGTCTCTATTCTTGTAATTAAGGCGGCTTCGTGCCTTTTGTATTTAATTCCGATGCGATTTCTGTATTTCATCGTCAATGTGAATGTCCAAGGAATTCATTGAACCTGCAGTGTTGTATCTTAAACTAATACCGGTCTCACAGGAAAGGATCAAAGCACTGACTCTAAGAAGAGTCTCTATTCTTGTACTTAAGGCGGCATTGTGCCTTTTGTATTTAATTCCGATGGAATTTCTGTGTTTCATCGTCAATGTGAAGGTCCAAGGAATTCATTGAACCTGCAGTGGTGTACCGGAAACTAATACTGGTCTCACAGGGAATGCTCAAAACACCGACTGTAAGAAGAGTCTCTATTCTTGTACTTAAGGCGGCATTGTGCCTTTTGCATTTCATTCCGATGCGATTTCTGTTTTTCATAGTCAATGTGAAGTTCCAAGCAATACTTTGAACCTGCAGTGGTGTATCGGAAACTAATACTGGTCTCACAGGGATTGCTCAAAGCACCGACTGTAAGAAGAGTCTCTATTCTTGTACTTAAGGCGGCATTGTGCCTTTTGTATGTAATTACGATGCGATTTCTGTGTTTCATCGTCAATGTGAAGGTCCAAGGAATACATTGAACCTGTAGTGGTGTATCAGAAACTAACACTGGTCTCACAGGAAAGGATCAAAGCACAGACTCTAAGAAGTCTCACTCCTCTTGCACTTACGGCGGCATTGTCCCTTTTGTATTTAATTCCGATGCGGTTTCAGTGTTTCATCGTCAATGTGAAGGTCCAAGGAAAACATTGATCCTGCGGTGGTGTATCGGAAACTAATACTGGTTTCACAGGGAAAGCTCATAGCAACGACTGTTAGAAGAGTCTCTATTCTTGTACTTAAGCCGGCTTAGTGCCTTTTGAGTTTAATTCCGATACGATTTCTGTCTTTCATATTCAATTTGACCGTCCAAGGAATACATTGAACGTGCAGTGGTGTATCGGAAACTAATATGGTCTCACAGGAAAGGATCAAAGCACAGATTCTAAGAAGTCTCACTCTTCTTGCAATTAAGGCGGCATTGTGCCTTTTGTATTTAATTGCAATGTAATTTCAGTGTTTGATCGTCAATGTGAATGTCCAAGGAATACATTGAACCTGCAGCTGTGTATCGGAATCTAACACTGGTCTCACAGGGAATGCTCAAAGCTACGACTGTAAGAAGTGTCTCTATTCTTGTAATTAAGGCGGCTTTGTGCCTTTTGTATTTAATTCCGATGCGATTTCTGTGTTTCATCGTCAATGTGAATGTCCAAGGAATTCATTGAACCTGCAGTGGTGTATCGGAAACTAATACTGGTCTCACAGGAAAGGATCAAAGCACTGACTCTAAGAAGTCTCACTCTACTTGCAATGAAGGCGGCATTGTGCCTTTTGTATTTAATTGCAATGTAATTTCAGTGTTTGATCGTCAATGTGAATGTCCAAGGAACACATTGAAAATGCAGCTGTGTATCGGAAACTAATACTGGCCTCACAGGGAATACTCATAGCACCGACTGTATGAAGAGTCTCTATACTTGTAATTAACGCGGCATTGTGCCTTTTTTATTTAATTATAATGCGATTTCTGTGTTTCATCGTCAATGTGAAGGTCCAAGGAATACACTGAACTTGCAGTGGTGTATCGGAAACTAATACAGGTCTCACAGGGAATGCTCAAAGCACCGACTGTAAGAAGAGTCTGTATTCTTGTACTTAAGGCGGCTTAGTGCCTTTTGAGTTTAATTCCGATATGATTTCTGTCTTTCATATTCAATGTGATGGTCCAAGGAATACATTGAACGTGCAGTGGTGTATCGGAAACTTATACTGGTCTCACAGGAAAGGATCAAAGCACAGACTCTAAGAAGTCTCACTCTTCTTGTAATTAAGGCGGCATTTTGCCTTTTGTATTTAATTCCAATGTAATTTCGGTTTTTGATCGTCAATGTGAATGTCCAAGGAATACATTGAACCTGCAGATGTGTATCGGAAACTTATACTGGTCTCACAGGGAATGCTCAATGCAACGACTGTATGAAGAGTCTCTACTCCCTCACTTAAGGCGGTTTTGAGCCTTTTGTATTTAATTCCGGTGCGATTTCTGTGTTTCATCGTCAATGTGAAGGTCCAAGGAATACATTAAATCTGCTGTGGTGTATCGGAAACTAATACTGGTCTCACAGGGAATGCTCAAAGCACCGACTGTAAGAAGAGTCTCTATTCTTGTACTTAAGGCGGCATTGTGCCTTTTGAATTTAATTCCGATGCGATATCTGTGATTCATCGTCAATGTGAAGGTCCAAGGAATACATTGAACCTGCAGTGGTGTATCGGAAACTAATACTGGTCTCACAGGGAATGCTCATAGCACCGACTGTAAGAAGAGTCTCTATTCTTGTACTTAAGGCGGCATTGTGCCTTTTGAATTTAATTCGGATGTGATTTCTGTGTTTCATCGTCAATGGGAAGGTGTAAGGAATACATTGAACCTGCAGTGGTGTATCGGAAACTAATACAGGTCTCACAGAGAATGCTCAAAGAACCGACTGTAAGAAGAGACTGTATTCTTGTACTTAAGGCGGCATTGTGCCTTTTGTATTTAATTCCAGTGCGATTTCTGTCTTTCATCGTCAATGTGACGGTCCTAGAAATACATTGAACGTGCAGTGGTGTTTCGGAAACTAATACTGGGCTCACAGGGAATGCTCATAGCACAGACTCTAAGAATTCTCACTCTTCTTACAATTAAGGCGGCATAGTGCCTTTTGTATTTAATGCCGATGTAATTTCAGTGTTTCATCGTCAATGTGTATGTCCAAGGAGTACATTGACCCTGCAGTGGTGTATCGGAAACTAATACGAGTCTCACAGGGAATGCTCAAAGCACCGACTGTAAGAAGAGTCTCTATTCTTGTACTTAAGGCGGCATTGTGCCTTTTGTATTTAATTCCGATGCGATTTCTGTGTTTCATCGTCAATGTGAAGGTCCAAGGAATTCATTGAACCTGCAGTGGTGTATCGGAAACTAATACTGGTCTCACAGGGAATGCTCAAAACACCGACTGTAAGAAGAGTCTCTATTCTTGTACTTAATTCGGCATTGTGCCTTTTGCATTTAATTCCGATGCGATTTCTGTTTTTCATAGTCAATGTGAAGCTCCAAGCAATACTTTGAACCTGCAGTGGTGTATCGGAAACTAATACTGGTCTCACAGATATTGCTCAAAGCACCGACTGTAAGAAGAGTCTCTATTCTTGTACTTAAGGCGGCCTAGTGCCTTTTGTATTTAATTCCAATACGATTTCTGTGTCTCATAGTCAATGTGAAGGTCCAAGGAAAACCTTGAACCAGCAGTGGTGTATCGGAAACTAATACTGCTCTCAGCGGGAATGCTCAAAGCACCGACTGTAAGAAGAGTCTCTATTCTTGTACTTAAGGCGGCATTGTGCCTTTTGTATGTAATTACGATACGATTTCTGTGTTTCATCGTCAATGTGAAGGTCCAAGGAATACATTGAACCTGTAGTGGTGTATCAGAAACTAATACTGGTCTCACAGGAAAGGATCAAAGCACAGACTCTAAGAAGTCTCACTCCTCTTGCACTTACGGCGGCATTGTCCCTTTTGTATTTAATTCCGATGCGATTGCAGTGTTTCATCGTCAATGTGAAGGTCCAAGGAAAACATTGAACCTGCAGTGGTGTATCGGAAACTAATACTGGTTTCACAGGGAGAGCTCATAGCAACGACTGTAAGAAGAGTCTCTATTCTTGTACTTAAGGCGGCTTAGTGCCTTTTGAATTTAATTCCGATACGATTTCTGTCTTTCATATTCAATTTGACCGTCCAAGGAATATATTGAACGTGCAGTGGTGTATCGGAAACTAATATGGTCTCACAGGAAAGGATCAAAGCACAGATTCTAAGAAGTCTCACTCTTCTTGCAATTAAGGCGGCATTGTGCCTTTTGTATTTAATTCCAATGTAATTACAGTGTTTGATCGTCAATGTGAATGTCCAAGGAATACATTGAACCTGCAGCTGTGTATCGGAATCTAATACTGGTCTCACAGGGAATGCCCAAAGCTACGACTGTAAGAAGTGTCTCTATTCTTGTACATAAGGCGGCTTTGTGCCTTTTGTATTTAATTCCGATGCGAATTCTGTGTTTCATCGTCAATGTGAAGCTCCAAGGAATACATTGAACTTGCGTGGTGTATCAGAAACTAATACTGGTCTCACAGGAAAGGATCAAAGCACAGACTCTAAGAAGTCTTACTTTTCTTGCACTTAAGGCGGCATTGTCCCTTTTGTATTTAATTCCGATGCGATTTCAGTGTTTCATCGTCAATGTGAAGGTCCAAGGAATACATTGCATTTGCATTGGTGTATCGGAAACTAATACTGGCCTCACAGTGAATACTCATAGCACCGACTGTAAGAAGAGTCTCTATTCTTGTACTTAAGGCGCCATTGTGCCTTTTGTATTTAATTCCGATGCGATTTCTGTGTTTCATAGTCAATGTGAAGGTCCAAGGAATACTTTGAACCTGCAGTGGTGTACGGAAACTAATACTGCTCTCAGGTTTAATGCTCAAAGCACCGACTGTAAGAAGTGTCTCTATTCTTGTACTTAAGGCGACATTGTGCCTTTTGTATTTAATTCCGATGCCATTTCTGTGTTTCATAGTCAATGTGAAGGTCCAAGGAATACTTTGAACCTGCAGTGGTGTATCGGAAACTAATACTGGTCTCACAGGGAATGCTTAAAGCACCGACTGCAAGAAGAGTCTCTATTCTTGTACTTAATGCGGCTTTGTGCCTTTTGCATTTAATTCCGATGCGATCTCTGTGTTTCATAGTCAATGTGAAGGACCAAGGAATACTTTGAACCTGCAGTGGTGTATCGGAAACTAATACTGGTCTCACAGCGAATGCTCAAAGCACCGACTGTAAGAAGAGTCTCTATTCTAGTACTTTAGGCGGCATTGTGCCTTTTGTATTTAATTCCGATTCGATTTCTGTGTTTCATCGTCAATGTGAAGGTCCAAGGAATACATTGAACCTGCAGTGGTGTATCGGAAACTATTACTGGTCTCACAAGAATGCTCAAAGCACCGACTGTAAGAAGAGTCTCTATTCTTGTAATTAATTCGGCATTGTGCCTTTTGTATTTAGTTCCGATGCGATTTCTGTACTTCATCGTCAATGTGAAGGTCCAAGGAATACATTGAACCTACAGTGGTTTATCGGAATCTAATACTGGTCTCACAGTTAATGCTCAAAGCAGCGACAGTAAGAAGAGTCTCTATTCTTGTACTTAAGGCGGCATTGTGCCTTTTGCATTTAATTCCGATGCGATTTCTGTGTTTCATAGTCAATGTGAAGCTCCTAGCAATACTTTGAACCTGCAGTGGTGTATCGGAAACTAATACTGGTCTCACAGGGATTGCTCAAAGCACCGACAGTAAGAAGAGTCCCTATTCTTGTACTTAAGGCAGCCTTGTGCCTTTTGTATTTAATTCCGATGCGATTTCTGTGTCTCATAGTCAATGTGAAGGTCCAAGGAAAACCTTGAACCTGCAGTGGTGTATCGGAAACTAATACTGCTCTCAGCGGGAATGCTCAAAGCACCGACTGTATGAAGAGTCTCTATTCTTGTACTTAAGGCGGCATTGTGCCTTTTTTATGTAATTACGATGCGATTTCTGTGTTTCATCGTCAATGTGAAGGTCAAAGGAATACATTGAACCTGCAGTGGTGTATCGGAAACTAATACTGGTCTCACAGGAAAGGATCAAAGAATGGATTCTAAAATGACTGAATCTTCTTGCATTAAGGCGGCATTCTGTCTTTTGTATTTAATTCCCATGTAATTTCAGTGTTTCATCGTCATTGTCTATGTCCAAGGAACACATTGAACCTGCAGTGGGGTATCGGAAACTAATACTGCTTTTAGAGGGAATGCTCAAAGCACCAATTGTAAGAATTGTCTCTATTCCTGTACTTAAGGCGGTATTGTGCCTTTTGTATTTAATTCCGATGCAATTTCTGTGTTTCATCGTGAATGTGGACGTCCAAGGAATACATTGAACCTGCAGTGGTGTATCGGAATTTTTTTCTGGTCTCACAGGGAATGCTCAAAGCACCGACTGTAAGAAGAGGCTCTATTCTTGTAATTAAGGCGGCATTGTGCCTTTTGTATTTAATTCCGATGCGATTTCTGTGTTTCATCGTCAATGTGAAAGTCCAAGGAATACGTTGAACCTGCAGTGGTGTATCGGAAACTATTACTGGTCTCTCAGGAAAGGATCAAGGCACAGACTCTAGGAAGTCTCACTCTTCTAGCACTTAAGGCGGCA
Source organism: Schistocerca americana (assembly GCF_021461395.2). Taxonomy (NCBI): domain Eukaryota; kingdom Metazoa; phylum Arthropoda; class Insecta; order Orthoptera; family Acrididae; genus Schistocerca; species Schistocerca americana. The sequence continues at coordinate 618,601,387 of NC_060124.1, read as the reverse complement.
TTGTGCCTTTTGTATTTAATTCCGATGTAATTTCAGTATTTCATCGTCAATGTGTAAGTCCAACGAATACATTGAACCTGCAGTGGTGTATCGGAAACTAATACTGGTCTCACAGGGAATGCTCATAGCACCGACTGTAAGTAGAATCTCTATTCTTGTACTTAAGGCGGCATTGTGCCTTTTAAATTTAATTCCGATGCGATTTCTGTGTTTCATCGTCAATGTGAAGGTCCAAGGAATACATTGAACCTGCAGTGGTGTATCGGAAACTAATACTGGTCTCACAGGGAATGCTCATAGCACCGACTGTAAGAAGAGTCTCTATTCTTGTCCTTAAGGCGGCATTGTGCCTTTTGAATTTAATTCCGATGCAATTTCTGTGTTTCATCGTCAATGTGAAGCTCCAAGGAATAAATTGAACCTGCAGTGGTGTATCGGAAAATAATACAGGTCTCACAGAGAATGCTCAAAGAACCGACTGTAGGAAGAGTCTGTATTCTTGTACATAAGGCGCATTGTGCATTTTGTATTTAATTCCAGTGCGATTTCTGTCTTTCATCGTCAATGTGACGGTCCTAGAAATACATTGAACGTGCAGTGGTGTATCGGAAACTAATACTGGGCTCACAGGGAATGCTCAAAGCACCGACTGTAAGAAGAGTCTCTATTTTTGTACTTAAGGCGGCATTGTGCCTTTTGTTTTTAATTCCGATGCGATTTCTGTGTTTCATCGACAATGTGAAGGTCCAAGGAATACATTGAACCTGCAGTGGTGTATCGGAAACTAATACTGCTCTCAGAGGGAATGCTCAAAGCACCGACTGTAAGAGGAGTCTCAATTCTTGTACTTAAGGCGTCATTGTGACTTTTGTATTTAATTCCGATGAGATTTCAGTGTTTCATAGTTAATGTGAAGGTCCAAGGAATACTTTGAACCTGCAGTGGTGTACGGAAACTAATACTGCTCTCAGAGGGAATGCTCAAAGCACCGACTGTAAGAAGTGTCTCTATTCTAGTACTTAAGGCGGCATTCTGCCTTTTGTAATTAATTCCGATGCGATTTCTGTGTTTTATAGTCAATGTGAAGGTCCAAGGAATACCTTGAACATGCAGTGGAGTATCGGACAGTAATACTGGTCTCACAGGGAATGCTCAAAGCACCGACTGCAAGAAGAGTCTCTATTCTTGTACTTAAGGTGGCATTGTGCCTTTTGTATTTTATTCCGATGCGATTTCTGTGTTTCATCATCAAAGTGAAGCTCCAAGGAATACATTGAACCTGCAGTGGTGTATCGGAAACTATTACTGGTCTCATACGGAATGCTCAAAGCACCGACTGTAAGAAGAGTCTCTATGCTTGTACTTAAGGAGGCATTGTGCCTTTAGTATTTAATTCCGATGCGATTTCTGTGTTTCATCGTCAATGTGAATGTCCAAGGAATACATTGAACCAGCAGTGGTGTATCGGAAACTAACACTGGTCTCACAGGGAATGCACAAAGCACCGACTGTAAGAAGAGTGTCTATTCTTGTAATTATGGTGGAATTGTGCCTTTTGTATTTAATTCCGATGCGATTTCTGTGTTTCATCGTCAATGTGAAGGTCCAAGGAATACATTGAACCTGCAGTGGTGTATCGGAAACTAATACTGGTCTCACAGGGAATGCTCAAAACGCCGACTGTAAGAAGAGTCTGTATTCTTGTACTTAAGGCGGGATTGTGCCTTTTGCATTTAATTCCCATGCGATTTCTGTGATTCATCGTCAATGTGAAGGTCCAAGGAATACATTGAACCTGGAGTGGTGTATCGGAAACTAATACTGGTCTCACAGGGAATGCTCATAGCACCGACTGTAAGAAGAGTCTCTATTCTTGTCATTAAGGCGGCATTGTGCCTTTTGAATTTAATTCCGATGCGATTTCTGTGTTTTATCGTCAATGTGAAGCTCCAAGGAATACATTGAAACTGCAGTGGTGTATCGGAAACAAATACAGGTTCCACAGAGAATTCTTAAAGAACCGACTGTAAGAAGAGTCTGTATTCTTGTACATAAGGCGCATTGTGCCTTTTGTATTTAATTCCAGTGCGATTTCTGTCTTTCATCGTCAATGTGACGGTCCTAGAAATACATTGAACGTGCAGTGGTGTATCGGAAACTAATTCTGGGCTCACAGGAAAGGATCAAAGCACAGACTCTAAGAAGTCTCACTCTTCTTGCAATTAACGCGGCATAGTGCCTATTGTATTTAATTCCAATGTAATTTCAGTGTTTCATCGTCTATGTGTATGTCCAAGGAATACATTGACCCTGCAGTGGTGTATCGGAAACTAATACTGGTCTCACAGGGAATGCTCAAAGCACCGACTGTAAGAAGAGTCTCTATTTTTGTACTTAAGGCGGCATTGTGCCTTTTGTATTTAATTCCGATGCGATTTCTGTGTTTCATCGACAATGTGAAGGTCCAAGGAATACATTGAACCTGCAGTGGTGTATCGGAAACTAATACTGGTCTCAGAGGGAATGCTCAAAGCACCGACTGTAAGAAGAGTCTTTATTCTTGTACTTAAGGCGGCATTGTGCCTTTTGTATATAATTCCGATGCGATTTCTGTGTTTCATTGTCGATGTGAAGGTCCAAGGAATTCTTTGAACCTGCAGTGGTGTACGGAAACTAATACTGCTCTCAGAGGGAATGCTCAAAGCACCGACTGTAAGAGGAGTCTCAATTCTTGTACTTAAGGTGCCATTTTGCCTTTTGTATTTAATTCCGATGCGATTTCTGTGATTCATCGTCAATGGGAAGGTCCAAGGAATATATTGAACCTGCAGTGGTGTATCAGAAACTAATACTGGTCTCACAGGAAAGGATCAAACACAGACTCTAAGAAGTCTCACTCTTCTTGCACTTAAGGCGGCATTGTCCCTTTTGTATTTAATTCCGATGCGATTTCAGTGTTTCATCGTCAATGTGAAGGCCCAAGGAATACATTGAATCTGCAGTGGTGTATCGGAAACTAATACTGGTCTCACAGGGAATGCTCAAAGCAACGACTGTAAGAAGGGTCTCTACTCCCTCACTTAAGGCAGTTTTGTGCCTTTTGTATTTAATTCCGGTGTGATTTCTGTGTTTCATCGTCAATGTGAACCTCCAAGGAATACATTGAACCTGCAGTGGTGTATCAGAAACTAATACTGGTCTCACAGGAAAGGATCAAACACAGACTCTAAGAAGTCTCACTCTTCTTGTACTTAAGGCGGCATTGTGCCTTTTGAATTTAATTCCGATGCGATTTCTGTGTTTCATCGTCAATGTGAAGCTCCAAGGTATACATTGAACCTGCAGTGGTGTATCGGAAACTAATACAGGTCTCACAGAGAATGCTCAAAGAACCGACTGTAAGAAGAGTCTGTATTCTTGTACTTAAGGCGGCATTGTGCCTTTTGTATTTCATTCCAGTGCGATTTCTGTCTTTCATCGTCAATGTGACGGTCCTAGAAATACATTGAACGTACAGTGGTGTATCGGAAATTAATACTGGGCTCACAGGAAAGGATCAAAGCACAGACTCTAAGAAGTCTCACTCTTCTTGCAATTAAGGCGGCATAGTGCCTTTGTATTTAATTCCGATGTAATTTCAGTGTTTCATCGTCAATGTGTATGTCCAAGGAATACATTCACCCTGCAGTGGTGTATCGGAAACTAATACTGTTCTCACAGGGAATGCTCAAAGCACCGATTGTAAGAAGAGTCTCTATTCTTGTACTTAAGGCGGCATTGTGCGTTTTGTATTTAATTCCGATGCGATTTCTGTGTTTCATCGTCAATGTGAAGGTCCAAGGAATTCATTGAACCTGCAGTGGTGTATCGGAAACTAATACTGGTCCTACAGGGAATGCTCAAAGCACAGACTGTAAGAAGAGTCTGTTTTCTTGTACTTAAGGCGGCATTGTGCCTTTTGTATTTAATTCCGATGCGATTTCTGTGTTTCATCGTCAATGTGAAGGTCCAAGGAATACATTGAACCTGCAGTGGTGTATCGGAAACTAATACTGGTCTCACAGGAAAGGATCAAAGCACAGACTCTAAGAAGAGTCTCTATTCTTCTACTTAAGGCCTCATTGTGCCTTTTGTATTTAAATCCGATGGGATATCTGTGTTTCATCGTCAATGTGAAGGTCCAAGGAATACATTGAACCTGCAGTGGTGTATCGGAAACTAATACTGGTCTCACAGGGAATGCTCAAAATGCCGACTGTAAGAAGAGTCTCTATTCTTGTACTTAAGGCGGGATTGTGCCTTTTGCATTTAATTCCGATGCGATTTCCGTGTTTCATAGTCAATGTGAAGCTCCAAGGAATACTTTGAACCTGCAGTGGTGTATCGGAAACTAATACTGGTCTCATAGGGATTGCTCAAAGCACCGACTGTAAGAAGAGTCTCTATTCTTGTACTTAAGGCGGCCTTGTTCCTTTTGTATTTAATTCCAATGCGATTTCAGTGTCTCATAGTCAATGTGAAGGTCCAAGGAAAACCTTGAACCTGCAGTGGTGTATCGGAAACTAATACTGCTCTCAGCAGGAATGCTCAAATCACCGACTGTAAGAAGAGTCTCTATTCTTGTACTTAAGGCTCCATTGTGCCTTTTGAATTTAATTCCGATGCAATTTCTGTGTTTCATCGTCAATGTGAAGCTCCAAGGAATAAATTGAACCTGCAGTGGTGTATCGGAAACTAATACAGGTTTCACAGAGAATGCTCAAAGAACCGACTGTAAGAAGAGTCTGTATTCTTGTACATAAGGCGCATTGTGCCTTTTGTATTTAATTCCAGTGCGATTTCTGTCTTTCATCGTCAATGTGACGGTCCTAGAAATACATTGAACGTGCAGTGGTGTATCGGAAACTAATACTGGGCTCACAGGAAAGGATCAAAGCACAGACTCTAAGAAGTCTCACTCTTCTTGCAATTAACGCGGCATAGTGCCTATTGTATTTAATTCCAATGTAATTTCAGTGTTTCATCGTCTATGTGTATGTCCTAGGAATACATTGACCCTGCAGTGGTGTATCGGAAACTAATACTGGTCTCACAGGGAATGCTCAAAGCACCGACTGTAAGAAGAGTCTCTATTTTTGTACTTAAGGCGGCATTGTGCCTTTTGTATTTAATTCCGACGCGATTTCTGTGTTTCATCGACAATGTGAAGGTCCAAGGAATACATTGAACCTGCAGTGGTGTATCGGAAACTAATACTGGTCTCAGAGGGAATGCTCAAAGCACCGACTGTAAGAAGAGTCATTATTCTTGTACTTAAGGCGGCATTGTGCCTTTTGTATATAATTCCGATACGATTTCTGTGTTTTATAGTCAATGTGAAGGTCCAAGGTATACTTTGAACCTGCAGTGGTGTACGGAAACTAATACTGCTCTCAGAGGGAATGCTCAAAGCACCGACTGTAAGAGGAGTCTCAATTCTTGTACTTAAGGCGGCATTGTGCCTTTTGTATTTAATTCCGATGAGATTTCTGTGTTTCATAGTCAATGTGAAGGTCCAAGGAATACTTTGAACCTGCAGTGGTGTACGGAAACTAATACTGCTCTCAGAGGGAATGCTCAAAGCACCGACTGTAAGAAGTGTCTCTATTCTAGTACTTAAGGCGCATTCTGCCTTTTGTAATTTATTCCGATGCGATTTCTGTGTTTCATAGTCAATGTGAAGGTCCAAGGAATACCTTGAACCTGCAGTGGTGTATCGCACAGTAATACTGGTCTCACAGGGAATGCTCAAAGCACCGACTGCAAGAAGAGTCTCTATTCTTGTACTTAAGGTGGCATTGTGCCTTTTGTATTTAATTCCGATGCGATTTCTGTGTTTCATCATCAATGTGAAGCTCCAAGGAATACATTGAACCTGCAGTGGTGTATCGGAAACTATTACTGGTCTCACACGGAATGCTCAAAGCACCGACTGTAAGAAGAGTCTCTATGCTTGTACTTAAGGCGGCATTGTGCCATTAGTATTTAATTCCGATGCGATTTCTGTGTTTCATCGTCAGTGTGAAGATCCAAGGAATACATTGAACCTGCAGTGGTGTATCGGAAACTAACACTGGTCTCACAGGGAATGCACAAAGCACCGACTGTAAGAAGAGTCAGTATTCTTGTAATTAAGGCGGCATTGTGCCTTTGGTATTTAGTTCCGATGCGATTTCTGTGTTTCATCGTCAATGTGATTGTCCAAGGAATACATTGAACCTGCAGTGGTGTATCGAAAACTAATACTGGTCTCACAGGAAAGGATCAATGCACAGACTCTAAGAAGTCTCACTCTTCTAGCACTTAAGGCAGCATTTTGCCCTTTGTATTTAATTCCGATGTAATTTCAGTATTGCATCGTCAATGTGTATGTCCAAGGAATACACTGAACCTGCAGTGGTGTATCGGAAACTAATAATGGTCTCTCAGGGAATGCTCAAAGCATCCACTGTAAGAAGAGTGTCTATTCTTGTAATTAAGGTGGAATTGTGCCTTTTGTATTTAATTCCGATGCGATTTCTGTGTTTCATCGTCAATGTGAAGGTCCAAGGAATACATTGAACCTGCAGTGGTGTATCGGAAACTAATACTGGTCTCACAGGGAATGCTCAAAATGCCGACTGTAAGAAGAGTCTCTATTCTTGTACTAAAGGCGGGAATGTGCCTTTTGCATTTAATTCCGATGCGATTTCCGTGTTTCATAGTCAATGTGAAGCACCAAGGAATACTTTGAACCTGCAGTGGTGTATCGGAAACTAATACTGGTCTCATAGGGATTGCTCAAAGCACCGACTGTAAGAAGAGTCTCTATTCTTGTACTTAAGGCGGCCTTGTTCCTTTTGTATTTAATTCCAATGCGATTTCAGTGTCTCATAGTCAATGTGAAGGTCCAAGGAAAACCTTGAACCTGCAGTGGTGTATCGGAAACTAATACTGCTCTCAGCAGGAATGCTCAAATCACCGACTGTAAGAAGAGTCTCTATTCTTGTACTTAAGGCTCCATTGTGCCTTTTGAATTTAATTCCGATGCAATTTCTGTGTTTCATCGTCAATGTGAAGCTCCAAGGAATAAATTGAACCTGCAGTGGTGTATCGGAAACTAATACAGGTTTCACAGAGAATGCTCAAAGAACCGACTGTAAGAAGAGTCTGTATTCTTGTACATAAGGCGCATTGTGCCTTTTGTATTTAATTCCAGTGCGATTTCTGTCTTTCATCGTCAATGTGACGGTCCTAGAAATACATTGAACGTGCAGTGGTGTATTGGAAACTAATACTGGGCTCACAGGAAAGGATCAAAGCACAGACTCTAAGAAGTCTCACACTTCTTGCAATTAACGCGGCATAGTGCCTATTGTATTTAATTCCAATGTAATTTCAGTGTTTCATCGTCTATGTGTATGTCCTAGGAATACATTGACCCTGCAGTGATGTATCGGAAACTAATACTGGTCTCACAGGGAATGCTCAAAGCACCGACTGTAAGAAGAGTCTCTATTTTTGTACTTAAGGCGGCATTGTGCCTTTTGTATTTAATTCCGACGCGATTTCTGTGTTTCATCGACAATGTGAAGGTCCAAGGAATACATTGAACCTGCAGTGGTGTATCGGAAACTAATACTGGTCTCAGAGGGAATGCTCAAAGCACCGACTGTAAGAAGAGTCATTATTCTTGTACTTAAGGCGGCATTGTGCCTTTTGTATATAATTCCGATACGATTTCTGTGTTTTATAGTCAATGTGAAGGTCCAAGGTATACTTTGAACCTGCAGTGGTGTACGGAAACTAATACTGCTCTCAGAGGGAATGCTCAAAGCGGCGACTGTAAGAGGAGTCTCAATTCTTGTACTTAAGGCGGCATTGTGCCTTTTGTATTTAATTCCGATGAGATTTCTGTGTTTCATAGTCAATGTGAAGGTCCAAGGAATACTTTGAACCTGCAGTGGTGTACGGAAACTAATACTGCTCTCAGAGGGAATGCTCAAAGCACCGACTGTAAGAAGTGTCTCTATTCTAGTACTTAAGGCGCATTCTTCCTTTTGTAATTTATTCCGATGCGATTTCTGTGTTTCATAGTCAATGTGAAGGTCCAAGGAATACCTTGAACCTGCAGTGGTGTATCGCACAGTAATACTGGTCTCACAGGGAATGCTCAAAGCACCGACTGCAAGAAGAGTCTCTATTCTTGTACTTAAGGTGGCATTGTGCCTTTTGTATTTAATTCCGATGCGATTTCTGTGTTTCATCATCAATGTGAAGCTCCAAGGAATACATTGAACCTGCAGTGGTGTATCGGAAACTATTACTGGTCTCACACGGAATGCTCAAAGCACCGACTGTAAGAAGAGTCTCTATGCTTGTACTTAAGGCGGCATTGTGCCATTAGTATTTAATTCCGATGCGATTTCTGTGTTTCATCGTCAGTGTGAAGGTCCAAGGAATACATTGAACCTGCAGTGGTGTATCGGAAACTAACACTGGTCTCACAGGGAATGCACAAAGCACCGACTGTAAGAAGAGTCAGTATTCTTGTAATTAAGGCGGCATTGTGCCTTTAGTATTTAGTTCCGATGCGATTTCTGTGTTTCATCGTCAATGTGAGTGTCCAAGGAATACATTGAACCTGCAGTGGTGTATCGAAAACTAATACTGGTCTCACAGGAAAGGATCAAAGCACAGACTCTAAGAAGTCTCACTCTTCTAGCACTTAAGGCAGCATTGTGCCCTTTGTATTTAATTCCGATGTAATTTCAGTATTGCATCGTCAATGTGTATGTCCAAGGAATACACTGAACCTGCAGTGGTGTATCGGAAACTAATAATGGTCTCTCAGGGAATGCTCAAAGCATCCACTGTAAGAAGAGTGTCTATTCTTGTAATTAAGGTGGAATTGTGCCTTTTGTATTTAATTCCGATGCGATTTCTGTGTTTCATCGTCAATGTGAAGGTCCAAGGAATACATTGAACCTGCAGTGGTGTATCGGAAACTAATACTGGTCTCACATTGAATGCTCAAAACGCCGACTGTAAGAAGGGTCTCTATTCTTGTACTTAAGGCGGGATTGTGCCTTTTGCATTTAATTCCGATGCGATTTCTGTGTTTCATAGTCAATGTGAAGCTCCAAGCAATACTTTGAACCTGCAGTGGTGTATCGGAAACTAATACTGGTCTCATAGGGATTGCTCAAAGCACCGACTGTAAGAAGAGTCTCTATTCTTGTACTTAAGGCGGCCTTGTGCCTTTTGTATTTAATTCCAATGCGATTTCAGTGTCTCATAGTCAATGTGAAGGTCCAAGGAAAACCTTGAACCTGCAGTGGTGTATCGGAAAGTAATACTGCTCTCAGCGGGAATGCTCAAATCACCGACTGTAAGAAGAGTATCTATTCTTGTACTTAAGGCTCCATTGTGCCTTTTGTATTTAATTCCGATGCGATTTCTGTGATTCATCGTCAATGTGAAGGTCCAAGGAATACATTGAACCTTCAGTGGTGTATCAGAAACTAATACTGGTCTCACAGGAAAGTATCAAACACAGACTCTAAGAAGTCTCACACTTCTTGCACTTAAGGCGGCATTGTCCCTTTTGTATTTAATTCCGATGCGATTTCAGTGTTTCATCGTCAATGTGAAGGTCCAAGAAATACATTGAATCTGCAGTGGTGTATCGGAAACTAATACTGGTCTCACAGGGAAAGCTCAAAGCACCGATTGTAAGAAGAGTCTCTATTCTTGTACTTAAGCCGGCATTGCGCCTTTTGTATTTAATTCCGATGCGATTTCTGTGATTCATCGTCAATGTGAAGGTCCAAGGAATACATTGAACCTGCAGTGGTGTATCGGAAACTAATACTGGTCTCACAGGGAATGCTCATATCACCGACTGTAAGAAGAGTCTCAATTCTTGTCATTAAGGCGGCATTGTGCCTTTTGAATTTAATTCCGATGCGATTTCTGTGTTTCATCGTCAATGTGAAGCTCCAAGGAATACATTGAAACTGCAGTGGTGTATCGGAAACTAATACAGGTTCCACAGAGAATGCTCAAAGAACCGACTGTAAGAAGAGTCTGTATTCTTGTACATAAGGCGCATTGTGCCCTTTGTATTTAATTCCAGTGCGATTTCTGTCTTTCATCGTCAATGTGACGGTGCTAGAAATACATTGAACGTGCAGTGGTGTATCGGAAACTAATTCTGGGCTCACAGGAAAGGATCAAAGCACAGACTCTAAGAAGTCTCACTCTTCTTGCAATTAACGCGGCATAGTGCCTATTGTATTTAATTCCAATGTAATTTCAGTGTTTCATCGTCTAAGTGTATGTCCAAGGAATACATTGACCCTGCAGTGGTGTATCGGAAACTAATACTGGTCTCACAGGGAATGCTCAAAGCACCGACTGTAAGAAGAGTCTCTATTTTTGTACTTAAGGCGGCATTGTGCCTTTTGTATTTAATTCCGTGCGATTTCTGTGTTTCATCGACAATGTGAAGGTCCAAGGAATACATTGAACCTGCAGTGGTGTATCGGAAACTAATACTGGTCTCAGAGGGAAAGCTCAAAACGCCGACTGTAAGAAGGGTCTTTATTCTTGTACTTAAACCGGCATTGTGCCTTTTGTATATAATTCCGATGCGATTTCTGTGTTTCATTGTCGATGTGAAGGTCCAAGGAATACTTTGAACCTGCAGTGGTGTACGGAAACTAATACTGCTCTCAGAGGGAATGCTCAAAGCTCCGACTGTAAGAGGAGTCTCAATTCTTGTACTTAAGGCGGCATTGTGCCTTTTGTATTTAATTCCGATGAGATTTCTGTGTTTCATAGTCAATGTGAAGGTCCAAGGAATACTTTGAACCTGCAGTGGTGTACGGAAACTAATACTGCTCTCAGAGGGAATGCTCAAAGCACCGACTGTAAGAAGTGTCTCTATTCTAGTACTTAAGGCGGCATTCTGCCTTTTGTATTTAATTCCGATGCGATTTCTGTGTTTCATAGTCGATGTGAAGGTCCAAGGAATACCTTGAACCTGCAGTGGTGTATCGGACAGTAATACTGGCCTCACAGGGAATGCTCAAAGCACCGACTGCAAGAAGAGTCTCTATTCTTGTACTTAAGGTGGCATTGTGCCTTTTGTATTTAATTCCGATGCGATTTCTGTGTTTCATCATCAATGTGAAGCTCCAAGGAATACATTGAACCTGCAGTGGTGTATCGGAAACTATTACTGGTCTCACAGGGAATGCTCTAATCACCAACTGTAAGAAGAGTCTCTATGCTTGTACTTAAGGCGGCATTGTGCCTTTTGTATTTAATTCCGATGCGATTTCTGTGTTTCATCGTCAATGTGAAGGTCCAAGGAATACATTGAACCTGCAGTGGTGTATCGGAAACTAACACTGGTCTCACAGGGAATGCACAAAGCAGCGACTGTAAGAAGTGTCAGTATTCTTGTAATTAAGGCGGCATTGTGCCTTTGGTATTTAGTTCCGATGTGATTTCTGTGTTTCATCGTCAATGTGAATGTCCAAGGAATACATTGAACCTGCAGTGGTGTATAGAAAACTAATACTGGTCTCACAGGAAAGGATCAAGGCACAGACTCTAAGAAGTCTCACTCTTCTAGCACTTAAGGCAGCATTGTGCCCTTTGTATTTAATTCCGATGTAATTTCAGTATTGCATCGTCAATGTGTATGTCCAAGGAATACACTGAACCTGCAGTGGTGTATCGGAAACTAATAATGGTCTCACAGGGAATGCTCAAAGCATCGACTGTAAGAAGAGTGTCTATTCTTGTAATTAAGGTGGAATTGTGCCTTTTGTATTTAATTCCGATGCGATTTCTGTGTTTCATCGTCAATGTGAAGGTCCAAGGAATACATTGAATCTGCAGTGGTGTATCGGACACTAATACTGGTCTCACAGGGAATGCTCAAAGCACCGATTGTAAGATGAGTCTCTATTCTTGTACTTAAGACGGCATTGTGCCTTTTGTATTTAATTCCGGTGCGATTACTGTGTTTCATCGTCAATGTGAAGTTCCAAGGAATACATTGAATCTGCAGTGGTGTATCGGAAACAAATACTGGTCTCACAGGGAATGCTCCAAGCACCGACTGTAAGAAGAGTCTCTATTCTTGTACTTAAGGCGCCATTGTGCCTTTTGTATTTAATTCCGATGCGATTACTGTGATTCATCGTCAATGTGAAGGTCCAAGGAATACATTGAACCTGCAGTGGTGCATCAGAAACTAATACTGGTCTCACAGGAAAGGATCAAAGCAGAGACTCTAAGAAGTCTCACTCTTCTTGCACTTAAGGCTGCATTGTCCCTTTTGTATTTAATTCCGAAGCGATTTCAGTGGTTCATCGTCAATGTGAAGGTCCAAGGAATACATTGAATCTGCAGTGGTGTATCGGAAACTAATACTGGTCTCACAGGGAATGCTCATAGCACCGACTGTAAGAAGAGTCTCTATTCTTGTACTTAAGGCGGCCTTGTGCCTTTTGTATTTAATTCCAATGCGATTTCAGTGTCTCATAGTCAATGTGAAGGTCCAAGGAAAACCTTGAACCTGCAGTGGTGTATCGGAAAGTAATACTGCTCTCAGCGGGAATGCTCAAATCACCGACTGTAAGAAGCGTATCTATTCTTGTACTTAAGGCTCCATTGTGCTTTTGTATTTAATTCCGATGCGATTTCTGTGATTCATCGTCAATGTGAAGGTCCAAGGAATACATTGAACCTGCAGTGGTGTATCAGAAACTAATACTGGTCTCACAGGAAAGTATCAAACACAGACTCTAAGAAGTCTCACACTTCTTGCACTTAAGGCGGCATTGTCCCTTTTGTATTTAATTCCGATGCGATTTCAGTGTTTCATCGTCAATGTGAAGGTCCAAGAAATACATTGAATCTGCAGTGGTGTATCGGAAACTAATACTGGTCTCACAGGGAAAGCTCAAAGCACCGATTGTAAGAAGAGTCTCTATTCTTGTACTTAAGCCGGCATTGTGCCTTTTGTATTTAATTCCGATGCGATTTCTGTGATTCGTCGTCAATGTGAAGGTCCAAGGAATACATTGATCCTGCAGTGGTGTATCGGAAACTAATACTGGTCTCACAGGGAATGCTCATAGCACCGACTGTAAGAAGAGTCTCAATTCTTGTCATTAAGGCGACATTGTGCCTTTTGAATTTAATTCCGCTGCGATTTCTGTGTTTCATCGTCAATGTGAAGCTCCAAGGAATACATTGTAACTGCAGTGGTGTATCGGAAACTAATACAGGTTCCACAGAGAACGCTCAAAGAACCGACTGTAAGAAGAGTCTGTATTCTTGTACATAAGGCGCATTGTGCCTTTTGTATTTAATTCCAGTGCGATTTCTGTCTTTCATCGTCAATGTGACGGTGCTAGAAATACATTGAACGTGCAGTGGTGTATCGGAAACTAATTCTGGGCTCACAGGAAAGGATCAAAGCACAGACTCTAAGAAGTCTCAATCTTTTTGCAATTAACGCGGCATAGTGCCTATTGTATTTAATTCCAATGTAATTTCAGTGTTTCATCGTCTATGTGTATGTCCAAGGAATACATTGACCCTGCAGTGGTGTATCGGAAACTAATACTAGTCTCACAGGGAATGCTCAAAGCACCGACTGTAAGAAGAGTCTCTATTTTTGTACTTAAGGCGGCATTGTGCCTTTTGTATTTAATTCCGATGCGATTTCTGTGTTTCATCGACAATGTGAAGGTCCAAGGAATACATTGAACCTGCAGTGGTGTATCGGAAACTAATACTGGTCTCAGAGGGAATGCTCAAAGCACCGACTGTAAGAAGGGTCTTTATTCTTGTACTTAAGGCGGCATTGTGCCTTTTGTATATAATTCCGATGCGATTTCTGTGTTTCATTGTCGATGTGAAGGTCCAAGGAATACTTTGAACCTGCAGTGGTGTACGGAAACTAATACTGCTTTCAGAGGGAATTCTCAAAGCACCGACTGTAAGAGGAGTCTCAATTCTTGTACTTAAGGTGGCATTGTGCCTTTTGTATTTAATTCCGATGAGATTTCTGTGTTTCATAGTCAATGTGAAGGTCCAAGGAATACTTTGAACCTGCAGTGGTGTACGGAAACTAATACTGCTCTCAGAGGGAATGCTCAAAGCACCGACTGTAAGAAGTGTCTCTATTCTAGTACTTAAGGCGGCATTCTGCCTTTTGTATTTAATTCCGATGCGATTTCTGTGTTTCATAGTCGATGTGAAGGTCCAAGGAATACTTTGAACCTGCAGTGGTGTATCGGACAGTAATACTGGCCTCACAGGGAATGCTCAAAGCACCGACTGCAAGAAGAGTCTCTATTCTTGTACTTAAGGTGGCATTGTGCCTTTTGTATTTAATTCCGATGCGATTTCAGTGTTTCATCATCAATGTGAAGCTCCAAGGAATACATTGAACCTGCAGTGGTGTATCGGAAACTATTACTGGTCTCACAGGGAATGCTCAAAGCACCAACTGTAAGAAGAGTCTCTATGCTTGTACTTAAGGCGGCATTGTGCCTTTTGTATTTAATTCCGATGCGATTTCTGTGTTTCATCGTCAATGTGAAGGTCCAAGGAATACATTGAACCTGCAGTGGTGTATCGGAAACTAACACTGGTCTCACAGGGAATGCACAAAGCACCGACTGTAAGAAGTGTCAGTATTCTTGTAATTAAGGCGGCATTGTGCCTTTGGTATTTAGTTCCGATGTGATTTCTGTGTTTCATCGTCAATGTGAATGTCCAAGGAATACATTGAACCTGCAGTGGTGTATAGAAAACTAATACTGGTCTCACAGGAAAGGATCAACGCAGAGACTCTAAGAAGTCTCACTCCTCTAGCACTTAAGGCAGCATTGTGCCCTTTGTATTTAATTCCGATGTAATTTCAGTATTGCATCGTCAATGTGTATGTCCAAGGAATACACTGAACCTGCAGTGGTGTATCGGAAACTAATAATGGTCTCACAGGGAATGCTCAAAGCATCGACTGTAAGAAGAGTGTCTATTCTTGTAATTAAGGTGGAATTGTGCCTTTTGTATTTAATTCCGATGCGATTTCTGTGTATCATCGTCAATGTGAAGGTCCAAGGAATACATTGAATCTGCAGTGGTGTATCGGACACTAATACTGGTCTCACAGGGAATGCTCAAAGCACCGATTGTAAGATGAGTCTCTATTCTTGTACTTAAGACGGCATTGTGCCTTTTGTATTTAATTCCGGTGCGTATACTGTGTTTCATCGACAATGTGAAGTTCCAAGGAATACATTGAATCTGCAGTGGTGTATCGGAAACTAATACTGGTCTCACAGGGAATGCTCCAAGCACCGACTGTAAGAAGAGTCTCTATTCTTGTACTTAAGGCGCCATTGTGCCTTTTGTATTTAATTCCGATGCGATTACTGTGGTTCATCGTCAATGTGAAGGTCCAAGGAATACATTGAACCTGCAGTGGTGCATCAGAAACTAATACTGGTCTCACAGGAAAGGATCAAAGCAGAGACTCTAAGAAGTCTCACTCTTCTTGCACTTACGGCTGCATTGTCCCTTTTGTATTTAATTCCGAAGCGATTTCAGTGGTTCATCGTCAATGTGAAGGTCCAAGGAATACATTGAATCTGCAGTGGTGTATCGGAAACTAATACTGGTCTCACAGGGAATGCTCATAGCACCGACTGTAAGAAGAGTCTCTATTCTAGTACTTAAGGCGGCATTGTGCCTTTTGTATTTAATTCCGATGCGATTTCAGTGTCTCATAGTCAATGTGAAGGTCCAAGGAAAACCTTGAACCTGCAGTGGTGTATCGGAAAGTAATACTGCTCTCAGCGGGAATGCTCAAATCACCGACTGTAAGAAGCGTATCTATTCTTGTACTTAAGGCTCCATTGTGCTTTTGTATTTAATTCCGATGCGATTTCTGTGATTCATCGTCAATGTGAAGGTCCAAGGAATACATTGAACCTGCAGTGGTGTATCAGAAACTAATACTGGTCTCACAGGAAAGTATCAAACACAGACTCTAAGAAGTCTCACACTTCTTGCACTTAAGGCGGCATTGTCCCTTTTGTATTTAATTCCGATGCGATTTCAGTGTTTCATCGTCAATGTGAAGGTCCAAGAAATACATTGAATCTGCAGTGGTGTATCGGAAACTAATACTGGTCTCACAGGGAAAGCTCAAAGCACCGATTGTAAGAAGAGTCTCTATTCTTGTACTTAAGCCGGCATTGTGCCTTTTGTATTTAATTCCGATGCGATTTCTGTGATTCGTCGTCAATGTGAAGGTCCAAGGAATACATTGATCCTGCAGTGGTGTATCGGAAACTAATACTGGTCTCACAGGGAATGCTCATAGCACCGACTGTAAGAAGAGTCTCAATTCTTGTCATTAAGGCGACATTGTGCCTTTTGAATTTAATTCCGCTGCGATTTCTGTGTTTCATCGTCAATGTGAAGCTCCAAGGAATACATTGTAACTGCAGTGGTGTATCGGAAACTAATACAGGTTCCACAGAGAACGCTCAAAGAACCGACTGTAAGAAGAGTCTGTATTCTTGTACATAAGGCGCATTGTGCCTTTTGTATTTAATTCCAGTGCGATTTCTGTCTTTCATCGTCAATGTGACGGTGCTAGAAATACATTGAACGTGCAGTGGTGTATCGGAAACTAATTCTGGGCTCACAGGAAAGGATCAAAGCACAGACTCTAAGAAGTCTCAATCTTTTTGCAATTAACGCGGCATAGTGCCTATTGTATTTAATTCCAATGTAATTTCAGTGTTTCATCGTCTATGTGTATGTCCAAGGAATACATTGACCCTGCAGTGGTGTATCGGAAACTAATACTAGTCTCACAGGGAATGCTCAAAGCACCGACTGTAAGAAGAGTCTCTATTTTTGTACTTAAGGCGGCATTGTGCCTTTTGTATTTAATTCCGATGCGATTTCTGTGTTTCATCGACAATGTGAAGGTCCAAGGAATACATTGAACCTGCAGTGGTGTATCGGAAACTAATACTGGTCTCAGAGGGAATGCTCAAAGCACCGACTGTAAGAAGGGTCTTTATTCTTGTACTTAAGGCGGCATTGTGCCTTTTGTATATAATTCCGATGCGATTTCTGTGTTTCATTGTCGATGTGAAGGTCCAAGGAATACTTTGAACCTGCAGTGGTGTACGGAAACTAATACTGCTTTCAGAGGGAATTCTCAAAGCACCGACTGTAAGAGGAGTCTCAATTCTTGTACTTAAGGTGGCATTGTGCCTTTTGTATTTAATTCCGATGAGATTTCTGTGTTTCATAGTCAATGTGAAGGTCCAAGGAATACTTTGAACCTGCAGTGGTGTACGGAAACTAATACTGCTCTCAGAGGGAATGCTCAAAGCACCGACTGTAAGAAGTGTCTCTATTCTAGTACTTAAGGCGGCATTCTGCCTTTTGTATTTAATTCCGATGCGATTTCTGTGTTTCATAGTCGATGTGAAGGTCCAAGGAATACTTTGAACCTGCAGTGGTGTATCGGACAGTAATACTGGCCTCACAGGGAATGCTCAAAGCACCGACTGCAAGAAGAGTCTCTATTCTTGTACTTAAGGTGGCATTGTGCCTTTTGTATTTAATTCCGATGCGATTTCAGTGTTTCATCATCAATGTGAAGCTCCAAGGAATACATTGAACCTGCAGTGGTGTATCGGAAACTATTACTGGTCTCACAGGGAATGCTCAAAGCACCAACTGTAAGAAGAGTCTCTATGCTTGTACTTAAGGCGGCATTGTGCCTTTTGTATTTAATTCCGATGCGATTTCTGTGTTTCATCGTCAATGTGAAGGTCCAAGGAATACATTGAACCTGCAGTGGTGTATCGGAAACTAACACTGGTCTCACAGGGAATGCACAAAGCACCGACTGTAAGAAGTGTCAGTATTCTTGTAATTAAGGCGGCATTGTGCCTTTGGTATTTAGTTCCGATGTGATTTCTGTGTTTCATCGTCAATGTGAATGTCCAAGGAATACATTGAACCTGCAGTGGTGTATAGAAAACTAATACTGGTCTCACAGGAAAGGATCAACGCAGAGACTCTAAGAAGTCTCACTCCTCTAGCACTTAAGGCAGCATTGTGCCCTTTGTATTTAATTCCGATGTAATTTCAGTATTGCATCGTCAATGTGTATGTCCAAGGAATACACTGAACCTGCAGTGGTGTATCGGAAACTAATAATGGTCTCACAGGGAATGCTCAAAGCATCGACTGTAAGAAGAGTGTCTATTCTTGTAATTAAGGTGGAATTGTGCCTTTTGTATTTAATTCCGATGCGATTTCTGTGTATCATCGTCAATGTGAAGGTCCAAGGAATACATTGAATCTGCAGTGGTGTATCGGACACTAATACTGGTCTCACAGGGAATGCTCAAAGCACCGATTGTAAGATGAGTCTCTATTCTTGTACTTAAGACGGCATTGTGCCTTTTGTATTTAATTCCGGTGCGTATACTGTGTTTCATCGACAATGTGAAGTTCCAAGGAATACATTGAATCTGCAGTGGTGTATCGGAAACTAATACTGGTCTCACAGGGAATGCTCCAAGCACCGACTGTAAGAAGAGTCTCTATTCTTGTACTTAAGGCGCCATTGTGCCTTTTGTATTTAATTCCGATGCGATTACTGTGGTTCATCGTCAATGTGAAGGTCCAAGGAATACATTGAACCTGCAGTGGTGCATCAGAAACTAATACTGGTCTCACAGGAAAGGATCAAAGCAGAGACTCTAAGAAGTCTCACTCTTCTTGCACTTACGGCTGCATTGTCCCTTTTGTATTTAATTCCGAAGCGATTTCAGTGGTTCATCGTCAATGTGAAGGTCCAAGGAATACATTGAATCTGCAGTGGTGTATCGGAAACTAATACTGGTCTCACAGGGAATGCTCATAGCACCGACTGTAAGAAGAGTCTCTATTCTAGTACTTAAGGCGGCATTGTGCCTTTTGTATTTAATTCCGATGCGATTTCTGTGGTTCATCGTCAATGAGAAGGTCCAAGGAATACATTGAACCTGCAGTGGTGTATCGGAAACTAATACTGGTCTCACAGGGAATGCCCATAGCACCGACTGTAAGAAGAGTCTTTATTCTTGTACTTAAGGCGGCATTGTGCCTTTTGAATTTAATTCCGATGCGATTTCTGTGTTTCATCGTCAATGTGAAGCTCCAAGGAAGTCATTGAACCTGCAGCTGTGTATCGGAATCTAATACTGGTCTCACAGGGAATACTCAAAGCAACGACTGTAAGAAGAGTCTCTACTCCCTCACTTAAGGCGGTATTGTGCCTTTTGTATTTAATTGCGGTGCGATTTCTGTGTTTCATCGTCAATGTGAAGCTCCAAGGAATACATCGAATCTGCAGTGGTGTATCGGAAACTAATACTGGTCTCACAGGGAATGCTCCAAGCACCGACTGTAAGAAGAGTCTCTATTCTAGTACTTAAGGCGCCATAGTGCCTTTTGTATTAATTTCCGATGCGATTTCTGTGATTCATCGTCAATGTGAAGGTCCAAGGAATACATTGATCCTACAGTGGTGTATCAGAAACAAATACTGGTCTCACAGGAAAGGATCAAACACAGACTCTAAGAAGTCTCACTCTTCTTGCACTTAAGGCGGCATTGTCCCTTTTGTATTTAATTCCGATGCGATTTCAGTGTTTCATCGTCAATGTGAAGGTCCAAGGAATACATTGAATCTACAGTGGTGTATCAGAAACTAATACTGGTCTCACAGGGAATGCTCAAAGCAACGACTGTAAGAAGAGTCTCTACTCCCTCACTTAAGGCGGTTTTGTGCCTTTTGTATTTAATTCCGGTGCGATTTCTGTGTTTCATCGTCAATGTGAAGCTCCAAGGAATACATTGAACATGCAGTGGTGTATCAGAAACTAATACTGGTCTCACAGGAAAGTATCAAACACAGACTCTAAGAAGTTCCACTCTTCTTGTACTTAGGGCGGCATTGTGCCTTTTGAAATTAATTCCGATGCGATTTTTGTGTTTCATCGTCAATGTGAAGCTCCAAGGAATATATTGAACCTGCAGTGGAGTATCGGAAACTAATCCAGGTCTCACTGAGAATGCTCAAAGAACCGACTGTAAGAAGAGTCTGTATTCTTGTACTTAAGCCGGCATTGTGCCTTTTGCATTTAATTCCGATGCGATTTCTGTGTTTCATCGTCAATGTGAAGGTCCAAGGAATACATTGAACCTGCAGTGGTGTATCGGAATCTAATACTGGTCTTACAGGGAATGCTCAAAGCACAGACTGTAAGAAGAGTCTGTTTTCTTGTACTTAATTCGGCATTGTGCCTTTTGTATTTGATTCCGATGCGATTTCTGTGTTTCGTCGTCAATGTGAAGGTCCAAGGAATTCATTGAACCTGCAGTGGTGTATCGGAAACTAATACTGGTCTCACAGGAAAGGATCGAAGCACAGACTCTAAGAAAAGTCTCTATTCTTGTACTTAAGGCGGCATTATGCCTTTTGTATTTCATTCCGATGGGATTTCTGTGTTTCATCGTCAATGTGAAGGTCCAAGGAATACATTGAACCTGCAGTGGTGTATCGGAAACTAATACTGGTCTCACAGGGAGTGCTCAAAACGCCGACTGTAAGAAGAGTCTCTAATCTTGTACTTAAGGCGGCATTGTGCCTTTTGCATTTAATTCCGATGCGATTTCTGTGTTTCATAGTCAATGTGAAGCTCCAAGCAATACTTTGAACCTGCAGTGGTGTATCGGAAACTAATACTGGTCTCATAGGGGTTGCTCAAAGCACCGACTGTAAGAAGAGTCTCTATTCTTGTACTTAAGGCGGCCTTGTGCCTTTTGTATTTAATTCCAATGCGATTTCTGTGTCTCATAGTCAATGTGAAGGTCCAAGGAAAACCTTGAACCTGCAGTGGTGTATCGGAAACTAATACTGGTCTCAGCGGGAATGCTCAAAGCAACGACTGTAAGAAGAGTCTCTATTCTTGTACTTATGGCTCCATTGTGCCTTTGGTATTTAATTCCGATGCGATTTCTGTGATTCATCGTCAATGTGAAGGTCCAAGGAATACATTGAACGTGCAGTGGTGTATCGGAAACTAATACTGGGCTCACAGGAAAGGATCAAACACAGACACTAAGAAGTCTCACTCTTCTTGCAATAAAGGTGGCATAGTGCCTATTGTATTTCTTTCCAATGTAATTTCAGTGTTTCATCGTCTATGTGTATGTCCAAGGAATACATTGACCCTGCAGTGGTGTATCGGAAACTAATACTGGTCTCACAGGGAATGCTCAAAGCATCGACTGTAAGAGGAGTCTCTATTCTTGTACTTAAGGCGGCATTGTGCCTTTTGTATTTAATTCCGATGCGATTTCTGTGTTTCATCGACAATGTGAAGGTCCAAGGAATACATTGAACCTGCAGTGGTGTATCGGAAACTAATACTGGTCTCAGAGGGAATGCTCAAAGCACCGACTGTAAGAAGAGTCTCTATTCTTGTACTTAAGGCGGCATTGTGCCTTTTGTATATAATTCAGATGCGATTTCTGTGTTTCATAGTCAATGTGAAGGTCCAAGGAATACTTTGAACCTGCAGTGGTGTACGGAATCTAATACTGCTCTCAGAGGGAATGCTCAAAGCACCGACTGTAAGAGGAGTCTCAATTCTTGTACTTAAGGCGGCATTGTGCCTTTTGTATTTAATTCCGATGAGATTTCAGTGTTTCATAGTCAATGTGAAGGTCCAAGGAATACATTGAACCTGCAGTGGTGCATCAGAAACTAATACTGGTCTCACAGGAAAGGATCAAAGCAGAGACTCTAAGAAGTCTCACACTTCTTGCACTTAAGGCTGCATTGTCCCTTTTGTATTTAATTCCGAAGCGATTTCAGTGGTTCATCGTCAATGTGAAGGTCCAAGGAATACATTGAACCTGCAGTGGTGTATCGGAAACTAATACTGGTCTCAGAGGGAATGCTCAATGCACCGACTGTAAGAAGAGTCTCCAATCCTGTACTTAAGGCGGCATTGTGCCTTTTGTATATAATTCCGATGCGATTTCTGTGTTTCATCGACAATGTGAAGGTCCAAGGAATACATTGAACCTGCAGTGGTGTATCGGAAACTAATACTGGTCTCAGAGGGAATGCTCAAAGCACCGACTGTAAGAAGAGTCTCTATTCTTGTACTTAAGACGCCATTGTGCCTTTTGTATTTAATTCCGATGCGATTACTGTGATTCATCGTCAATGTGAAGGTCCAAGGAATACATTGAACCTGCAGTGGTGCATCAGAAACTAATACTGGTCTCACAGGAAAGGATCAAAGCAGAGACTCTAAGAAGTCTCACTCTTCTTGCACTTAAGGCTGCATTGTCCCTTTTGTATTTAATTCCGAAGCGATTTCAGTGGTTCATCGTCAATGTGAAGGTCCAAGGAATACATTGAATCTGCAGTGGTGTATCGGAAACTAATACTGGTCTCTCAGGAAAGGATCAAGGCACAGACTCTAGGAAGTCTTACTCTTCTAGCACTTAAGGCGGCATTGTGCCTTTTGTATTTAATTCCGATGCGATTTCTGTGTTTCTTCGGCAATGCGAAAGTCCAAGGAATACATTGACCCTGCAGTGGTGTATCGGAAACTAATACTGGTCTCACAGGGAATGCTCAAAGCACAGACTGTAAGAAGGGTCTGTGTTCTTGTACTTAAGGCGGCATTGTGCCTTTTGTATTTAATTCCGATGCGATTTCTGTGTTTCATCATCAATGTGAAGCTCTAAGCAACACTTTGAACCTGCAATGGTGTATCGGAAACTAATACTGGTCTTACAGGTGTTGTTTAAAGCACCGACTGTAAGAAGAGTCTCTATTCTTATACTTAAGGCGGCCTTGTGCCTTTTGTATTTAATTCCGTTGCGATTTCTGTGTCTCATAGTCAATGTGAAGGTCCAAGGGAAACCTTGAACCTGCAGTGGTGTATCGGAATCTAATACTGCTCTAAGCGGGAATGCTCAAAGCACCGACTGTAAGAAGAGTCTCTATTCTTGTACTTAGGGCGGCATTGTGCCTTTTGTATGTAATTACGATGCGATTTCTGTGTTTCATCGTCAATGTGAAGGTCCAAGGAATACATTGAACCTGCAGTGGTGTATCAGAAACTAATACTGGTCTCACAGGGAATGCTCAAAGCACCGACTGTGAGAAGAGTCTCTATTCTTGTACTTAAGGGGGCGTTGTGCCTTTTGTATTTAAATCCGATGCGATTTCTGTGTTTTATCGTCAATGTGAAGGTCCAAATAATACATTGAACCTGCAGTGGTGTATCGGAAACTAATACTGGTCTCACAGGGAATGCTCAAAGCACCGGCTGTAAGAAGAGTCTCTATTCTTGTACTTAAGGCTTCCTTGAGCGTTTTGTATTTAATTCCGATGCTATTGCTGTGTTTCATAGTGAACGTGAAGGTCCAAGGAATACCGTGAACCTGCAGTTGTGTATCAGAAACTAATACTGCTCTCAGAGGCAATGCTCAAAGCACCGATTGTAAGAAGTGTCCCTATTCCTGTACTTACGGCGGTATTGTGCCTTTTGTATTTAATTCCGATGCAATTTCTGTGTTTCATCGTGAATTTGGACGTCCAAGGAACACATTGAACCTGCAGTGGTGTAACGGAAACTATTACTTGTATCACAGGGAATGCTCAAAGCACCGACTGTAAGAAGAGGCTCTATTCTTGTAATTAAGGCGGGATTGTGCCTTTTGTATTTAATTCCGATGCGATTTCTCTGTTTCATCGTCAATGTGAAGGTCCAAGGAATACATTGAACCTGCAGTGGTGTATCGGAAACTAACACTGGTCTCACAGGGAATGCACAAAGCACCGACTGTAAGAAGAGTCAGTATTCTTGTAATTAAGGCTGCATTGTGCCTTTGGTATTTAGTTCCGATGCGATTTCTGTGTTTCATCGTCAATGTGAATGCCTAAGGAATACATTGAACCTGCAGTGGTGTATCAAAAACTAATACTGGTCTCACAGGAAAGGATCAAGGCACAGACTCTAAGAAGTCTCACTCTTCTAGCACTTAAGGTGGCATTGTGCCCTTTGTATTTAATTCCGATGTAATTTCAGTATTGCATCGTCAATGTGTATGTCCAAGGAATACACTGAACCTGCAGTGGTATATCGGAAACTAATAATGGTCTCACAGGGAATGCTCAAAGCATCGACTGTAAGAAGAGTCTCTATTCTTGTAATGAAGGTGGCATTGTGAATTTTGTATTTAATTCCGATGCGATTTCTGTGTTTCATCGTCAATGTGAAGGTCCAAGGAATACATTGAATCTGCAGTGGTGTATCGGACACTAATACTGGTCTCACAGGGAATGCTCAAAGCACCGATTGTAAGATGAGTCTCTATTCTTGTACTTAAGATGGCATGTGCCTTTTGTATTTTATTCCGATTCGATTTCTGTGTTTCTTCGGCAATGTGAAGGTCCAAGGAATACATTGACCCTGCAGTGGTGTATCGGAAACTAATACTGGTCTCACAGGGAATGCTCATAGCACAGACTGTAAGAAGAATCTGTGTTCTTGTACTTAAGGCGGCATTGTGCCTTTTGTATTTAATTCCGATGCGATTTCTGTCTTTCATCGTCAATGTGAAGGTCCAAGGAATACATTGAACCTGCAGTGGTGTATCAGAAACTAATACTGGTCTCACAGGAAAGGATCAAAGCACAGACTCTAAGAAGAGTCTCTATTCTTGTACTTAAGGCGGCATTGTGCCTTTTGTATTTAATTCCGATGGGATTTCTGTGTTTTATCGTCAATGTGAAGGTCCAAGGAATACATTGAACCTGCAGTGGTGTGTCGGAAACTAATACTGGTCTCACAGTGAATGCTCAAAGCACCGACTGTAAGAAGAGTCTGTATTCTTGTACTTAAGGTGGCCTTGTGCATTTTGTATTTAATTCCGATGCGATTTCTGTGTCTCATAGTCAATGTGAAGGTCCAAGGAAAACCTTGAACCAGCAGTGGTGTATCGGAAACTACTACTGGTCTCACATGAATGCTCAAAGCACCGACAGTAAGAAGAGTCTGTATTCTTGTAATTAATTCGGCATTGTGCTATTTGTATCTAGTTCCGATGCGATTTCTGAGTTTCATCGTCAATGTGAAGGTCCAAGGAATATATTGAACCTGCAGTGGTGTATCGGACACTAATACTGGTCTCACACTAATGGATCAAAGCACAGACTCTAAGAAGTCTCACTCCTCTAGCACTTAAGGCGGCATTGTGCCATTTGTATTTAATTCCGATGTAATTTCAGTATTTCATCGTGAATGTGTATGTCCAAGGAATACATTGAACCTACAGTGGTGTATCGGAATCTAATACTGCTCTCAGCGGGAATGCTCAAAGCACCGACTGTAAGAAGAGTCTCTATTCTTGTACTTAAGGCGGCATTGTGCCTTTTGTATTTAATTCCGATGGGATTTCTGTGTTTCATCGTCAATGTGAAGGTCCAAGGAATCATTGAACCTGCAGTGGTGTATCGGATACTAATACTGGTCTCACAGGGAATGCTCAAAAGACCGACTGTAAGAAGAGGCTCTATTCTCGTACTTAAGGCGGCATTGTGCCGTTTGCATTTAATTCCGAAGCGATTTCTGTGTTTCATCGTCAATGTGAAAGGCCAAGGAATACATTGAACCTGCAGTGGTGTATCGGAAACTAATACTGGTCTCACAGGAAAGGATCAGAGAATGGACTCTAAGAAGTCACAATCTACTTGCATTAAGGCGGCATTCTGTATTTTGTATTTAATTCTCATGTAATTTCAGTGTTTCATCGTCATTGTGTATGTCCAAGGAACACATTAAACCTGCAGTGGTGTATCGGAAACTAATACTGGTCTCACAGGGAATGCTCAAAGCACCGACTGTAAGAAGAGTCTCTATTCTTGTACTTAGGGCGGCATTGTGCCTTTTGTATTTAATTCCGATGCGATTTCTGTGTTTCATCGTCCTTGTGATGGTTCTAGTAATACATTGAACCTGCTGTGGTGTATCGGAAACTAATACTGGTCTCTCAGGAAAGGATCAAGGCACAGACTCTAGGAAGTCTTACTCTTCTAGCACTTAAGGCGGCATTGTGCCTTTTGTATTTAATTCCGATGCGATTTCTGTGTTTCTTCTGCAATGCGAAAGTCCAAGGAATACATTGACCCTGCAGTGGTGTATCGGAAACTAATACTGGTCTCACAGGGAATGCTCAAAACACAGACTGTAAGAAGAGTCTGTGTTCTTGTACTTAAGGCGGCATTGTGCCTTTTGTATTTAATTCCGATGCGATTTCTGTGTTTCATCATCAATGTGAAGCTCCAAGCAACACTTTGAACCTGCAATGGTGTATCGGAAACTAATACTGGTCTTACAGGTGTTGCTCAAAGCACCGACTGTAAGAAGAGTCTCTATTCTTATACTTAAGGCGGCCTTGTGCCTTTTGTATTTAATTCCGTTGCGATTTCTGTGTCTCATAGTCAATGTGAAGGTCCAAGGGAAACCTTGAACCTGCAGTGGTGTATCGGAAACTAATACTGCTCTAAGCGGGAATGCTCAAAGCACCGACTGTAAGAAGAGTCTCTATTCTTGTACTTAGGGCGGCATTGTGCCTTTTGTATGTAATTACGATGCGATTTCTGTGTTTCATCGTCAATGTGAAGGTCCAAGGAATACATTGAACCTGCAGTGGTGTATCGGAAACTAATACTGGTCTCACAGGGAATGCTCAAAGCACCGACTGTGAGAAGAGTCTCTATTCTTGTACTTAAGGGGGCGTTGTGCCTTTTGTATTTAACTCCGATGCGATTTCTGTGTTTTATCGTCAATGTGAAGGTCCAAGGAATACATTGAACCTGCAGTGGTGTATCGGAAACTAATACTGGTCTCACAGGGAATGCTCAAAGCACCGACTGTAAGAAGAGTCTCTATTCTTGTACTTAAGGCTTCCTTGTGCGTTTTGTATTTAATTCCGATGCTATTGCTGTGTTTCATAGTGAACGTGAGGGTCCAAGGAATACCTTGAACCTGCAGTGGTGTATCAGAAACTAATACTGCTCTCAGAGGCAATGCTCAAAGCACCGATTGTAAGAAGTGACCCTATTCCTGTACTTACGGCGGTATTGTGCCTTTTGTATTTAATTCCGATGCAATTTCTGTGTTTCATCGTCAATGTGGACGTCCAAGGAACACATTGAACCTGCAGTGGTGTAACGGAAACTATTACTTGTATCACAGGGAATGCTCAAAGCACCGACTGTAAGAAGAGGCTCTATTCTTGTAATTAAGGCGGGATTGTGCCTTTTGTATTTAATTCCGATGCGATTTCTCTGTTTCATCGTCAATGTGAAGGTCCAAGGAATTCATTGAATCTGCAGTGGTGTATCGGACACTAATACTGGTCTCACAGGGAATGCTCAAAGCACCGACTGAAAGAAGAGTCTCTATTCTTGTACTTAAGGCGGCATTCTGCCTATTGCATTTATTTCTGATGCGATTTCTTTGTTTCATAGTCAAAGGGAAGGTCCAAGGAATACTTTGAACCTTCAGTGATGTATCGGAAACTAATACTGCTCTCAGAGGGAATGCTCAAAGCACCGACTGTAAGAAGTGTCACTATTCTTGTACTTAAGGCGGCATTGTGCATTTTGTATTTAATTCCAATGCGATTTCTGTGATTCATAGTCAATGTGAAGGTCCAAGAAATACTTTGAACCTGCAGTGGTGTATCGGAAACTAATACTGGTCCCACAGGGAATGCTCAAAGCACCGACTGTATGTAGAGTCTCTATTCTTGTACTTAAGGCTTCCTTGTGCCTTTTGTATTTAATTCCGATACGATTTCTGTGTTTCATAGTGAATGTGAAGGTCCAAGGAATACCTTGAACTTGCAGTGGTGTATCAGAAACTAATACTGCTCTCAGAGGCAATGGTCAAAGCACCGATTCTAAGAAGTGTCTCTATTCCTGTACTTAAGGCGGTGTTGTGCCTTTTGTATTTAATTCCGATGCAATTTCTGTGTTTCTTCGTGAATGTGGACGTCCAAGGAATGCATTAAGCCTGCAGTGGTGTATCGGAAACTATTACTGGTCTCACAGGGAACGCTCAAAGCACCGACTGTAAGAAGAGGCTCTATTCTATTAATTAAGGCGGCATTATGCCTTTTGTATTTAATTCCGATGCGATTTCTGTGTCTCATCGTCAATGTGAAAGTCCAAGGAATACATTGAATCTGCAGTGGTGTATCGGAAACTAATACTGGTCTCTCAGGAAAGGATCAAGGCACAGACTCAAGGAAGTCTCACTCTTCTAGCACTTAAGGCGGCATTGTGCCTTTTGTATTTATTTCCGATGTAATTTCAGTATTTCATCGTCTATGTGTATGTCCAAGGAATACTATGAACCTGCAGTGGTGTATCGGAAAATAATACTGGTCTCACATGGAATGCTCAAAGCTCCGACTGTAAGAAGAGCATCTATTGTTGTACTTAAGGCGGCATTGTGCCTTTTGTATTTAATTCCGATGCAATTTCTGTGTTTCATCGTCAATGTGAAGGTCCAAGGAATACATTGAATCTGCAGTGGTGTATCGGACACAAATACTGGTCTCACAGGGAATGCTCAAAGCACCGACTGTAAGAAGACTCTCTATTCTTGTAATTAAGGTGGCATTGTGCCTTTTGTATTTAATTCCGATGCGATTTCTGTGTTTCATCGTCAATGAGAAGGTCCAAGGAATACATTGAATCTACAGTAGTGTATCGGACACTAATTCTGGTCTCACAGGGATTGCTAAAAGCACCGATTGTAGGAAGAGTCTCTATTCTTGTACTTAAGGCGGCATTGTGCATTTTGTATTTAATTCCGATGCGATTTCTGTGTTTCATCGTCAATGTGAAGGTCCAAGGAATACATTGAATCTACAGTAGTGTATCGGACACTAATTCTGGTCTCACAGGGAATGCTCAAAGCACCGACTGAAAGAAGAGTCTCTATTCTTGTACTTAAGGCGGCATTCTGCCTATTGCATTTATTTCTGATGCGATTTCTTTGTTTCATAGTCAAAGGGAAGGTCCAAGGAATACTTTGAACCTTCAGTGATGTATCGGAAACTAATACTGCTCTCAGAGGGAATGCTCAAAGCACCGACTGTAAGAAGTGTCACTATTCTTGTACTTAAGGCGGCATTGTGCATTTTGTATTTAATTCCAATGCGATTTCTGTGATTCATAGTCAATGTGAAGGTCCAAGGAATACTTTGAACCTGCAGTGGTGTATCGGAAACTAATACTGGTCCCACAGGGAATGCTCAAAGCACCGACTGTATGTAGAGTCTCTATTCTTGTACTTAAGGCTTCCTTGTGCCTTTTGTATTTAATTCCGATACGATTTCTGTGTTTCATAGTGAATGTGAAGGTCCAAGGAATACCTTGAACCTGCAGTGGTGTATCAGAAACTAATACTGCTCTCAGAGGCAATGGTCAAAGCACCGATTCTAAGAAGTGTCTCTATTCCTGTACTTAAGGCGGTGTTGTGCCTTTTGTATTTAATTCCGATGCAATTTCTGTGTTTCTTCGTGAATGTGGACGTCCAAGGAATGCATTAAGCCTGCAGTGGTGTATCGGAAACTATTACTGGTCTCACAGGGAACGCTCAAAGCACCGACTGTAAGAAGAGGCTCTATTCTATTAATTAAGGCGGCATTATGCCTTTTGTATTTAATTCCGATGCGATTTCTGTGTCTCATCGTCAATGTGAAAGTCCAAGGAATACATTGAATCTGCAGTGGTGTATCGGAAACTAATACTGGTCTCTCAGGAAAGGATCAAGGCACAGACTCAAGGAAGTCTCACTCTTCTAGCACTTAAGGCGGCATTGTGCCTTTTGTATTTATTTCCGATGTAATTTCAGTATTTCATCGTCTATGTGTATGTCCAAGGAATACTATGAACCTGCAGTGGTGTATCGGAAAATAATACTGGTCTCACATGGAATGCTCAAAGCTCCGACTGTAAGAAGAGCATCTATTGTTGTACTTAAGGCGGCATTGTGCCTTTTGTATTTAATTCCGATGCAATTTCTGTGTTTCATCGTCAATGTGAAGGTCCAAGGAATACATTGAATCTGCAGTGGTGTATCGGACACAAATACTGGTCTCACAGGGAATGCTCAAAGCACCGACTGTAAGAAGACTCTCTATTCTTGTAATTAAGGTGGCATTGTGCCTTTTGTATTTAATTCCGATGCGATTTCTGTGTTTCATCGTCAATGTGAAGGTCCAAGGAATACATTGAATCTACAGTAGTGTATCGGACACTAATTCTGGTCTCACAGGGATTGCTAAAAGCACCGATTGTAAGAAGAGTCTCTATTCTTGTACTTAAGGCGGCATTGTGCATTTTGTATTTAATTCCGATGCGATTTCTGTGTTTCATCGTCAATGTGAAGATCCAAGGAATACATTGAACCTGCAGTGGTGTATCGGAAACTAATACTGCTCTCAGAGAGAATGCTCAAAGCACCGACTGTAAGAAGTGTCACTATTCTTGTACTTAAGGCGGCATTGTGCCTTTTGTATGTAATTACGATGCGATTTCTGTGTTTTATCGTCAATGTGAAGGTCCATGGAATACATTGAACCTGCAGTGGTGTATCGGAAACTAATACTGGTCTCACAGGGAATGCTCAAAGCACCGACTGTAAGAAGTGTCACTATTCTTGTACTTAAGGCGGCATTGTGCCTTTTGTATATAAATCCGATGCGATTTCTGTGTTTCATCGTCAATGTGAAGGTCCCAGGAATACTTTGAACCCGCAGTGGTGTATCCGAAACTAATAGTGTTCTCAGAGGCAATGCTCAAAGCACCGATTTTAAGAAGTGTCTCTATTCATGTACTTAAGGCGGTATTGTGCCTTTTGTATTTAGTTCCGATGCAATTTCTGTGTTTCATCGTGAATGTGGACGTCCAAGGAATACATTGAACCTGCAGTGGTGTAATCGGAAACTATTACTGGTCTCACAGGGAATGCTCAAAGCACCGACTCTAAGAAGAGTCTCTATTCTTGTAATTAAGGTGGCATTGTGCCTTTTGTATTATTTCCGATGTAATTTCAGTATTTCATCGTCATTGTGTATGTCCATGGAATACATTGAACCTGCAGTGGTGTATCGGACACTAATATTGGTCTCACAGGGAATGCTCAAACACCGACTGTAAGAAGAGCATCTATTGTTGTACTTAAGGGGGCATTGTGCCTTTTGTATTTAATTCCGATGTGATTTCTGTGTTTTATCGTCAATGTGAAGGTCCAAGGAATACATTGAATCTGCAGTGGTGTATCGGACACTAATACTGGTCTCACAGGGAATGCTCAAAGCACCGACTGTAAGAAGAGTCTCTATTCTTGTAATTAAGGTGGCATTGTGCCTTTTGTATTTAATTCCGATGCGATTTCTTTGTTTCATCGTCAATGTGAAGGTCCAAGGAATACATTGAATCTGCAGTGGTGAATCGGAAACAATTACTGCTCTCAGAGGGAATGCTCAAAGCACCGACTGTAAGAAGTGTCTCTACTCTTGTACTTAAGGCGGCATTGTGCCTTTTGTATTTAATTCCGATGCGATTTCTGTGTTTCATAGTCAATGTGAAGGTCCAAGGAATACTTTGAACCTGCAGTGGTGTATCGGAGACTAATACTGGTCTCACAGGGAATGCTCAAAGCACCGACTGTAAGAAGAGTCTCTATTCTTGTACTTAAGGCTTCCTTGTGCCTTTTGTATTTAATTCCGATGCGATATCTGTGTTTCATAGTGAATGTGAAGGTCCGAGGAATACCTTGAGACTGCAGTGGTGTATCAGAAACTAATACTGCTCTGAGACGCAATGCTGAAACCACCGACAGTAAGAAGTGTCTCTTTTCTTGTACTTAAGGCGGCATTGTGACTTTTGTATTTAATTCCGATGCAATTTCTGTGTTTCACCGTGAATGTGGACGTCCAAGGAATACATCGAACCTACAGTTGTGTATCGGAAACTAATACCGGTTTCACAATGAATCCTCAAAGCACCGATTGTAAGAAGAGTCTCTATTCTTGTACTTAAGACGGCATTGTGCCTTTTGTATTTAATTCCGATGCGATGTCTGTGTTTCATCGTCAATGTGAAGCTCCAAGGAATACATTGAATCGGCAGTGGTGTATCGGAAACTAATACTGGTCTCACAGGGAATGCTCAAAGCAACGACTGTAAGAAGAGTCTCTACTCCCTCACTTAAGGCGGTTTTGTGCCTTTTGTATTTAATTCCGGTGCGATTTCTGTGTTTCATCGTCAATGTGAAGCTCCAAGGAATACATTGAACATGCAGTGGTGTATCAGAAACTAATACTGGTCTCACAGGAAAGGATCAAACACAGACTCTAAGAAGTTCCACTCTTCCTTTACTTAGGGCGGCATTGTGCCTTTTGAATTTAATTCCGATGCGATTTTTGTGTTTCATCGTCAATGTGAAGCTCCAAGGAATATATTGAACCTGCAGTGGAGTATCGGAAACTAATACAGGTCTCACTGAGAATGCTCAAAGAACCGACTGTAAGAAGAGTCTGTATTCTTGTACTTAAGCCGGCATTGTGCCTTTTGCATTTAATTCCGATGCGATTTCTGTGTTTCATCGTCAATGTGAAGGTCCAAGGAATACATTAAACCTGCAGTGGTGTATCGGAATCTAATACTGGTCTCACAGGGAATGCTCAAATCACCGATTGTAAGAAGAGTCTCTATTCTTGTACTTAAGGCGGCATTGTGCGTTTTGTATTTAATTCCGATGCGATTTCTGTGTTTCATCGTCAATGTGAAGGTCCAAGGAATACATTGAACCTGCAGTGGTGTATCGGAAACTAATACTGGTCTTACAGGGAATGCTCAAAGCACAGACTGTAAGAAGAGTCTGTTTTCTTGTACTTAATTCGGCATTGTGCCTTTTGTATTTGATTCCGATGCGATTTCTGTGTTTCATCGTCAATGTGAAGGTCCAAGGAATTCATTGAACCTGCAGTGGTGTATCGGAAACTAATACTGGTCTCACAGGAAAGGATCAAAGCACAGACTCAAAGAAAAGTCTCTATTCTTGTACTTAAGGCGGCATTATGCCTTTTGTATTTCATTCCGATGGGATTTCTGTGTTTCATCGTCAATGTGAAGGTCCAAGGAATACATTGAACCTGCAGTGGTGTATCGGAAACTAATACTGGTCTCAGAGGGAATGCTCAATGCACCGACTGTAAGAAGAGTCTCTATTCTTGTACTTATGGCGGCCTTGTGCCTTTTATATTTAATTCCAATGCGATTTCTGTGTCTCATAGTCAATGTGAAGGTCCAAGGAAAACCTTGAACCTGCAGTGGTGTATCGGAAACTAATACTGGGCTCACAGGAAAGGATCAAACACAGACACTAAGAAGTTTCACTCTTCTTGCAATAAAGGTGGCATAGTGCCTATTGTATTTCTTTCCAATGTAATTTCAGTGTTTCATCGTCTATGTGTATGTCCAAGGAATACATTGACCCTGCAGTGGTGTATCGGAAACTAATACTGGTCTCACAGGGAATGCTCAAAGCATCGACTGTAAGAGGAGTCTCTATTCTTGTACTTAAGGCGGCATTGTGCCTTTTGTATTTAATTCCGTTGCGATTTCTGTGTTTCATCGACAATGTGAAGGTCCAAGGAATACATTGAACCTGCAGTGGTGTATCGGAAACTAATACTGGTCTCAGAGGGAATGCTCAAAGCACCGGCTGTAAGAAGAGTCTCAGTTCTTGTACTTAAGGCGCCATTGTGCCTTTTGTATTTAATTCCGATGCGATTACTGTGATTCATCGCCAATGTGAAGGTCCAAGGAATACATTGAACCTGCAGTGGTGCATCAGAAAGTAATACTGGTCTCACAGGAAAGGATCAAAGCAGAGACTCTAAGAAGTCTCACTCTTCTTGCACTTAAGGCTGCATTGTCCCTTTTGTATTTAATTCCGAAGCGATTTCAGTATTTCATCGTCAATGTGAAGGTCCAAGGAATACATTGAACCTGCAGTGGTGTATCAGAAACTAATACTGGTCTCACAGGAAAGGATCAAAGCAGAGACTCTAAGAAGTCTCACTCTTCTTGCACTTAAGGCTGCATTGTCCCTTTTGTATTTAATTCCGAAGCGATTTCTGTGTTTCTTCGGCAATGCGAAAGTCCAAGGAATACATTGACCCTGCAGTGGTGTATCGGAAACTAATACTGGGCTCACAGGAAAGGATCAAACACAGACACTAAGAAGTTTCACTCTTCTTGCAATAAAGGTGGCATAGTGCCTATTGTATTTCTTTCCAATG
Organism: Schistocerca americana; assembly: GCF_021461395.2. Classification (NCBI taxonomy): domain Eukaryota; kingdom Metazoa; phylum Arthropoda; class Insecta; order Orthoptera; family Acrididae; genus Schistocerca; species Schistocerca americana. Next base: position 618,566,830 of record NC_060124.1, on the reverse strand, counting down.
TAATTTCAGTGTTTCATCGTCTATGTGTATGTCCAAGGAATACATTGACCCTGCAGTGGTGTATCGGAAACTAATACTGGTCTCACAGGGAATGCTCAAAGCATCGACTGTAAGAGGAGTCTCTATTCTTGTACTTAAGGCGGCATTGTGCCTTTTGTATTTAATTCCGTTGCGATTTCTGTGTTTCATCGACAATGTGAAGGTCCAAGGAATACATTGAACCTGCAGTGGTGTATCGGAAACTAATACTGGTCTCAGAGGGAATGCTCAAAGCACCGACTGTAAGAAGAGTCTCTATTCTTGTACTTAAGGCGCCATTGTGCCTTTTGTATTTAATTCCGATGCGATTACTGTGATTCATCGTCAATGTGAAGGTCCAAGGAATACATTGAACCTGCAGTGGTGCATCAGAAACTAATACTGGTCTCACAGGAAAGGATCAAAGCAGAGACTCTAAGAAGTCTCACTCTTCTTGCACTTAAGGCTGCATTGTCCCTTTTGTATTTAATTCCGAAGCGATTTCAGTGGTTCATCGTCAATGTGAAGGTCCAAGGAAAACATTGAACCTGCAGTGGTGTATCGGAAACTAATACTGGTCTCAGAGGGAATGCTCAATGCACCGACTGTAAGAAGAGTCTCCAATCCTGTACTTAAGGCTGCATTGTGCCTTTTGTATATAATTCCGAGGCGATTTCTGTGTTTCATCGACAATGTGAAGGTCCAAGGAATACATTGAACCTGCAGTGGTGTATCGGAAACTAATACTGGTCTCAGAGGGAATGCTCAAAACACCGACTGTAAGAAGAGTCTCTATTCTTGTACTTAAGGCGCCATTGTGCCTTTTGTATTTAATTCCGATGCGATTACTGTGATTCATCGTCAATGTGAAGGTCCAAGGAATACATTGAACCTGCAGTGGTGCATCAGAAACTAATACTGGTCTCACAGGAAAGGATCAAAGCAGAGACTCTAAGAAGTCTCACTCTTCTTGCACTTAAGGCTGCATTGTCCCTTTTGTATTTAATTCCGAAGCGATTTCAGTGGTTCATCGTCAATGTGAAGGTCCAAGGAATACATTGAATCTGCAGTGGTGTATCGGAAACTAATACTGGTCTCTCAGGAAAGGATCAAGGCACAGACTCTAGGAAGTCTTACTCTTCTAGCACTTAAGGCGGCATTGTGCCTTTTGTATTTAATTCCGATGCGATTTCTGTGTTTCTTCGGCAATGCGAAAGTCCAAGGAATACATTGACCCTGCAGTGGTGTATCGGAAACTAATACTGGTCTCACAGGGAATGCTCAAAGCACAGACTGTAAGAAGAGTCTGTGTTCTTGTACTTAAGGCGGCATTGTGCCTTTTGTATTTAATTCCGATGCGATTTCTGTGTTTCATCATCAATGTGAAGCTCCAAGCAACACTTTGAACCTGCAATGGTGTATCGGAAACTAATACTGGTCTTACAGGTGTTGCTCAAAGCACCGACTGTAAGAAGAGTCTCTATTCTTGTACTTAAGGCGGCCTTGTGCCTTTTGTATTTAATTCCGTTGCGATTTCTGTGTCTCATAGTCAATGTGAAGGTCCAAGGGAAACCTTGAACCTGCAGTGGTGTATCGGAAACTAATACTGCTCTAAGCGGGAATGCTCAAAGCACCGACTGTAAGAAGAGTCTCTATTCTTGTACTTAGGGCGGCATTGTGCCTTTTGTATGTAATTACGATGCGATTTCTGTGTTTCATCGTCAATGTGAAGGTCCAAGGAATACATTGAACCTGCAGTGGTGTATCAGAAACTAATACTGGTCTCACAGGGAATGCTCAAAGCACCGACTGTGAGAAGAGTCTCTATTCTTGTACTTAAGGGGGCGTTGTGCCTTTTGTATTTAAATCCGATGCGATTTCTGTGTTTTATCGTCAATGTGAAGGTCCAAATAATACATTGAACCTGCAGTGGTGTATCGGAAACTAATACTGGTCTCACAGGGAATGCTCAAAGCACCGACTGTAAGAAGAGTCTCTCTTCTTGTACTTAAGGCTTCCTTGTGCGTTTTGTATTTAATTCCGATGCTATTGCTGTGTTTCATAGTGAACGTGAAGGTCCAAGGAATACCTTGAACCTGCAGTGGTGTATCAGAAACTAATACTGCTCTCAGAGGCAATGCTCAAAGCACCGATTGTAAGAAGTGTCCCTATTCCTGTACTTCCGGCGGTATTGTGCCTTTTGTATTTAATTCCGATGCAATTTCTGTGTTTCATCGTGAATGTGGACGTCCAAGGAACACATTGAACCTGCAGTGGTGTAACGGAAACTATTACTTGTATCACAGGGAATGCTCAAAGCACCGACTGTAAGAAGAGGCTCTATTCTTGTAATGAAGGTGGCATTGTGCCTTTTGTATTTAATTCCGATGCGATTTCTGTGTTTCTTCGTCAATGTGAAGGTCCAAGGAATACATTGAATCTGCAGTGGTGTATCGGACACTAATACTGGTCTCACAGGAAAGGATCAAAGCACAGACTCTAAGAAGAGTCTCTATTCTTGTACTTAAGGCGGCATTGTGCCTTTTGTATTTAATTCCGATGGGATTTCTGTGTTTCATCGTCAATGTGAAGGTCCAAGGAATACATTGAACCTGCAGTGGTGTATCGGAAACTAATACTGGTCTCACAGTGAATGCTCAAAGCACCGACTGTAAGAAGAGTCTCTATTCTTGTACTTAAGGCGGCCTTGTGCATTTTGTATTTAATTCCGATGCGATTTCTGTGTCTCATAGTCAATGTGAAGGTCCAAGGAAAACCTTGAACCAGCAGTGGTGTATCGGAAACTAAAACTGCTCTCAGCGGGAATGCTCAATGCACCGACTGTAAGAAGAGTCTCTATTCTTGTACTTAAGGCGGCATTGTGCCTTTTGTATGTAATAACGACGCGATTTCTGTGTTTCATCGTCAATGTGAAGGTCCAAGGAATACATTGAACCTGCAGTGGTGTATCGGAAACTACTACTGGTCTCACATGAATGCTCAAAGCACCGACAGTAAGAAGAGTCTCTATTCTTGTAATTAATTCGGCATTGTGCTATTTGTATCTAGTTCCGATGCGATTTCTGAGTTTCATCGTCAATGTGAAGGTCCAAGGAATATATTGAACCTGCAGTGGTGTATCGGACACTAATACTGGTCTCACACTAAAGGATCAAAGCACAGACTCTAAGAAGTCTCACTCCTCTAGCACTTAAGGCGGCATTGTGCCATTTGTATTTAATTCCGATGTAATTTCAGTATTTCATCGTGAATGTGTATGTCCAAGGAATACATTTAACCTACAGTGGTGTATCGGAATCTAATACTGCTCTCAGCGGGAATGCTCAAAGCACCGACTGTAAGAAGAGTCTCAATTCTGGTACTTAAGGCGGCATTGTGCCTTTTGTATATAATTCCGATGCGATTTCTGTGTTTCATAGTCAATGTGAAGGTCCAAGGAATACTTTGAACCTGCAGTGGTGTACGGAATCTAATACTGCTCTCAGAGGGAATGCTCAAAGCACCGACTGTAAGAGGAGTCTCAATTCTTGTACTTAAGGCGGCATTGTGCCTTTTGTATTTAATTCCGATGAGATTTCAGTGTTTCATAGTCAATGTGAAGGTCCAAGGAATACTTTGAACCTGCAGTGGTGTACGCAAACTAATACTGCTCTCAGAGGGAATGCTCAAAGCACCGACTGTAAGAAGAGTCTCTATTCTTGTACTTAAGGCGCCATTGTGCCTTTTGTATTTAATTCCGATGCGATTACTGTGATTCATCGTCAATGTGAAGGTCCAAGGAATACATTGAACCTGCAGTGGTGCATCAGAAACTAATACTGGTCTCACAGGAAAGGATCAAAGCAGAGACTCTAAGAAGTCTCACACTTCTTGCACTTAAGGCTGCATTGTCCCTTTTGTATTTAATTCCGAAGCGATTTCAGTGGTTCATCGTCAATGTGAAGGTCCAAGGAATACATTGAACCTGCAGTGGTGTATCGGAAACTAATACTGGTCTCTCAGGAAAGGATCAAGGCACAGACTCTAGGAAGTCTTACTCTTCTAGCACTTAAGGCGGCATTGTGCCTTTTGTATTTAATTCCGATGCGATTTCTGTGTTTCTTCGGGAATGCGAAAGTCCAAGGAATACATTGACCCTGCAGTTGTGTATCGGAAACTAATACTGGTCTCACAGGGAATGCTCAAAGCACAGACTGTAAGAAGAGTCTGTGTTCTTGTACTTAAGGCGGCATTGTGCCTTTTGTATTTAATTCCGATGCGATTTCTGTGTTTCATCATCAATGTGAAGCTCCAAGCAACACTTTGAACCTGCAATGGTGTATCGGAAACTAATACTGGTCTTACAGGTGTTGCTCAAAGCACCGACTGTAAGAAGAGTCTCTATTCTTATACTTAAGGCGGCCTTGTGCCTTTTGTATTTAATTCCGTTGCGATTTCTGTGTCTCATATTCAATGTGAAGGTCCAAGGGAAACCTTGAACCTGCAGTGGTGAATCGGAAGCTAATACTGCTCTAAGCGGGAATGCTCATAGCACCGACTGTAAGAAGAGTCTCTATTCTTGTACTTAGGGCGGCATTGTGCCTTTTGTATATAATTCCGATGGGATTTCTGTGTTTCATCGTCAATGTGAAGGTCCAAGGAATCATTGAACCTGCAGTGGTGTATCGGATACTAATACTGGTCTCACAGGGAATGCTCAAAAGACCGACTGTAAGAAGAGTCTCTATTCTCGTACTTAAGGCGGCATTGTGCCGTTTGCATTTAATTCCGAAGCGATTTCTGTGTTTCATCGTCAATGTGAAAGGCCAAGGAATACATTGAACCTGCAGTGGTGTATCGGAAACTAATACTGGTCTCACAGGAAAGGATCAAAGAATGGACTCTAAGAAGTCACAATCTACTTGCATTATGGCGGCATTCTGTATTTTGTATTTAATTCTCATGTAATTTCAGTGTTTCATCGTCATTGTGTATGTCCAAGGAACACATTAAACCTGCAGTGGTGTATCGGAAACTAATACTGGTCTCACAGGGAATGCTCAAAGCACCGACTGTAAGAAGAGTCTCTATTCTTGTACTTAGGGCGGCATTGTGCCTTTTGTATTTAATTCCGATGCGATTTCTGTGTTTCATCGTCCTTGTGAAGGTTCTAGTAATACATTGAACCTGCTGTGGTGTATCGGAAACTAATACTGGTCTCTCAGGAAAGGATCAAGGCACAGACTCTAGGAAGTCTTACTCTTCTAGCACTTAAGGCGGCATTGTGCCTTTTGTATTTAATTCCGATGCGATTTCTGTGTTTCTTCTGCAATGCGAAAGTCCAAGGAATACATTGACCCTGCAGAGGTGTATCGGAAACTAATACTGGTCTCACAGGGAATGCTCAAAACACAGACTGTAAGAAGAGTCTGTGTTCTTGTACTTAAGGCGGCATTGTGCCTTTTGTATTTAATTCCGATGCGATTTCTGTGTTTCATCATCAATGTGAAGCTCCAAGCAACACTTTGAACCTGCAATGGTGTATCGGAAAATAATACTGGTCTTACAGGTGTTGCTCAAAGCACCGACTGTAAGAAGAGTCTCTATTCTTATACTTAAGGCGGCCTTGTGCCTTTTGTATTTAATTCCGTTGCGATTTCTGTGTCTCATAGTCAATGTGAAGGTCCAAGGGAAACCTTGAACCTGCAGTGGTGAATCGGAAGCTAATACTGCTCTAAGCGGGAATGCTCAAAGCACCGACTGTAAGAAGAGTCTCTATTCTTGTACTTAGGGCGGCATTGTGCCTTTTGTATGTAATTACGATGCGATTTCTGTGTTTCATCGTCAATGTGAAGGTCCAAGGAATACATTGAACCTGCAGTGGTGTATCGGAAACTAATACTGCTCTCAGAGGCAATGCTCAAAGCACTGATTGTAAGAAGTGTCCCTATTCCTGTACTTACGGCGGTATTGTGCCTTTTCTATTTAATTCCGATGCAATTTCTGTGTTTCATCGTGAATGTGGACGTCCAAGGAACACATTGAACCTGCAGTGGTGTAACGGAAACTATTACTTGTATCACAGGGAATGCTCAAAGCACCGACTGTAAGAAGAGGCTCTATTCTTGTAATTAAGGCGGGATTGTGCCTTTTGTATTTAATTCCGATGCGATTTCTCTGTTTCATCGTCAATGTGAAGGTAAAAGGAATTCATTGAATCTGCAGTGGTGTATCGGACACTAATACTGGTCTCACAGGGAATGCTCAAAGCACCGACTGTAAGAAGAGTCTCTATTCTTGTACTTAAGGCGGCAATCTGCCTATTGCATTTATTTCTGATGCGATTTCTGTGTTTCATAGTCAAAGGGAAGGTCCAAGGAATTCTTTGAACCTTCAGTGATGTATCGGAAACTAATACTGCTCTTAGAGGGAATGCTCAAAGCACCGACTGTAAGAAGTGTCACTATTCTTGTACTTAAGGCGGCATTGTGCATTTTGTATTTAATTCCAATGCGATTTCTGTGATTCACAGTCAATGTGAAGGTCCAAGGAATACTTTGAACCTGCAGTGGTGTATCGGAAACTAATACTGCTCTCAGAGGCAATGCTCAAAGCACCGATTGTAAGAAGTGTCCCTATTCCTGTACTTACGGCGGTATTGTGCCTTTTGTATTTAATTCCGATGCAATTTCTGTGTTTCATCGTGAATGTGGACGTCCAAGAAACACATTGAACCTGCAGTGGTGTAACGGAAACTATTACTTGTATCACAGGGAATGCTCAAAGCACCGACTGTATGAAGAGGCTCTATTCTTGTAATTAAGGCGGGATTGTGCCTTTTGTATTTAATTCCGATGCGATTTCTCTGTTTCATCGTCAATGTGAAGGTCCAAGGAATACATTGAACCTGCAGTGGTGTATCGGAAACTAACACTGGTCTCACAGGGAATGCACAAAGCACCGACTGTAAGAAGAGTCAGTATTCTTGTAATTAAGGCTGCATTGTGCCTTTGGTATTTAGTTCCGATGCGATTTCTGTGTTTCATCGTCAATGTGAATGCCTAAGGAATACATTGAACCTGCAGTGGTGTATCGAAAACTAATACTGGTCTCACAGGAAAGGATCAAGGCACAGACTCTAAGAAGTCTCACTCTTCTAGCACTTAAGGTGGCATTGTGCCCTTTGTATTTATTTCCGATGTAATTTCAGTATTGCATCGTCAATGTGTATGTCCAAGGAATACACTGAACCTGCAGTGGTATATCGGAAACTAATAATGGTCTCACAGGGAATGCTCAAAGCATCGACTGTAAGAAGTGTCTCTATTCTTGTAATGAAGGTGGCATTGTGCATTTTGTATTTAATTCCGATGCGATTTCTGTGTTTCATCGTCAATGTGAAGGTTCAAGGAATACATTGAATCTGCAGTGGTGTATCGGACACTAATACTGGTCTCACAGGAAAGGATCAAAGCACAGACTCTAAGAAGAGTCTCTATTCTTGTACTTAAGGCGGCATTGCGCCTTTTGTATTTAATTCCGATGGGATTTCAGTGTTTCATCGTCAATGTGAAGGTCCAAGGAATACATTGAACCTGCAGTGGTGTATCGGAAACTACTACTGGTCTCACATGAATGCTCAAAGCACCGACAGTAAGAAGAGTCTCTATTCTTGTAATTAATTCGGCATTGTGCTATTTGTATCTAGTTCCGATGCGATTTCTGAGTTTCATCGTCAATGTGAAGGTCCAAGGAATATATTGAACCTGCAGTGGTGTATCGGACACTAATACTGGTCTCACACTAAAGGATCAAAGCACAGACTCTAAGAAGTCTCACTCCTCTAGCACTTAAGGCGGCATTGTGCCATTTGTATTTAATTCCGATGTAATTTCAGTATTTCATCGTGAATGTGTATGTCCAAGGAATACATTGAACCTACAGTGGTGTATCGGAATCTAATACTGCTCTCAGCGGGAATGCTTAAAGCACCGACTGTAAGAAGAGTCTCTATTCTTGTACTTAAGGCGGCATTGTGCCTTTTGTATTTAATTCCGATGGGATTTCTGTGTTTCATCGTCAATGTGAAGGTCCAAGGAATCATTGAACCTGCAGTGGTGTATCGGATACTAATACTGGTCTCACAGGGAATGCTCAAAAGACCGACTGTAAGAAGAGTCTCTATTCTCGTACTTAAGGCGGCATTGTGCCGTTTGCATTTAATTCCGAAGCGATTTCTGTGTTTCATCGTCAATGTGAAAGGCCAAGGAATACATTGAACCTGCAGTGGTGTATCGGAAACTAATACTGGTCTCACAGGAAAGGATCAAAGAATGGACTCTAAGAAGTCACAATCTACTTGCATTATGGCGGCATTCTGTATTTTGTATTTAATTCTCATGTAATTTCAGTGTTTCATCGTCATTGTGTATGTCCAAGGAACACATTAAACCTGCAGTGGTGTATCGGAAACTAATACTGGTCTCACAGGGAATGCTCAAAGCACCGACTGTAAGAAGAGTCTCTATTCTTGTACTTAAGGCGGCATTGTGCCTTTTGTATTTAATTCCGATGCGATTTCTGTGTTTCATCGTCCTTGTGAAGGTTCTAGTAATACATTGAACCTGCTGTGGTGTATCGGAAACTAATACTGGTCTCTCAGGAAAGGATCAAGGCACAGACTCTAGGAAGTCTTACTCTTCTAGCACTTAAGGCGGCATTGTGCCTTTTGTATTTAATTCCGATGCGATTTCTGTGTTTCTTCTGCAATGCGAAAGTCCAAGGAATACATTGACCCTGCAGTGGTGTATCGGAAACTAATACTGGTCTCACAGGGAATGCTCAAAACACAGACTGTAAGAAGAGTCTGTGTTCTTGTACTTAAGGCGGCATTGTGCCTTTTGTATTTAATTCCGATGCGTATTCTGTGTTTCATCATCAATGTGAAGCTCCAAGCAACACTTTGAACCTGCAATGGTGTATCGGAAACTAATACTGGTCTTACAGGTGTTGCTCAAAGCACCGACTGTAAGAAGAGTCTCTATTCTTATACTTAAGGCGGCCTTGTGCCTTTTGTATTTAATTCCGTTGCGATTTCTGTGTCTCATAGTCAATGTGAAGGTCCAAGGGAAACCTTGAACCTGCAGTGGTGAATCGGAAACTAATACTGCTCTAAGCGGGAATGCTCAAAGCACCGACTGTAAGAAGAGTCTCTATTCTTGTACTTAGGGCGGCATTGTGCCTTTTGTATGTAATTACGATGCGATTTCTGTGTTTCATCGTCAATGTGAAGGTCCAAGGAATACATTGAACCTGCAGTGGTGTATCGGAAACTAATACTGCTCTCAGAGGCAATGCTCAAAGCACCGATTGTAAGAAGTGTCCCTATTCCTGTACTTACGGCGGTATTGTGCCTTTTCTATTTAATTCCGATGCAATTTCTGTGTTTCATCGTGAATGTGGACGTCCAAGGAACACATTGAACCTGCAGTGGTGTAACGGAAACTATTACTTGTATCACAGGGAATGCTCAAAGCACCGACTGTAAGAAGAGGCTCTATTCTTGTAATTAAGGCGGGATTGTGCCTTTTGTATTTAATTCCGATGCGATTTCTCTGTTTCATCGTCAATGTGAAGGTCCAAGGAATTCATTGAATCTGCAGTGGTGTATCAGACACTAATACTGGTCTCACAGGGAATGCTCAAAGCACCGACTGTAAGAAGAGTCTCTATTCTTGTACTTAAGGCGGCATTCTGCCTATTGCATTTATTTCTGATGCGATTTCTGTGTTTCATAGTCAAAGGGAAGGTCCAAGGAATACTTTGAACCTTCAGTGATGTATCGGAAACTAATACTGCTCTCAGAGGGAATGCTCAAAGCACCGACTGTAAGAAGTGTCACTATTCTTGTACTTAAGGCGGCATTGTGCATTTTGTATTTAATTCCAATGCGATTTCTGTGATTCATAGTCAATGTGAAGGTCCAAGTAATACTTTGAACCTGCAGTGGTGTATCGGAAACTAATACTGGTCTCACAGGGAATGCTCAAAGCACCGACTGTATGTAGAGTCTCTATTCTTGTACTTAAGGCTTCCTTGTACCTTTTGTATTTAATTCCGATGCGATTTCTGTGTTTCATAGTGAATGTGAAGGTCCAAGGAATACCTTGAACCTGCAGTGGTGTATCAGAAACTAATACTGCTCTCAGAGGCAATGGTCAAAACACCGATTCTAAGAAGTGTCTCTATTCCTGTACTTAAGGCGGTATTGTGCCTTTTGTATTTAATTCCGATGCAATTTCTGTGTTTCATCGTGAATGTGGACGTCCAAGGATTGCATTGAACCTGCAGTGGTGTATCGGAAACTATTACTGGTGTCACAGGGAACGCTCAAAGCACCGACTGTAAGAAGAGGCTCTATTGTATTAATTAAGGCGGCATTATGCCTTTTGTATTTAATTCCGATGCGATTTCTGTGTCTCATCGTCAATGTGAAAGTCCAAGGTATACATTGAATCTGCAGTGGTGTATCGGAAACTAATACTGGTCTCTCAGGAAAGGATCAAGGCACAGACTCAAGGAAGTCTCACTCTTCTAGCACTTAAGGCGGCATTGTGCCTTTTGTATTTATTTCCGATGTAATTTCAGTATTTCATCGTCTATGTGTATGTCCAAGGAATACATTGAACCTGCAGTGGTGTATCGGAAAATAATACTGGTCTCACATGGAATGCTCAAAGCTCCGACTGTAAGAAGAGCATCTATTGTTGTACTTAAGGCGGCATTGTGCCTTTTGTATTTAATTCCGATGCGATTTCTGTGTTTCATCGTCAATGTGAAGGTCCAAGGAATACATTGAATCTGCAGTGGTGTATCGGACACAAATACTGGTCTCACAGGGAATGCTCAAAGCACCGACTGTAAGAAGACTCTCTATTCTTGTAATTAAGGTGGCATTGTGCCTTTTCTATTTAATTCCCATGTAATTTCAATGTTTCATCGTCATTGTGTATGTCCAAGGAATACATGGAACCTGCAGTTGTGTATCGGAAACTAATTCTGGTCTCACAGGGAATGCTCAAAGCACCGACTGTAAGAAGTGTCACTATTCTTGTACTTAAGGCGGCATTGTGCCTTTTGTATATAAATCCGATGCGATTTCTGTGTTTCATCGTCAATGTGAAGGTCCCAGGAATACTTTGAACCCGCAGTGGTGTATCCGAAACTAATAGTGTTCTCAGAGGCAATGCTCAAAGCACCGATTTTAAGAAGTGTCTCTATTCATGTACTTAAGGCGGTATTGTGCCTTTTGTATTTAGTTCCGATGCAATTTCTGTGTTTCATCGTGAATGTGGACGTCCAAGGAATACATTGAACCTGCAGTGGTGTAATCGGAAACTATTACTGGTCTCACAGGGAATGCTCAAAGCACCGACTGTAAGAAGAGGCTCTATTCCTGTAATTAAGGCGGCATTGTGCATTTTGTATTTAATTCCGATGCGATTTCTATGTTTCATCGTCAATGTGAAAGTCCATAGAATACATTGAACCTGCAGTGGTGTATCGGAAACTAATACTGGTCTCTCAGGATAGGATCAAGGCACAGACTCTAGGAAGTCTCATTCTTCTAGCACTTAAGGCGGCATTGTGCCTTTTGTATTATATCCGATGTAATTTCAGTATTTCATCCTCATTGTGTATGTCCATGGAATACATTGAACCTGCAGTGGTGTATCGGACACTAATATTGGTCTCACAGGGAATGCTCAAACACCGACTGTAAGAAGAGCATCTATTGTTGTACTTAAGGCGGCATTGTGCCTTTTGTATTTAATTCCGATGTGATTTCTGTGTTTTATCGTCAATGTGAAGGTCCAAGGAATACATTGAATCTGCAGTGGTGTATCGGACACTAATACTGGTCTCACAGGGAATGCTCAAAGCACCGACTGTAAGAAGAGTCTCTATTCTTGTAATTAAGGTGGCATTGTGCCCTTTGTATTTAATTCCGATGCGATTTCTTTGTTTCATCGTCAATGTGAAGGTCCAAGGAATACATTGAATCTGCAGTGGTGAATCGGAAACAATTACTGCTCTCAGAGGGAATGCTCAAAGCACCGACTGCAAGAAGTGTCTCTACTCTTGTACTTAAGGCGGCATTGTGCCTTTTGTATTTAATTCCGATGCGATTTCTGTGTTTCATAGTCAATGTGGAGGTCCAAGGAATACTTTGAACCTGCAGTGGTGTATCGGAGACTAATACTGGTCTCACAGGGAATGCTCAAAGCACCGACTGTAAGAAGAGTCTCTATTCTTGTACTTAAGGCTTCCTTGTGCCTTTTGTATTTAATTCCGATGCGATATCTGTGTTTCATAGTGAATGTGAAGGTCCGAGGAATACCTTGAGACTGCAGTGGTGTATCAGAAACTAATACTGCTCTGAGACGCAATGCTCAAACCACCGACAGTAAGAAGTGTCTCTTTTCTTGTACTTAAGGCGGCATTGTGACTTTTGTATTTAATTCCGATGCAATTTCTGTGTTTCACCGTGAATGTGGACGTCCAAGGAATACATCGAACCTGCAGTTGTGTATCGGAAACTAATACTGGTTTCACAATGAATGCTCAAAGCACCGATTGTAAGAAGAGTCTCTATTCTTGTACTTAAGACGGCATTGTGCCTTTTGTATTTAATTCCGATGCGATGTCTGTGTTTCATCGTCAATGTGAAGCTCCAAGGAATACATTGAATCGGCAGTGGTGTATCAGAAACTAATACTGGTCTCACATGGAATGCTCATAGCACCGACTGTAAGAAGAGTCTCAATTCTTGTACTTAAGGCTGCATTGTGCCTTTTGTATTTAATTCCGATGCGATTTCTGTGTTTCGTCGTCAATGTGAAGGTCCAAGGAATACATTGAACCTGCAGTGGTGAATCGCAAACTGATACAGGTCTCACAGGAGCTGTTCAAAGCACCGACTGTAAGAAGAGTCTGTATTCGTGTACTTATGGCGGCTTAGTGCCTTTTGAGTTTAATTCCAATACGATTTCTGTCTTTCATATATAATGTGTCGGTCCAAGGAATGCATTGAACTTGCAGTGGTGTATCGGAAACTAATACTGGTCTCACAGGAAAGGATCAAAGCGCAGACTCTAAGAAGTCTCACTCTTCTTGCAATTAAGGCGGCATTGTGCCTTTTGTATTTAATTCCGATGTAATTGAAGTGTTTCATCGTCAATGTGTATGTCCATGGAATACATTGAACCTGCAGTGGTGTATCGGAAACCAATACTGGTCTGATAGGGAATGCTCAAAACACCGACTGTGAGAAGAGTCTCTAATCTTGCACTTAAGGCGGCATTGTGCCTTTTGTATTAAATTCCGAGGGGATTTCTGTGATTCACCGTCAATGTGAGGGTCCAAGGTATACATTGAACCTGCAGTGGTGTATCGGAAGCTAATACTGGTCTCACAGGGAATGCTCAAAGCACAGACTGTAAGAAGAGTCTGTGTTCTTGTACTTAAGGCGGCATTGTGCCTTTTGTATCTAATTCCGATGCGATTTCTGTGTTTCATCGTCAATGTGAAGGTCCAAGGAATACATTGAACCTGCAGTGGTGTATCGGAAGCTAATACTGGTCTCACAGGAAAGGATCAAAGCACAGACTCTAAGAAGCCTCACTCTTCTTGCAATTAAGGCGGCATTGTGCCTTTTGTATTTGATTCCAATGTAATTTCAGTGTTTCATCGTCAATGAGAATGTCCAAGATATACATTGAACCTGCAGTGGTGTATCGGAAGCTAATACTGGTCTCACAGGGAATGCTCAAAGCACCGACTGTAAGAAGAGTCTCTATTGTTGTACTTAAGGCGGCATTGTGCCTTTAGTATTTGTTTCCGATGCGATTACTGTGTTTGATCGTCAATGTGAAGGTCCAAGGAATACATTGAACCTGCAGTGGTGTATCGGAAACTAATACTGGTATCACAGGGAATGCTCAAATCACCGACAGTAAGAAGAGGCTCTATTCTTGTAATTAAGGTGGCATTGTGCGTTTTGTATATAATTCCGATGCGATTTCCTTGTTTTATCGTCAATGTGAAAGTCCAAGGAATAAATTGAACCTGCAGTGGTGTATCGGAAACTAATACTGGTCTCTCAGGAAATGCTCAAAGCAACGACTGTAAGAAGAGTCTCTACTCCCTCACTTAAGGCGGCATTGTGCCTTTTGTATTTAATTCCGATGCGATTTCTGTGTTTCATCGTCAATTTGAAGCTCCAAGGAATACATTGAATCTGCAGTGGTGTATCGGAAACTAATACTGGTCTCACAGGGAATGCTCAAAGCACCGACTGTAAGAAGAATCTCTATTCTTGTACTTAAGGTGCCATTGTTTTTTTTGTATTTAATTCCGATGCGATTTCTGTGATTCATCGTCAATGTGAAGGTCCAAGGAATACATTGATCCTGCAGTGGTGTATCGGTAACTAATACTGGTCTCACAGGGAATGCACAAACACCGACTGTAAGAAGAGTCAGTATTCTTGTACTTATGGCGGCATTGGGCCTTTTGTATTTAATTCCGATGCGATTTCTGAGTTTCATCGTCAATGTGAAGGTCCAAGGAATACATTGAACCTTCAGTGGTGTATCGGAAACTAGTACTGGTCTCACAGGGAATGCTAAAAGCACCGAATGTAAGAAGAGTCTCTATTCTTGCACCTAAGTCAGCATTGGGCCTTTTGTATTTAATTCCGATGTAATATCAGTGTTTCATCGTCAGTGTGTATGTCCAAGGAATACATTGAACCAGCAGTGGTGTATCGGTCACTAACACTGGTCTCTCAGGGAATGCTCAAGGCACCGACTGTAAGAAGAGTCTCTATTCTTGTACTTAAGGCGGCATTGTGCCTTTTGTATTTAATTCCGACGCGATTTCTGTGTTTCATCATCAATGTGAAGGTCCAAGGAATACACTGAACCTGCAGTGGTGTATCGGAAACTAATACTGGTCTCACAGGGAATGCTCAAAACACCGACTGTAAGAAGAGTCTCTATTCTTGCACTTAAGGCGGCGTTGTGCCTTTTGTATTTAATTGCCATGTAATTTCAGTGTTTCATCGTCAATGTGTATGTCCAAGGAATACATTGAACCTGCCGTGGTGTATCGGAAACTAATACTGGTCTCACAGGGAATGCTCAAAGCACCGACTGTAAGAAGAATCTCTATTCTTGTACTTAAGGTGCCATTGTGTCTTTTGTATTTAATTCCGATGCGATTTCTGTGATTCATCGTCAATGTGAAGGTCCAAGGAATACATTGAATCTGCAGTGGTGTATCGGTAACTAATACTGGTCTCACAGGGAATGCACAAACACCGACTGTAAGAAGAGTCAGTATTCTTGTACTTATGGCGGCATTGGGCCTTTTGTATTTAATTCCGATGCGATTTCTGAGTTTCATCGTCAATGTGAAGGTCCAAGGAATACATTGAACCTTCAGTGGTGTATCGGAAACTAATACTGGTCTCACAGGGAATGCTCAAAACACCGACTGTAAGAAGAGTCTCTATTCTTGCACTTAAGGCGGCGTTGTGCCTTTTGTATTTAATTGCCATGTAATTTCAGTGTTTCATCGTCAGTGTGTATGTCCAAGGAATACATTGAACCAGCAGTGGTGTATCGGTCACTAACACTGGTCTCTCAGGGAATGCTCAAGGCACCGACTGTAAGAAGAGTCTCTATTCTTGTACTTAAGGCGGCATTGTGCCTTTTGTATTTAATTCCGATGCGATTTCTGTGTTTTATCGTCAATTTGAAGCTCCAAGGAATACATTGAATCTGCAGTGGTGTATCGGTAACTAATACTGGTCTCACAGGGAATGCACAAACACCGACTGTAAGAAGAGTCAGTATTCTTGTACTTATGGCGGCATTGGGCCTTTTGTATTTAATTCCGATGCGATTTCTGAGTTTCATCGTCAATGTGAAGGTCCAAGGAATACATTGAACCTTCAGTGGTGTATCGGAAACTAGTACTGGTCTCACAGGGAATGCTAAAAGCACCGAATGTAAGAAGAGTCTCTATTCTTGCACCTAAGTCAGCATTGGGCCTTTTGTATTTAATTCCGATGTAATATCAGTGTTTCATCGTCAGTGTGTATGTCCAAGGAATACATTGAACCAGCAGTGGTGTATCGGTCACTAACACTGGTCTCTCAGGGAATGCTCAAGGCACCGACTGTAAGAAGAGTCTCTATTCTTGTACTTAAGGCGGCATTGTGCCTTTTGTATTTAATTCCGATGCGATTTCTGTGTTTCATCATCAATGTGAAGGTCCAAGGAATACACTGAACCTGCAGTGGTGTATCGGAAACTAATACTGGTCTCACAGGGAATGCTCAAAACACCGACTGTAAGAAGAGTCTCTATTCTTGCACTTAAGGCGGCATTGTGCCTTTTGTATTTAATTGCCATGTAATTTCAGTGTTTCATCGTCAATGTGTATGTCCAAGGAATACATTGAACCTGCAGTGGTGTATCGGAAACTAATACTGGTCTCACAGGGAATGCTCAAATCACCGACTGTAAGAAGAGTCTCTATTCTTGTACGTGATGCGGCATTGTGCATTTTGTATTTAATTCCGATGCGATTTCTGTGTTTCATTGTCAATGTGATGGACCAAGGAATACATTGAACCTGCAGCTGTGTATCGGAAATTAATACTGGTCTCACAGGAAAGGATCAAAGCACAGCCTCTAAGAAGTCTCACACGTCTTGCACTTAAGGCGTCATTGTGCCCTTTATATTTATTTCCGATGTAATTTCAGTGTTTCATCATCAATGTGTATGTCCAAGGAATACTTTGAACCTGCAGTGGTGTATCGGAGACTAATACTGGTCTCACAGGGAATGCTCATAGCACCGACTGTAAGAAGAGTCTCTATTCTTGTACTTAAGGCATCATTGTGCCTTTTGTATTTAATTTCGATGCGATTTGTGTGTTTCATCGTCAATGTGAAGATGCAAGGAATAAATTGAACCTGCAGTGGTGTATCGGAAACTAATACTGGTCTCACAGGGAATACTCGAAGCACCGACTGTGAGAAGAGTGTCTATTCTTGTACTTAAGGCTTCATTGTGCCTTTGGTATTTAATTCCGATGTGATTTCTGTGTTTCATCGTCAATGTGAAGGTCCAAGGAATACATTGCACCTGGAGTGGTGTATCGGATTTTTAATACTGGTCTCTCAGGCGATGCTCAAAGCACCGACTGTAAGAAGAGTCTCTATTCTTGTACTTAAGGCGTCTTTGTGCCCTTTGTATTTAATTGCGATGTAATTTCAGTGTTTCATCGTCAAAGTGTATGTCTAAGAAATACATTGAACGTGCGGTGTTGTATCGGAAACTAATACTGGTCTCACAGGAAATGCTCAAAGCACCGACTGTAAGAAGAGTCTCTATTCTTGTACTTAAGGCGGTATTGTGGCTTTGTATTTATTTCCGATGTCATTTCAGTGTTCCATCGTGAATGTGAATGTCCAAGGAATACATTGTGTGGTGTCACCGCCAGACACCACACTTGCTAGGTGGTAGCTTAAATCGGCCGCGGTCCATTTAGTGCATGTCGGACCCGCGTGTCGCCACTGTGTGATCGCAGACCTAGCGCCACCACTAGGCAGGTCTCGAGAGACGATATAGGCCTCGCCCCAGTTGTACGAGGAGATTGCTAGCGACCATACGGACGAAGCCTTCCTCTCATTTGCCGAGAGCCAGTTAGAACAGCCTTCTGCTAAGTCCATGGCTACGACCTAGCAAGGCGCCATTAGCCTTACCTACTTTGAGAGTTATAGTATAAATGTCTCAAGAAGAATGATGTAGTCATCAAATAATAAAGTTAAGTATAAAGCAGCTACGTACTTTTCTTGCTACCATTCAATAGTTATCCTGTTCCAGAATTGACGCCAGTCGGCGTGTGTGTGTACGCGTGCCTGCCTTTCTATCGGCTACCCGTCACTGTGCACTGGCTGCCTTGTCAGTCCACTTCACATTGAACATCCAGTGTTGTATCGGAAACTAATACTGGTCTCACAGGGAATGCTCAAAGCACCGACTGTAAAAAGAGTCTCTATTCTTGTACTTAATGCGGCATTGTGCATTTTGTATTTAATTCCGATGCGATTTCTGTGTTTCATCGTCAATTTGAAGGTCCAAGGAATACATTCAACCTGCAGTGGTGTATCGGAAACTAATACTGGTCCCACAGGGAATGCTCGAATCGTCGACTGTAAGAAGAGTGTCTATTCTTGCACTTAAGTCGGCATTGTGGCTTTTGTATTTAATTCCGATGTCATTTCAGTGTTCCATCGTCAATGTGAATGTCCAAGGAATACATTGAACATCCAGTGGTGTATCGGAAACTAATACTGGTCTCACAGGGAATGCTCAAAGCACCGACTGCAAGAAGAGTCTCTATTCATGTACTTAAGGCGGCATTGAGCCTTTTGTATTTATTTCCGATGGGATTTCTGTGTTTCATCGACAATGGGAAGGTCCAAGGAATACATTGAGCCTGCAGTGGTGTATCGGAAACTAATACTGGTCTCACAGGGAATGCTCAAGGCACCGACTGGAAGATGAGTCTCTATTCTTGTCCTTAAGGCGGCATTGTGCCTTTTGTATTTAATTCCGTTGCGATTTCTGTGTTTTATCGTCAATGTGAAGGTCCAAGGATTACATTGGACCTGCAGTGGTGTATCGGAAACTAATACTGGTCTCACAGGAAAGGATCAAAGCACAGTATCTAAGAAGTCTCACTCTTCTTGCACTTAAGGCGGCATTGTGCCTTTCATATTTAATTACGATGTAATTTCAGTGTTCATCGTCAATGTGTATGTCCAAGGAATACATTGAACCTGCAGTGGTGTATCGGTAACTAATACTGGTCTCACAGGGAATGCTCAAAAGCACCGACTGTAAAAAGAGTCTCTATTCTTATACTGAAGGCGGCATTGTGCCTTTTGTATTTAATTCTGATGCGATTTCAGTGTTTCATCGTCAATTAGAAGGTCCAAGGAATACATTGAACCTGCAGTGGTGTATCAGAAACTAATACTGGTCTCACTGGAAAGGATCAAAGCACAGACCCTAAGTAGTCTCACTCTTCTTGTATTTAAGGCGTCTTTGTGCCCTTTGTATTTAATTGCGATGTAATTTCAGTGTCTCATCGTCAATGTGTATGTCCAAGGAATGCATTGAACCTGCAGTGGTGTATCGGAAACTAATACTGGTTTCACAGGGAATGCTCAAAGCACCGACTGTAAGTAGAGTCTGTATTCTTGTACTTAAAGCGGCATTGTGCCTTTTGTATTTAATTCCGAAGCGATTTCTGTGTTTCATCGTCAAGGTGAAGCTCCACGGAATACATTCAACCTGCAGTGGTGTATCGGTAACTAATACTGCTCTCACAGGGAATGCTCAAAGCACCGACTGTAAGATGAGTCTCAATTCTTGAACTTAGGGCGGCAGTGTGCATTTTGTATTTAATTCCGATGCCATTTCTGTGTTTCATCGTCAATGTGAAGGTCCGAGGGATACATTGTTTAAGTACTATGTAAGTAGGCTGTTTATGTTTTCTTTATGTAAGTAGGCTGTTTAGGTTCTTATGTAAGTAGGCTGTTTAGGATTTCTTATTGGTAACGCCACCTCTGTATGAAAACACTGGCTGTGCTGTGTGCAGTCTGTGGCTAGTTTGCATTGTTGTAATACTCGCCATTGTAGTGTTGGGCAGCGGCAGCTGGATGTTAACAGCGTGTAGCGTTGCGCAGTTGGAGGTGAGCCGCCAGCAGTGGTGGATGTGGGGAGAGAGATGGCGGAGTTTTGTAATTTTTCATGAACTGCTATATTTATATATGATGATATCAAGGTAAATACATTGTTTGTTCTCTATTAATATCTTTCATTTGCTAACTATCCCTATCAGTAGTTAGTGCCTTCCATAGTTTGAATCTTTTATTTAGCTGGCAGTAGTGGTGCTCGCTGTATTGCAGTAGCTTGAGCAGCGAAGATTTGTGTGACTTAAGTGATTTGTGAAAGGTATAGTTTAATGTTAGTCAGGGCCATTCTTTTGTAGGGAATTTTGAAAGTCAGATTGCGTTGCGCTAACAAAATATTGTGTGTCAGGTTAATCACAGTCATGGAGAATTGTTCAAAGGGGACGTTTCATATGGCGACCCTGCCAGGATACCTCACTGGAATCTTCTGATTTTTTCTTGTAGTTTGTGTATTTAGTGTAGCTTTTGTTTATTGCTAGTGCGTAATTGTAGAGAGAATTTCCTTTGTAGTTGCAGTCTTTCATTGTTGTATAGTAAAACAGTTGTGGCATGCATGTAGATTTGCACCAAGTATTTCGCAGCTGCGCTTGCTATTAACTAGATATTATTTTCAGTGCTATGTTAATGTGTTCTCTTATTTTTGATCTTCAAATTGTGTTTTTCTGTGTTGTCGTGTGAAATACTGTGACAATAATGGCGTGTGAAAAACGTAACACTAGGCTCCAAACTAAACTGAGAAATAATACTGATGACGAGCGTAGCTTATCAGCGCCGCCGAGTAATGAATTTACTAATGTTCAAAGTAGTAATTTGGTAACTGTGCACAGGGAAATGGAGCGGGCGTCAAACAATGGCGTGAACAGTGAAACAATTAGTGAAGAGGGAAGCATTATCGATCGACCGGTCAGCAATAGCTCGCCTCAGGAAGCCGAAATGACACGACACGATCTCGCAAATACTGTAGATTCAGGTTTTGGATCCTCACCGTTTTCTCAAATAAGTCAAGACACATTTTCTGCTTGTCAAAATGTGAATGTTTCCGGTGTAAATTCACTGCTGAAAAGCACTGAGGAACATGTTTCAGACACCAATGCATTGTTATTACAATTAATACAACAAATGGGACAGACACAGCAAAGGCTTCAAAAGTTAGACACAGTGGAACAAAATCTTAAAAAGTTAGACACAATGGAACAACACCAGAGACAAACACAGCAACAGTTAGACGCAATGGAACAAAATCTTCACACCACGCTTGAACAAACACGTGAAGATTTAACTACTGAGTTACATAACATTGAATCGAAATGTCAAAAAGTCTGTAATGACGTAAAAACACAAATTTGTGAGCATTTTCAACCTATTTTTTCGCGGCATGAAAATGCATTACAGGATCACGAAGCAGCCATAAAAGAACTGCAAGCCATTGTTCATGAAAATCATGAGACCTTGTGGGCTAAAATTGACTCAGTTGCATCTACCGATTCGGTTACGCAACTTGCAATAACTCAGGAAAACTTAAAGGACACAGTAGATTCGATTTCAACACAAATGGACACTCTGAAACTTGGTTCAGAAAAACACACTGAGGAAATGTGTTCACTATCGGAGAAAGTAGCCGAACTTTCGGATCAGGTCACTAACTTATCTACAAAGGTAGATGATGATCTGAATGACACAAGACCTGTAGCCTTCACTGACACTGAAGAGTGCGAACAAATTAGGAAATTCAAACAAAATCAGAATCAGATTAATACGCAACACCAAAGAGAAATCCGGGAAGTACAAGATCAGCTGACACAGTTAATACAAGAATTACGTATTTCAGAGGATACTCGTGCCCCAACATGGGAAGAGGGACTTAGAAACACGGAAAAGCCGCAAAATAATAACACAGGGCATTTCGGAAGTTATGAAAGAAATTGGCAATGTGCACCGAATTTTGAGATGGAACGGCCGACACGACCTAACAATGACCGATATGCGACTCGCCGACATGATGATTTTGACTATAAGCTGTTCATTACTACACGTAAATTCAAAACATTTAAGAATTCTGGCAACGACATTCATCCACAAGCATGGCTCCATCAATTCTCTCATTGTTTTCCTCCCAACTGGTCGTTGGAACACAGATTAGAACTTATGTGTGGCTACTTAGAGAATGAACCAGCTGTAAGAATGCGATCGGTCATTCACGATTGCCACAGTGAAGGAGAATTTTACCATGCCTTCCTCTCAGCATATTGATCTCAAGCCACACAAGACCGGGTAAAACATGGTATCATAATGATGAAACATTTCGAACAATCTGAATTCTCCAGTCTTGTGAAATATTTTGAAGACATGTGGCACAAGAATCAGTACCTGTCAAACCCATACATCCCCTCAGAACTCATCCGCATTTGCTTAATCAAATTACCTGAACATTTACGACATATTATTTTGGCAGGACGTTTCAAAGACGACATTGAAGCTTTTCAGGGACTGTTACAAGAATTGGAAATTGACACTGACAATCGCGGAATGCGGAAACAGGAACACAACAAGTACAGGTCACATCCGTCGCAATTCCGCGATGAAAGAAGTAATAACTGGACACGACAAGGCTATTCTCACAGCACATATCGTGACCAAAACAGACACCACCCGTATGACAAGCGTTGGCAGAGTAGTAATAATTACAGGGAAAGATCACCTCTCCGTGGTAATGACTATCACAGAGACAATAAGAGAAACAGACAATATGGGAACCAAAATAAATACTATCAAGGGAGACAGAATAACTTTAGACGCAACGGACCAGCGCGCAGTTACGATTCAGGGAGAAATTCTCCACCATGTGACCGACAAGAAAGAAACTATGTAAACTACCGACAAAACGACAGACGTGAATTTCATCAGAACTGGCGGGATTCTAACAGAGCTGGGCCCTCTCGGCAAGGCGAATTTGTAGAAGTTAGGTCTCCTAATCCCAATAACAACGCGCGCCAACAAAGAGACAGACAATGACTCGCGCCGCAGGCACCCACGTGCGCCGGCTGGCTCAGAGAAAAATAACATAGACGCTAACCTTGAGAAAAATTCCAGTATTCTTTGCCGACGTATACCGCATGACAATTGCATTCAAGTTCAAACTCTGAGTACTATGAAGAGTAAAGGTTTACACCAGGTTTCACATGTAAAACCATTTATTGAGAGATAATCTGCTTTTTAACTTTGTCTTTGCCATAAAACGTCTCACTTCACGTTACTAGTATGCTTTAGATACTGTAAACATGCCACAATGTTTGAAGTTAAATATCCAATCAAGAACCAAGAGAACTTATTTAAACAGAAATGACGAATGCATTGTTATAGTGAACAGACATCACAGTGTTATTGTGTGTGTACATTCTTGCTTGTTTGTTGCACGATTACGTAACGACTATAAGGCTCACATACTTAGAACATTTACCAGTACTGCTAATGAGATTTTAATGCAACATTTTGGTTTATTTGAAAATACATTCTGAATTTAAAGTGCTTTCTGAGAGATACCAGATGACACAGAGGTTAGTTTATGTGACAGCTACGCGATTTTTATCACGACGCTACTAATGAGTGACAATTTACAATGTTGCTTTTGCGGTGTATCTGTTTTATATCTGCACAGTTTTCTGAATTCTTCTAGGAAGAAAAACATGTTTTAGTAGTAACTTTTGTGGTATAGCAACAATGAGACAGCCTTTTTCGTGGCATAACAATACGTTACTGTACAGTACTTTCTTCATCACGCCAATAAGCATAATAACTACGATATCTATACGCAAAGCATTTCACTTTTGTTTATCATGTGGTAAGTACATCGACTTCTGCAGAACTTAGCTTTCGGAGGACGATAACTACGACACTTCCACAGAGATTATGTTGCGACAAGATGCACAGTTTAGCGCTACAGTACACGCATTTGAGTGATTAATCTTATACTTAAAACACTTATTTTTAAATATTTTTTTAATTACAAAGAAAGTTTTCCGTGATACATTTCATTCCATTGCTGTAATCTGCAACACCTGAGGGTATAATTACGTTAATCCTCAGGGGGGTACATGCTTACTTTGTGTACCATGTGTTTGGCAAACACAAGGAGCCCTAGCTAATATGGTAATTGCTTATACAACTTTACACGTTGGTACCATATTTCTCTAACACAGAATTACACAGCTATCTGATTATTTGACAGAGAAACAAATATTCTTTTTACTACATCAGTGACAGATGTTTACGCATTTACAGAGTTGGATTACTTCACAGTTATGAAATTGTATTTTGTCTGTACTGTGTGACCTGTTCATATATCCTCAGGGGGTACACGCCTACTTTGTGTACCATGTGTTTGGCAAGCACAAGGAGCCCTAGCTAATATGGTATTTGCTTATACAACTTTACACATCGGTACCATATTTCTCTAACACACAAATTACACAGCTATCTGATCATGTAACTGAGAGATAAACATTTTTTATTACATCAGTGACATATGTTTACGCAGTTACAGAGTTGGATTACTTCACACTTACGAAATTGTATTTTGTCTGTACTGTGTGAACTCTTCATAGTTTTTCGGACCCATTGTGATACTATGAGAGCTTTGAATGATGTATTTGGTATGAGATCATGATTTTTAAAGTACGTTTGAGGTAGATGGCACTATTTAAATGAGCAGAGAATTCTTTTTAGGTTTAGAAATTATTGGAGGAAGTTACGACGATTTTGAGATTTGACTGAAGTTTTATGATGTTATTATTACGACGACGATGTGTATTATGTTGTTGAGGAATGTTTATTATGCTACGTATTTCTCATGATGAAATATTGAAGAAGTGTCGACGAATATGTATATGTATAATGAGGTAAGGAATAATGAGTAGTGTTTAGGGACTCTGATTTATGAAAAGGATGTTGGAAACCAAGAATCGTACTTTAGAAATATGAAATGTGTGTACATGTGTGAATCATGTGTGAATGTATCACAATGCCACTGAAAATTTTTTTGGACACTGTTATATTCATAGGATTTTGTTTCTACACATTTGCAAAGTAAATTCTCGACCTGTGAAATTTTGTATATATGACTGTCACTGTAGCGGACACTGCTGTCGTAAATATTTCCGTACGAAAGTTAAGTGACCACCTGCACATAATGCGTCGTGGGCACCCAGGTGTGTCAGACGCCTGGAGAACAAGCCATTAGTGTGAGTGCCTCGTCAGAAGCACAGGTAGAAAAAAAAGAAAGGGAAGGCCATTGTCCGCGCTACTGACATCTCCTTGTTGAAAGCATACTGTGGAGCTCGTAATTTATGATATTTACTGAAATGCTTATGAATTGATGGGAAATATTCGTACATCTGCACACCTGATTACGACAAGCGTCTTTCTACGAGAGTTGAGAGAATTGCTACTAACTTATGAAATGTCACATGACTATTGAATGATATTTTTATGCTTTGGTTTGCGTAATTGCTTATGTCATTTGATACCTGTTTTTCAGCTGTGTTGCAGCATTGCTTTTATAAAATGAAATGCATTTGCTAATGTGAACACTTTCTGTCAACAGACCTATTAAATAATTATTTTATGATCCACATTCTTTAAAAAAGGAGCACTTGGCAAGGAAAGAACAATAAGAAGGAACTAGTAACAGTAACACATAATTTTCTTTTCAAGTACTTGGTAATTTCTTTTGTAGAATAAATTGTGATGCATCACTCTAATGTTAAGATGTGACATAGGTATTAGACATGGCCATTTTAGTGTAATATTTTTTCTGCTTGCGCTATGTCATGTTTAGGTATAAGTTGCTGCTGTTTGCCAGGCATAGTGTTATTGAATTTGACTTTTGCTCATTTATGCTGCTAGCTTTGCCAATTTGCATTTTTTTGCATTGCTGTTTGTGTTGATTTGTTATGTGATGCTGCATTGCCTCATCCCTTAGTTTAGCATCTGAGCTCAGTAGATTTAAGTTAGCTTAAGAGGGGGTAGCCTCTAAGAGAATGAGTTGCGATGAAGTGGAAGAAATGCATTGAGAAAACAGGTTTAGGTAGGATTTTCTTGGAAATAAATGTTGAGGTAAGAAATGTGTGAACATATAAATACAGAAAGCATGCTTAGATAGAATTTCTTTGGTGGAAACAAAGGATGAAATAAGAGGAAAGATATATGAAGTTTTGGGTTGGACTGCAGTACCAAATGTTACACTGAAAACGAACCCTGTTCTTTCCTATTGGTGTTATCCCACTATGTGTTTGTGTACCCTTAAGTATTTGTTTTCTTCCCGTCTCTGTGTAGTTTCATAGAATTTTTTCTTCTTTTAATATTAAGCTACATTCACTATGATGAGGAATACTGTTATCCTCGAATATAATTGGCATTAATAATATGTTATTTAGTTTGTAAAGATGTTAGACATTATTAATTCCGTTCTGTTTAATGCTCATGTGTGAATGTTTCGAAAGTTATTCTGATCTTTTATGTATGTACTCATGTCATAATTCCTGGAACACTGACGTATATGTTAGTTCGATTCTTTTGTAAAGCCTGTACTACAAATGTTATCTGTATTGTTATGTACTTTAATGATGTATTTTGTACCTTTGTTATTGTATTCTTATGTTATAAAATTGTAATTGTCACCAGTTCATGATATTATTAACTTGTAAGTTACATTTCACTGCACACGTTTCTGTTGGTCATAGTATATGGACAATATGTGAGAAGTAGGGACTGTTAGTGTTTGCACGTGTGTTAATAATTCAGCAAGGGACTGGATAACAGCATTGCTGGTTCTAAGGACAATTCCTAAAACTTTGTGAGCGCACAAGTGGTGGTTATGGACTTGCTATATTGTCCGCAAGACTCTTCGATCGTGATTGTGCACCTGCACAGTCGCAACAGATGGCTGCTGGCGTCTCTACAAGGACTGCAGTGGGTCTGCATCTTTGATGGCCCACCATTACCATTATCTCTACCAGGACTACAGTGGGTCTGCACCTCTGGTGGCCCACCAATACCGTAATCTCTACCAGGACTACAGTGGGTCTGCTCTGTGATGACCTACCTACCAATATTCTTCCAAACTACGACTGACTCTGCTGTGGGTTTGCTCTGTTGTGGCCCATTATCTGTCAGCATGTTGCTATTCTGCTGTTATGTACGATTAGGACTGTCTTTATGGACTGTGAGAAAATTTGAGCTTTTGACCAACGTTGTATCAATAAGTGTGTGCATTTTATATCTTTGTTACTGTAATTATGAAAAATTTTATCAAATCATTATTGGCCACTGCCCAAAAAAAAATTTGTAAAATTTTTTGTGGGGAGCATGGGGGCTATGTAAGTACTATGTAAGTAGGCTGTTTATGTTTTCTTTATGTAAGTTGGCTGTTTAGGTTCTTATGTAAGTAGGCTGTTTAGGATTTCTTATTGGTAACGCCACCTCTGTATGAAAATCACTGGCTGTGCTGTGTGCAGTCTGTGGCTATTTTGCATTGTTGTAATACGCGCCATTGTAGTGTTGGGCAGCGGACGCTGGATGTTAACAGCGCGTAGCGTTGCGCAGTTGGAGGTGAGCCGCCAGCAGAGGTGGATGTGGGGAGAGACTATGTAAGTAGGCTGTTTATGTTTTCTTTATGTAAGTAGGCTGTTTAGGTTCTTATGTAAGTAGGCTGTTTAGGATTTCTTATTGGTAACGCCACCTCTGTATGAAAATCACTGGCTGTGCTGTGTGCAGTCTGTGGCTATTTTGCATTGTTGTAATACTCGCCATTGTAGTGTTGGGCAGCGGCAGCTGGATGTTAACAGCGCGTAGCGTTGCGCAGTTGGAAGTGAGCCGCCAGCAGTGGTGGATGTGGGGAGAGAGATGGCGGAGTTTTGTAATTTTTCATGAACTGCTATATTTATATAAGATGATATCAAGGTAAGTACATTGTTTGTTCTCTATTAATATCTTTCATTTGCTAACTATCCCTATCAGCAGTTAGTGCCTTCCATAGTTTGAATCTTTTATTTAGCTGGCAGTAGTGGCGCTCGCTGTATTGCAGTAGCTTGAGCAGCGAAGATTTTTGTAAGGTAAGTGATTTTTGAAAGGTATAGTTTAATGTTAGTCAGGGCCATTCTTTTGTAGGGAATTTTGAAAGTCAGATTGCGTTGCGCTAACAAAATATTGTGTGTCAGGTTAAGCACAGTCATGGAGACTTGTTCAAAGGGGACGTTTCAATTGAACCTGCAATGGATTATCGGAAACTAATACTGGTCTCACGGGGAATGCTCAAAGCACAGACTGTAAGAAGAGTCTGTATTCTTGTACTTAAGGCAGCATTGTGCCTTTTGTATTTAATTCCGATGCGATTTCAGTGTTTCATCGTCAATATGAAGGTCCAAGGAATACATTGAAGCTGCATTGGTGTATCGGAAACTAAAACTGGTCTCACAGGAAAGGATCAAACACAGACTCAAAAAAATCTCACTCTTCTTGCACTTAGGGCGTCATTGTGCCCTTTGTATTTAATTCCGATGTAATTTCAGTGTTTCATCATCAATGTGTATGTCAAAGGATTACTTTGAACCTGCAGTGGTGTATCGGAAACTGATACTGATCTCACAGGGAATGCTCAAAAACCCGACTGTAAGAAGAATCTCTATTCTTGTACGTAAGGCGGCATTGTGCCTTTTGTATTTAATTCCGATGCGATTTCTGTGTTTCATCGTCAATGTGAAGGTCCAAGGAATACATTGAACCTGCAGTGGTGTATCGGAAACTAATACTGGTCTCACAGGGAATGCTCAAAGCACCGACTGTAAGAAGAGTCTCTATTCTTGTACTTAAGGCGGCATTGTGCCCTTTGTATATAATTCCGATGCCATTTCTGTGTTGCATCGTCGATGTGAATGTCTAAGGAATACATTGAACCTGCAGTGGTGTATCGGAAATTAATACTGATCTCTCAGGGAATGCTCAAAGCACCGACTATAAGAAGAGTCTCTAGTCTTGTTCTTAGGGCGGCATTGTCCCTTTTGTATTTAATTCCGATGCGATTTCTGTGTTTCATCGTCAATGTGAAGGTCCACGGAATACATTGGACCTGCAGTGGTGTATCGGAAACTAATACTGGTCTCACAGGGAATGCTCAAAGCACCGACTGTATGAAGAGTCTCTATTCTTGTACTTAATGCGGCATTGTGCCTTTTGTATTTAATTCCGATGCGATTTCTGTCTTTCATCGTCAATATTAAGGTCCAAGGAATACATTGAACCTGCAGTGGTGTATAGGAAACTAATACTGGTCTCACAGGGAATGCTCAAAGCACCTACTGTAAGAAGAGTGTATAATCTTGTACTTAAGGCGGCATTGTGCCCTTTGTATTTAATTCCGATGTCATTTCTGTGTTTCATCGTCGATGTGTATGTCCAAGGAATACATTGAACCTGAAATGGTGTACCGGATACTAATACTGGTCTCGCAAGGAATGCTCAAAGCACCGACTGTAAGAAGAGTATCTATTCCTGTACTTAAGGCAGCATTCTGCCTTTTGTATTTAATTATGATGCGAGTTCTGTGTTTCATCGTCAATGTGAAGGTCCAAGGAATACATTGAACCTGCAGTGGCGTAACTGAAACTAATACTGGGCTCACAGGGAATGCTCAAAGCACCGACTGTAAGAAGAGTCTCTATTCTTGTACTTAAGGCGGCATTGGGTCGTTTGTATTTAATTCCGATGCGATTTCTGTCTTTCATCCTAAATGTGAAGGTCCAAGGAATACATTGAACCTGCAGTGGTGTATCGGAAACTAGTACTGGTCTCACAGGGAATGCTCAAAGCACGGACTGTAAGAAGAGTGTCTATTCTTGTACTTAAGGCGGCATTGTGCCCTTTGTATTTAATTCCGATGCCATTTCTGTGTTTCATCGTCGATGTGAAAGTCCAACGATTACACTGAACCTGCAGTGGTGTATCGGAAACTAATACTGGTCTCACAGGGAATGCTCAAAGCACCGACAGTAAGATGAGTGTCTATTCTTGTACTTAAGGCAGCATTCTGCCTTTTGTATTTTATTCCGATGCGATTTCTGTGTTTCATCGTCATTGTGAAGGTCCAAGGAATACATTGAACCTGCAGTGGCGTATCGGAAACTAATACGGGTCGCACAGGAAAGGATCGAAACACAGACACTAAGAAGTCTCACTCTGCTTGTACTTAAGGCGTCATTGTGCCCTTTGTATTTAATTCCGATGTAAATTCAGTGTTTCATCGTCAATGCTTACTTCCAAGGAATAAATTGAACCAGCAGTGGTGTATCGGAAACTAATACTGGTCTCCCAGGGAATGCTCAAAGCACCGACATTAAGAAGAGTCTCTATTCTTTTACTTAGGGCGGCATTGTTCCTTTTGTATTTAATTCCGATGTAATTTCAATGTTTCATTGTCAATGTGTATGTCAAAGGAATACATTGAACCTGCAGTGGTGTATCGGAAACTAATACTGGTCTCACAGGGAATGCTCAAACCACCGACTGTAAGTAGAGTCTGTATTCTTATACTTAAGGCGGCATCGTGCTTTTTGTATTTAATTCCGATGTCATTTCTGTGTTTCATCGTCGATGTGTATGTCCAAGGAATACATTGAACCTGAAATGGTGTACCGGATACTAATACTGGTCTCGCAAGGAATGCTCAAAGCACCGACTGTAAGAAGAGTATCTATTCCTGTACTTAAGGCAGCATTCTGCCTTTTGTATTTAATTATGATGCGATTTCTGTGTTTCATCGTCAATGTGAAGGTCCAAGGAATACATTGAACCTGCAGTGGCGTAGCTGAAACTAATACTGGGCTCACAGGGAATGCTCAAAGCACCGACTGTAAGAAGAGTCTCTATTCTTGTACTTAAGGCGGCATTGGGTCGTTTGTATTTAATTCCGATGCGATTTCTGTCTTTCATCGTAAATGTGAAGGTCCAAGGAATACATTGAACCTGCAGTGGTGTATCGGAAACTAGTACTGGTCTCACAGGGAATGCTCAAAGCACGGACTGTAAGAAGAGTGTCTAATCTTGTACTTAAGGCGGCATTGTGCCCTTTGTATTTAATTCCGATGCCATTTCTGTGTTTCATCGTCGATGTGAAAGTCCAACGATTACACTGAACCTGCAGTGGTGTATCGGAAACTAGTACTGGTCTCACAGGGAATGCTCAAAGCACCGACAGTAAGATGAGTGTCTATTCTTGTACTTAAGGCGGCATTGTGCCCATTGTATTTAATTCCGGTACCATTTCTGTGTTTCATTGTCGATGTGTGTGTCCAAGGAATACATTGAACCTGAAATGGTGTACCGGATACTAATACTGGTCTCACAAGGAATGCTCAAAGCACCGACTGTAAGAAGTGTCTCTATTCTTGTACTTAAGGCAGCATTCTGCTTTTGTATTTTATTCCGATGCGATTTCTGTGTTTCATCGTCATTGTGAAGGTCCAAGGAATACATTGAACCTGCAGTGGCGTATCGGAAACTAATACGGGTCGCACAGGAAAGGATCGAAACACAGACACTAAGAAGTCTCACTCTGCTTGTACTTAAGGCATCATTGTGCCCTTTGTATTTAATTCCGATGTAAATTCAGTGTTTCATCGTCAATGCTTACTTCCAAGGAATAAATTGCACCAGCAGTGGTGTATCGGAAACTAATACTGGTCTCCCAGGGAATGCTCAAAGCACCGACATTAAGAAGAGTCTCTATTTTTTTACTTAGGGCGGCATTGTTCCTTTTGTATTTAATTCCGATGTAATTTCAATGTTTCATTGTCAATGTGTATGTCAAAGGAATACATTGAACCTGCAGTGGTGTATCGGAAACTAATACTGGTCTCACAGGGAATGCTCAAACCACCGACTGTAAGTAGAGTCTGTATTCTTATACTTAAGGCGGCATCGTGCTTTTTGTATTTATTTCCGATGCGATTTCTGTGTTTCATCGTCAATGTGAAGGTCCAAGGAATACATTGAACCTGTAGTGGTGTATCGGAAACTAATACTGGTCTCACAGGGAATGCTCAAAGCACCGACTGTAAGAAGAGTCTCTATTCTTATACTTAAGGCGGCATTGTGCCTTTTGTATTTAGTTCCGATGCGATTTCTGTGTACAATCGTCAATGTGAAGGTCCAAGGAATACATTGAACCTGCAGTGGTGTATCTGAAACTAATACTGGGCTCACAGGGAATGCTCAAAGCACCAACTGTAAGAAGAGTCACTATTCTTGTACATAGGTCGGCATTGGGCCGTTTGTATTTAATTCCGATGCGATTTCTGTCTTTCATCGTCAATGTGAATGTCCAAGGAATACATTGAACCTGCAGTGGTGTATCGGAAACTAGTACTGGTCTCACAGGGAATGCTCAAAGCACCGACTGTAAGAAGAGTGTCTATTCTTGTACTTAAGGCGGCATTGTGCCCTTTGTATTTAATTCCGATGCCATTTCTGTGTTTCATCGTCGACTTGAAGGTCCAACGAATACACTGAACCTGCAGTGGTGTATCGGAAACTAATACTGGTCTCACAGGGAATGCTCAAAGCACCGACTGTAAGAAGAGTGTCTATTCTTGTACTTAAGGCGGCATTGTCCCCCTTTGTATTTATTTCCGATGCCATTTCTGTGTTTCATCGTCGATGGGAATGTCCAAGGAATACAGTGAACCTGCAGTGGTGTATCGGAAACTAATACTGGTCTCACAGGGAATGCTCAAATCACCGACTGTAAGAAGAGTGTCTATTCTTGTACTTAAGGCGGCATTGTGCCTTTTGTATTTAATTCCGATGCGATTTCTGTGTATAATCGTCAATGTGAAGGTCCAAGGAATACATTGAACCTGCAGTGGTGTATCGGAAACTATTACTGGTCTCACAGGGAATGCTCAAAGCACCGACTGTAAGTAGAGTCTGTATTCTTGGACTTAAGGCGGCATCGTGCTTTTTGTATTTAATTCCGATGCGATTTCTGTGTTTCATCGTCAATGTGAAGGTCCAATAAAAACATTGAACCTGCAGTGGTGTATCGGATACTAACACTGGTCTCACAGGGAATGTTCAAAGCACCGACTGTAAGAAGAGTCTCTATTCTTGTACTTAAGACGGAATTGTGTCCTTTTGTATTTAATTCCGATGCGATTTCTGTGTTTCATCGTCAATGTGAAGATCCAAGGAATGCAATGAACCTGCAGTGGTGTATCGGATACTGATACTGGTCCCACAGGGAATGCTCAGAGCACAGACTGTAAGAAGCGTCCCTATTCTTGTACTTAAGGCGGCATTGTGCACTTTGTATTTAATTCCAAAGCGATTTCTGTGTCTCATCGTCAATGTGAATGTCCAAGGAATACATTGAACCTGCAGTGGTGTATCGGAAACAATTACTGGTCTCACAGGGAATGCTCAAAGCACCGACTGTAGGTAGAGTCTGTATTCTTGGACTTAAGGCGGCATCGTGCTTTTTGTATTTAATTCCGATGCGATTTCTGTGTTTCATCGTCAATGTGAAGGGCCAATAAAAACATTGAACCTGCAGTGGTGTATCGGAAACTAATACTGGTCTCACAGGAAATGCTCAAAGCACCGACTGTAAGAAG
The DNA here is from genome assembly GCF_021461395.2 of Schistocerca americana. NCBI lineage: Eukaryota > Metazoa > Arthropoda > Insecta > Orthoptera > Acrididae > Schistocerca > Schistocerca americana. Next base: position 618,533,313 of record NC_060124.1, on the reverse strand, counting down.
AGTGTCTATTCTTCTACATAAGGCGGCATTGTGTCCTTTGTACTTAATTCCGATGCCATTTCTGTGTTTCATAGTCGATGTGTATGTCCAAGGAATACATTGAACCTGAAGTGGTGTACCGGATACTAATACTGGTCTCACAAGGAATGCTCAAAGCACCGACTGTAAGAAGAGTCTCTGTTCTTGTACTTAAGGCGGCATTCTTCCTTTTGTATTTAATTTCGATAAGATTTCTGTGTTTCATCGTCAATGTGAAGGTCCAAGGAATACCGTGAACCTGCAGTGGCGTATCGGAAGCTATTACGGGTCGCACAGGAAAGGATCAAAACACAGACTCCAAGAAGTCTCACTCAGCTTGTACTAAAGGCGTCATTGTTCCCTTTGTATTTAATTCCTATGTAATTTCAGTGTTTCATCGTCAATGCTTATTTCCAAGGAATACATTGTATCTGCAGTGGTGTATCGGATACTAATACTGGTCTCACAGGGAATGCTCAAAGCAAAGACTGTAAGAAGAGTCTCTATTCTTGTACTTAAGGCGGCATTGTGCCTTTTATATTTAATTCCAATGCGATTTCTGTGTCTCATCGTCAATGTGAAGGTTCAAGGAATACATTGAACCGGCAGTGGTGTATCGGAAACTAATACTGGTCTCACAGGGAATGCTCAAAGCACCGACTGTAAGTAGAGTCTGTATTCTTGTACTTAAGGCGGCATCGTGCTTTTTGTATTTAATTCCGATGCGATTTCTGTGTTTCATCGTCAACGTGAAGATCCAAGGAATACATTGAACCTGCAGTGGTGTATCGGAAACTAATACTGGTCTCACAGGGAATGCTCAAAGCACCGACTGTATGAAGAGTCTCTATTCTTGTACTTAAGGCGGCATTGTGCCTTTTCTATTTAATTTCGATGCGATTTCTGTGTATAGTTGTCAATGTGAAGGTCCAAGGAATACATTGAACCTGCAGTGGTGTATCGGAAACTAATACTGGTCTCACAGGGAATGCTCAAAGCACCGACTGTAAGTAGAGTCTGTATTCTTGTACTTAAGGCGGCATCGTGCTTTTTGTATTTAATTCCGATGCGATTTCTGTGTTTCATCGTCAATGTGAAGGTCCAAGGAATACATTGGACCTGCAGTGGTGTATCGGAAACTAATACTGGTCTCACAGGGAATGCTCAAACCACCGACTGTAAGAAGAGTCTCTATTCTTGTACTTAAGGCGGCATAGTGCCTTTTGTATTTAATTCCGATGCGATTTCTGTGTATAATCGTCAATGTGAAGGTCCAAGGAATACATTGAACCTGCAGTGGTGTATCGGAAACTATTACTGGTCACACAGGGAATGCTCAAAGCACCGACTGTAAGTAGAGTCTGTATTCTTAGACTTAAGGCGGCATCGTGCTTTTTGTATTTAATTCCGATGCGATTTCTGTGTTTCATCGTCAATGTGAAGGTCCAATAAAATCATTGAACCTGCAGTGGTGTATCGGAAACTAATACTGGTCTCACAGGGAATGCTCAAAGCACCGACTGTATGAAGAGTCTCTATTCTTGTACTTAAGGCGACATTGTTCCTTTTGTATTTAATTCCGATGTAATTTCTGTGTTTCATTGTCGATGTGTATGTCCAAGGAATACATTGAACCTGAAGTGGTGTACCGGATACTAATACTGGTCAGACAAGGAATGCTCAAAGCACCGACTGTAAGAAGAGTCTCTATTCTTGTACTTAAGGCGGCATTGTGCCATTTGTATTTAATTGCGATGCGATTTCTGTGTTTCATCGTCAATGTGAAGGTCCAAGGGATACATTGAACCTGCAGTGGCGTATCGGAAACTAATACGGGTCGCACAGGAAAGGATCAAAACACAGACTCTAAGAAGTCTCACTCTGCTTGTACTTAAGACGTCATTGTGCCCCTTGTATTTAATTCCGATTTAATTTCAGTGTTTTATCGTCAATGCTTATTTCCAAGGAATACATTGAACCAGCAGTGGTGTATCGGAAACTAATACTTGTCTCACAGGGAATGCTCAAAGCACCGACAGTAAGAAGAGTCTCTATTCTTGTACTTTAGGCGTCATTGTTCCTTTTGAATTTAATTCCGATGTAATTTCTGTGTTTCACCGTCAATGTGTATGTCCAAGGAATACATTGAATCTGGAGTGGTGTATCGGATACTAATACTGGTTTCACAGGGAATGCTCAAAGCACAGACTGTAAGAAGGGTTACTATTCTTGTACTTAAGGCGGCATTGTGCCTTTTGTGTGTAATTCCAATGCGATTTCTGTGATTCATCGTCAATGTGAAGGTCCAAGGAATACATTGAACCTGCAGTGGTGTATCGGAAACTAATACTGGTCTCACAGGGAATGCTCAAAGCAACGACTGTATGAAGAGTCTCTATTCTTATACTTAAGGCGGCATTGTGCGTTTTGTATTTAATTCCGATGCCATTTCTGTGTATATTCGTCAATGTGTAGGTCCAAGGAATACATTGAACCTGCAATGGTGTATCGGAAACTAATACTGGTCTCACAGGAAATGCTCTAAGCACCGTCTGTAAGGAGAGTCTCTATTATTGTACTTAAGTCGGCATTGGGCCGTTTGTATTTAATTCCGATGCGATTTCTGTGTTTCATCGTCAATGTGAAGGTCCAAGGAATACATTGAACCTGTAGTGGTGTATCGGAAACTAATACTGGTCTCACAGGGAATGCTCAAAGCACCGACTGTGAGAAGAGTGTCTATTCTTGTACTTAAGGTGGCATTGTGCCCTTTGTATTTAATTCCGATGCCATTTCTGTGTTTCATCGTCGATGTGAAAGTCCAAGGAATACACTGAACCTGCGGTGGTGTATCGGAAACTAATACTGGTCTCACAGGGAATGCTCAAAGCACCGACTGTAAGAAGAGTGTCTATTCTTGTACTTAAGGCGGCATTTTGCCTTTTGTATTTAATTCCGATGCGATTTCTGTGTTTCATCGTCAATGTGAAGGTCCAAGGGATACATTGAACCTGCAGTGGTGTATCGGAAACTAATACGGGTCGCACAGGAAAGGATCAAAACACAGACTCTTAAGAAGTCTCACTCTGCTTGTACTTAAGACGTCATTGTGCCCTTTGTATTTAATTCCGATTTAATATCAGTGTTTCATCGTCAATGCTTATTTCCAAGGAATACATTGAACCAGCAGTGGTGTATCGGAAACTAATACTGGTCCCACAGGGAATGCTCAAAGCACCGACAGTATGAAGAGTCTCTATTCTTGTACTTTAGGCGTCATTGTTCCTTTTGTTTTTAATTCCGATGTAATTTCAGTATTTCATCGTCAATGTGTATGTCCAAGGAATACATTGAATCTGCAGTGGTGTATCGGATACTAATACTGGTTTCGCAGGGAATGATCAAAGCACAGACTGTAAGAAGGGTTTCTATTCTTGTACTTATGGCAGCATTGTGCCTTTTGTGTGTAATTCCAGTGCGATTTCTGTGTTTCATCGTCAATGTGAAGGTCCAAGGAATACATTGAACCTGTAGTGGTGTATCGGAAACCAATACTGGTCTCACAGGGAATGCTCAAAGCACCGACTGTAAGAAGAGTGTCTATTCTTGTACTTAAGGCGGCATTGTGCCCTTTGTATTTAATTCCGATGCCATTTCTGTGTTTCATCGTCGATGTGAAAGTCCAAGGAATACACTGAACCTGCGGTGGTGTATCGGAAACTAATACTGGTCTCACAGGGAATGCTCAAAGCACCGACTGTAAGAAGAGTCTCTATTCTTGTACTTAAGGCGGCATTGTGCCTTTTGTATTTAATTCCGATGCGATTTCTGTGTATAATCGTCAATGTGAAGGTCCAAGGTATACATTGAACCTGCAGTGGTGAATCGGAAACTGATACTGGTCTCACAGGGAATGCTCAAAGCACCGACTGTAAGAAGAGTCTCTATTCCTGTACTTAAGGCGGCATTGTGCCTTCTGTATTTAATTCCGATGCGATTTCTGTGTTTCATCGTCAATGTGAAGGTCCAAGGAAAACATTGGACCTGCAGTGGTGTATCGGAAACTAATACTGGTCTCAGAGGGAATGCTCAAAACACCAACAGTGAGAAGAGTCTCTATTCTTGTACTTAAGGCGACACTGTTCCTTTTGTATTTAATTCCGATGTAATTTCAGTGTTTCATCGTCAATGTGTATGTCCAAGGAATTCATTGAACCTGCAGTAGTGTATCGGACACTAATACTGGTCTCACAGGGAATGCTCAAAGCACCGACTGTTAGAAGAGACTCTATTCTTGTACTTAAGGCGGAATTGTGACTTTTTGTATTTAATTCCAATGCGATTTCTGTGTTTCATCGTCAATGTGAAGGTCCAAGGAATACATTGAACCTGTAGTGGTGTATCGGAAACCAATACTGGTCTCACAGGGAATGCTCAAAGCACCGACTGTGAGAAGAGTGTCTATTCTTGTACTTAACGCGGCATTGTGCCCTTTGTATTTAATTCCGATGCCATTTCTGTGTTTCATCGTCGATGTGAAAGTCCAAGGAATACACTAACCCTGCGGTGGTGTATCGGAAACTAATACTGGTCTCACAGAGAATGCTCAAAGCACCGACTGTACGAAGAGTCTCTATTCTTGTACTTAAGGCGGCATTGTGCCTTTTGTATTTAATTCCGATGCGATTTCTGTGTTTCATCGTCAATGTGAAGGTCCAAGGAATACATTGAACCTGCAGTGGTGTATCGGAAACTAATACTGGTCTCACACGGAATGCTCAAATCACCGACTGTAAGAAGAGTGTCTATTCTTGTACTTAAGGCGGCATTGTGCCCTTTGTATTTAATTCCGATGCCATTTCTGTGTTTCATCGTCGATGTGTATGTTTAAGGAATACATTGAACCTGAAGTGGTGTACCGGATACTAATACTGGTCTCACAAGGAATGCTCACAGCACCAACTGTAAGAAGAGTCTCTATTCTTGTACTTAAGGCGGCATTCTGCCTTTTGTATTTCATTCCGATGCGATTTCTGTGTTTCATCGTCAATGTGAAGGTCCAAGGAATACATTGAACCTGCAGTGGTGTATCGGAAACTAATACTGGTCACACAGGGAATGCTCAAAGCAACGACTGTAAGTAGAGTCTGTATTCTTGTACTTAAGGCGGCATTGTGCCTTTTGTATTTAATTTCAATGCGATTTCTGTGTTTCATCGTCAATGTGAAGGTCCAAGGAATACATTGAACCTGCAGTGGTGTATCGGAAACTAATACTGGTCTCACAGGGAATGCTCAAAGCACCGACTGTAAGAGGAGTCCCTATTCTTGTACTTAAGGCGGCATTGTGCCTTTTGTATTTAATTCCGATGCCATTTCTGTGTTTCATCGTCGATGTGAAAGTCCAAGGAATACACTGAACCTGCGGTGGTGTATCGGAACCTAATACTGGTCTCACAGGGTATGCTCAAAGCACCGACTGTAAGAAGAGTCTCTATTGTTGTACTTAAGGCGGCATTGTGCCTTTTGTATTTTATTCCGATGCGATTTCTGTGTATAATCGTCAATGTGAAGGTCCAAGGTATACATTGAACCTGCAGTGGTGAATCGGAAACTAATACTGGTCTCACAGGGAATGCTCCAAGCACCGACTGTAAGAAGAGTCCCTATTCTTGTACTTAAGGCGGCATTGTGCCTTTTGTATTTAATTCCGATGCCATTTCTGTGTTTCATCGTCAATGTGAAGGTCCAAGGAATACATTGGACCTGCAGTGGTGTATCGGAAACTAATACTGGTCTCAGAGGGAATGCTCAAAACACCGACAGTAAGAAGAGTCTCTATTCTTGTACTTAAGGCGACATTGTTCCTTTTGTATTTAATTCCGATGTAATTTCAGTGTTTCATCGCCAATGTGTATGTCCAAGGAATACATTGAACCTGCAGTGGTGTATCGAATACTAATACTGGTCTCACAGGATTTGCTCAAATCACCGACTGTAAGAAGAGTCTCTATTCTTGTCCTTACGGCGGAATTGTGCCTTTTCTTATTTAATTCCGATGCGATTTCTGTGTTTCATCGTCAATGTGCAGGTCCAAGGAATACATTGAACCTGCAGTGGTGTATCGGAAACTAATACTGGTCTCACAGGGAATGCTCAAAGCACCGACTGTAAGAGGAGTCCCTATTCTTGTACTTAAGGCGGCATTGTGCCTTTTGTATTTAATTCCGATGCCATTTCTGTGTTTCATCGTCAATGTGAAGGTCCAAGGAATACATTTAACCTGTAGTGGTGTATCGGAAACCAATACTGGTCTCACAGGGAATGCTCAAAGCACCGACTGTAAGAAGAGTGTTTATTCTTGTACTTAAGGCGGCATTGTGCCCTTTGTATTTAATTCCGATGCCATTTCAGTGTTTCATCGTCGATGTGAAAGTCCAAGTAATACACTGAAACTGCGGTGGTGTATCGGAAACTAATACTGGTCTCACAGGGAATGCTCAAAGCACCGACTGTAAGAAGAGTCTCTATTCTTGTACTTAAGGCGGCATTGTGCCTTTCGTATTTAATTCCGATGCGATTTCTGTGTTTCATCGTCAATGTGAAGGTCCAAGGAATACATAGAACCTGCAGTGGTGTATCGGAAACTAATACTGGTCTCACAGGGAAAGCTCAAATCACCGACTGTAAGAAGAGTCTCTATTCTTGTACTTAAGGCGACATTGTTCCTTTTCAATTTTAATTCCGATGTAATTTCAGTGTTTCATCGCCAATGTGTATGTCCAAGGAATACATTGAACCTGCAGTGGTGTATCGGATACTAATACTGGTCTCACAGGGAATGCTCAAATCACCGAATGTAAGAAGAGTCTCTATTCTTGTCCTTACGGCGGAATTGTGCCTTTTCTTATTTAATTCCGATGCGATTTCTGGGTTTCATCGTCAATGTGCAGGTCCAAGGAATACATTGAACCTGCAGTGGTGTATCGGAAACTAATACTGGTCTCACAGGGAATGCTCAAAGCACCGACTGTAAGTAGAGTCTGTATTCTTGTACTTAAGGCGGCATTGTGCCTTTTGTATTTAATTCCGATGCGATTTCTGTGTTTCATAGTCAATGTGAAGGTCCAAGGAATACATTGAACCTGCAGTGGTGTATCGGAAACTAATACTGGTCACACAGGGAATGCTCAAGGCACCGACTGTAAGAAGAGTCTCTATTCTTGTACTTAAGGCGGCATTGTGCCGTTTGTATTTAATTCCGATGCCATTTCTTTGTTTCATCGTCAATGTGAAGGTCCAAGGGATACATTGAATTTGCAGTGGCGTATCGGAAACTAATAAGGGTCGCACAGGAAAGGATCAAAACACAGACTCTAAGAAGTCTCACCCTGCTTGTACTTAAGGCGTCATTGTGCCCTTTGTATTTAATTCCGATGTAATTTCAGTGTTTCATCGTCAATGCTTATTTCCAAGGAATACATTGAACCAGCAGTGGTGTATCGGAAACTAATACTGGTCTCACAGGGAATGCTCAAAGCACCGACAGTAAGAACAGTCTCCATTTCTGTACTTTAGGCGGCATTGTGCCTTTTGTGTTTAATTCCAATGCGATTTCTGTGTTTCATCGTCAATGTGAAGGTCCAAGGAATACATTGAACCTGCAGTGGTGTATCGGAAACTAATACTGGTCACACAGGGAATGCTCAAAGCAACGACTGTAAGTAGAGTCTGTATTCTTGTACTTAAGGCGGCATTGTGCCTTTTGTATTTAATTCCGATGCGATTTCTGTGTACAATCGTCAATGTGAAGGTCCAAGGTATACATTGAACCTGCAGTGGTGAATCGGAAACTAATACTGATCTCACAGGTAATGCTCAAAGCACCGACCGTAAGAAGAGTCTCAATTCTTGTACTTATGGCGGCATTGTGCCTTTTGTATTTAATTCCGATGCGACTTCTGTGTTTCATCGTCAATGTGAATGTCCAAGGAATACATTGGACCTGAAGTGGTGTATCGGAAACTAATACTGGTCTCAGAGGGAATGCTCAAAACACCGACAGTAAGAACAGTCTCTATTCTTGTACTTAAGGCGACATTGTTCCTTTTGTATTAAATTTCGATGTAATTTCAGTGTTTCAGCGTCAATGTGTATGTCCAAGGAATACATTGAATCTGCAGTGGTGTATCGGATACTAATACTGGTCTCACAGGGAATGCTCAAAGCACCGACTGTAAGAAGAGTCTCTCTTCTTTTACTTAACGCGGGATTGTGCCTTTTTGTATTTAATTCCGATGCGATTTCTTTGTTTCATCGTCAATGTGAAGGTCCAAGGAATGCAATGAACCTGCAGTTTTGTATCGGATACTAATACTGGTCTCAAGGGAATGCTCAAAGCACAGACTGTAAGAAGAGTCTCTATTCTTGTACTTAAGTCGGCATTGTGACTTTTGTATTTAATTCCAATGCGATTTCTGTGTTTCATCGTCAATGTAAAGGTCCAAGGAATACATTGAACCTGCAGTGCTGTATGGGAAACTAATACTGGTCTCACAGGGAATGCTCAAAGCACCGACTGTAAGTAGTGTCTGTATTCTTGGACTTAATTCGGCATCGTGCTTTTTGTATTTAATTCCGATGCGATTTCTGTGTTTCATCGTCAATGTGAAGGTCCAAGGAACACATTGAACCTTCAATGGTGTATCGGAAATTAATACTGGTCTCACAGGGCATGCTCAAAGCACCGACTGTATGAAGAGTCTCCATTCTTGTACTTAAGGCGGCATTGTGCCGTTTGTATTTAATTCCGATGCGATTTCTGTGTTTCATCGTCAATGTGAAGGTCCAAGGGATACATTGAACCTGCAGTGGCGTATCGGAAACTAATACGGGTTGCACAGGAAAGGATCAAAACACAGTCTCTAAGAAGTCTCACTATGCTTGTACTTAAGGCGTCATTGTGTCCTTTGATATTTAATTCAGCTGTAATTTCAGTGTTTCATCGTCAATGCTTATTTCCAGGGAATACATTGAACCAGCAGTGGTGTATCGGAAACTAATATTGGTCTCACAGGGAACGCTCAAGCACCGGCTGTAAGAAGAGTCTCTATTCTTGTACTTAAGGCGGCATTTGGCCGTTTGTATTTAATTCCGATGCGATTTCTGTCTTTCATCGTCAATGTGAAGGTCCAAGGTATACATTGAACCTGCAGTGGTGAATCGGAAACTAATACTGGTCTCACAGGGAATGCTCAAAGCACCGACTGTAAGAAGAGTCCCTATTCTTGTACTTAAGGCGGCATTGTGCCTTTTGTATTTAATTCCGATGCGATTTCTGTGTCATCGTCAATGTGAAGGTCCAAGGAATACATTGGACCTGCAGTGGTGTATCGGAAACTAATACTGGCGTCAGAGAGGATGCTCAAACCACCGACAGTAAGAAGAGTCTCTATTCTTGTACTTAAGGCGACATTGTTCCTTTTGTATTTCATTCCGATGTAATTTCAGTGTTTCATCGTCAATGTGTATGTCCAAGGAATACATTGAACCTGCAGTGGTGTATCGGATACTAATACTGGTCACACAGGGTATGCTCAAAGCACCGACTGTAAGAAGAGTGTCTATTCTTGCATTGTGCCCTTTGTATTTAATTCCGATGCCATTTCTGTGTTTCATCGTCAATGTGAAGGTCCAAGGGATACATAGAATTTGCAGTGGCGTACCGGAAACAAATACGGGTCGCACAGGAAAGGATCAAAACACAGACTCTAAGAAGTCTCACTCTGCTTGTACTTAAGGCGTCATTGTGCCCGTTGTATTTAATTCCGATGTAATTTCAGTGTTTCATCGTCAATGCTTATTTCCAAGGAATACATTGAACCAGCAGTGGTGTATCAGAAACTAATGCTGGTCTCACAGGGAATGCTCAAAGCACCGACAGTAAGAAGAGTCTCTATTTTTGTACTTTAGGCGGCATTGTGTCTTTTTTGTTTAATTCCAATCCGATTTCTGTGTTTCATCGTCAATGTGAAGGTCCAAGGGATACATAGTATTTGCAGTGGCGTACCGGAAACAAATACGGGTCGCACAGGAAAGGATCAAAACACAGACTCTAAGAAGTCTCACTCTGCTTGTACTTAAGGCGTCATTGTGCCCGTTGTATTTAATTCCGATGTAATTTCAGTGTTACATCGTCAATGCTTATTTCCAAAGAATACATTGAACCAGCAGTGGTGTATCAGAAACTAATGCTGGTCTCACAGGGAATGCTCAAAGCACCGACAGTAAGAAGAGTCTCTATTTTTGTACTTTAGGCGGCATTGTGTCTTTTGTGTTTAATTCCAATCCGATTTCAGTGTTTCATCGTCAATGTTAAGGTCCAAGGAATACATTGGACCTGCAGTGGTGTATCGGAAACTAATACTGGTCTCAGAGGGAATGCTTAAAACACCGACAGTAAAAACAGTCTCTATTCTTGTACTGAAGGCGACATTGTTCCTTTTGTATTTAATTTCGATGTAATTTCAGTGTTTTATCGTCAATGTGTATGTCCAAGGAATACATTGAACCTACAGTGGTGTATCGGAAACTAATACTGGTCTCACAGGGAATGCTCAAAGCACCGACTGTAAGTAGAGTCTGAATACTTGTACTTAAGGCGGCATTGTGCCTTTTGTATTTAATTCCGATGTGATTTCTTTGTTTCATAGTCAATGTGAAGGTCCAAGGAGTACATTGAACCTGCAGTGGTGTATCGGAAACTAATACTGGTCTCACAGGGAATGCTCAAACCACCGACTGTAAGAAGAGTGTCTATTCTTGTACTTAAGGCGGCATTGTGCCCTTTGTATTTAATTCCGATGCCATTTCTGTGTTTCATCGTCAATGTGAAGGTCCAAGGGATACATTGAATTTGCAGTGGCGTATCGGAAACTAATACGGGTCGCAGAGGATAGGATCAAAACACAGACTCTAAGAAGTCTCACTCTGCTTGTACTTAAGGCGTCATTGTGCCCTTTGTATTTAATTCCGATGTAATTTCAGTGTTTCATCGTCAATGCTTCTTTCCAAGGAATACATTGAATCTGCAGTTGTGTATCGGATACTAATACTGATCTCACAGGTAATGCTCAAAGCACCGACTGTAAGAAGAGTCTCTCTTCTTTTACTTAACGCGGAATTGTGCCTTTTTTATATTTAATTCCGATGCGATTTCCGTCTATCATCGTCAATGTGAAGGTCCAAGGAATGCAATGAACCTGCAGTGGTGTATCGGATACTAATACTGGTCTCACAGGGAATGCTCTAAGCACAGACTGTAAGAAGAGTCCCTATTCTTGTACTTAAGGCGGCATTGTGCCTTTTGTATTTAATTCCGATGCGATTTCTGTGTTTCATCGTCAATGTGAAGGTCCAAGGGATACATTGAACCTGCAGTGGCGTATCGGAAACTATTACGGGTCGCACAGGAAAGGATCAAAACACAAACTCTAAGAAGTGTCACTCTGCTTGTACTTAAGGCGTCATTGTGCCCCTTGTATTTAATTCCGATGTAATTTCAGTGTTTCATCGTCAATGCTTATTTCCAAGGAATACATTGAACCAGCAAGGGTGTATCGGAAACTAATACTGGTCTCACAGGGAACGCTCAAAGCACCGGCTGTATGAAGAGTCTCTATTCTTGTACTTAAGGTGGCATTGGGCCGTTTGTATTTAATTCCGATGCGATTTCTGGCTTTCATCGTCAATGTGAAGGTCCAAGGAATACATTGAACTTGCAGTGGTGTATCGGAAACTAATACTGGTCTCACAGGGAATGCTCAAAGCACCAACAGTAAGAAGAGTCTCTATTCTTGTACTCAAGGCGGCATTGTTCCTTTTGTATTTAATTCCGATGTAATTTCAGTGTTTCACCGTCAATGTGTATGTCCAAGGAATACACTTAATCTGCAGTGGTGTACCGGATACTAATACTGGTCTCACAGGGAATGCTCAAAGCACCGACTGTAAGTAGAGTCTGTATTCTTGTACTTAAGGCGGCATCGTGCTTTTTGTATTTAATTCCGATGCGATTTCTGTGTTTCATCGTCAATGTGAAGGTCCAAGGAATACATTGAACCTGCAGTGGTGTATCGGAAAGTAATGCTGGTCTCACGGGGAATGCTCAAATCTCCGACTGTAAGAAGAGTGTCTATTCTTGTATTTACGGCGGCATTGTGCCCTTTGTATTTAATTCCGATGCAATTTCTGTGTTTCATCGTCGAGGTGTATGTCCAAGGGATACATTGAACCTGAAGTGGTGTACCGGATACTAATACTGGTCTCACGAGGAATGCTCAAAGCACCGACTGTAAGAAGAGTCTCTATTCTTGTACTTAAGGAGGCATTCTGCCTTTTGTATTTCATTCCGATGCGATTTTTGTGTTTCATCGTCAATGTGAAGGTCCAGGGGATGCATTGAACCTGCAGTGGCATATCGGAAACTAATACGGGTCGCACAGGAAGGATCAAAACACAGACTCTAAGAAGTCTCACTGTGCTTGTACTTAAGGCGTCATTGTGACCTTTGTATTTAATTCCGATGTAATTTCAGTGTTTTATGGTCAATGCTTATTTCCAAGGAATACATTGAACCAGCAGTGGTGTATCGGAAACTAATACTGTTCTCACAGGGAACGCTCAAAGCACCGGCTGTAAGAAGAGTCCCTATTCTTGTACTTAAGGCGGCATTGTGCCTTTTGTATTTAATTCCGATGCGATTTCTGTGTTTCATCGTCAATGTGAAGGTCCAAGGAATACATTGGACCTCCAGTGGTGTATCGGAAACTAATACTGGTCTCACAGGGAATGCTCAAAACACAGACTGTAAGAAGAGTCTGTATTCTTGTACTTAAGGCGGCATTGTGCCTTTTGTATTTAATTCCGATGCGATTTCCGTGTATAATCGTCAATGTGAAGGTCCAAGGTATACAATGAACCTGCAGTGGTGAATCGGAAACTAATACTGGTCTCACAGGGAATGATCAAAGCACCGACTGTAAGAAGAGTCCCTATTCTTGTACTTAAGGCGGCATTGTGCCTTTTGTATTTAATTCCGATGCGATTTCTGTGTTTCATCGTCAATGTGAACGTCCAAGGAATACATTGGACCTGCAGTGGTGTATCGGAAACTAATACTGGTCCCAGAGGGAATGCTCAAAACACCGACAGTAAGAAGAGTCTCTATTCTTGTACTTAAGGCGACTTTGTTCCTTTTGTATTTAATTCCGATGTAATTTCAGTGTTTCATCGCCAATGTGTATGTCCAAGGAATACATTGAACCTGCAGTGGTGTATCGGATACTAATACTGGTCTCACAGGGAATGCTCAATGCACCGACTGTAAGAAGAGTCTCTATTCTTGTACTTACGGCGGAATTGTGCATTTTTGTATTTAATTCCGATGCGATTTCTGTGTTTCATCGTCAATGTGCAGGTCCAAGGAATACATTGAACCTGCAGTGGTGTATCGGAAACTAATACTGGTCTCACAGGGAATGCTCAAAGCACCGACTGTAAGTAGAGTCTGTATTCTTGTACTTAAGGCGGCATTGTGCCTTTTGTATTTAATTCCGATGCGATTTCCGTGTTTCATAGTCAATGTGAAGGTCCAATCAATACATTGAACCTGCAGTGGTGTATCGGATACTAATACTGGTCTCACAGGGAATGATCAGAGCACCGACTGTAAGAAGAGTCTCTATTCTTGTACTTAAGGCGGCATTGTGCACTTTGTATTTAATTCCGATGCCATTTCTGTGTTTCATCGTCAATGTGAAGGTCCAAGGCATACATTGAATTTGCAGTGGCGTATCGGAAACTAATACTGGTCGCACAGGAAAGGATCAAAACACAGACTCTAAGAAGTCTCACTCTGCTTGTACTTAAGGCGTCATTGTGCCCTTTGTATTAAATTCCGATGTAATTTCAGTGTTTCATTGTCAATGCTTATTTCCAAGGAATACATTGAATCTGCAGTGGTGTATCGGATACTAATACTGGTCTCACAGGGAATGCTCAAAGCACCGACTGTAAGAAGGGTCTCTCTTCTCGTACTTAACGCGGAATTGTGCCTTTTTTGTATTTAATTCCGATGCGATTTCTGTGTTTCATCGTCAACGTGAAGGTCCAAGGAATGCAATGAACCTGCAGTGGTGTATCGGATACTAATACTGGTCTCACAGGGAATGCTCAAAGCACAGACTGTAAGAAGAGTCTCTATTCTTGTACTTAAGGCGGCATTGTGCCTTTTGTATTTAATTCCAATGCGATTTCTGTGTTTCATCGTCAATGTGAAGGTCCAAGGAATACATTGAACCTGCAGTGGTGTATCGGAAACTAATACTGGTCTCACAGGGAATGCTCAAAGCACCGACTGTAAGTAGAGTCTGTATTCTTGGACTTAAGGCGGCATCGTGCTTTTTGTATTTAATTCCGATGCGATTTCTGTGTTTCATCGTCAATGTCAAGGTCCAAGGAATACATTGAACCTGCAGTGGTGTATCGGAAACTAATACTGGTCTCACAGGGAACGCTCAAAGCACCGACTGTATGAAGAGTCTCTATTCTTGGACTTAAGGCGGCATTGTGCCTTTTGTATTTAATTCCGATGCGATTTCTGTGTTTCATCGTCAATGTGAAGGTCCAAGGGATACATTGAACCTGCAGTGGCGTATCGGAAACTATTACGGGTCGCACAGGAAAGGATCAAAACACAAACTCTAAGAAGTGTCACTCTGCTTGTACTTAATGCGTCATTGTGCCCTTTGTATTTAATTCCGATGTAATTTCAGTGTTTCATCGTCAATGCTTATTTCCAACTAATACATTGAACCAGCAGTGGTGTATCGGAAACTAATACTGGTCTCACAGGGAACGCTCAAAGCTCCGGCTGTAAGAAGAGTCTCTATTCTTGTACTTAAGGTGGCATTGGGCCGTTTGTATTTAATTCCGATGCGATTTCTGTCTTTCATCGTCAATGTGAAGGTCCAAGGAATACATTGAACCTGCAGTGGTGTATCGGAAACAAATACTGGTCTCAGAGGGAATGCTCAAAGCACCGACTGTAAGAAGTGTGTCTATTCTTGTACTTAAGGCGGCATTGTGCCCTTTGTATTTAATTCCGATGCCATTTCTGTGTTTCATCGTCGATGTGAAAGTCCAAGGAATACACTGAACCTGCGGTGGTGTATCGGAAACTAATACTGGTCTCACAGGGAATGCTCAAAGCACCGACTGTAAGAAGAGTCTCTATTCTTGTACTTAAGGCGGCATTGTGCCTTTTGTATTTAATTCCGATGCGATTTCTGTGTATAATCGTCAATGAGAAGGTCCAAGGTATACATTGAACCTGCAGTGGTGAATCGGAAATTAATACTGGTCTCACAGGGATTGCACAAAGCACCGACTGTAAGAAGAGTCCCTATTCTTGTACTTAAGGCGGCATTGTGCCTTTTGTATTTAATTCCGATGCGATTTCTGTGTCATCGTCAGTGTGAAGGTCCAAGGAATACATTGGACCTGCAGTGGTGTATCGGAAACTAATACTGGTCTCAGAGAGAATGCTCAAAACACCGACAGTAAAAAGATTCTCTATTCTTGTACTTAAGGCGACATTGTTATTTTTGTATTTAATTCCGATGTAATTTCAGTGTTTCATCGTCAATGTGTATGTCCAAGGAATACATTGAACCTGCAGTGGTGTATCGGATACTATTACTGGTCTCACAGGAAATGCTCAAAGCACCGACTGTTAGAAGTCTCTATTCTTGTACTTACGGCGGAATTGTGCCTTTTTGTATTTAATTCCGATGCGATTTCTGTGTTTCATCGTCAATGTGCAGGTCCAAGGAATACATTGAACCTGCAGTGGTGTATCGGAAACTAATACAGGTCTCACAGGGAATGCTCAAAGCACCGACTGTAAGTAGAGTCAGTATTCTTGTACATAAGGCGGCATTGTGCCTTTGGTATTTAATTCCGATGCGATTTCTGTGTTTCATCGTCAATGTGAAGGTCCAAGGAATACACTGAACCTAAAGTGGTGTATCGGATACTAATACTGGTCTCACAGGGAATGCTCAAAGCACCGACTGTAAGAAGAGTGTCTATTCTTGTACTTATGGCGGCATTGTGCCCTTTATATTTAATTCCGATGCCATTTCTGTGTTTCATCGTCGATGTGTATGTCCTAGGAATACATTGAGCCTGAAGTGGTGTACCGGATACTAATACTGGTCTCACAAGGAATGCTCAAAGCACCGACTGTAAGAAGAGTCTCTATTCTTGTACTTAAGGCGGCATTCTGCCTTTTGTAATTAATTCCGATTCGATTTCTGTGTTTCATCGTCAATGTGAAGGTCCAAGGGATACTTTGAACCTGCAGTGGCGTATCGGAAGCTAATACGGGTCGCACAGGAAAGGATCAAAACACAGACTCTAAGAAGTCTCACTCTGCTTGTACTTAAGGCGTCATTGTGCCCTTTGTATTTAATTCCATGTAATTTCAGTGTTTCATCATCAATGCTTATTTCCAAGGAATACATTGAACCAGCAGTGGTGTATCGGAAACTAATACCGGTCTCACAGGGAATGCTCAAAGCACCAACAGTAAGAAGAGTCTCTATTCTTGTACTTAAGGCTTCATTGTTCCTTTTTTATTTAATTCCGATGTCATTTCAGTGTTTCATCGTCAATGTGTATGTCCAAGGAATACACTGAATCTGCAGTGGTGTACCGGATACTAATACTGGTCTCACAGGGAATGCTGAAAAACACAGATTGTAAGAAGAGTCTCTATTCTTGTACTTAAGGCGGGATTGTGCCTTTTGTATTTAATTCCAATGCGATTTCTGTGTGTCATCGTCAATGTGAAGGTCCAAGGAATACATTGAACCTGCAGTGGTGTATCGGAAACTAATACTGGTCTCACAGGGAATGCTCAAAGCACCGACTGTAAGTAGAGTCTGTATTCTTGTACTTAAGGCGGCATCGTGCTTTTTGTATTTAATACCGATGCGATTTCTGTGTTCCATCATCAATGTGAAGGTCCAAGGAATACATTGAACCTGCAGTGGTGTATCGGAATCTAATACTGGTCTCACAGGGAATGCTCAAAGCACCGACTGTATGAAGAGTCTCTATTCTTGTACTTAAGGCGGTATTGTGCATTTTGTATTTAATTCCGAGGCGATTTCTGTGTATAATCGTCAATGTGAAGGTCCAAGGAATACATTGAACCTGCAGTGGTGTATCGGAAACTAATACTGGTCTCACAGGGATTGCTCAAAGTACCGACTGTAACAAGAGTCTCTATTCTAATACTTAAGGCGGCATTGGGCCTTTTGTATTTAATTCCAATGCGATATCTGTCTTTCATCGTCAATGTGAAGGTCCAAGGAATACATTGAACCTGCAGTGGTGTATCGGAAAGTAATACTGGTCTCACAGGGAATCCTCAAAGCACCGACTGTAAGGAGAGTGTCTATTCTTGTACTTAAGGCTGTATTGTGCACTTTGTATTTAATTCCGATGCCATTTCTGTGTTTCATCGTCGATGTGTATGTCCAAGGAATACATTGAACCTGAAGTGGTGTACCGGATACTAATACTGGTCTCACAAGGAATGCTCAAAGCACCGACTGTAAGAAGAGTGTCTATTCTTGTACTTAAGGCGGCATTGTGCCTTTTTGTATTTAATTCCGATGCGATTTCTGTGTTTCATCGTCGATGTGAAGGTCCAAGGAATACATTGAACCTGCAGTGGTGTATCGGAAAGTAATACTGGTCTCACAGGGAATGCTCAAATCACCGACTGTAAGTAGAGTCCGTATTCTTGTACTTAAGGCGGCATTATGCCATTTGTATTTAATTCCGATGCTATTTCAGTGTTTCATCGTCAATGTGAAGGTCCAAGGAATACATTGAACCTGCAGTGGTGTATCGGAAACTAATACTGGTCTCACAGGGAATGCTCAAAGCACCGATTTTAAGAAGAGTGTCTATTCTTGTACTTAAGGCGGCATTGTGCCCTTTGTATTTATTTCCGATGCCATTTCTGTGTTTCATCGTCGATGTGAAAGTCCAAGGAATGCACTGAACCTGCAGAGGTGTATCGGAAACTAATACTGGTCTCACAGGGATTGCTCAAAGCACCGACTGTAAGAAGAGTCTCAATTCTTGAACTTAAGGCCGCATTGTGCCTTTTGTATTTAATTCCGATGCGATTTCTGTGTGTAATCGTCAATGTGAATGTCCAAGGAATACATTGAAACTGCAGTGGCGTATCGGAAACAAATACGGGTCACACAGGAAAGGATCAAACACAGACTCTAAGAAGTCTCACTCTGCTTGTACTTAGGGCGTCATTGTGCCCTTTGTATTTAATTCCGATGTAATTTCAGTGTTTCATCGTCAATTTGTATTTCCTAGGAATACATTGAACCTGCAGTGGTGTATCGGAAACTAATACTGGTCTCACAGGGAATGCTCAAAGCACCGACTGCAAGAAGAGTTTCTATTCTTGTACTTATGGCGGCATTGGGCCTTTTGTATTTAATTCCGATGAGATTTCTGTGTTTCATAGTCAATGTGAGGGTCCGAGGAATACATTGAACCTGCAGTGGTGTATCGAAAACTAATACTGGTCTCACAGCGAATGCTCAAATCACCGACTGTAAGTAGAGTCTTTATTCTTGTATTTACTGCGGCATTGTGCCTTTTGTATTTAATTCCGATGCGATTTGTGTGTTTCACCGTCAATGTGATGCTCCAAGGAATACATTCAACCTGCAGTGGTGTATCGGAAACTAATAATGGTCTCACAAGGAATGCTCAAAGCACCGACTGTAAGAAGAGTCTCCATTCTTGTACGTAAGGCGGCATTGTGCCTTTTGTATTAAATTCCGATGGTATTTCTGTGTATAATCGTCAATGTGAAGGTCCAAGGAATACATTGAACCTGCAGTGGTGTATCGGAAACTAATACTGGTCTCACAGGGAATGCTCAAACCACCGACTGCAAGAAGAGTTTCTATTCTTGTACTTATGGCGGCATTGGGCCTTTTGTATTTAATTCCGATGAGATTTCTGTGTTTCATAGTCAATGTGAGGGTCCGAGGAATACATTGAACCTGCAGTGGTGTATCGAAAACTAATACTGGTCTCACAGCGAATGCTCAAATCACCGACTGTAAGTAGAGTCTTTATTCTTGTACTTACTGCGGCATTGTGCCTTTTGTATTTAATTCCGATGCGATTTGTGTGTTTCACCGTCAATGTGAAGCTCCAAGGAATACATTCAACCTGCAGTGGTGTATCGGAAACTAATAATGGTCTCACAAGGAATGCTCAAAGCACCGACTGTAAGAAGAGTCTCCATTCTTGTACGTAAGGCGGCATTGTGCCTTTTGTATTAAATTCCGATGGTATTTCTGTGTATAATCGTCAATGTGAAGGTCCAAGGAATACATTGAACCTGCAGTGGTGTATCGGAAACTAATACTGGTCTCACTGGGAATGCTCAAAGCACCGACTGTATGAAGAGTCTCTATTCTTGTACTTAAGGCGGCATTCTGCCTTTTGTATTTAATGCCGATGCGATTTCTGTGTTTCATCGTCAATATGAAGGTCCGAGGAATACATTGAACATGCAGTGGTGTATCGGAAACTAATACTGGTCTCACAGGGAATGCTCAAAGCACCGACAGTAAGAAGAGTCTCTATTCTTGTACTTAAGGCGGCATTCTTCCTTTTGTATTTAATTCCGATGTAATTTCAGTGTTTCATCGTCAATGTGTATATCCAAAGAATACATTGTATCTGCAGTGGTGTATCGGATACTAAAACTGGTCTCACAGGGAATGGACAAAGCACAGACTGTAGGAAGAGTCTCTATTCTTGTACTTAAGGCGGCATTGTGCCTTTTGTATTTAATTCTAATGGGATTTCTGTGTTTCGTCCTCAATGCGATGGTCCAAGGAACACATTGAACCTGCAGTGGTGTATCGGACACTAATACTGGTCTCACAGGGAATGCTCAAAATACCGACTGTAAGAAGAGTCTGTATTCTTGTACATAAGGCGGCATTGTGCCTTTTGTATTTATTCCGATGCGATATCTGTGTTTCATCGTCAATGTGAAGGTCCAAGGAATACATTGGACCTGCAGTGGTGTATCGGAAACTAATACTGGTCTCACAGGGAATGCTCAAAGCACCGACTGTAAGAAGAGTCTCTATTCTTGTACATAAGGCGGCATTGTGCCTTTTGTATTTATTTCCGATGCAATTTCTGTGTATAATCGTCAATGTGAAGGTCCAAGGAACACATTGATCCTGCAGTGGTGTATCGGAAACAAATACTTGTCTCACAGGGAATGCTCAAAGCAACGACTGTAAGAAGAGTCTCTATTCTTGTATTTAAGGCGGCACTGGGCCTTTTGTATTTAATTCCGATGCGATTTCTGTCTTTCATCGTCAATGTGAAGGTTCAAGGAATACATTGAACCTGCAGTGGTGTATCGGAAACTAATACTGGTCTCACAGGGAATGCTCAAAGCACCGACTGTAAGAAGAGTGCCTATTATTGTACTTAAGGCGGCATTGTGCCTTTGTATTTAATTCCGATGCCATTTCTGTGTTTCATCGTCGATGTGAAAGTCCAAGGAATACACTGAACCTGCAGTGGTGTATCGGAAACTAATACTGGTCTCACAGGGAATGCTCAAAGCACCGACTGTAGGAAGAGTGTCTATTCTTGTACTTAAGGCGGCATTGTGCCCTTTGTATTTAATTCCGATGCCATATCTGTGTTTCATCGTCGATGTGTATGTCCTAGGAATACATTGAACCTGAAGTGGTGTACCGGATAGTAATACTGGTCTCACAGGGAATGCTCAAAGCACCGAATGAAAAAAGAGTCTCTATTCTTGTACTTAAGGTGACATTGTGCCATTTTGTATTTAATTCTGATGCGATTTCTGTGTGTAATCGTCAATGTGATGGTCCAAGTAATACATTGAACCTGTAGTGGCGTATCAAAAACTAACACTGGTCGCACAGGAAAGGATCAAAGCAAAGACTCTAAGAAGTCTCACTCTGCTTGTATTTAAGGCGTCATTGTGCCCTTTGTTTTTAATTCCGTTGTAATTTCAGTGTTTCATCGTCAGTGTGTATATCCAAGGAATACATTGAACCTGCAGTGGTGTATCGGAAACTAATACTGGTCTCACAGGGAATGCTCAAAGCACCGACAGTAAGAAGAGTCTCTATTCTTGTACTTAAGGCGGCATTGTTCCTTTTGTATTTAATTGCGATGTAATTTCAGTGTTTCATCGTCAATGTGTATGTCCATGGAATACACTGAATCTGCAGTGGTGTATCGGATACTAATACTGGTCTCACAGGGAATGCTGAAAGCACAGACTGTAAGAAGGGTCTCTATTCTTGCACTTAAGGCGGCATTGTGCCTTTTGTGTTTAATTCCAATGCGATTTCTGTGTTTCATCGTCAATGTGAAGTTCCAAGGAATACGTTGAACCTGCAGTGGTGTATCGGAAACTAATACTGGTCTCACAGGAAATGCTCAAAGAACCGACAGTAAGAAGAGTCTCTATTCTAGTACTTAAGGCGGCATTGTCCCTTTTGTATTTAATTCCGATGTAATTTCAGTGTTTCATCCTCAATGTGTATGTCCAAGGAATACATTGAATCTGCAGTGGTGTATCGGATACTAATACTGGTCTCACAGGGAATGCTGAAAAAACAGACTGCAAGAAGAGTCTCTATTCTTGTACTTAAGGCGGCATTGTGCCATTTGTGTTTAATTTCAATGCGATTTCTGTGTTTCATCGTCAATGTGAAGTTCCAAGGAATACATTGAACCTGCAGTGGTGTATCGGAAACTAATACTGGTCTCACAGGGAATGCTCAAATCACCGACTGTAAGTAGAGTCTGTATTCTTGTACTTAATGCGGCATTGTTCCTTTTGTATTATATTCCGGTGCGATTTCTGTGCTTCATTGTCAATGTGAAGGTCCAAGGAATACATTGAACCTGCAGTGGTGTATCGGAAACTGATACTGGTCTCACAGGGAATGCTCAAAGCACCGACTGTAAGAAGAATCTCTATTCTTGTACTTACGGCGGCATTGTGCCTTTTGTATTTAATTCCGATGCTATTTCTGTGTATAATCGTCAATGTGAAGGTCCAAGGAATGCATTGAACCTGCAGTGGTGTATCGGAAACTAATACTGGTCTCACAGGGAATGCTCAAACCACCGACTGTAAGAAGAGTTCCTATTCTTGTACTTATGGCGGCATTGGGCCTTTTGTATTTAATTCCGATGCGATTTCTGTGTTTCATAGTCAATGTGAAGGTCCGAGGAATACATTGAACCTGCAGTGGTGTATCGGAAACTAATACTGGTCTCACAGCGAATGCTCAAATCACCGACTGTAAGTAGAGTCTGTATTTTTGTACTTAAGGCGGCATTGTGCCTTTTGTATTTAATTCCGATGCGATTTGTGTGTTTCATCGTCAATGTGAAGCTCCAAGGAATACATTCAACCTGCAGTGGTATATCCGAAACTAATGCTGGTCTCACAAGGAATGCTCAAAGCACCGACTGTAAGAAGAGTCTCCATTCTTGTACGTAAGGCGGCATTGTGCCTTTTGTATTAGATTCCGATGGTATTTCTGTGTATAATCGTCAATGTGAAGGTCCAAGGAATACATTGAACCTGCAGTGGTGTATCGGAAACTAATACTGGTCTCACTGGGAATGCTCAAAGCACCGACTGTATGAAGAGTCTCTATTCTTGTACTTATGGCAGCAATGGGCCTTTTGTATTTAATTCCGATGCGATTTCTGTGTTTCATCGTCAATGTGAAGGTCCGAGGAATACATTGAACCTGCAGTGGTGTATCGGATACTAAAAGTGGTCTCACAGGGAATGGACAAAGCACAGACTGTAAGAAGAGTCTCTATTCTTGTACTTAAGGCGGCATTGAGCCGGTTGTATTAAATTCCGATGCAATTTCTGTGTTTCATCGTCAATGTGAAGGTCGAAGGAATACATTGAACCTAAAGTGGTGTATCGGAAACTAATACTGGTCTCAGAGGCAATGCTCAAAACACCGACTGTAAGAAGAGTTTCTATTCTTGTAGTTGAGGAGGCATTGTGGCTTTTGTATTTAATTCCGATGTAATTTCAGTGTTTCATCGTCAATGTGTATGTCCAAGGAATACATTGAACATGCAGTGGTGTATCGGAAACTAATACTGGTCTCACAGGGAATGCTCAAAGCACCGACAATAAGAAGAGCCTCTATTCTTGTACTTAAGGCGGCATTGTTCCTTTTGTATTTAATTGCGATGTAATTTCAGTGTTTCATCGTCAATGTGTATGTCCATGGAATACATTGAATCTGCAGTGGTGTATCGGATACTAATACTGGTCTCACAGGGAATGCTGAAAGCACAGACTGTAAGAAGGGTCTCTATTCTTGCACTTAAGGCGGCATTGTGCCTTTTGTGTTTAATTCCAATGCGATTTCTGTGTTTCATCGTCAATGTGAAGTTCCAAGGAATACATTGAACCTCCAGTGGTGTATCGGAAACTAATACTGGTCTCACAGGAAATGCTCAAAGAACCGACAGTAAGAAGAGTCTCTATTCTAGTACTTAAGGCGGCATTGTTCCTTTTGTATTTAATTCCGATGTAATTTCAGTGTTTCATCCTCAATGTGTATGTCCAAGGAATACATTGAATCTGCAGTGGTGTATCGGATACTAATACTGGTCTCACAGGGAATGCTGAAAGCACAGACTGCAAGAAGAGTCTCTATTCTTGTACTTAAGGCGGCATTGTGCCTTTTGTGTTAAATTTCAATGCGATTTCTGTGTTTCATCGTCAATGTGAAGTTCCAAGGAATACATTGAACCAGCAGTGGTGAATCGGAAACTAATACTGGTCTCACAGGGAATGCTCAAATCACCGACTGTAAGTAGAGTCTGTATTCTTGTACTTAATGCGGCATTGTTCTTTTGTATTATATTCCGATGCGATTTCTGTGCTTCATTGTCAATGTGAAGGTCCAAGGAATACATTGAACCTGCAGTGGTGTATCGGAAACTAATACTGGTCTCACAGGGAATGCTCAAAGCACCGACTGTAAGAAGAATCTCTATTCTTGTACTTACGGCGGCATTGTGCCTTTTGTATTTAATTCCGATGCTATTTCTGTGTATAATCGTCAATGTGAAGGTCCAAGGAATGCACTGAACCTGCAGTGGTGTATCGGAAACTAATACTGGTCTCACAGCGAATGCTCAAATCACCGACTGTAAGTAGAGTCTGTATTCTTGTACTTAAGGCGGCATTGTGCCTTTTGTATTTAATTCCGATGCGAGTTGTGTGTTTCATCGTCAATGTGAAGCTCCAAGGAATACATTCAACCTGCAGTGGTGTATCGGAAGCTAATGCTGGTCTCACAAGGAATGCACAAAGCACCGACTGTAAGAAGAGTCTCCATTCTTGTACGTAAGGCGGCATTGTGCCTTTTGTATTAAATTCCGATGGTATTTCTGTGTATAATCGTCAATGTGAAGCTCCAAGGAATACATTGAACCTGCAGTGGTGTAAAGGAAACTAATACTGGTCTCACTGGGAATGCTCAAAGCACCGACTGTATGAAGAGTCTCTATTCTTGTACTTATGGCGGCAATGGGCCTTTTGTATTTAATTCCGATGCGATTTCTGTGTTTCATCGTCAATGTGAAGGTCCGAGGAATACATTGAACCTGCAGTGGTGTATCGGATACTAAAACTGGTCTCACAGGGAATGGACAAAGCACAGACTGTAAGAAGAGTCTCTATTCTTGTACTTAAGGCGGCATTGAGCCAGTTGTATTAAATTCCGATGCAATTTCTGTGTTTCATCGTCAATGTGAAGGTCGAAGAAATACATTGAACCTAAAGTGGTGTATCGGAAACTAATACTGGTCTCACAGGCAATGCTCAAAACACCGACTGTAAGAAGAGTTTCTATTCTTGTAGTTGAGGAGGCATTGTGGCTTTTGTATTTAATTCCGATGTAATTTCAGTGTTTCATCGTCAATGTGTATGTCCAAGGAATACATTGAACATGCAGTGGTGTATCGGAAACTAATACTGGTCTCACAGGAAAGGATCAAAGCACAGACATTAAGAAGTCTAACTCTTCTTGCACTTAAGGCGGCATTGTCCCTTTTGTATTTAATTTCGATGTAATTTCAGTGTTTCATCGTCAATGTGTATGTCCAAGGAATACATTGAACATGCAGTGGTGTATCGGACACTAATACTGGTCTCACAGGGAATGCTCATAGTACCGACTGTGAGAAGAGTCTGTATTCTTGTACATAAGGCGGCATTGTGCCTTTTGTATTTATTCCGATGCGATATCTGTGTTTCATCGTCAATGTGAAGGTCCAAAGAATACATTGGTCCTGCAGTGGTGTATCGGAAACTAATACTGGTCTCACAGGGAAAGCTCAAAGCACCGACAGTAAGAAGAGTCTCTATTCTTGTACATAAGGCGGCATTGTGCCTTTTGTATTTATTTCCGATGTAATTTCAGTGTTTCATCCTCATTGTGTATGTCCAAGGAATACATTGAATCTGCAGTGGTGTATCGGATACTAATACTGGTCTCACAGGGAATGCTGAAAGCACAGACTGCAAGAAGAGTCTCTATTCTTGTACTTAAGGTGGCATTGTGCCTTTTGTGTTTAATTCCGATGCCATGTCTGTGTTTCATCGTCGATGTGTATGTCCTAGGAATACATTGAACCTGAAGTGGTGTACCGGATTGTAATACTGATCTCACAGGGAATGCTCAAAGCACCGAATGCAAAAAGAGTCTCTATTCTTGTACTTAAGGTGACATTGTGCCTTTTTGTATTTAATTCTGATGCGATTTCTGTGTGTAATCGTCAATGTGATGGTCCAAGTAATACATTGAACCTGTAGTGGCGTATCAAAAACTAACACTGGCCGCACAGGAAAGGATCAAAGCAAAGACTCTAAGAAGTCTCACTCTGCTTGTATTTAAGGCGTCATTGTGCCCTTTGTTTCTAATTCCGTTGTAATTTCAGTGTTTCATCGTCAGTGTGTATTTCCAAGGAATACATTGAACCTGCAGTGGTGTATCGGAAACTAATACTGGTCTCACAGGGAATGCTCAAAGCACCGACAGTAAGAAGAGTCTCTATTCTTGTACTTAAGGCGGCATTGTTCCTTTTGTATTTAATTCCGATGTAATTTCAGTGTTTCATCGTCAATGTGTATGTCCAAGGAATACATTGAGTCTGCAGTGGTGTATCGGATACTAATACTGGTCTCACAGGGAATGCTCTAATAACCGACAGTAAGAAGAGTCTCTATTCTAGTACTTAAGGCGGCATTGTTCCTTTTGTATTTAATTCCGATGTAATTTCAGTGTTTCATCCTCATTGTGTATGTCCAAGGAATACATTGAATCTGCAGTGGTGTATCGGATACTAATACTGGTCTCACAGGGAATGCTGAAAGCACAGACTGCAAGAAGAGTCTCTATTCTTGTACTTAAGGTGGCATTGTGCCTTTTGTGTTTAATTCCAATGCAATTTCTGTGTTTCATCGTCAATGTGAAGTTCCAAGGAATACATTGAACCGGCAGTGGTGTATCGGAAAGTAATACTAGTCTCACAGGGAATGCTCAAATCACCGACTGTAAGTAGAGTCTGTATTCTTGTACTTAAGGCGGCATTAATCCTTTTGTATTATATTCCGATGCTATTTCTGTGCTTCATTGTCAATGTGAAGGTCCAAGGAATACATTGAACCTGCAGTGGTGTATCGGAAACTAATACTGGTCTCACAGGGAATGCTCAAAGAACCGACAGTAAGAAGAGTCTCTATTCTAGTACTTAAGGCGGCATTGTTCCTTTTGTATTTAATTCCGATGTAATTTCAGTGTTTCATCCTCAATGTGTATGTCCAAGGAATACATTGAATCTGCAGTGGTGTATCGGATACTAATACTGGTCTCACAGGGAATGCTGAAAGCACAGACTGCAAGAAGAGGCTCTATTCTTGTACTTAAGGTGGCATTGTGCCTTTTGTGTTTAATTCCAATGCGATTTCTGTGTTTCATCGTCAATGTGAAGTTCCAAGGAATACATTGAACCTGCAGTGGTGTATCGGAAACTAATACTGGTCTCACAGGGAGTGCTCAAATCACCGACTGTAAGTAGAGTCTGTATTCTTGTACTTAAGGCGGCATTGTCCCTTTTGTATTATATTCCGATGCGATTTCTGTGCTTCATTATTAATGTGAAGGTCCAAGGAATACATTGAACCTGCAGTGGTGTATCGGAAACTAATACTGGT
The DNA here is from genome assembly GCF_021461395.2 of Schistocerca americana. NCBI lineage: Eukaryota > Metazoa > Arthropoda > Insecta > Orthoptera > Acrididae > Schistocerca > Schistocerca americana. The sequence goes on along the minus strand of NC_060124.1, from coordinate 618,505,839 downwards.
CTCACAGGGAATGCTCAAAGCAACGACTGTAAGAAGAGTCTCTATTCTTGTACTTAAGGCGGCATTGTGCCTTTTGTATTTAATTCCGATGAGATTTCTGTGTATAATCGTCAATGTGAAGTTCCAAAGATTACATTGAACTTGCACTGGTGTATCGGATCCTAATACTGGTCTCACAGGGAATGCTCAAAGCACCGACTGTAAGAAGAGTCTCTTTTCTTGAACTTAAGGCGGCATTGTGAATTTGGTATTTAATTCCGATGCGATTTATGTGTTTCTTCGTCAATGTGAAGGTCCAAGGAATGCATTGAACCTGCAGTGGTATATCGGAAACAAATACTGGTCTCACAGGAAAGGATCATAGCACAGACTCTAAGAAGTCCCACTCTGCTTGTACTTAAGGCGTCATTGTGCCCTTTGTATTTAGTTCCAATGTAATTTCAGTTTTTCATCGTCAATGTGTATGTCCAAGGAATACATTGAACCTGCAGTATTGTATCGGAAAATAATACCGGTCTCACAGGGAGTGCTCAAAACACCGACAGTAAGAAGAGCCTCTATTCTTGTACTTAAGGCGATATTGTTCCGTTAGTATTTAATTGCGATGTAATTTCCTTGTTTCATCGTCAATGTGTATGTCCAAGGAATACATTGAATCTGCAGTGGTGTATCGGATACTAATACTGGTCTCACACGGTATGCTCAAAGCACAGACTGTACAAAGAGTCTCTATTCTTGTCCTTGAGGCGGCATTGTGCCTTTTGTATTTAATTCCAATGCGATTTCTGTGTTTCATCGTCAATGTGAAAGTCCAAGGAATACATTGAACATGCAGTGGTGTATCGGGTACTAATACTGGTCTCACAGGGAATGCTCAAAGCACCGACAGTAAGTGGAGTCTCTATTCTTGTACTTAAGGCGGCATTGTTCCTTTTGTATTTAATTCCGATGTAATTGCAGTGTTTCATCGTCAATGTGTATGATCAAGGAATATATTGAATCTGCAGTGGTGTATCGGATACTAATGCTGGTCTCACAGGGAACGCTCAAAGCACAGACTGTAAGAATAGTCTCTATTCTTGTACTTAAAGCGGCATTGTGCCTTTTGTATTTAACTCCGGTGCATTTCCTGTGTTTCATCGTCAATGAGAAGGTCCAAGGATACATTGAACCTGCAGTGGCGTATCGGAAACTAATACGGGTCGCACAGGTAAGGATCAAAACACAGACTTTAAGAAGTCTCACTCTTCTTGCACTTATGGCGGCATTGTGCCTTTTGTTTTTAATTCCGATGTAATTTCAGTGTTTCATCGTCAATGTGAAGATCCAAGGAATACATTGAATCCGCAGTGGTGTATCGGATACTAATACTGGTCTCACACGGAATGCTCAAAGCACCGACAGTAAGAGGAGTCTCTATTCTTGTACTTAAGGCGGCATTGTTCCTTTTGTATTTAATTCCGATGCAATTTCTGTGTTTCATCGTCAATGTGAAGGTCCAAGGAGTACATTGAACCTGCAGTGGTGTATCGGAAACTAATACTAGTCTCACAGGGAATGCTCAAACACCGTCTGTAAGAAGAGTGTCTATTCTTGTACTTAAGGCGGCATTGTGCCCTTTGTATATAATTCCGTTGCCGTCTCTGTGTTTCATCGTCAATGTGAAGGTCCAAGGAATGCACTGATCCTGCAGTGGTGTATCGGAAACTAATACTGGTCTCACAGGGAATACTCAAAGCACCGACTGTAAGAAGAGTCTCTATTCTTGTACTTAAGGAGGCATTGTTCTTTTTGTATTTAATTCCGATGTGATTTCTGTGTTTAATCGTCAAAGTGAAGCCTCAAGGAATACATTGAACCTGCAGTGGTGTATCGGAAACTAATACTGGTCTCACAGTTAATGCTCAAAGCATCGACTGAAAGAAGAGTCTCTGTTCTTGTACTTAAGGCGGCATTGTGCCTTTTGTACTTAATTCCGATGCAATTTCTGTGTTTCATCGTCAATTTGGAGGGCCAAGGAATACATTAACCTGCAGTGGCGTATCGAAAACTAATACGGGTCGCACAGGAAAGGATCAAAACAGAGACTATAAGAAGTCTCACTGTTCTTCCACTTATGGCGGCATTGTGCCTTTTGTATTTAATTCCGATGTAATTTCAGTGTTTCATCGTCAATGTGTATGTCCAAGGAATTCATTGAACCTGCAGTGGTGTATCGGAAACTAATACTGGTCTCACAGGGAATGCTCAAAGCACCGACTGTAAGAAGAGTCTCTATTATTGTACTAAAGGCGGCATTGTTTCTTTTGTATATAATTACGATGCAATATCTGTGTGTCATCGTCAATGTGAAGGTCCAAGGAATACATTGAAACTCCAGTGGTGTATCGGAAACTAATACTGGTCTCACAGGGAATGCTCAAAGCACTGACTGTAAGAAGAGTCTCTAATCTTGTACTGAAGGCGGCATTGTGCCTTTTGTGTTTATTTCCGAAGCGATTTCTGTGTTTCATCGTCAATGTGAAAGTCCAAGGAATACATTGAACTTGCAGTGGTGTATCGGAAACTAATACTGGTCTCACAGGGAATGCTGAAAGCACTGACTGTAAGAAGAGTGTCTATTCCTGTACTTAAGGCGGCATTGTGCCTTTTGTATTTAATTCCGTGGCGATTTCTGTGTTTCATCGTCAATGTGAATGTCTGAGGAATACATTGAACCTGCAGTGGTGTATCAAAAATTAATACCTGTGTCTCAGGGAATGCTCAAAGCTCAGACTGTAAGAAGAGTCTCTATTGTTGTACTTAGGACGGCATTGTGCCTCTTGTATTTAATTCCGATGCGATTTCTGTGTTTCATCGTCAATGTGAAGGTCCAAGGGATACATTGGACCTGCAGTGGTGTATCGGAAACTAATACTGGTCTCACAGGGAATGCTCAAAACACCGACAGTATGAAGAGTCTCTATTCTTGTACTTAAGGCGGCATTGTGCCTTTTGTATTTAATTCCAATGCGATTTCTGTGTTTCATCGTTAATGTGTAAGTCCAAGGAACACATTGAACATGCAGTGGTGTATCGGAAACTAATACTGGTCTCACAGGGAATGCTAAAACACCGTCTGTAAGAAGAGTGTCTATTCTTGTACTTAAGGCGGCATTGTGCCTTTTGTATTTAATTCCGTTGCCATTTCTGTGTTTCATCGACAATGTGACGGTCCAAGGAATGCACTGAACTTGCAGTGGTGTATCGGAAACTAATACTGGACTCACAGGGAATACTCAAAGCACCGACTGTAAGAAGAGTCTCTATTCTTGTACTTAAGGCGGCATTCTTCTTTTTGTATTTAATTCCGATGTGATTTCTGTGTTTAATCGTCAATTTGAAGCTCCAAGGAATACATTGAACCTGCAGTGGTGTATCGGAAACTAATACTGGTCTCACAGGGAATGCTCAAAGCACCGACTGAAAGAAGAGTCTCTGTTCTTGTACTGAAGGCGGCAATGTGCCGTTTGTGTTTAATTCCGATGCGATTTCTGTGTGTCATCGTCAATGTGAAAGTCCAAGGAATACATTGAACTTGCAGTGGTGTATCGTAAAGTAATACTGGTCTCACAGGGAATGCTCAAAGCACTGACTGTAATAAGAGTGACTATTCCTGTACTTAAGGCGGCATTGTGCCCTTTGTATTTAATTCCGATGCCATATCTGTGTTTCATCGTCGATGTGTATGTCCTAGGAATACATTGAACCCGAAGTGGTGTACCGGATACTAATTCTGGTCTCACAGGGAATGCTCAAAGCACCGAATGCTAGAAGAGTCTCTATTCTTGTACTTAAGGCGACATTGTGCCTTTTTGTATTTAATTCCCATGCGATTTCTGTGAGTAATCGTCAATGTGAAGATCCAAGGAATACATTGAACCTGCAGTGGCGTATCGGAAACTAATACGGGTCGCACAGGAAAGGATCAAATTACAGACTCTAAGAAGTCTCACTCTTCTTGCACTTATGGCGGCATTGGGCCTTTTGTATTTAATTCCGATGTAATTTCAGTTTTTCGTCGTCAATGTGTATGTTCAAGGAATACATTGAACCTTCAGTGGTGTATCGGAAACTAATACTGCTCGCACAGGGAATACTCGAAGCACCGACTGTGAGAAGAGTCTCTATTCTTGTACTTAATGCGGCATTGTGCCTTTGGTATTTAATTCCGATGCGATTTCTGTGTTTCATCGTCAATGTGAAGGTCCAAGGAATACATTGAACCTGCAGTGGTCTATGGGAAACTAATACTGGTCTCACAGGAAAGGATCAAAGCACAGACTCTAAGAAGTCTCACTCTGCTTGTACTTAAAGCGTCATTGTGCCCTTTGTATTTAATTCCGATGTAATTTCAGTGTTTCATCGTCAATGTGTATTTCCAAGGAATACATTAAACCTGCAGTGGTGTATCGGAAACTAATACTGGTCTCACAGGGAATGCTCAAAGCACCGACAGTAAGAAGAGTCTCTATTCTTGTACTTAAGGCGGCATTGTTCCTTTTGTATTTAATTCCGATGTAATTTCAGTGTTTCATCGTCAATGTGTATGTCCAAGGAATACATTGAACCTGCAGTGGCGTATCGGAAACTAATACGGGTCGCACAGGAAAGGATCAAATTACCGACTCTAAGAAGTCTCACTCTTCTTGCACTTATGGCGGCATTGTTCCTTTTGTATTTAATTACGATGTAATTGCAGTGTTTCATCGTCAATGTATATGATCAAGGAATACATTGAATCTGCAGTGGTGTATCGGATACTAATACTGGTCTCACAGGGAACGCTCAAAGCTCAGACTGTAAGAATAGTCTCTATTCTTGTACTTAATGCGGCATTGTGCCTTTGGTATTTAATTCCGATGCGATTTCTGTGTTTCATCGTCAATGTGAAGGTCCAAGGAATACTTTGAACCTGCAGTGGTATATCGGAAACTAATACTGGTCTCACAGGAAAGGATCACAGCACAGACTCTAAGAAGTCTCACTCTGCTTGTACTTAAAGCGTCATTGAGCCCTTTGTATTTAATTCCGATGTAATTTCAGTGTTTCATCGTCAATGTGTATTTCCAAGGAATACATTGAACCTGCAGTGGTGTATCGGAAACTAATACTGGTCTCACAGGGAATCCTCAAAGCACCGACTGTAAGAAGAGTGTCTATTCTTGTACTTAAGGCGGCATTGTGCCTTTGGTATTTAATTCCGATGCGATTTATGTGCTTCTTCGGTAATGTGAAGGTCCAAGGAAAACATTGGACCTGCAGTGGCGTTTCGGAAACTAATACGGGTCGAACAGGTAAGGATCAAAACACAGACTTTAAGAAGTCTCACTCTTCTTGCACATATGGCGGCATTGTGCCTTTTGTATTTAATTCCCATGTAGTTTCAGTGTTTCATCGTCAATGTGTATGTCCAAGGAATACATTGAACTTCCAGTGGTGTATCGGAAACTAATACTGTTCTCACAGGGAATGCTCAAAGCACCGACTGTAAGAAGAGTCTCTATTCTTGTACTTATGGCGGCATTGTGCCTTTTGTATTTCATTCCGATGCGATTTCTGTGTTTCATCGTCAATGTGAAACTCCAAGGAATACATTGAACTTGCAGTGGTGTATCGGAAACTAACACAGGTCTCACAGGGAATGCTCAAACTCTGACTGTAAGAAGAGTGTCTTTTCGTGTACTTAATGCGGCATTGTGCCTTTTGTATTTAATTCCGATGCCATTTCTGTGTTTCATCGTCAATGTGAAGGTCCAAGGAATACACTGAACCTGCAGTGGTGTATCGGAAACTAATACTGGTCTCACAGGGAATGCTCAAAGAACCGACTGTAAGAAGAGTCTCTATTCTTGTACTTAAGGTGGCATTGTTCTTTTTGTATTTAATTCCGATGTGATTTCTGTTATAAATCGTCAATGTGAAGGTCCAAGGAATACATTGAACCTGCAGTGGTGTATCGGAAACTAATACTGGACTCACAGGAAATGCTCAAAGCACCGACAGTAAGAAGTGTCTCTATTCTTGTACTTAAGGCGGCATTGTGGCTTTTGTATTTAATTCCGATGCACTTTCTGTGTTTCATCGTCAATGTGAAGGTCCAAGGAATACATTGATCCTGCTGTGGTGTATCGGAAACTGATACTGGTCTTACAGGGAATCCTCAAAGCACCGACTGTTAGAAGATTCTCTATTCTTGTACTTAAGGCATCATTGTGCCTTTTATATTTAATTCCGATGTAATTTCAGTGTTTCATCGTCAATATGTATGTCCAAGGAATACATTGAACCTGCAGTGGTGTATCGGATACTAATATTGGTCTCACAGGGAATGCTCAAAGCACAGACTGTAAGAAGAGTCTCTATTCTTGTACTTAAGGCGGCATTGTGCCTTTGGTATTTAATTCCGATGCGATTTATTTGTTTCTTCGTCAATGTGAAGGTCCAAGGAATACATTGAACCTGCAGTGGTATTTCGGAAACCAATACTGGTCTCACAGGAAAGGATCATAGCACAGACTCTAAGAAGTCTCACTCTGATTGTACTTAAGGCGTCATTGTGCCCTTTGTATTTAATTCCGATGTAATTTCAGTCTTTCATCGTCAATGTGTATGTCCACGGAATACATTGAACCTGCAGTATTGTATCGGAAAATAATACTGGTCTCACAGGGAATGCTCAAAACACCGACAGTTAGAAGAGTCTCTATTCCTGTACTTAAGGCGATATTGTTCCTTTTGTATTTAATTCCGATGTAATTTCAGTGTTTCATCGTCAATGTGTATGTCCAAGGAATACATTGAACCTGGTGTTGTGTATCGGATACTAATATTGGTCACACAGGGAATGCTCAAAGCACCGACTATAAGAAGAATCTCTATTCTTGTACATAAGGCGGCATTGTGCCTTTTGTATTTAATTCCGATGCGATTTCTGTGTTTCATCGTCAATGTGAAGGTCCAAGGAATACATCGAACCTGCAGTGGCGTATCGGAAACTATTACGGGTCGCACAGGAAAGGATCAAAACACAGACTCTAAGAAGTCTCACTCAGCTTGTACATAAGGCGTCATTGTGCCCTTTGTATTTAATTCCGATGTAATTTCAGTGTTTCATCGTCAATGCTTATTTCCAAGGAATACATTGAACCAGCAGTGGTCTATCGGAAACTAATACTGCTCTCACAGGGAATGCTCAAAGCACCGACAGTAAGACGAGTATCTATTCTTGTACTTAAGGCGGTATTGTTCCTTCTGTATTTAATTCCGATGAAATTTCAGTGTTTCAACGTCAATGTGTATGTCCAAGGAATACATTGAATCTGCAGTGGTGTATCGGATACTAATACTGGTCTCACAGGGAATGCTCAAAGCACAGACTGTACGAAGAGTCTCTATTCTTGTACTTAAGGCGGCATTGTGCCTTTTATATTTAATTCCAATGCGCTTTCTGTGTCTCATCGTCAATGTGAAGGTCAAAGGAATACATTGAACCTGCAGTGACTGGTCTCACAGGGAATGCTCAAAGCACCGACTGTAATTAGAGTCTGTATTCTTGTACTTAAGGCGGCATCGTGCTTTTTGTATTTAATTCCGATGCGATTTCTGTGATTCCTCGTCAATGTGAAGGTCCAAGGAATACATTGAACCTGCAGTGGTGTATCGGAAACTAATACTGGTCTCACAGGGAATGCTCAAAGCACCGACTGTATGAAGGGTCTCTATTCTTGTACTTAAGGCGGCATTGTGCCTTTTCTATTTAATTTCGAGGCGATTTCTGTGTATAGTTGTCAATGTGAAGGTCCAAGGAATACATTGAACCTGCAGTGGTGTATCGGAAACTAATACTGGTCTCACAGGGAATGCTCAAAACACCGACAGTAAGAACAGTCTCTATTCTTGTACTTAAAGCGACATTGTTCCTTTTGTATTTAATTCCGATGTAATTTCAGTGTTTCATCGTCAATGTGAATGTCCAAGGAATACATTGAACCTGCAGTGGTGTATCGGAAACTATTACTGGTCTCACAGGAAATGCTCAAAGCACCGACTGTAAGTAGAGTCTGTATTCTTGGACTTAAGGCGGCATCGTGCCTTTTGTATATAATTCCGATGCGATTTCTGTGTTTCATCGTCAATGTGAAGGTCCAATAAAAACATTGAACCTGCAGTGGTGTATCGGAAACTAATACTGGTCTCACAGGAAATGCTCAAAGCACCGACTGTAAGAAGAGTGTCTATTCTTCTACATAAGGCGGCATTGTGCCCTTTGTATTTAATTCCGATGTCATTTCTGTGTTTCATAGTCGATGTGTATGTCCAAGGAATACATTGAACCTGAAGTGGTGTACCGGATACTAATACTGGTCTCACAAGGAATGCTCAAAGCACCGACTGTAAGAAGAGTCTCTGTTCTTGTACTTAAGGCGGCATTCTTCCTTTTGTATTTAATTTCGATGCGATTTCTGTGTTTCATCGTCAATGTGAAGGTCCAAGGAATACCTTGAACCTGCAGTGGCGTATCGGAAGCTATTACGGGCCGCACAGGAAAGGATCAAAACACAGACTCTAAGAAGTCTCACTCAGCTTGTACTTAAGGCGTCATTGTGCCCTTTGTATTTAATTCCGATGTAATTTCAGTGTTTCATCGTCAATGCTTATTTCCAAGGAATACATTGAACCACCAGTGGTGTATCGGAAACTAATACTGGTCTCACAGGGAATGCTCAAAGCACCGACAGTAAGACGAGTATCTATTCTTGTACTTAAGGCGGCATTGTTCCTTTTGTATTTAATTCCGATGAAATTTCAGTGTTTCTTCGTCAATGTGTATGTCCAAGGAATACATTGAATCTGCAGTGGTGTATCGGATACTAATACTGGTCTCACAGGGAATGCTCAAAGCAAAGACTGTAAGAAGAGTCTCTATTCTTGTACTTAAGGCGGCATTGTGCCTTTTATATTTAATTCCAATGCGATTTCTGTGTCTCATCGTCAATGTGTAGGTCCAAGGAATACATTGAACCTGCAGTGGTGTATCGGAAACTAATACTGGTCTCACAGGGAATGCTCAAAGCACTGACTGTAAGTAGAGTCTGTATTCTTGTACTTAAGGCGGCATCGTGCTTTTTGTATTTAATTCCGATGCGATTTCTGTGTTTCATCGTCAATGTGAAGGTCCAAGGAATACATAGAACCTGCAGTGGTGTATCGGAAACTAATACTGGTCTCACAGGGAATGCTCAAAGCACCGACTGTATGAAGAGTCTCAATTCTTGTACTTAAGGTGGCATTGTGCCTTTTCTATTTAATTTCGATGCGATTTCTGTGTATAATTGTCAATGTGAAGGTCCAAGGAATACATTGAACCTGCAGTGGTGTATCGGAAACTAATACTGGTCTCACAGGGAAAGCTCAAAGCACCGACTGTAAGTAGAGTCTGTATTCTTGTACTTAAGGCGGCATCGTGCTTTTTGTATTTAATTCCGATGCGATTTCTGTGTTTCATCGTCAATGTGAAGGTCCAAGGAATACATTGAACCTGCAGTGGTGTATCGGAAACTAATACTGGTCTCACAGGGAATGCTCAAAGCACCGACTGTAAGAAGAGTCTCTATTCTTGTACTTAAGGCGGCATTGTGCCTTTTGTATTTAATTCCGATGCCATTTCTGTGTTTCATCGTCGATGTGAAAGTCCAAGGAATATACTGAACCTGCAGTGGTGTATCGGAAACTAATACTGGTCTCACAGGGAAAGCTCAAAGCACCGACTGTAAGGAGAGTCTCTATTCTTGTACTTAAGGCGGCATTGTGCCTATTGTATTTAATTCCGATGCGATTTCTGTGTATAATCGTCAATGTGAAGGTCCAAGGTATACATTGAACCTGCAGTGGTGAATCGGAAACTAATACTGGTCTCACAGGGAATGCTCAAAGCACCGACTGTAAGTAGAGTCTGTATTCTTGTACTTATGGCGGCATTGTGCTTTTCGTATATAATTCCGATGCGATTTCTGTGTTTCATCGTCAGTGTGAAGGTCCAAGGAATACATTGGACCTGCAGTGGTGTATCGGAAACTAATACTGGTCTCAGAGGGAATGCTCAAAACACCGACAGTAAGAAGAGTCTCTATTCTTGTACTTAAGGCGACATTGTTCCTTTTGTATTTAATTCCGATGTAATTTCAGTGTTTCATCGTCAATGTGTATGTCCAAGGAATACATTGAACCTGCAGTGGAGTATCGGATACTAATACTGGTCTCACAGGGAATGCTCATAGCACCGACTGAAAGAAGTGTCTCCAATCTTGTACTTAAGGCGGAATTGTGCATTTTTGTATTTAATTCCGATGCGATTTCTGTGTTTCATCGTCAATGTGAAGGTCCAAGGAATACACTGAACCTGCAGTGGTGTATCGGAAACTAATACTGGTCTCGCAGGGAATGCTCAAAGCACCGACTGTAAGTAGAGTCTGTATTCTTGTACTTAAGGCGGCATTGTGCCTTTTGTATTTAATTCCGATGCGATATCTGTGTTTCTTCGTCAATGTGAAGGTCCAAGGAATACATTGAACCTGAAGCGGTGTACCGGATACTAATACTGGTCTCACAAGGAATGCTCAAAGCACCGACTGTAAGAAGAGTCTCTGTTCTTGTACTTAAGGCGGCATTTTGCCTTTTGTATTTAATTCCTATGCGATTTCTGTGTTTCATCGTCAATGTGAAGGTCCAAGGGATTCATTGAACCTGCAGTGGCGTATCGGAAACTAATACGGGTCGCACAGGACAGGATCAATACACAGACTCTTAAGAAGTCTCACTCTGCTTGTACTTAAGACGTAATTGTGCCCTTTGTATTTAATTCCGATTTAATTTCAGTGTTTCATCGTCAATGCTTATTTCCAAGGAATACATTGAACCAGCAGTGGTGTATCGGAAACTAATACTGGTCCCACAGGGAATGCTCAAAGCACCGACAGTATGAAGAGTCTCTATTCTTGTACTTTAGGCGTCATTGTTCCTTTTGTATTTAATTCCGATGTAATTTCAGTATTTCATCGTCAATGTGTATGTCCAAGGAATACATTGAATCTGCAGTGGTGTATCGGATACTAATACTGGTTTCACAGGGAATGATCAAAGCACAGACTGTAAGAAGGGTTTCTATTCTTGTACTTATGGCAGCATTATGCCTTTTGAGTGTAATTCCAATGCGATTTCTGTGTTTCATCGTCAATGTGAAGGTCCAAGGAATACATTGAACCTGCAGTGGTGTATCGGAAACTAGTACTGGTCTCACAGGGAATGCCCAAAGCAACGACTGTAATAAGAGTCTCTATTCTTATACTTAAGGCGGCATTGTGCATTTTGTATTTAATTCCGATGCGATTTCTGTGTATAATCGTCAATGTGTAGGTCCAAGGAATACATTGGGCCTGCAGTGGTGTATCGGAAACTAATACTGGTCTCACAGGGAATGCTCAAAGCACCGACTGTAAGAAGAGTCTCTATTATTGTACTTAAGGCGGCATTGGGCCGTTTGTATTTAATTGCGATGCGATTTATGTGTTTCATCGTCAATGTGAAGGTCCAAGGAATACATTGAACCTGTAGTGGTGTATCGGAAACTAATACTGGTCTCACAGGGAATGCTCAAAGCACCGACTGTAAGAAGAGTGTCTATTCTTGTACTTAAGGCGGCATTGTGCCCTTTGTATTTAATTCCGATGCCATTTCTGTGTTTCATCGTCGATGTGAAAGTCCAAGGAATACACTGAACCTGCGGTGGTGTATCGGAAACTAATACTGGTCTCACAGGGAATGCTCAAAGCACCGACTGTCAGAAGAGTCTCTATTCTTGTACTTAAGGCGGCATTGTGCCTTTTGTATTTAATTCCGATGCAATTTCTGTGTATAATCGTCAATGTGAAGGTCCAAGGTATACATTGAACCTGCAGTGGTGAATCGGCAACTAATACTGGTCTCACAGGAAATGCTCATAGCACCGACTGAAAGAAGTGTCTCCATTCTTGTACTTAAGGCGGAATTGTGCCTTTTTGTATTTATTTCCGATGGATTTCTGTGTTTCATCGTCAATGTGAAGGTCCAAGGAATACACGGAACCTGCAGTGGTGTATCGGAAACTAATACTGGTCTCGCAGGGAATGCTCAAAGCACCGACTGTAAGTAGAGTCTGTATTCTTGTACTTAAGGCGGCATTGTGCCTTTTGTATTTAATTCCGATGCGATATCTGTGTTTCTTCGTCAATGTGAAGGTCCAAGGAATACATTGAACCTGCAGTGGTGTATCGTAAGCTAATACTGGTCTCACAGGGAATGCTCAAAACACCGACTGTAACAAGAGTGTCTATTCTTGTACTTAACGCGGCATTGTGCCCTTTGTATTTAATTCCGATTTAATTTCAGTGTTTCATCGTCAATGCTTATTTCCAAGGAATACATTGAACCAGCAGTGGTGTATCGGAAACTAATACTGGTCCCACAGGGAATGCTCAAAGCACCGACAGTATGAAGAGTCTCTATTCTTGTACTTTAGGCGTCATTGTTCCTTTTGTATTTAATTCCGATGTAATTTCAGTATTTCATCGTCAATGTGTATGTCCAAGGAATACATTGAATCTGCAGTGGTGTATCGGATACTAATACTGGTTTCACAGGGAATGATCAAAGCACAGACTGTAAGAAGGGTTTCTATTCTTGTACTTATGGCAGCATTATGCCTTTTGAGTGTAATTCCAATGCGATTTCTGTGTTTCATCGTCAATGTGTAGGTCCAAGGAATACATTGAACCTGCAGTGGTGTATCGGAAACTAGTACTGGTCTCACAGGGAATGCCCAAAGCAACGACTGTAATAAGAGTCTCTATTCTTATACTTAAGGCGGCATTGTGCCTTTTGTATTTAATTCCGATGCGATTTCTGTGTATAATCGTCAATGTGTAGGTCCAAGGAATACATTGGGCCTGCAGTGGTGTATCGGAAGCTAATACTGGTCTCACAGGGAATGCTCAAAGCACCGACTGTAAGAAGAGTCTCTATTATTGTACTTAAGGCGGCATTGGGCCGTTTGTATTTAATTGCGATGCGATTTATGTGTTTCATCGTCAATGTGAAGGTCCAAGGAATACATTGAACCTGTAGTGGTGTATCGGAAACTAATACTGGTCTCACAGGGAATGCTCAAAGCACCGACTGTAAGAAGAGTGTCTATTCTTGTACTTAAGGCGGCATTGTGCCCTTTGTATTTAATTCCGATGCCATTTCTGTGTTTCATCGTCGATGTGAAAGTCCAAGGAATACACTGAACCTGCGGTGGTGTATCGGAAACTAATACTGGTCTCACAGGGAATGCTCAAAGCACCGACTGTAAGAAGAGTCTCTATTCTTGTACTTAAGGCGGCATTGTGCCTTTTGTATTTAATTCCGATGCAATTTCTGTGTATAATCGTCAATGTGAAGGTCCAAGGTATACATTGAACCTGCAGTGGTGAATCGGCAACTTATACTGGTCTCACAGGGAATGCTCAAACACCGACTGTAAGAAGAGTGTCTATTCTTGTACTTAAGGCGGCATTGTACCTTTTGTATTTAATTCCGATGCGATTTCTGTGTTTGATCGTCAATGTGAAGGTCCAAGGAATACATTGGACCTGCAGTGGTGTATCGGAAACTAATTCTGGTCTCAGAGGGAATGCTCAAAACACCGACAGTAAGAAGAGTCTCTATTCTTGTACTTAAGGCGACACTGTTCCTTTTGTATTTAATTCCGATGTAATTTCAGTGTTTCATCGTCAATGTGTATGTCCAAGGAATACATTGAACCTGCAGTGGTGTATCAGATACTAATATCGGTCTCACAGGGAATGCTCAAAGCACCGAGTGTTAGAAGAGTCTCTATTCTTGTACTTAAGGCGGAATTGTGCCTTTTTGTATTTAATTCCGATGCGATTTCTGTGTTTCATCGTCAATGTGAAGGTCCAAGGTATACATTGAACCTGCAGTGTGTATCGGAAACTAATGCTGGTCTCACGGGGAATGCTCAAAGCACCGACTGTAAGTAGAGTCTGTATTCTTGTACTTAAGGCGGCATTGTGCCTTTCGTATTTAATTCCGATGCGATTTCTGTGTTTCATCGTCAGTGTGAAGGTCCAAGGAATACATTGGACCTGCAGTGGTGTATCGGAAACTAATACTGGTCTCAGAGGGAATGCTCAAAACACCGACAGTAAGAAGAGTCTCTGTTCTTGTACTTAAGGCGACATTGTTCCTTTTGTATTTAATTCCGATGCGATTTCTGTGTTTCATCGTCAATGTGATGGTCCAAGGAATACACTGAACCTGCAGTGGTGTATCGGAAACTAATACTGGTCTCGCAGGGAATGCTCAAAGCACCGACTGTAAGTAGAGTCTGTATTCTTGTACTTAAGGCGGCATTGTGCCTTTTGTATTTAATTCCGATGCGATATCTGTGTTTCTTCGTAAATGTGAAGGTCCAAGGAATACATTGAACCTGCAGTGGTGTATCGTAAGCTAATACTGGTCTCACAGGGAATGGTCAAAACACCGACTGTAACAAGAGTGTCTATTCTTGTACTTAACGCGGCATTGTGCCCTTTGTATTTAATTCCGATGCCATTTCTGTGTTTCATCGTCGATGTGCATGTCCAAGGAATACATTGAACCTGAAGCGGTGTACCGGATACTCATACTGGTCTCACAAGGAATGCTCAAAGCACCGACTGTAAGAAGGGTCTCTATTCTTGTACTTAAGGCGGCATTTTGCCTTTTGTATTTAATTCCGATGCGATTTCTGTGTTTCATCGTCAATGTGAAGGTCCAAGGGATTCACGGAACCTGCAGTGGCGTATCGGAAACTAATACGGGTCGCACAGGAAAGGATCAAAACACAGACTCTTAAGAAGTCTCACTCTGCTTGTACTTAAGACGTCATTGTCCCCTTTGCATTAAATTCCGATTTATTTTCAGTGTTTCATCGTCAATGCTTATTTCCAAGGAATACATTGAACCAACAGTGGTGTATCAGAAACTAATACTGGTCCCACAGGGAATGCTCAAAGCACCGACAGTATGAAGAGTCTCTATTCTTGTACTTTAGGCGTCATTGTTCCTTTTGTATTTAATTCCGATGTAATTTCAGTATTTCATCGTCAATGTGTATGTCCAAGGAATACATTGAATCTGCAGTGGTGTATCGGATACTAATACTGGTTTCACAGGGAATGATCAAAGCACAGACTGTAAGAAGGGTTTCTATTCTTGTACTTATGGCAGCATTGTGCCTTTTGTGTGTAATTCCAATGCGATTTCTGTGTTTCATCGTCAATGTGAAGGTCCAAGGAATACATTGAACCTGCAGTGGTGTATCGGAAACTAGTACTGGTGTCACAGGGAATGCCCAAAGCAACGACTGTAATAAGAGTCTCTATTCTTATACTTAAGGCGGCATTGTGCCTTTTGTATTTAATTCCGATGCGATTTCTGTGTATAATCGTCAATGTGTAGGTCCAAGGAATACATTGAACCTGCAGTGGTGTATCGGAAACTAATACTGGTCTCACAGGGAATGCTCAAAGCACCGACTGTAAGAAGAGTCTCTATTATTGTACTTAAGGCGGCATTGGGCCGTTTGTATTCAATTCCGAAGCGATTTATGTGTTTCATCGTCAATGTGAAGGTCCAAGGAATACATTGAATCTGTAGTGGTGTATCGGAAACCAATACTGGTCTCACAGGGAATGCTCAAAGCACCGACTGTAAGAAGAGTGTCTATACTTGTACTTAAGGCGGCATTGTGCCCTTTGTATTTAATTCCGATGCCATTTCTGTGTTTCATCGTCGATGTGAAAGTCCAAGGATAACACTGAACCTGCGGTCGTGTATCGGAAACTAATACTGGTCTCACAGGGAATGCTCAAAGCACCGACTGTAAGAAGTGTCTCTATTCTTGTACTTAAGGCGGCATTGTGCCTTTTGTATTTAATTCCGATGCGATTTCTGTGTATAATCGTCAATGTGAAGGTCCAAGGTATACACTGAACCTGCAGTGGTGAATCGGAAACTAATACTGGTCTCACAGGGAATGCTCAAAGCACCGACTGTAAGAAGAGTCTCTATTCCTGTACTTAAGGCGGCATTGTGCCTTCTGTATTTAATTCCGATGCGATTTCTGTGTTTCATCGTCAATGTGAAGATCCAAAGAATACATTGGACCTGCAGTGGTGTATCGGATACCAATACTGGTCTCACAGGGATTAAATACAAAGGTCTCACAAGGAATGCTCAAAGCACCGACAGTAAGAAGAGTCTCTATTCTTGTACTTAAGGCGGCATTCTGCCTTTTGTATTTCTGGTCTCAGAGGGAATGCTCAAAACACCGACAGTGAGAAGAGTCTCTATTCTTGTACTTAAGGCGACACTGTTCCTTTTGTATTTAATTCCGATGTAATTTCAGTGTTTCATCGTCAATGTGTATGTCCAAGGAATTCATTGAACCTGCGGTGGTGTATCGGACACTAATACTGGTCTCACAGGGAATGCTCAAAGCACCGACTGTTAGAAGAGTCTCTATTCTTGTACTTAAGGCGGAATTGTGACTTTTTGTATTTAATTCCGATGCGATTTCTGTGTTTCATCGTCAATGTGAAGGTCCAAGGAATACATTGAACCTGTAGTGGTGTATCGGAAACCAATACTGGTCTCACAGGGAATGCTCAAAGCACCGACTGTAAGAAGAGTGTCTATTCTTGTACTTAACGCGGCATTGTGCCCTTTGTATTTAATTCCGATGCCATTTCTGTGTTTCATCGTCGATGTGAAAGTCCAAGGAATACACTGAACCTGCGGTGGTGTATCGGAAACTAATACTGGTCTCACAGGGAATGCTCAAAGCACCGACTGTACGAAGAGTCTCTATTCTTGTACTTAAGGCGGCATTGTGCCTTTTGTATTTAATTCCGATGCGATTTCTGTGTTTCATCGTCAATGTGAAGGTCCAAGGAATACATTGAACCTGCAGTGGTGTATCGGAAACTAATACTGGTCTCACAGGGAATGCTCAAATCACCGACTGTAAGAAGAGTGTCTATTCTTGTACTTAAGGCGGCATTGTGCCCTTTGTATTTAATTCCGATGCCATTTCTGTGTTTCATCGTCGATGTGTATGTTTAAGGAATACATTGAACCTTAAGTGGTGTACCGGATACTAATACTGGTCTCACAAGGAATGCTCAAAGCACCGACAGTAAGAAGAGTCTCAATTCTTGTACTTAAAGCGGCATTCTGCCTTTTGTATTTCATTCCGATGCGATTTCTGTGTTTCATCGTCAATGTGAAGATCCAAGGGATACATTGAACCTGCAGTGGCGTATCGGAAACTAATACGGGTGGCACAGGAAAGGATCAAAACACAGAATCTAAGAAGTCTCACTCTGCTTGTACTTAAGGCGTCATAGTGCCCTTTGCATTTAATTCCGATGTAATTTCAGTGTTTTATCGTCAATGCTTATTTCCAAGGAATACATTGAACCAGCAGTGGTGTATCAGAAACTAATACTGGTCCCACAGGGAATGCTTAAAGCACCGACAGTATGAAGAGTCTCTATTCTTGTACTTTAGGCGTCATTGTTCCTTTTGTATTTAATTCCGATGTAATTTCAGTATTTCATCGTCAATGTGTATGTCCAAGGAATACATTGAATCTGCAGTGGTGTATCGGATACTAATACTGGTTTCACAGGGAATGATCAAAGCACAGACTGTAAGAAGGGTTTCTATTCTTGTACTTATGGCAGCATTGTGCCTTTTGTGTGTAATTCCAATGCGATTTCTGTGTTTCATCGTCAATGTAAAGGTCCAAGGAATACATTGAACCTGCAGTGGTGTATCGGAAACTAATACTGGTCTCACAGGCAATGCTCAAAGCACCGACTGTTAGAACAGTCTCTATTCTTGTACTTAAGGCGGCATTGTGCCTTGTGTATTTAATTCCGATGCGATTTCTGTGTTTCATCGTCAATGTGAAGGCCCAAGGAATACATTGAACCTGCAGTGGTGGATCGGAAACTAATACTGGTCTCACAGGGAATGCTCAAATCACCGACTGTAAGAAGAGTGTCTATTCTTGTACTTAAGGAGGCATTGTGCCCTTTGTATTTAATTCCGATGCCATTTCTGTGTTTCATCGTCGATGTGTATGTCCAAGGAATAAATTGAACCTGAAGTGGTGTATCGGATACTAATACTGGTCTCACAGGATTTGCTCAAATCACCGACAGTAAGAAGAGTCTCTATTCTTGTCTTTACGGCGGAATTATGCCTTTTCTTATTTAATTCCGATGCGATTTCTGTGTTTCATCGTCAATGTGCTGGTCCAAGGAATACATTGAACCTGCAGTGGTGTATCGGATACTAATACTGGTCTCACAGGGAATGCTCAAAGCACCGACAGTAAGAAGAGTCTCTATTCTTGTACTTAAGGGGACATTGTTCCTTTTGTATTTAATTCTGATGTAATTTCAGTGTTTCATCGCCAATGTGTATGTCCAAGGAATACATTGAACCTGCAGTGGTGTATCAGATACTAATACTGGTCTCACAGGATTTGCTCAAATCACCGACTGTAAGAAGAGTCTCTATTCTTGTCCTTACGGCGGAATTGTGCCTGATCTTATTTAATTCCGATGCGATTTCTGTGTTTCGTCGTCAATGTGAAGGTCCAAGGGATACATTGAACCTGCAGTGGCGTATCGGAAACTAATACGGGTGCACAGGAAAGGATTAAAACACAGACTCTAAGAAGTCTCACTATGCTTGTACTTAAGGCGTCATTGTGTCCTTTGTATTTAATTCAGCTGTAATTTCAGTGTTTCATCGTCAATGCTTATTTCCAGGGAATACATTGAACCAGCAGTGGTGTATCGGAAACTAATATTGGTCTCACAGGGAACGCTCAAAGCACCGGCTGTAAGAAGAGTCTCTATTCTTGTACTTAAGGCGGCATTGGGCCGTTTGTATTTAATTCCGATGCGATTTCTGTCTTTCATCGTCAATGTGAAGGTCCAAGGTATACATTGAACTTGCAGTGGTGAATCGGAAACTAATACTGGTCTCACAGGGAATGCTCAAAGCACCGACTGTAAGAAGAGTCCCTATTCTTGTACTTAAGGCGGCATTGTGCCTTTTGTATTTAATTATGATGCGATTTCTGTGTCATCGTCAATGTGAAGGTCCAAGGAATACATTGGACCTGCAGTGGTGTATCGGAAACTAATACTGGTGTCAGAGAGAATGCTCAAAACACCGACAGTAAGAAGAGTCTCTATTCTTGTACTTAAGGCGACATTGTTCCTTTTGTATTTCATTCCGATGTAATTTCAGTGTTTCATCGTCAATGTGTATGTCCAAGGAATACATTGAACCTGCAGTGGTGTATCGGATACTAATACTGGTCTCACAGGGAATGCTCAAAGAACCGACTGTAAGAAGAGTCTCTATTCTTGTACTTACGGCGGAATTGTGCCTTTTCTTATTTAATTCCGATGCGATTTCTGTGTTTAATCGTCAATGTGCTGGTCCAAGGAATACATTGAACCTGCAGTGGTGTATCGGAAACTAATACTGGTCTCACAGGGAATGCTCAAAGCACCGACTGGAAATAGAGTCTGTATTCTTGTACTTTAGGCGGCATTGTGCCTTTTGTATTTAATTCCGATGCGATTTCTGTGTTTCATAGTCAATGTGAAGGTCCAAGGAATACATTGAACCTGCAGTGGTGTATCGGAAACTAATACTGGTCACACAGGGAATGCTCAAAGCACCGACTGTAAGAAGAGTGTCTATTCTTGCATTGTGCCCTTTGTATTTAATTCCGATGCCATTTCTGTGTTTCATCGTCAATGTGAAGGTCCAAGGGATACATAGAAATTGCAGTGGCGTATCGGAAACTAATACGGGTCGCACAGGAAAGGATCAAAACACAGACTCTAAGAAGTCTCACTCTGCTTGTACTTAAGGCGTCATTGTGCCCGTTGTATTTAATTCCGATGTAATTTCAGTGTTTCATCGTCAATGCTTATTTCCAAGGAATACATTGAACCAGCAGTGGTGTATCAGAAACTAATGCTGGTCTCACAGGGAATGCTCAAAGCACCGACAGTAAGAAGAGTCTCTATTTTTGTACTTTAGGCGGCATTGTGCCTTTTGTGTTTAATTCCAATGCGATTTCTGTGTTTCATCGTCAATGTGAAGGTCCAAGGAATACATTGAACCTGCAGTGGTGTATCGGAAACTAATACTGGTCACACAGGGAATGCTCAAAGCAACGACTGTAAGTAGAGTCTGTATTCTTGTACTTAAGGCGGCATTTTGCCTTTTGTATTTAATTCCGATGCGATTTCTGTGTATAATCGTCAATGTGAAGGTCCAAGGTATACATTGAATCTGCAGTGGTGAATCGGAAACTAATACTGGTCTCACAGGGAATGCTCAAAGCACCGACTGTAAGAAGAGTCACTATTCTTGTACTTATGGCGGCATTGTGCCTTTTGTATTTAATTATGATGCAATTTCTGTGTTTCATCGTCAATGTTAAGGTCCAAGGAATACATTGGCCCTGCAGTGGTGTATCGGAAACTAATACTGGTCTCAGAGGGAATGCTCAAAACACCGACAGTAAGAACAGTCTCTATTCTTGTACTGAAGGCGACATTGTTCATTTTGTATTTAATTTCGATGTAATTTCAGTGTTTCATCGTCAATGTGTATGTCCAAGGAATACATTGAACCTACAGTGGCGTATCGGAAACTAATACTGGTCTCACAGGGAATGCTCAAAGCACCGACTGTAAGTAGAGTCTGTATACTTGTACTTAAGGCGGCATTGTGCCTTTTGTATTTAATTCCGATGCGATTTCTGTGTTTCATAGTCAATGTGAAGGTCCAAGGAATACATTTAACCTGCAGTGGTGTATCGGAAACTAATACTGGTCTCACAGGGAATGCTCAAAGCACCGACTGTAAGAAGAGTGTCTATTCTTGTACTTAAGGCGGCATTGTGCCCTTTGTATTTAATTCCGATGCCATTTCTGTGTTTCATCGTCAATGTGAAGGTCCAAGGGATACATTGAATTTGCAGTGGCGTATCGGAAACTAATAAGGGTCGCACAGGATAGGATCAAAACACAGACTCTAAGAAGTCTCACTCTGCTTGTACTTAAGGCGTCATTGTGCCCTTTGTATTTAATTCCGATGTAATTTCAGTGTTTCATCGTCAATGCTTCTTTCCAAGGAATACATTGAATCTGCAGTGGTGTATCGGATACTAATACTGATCTCACAGGGAATGCTCAAAGCACCGACTGTAAGAAGAGTCACTGTTCTTGTACTTATGGCGGCATTGTGCCTTTTGTATTTAATTATGATGCGATTTCTGTGTTTCATCGTCAATGTTAAGGTCCAAGGAATACATTGGACCTGCAGTGGTGTATCGGAAACTAATACTGGTCTCAGAGGGAATGCTCAAAACACCGACAGTAAGAACAGTCTCTATTCTTGTACTGAAGGCGACATTGTTCCTTTTGTATTTAATTTCGATGTAATTTCAGTGTTTCATCGTCAATGTGTATGTCCAAGGAATACATTGAACCTGCAGTGGTGTATCGGATACTAATACTGGTCTCACAGGGAATGCTCATAGCACCGACTGAAAGAAGTGTCTCCATTCTTGTACTTAAGGCGGAATTGTGCCTTTTTGTATTTAATTCCGATGCGATTTCTGTGTTTCATCGTCAATGTGAAGGTCCAAGGAATACACTGAACCTGCAGTGGTGTATCGGAAACTAATACTGGTCTCGCAGGGAATGCTCAAGGCACCGACTGTAAGTAGAGTCTGTATTCTTGTACTTAAGGCGGCATTGTGCCTTTTGTATTTAATTCCGATGCGATATCTGTGTTTCTTCGTCAATGTGAAGGTCCAAGGAATACATTGAACCTGCAGTGGTGTATCGTAAGCTAATACTGGTCTCACAGGGAATGCTCAAAACACCGCCTGTAACAAGAGTGTCTATTCTTGTGCTTAACGCGGCATTGTGCCCTTTGTATTTACTTCCGATGCCATTTCTGTGTTTCATCGTCGATGTGCATGTCCAAGGAATACATTGAACCTGAAGCGGTGTACCGGATACTCATACTGGTCTCACAAGGAATGCTCAAAGCACCGACTGTAAGAAGGGTCTCTATTCTTGTACTTAAGGCGGCATTTTGCCTTTTGTATTCAATTCCAATGCGATTTCTGTGTTTCATCGTCAATGTGAAGGTCCAAGGGATTCACTGAACCTGCAGTGGCGTATCGGAAACTAATACGGGTCGCACAGGAAAGGATCAAAACACAGACTCTTAAGAAGTCTCACTCTGCTTGTACTTAAGACTTCATTGTGCCCTTTGCATTTAATTCCGATTTAATTTCAGTGTTTCATCGTCAATGCTTATTTCCAAGGAATACATTGAACCAGCAGTGGTGTATCAGAAACTAATACTGGTCCCACAGGGAATGCTCAAAGCACCGACAGTATGAAGAGTCTCTATTCTTGTACTTTAGGCGTCATTGTTCCTTTTGTATTTAATTCCGATGTAATTTCAGTATTTCATCGTCAATGTGTATGTCCAAGGAATACATTGAATCTGCAGTGGTGTATCGGATACTAATACTGGTTTCACAGGGTATGATCAAAGCACAGACTGTAAGATGGGTTTCTATTCTTGTACTTATGGCAGCATTGTGCCTTTTGTGTGTAATTCCAATGCGATTTCTGTGTTTCATCGTCAATGTGAAGGTCCAAGGAATACATTGAACCTGCAGTGGTGTATCGGAAACTAGTACTGGTGTCACAGGGAATGCCCAAAGCAACGACTGTAATAAGAGTCTCTATTCTTATACTTAAGGCGGCATTGTGCCTTTTGTATTTAATTCCGATGCGATTTCTGTGTATAATCGTCAATGTGTAGGTCCAAGGAATACATTGAACCTGCAGTGGTGTATCGGAAACTAATACTTGTCTCACAGGGAATGCTCAAAGCACCGACTGTAAGAAGAGTCTCTATTATTGTACTTAAGGCGGCATTGGGCCGTTTGTATTCAATTCCGATGCGATTTATGTGTTTCATCGTCAATGTGAAGGTCCAAGGAATACATTGAATCTGTAGTGGTGTATCGGAAACCAATACTGGTCTCACAGGGAATGCTCAAAGCACCGACTGTAAGAAGAGTGTCTATTCTTGTACTTAAGGCGGCATTGTGCCCTTTGTATTTAATTCCGATGCCATTTCTGTGTTTCATCGTCGATGTGAAAGTCCAAGGATAACACTGAACCTGCGGTGGTGTATCGGAAACTAATACTGGTCTCACAGGGAATGCTCAAAGCACCGACTGTAAGAAGTGTCTCTATTCTTGTACTTAAGGCGGCATTGTGCCTTTTGTATTTAATTCCGATGCGATTTCTGTGTATAATCGACAATGTGAAGGTCCAAGGTATACATTGAACCTGCAGTGGTGAATCGGAAACTAATACTGGTCTCACAGGGAATGCTCAAAGCACCGACTGTAAGAAGAGTCTCTATTCCTGTACTTAAGGCGGCATTGTGCCTTCTGTATTTAATTCCGATGCGATTTCTGTGTTTCATCGTCAATGTGAAGGTCCAAAGAATACATTGGACCTGCAGTGGTGTATCGGATACCAATACTGGTCTCACAGGGATTAAATACAAAGGTCTCACAAGGAATGCTCAAAGCACCGACAGTAAGAAGAGTCTCTATTCTTGTACTTAAGGCGGAATTGTGACTTTTTGTATTTAATTCCGATGCGATTTCTGTGTTTCATCGTCAATGTGAAGGTCCAAGGAATACATTGAACCTGTAGTGGTGTATCGGAAACCAATACTGGTCTCACAGGGAATGCTCAAAGCACCGACTGTAAGAAGAGTGTCTATTCTTGTACTTAAGGCGGCATTGTGCCCTTTGTATTTAATTCCGATGCCATTTCTGTGTTTCATCGTCGATGTGTATGTTTAAGGAATACATTGAACCTTAAGTGGTGTACCGGATACCAATACTGGTCTCACAAGGAATGCTCAAAGCACCGACAGTAAGAAGAGTCTCTATTCTTGTACTTAAGGCGGCATTCTGCCTTTTGTATTTCATTCCGATGCGATTTCTGTGTTTCATCGTCAATGTGAAGGTCCAAGGAATGCAATGAACCTGCAGTGGTGTATCGGATACTAATACTGGTCTCACAGGGAATGCTCAAAGCACAGACTGTAAGAAGAGTCTCAATTCTTGTACTTAAGGCGGCATTGTGCCTTTTGTATCTAATTCCGATGTGATTTCTGTGTTTCATCGTCAATGTGAAGGTCCAAGGGATACATTGAACCTGCAGTGGCGTGTCGGTAACTATTACGGGTCGCACAGGAAAGGATCAAAACACAAACTCTATGAAGTGTCACTCTGCTTGTACTTAAGGCGTCATTGTGAACCTTGTATTTAATTCCGATGTAATTTCAGTGTTTCATCGTCAATGCTTATTTCCGAGGAATACATTGAACCAGCAGTGGTGTATCGGAAACTAATACTGGTCTCACAGGGAACGCTCAAAGCACCGGCTGTATGAAGAGTCTCTATTCTTGTACTTAAGGTGGCATTGGGCCGTTTGTATTTAATTCCGATGCGATTTCTGGCTTTCATCGTCAATGTGAAGGTCCAAGGAATACATTGAACTTGCAGTGGTGTATCGGAAACTAATACTGGTCTCACAGGGAATGCTCAAAGCACCAACAGTAAGAAGAGTCTCAATTCTTGTACTTAAGGCGGCATTGTTCCTTTTGTATTTAATTCCGATGTAATTTCAGTGTTTCACCGTCAATGTGTATGTCCAAGAAATACACTTAATCTGCAGTGGTGTACCGGATACTAATACTGGTCTCACAGGGAATGCTCAAAGCACAGACTGTAAGAAGAGTCTTTATTCTTGTACTTAAGGCGGCATTGTGCCTTTTGTATTTAATTCCAATGCGATTTCTGTGTGTCATCGTCAATGTGAAGGTCCAAGGAATACATTGAACCTGCAGTGGTGTATCGGAAACTAATACTGGTCTCACAGGGAATGCTCAAAGCACCGACTGTAAGTAGAGTCTGTATTCTTGTACTTAAGGCGGCATCGTGCTTTTTGTATTTAATTCCGATGCGATTTCTGTGTTTCATCGTCAATGTGAAGGTCCAAGGAATACATTGAACCTGCAACGGTGTATCGGAAACTAATACTGGTCTCACAGGGAATGCTCAAATCTCCGACTGTAAGAAGAGTGTCTATTCTTGTATTTACGGCGGCATTGTGCCCTTTGTATTTAATTCCGATGCAATTTCTGTGTTTCATCGTCGAGGTGTATGTCCAAGGGATACATTGAACCTGAAGTGGTTTACCGGATACTAATACTGGTCTCACAAGGAATGCTCAAAGCACCGACTGTAAGAAGAGTCTCTATTCTTGTACTTAAGGAGGCATTCTGCCTTTTGTATTTCATTCCGATGCGATTTCTGTGTTTCATCGTCAATGTGAAGGTCCAAGGGATACATTGAACCTGCAGTGGCGTATCGGAAACAAATACGGGTCGCAAAGGAAGGATCAAAACACAGACTCTAAGAAGTCTCACTGTGCTTGTACTTAAGGCGTCATTGTGCCCTTTGTATTTAATTCCGATGTAATTTCAGTGTTTTATGGTCAATGCTTATTTCAAAGGAATACATTGAACCAGCAGTGGTGTATCGGAAACTAATACTGTTCTCACAGGGAACGCTCAAAGCACCGGCTGTAAGAAGAGTCCCCATTCTTGTACTTAAGGCGGCATTGTGCCTTTTGTATTTAATTCCGATGCGATTTCTGTGTTTCATCGTCAATGTGAAGGTCCAAGGAATACATTGGACCTGCAGTGGTGTATCGGAAACTAATACTGGTCTCACAGCGAATGCTCAAAGCACCGACTGTAAGAAGAGTGTCTATTCTTGTACTTAAGGAGGCATTGTGCCCTTTTTATTTAATTCCGATGCCATTTCTGTGTTTCATCGTCGATGTGAAAGTCCAAGGAATACACTGAACCAGCGGTGGTGTATCGGAAACTAATACTGGTCTCACAGGGAATGCTCAAAGCACCGACTGTAAGAAGAGGCTCTATTGTTGTACTTAAGGCGGCATTGCGCCTTTTGTATTTTATTCCGATGCGATTTCTGTGTATAATCGTCAATGTGAAGGTCCAAGGTATACATTGAACCTGCAGTGGTGAATCGGAAACTAATACTGGTCTCACAGGGAATGATCAAAGCACCGACTGTAAGAAGAGTCCCTATTCTTGTACTTAAGGCGGCATTGTGCCTTTTGTATTTAATTCCGATGCGATTTCTGTGTTTCATCGTCAATGTGAAGGTCCAAGGAATACATTGGACCTGCAGTGGTGTATCGGAAACTAATACTGGTCTCAGAGGGAATGCTCAAAACACCGACAGTAAGAAGAGTCTCTATTCTTGTACTTAAGGCGACATTGTTCCTTTTGTATTTAATTCCGATGTAATTTCAATGTTTCATCGCCAATGTGTATGTCCAAGGAATACATTGAACCTGCAGTGGTGTATCGGATACTAATACTTGTCTCACAGGGAATGCTCAAAGCACCGACTGTAAGAAGAGTCTCTATTCTTGTACTTACGGCGGAATTGTGCATTTTTGTATTTAATTCCGATGCGATTTCTGTGTTTCATCGTCAATGTGCAGGTCCAAGGAATGCATTGAACCTGGAGTGGTGTATCGGAAACTAATACTGGTCTCACAGGGAATGCTCATAGCACCGACTGTAAGTAGAGTCTGTATTCTTGTACTTAAGGCGGCATTGTGCCTTTTGTATTTAATTCCGATGCGATTTCCGTGTTTCATAGTCAATGTGAAGGTCCAAGGAATACATTGAACCTGCAGTGGTGTATCGGAAACTAATACTGGTCTCACAGGGAATGATCAGAGCACCGACTGTAAGAAGAGTCTCTATTCTTGTACTTAAGGCGGCATTGTGCACTTTGTATTTAATTCCGATGCCATTTCTGTGTTTCATCGTCAATGTGAAGGTCCAAGGGATACATTGAATTTGCAGTGGCGTATCGGAAACTAATACGGGTCGCACAGGAAAGGATCAAAACACAGACTCTAAGAAGTCTCACACTGCTTGTATTTAAGGCGTCATTGTGCCCTTTGTATTTAATTCCGATGTAATTTCAGTGTTTCATTGTCAATGCTTATTTCCAAGGAATACATTGAATCTGCAGTGGTGTATCGGATACTAATACTGGTCTCACAGGGAATGCTCAAAGCACCGACGGTAATTAGAGTCTCTGTTCTTGTACTTAACGCGGAATTGTGCCTTTTTTGTATTTAATTCCGATGCGATTTCTGTGTTTCATCGTCAATGTGAAGGTCCAAGGAATGGAATGAACCTGCAGTGGTGTATCGGATACTAATACTGGTCTCACAGGGAATGCTCAAGCACAGACTGTAAGAAGAGTCTCTATTCTTGTACTTAAGGTGGCATTGTGCCTTTTGTATTTAATTCCAATGCGATTTCTGTGTTTCATCGTCAATGTGAAGGTCGAAGGAATACATTGAACCTGCAGTGGTGTATCGGAAACTAATACTGGTCTCACAGGGAATGCTCAAAGCACCGACTGTAAGTAGAGTCTGTATTCTTGGACTTAAGGCGGCATCGTGCTTTTTGTATTTAATTCCGATGCGATTTCTGTGTTTCATCGTCAATGTGAAGGTCCAAGGAATACATTGAACCTGCAGTGGTGTATCGGAAACTAATACTGGTCTCACAGGGAACGCTCAAAGCACCGACTGTATGAAGAGTCTCTATTCTTGGACTTAAGGCGGCATTGTGCCTTTTGTATTTAATTCCGATGCGATTTCTGTGTTTCATCGTCATTGTGAAGGTCCAAGGGATACATTGAACCTGCAGTGGCGTATCGGAAACTATTACGGGTCGCACAGGATAGGATCAAAACACAAACTCTAAGAAGTGTCACTCTGCTTGTACTTAAGGCGTCATTGTGCCCTTTGTATTTAATTCCGATGTAATTTCAGTGTTTCATCGTCAATGCTTATTTCCAAGGAATACATTGAACCAGCAGTGGTGTATCGGAAACTAATACTGGTTTCACAGGGAACGCTCAAAGCACCGGCTGTAAGAAGAGTCTCTATTCTTGTACTTAAGGTGGCATTGGGCCGTTTGTATTTAATTCCGATGCGATTTCTGTCTTTCATCGTCAATGTGAAGGTCCAAGGAATACATTGAACCTGCAGTGGTGTATCGGAAACTAATACTGGTCTCACAGGGAATGCTCAAAGCACCGACTGTAAGAAGAGTGTCTATTCTTGTACTTAAGGCGGCATTGTGCCCTTTGTATTTAATTCCGATGCCATTTCTGTGTTTCATCGTCGATGTGAAAGTCCAAGGAATACACTGAACCTGCGGTGGTGTATCGGAAACTAATACTGGTCTCACAGGGAATGCTCAAAGCACCGACTGTAAGAAGAGTCTCTATTCTTGTACTTAAGGCGGCATTGTGCCTTTTGTATTTAATTCCGATGCGATTTCTGTGTATAATCGTCAATGTGAAGGTCCAAGGTATACATTGAACCTGCAGTGGTGAATCGGAAACTAATACTGGTCTCACAGGGAATGCACAAAGCACCGACTGTAAGAAGAGTCCCTATTCTTGTACTTAAGGCGGCATTCTGCCTTTTGTATTTAATTCCGATGCGATTTCTGTGTCATCGTCAATGTGAAGGTCCAAGCAATACATTGGACCTGCAGTGGTGTATCGGAAACTAATACTGGTCTCAGAGAGAATGCTCAAAACACCGACAGTAAAATGATTCTCTATTCTTGTACTTAAGGCGACATTGTTATTTTTGTATTTCATTCCGATGTAATTTCAGTGTTTCATCGTCAATGTGTATGTCCAAGGAATACATTGAACCTGCAGTGGTGTATCGGATACTATTACTGGTCTCACAGGGAATGCTCAAAACACCGACTGTTAGAAGTCTCTATTCTTGTACTTACGGCGGAATTGTGCCTTTTTGTATTTAATTCCGATGCGATTTCTGTGTTTCATCGTCAATGTGCAGGTCCAAGGAATACATTGAACCTGCAGTGGTGTATCGGAAACTAATACAGGTCTCACAGGGAATGCTCAGAGCACCGACTGTAAGTAGAGCCTGTATTCTTGCACATAAGGCGGCATTGTGCCTTTTGTATTTAATTCCGATGCGATTTCTGTGTTTCATCGTCAATGTGAAGGTCCAAGGAATACACTGAACCTAAAGTGGTGTATCGGAAACTAATACTGGTCTCACAGGGAATGCTCAAAGCACCGACTGTAAGAAGAGTGTCTATTCTTGTACTTATGGCGGCATTGTGCCCTTTATATTTAATTCCGATGCCATTTCTGTGTTTCATCGTCGATGTGTATGTTCTAGGAATACATTGAACCTGAAGTGGTGTACCGGATACTAATACTGGTCTCACAAGGAATGCTCAATGCAGCGACTGTAAGAAGAGTCTCTATTCCTGTACTTAAGGCGGCATTTTGCCTTTTGTAATTAATTCCGATTCGATCTCTGTGTTTCATCGTCAATGTGAAGGTCCAAGGGATACTTTGATCCTGCAGTGGCGTATCGGAAGCTAATACGGGTCGCACAGGAAAGGATCAAAACACAGACTCTAAGAAGTCTCACTCTGCTTGTACTTAAGGCGTCATTGTGCCCTTTGTATTTAATTCCAAGTAATTTCAGTGTTTCATCATCAATGCTTATTTCCAAGGAATACATTGAACCAGCAGTGGTGTATCGGAAACTAATACTGGTCTCACAGGGAATGCTCAAAGCACCAACAGTAAGAAGAGTCTCTATTCTTGTACTTAAGGCGGCATTGTTCCTTTTGTATTTAATTCCGATGCCATTTCAGTGTTTCATCGTCAATGTGTATGTCCAAGGAATACACTGAACCTGCAGTGGTGTACCGGATACTAATATTGGTCTCACAGGGAATGCTCAAAAACACAGACTGTAAGAAGAGTCTCTATTCTTGTACTTAAGGCGGGATTGTGCCTTTTGTATTTAATTCCAATGCGATTTCTGTGTGTCATCGTCAATGTGAAGGTCCAAGGAATACATTGAACCTGCAGTGGTGTATCGGAAACTAATACTGGTCTCACAGGGAATGCTCAAAGCACCGACTGTAAGTAGAGTCTGTATTCTTGTACTTAAGGCGGCATCGTGCTTTTTGTATTTAATACCGATGCGATTTCTGTGTTTCATCGTCAATGTGAAGGTCCAAGGAATACATTGAACCTGCAGTGGTGTATCGGAATCTAATACTGGTCTCACAGGGAATGCTCAAAGCACCGACTGTATGAAGAGTCTCTATTCTTGTACTTAAGGCGGTATTGTGCATTTTGTATTTAATTCCGAGGCGATTTCTGTGTATAATCGTCAATGTGAAGGTCCAAGGAATACATTGAACCTGCAATGGTGTATCGGAAACTAATACTGGTCTCACAGGCAATGCTCAAATTACCGACTGTAACAAGAGTCTCTATTCTTATACTTAAGGCGGCATTGGGCCTTTTGTATTTAATTCCAATGCGATATCTGTCTTTCATCGTCAATGTGAAGGTCCAAGGAATACATTGAACCTGCAGTGGTGTATCGGAAAGTAATACTGGTCTCACAGGGAATCCTCAAAGCACCGACTGTAAGAAGAGTGTCTATTCTTGTACTTAAGGCTGTATTGTGCACTTTGTATTTAATTCCGATTCCATTTCAGTGTTTCATCGTCGATGTGTATGTCCAAGGAATACATTGAACCTGAAGTGGTGTACCGGATACTAATACTGGTCTCACAAGGAATGCTCAAAGCACCGACTGTAAGAAGAGTGTCTATTCTTGTACTTAAGGCGGCATTGTGCCTTTTTGTATTTAATTCCGATGCGATTTCTGTGTTTCATCGTCGATGTGAAGGTCCAAGGAATACATTGAACCTGCAGTGGTGTATCGGAAAGTAATACTGGTCTCACAGGGAATGCTCAAATCACCGACTGTAAGTAGAGTCTGTATTCTTGTACTTAAGGCGGCATTGTGCCTTTTGTATTTAATTCCGATGCGATTTCAGTGTTTCATCGTCAATGTGAAGGTCTAAGGAATACATTGAACCTGCAGTGGTGTATCGGAAACTAATACTGGTCTCACAGGGAATGCTCAAAGCACCGACTTTAAGAAGAGTGTCTATTCTTGTACTTAAGGCGGCATTGTGCCCTTTGTATTTATTTCCGATGCCATTTCTGTGTTTCATCGTCGATGTGAAAGTCCAAGGAATACATTGAAACTGCAGTGGCGTATCGGAAACTAATACGGGTCACACAGGAAAGGATCAAACACAGACTCTAAGAAGTCTCACTCTGCTTGTACTTAGGGCGTCATTGTGCCCTTTGTATTTAATTCCGATGTAATTTCAGTGTTTCATCGTCAATGTGTATATCCTAGGAATACATTGAACCTGCAGTGGTGTATCGGAAACTAATACTGGTCTCACAGGGAATGCTCAAAGCACCAACTGTAAGAAGAGTCTGTATTCTTGTACTTAAGGCGGCATTGTGCCCTTTGTATTTAATTCCGATGCCATTTCTGTGTTTCATCGTCGATGTGAAAGTCGAAGGAATACACTGAACCTGCAGGGGTGTATCGGAAACTAATACTGGTCTCACAGGGAATGCTCAAAGCACCGACTGTAAGAAGAATCTTTATTCTTGTACTTAAGGCGGCATTGTGCATTTTGTATTTAATTCCGATGCGATTTGTGTGTTTCATCGTCAATGTGAAGCTCCAAGGAATACATTCAACCTGCAGCGGTGTATCGGAAACTAATACTGGTCTCACAAGGAATGCTCAAAGCACGGACTGTAAGAAGAGTCTCCATTCTTGTACGTAAGGCGGCATTGTGCCTTTTGTATTAAATTCCGATGGTATTTCTGTGTATAATCGTCAATGTGCAGGTCCAAGGAATACATTGAACCTGCAGTGGTGTATCGGAAACTAATACTGGTCTCACTGGGAATGCTCAAAGCACCGACTGTATGAAGAGTCTCTATTCTTGTACTTAAGGCGGCATTCTGCCTTTTGTATTTAATTCCGATGCGATTTCTGTGTTTCATCGTCAATGTGAAGGTCCGAGGAATACATTGAACCTGCAGTGGTGTATCGGATACTAAAACTGGTCTCACAGGGAATGGGCCAAGCACAGACTGTAAGAAGAGTCTCTATTCTTGTACTTAAGGCGGCATTGAGCCTGTTGTATTAAATTCCGATGCAATTTCTGTGTTTCATCGTCAATGTGAAGGTCGAAGGAATACATTGAACCTAAAGTGGTGTATCGGAAATTAATACTGGTCTCACAGGCAATGCTCAAAGCACCGACTGTAAGAAGCGTTTCTATTCTTGTAGTTAAGGAGGCATTGTGGCTTTTGTATTTAATTCCGATGCAATTTCAGTGTTTCATCGTCAATGTGTATGTCCAAGGAATACATTGAACATGCAGTGGTGTATCGGAAACTAATACTGGTCTCACAGGGAATGCTCAAAGTACCGACTGTAAGAAGAGTCTGTATTCTTGTACATAAGGCGGCATTGTGCCTTTTGTATTTATTCCGATGCGATATCCGTGTTTCATCGTCAATGTGAAGGTCCAAGGAATACATTGGACCTGCAGTGGTGTATCGGAAACTAATACTGGTCTCACAGGGAATGCTCAAAGCACCGACTGTAAGAAGTGTCTCTATTCTTGTACATAAGGCGGCATTGTGCCTCTTGTATTTATTTCCGACGCAATTTCTGTGTATAATCGTCAATGTGAAGGTCCAAGGAATACATTGATCCTGCAGTGGTGTATCGGAAACTAATACTTGTCTCACAGGGAATGCTCAAAGCAACGACTGTAAGAAGAGTCTCTATTCTTGTATTTAAGGCGGCACTGGGCCTTTTGTATTTCATTCCGATGCGATTTCTGTCTTTCATCGTCAATGTGAAGGTCCAAGGAATACATTGAACCTGCAGTGGTGTATCGGAAACTAATACTGGTCTCACAGGGAATGCTCAAAGCACCGACTGTAAGAAGAGTGCCTATTATTGTACTTAAGGCGGCATTGTGCCTTTGTATTTAATTCCGATGCCATTTCTGTGTTTCATCGTCGATGTGAAAGTCCAAGGAAAACACTGAACCTGCAGTGCTGTATCGGAAACTAATACTGGTCTCACAGGGAATGCTCAAAGCACCGACTGTAGGAAGAGTGTCTATTCTTGTACTTAAGGCGGCATTGTGCCCTTTGTATTTAATTCCGATGCCATGTCTGTGTTTCATCGTCAATGTGTGTGTCCAAGGAATACATTGAATCTGCAGTGGTGTATCGGATACTAATACTGGTCTCACAGGGAATGCTGAAAGCACAGACTGTAAGAAGGGTCTCTATTCTTGTACTTAAGGCGGCATTGTGCCTTTTGTGTTAAATTCCAATGCGATTTCTGTGTTTCATCGTCAATGCGAAGTTCCAAGGAATACATTGAACCTGCAGTGGTGTATCGGAAACTAATACTGGTCTCACAGGAAATGCTCAAAGAACCGACAGTAAGAAGAGTCTCTATTCTAGTACTTAAGGCGGCATTGTTCCTTTTGTATTTAATTCCGATGTAATTTCAGTGTTTCATCCTCAATGTGTATGTCCAAGGAATACATTGAATCTGCAGTGGTGTATCGGATACTAATACTGGTCTCACAGGGAATGCTGAAAGCACAGACTGCAAGAAGAGTCTCTATTCTTGTACTTAAGGCGGCATTGTGCCTTTTGTGTTTTTTTTCAATGCGATTTCTGTGTTTCATCGTCAATGTGAAGTTCCAAGGAATACATTGAACCTGCAGTGGTGTATCGGATACTAATACTGGTCTCACAGGGAATGCTCATATCACCGACTGTAAGTAGAGTCTGTATTCTTGTACTTAAGGCGGCATTGTTCCTTTTGTATTATATTCCGATGCGATTTCTGTGCTTCATTGTCAATGTGAAGGTCCAAGGAATACATTGAACCTGCAGTGGTGTATCGGAAACTAATACTGGTCTCACAGGGAATGCTCAAAGCACCGACTGTAAGAAGAATCTCTATTCTTGTACTTAAGGCGGCATTGTGCCTTTTGTATTTAATTCCGATGCTATTTCTGTGTATAATCGTCAATGTGAAGGTCCAAGGAATACATTGAACCTGCAGTGGTGTATCGGAAACTAATACTGGTCTCACAGGGAATGCTCAAACCACCGACTGTAAGAAGAGTTCCTATTCTTGTACTTATGGCGGCATTGGGCCTTTTGTATTTAATTCCGATGCGATTTCTGTGTTTCATAGTCAATGTGAAAGTCCGAGGAATACATTGAACCTGCAGTGGTGTATCGGAAACTAATACTGGTCTCACAGCGAATGGACAAATCACCGACTGTAAGTAGAGTCTGTATTCTTGTACTTAAGGCGGCATTGTGCCTTTTGTATTTAATTCCGATGCGATTTGTGTGTTTCATCGTCAATGTGAAGCTCCAAGGAATACATTCAACCTGCAGTGGTGTATCGGAATCTAATGCTGGTCTCACAAGGAATGCTCAAAGCACCGACTGTAAGAAGAGTCTCCATTCTTGTACGTAAGGCGGCATTGTGCCTTTTGTATTAAATTCCGATGGTATTTCTGTGTATAATCGTCAATGTGAAGGTCCAAGGAAAACATTGAACCTGCAGTGGTGTATCGGAAACTAATACTGGTCTCACTGGGAATGCTCAAAGCACCGACTGTGTGAAGAGTCTGTATTCTTGTACTTATGGCGGCAATGGGCCTTTTGTATTTAATTCCGATGCGATTTCTGTGTTTCATCGTCAATGTGAAGGTCCGAGGAATACATTGAACCTGCAGTGGTGTATGGATACTAAAACTGGTCTCACAGGGAAAGGACAAAGCACAGACTGTAAGAAGAGTCTCTATTCTTGTACTTAAGGCGGCATTGAGCCATTTGTATTAAATTCCGATGCAATTTCTGTGTTTCATCGTCAATGTGAAGGTCGAAGGAATACATTGAACCTAAAGTGGTGTATCGGAAACTAATACTGGTCTCACAGGCAATGCTCAAAACACCGACTGTAAGAAGAGTTTCTATTCTTGTAGTTGAGGAGGCATTGTGGCTTTTGTATTTAGTTCCGATGTAATTTCAGTGTTTCATCGTCAATGTGTATGTCCAAGGAATACATTGAACATGCAGTGGTGTATCGGAAACTAATACTGGTCTCACAGGGAATGCTCAAAGCACCGACAGTAAGAAGAGTCTCTATTCTTGTACTTAAGGCGGCATTCTTCCTTTTGTATTTAATTCCGATGTAATTTTAGTGTTTCATCGTCAATGTGTATATCCAAAGAATACATTGTATCTGCTGTGGTGTATCGGATACTAAAACTGGTCTCACAGGGAATGGACAAAGCACAGACTGTAGGAAGAGTCTCTATTATTGTACTTAAGGCGGCATTGTGCCTTTTGTATTTAATTCTAATGCGATTTCTGTGTTTCATCGTCAAAGCAATGGTCCAAGGATCACATTGAACCCGCAGTGGTGTATCGGACACTAATACTGGTCTCACAGGGAATGCTCAAAGTACCGACTGTGAGAAGTGTCTGTATTCTTGTACATAAGGCGGCATTGTGCCTTTTGTATTTATTCCGATGCGATATCTGTGTTTCATCGTCAATGTGAAGGTCCAAGGAATACATTGGACCTGTAGTGGTGTATCGGAAACTAATACTGGTCTCACAGGGAATGCTCAAAGCACCGACTGTAAGAAGAGTCTCTATTCTTGTACATAAGGCGGCA
This sequence comes from Schistocerca americana, assembly GCF_021461395.2. Classification (NCBI taxonomy): domain Eukaryota; kingdom Metazoa; phylum Arthropoda; class Insecta; order Orthoptera; family Acrididae; genus Schistocerca; species Schistocerca americana. The sequence continues at coordinate 618,469,726 of NC_060124.1, read as the reverse complement.
TTGTGCCTTTTGTATTTATTTCCGATGCAATTTCTGTGTATTATCGTCAATGTGAAGGTCCAAGGAATACATTGATCCTGCAGTGGTGTATCGGAAACTAATACTTGTCTCACAGGGAATGCTCAAAGCAACGACTGTAAGAAGAGTCTCTATTCTTGTACTTAAGGCGGCACTGGGCCTTTTGTATTTAATTCCGATGCGATTTCTGTCTTTCATCGACAATGTGAAGGTCCAAGGAATACATTGAACCTGCAGTGGTGCATCGGAAACAAATACTGGTCTCACAGGGAATGCTCAAAGCACCGACTGTAAGAAGAGTGTCTATTCTTGTACTTAAGGCGGCATTGTGCCTTTGTATTTAATTCCGATGCCATTTCTGTGTTTCATCGTCGATGTGAAAGTCCAAGGAATACACTGAACCTGCAGTGGTGTATCGAAAACTAATACTGGTCTCAAAGGGAATGCTCAAAGCGCCGACTGTAGGAAGAGTGTCTATTCTTGTACTTAAGGCGGCATTGTGCTCTTTGTATTTAATTCCGATGCCATGTCTGTGTTTCATCGTCGATGTGTATGTCCTAGGAATACATTGAACCTGAAGTGGTGTACCGGATAGTAATACTGATCTACATCTACATCTACATCTATACTCCGCGAGCCACCTTACGGTGTGTGGCGGAGGGTACTTATTGTACCACTATCTGATCCCCCCTTCCCTGTTCCATTCACGAATTGTGCGTGGGAAGAACGACTGCTTGTAAGTCTCCGTATTTGCTCTAATTTCTCGGATCTTTTCGTTGTGATCATTACGCGAGATATATGTGGGCGGTAGTAATATGTTGCCCATCTCTTCCCGGAATGTGCTCTCTCGTAATTTCGATAATAAACCTCTCCGCATTGCGTAACGCCTTTCTTGAAGTGTCCGCCACTGGAGCTTGTTCAGCATCTCCGTAACGCTCTCGCGCTGACTAAATGTCCCCATGACGAATCGCGCTGCTTTTCGCTGGATCATGTCTATCTCTTCTATTAATCCAACCTGGTAAGGGTCCCATACTGATGAGCAATACTCAAGAATCGGACGAACAAGCGTTTTGTAAGCTACTTCTTTCGTCGATGAGTCACATTTTCTTAGAATTCTTCCTATGAATCTCAACCTGGCGCCTGCTTTTCCCACTATTTGTTTTATGTGATCATTCCACTTCAGATCGCTCCGGATAGTAACTCCTAAGTATTTTACGGTCGTTACCGCTTCCAATGATTTACCACCTATGGCATAGTCGTACTGGAATGGATTTCTGCCCCTATGTATGCGCATTATATTACATTTATCTACGTTTAGGGAAAGCTGCCAGCTGTCGCACCATGCATTAATCCTCTGCAGGTCCTCCTGGAGTACGTACGAGTCTTCTGATGTTGCTACTTGCTTGTAGACAACCGTGTCATCTGCAAATAGCCTCACGGAGCTACCGATGTTGTCAACTAAGTCATTTATGTATATTGTAAACAATAAAGGTCCTATCACGCTTCCCTGCGGTACTCCCGAAATTACCTCTACATCTGCAGATTTTGAACCGTTAAGAATGACATGTTGTGTTCTTTCTTCTAGGAAAACCTGAATCCAATCACAAACCTGGTCCGATATTCCGTAAGCTCGTATTTTTTTCACTAAACGTAAGTGCGGAACCGTATCAAATGCCTTCCTGAAGTCCAGGAATACGGCATCAATCTGCTCGCCAGTGTCTACGGCACTGTGAATTTCTTGGGCAAATAGGGCGAGCTGAGTTTCACATGATCTCTGTTTGCGGAATCCATGTTGGTTATGATGAAGGAGATTTGTATTATCTAAGAACGTCATAATACGAGAACACAAAACATGTTCCATTATTCTACAACAGATTGACGTAAGCGAAATAGGCCTATAATTATTCGCATCTGATTTACGACCCTTCTCACAGGGAATGCTCAAAGCACCGAATGCAAAAAGAGTCTCTATTCTTGTACTTAAGGTGACATTGTGCCTTTTGTATTTAATTCTGATGCGATTTCTGTGTGTAATCGTCAATGTGATGGTCCAAGTAATACATTGAACCTGTAGTGGCGTATCAAAAACTAACACTGGTCGCACAGGAAAGGATCAAAGCAAAGACTCTAAGAAGTCTCACTCTGCTTGTATTTAAGGCGTCATTGTGCCCTTTGTTTTTAATTCCGTTGTAATTTCAGTGTTTCATCGTCAGTGTGTATTTCCAAGGAATACATTGATCCTGCAGTGGTGTATCGGAAACTAATACTGGTCTCACAGGGAATGCTCAAAGCACCGACAGTAAGAAGAGTCTCTATTCTTGTACCTAAGGCGGCATTGTTCCGTTTGTATTTAATTCCGATGTAATTTCAGTGTTTCATCGTCAATGTGTATGTCCAAGGAATACATTGAATCTGCAGTGGTGTATCGGATACTAATACTGGTCTCACAGGGAATGCTGAAAGCACAGACTGTAAGAAGGGTCTCTATTCTTGTACTTAAGGCGGCATTGTGCCTTTTGTGTTTAATTCCAATGCGATTTCTGTGTTTCATCGTCAATGTGAAGTTCCAAGGAATACATTGAACCTGCAGTGGTGTATCGGAAACTAATACTGGTCTCACAGGAAATGCTCAAAGAACCGACAGTAGGAAGAGTCTCTATTCTAGTACTTAAGGCGGCATTGTTCCTTTTGTATTTAATTCCGATGTAATTTCAGTGTTTCATCCTCAATGTGTATGTCCAAGGAATACATTGAATCTGCAGTGGTGTATCGGATACTAATACTGGTCTCACAGGGAATGCTGAAAGCACAGACTGCAAGAAGAGTCTCTATTCTTGTACGTAAGGTGGCATTGTGCCTTTTCTGTTTAATTCCAATGCGATTTCTGTGTTTCATCGTCAATGTGAAATTCCAAGGAATACATTGAACCTGCAGTGGTGTATCGGAAACTAATACTGGTCTCACAGAGAATGCTCAAATCACCGACTGTAAGTAGAGTCTGTATTCTTGTACTTAAGGCGGCATTGTTCCTTTTGTATTTAATTCCGATGCGATTTCTGTGCTTCATTGTCAATGTGAAGGTCCAAGGAATACATTGAACCGGCAGTGGTGTATCGGAAACTAATACTGGTCTCACAGGGAATGCTCAAAGCAACGACTGTAAGAAGAGTCTCTATTCTTGTACTTAAGGCGGCATTGTGCCTTTTGTATTTAATTCCGATGCGATTTCTGAGTATAATCGTCAATGTGAAGTTCCAAAGACTACATTGAACTTGCACTGGTGTATCGGATCCTAATACTGGTCTCACAGAGAATGCTCAAAGCACCGTCTGTAAGAAGAGTCTCTTTTCTTGAACTTAAGGCGGCATTGTGCCTTTGGTATTTAATTCCGATGCGATTTATGTGTTTCTTCGTCAATGTGAAGGTCCAAGGAATGCATTGAACCTGCAGTGGTATATCGGAAACAAATACTGGTCTCACAGGAAAGGATCAAAGCACAGACTCTAAGAAGTCTCACTCTGCTTGTAATTAAGGCGTCATTGTGCCCTTTGTATTTAGTTCCGATGTAATTTCAGTTTTTCATCGTCAATGTGTATGTCCAAGGAATACATTGAACCTGCAGTATTGTATCGGAAAATAATACTGGTCTCACAGGGAATGCTCAAAACACCGACAGTAAGAAGAGTCTCTATTCTTGTACTTAAGGCGATATTGTTCCTTTAGTATTTAATTGCGATGTAATTTCAGTGTTTCATCGTCAATGTGTATGTCCAAGGAATACATTGAATCTGCAGTGGTGTATCGGATACTAATACTGGTCTCACACGGTATGCTCAAAGCACAGACTGTAAAAAGAGTCTCTATTCTTGTACTTAAGGCGGCATTGTGCCTTTTGTATTTAATTCCAATGCGATTTCTGTGTTTCATCGTCAATGTGAAAGTCCAAGGAATACATTGAACATGCAGTGGTGTATCGGATACTAATACAGGTCTCACAGGGAATGCTCAAAGCACCGACAGTAAGTGGAGTCTCTATTCTTGTACTTAAGGCGGCATTGTTCCTTTTGTATTTAATTCCGATGTAATTGCAGTGTTTCATCGTCAATGTGTATGATCAATGAATATATTGAATCTGCAGTGGTGTATCGGATACTAATACTGGTCTCACAGGGAACGCTCAAAGCACAGACTGTAAGAATAGTCTCTATTCTTGTACTTAAAGCGGCATTGTGCCTTTTGTATTTAATTCCGTTGCATTTCCTGTGTTTCATCGTCAATTAGAAGGTCCAAGGATACATTGAACCTGCAGTGGCGTATCGGAAACTAATACGGGTCGCACAGGTAAGGATCAAAACACAGACTTTAAGAAGTCTCACTCTTCTTGCACTTATGGCGGCATTGTGCCTTTTGTTTTTAATTCCGATGTAATTTCAGTGTTTCATCGTCAATGTGAAGGTCCAAGGAATACATTGAATCTGCAGTGGTGTATCGGATACTAATACTGGTCTCACACGGAATGCTCAAAGCACCGACTGTAAGAAGAGTCTCTAATCTTGTACTGAAGGCGGCATTGTGCCTTTTGTGTGTATTTCCGAAGCGATTTCTGTGTTTCATCGTCAATGTGAAAGTCCAAGGAATACATTGAACTTGCAGTGGTGTATCGTAAACTAATACTGGTCTCACAGGGAATGCTGAAAGCACTGACTGTAAGAAGAGTGTCTATTCCTGTACTTAATGCGGCATTGTGCCTTTTGTATTTAATTTCGTGGCGATTTCTGTGTTTCATCGTCAATGTGAATGTCTGAGGAATACATTGAACCTGCAGTGGTGTATCGGAAATTAATACCTGTGTCTCAGGGAATGCTCAAAGCTCAGACTGTAAGAAGAGTCTCTATTGTTGTACTTAGGACGGCATTGTGCCTCTTGCATTTAATTCCGATGCGATTTCTGTGTTTCATCGTCAATGTGAAGGTCCAAGGGATACATTGGACCTGCAGTGGTGTATCGGAAACTAATACTGGTCTCACAGGGAATGCTCAAAACACCGACAGTAAGAAGAGTCTCTATTCTTGTACTTAAGGCGGCATTGTGCCTTTTGTATTTAATTCCAATGCGATTTCTGTGTTTCATCGTTAATGTGTAAGTCCAAGGAACACATTGAACATGCAGTGGTGTATCGGAAACTAATACTGGTCTCACAGGGAATGCTAAAACACCGTCTGTAAGAAGAGTGTCTATTCTTGTACTTAAGGCGGCATTGTGCCTTTTGTATTTAATTCCGTTGCCATTTCTGTGTTTCATCGACAATGTGAAGGTCCAAGGAATGCACTGAACCTGCAGTGGTGTATCGGAAACTAATACTGGTCTCACAGGGAATACTCAAAGCACCGACTGTAAGAAGAGTCTCTATTCTTGTACTTAGGGCGGCATTCTTCTTTTTGTATTTAATTCCGATGTGTTTTCTGTGTTTAATCATCAATGTGAAGCTCCAAGGAATACATTGAACCTGCAGTGGTGTATCGGAAACTAATACTGGTCTCACAGGGAATGCTCAAAGCACCGACTGAAAGAAGAGTCTCTGTTCTTGTACTTAAGGCGGCATTGTGCCTTTTGTATTTAATTCCGATGCGATTTCTGTGTTTCATCGTCAATTTGAAGGTCCAAGGAATACATTTAACCTGCAGTGGCGTATCGAAAACTAATACGGGTCGCACAGGAAAGGATCAAATCACAGACTCTAAGAAGTCTCACTGTTCTTGCACTTATGGCGGCATTGTGTCTTTTGTATTTTATTCCGATGTAATTTCAGTGTTTCATCGTCAATGTGTATGTCCAAGGAATACATTGAACCTGCAGTGGTGTATCAGAAACTAATACTGGTCTCTCAGGGAATGCTCAAAGCACCGACTGTAAGAAGAGTCTCTATTCTTGTACTTAAGGCGGCATTGTGGCTATGGTATATAATTACGATGCAATTTCTGTGTGTCATCGTCAATGTGAAGGTCCAAGGAATACATTGAACCTCCAGTGGTGTATCGGAAACTAATACTGGTCTCACAGGGAATGCTCAAAGCACCGACTGTAAGAAGAGTCTCTATTCTTGTACTGAAGGCGGCATTGTGCCGTTTGTGTTTAATTCCGATGCGATTTCTGTGTGTCATCGTCAATGTGAAAGTCCAAAGAATACATTGAACTTGCAGTGGTGTATCGGAAAGTAATACTGGTCTCACAGGGAATGCTCAAAGCACTGACTGTAATAAGAGTGTCTATTCCTGTACTTAAGGCGGAATTGTGCTCTTTGTATTTAATTCCGATGCCATTTCTGTGTTTCATCGTCGATGTGTATGTCCAAGGAATACATTGAACCTGCAGTGGCGTATCGAAAACTAATACGGGTCGCACATGAAAGGATCAAAACACAGACTCTAAGAAGTCTCACTGTTCTTGCACTTATGGCGGCATTGTGCCTTTTGTATTTAATTCCGATGTAATTTCAGTGTTTCGTCGTCAATGTGTATGCCCAAGGAATACATTGAACCTGCAGTGGTGTATCGGAAATTAATACTGGTCTCACAAGGAGTGCTCAAAGCACCGACTGTAAGAAGAGTGTCTATTCTTGTACTTAAGGCGGCATTGTGCATTTTGTATTTAATTCCGATGCCATTTCTGTGTTTCATCGTCGATATGAAAGTCCAAGGAATACACTGAACCTGCAGTGGTGTATCGGAAACTAATACTGGTCTCACAGGGAATGCTCAAAGCACCGACTTTAAGAAGAGTCTCCATTCTTGAACTTAAGGCGGCATTGTGCCTTTGGTATTTAATTCCGATGCGATTTATGTGTTTCCTCGTCAATGTGAAGGTCCAAGGAAAACATTGGACCTGCAGTGGCGTTTCGGAAACTAATACGGGTCGCACAGGTAAGGATCAAAACACAGACTTTAAGAAGTCTCACTCTTCTTGCACTTATGGCGGCATTGTGCCTTTTGTATTTTATTCCGATGTAATTTCAGTGTTTCATCGTCAATGTGTATGTCCAAGGAATACATTGAACCTGCAATGGTGTAACGGAAACTAATACTGGTCTCACAGAGAATTCTCAAAGCACCGACTGTAAGTAGAGTCTGTATTCTTGTACTTAAGGTGGCATTGTGCCTTTTGTATTTAATTCCGATGCGATTTCTGTGTTTCATCGTCAATGTGAAGGTCCAAGGAATACATTGAACCTGCAGTTGTGTATTGGAAACTATTACTGGTCTAACAGGGAATGCTCAAACAACGTCTGTAAGAAGAGTGTCTATTCTTGTACTTATGGCGGCATTGTGCCTTTTGTATTTAATTCCGTTGCCATTTCTGTGTTTCATCGTCAATGTGAAGGTCCAAGGAATGCACTGAACCAGCAGTGGTGTATCGGGAACTAATACTGGTCTCACAGGGAATACTCAAAGCTCCGACTGTAAGAAGAGTCTCTATTATTGTACTTAAGCCGGCATTGTTCTTTTTGTATTTAATTCCGCTGTGATTTCTGTGTTTAATCGTCAAAGTGAAGGTCCAAAGAATACATTGAACCTGCAGTGGTGTATCGGAAACTAATACTGGTCTCACAAGGAATTCTCATAGCACCGACTGAAAGTAAAGTCTCTGTTCTTGTACTTAAGGCGGCATTGTGCCTTTGGTATTTATTTGCGATGCGATTTCTGTGTTTCATCGTCAATTTGAAGGTCCAAGGAATTCATTTAACCTGCAGTGGCGTATCGAAAACTAATACGGGTCGCACAGGAAAGGATCAAAACACAGACTCTAAGAAGTCTCACTGTTCTTGCACTTATGGCGGCATTCTGCCTTTTGTATTTAATTCCGATGTAATTTCAGTGTTTCATCGTCAATGTGTATGTCCAAGGAATACATTGAACCTGCAGTGGTGTATCGGAAACTAATACTGGTCTCACAGGGAATGCTCAAAGCACCGACTGTAAGAAGAGTCTCTATTCTTGTACTTAAGGCGGCATTGTGGCTTTTGTATATAATTACGATGCAATTTCTGTGTGTCATCGTCAATGTGAAGGTCCAAGAAATACATTGAACCTCCAGTGGTGTATTGGAAACTAATACTGTTCTCACAGGGAATGCTTAAAGCACCGACTGTAAGAAGAGTCTCTATTCTTGTACTTATGGCGGCATTGTGCCTTTTGTATTTAATTCCGATGCGATTTCTGTGTTTCATCGTCAATGTGAAACTCCAAGGAATACATTGAACTTGCAGTGGTGTATCGGAAACTAACACAGGTCTCACATTGAATGCTCAAAGCACTGACTGTAAGAAGAGTGTCTATTCGTGTACTTAATGCGGCATTGTGCCTTTTGTATTTAATTCCGATGCCATTTCTGTGTTTCATCGTCAATGTGAAGGTCCAAGGAATACACTGAACCTGCAGTGGTGTATCGGAAACTAATACTGGTCTCACAGTGAATGCTCAAAGAACCGACTGTAAGAAGAGTCTCTATTCTTGTACTTAAGGCGGCATTGTTCTTTTTGTATTTAATTCCGATGTGATTTCTGTTATAAATCGTCAATGTGAAGGTTAAAGGAATACATTGAACCTGCAGTGGTGTATCGGAAACTAATACTGGACCCTAGGGAAATGCTCAAAACACCGACAGTAAGAAGTGTCTCTATTCTTGTACTTCAGGCGGCATTGTGGCTTTTGTATTTAATTCCGATGCAATTTCTGTGTTTCATCGTCAATGTGAAGGTCCAAGGAATACATTGATCCTGCTGTGGTGTATCGGAAACTGATACTGGTCTTACAGGGAATCCTCAAAGCACCGACTGTTAGAAGATTCTCTATTCTTGTACTTAAGGCATCATTGTGCCTTTTATATTTAATTCCGATGTAATTTCAGTGTTTCATCGTCAATATGTATGTCCAAGGAATACATTGAACCTGCAGTGGTGTATCGTATACCAATATTGGTCTCACAGGGAATGCTCAAAGCACAGACTGTAAGAAGAGTCTCTATTCTTGTACTTAAGGCGGCATTGTGCCCTTTGTATTTAATTCCGATGTAATTTCAGTCTTTCATCGTCAATGTGTATGTCCACGGAATACATTGAACCTGCAGTATTGTATCGGAAAATAATACTGGTCTCACAGGGAATGCTCAAAACACCGACAGTTAGAAGAGTCTCTATTCTTGTACTTAAGGCGATATATTTCCTTTTGTATTTAATACCGATGTAATTTCAGTGTTTCATCGTCAATGTGTATGTCCAAGGAATACATTGAACCTGGTGTTGTGTATCGGATACTAATATTGGTCACACAGGGAATGCTCAAAGCACCGACTATAAGAAGAATCTCTATTCTTGTACGTAAGGCAGCATTGTGCCTTTTGTATTTAATTACGATGCGATTTCTGTGTTTCATCGTCAATGTGAAGGTCCAAGGAATACATGGAACCTGCAGTGGCGTATCGGAAACTAATACGGGTCGCACAGGAAAGGACCAAATCACAGACTTTAAGAAGTCTCACTCTTCTTGCACTTATGGCGGCATTGTGCCTTTTGTATTTAATTCCGATGTAATTTCAGTGTTTCATCGTCAATGTGTATGTCCAAGGAATACATTGAATCTGCAGTGGTGAATCGGATACTAATACAGGTCTCATAGGGAATGCTCAAAGCACAGAGTGTAAGAAGAGTCTCTATTGTTGTACTTAAGGCGGCATTGAGCCTTTTGTAATTAATTCCAATGCGATTTCTGTGTTTCATCGTCAATGTGAAAGTCCAAGGAATACATTGAAAATGCAGTGGTGTATCGGAAACTAATACTGGTCTCACACGGAATGCTCAAAGCACCGACAGTAAGAGGAGTCTCTATTCTTGTACTTAAGGTGGCATTGTTCCTTTTGTATTTAATTCCGATGTAATTGCAGTGTTTCATCGTCAATGTGTATGTCCAAGGAATACATTGAATCTGCAGCGGTGTATCGGAAACTAATACTGGTCTCACAGGGAATGCTCAAAGCACCGACTGTAAGTAGAGTCTGTATTCTTGTACTTAAGGCGGCATTGTGCCTTTTGTATTTAATTCCGATGCGATTTCAGTGTTTCATCGTCAATGTGAAGGTCCAAGGAATACATTGAACCTGCAGTGGTGTATCGGAAACTAATACTAGACTCACAGGGAATGCTCAAACACCGTCTGTAAGAAGAGTGTCTATTCTTGTACTTAAGGAGGCATTGTGCCTTTTGGAATTAATTCCGTTGTCATTTCTGTGTTTCATCGTCAATGTGAAAGTCCAAGGAATGCACTGATCCTGCAGCGGTGTATCGGAAACTAATACTGGTCTCACAGGGAATGCTCAAAGCACCGACTGAAAGAAGAGTCTCTGTTCTTGTACTTAAGGCGGCATTTTGCCTTTTGTATTTAATTCCGATGTAGTTTCAGTGTTTCATCGTCAATGTGTATGTCCGAGGAATACATTGAACCTGCAGTGGTGTATCGGAAACTAATACTGGTCTCACAGGGAATACTCGAAACACCGACTGTGAGAAGGGACTATATTCATGTACTTAGGACGGCATTGTGCATTTTGTATTTAATTCCGATGCGATTTCTGTGTTTTATCGTCAATGTGAAGGTCCAAGGAATGCATTGAACCTGCAGTGGCGTATCGGAAACTAATATGGGTCGCACAGGGAATGCTCAAAGCACTGATTGTAGGAAGAGTGTCTATACCTCTACTTAATGCGTCATTGTGCCTTTTGTATTTAATTCCGATGCCATTTCTGTGTTTCATCGTCAATGTGAAGGTCCAAGGAATACACTGAACCTGCAGTGGTGTATCGGAAACTAATACTGGTCTCACAGGGAATGCTCAAAGCACCGACTGTAAGAAGAGTCTCTATTCTTGTACTTGAGGCGGCATTGTGGCTTTTGTATTTAATTCCGATGCAATTTCTGTGTTTCATCGTCAATGTGAAGGTCGAAGGAATACATTGAACCTGCTGTGGTGTATCGGAAACTAATACTGGTCTTACTGGGAATGCTCAAAGCACCGACTGTTAGAAGAGTCTCTATTCTTATATTTAAGGCATCATTGTGCCTTTTGTATTTAATTCCGATGTAATTTCAGTGTTTCATCGTCAATGTGAATGTCCAAGGAATACATTGAACCTCCAGTGGTGTATCGGAAACTAATACTGGTCTCACAGGGAATGCTCAAAGCACCAAATGTAAGAAGAGTATCAATTCTTGTACTTAAGGCGGCATTGTGCCTTTTGTATTTAATTCCGATGCGATTTCTGTGTTTGATCGTCAGTGTGAAGGTCCAAGGAATACATTGAACCTGCAGTGGCGTATCGGACCTAATACGGGTCGCACAGGAAAGGATCAAATCACAGACTCTAAGAAATCTCACTCTTCTTGCACTTATGGCGGCATTGTGCCTTTTGTATTTAATTCGGATGTAATTTTAGTGTTTCATAGTCAATGTGTATGTCCAAGGAATACATTGAACGTGCAGTGGTGTATCGGAAACTAATACTGGTCTCACAGGGAATACTCGAAACACCGACTGTGAGAAGAGACTATATTCTTGTACTTAGGGCGGCATTGTGCCTTTTGTATTTAATTCCGATGCGATTTCTGTGTTTTATCGTCAATGTGAAGGTCCAAGGAATGCATTGAACCTGCAGTGGCGTATCGGAAAGTAATATGGGTCGCACAGGAGAGGATCAAATCACAGACTCTAAGAAGTCTCACTCTTCTAACACTTATGTGGGCATTGTGCCTTTTGTATTTAATTCCGACGTAATATCAGTGTTTCATCGTCAATGTGAATGTCCAAGGAATACATTGAACCTCCAGTGGTGTATCGGAAACTAATACTGGTCTCACAGGGAAAGCTCGAAGCACCGACTGTAAGAAGAGTCTCTATTCTTGTACTTAAGGCGACATTGTGGCTTTTGTATTTAATTCCGATGCAATTTCTGTGTTTCAATGTCAATGTGAAGGTCCAAGGAATACATTGAACCTGCTGTGGTGTATCGGAAACTAATACTGGTCTTACAGGGAATGCTCAAAGCACCGACTGTTAGAAGAGTCTCTATTCTTGTACTTAAGGCATCATTGTGCCTTTTGTATTTAATTCCGATGTATTTTCAGTGTTTCACCGTCAATGTGAATGTCCAAGGAATACATTGAACCTCCAGTGGTGTATCGGAAACTAATACTGGTCTCACAGGGAATGCTCAAAGCACCGACTGTAAGAAGAGTGTCTATTCTTGTGCTTAAGGGGGCATTGTGCCACTTGTATTCAATTCCGATGCCAATTTTGTGATTCATCGTCGATGTGAAAGTCCAAGGAATACACTGAACCTGCAGTGGCGTATCGGAAACTAATACTGGTCTCACAGGGATTGCTCAAAGCACCGACTGTAAGAAGAGTCTCTATTCTTGCACTTAAGGCGGTATTGTGCCTTTTGTACGTAACTCCGATGCGATTTCTGTGTTTCATCGTCTATTTGAAGGTCCAAGGAATACATTGATGCTGCAGTGGCGTATCGAAAACTAATACGGGTCGCACAGGAAAGGATCAAAGCACAGACTCTAAGAAGTCTCACTCTTCTTGCACTTATGGCGGCATTTTGCCTTTTGTATTTAATTCCGATGTAGTTTCAGTGTTTCATCGTCAATGTGTATGTCCGAGGAATACATTGAACCTGCAGTGGTGTATCGGAAACTAATACTGGTCTCACAGGGAATACTCGAAACACCGACTGTGAGAAGTTACTATATTCATGTACTTAGGGCGGCATTGTGCATTTTGTATTTAATTCCGATGCGATTTCTGTGTTTTATCGTCAATGTGAAGGTCCAAGGAATGCATTGAACCTGCAGTGGCGTATCGGAAACTAATATGGGTCGCACAGGGAATGCTCAAAGCACTGACTGTAGGAAGAGTGTCTATTCCTGTACTTAATGCGTCATTGTGCCTTTTGTATTTAATTCCGATGCCATTTCTGTGTTTCATCGTCAATGTGAAGGTCCAAGGAATACACTGAACCTGCAGTGGTGTATCGGAAACTAATACTGGTCTCACAGGGAATGCTCAAAGCACCGACTGTAAGAAGAGTCTCTATTCTTGTACTTGAGGCGGCATTGTGGCTTTTGTATTAAATTCCGATGCAATTTCTGTGTTTCATCGTCAATGTGAAGGTCGAAGGAATACATTGAACCTCCAGTGGTGTATCGGAAACTAATACTGGTCTCACAGGGAATGCTCAAAGCACCAAATGTAAGAAGAGTCTCTATTCTTGTACTTAAGGCGGCATTGTGCCTTTTGTATTTAATTCCGATGCGATTTCTGTGTTTGATCGTCAATGTGAAGGTCCAAGGAATACATTGAACCTGCAGTGGCGTATCGGACCTAATACGGGTCGCACAGGAAAGGATCAAATCACAGACTCTAAGAAATCTCACTCTTCTTGCACTTATGGCGGCATTGTGCCTTTTGTATTTAATTCGGATGTAATTTTAGTGTTTCATAGTCAATGTGTATGTCCAAGGAATACATTGAACCTGCAGTGGTGTATCGGAAACTAATACTGGTCTCACAGGGAATACTCGAAACACCGACTGTGAGAAGAGACTATATTCTTGTACTTAGGGCGGCATTGTGCCTTTTGTATTTAATTCCGATGCGATTTCTGAGTTTTATCGTCAATGTGAAGGTCCAAGGAATGCATTGAACCTGCAGTGGCGTATCGGAAACTAATATGGGTCGCACAGGAGAGGATCAAATCACAGACTCTAAGAAGCCTCACTCTTCTAGCACTTATGGGGGCATTGTGCCTTTTGTATTTAATTCCGACGTAATATCAGTGTATCATCGTCAATGCGAATGTCCAAGGAATACATTGAACCTCCAGTGGTGTACCGGAAACTAATACTGGTCTCACAGGGAAAGCTCGAAGCACCGACTGTAAGAAGAGTCTCTATTCTTGTACTTAAGGCGACATTGTGGCTTTTGTATTTAATTCCGATGCAATTTCTGTGTTTCAATGTCAATGTGAAGGTCCAAGGAATACATTGAACCTGCTGTGGTGTATCGGAAACTAATACTGGTCTTACAGGGAATGCTCAAAGCACCGACTGTTAGAAGAGTCTCTATTCTTGTACTTAAGGCATCATTGTGCCTTTTGTATTTAATTCCGATGTAATTTCAGTGTTTCATCGTCAATGTGAATGTCCAGGGAATACATTGAACCTCCAGTGGTGTATCGGAAACTAATACTGGTCTCACAGGGAATGCTCAAAGCACCGACTGTAAGAAGAGTCTCTATTCTTGCACTTAAGGCGGTATTGTGCCTTTTGTAGGTAACTCCGATGCGATTTCTGTGTTTCATCGTCAATTTGAAGGTCCAAGGAATACATTGATGCTGCAGTGGCGTATCGAAAACTAATATGGGTCGCACAGGAAAGGATCAAAGCACAGACTCTAAGAAGTCTCACTCTTCTTGTACTTATGGCGGCATTTTGCCTTTTGTATTTAATTCCGATGTAGTTTCAGTGTTTCATCGTCAATGTGTATGTCCGAGGAATACATTGAACCTGCAGTGGTGTATCGGAAACTAATACTGGTCTCACAGGGAATACTCGAAACACCGACTGTGAGAAGGGACTATATTCATGTACTTAGGGCGGCATTGTGCATTTTGTATTTAATTCCGATGCGATTTCTGTGTTTTATCGTCAATGTGGAGGTCCAAGGAATGCATTGAACCTGCAGTGGCGTATCGGAAACTAATATGGGTCGCACAGGGAATGCTCAAAGCACTGATTGTAGGAAGAGTGTCTATTCCTCTACTTAATGCGTCATTGTGCCTTTTGTATTTAATTCCGATGCCATTTCTGTGTTTCATCGTCAATGTGAAGGTCCAAGGAATACACTGAACCTGCAGTGGTGTATCGGAAACTAATACTGGTCTCACAGGGAATGCTCAAAGCACCGACTGTAAGAAGAGTCTCTATTCTTGTACTTGAGGCGGCATTGTGGCTTTTGTATTTAATTCCGATGCAATTTCTGTGTTTCATCGTCAATGTGAAGGTCGAAGGAATACATTGAACCTGCTGTGGTGTATCGGAAACTAATACTGGTCTTACTGGGAATGCTCAAAGCACTGACTGTTAGAAGAGTCTCTATTCTTATACTTAAGGCATCATTGTGCCTTTTGTATTTAATTCCGATGTAATTTCAGTGTTTCATCGTCAATGTGAATGTCCAAGGAATACATTGAACCTCCAGTGGTGAATCGGAAACTAATACTGGTCTCACAGGGAATGCTCAAAGCACCAAATGTAAGAAGAGTCTCTATTCTTGTACTTAAGGCGGCATTGTGCCTTTTGTATTTAATTCCGATGCGATTTCTGTGTTTGATCGTCAGTGTGAAGGTCCAAGGAATACATTGAACCTGCAGTGGCGTATCGGACCTAATACGGGTCGCACAGGAAAGGATCAAATCACAGACTCTAAGAAATCTCACTCTTCTTGCACTTATGGCGGCATTGTGCCTTTTGTATTTAATTCGGATGTAATTTTAGTGTCTCATAGTCAATGTGTATGTCCAAGGAATACATTGAACCTGCAGTGGTGTATCGGAAACTAATACTGGTCTCACAGGGAATACTCGAAACACCGACTGTGAGAAGAGACTACATTCTTGTACTTAGGGCGGCATTGTGCCTTTTGTATTTAATTCCGATGCGATTTCTGTGTTTTATCGTCAATGTGAATGTCCAAGGAATGCATTGAACCTGCAGTGGCGTATCGGAAACTAATATGGGTCGCACAGGAGAGGATCAAATCACAGACTCTAAGAAGTCTCACTCTTCTAACACTTATGTGGGCATTGTGCCTTTTGTATTTAATTCCGACGTAATATCAGTGTTACATCGTCAATGTGAATGTCCAAGGAATACATTGAACCTCCAGTGGTGTATCGGAAACTAATACTGGTCTCACAGGGAAAGCTCGAAGCACCGACTGTAAGAAGAGTCTCTATTCTTGTACTTAAGGCGACATTGTGGCTTTTGTATTTAATTCCGATGCAATTTCTGTGTTTCAATGTCAATGTGAAGGTCCAAGGAATACATTGAACCTGCTGTGGTGTATCGGAAACTAATACTGGTCTTACAGGGAATGCTCAAAGCACCGACTGTTAGAAGAGTCTCTATTCTTGTACTTAAGGCATCATTGTGCCTTTTGTATTTAATTCCGATGTATTTTCAGTGTTTCATCGTCAATGTGAATGTCCAAGGAATACATTGAACCTCCAGTGGTGTATCGGAAACTAATACTGGTCTCACAGGGAATGCTCAAAGCACCGACTGTAAGAAGAGTGTCTATTCTTGTGCTTAAGGGGGCATTGTGCCACTTGTAATCCATTCCGATGCCAATTTTGTGATTCATCGTCGATGTGAAAGTCCAAGGAATACACTGAACCTGCAGTGGCGTATCGGAAACTAATACTGGTCTCACAGGGAATGCTCAAAGCACCGACTGTAAGAAGAGTCTCTATTCTTGCACTTAAGGCGGTATTGTGCCTTTTGTACGTAACTCCGATGCGATTTCTGTGTTTCATCGTCTATTTGAAGGTCCAAGGAATACATTGATGCTGCAGTGGCGTATCGAAAACTAATACGGGTCGCACAGGAAAGGATCAAAGCACAGACTCTAAGAAGTCTCACTCTTCTTGCACTTATGGCGGCATTTTGCCTTTTGTATTTAATTCCGATGTATTTTCAGTGTTTCATCGTCAATGTGAATGTCCAAGGAATACATTGAACCTCCAGTGGTGTATCGGAAACTAATACTGGTCTCACAGGGAATGCTCAAAGCACCGACTGTAAGAAGAGTGTCTATTCTTGTGCTTAAGGGGGCATTGTGCCACTTGTAATCCATTCCGATGCCAATTTTGTGATTCATCGTCGATGTGAAAGTCCAAGGAATACACTGAACCTGCAGTGGCGTATCGGAAACTAATACTGGTCTCACAGGGAATGCTCAAAGCACCGACTGTAAGAAGAGTCTCTATTCTTGCACTTAAGGCGGTATTGTGCCTTTTGTACGTAACTCCGATGCGATTTCTGTGTTTCATCGTCTATTTGAAGGTCCAAGGAATACATTGATGCTGCAGTGGCGTATCGGAAACTAATACTGGTCTCACAGGGAATACTCGAAACACCGACTGTGAGAAGGGACTATATTCATGTACTTAGGGCGGCATTGTGCATTTTGTATTTAATTCCGATGCGATTTCTGTGTTTTATCGTCAATGTGAAGGTCCAAGGAATGCATTGAACCTGCAGTGGCGTATCGGAAACTAATATGGGTCGCACAGGGAATGCTCAAAGCACTGACTGTAGGAAGAGTGTCTATTCCTGTACTTAATGCGTCATTGTGCCTTTTGTATTTAATTCCGATGCCATTTCTGTGTTTCATCGTCAATGTGAAGGTCCAAGGAATACACTGAACCTGCAGTGGTGTATCGGAAACTAATACTGGTCTCACAGGGAATGCTCAAAGCACCGACTGTAAGAAGAGTCTCTATTCTTGTACTTGAGGCGGCATTGTGGCTTTTGTATTTAATTCCGATGCAATTTCTGTGTTTCATCGTCAATGTGAAGGTCGAAGGAATACATTGAACCTCCAGTGGTGTATCGGAAACTAATACTGGTCTCACAGGGAATGCTCAAAGCACCAAATGTAAGAAGAGTCTCTATTCTTGTACTTAAGGCGGCATTGTGCCTTTTGTATTTAATTCCGATGCGATTTCTGTGTTTGATCGTCAATGTGAAGGTCCAAGGAATACATTGAACCTGCAGTGGCGTATCGGACCTAATACGGGTCGCACAGGAAAGGGTCAAATCACAGACTCTAAGAAATCTCACTCTTCTTGCATTTATGGCGGCATTGTGCCTTTTGTATTTAATTCGGATGTAATTTTAGTGTTTCATAGTCAATGTGTATGTCCAAGGAATACATTGAACCTGCAGTGGTGTATCGGAAACTAATACTGGTCTCACAGGGAATACTCGAAACAACGACTGTGAGAAGAGACTATATTCTTGTACTTAGGGCGGCATTGTGCCTTTTGTATTTAATTCCGATGCGATTTCTGAGTTTTATCGTCAATGTGAAGGTCCAAGGAATGCATTGAACCTGCAGTGGCGTATCGGAAACTAATATGGGTCGCACAGGAGAGGATCAAATCACAGACTCTAAGAAGCCTCACTCTTCTAGCACTTATGGGGGCATTGTGCCTTTTGTATTTAATTCCGACGTAATATCAGTGTTTCATCGTCAATGCGAATGTCCAAGGAATACATTGAACCTCCAGTGGTGTATCGGAAACTAATACTGGTCTCACAGGGAAAGCTCGAAACACCGACTGTAAGAAGAGTCTCTATTCTTGTACTTAAGGCGACATTGTGGCTTTTGTATTTAATTCCGATGCAATTTCTGTGTTTCAATGTCAATGTGAAGGTCCAAGGAATACATTGAACCTGCTGTGGTGTATCGGAAACTAATACTGGTCTTACAGGGAATGCTCAAAGCACCGACTGTTAGAAGATTCTCTATTCTTGTACTTAAGGCATCATTGTGCCTTTTGTATTTAATTCCGATGTAATGTCAGTGTTTCATCGGCAATGTGTATGTCCACGGAATACAATGTACCTGCAGTATTGTATCGGAAAATAATACTGGTCTCACAGGGAATGCTCAAAACACCGACAGTAAGAGGAGTCTCTATTCTTGTACTTAAGGTGGCATTGTTCCTTTTGTATTTAATTCCGATGTAATTGCAGTGTTTCATCGTCAATGTGTATGTCCAAGGAATACATTGAATCTGCAGTGGTGTATCGGAAACTAATACTGGTCTCACAGGGAATGCTCAAAGCACCGACTGTAAGTAGAGTCTGCATTCTTGTACTTAAGGCGGCATTGTGCCTTTTCTATTTAATTCCGATGCGATTTCTGTGTTTCATCGTCAATGTGAAGGCCCAAGGAATACATTGAACCTGCAGTGGTGTATCGGAAACTAATACTAGTCTCACAGGGAATGCTCAAACACCGTCTGTAAGAAGACTGTCTATTCTTTTACTTAAGGAGGCATTGTGCCTTTTGTATTTAATTCCGTTGCCATTTCTGTGTTTCATCGTCAATGTGAAGGTCCAAGGAATGCACTATACCTTCAGTGGTGTATCGGAAACTAATACTGGTCTCACAGGGAATGCTCAAAGCACCGACTGAAAGAAGAGTCTCTGGTCTCGTACTTACGGCGGCATTGTGCCTTTTGTATTTAATTCCGATGAGATTTCTGTGTTTCATCGTCAATTTGAAAGTCCAAGGAATACATTTAACCAGCAGTGGCGTATCGAAAACTAATACGGGTCGCACAGGAAAAGATCAAAACACAGACTCTAAGAAGTCTCACTGTTCTTGCACTTATGGCGGCATTGTGCCTTTTGTATTTAATTCCGATGTAATTTCAGTGTTTCATCGTCAATGTGTATGTCCAAGGGTTACATTGAACCTGCAGTGGTGTATCGGAAACTAATACTGGTCTCACAGGGAATACTCGAAACACCGACTGTGAGAAGAGACTATATTCGTGTACTTAGGGCGGCATTGTGCCTTTTGTATTTAATTCCGATGCGATTTCTGTGTTATATCGTCAATGTGAAGGTCCAAGGAATGCATTGAACCTGCAGTGGCATATCGGAAACTAATACGGGTCGCAGAGGAGAGGATCAAATCACAGACGCTAAGAAGTCTCACTCCTCTAGCACTTATTAGGGCATTGTGCCTTTTGTATTTAATTCCGACGTAATATCAGTGTTTCATCGTCAATGTGAATGTCCAAGGAATACATTGAACCTCCAGTGGTGTATCGGAAACTAATACTGGTCTCACAGGGAAAGCTCGAAGCACCGACTGTAAGAAGAGTCTCTATTCTTGTACTTAAGGCGACATTGTGGCTTTTGTATTTAATTCCGATGCAATTTCTGTGTTTCAATGTCAATGTGAAGGTCCAAGGAATACATTGAACCTCCAGTGGTGTATCGGAAACTAATACTGGTCTCACAGGGAAAGCTCAAAGCACCGACTGTAAGAAGAGTCTCTATTCTTGTACTTAAGGCGGCATTGTGGCTTTTGTATTTAATTCCGATGCAATATCTGTGTTTCAATGTCAATGTGAATTTCCAAGGAATACATTGAACCTGCTCTGGTGTATCGGAAACTAATACTGGTCTTACAGGGAATGCTCAAAGCGCCGACTGTTAGAAGATTCTCTATTCTTGTACTTAAGGCATCATTGTGCCTTTTGTATTTAATTCCGATGTAATTTCAGTGTTTCATCGGCAATGTGTATGTCCACGGAATACATTGAACCTGCAGTATTGTATCGGAAAATAATACTGGTCTCACAGGGAATGCTCTAAACACCGACAGTAAGAAGAGTCTCTATTCTTGTACTTAAGGCGATATTGTTCCTTTTGTATTTAATTCCGATGTAATTTCAGTGTTTCATCGTCAATGTGTATGTCCAAGGAATACATTGAAACTGCAGTGGTGTATCGGATACTAATATTTGTCTCACAGGGAATGCTCAAAGCACCGACTCTAAGAAGAGTCTCTATTCTTGTACATAAGACGGCATTGTGCCTTTTGTATTTAATTCCGCTGCGATTTCTGTGTTTCATCGTCAATGTGAAGGTCCAAGGAATACATTGAACCTGCAGTGGCGTATCGGAAACTAATACGGGTCGAACAGGAAAGGTTCAAAACACAGACTTTAAGAAGTCTCACTCTTCTTGCACTTATGGCGGCATTGTGCCTTTTGTATTTAATTCCGATGTAATTTCAGTGTTTCATCGTCAATGTGTATGTCCAAGGAATACATTGAATCTGCAGTGGTAAATCGGATACTAATACTGGTCTCATAGGGAATGCTCAAAGCACAGACTGTAAGAAGAGTCTCTATTCTTGTACTTAAGGCGGCATTGACCCTTTTGTATTTAATTCCAATGCGATTTCTGTGTTTCATCGTCAATGTGAAAGTCCAAGGAATACATTGAGAATGCAGTGGTGTATCGGAAACTAATACCGGTCTCACAGGGAATGCTCAAAGCACCGACAGTAAGAGGAGTCTCTATTCTTGTCCTTAAGGTGGCATTGTTCCTCTTGTATTTAATTCCGATGTAATTGCAGTGTTTCATCGTCAATCTGTATGTCCAAGGAATACATTGAATCTGCAGTGGTGTATCGGAAACTAATACTGGTCTCACAGGGAATGCTCAAAGCACCGAATGTTAGTAGAGTCTGTATTCTTGTACTTAAGGCGGCATTGTGCCTTTTGTATTTAATTCCGATGCGATTTCTGTGTTTCATCGTCAATGTGAAGGCCCAAGGAATACATTGAACCTGCAGTGGTGTATCGGAAACTAATACTAGTCTCACAGGGAATGCTCAAACACCGTCTGTAAGAAGAGTGTCTATTCTTTTACTTAAGGAGGCATTGTGCCTTTTGTATTTAATTCCGTTGCCATTTCTGTGTTTCATCGTCAATGTGAAGGTCCAAGGAATGCACTATACCTTCAGTGGTGTATCGGAAACTAATACTGGTCTCACAGGGAATGCTCAAAGCACCGACTGAAAGAAGAGTCTCTGGTCTCGTACTTAAGGCGGCATTGTGCCTTTTGTATTTAATTCCGATGAGATTTCTGTGTTTCATCGTCAATTTGAAAGTCCAAGGAATACATTTAACCTGCAGTGGCGTATCGAAAACTAATACGGGTCGCACAGGAAAAGATCAAAACACAGACTCTAAGAAGTCTCACTGTTCTTGCACTTATGGCGGCATTGTGCCTTTTGTATTTAATTCCGATGTAATTTCAGTGTTTCATCGTCAATGTGTATGTCCAAGGGTTACATTGAACCTGCAGTGGTGTATCGGAAACTAATACTGGTCTCACAGGGAATACTCGAAACACCGACTGTGAGAAGAGACTATATTCGTGTACTTAGGGCGGCATTGTGCCTTTTGTATTTAATTCCGATGCGATTTCTGTGTTATATCGTCAATGTGAAGGTCCAAGGAATGCATTGAACCTGCAGTGGCATATCGGAAACTAATACGGGTCGCAGAGGAGAGGATCAAATCACAGACGCTAAGAAGTCTCACTCCTCTAGCACTTATTAGGGCATTGTGCCTTTTGTATTTAATTCCGACGTAATATCAGTGTTTCATCGTCAATGTGAATGTCCAAGGAATACATTGAACCTCCAGTGGTGTATCGGAAACTAATACTGGTCTCACAGGGAAAGCTCGAAGCACCGACTGTAAGAAGAGTCTCTATTCTTGTACTTAAGGCGACATTGTGGCTTTTGTATTTAATTCCGATGCAATTTCTGTGTTTCAATGTCAATGTGAAGGTCCAAGGAATACATTGAACCTCCAGTGGTGTATCGGAAACTAATACTGGTCTCACAGGGAAAGCTCAAAGCACCGACTGTAAGAAGAGTCTCTATTCTTGTACTTAAGGCGGCATTGTGGCTTTTGTATTTAATTCCGATGCAATATCTGTGTTTCAATGTCAATGTGAATTTCCAAGGAATACATTGAACCTGCTCTGGTGTATCGGAAACTAATACTGGTCTTACAGGGAATGCTCAAAGCGCCGACTGTTAGAAGATTCTCTATTCTTGTACTTAAGGCATCATTGTGCCTTTTGTATTTAATTCCGATGTAATTTCAGTGTTTCATCGGCAATGTGTATGTCCACGGAATACATTGAACCTGCAGTATTGTATCGGAAAATAATACTGGTCTCACAGGGAATGCTCTAAACACCGACAGTAAGAAGAGTCTCTATTCTTGTACTTAAGGCGATATTGTTCCTTTTGTATTTAATTCCGATGTAATTTCAGTGTTTCATCGTCAATGTGTATGTCCAAGGAATACATTGAAACTGCAGTGGTGTATCGGATACTAATATTTGTCTCACAGGGAATGCTCAAAGCACCGACTCTAAGAAGAGTCTCTATTCTTGTACATAAGACGGCATTGTGCCTTTTGTATTTAATTCCGCTGCGATTTCTGTGTTTCATCGTCAATGTGAAGGTCCAAGGAATACATTGAACCTGCAGTGGCGTATCGGAAACTAATACGGGTCGAACAGGAAAGGTTCAAAACACAGACTTTAAGAAGTCTCACTCTTCTTGCACTTATGGCGGCATTGTGCCTTTTGTATTTAATTCCGATGTAATTTCAGTGTTTCATCGTCAATGTGTATGTCCAAGGAATACATTGAATCTGCAGTGGTAAATCGGATACTAATACTGGTCTCATAGGGAATGCTCAAAGCACAGACTGTAAGAAGAGTCTCTATTCTTGTACTTAAGGCGGCATTGACCCTTTTGTATTTAATTCCAATGCGATTTCTGTGTTTCATCGTCAATGTGAAAGTCCAAGGAATACATTGAGAATGCAGTGGTGTATCGGAAACTAATACCGGTCTCACAGGGAATGCTCAAAGCACCGACAGTAAGAGGAGTCTCTATTCTTGTACTTAAGGTGGCATTGTTCCTCTTGTATTTAATTCCGATGTAATTGCAGTGTTTCATCGTCAATGTGTATGTCCAAGGAATACATTGAATCTGCAGTGGTGTATCGGAAACTAATACTGGTCTCACAGGGAATGCTCAAAGCACCGAATGTTAGTAGAGTCTGTATTCTTGTACTTAAGGCGGCATTGTGCCTTTTGTATTTAATTCCGATGCGATTTCTGTGTTTCATCGTCAATGTGAAGGCCCAAGGAATACATTGAACCTGCAGTGGTGTATCGGAAACTAATTCTAGTCTCACAGGGAATGCTCAAACACCGTCTGTAAGAAGAGTGTCTATTCTTTTACTTAAGGAGGCATTGTGCCTTTTGTATTTAATTCCGTTGCCATTTCTGTGTTTCATCGTCAATGTGAAGGTCCAAGGAATGCTCTGAACCTGCAGTGGTGTATCGGAAACTAATACTGGTCTCACAGGGAATGCTCAAAGCACCGACTGAAAGAAGAGTCTCTGTTCTTGTACTTAAGGCGGCATTGTGCCATTTGTATTTAATTCCGATGAGATTTCTGTGTTTCTTCGTCAATTTGAAAGTCCAAGGAATACATTTAACCTGCAGTGGCGTATCGAAAACTAATACGGGTCGCACAGGAAAAGATCAAAACACAGACTCGAAGAAGTCTCACTGTTCTTGCACTTATGGCGGCATTGTGCCTTTTGTATTTAATTCCGATGTAATTTCAGTGTTTCATCGTCAATGTGTATGTCCAAGGGTTACATTGAACCTGCAGTGGTGTATCGGAAACTAATACTGGTCTCACAGGGAATACTCGAAACACCGACTGTGAGAAGAGACTATATTCTTGTACTTAGGGCGGCATTGTGCCTTTTGTATTTAATTCCGATGCGATTTCTGTGTTTTATCGTCAATGTGAAGGTCCAAGGAATGCATTGAACCTGCAGTGGCATATCGGAAACTAATACGGGTCACAGAGGAGAGGATCAAATCACAGACGCTAAGAAGTCTCACTCTTCTAGCACTTATGGGGGCATTGTGCCTTTTGTATTTAACTCCGACGTAATTTCAGTGTTTCATCGTCAATGTGAATGTCCAAGGAATACATTGAACCTCCAGTGGTGTATCGGAAACTAATACTGGTCTCACAGGGAAAGCTCAAAGCACCGACTGTAAGAAGAGTCTTTATTCTTGCACTTAAGGCGGCATTGTGGCTTTTGTATTTAATTCCGATGCAATTTCTGTGTTTCAATGTCAATGTGAATTTCCAAGGAATACATTGAACCTGCTGTGGTGTATCGGAAACTAATACTGGTCTTACAGGGAATGCTCAAAGCAGCGATTGTAAGAAGAGTCTCTATTCTTGTACTTAAGGGATCATTGTGCCTTTTGTATTTAATTCCGATGTAATATCAGTGTTTCATCGTCAATGTGAATGTCCAAGGAATACATTGAACCTCCAGTGGTGTATCGGAAACTAATACTAGTCTCACAGGGAATGCTCAAAGCACCGACCGTAAGAAGAGTCTCTAGTCTTGTACTTAAGGCGGCATTGTGCCTTTTGTATTATTATTCCGATACGATTTCTGTGCTTCATTGTCAATGTGAAGGTCCAAGGAATACATTGATCCAGCAGTGGTGTATCGGAAACTAATACTGGTCTCACAGGGATTGCTCAAAGCACCGACTGTAAGAAGAGTGTCTATACTTGTGCATAAGGGGGCATTGTGCCCCTTGTATTTAATTCCGATGCCATTTCTGTGTTTCATCGTCGATGTGAAAGTCCAAGGAATACACTGAACCTGCAGTGGCGTATCGGAAACTAATACTGGTCTCACAGGGAATGCTCAAAGCACCGACTGTAAGAAGAGTCTCGATTCTTGTACTTAAGGTGGCATTGTGCCTTTTGTATTTAATTCCGATGCGATTTCTGTGTATTATCGTCAATGTGAAGGTCCAAAGAATACATTGAACCTGCAGTGGTGTATCGGAAACTAATACTGGTCTCACAGGGAATGCTCAAAGCTCCGACTGTAAGAAGAGTCTCTATTCTTGAACTTAAGGCGGCATTGTGCCTTTGGTATTTAATTCCGATGCGATTAATGTGTTTCTTCGTCAATGTGAATGTCCGAGGAATACATTGAACCTGCAGTGGTATATCGGAAACCAATACTGGTCTCACAGGAAAGGATCAAAGCACAGACTCTAAGAAGTCTCACTCTGCTTGTACTTAAGGCGTCATTGTGCCCTTTGTATTTAATTCCGATGTAATTTCAGTGTTTCATCGGCAATGTGTATGTCCAAGGAATACATTGAACCTGCAGTATTGTATCGGAAAATTATACTGGTCTCACAGGAAATGCTCAAAACACCGACTGAAGAAGAGTCTCTATTCTTGTACTTAAGGCGATATTGTTCTTTTTGTACTTAATTCCGATGTAATTTCAGTGTTTCATCGTCAATGTGTATGTCCAAGGAATACATTGAACCTGCAGTGGTGTACCGGATACTAATATTGGTCTCACAGGGAATGCTCAAAGCACCGACTTTAAGAAACTCTCTATTTGTGTTCTTAAGGCGGCATTGTGCCTTTTGTATATAATTCCGATGCGATTTCTGTGTTTCATCGTCAATGTGTATGTCCAAGGAATACATTGAACCTGCAGTGGTGTATCGGATACTAATATTGGTCTCACAGGGAATGCTCAAAGCACCGACTGTAAGAAGAGTCTCTGTTCTTGTACTTAAGGCGGCATTGTGCCTTTTGTATTTAATTCCGATGAGATTTCTGTGTTTCATCGTCAATTTGAAAGTCCAAGGAATACATTTAACCTGCAGTGGCGTATCGAAAACCAATACTGGTCTCACAGGAAAGGATCAAAGCACAGACTCTAAGAAGTCTCACTCTTCTTGCACTTTTGGCGGCATTGTGGCTTTTGTATTTAATTCCGATGTAATTTCAGTGTTTCATCGTCAATGTGTATGTCCAAGGAATACATTGAATCTGCTGTGGTGAATCGGATACTAATCCTGGTCTCACAGGGAATGCACAAAACACAGACTGTAAGAAGAGTCACTATTCTTGTACTTGAGGCGGCATTGAGCGTTTTGTATTTAATTCCAATACGATCTCTGTGTTTCATCGTCAATGTGAAAGTCCAAGGAATACATTGAACATGCGGTGGTGTATCGGAAACTAATACTGGTCTCACAGGGAATGCTCAAAGCACCGACAATAAGAGGAATCTCTATTCTTGTACTTAAGGTGGCATTGTTCCTTTTGTATTTAATTCCGATGTAATTGCAGTGTTTCATCGTCAATGAGTATGTCCAAGGAATACATTGAACCTCCAGTGGTGTATCGGAAACTAATACTGGTCTCACAGGGAATGCTCAAAGCACCGACTGTAAGAAGAGTCTCTATTCTTGTACTTAAGGCGGCATTGTGCCTACTGTATTTAATTCCGATGCGATTTCTGTGTTTAATCGTCAATGTGAAGGTCCAAGGAATACATTGAACCTGCAGTGGTGTATCGGAAACTAATACTGGTCTCACAGGGAATGCTCAAAGCAATGACTGTAAGTAGAGTCCGTATTCTTGTACTTAAGGCGGCATTGTTCCTTTTGTGTTTAATTCCGATGCGATTTCTGTGTTTCATCGTCAATGTGAACGTCCAAGGAATTCATTGAACTTGCAGTGGTGTACCGGAAACTAATACTGGTCTCACAGGGAATGCTCAAAGCACCGACTGTTAGAAGACTCTCTATTCTTGCACTTAAGGCGGCATTGTGCCTTTTGTATTTAATTCCGATGTGAATTCTGTGTTTAATCGTCAATGTGAAGGTCCAAGGAATACATTGAACCTGCAGTGGTGTATCGGAAACTAATACTCCTCTCACAGGGAATGCTCAAAGCACCGACTGTAGGAAGAGCCTCTATTCTTGTACTTAAGGCGGTATTGTGCCTTTTGTATTTAATTCCGATGCGATTTTTGTGTTTCATCGTCAATTTCAAGGTCGAAGGAATACATTGAGGCTACAGTGGCGTATTGAAAACTAATACGGGTCACACAGGAAAGGATCAAAACACAGACTCTAAGAAGTCTCACTCTTCTAGCACTTATGGCGGCATTTTGCCTTTTGTATTTAATTCCGAAGTAGTTTCTGTGTTTCATCGTCAATGTGTATGTCCAAGGAAAACATTAAACTTGCAGTGGTGTATCGGAAACTAATACTGGTCTCACAGGGAATGCTCAAAGCACCGACAGTAAGAAGAATCTCTAGTCTTGTACTTAAGGCGGCATTGTGGCTTTTGTATTTAATTCCGATGCAATTTCTGTGTTTCATCGTCAATGTGAAGCTCCAAGAAATACATTGAACCTGCTGTGGTGTATCGGAAACTAATACTGGTCTTACTGGGAATGCTCAAAGCACCGACTGTTTGAAGAGTCGCCATTCTTATACTTAAGGCATCATTGTGCCTTTTGCATTTAATTCCGATGTAATTTCAGTGTTTCATCGTCAATGTGAATGTCCAAGGAATACATAGAACCTCCAGTGGTGTATCGGAAATTAATACTGGTCTCACAGGGAATGCTCAAAGCACCGACTGTAAGAAGAGTCTCTATTCTTGTACTTAAGGCGGCATTGTGCCTTTTGTATTTAACTCCGAAGCGATTTCTGTGTTTAATCGTCAATGTGAAGGTCCAAGGAATACACTGAACCTGCAGTGGCGTATCGGAAACTAATACGCGTCGTACAGGAAAGGATCAAATCACGGACTCTAAGAAATCTCACTCTTCTTGCACTTATGGCGGCATTGTGCCTTTTGTATTTAATTCCGATGTAATTTTAGTGTTTCATAGTCAATGTGAATGTCCAAGGAATACATTGAACCTGCAGTGGTGTATCGGAAACTAATACTGGTCTCACAGGGAATACTCGAAATACCGACTGTGAGAAGAGACTATATTCTTGTACTTAGGGCGGCATTGTGCCTTTTGTATTTAATTCCGATGCGATTTCTGTGTTTCATCGTCAATGTGAAGGTCCAAGGAATGCATTGAACCTGCAGTGGCGTATCGGTAATTAATACGGGTCGCACAGGAGAGGATCAAAACACAGACTCTAAGAAGTCTCACTCTTCTTGCACTTATGGCGGCATTGTGCCTTTTGTATTTAATTCCGATGTAATTTCAGTGTTTCATCGTCAATGTGAATGTCCAAGGAATACATTGAACCTCCAGTGGCGTATCGGAAACTAATACTGGTCTCACAGAGAATGCTCAAAGAACCGACCGTAAGAAGAGCCTCTATTCCTGTACTTAAGGCGACATTGTGCCTTTTGTATTTAATTCCGATGCGATTTCTGTGTTTCATCGTCAATGTGAAAGTCCAAGGAATACACTGAACCTGCAGTGGTGTATCAGAAACTAATACTGGTCCCACAGGGAATGCTTAAAGCACCGACAGTAAGAAAAGTCTCTATTCTTCTACTTAAGGCGGCATTGTGCCTTTTATATTTAATTCCGATGCGATTTCTGTGTTTAATCGTCAATGTGAAGGTCCATGGAATACATTGGACCTGCAGAGGTGTATCGGAAACTAATACTGGTCTCACAGGGAAACCTCAAAGCACCGACTGTAAGAAGAGTCTCTATTCTTGTACTTAAGGCGGCATTGTGCCTTTTGTATTTAATTCCGTTGCGAATTCTGTGTATCATCGTTAATTTGAAGGTCCAAGGAATACATTGAACCTGCTGTGGCGTATCGAAAACTAATATGGGTCGCATAGGATAGGATCAAAACACAGACTCTAAGAAGTCTCACTCATCTTGCACTTATGGCGGCATTGTGCCTTTTGTATATAATTCCGATGTAATTTCAGTGTTTCATCTACAATGTGTATGTCCAAGGAATACATTGAAAATCCAGTGGTGTATCGGAAACTAATACTGGTCTCACAGGTAATGCTCAAAGCACCGACTGTTAGAAGAGTCTCTATTCCTGTACTTAAGGCATCATTGTGCCTTTTGTATTTAATTCCGATGCCATTTCTGTGCTTCATCGTCAATGTGAAGGTCCAAGGAATACATTGATCCAGCAGTGGTGTATCGGAAACTAATACTGGTCTCACAGGGAGTGCTGAAAGCACCGACTGTAAGAAGAGTGTCTATTCTTGTGCTTAAGGGGGCATTGTGCCCTTTGTATTTAATTCCGATGCCATTTCCGTGTTTCATCGTCGATGTGAAAGTCCAAGGAATACACTGAACCTGCAGTGGCGTATCGGAAACTAATACTGGTCTCACAGGGATTGCTCAAAACACCGACTGTAAGAAGAGTCTCGATTCTTGTACTTAAGGTGGCATTGTGCCTTTTGTATTTAATTCCGATGCGATTTCTGTGTATAATCGTCAATGTGAAGGTCCAAAGAATACATTGAACCTGCAGTGATGTATCGGAAACTAATACTGGTCTCACAGGGAATGCTCAAAGCACCGACCATAAGAAGAGTCTCTATTCTTGTACTTAAGGCGATATAGTTCTTTTTGTATTTAATTCCGATGTAATTTCAGTGTTTCATCATCAATGTGTATGTCCAAGGAATACATTGATCCTGCAGTGGTGTATCGGATACTAATATTGGTCTCACAGGGAATGCTCAAAGCACAGACTCTAAGAGACTCTCTATTTGTGTCCTTAAGGCTGCATTGTGCCTTTTGTATTTAATTCCGATGCGATTTCTGTGTTTCATCGTCAATGTGAAGGTCCAAGGAATACATTGAAACTGCAGTGGCGTATCGGAAACTAATACGGGTCGCACAGGAAAGGATCAAAATACAGACTTTAAGAAGTCTCACTCTTCTTGCACTTATGGCGCCATTGTGGCTTTTGTATTTAATTCCGATGTAATTTCAGTGTTTCATCGTCAATGTGTATGTCCAAGGAATACATTGAATCTGCAGTGGTGAATCGGATACTAAACCTGGTCTCACAGGGAATGCTCAAAGCACAGACTGTAAGAAGAGTCACTATTCTTGTACTTAAGGCGGCATTGAGCGTTTTGTATTTAATTCCAATGCGATCTCTGTGTTTCACCGTCAATGTGAGAGTCCTAGGAATACATTGAACATGCAGTGGTGTATCGGAAACTAATACTGGTCTCACAGGGAATGCTCAAAGCACCGACAGTAAGAGGAATCTCTATTCTTGTACTTAAGGTGGCATTGTTCCTTTTGTATTTAATTCCGATGTAATTGCAGTGTTTCATCGTCAATGTGTATGTCCAAGGTATACATTGAACCTCCAGTGGTGTATCGGAAACTAATACTGGTCTCACAGGGAATGCTCAAGGCACCGACTGTAAGAAGAGTCTCTATTCTTGTACTTAAGGCGGCATTGTACCTTTTGTATTTAATTCCGATGCGATTTCTGTGTTTAATCGTTAATGTGAAGGTCCAAGGAATACATTGAACCTGCAGTGGTGTATCGGAAACTAATACTGGTCTCATAGGGAATGCCCAAAGCAACGACTGTAAGTAGTGTCCGTATTCTTGTACTTAAGGCGGCATTGTGCCTTTTGTGTTTAATTCCGATGCGATTTCTGTGTTTCATCGTCAATGTGAACGTCCAAGGAATACACTGAACTTGCAGTGGTGTACCGGAAACTAATACTGGTCTCACAGGGAATGCTCAAAGCACTGACTGTAAGAAGAGTGTCTATTCCTGTACTTAATGCGTCATTGTGCCTTTTGTATTTAATTCCGATGCCATTTCTGTGTTTCATCGTCAATGTGAAGGTCCAAGGAATACACTGAACCTGCATTGGTGAATCGGACACTAATACTGGGCTCACAGGGAATGCTCAAAGCACCGACTGTTAGAAGACTCTCTATTCTTGTACTTAAGGCGGTATTGTGCCTTTTGTATTTAATTCCGATGCGATTTCTGTGTTTCATCGTCAATTTGATGGTCCAAGGAATACATTGAAGCTACAGTGGCGTATCGAAAACTAATACGGGTCGCACAGGAAAGGATCAAAACACAGACTCTAAGAAGTCTCACTCTTCTAGCACTTATGGCGGCATTTTGCCTTTTGTATTTAATTCCGATGTAGTTTCAGTGTTTCATCGTCAATGTGTATGTCCAAGGAATACATTGAACCTTCAGTGGTGTATCGGAAACTAATACTGATCTCACAGGGAATGCTCAAAGCACCGACAGTAAGAAGAGTCACTATTCTTGTACTTAAGGCGGCATTGTGGCTTTTGTATTTAATTCCGATGCAATTTCTGTGTTTCATCGTCAATGCGAATGTCCAAGGAATACATTGAACCTCCAGTGGTGTATCGGAAACTAATACTGGTCTCACAGGGAATGCTCAAAGCACCGACTGTAAGAAGAGTCTCTATTCTTGTACTTAAGGCGGCATTGTGCCTTTTGTATTTAATTCCGATGCGATTTCTGTGTCTAATCGTCAATGTGAAGGTCGTGGAATAAACTGAACCTGCAGAGTTGTATCGGAAACTAATACTGGTCTCACAGGGAATGTTTAAAGCACCGACTCTAAGAAGAGTCCCTATTCTTGTACTTAAGGCGGCATTGTGCGTTTTGTATTTAATTCCGATGCCATTTCTGTATTTCATCGTCAATGTGGAGGTCCAAGGAATAAACTGAACCTGCAGAGGTGTAGCGGAAACTAATATTGGTCTCACAGGGAATGCTCAAAGCACCGACTCTAAGAAGAGTCCCTATTCTTGTACTTAAGGCGGCATTGTGCGTGTTGTATTTAATTCCGATGCCATTTCTGTGTTTCATCGTCAATGTGAAGGTCCAAGGAATAAACTGAACCTGCAGTGGTGTATCGGAAACTAATACTGGTCTCACATAGAATGCTCAAAGCACCGACTGTAAGTAGAGTCTGTATTCTTGTACTTAAAACGGCATTGTGCCTTTTGTAATTATCTCCGATGCCATTTCTGTGTTTCATCGTGAATGTGTATGTCCAAGGAATAGATTGAACCTGCAGTGATGTATCGGAAACTAATACTGCTCTCACAGGGAATGCTCAAAGCACCGACTGTAAGAAGAGTCTCTACTCTTGTACTTAAGGCGGCATTGTGCCTTTTGTACTTAATTCCGATGTAATTTCAGTGTTTTATCGTCAATGTGTATGTCCAAGAAATTCTTTGAACCTCCAGTGGTGTATCGGAAACTAATACTGGTCTCACAGGGAATGCTCAAAGCACCGACTGTAAGAAGAGTCTCTATTCTTGTACTTAAGGCGGCATTGTGCGTTTTGGATTTAATTCCGATGCCATTTCTGTGTTTCATCGTCAATGTGAATGTCCAAGGAATACATTGAACCTGCAGTGGTGTATCAGAAACTAATACTGGTGTCACAGGGAATGCTCAAAGCACCGACTGTAAGAAGAGTCTCTATTCTTGTACTTAAGGCGGCATTGTGCCTTTTGTATTTAATTCCGATGCCATTTCTGTGTTTCATCTTCAATGTGAAGGTCCAAGGAATACATTGAACCCGCAGTGGTGTATCGGAATCTAATACTGGTCTCACAGGGAATGCTCAAAGCACCGACTGTAAGAAGAGTTTCTATTCTTGTACTTAAGGCGGTATTGTGCCTTTTGTATTTAATTCCGATGCCATTTCTGTTTTTCATCGTCAATGTGTATGTCCAAGGAATAGATTGAACCTGCAGTGGTGTATCGGATACTATTACTGGTCTCACAGGGAATGCTCAAATCACCGGCTGTAAGAAGAGTCTCTATTCTTGTACTTAAGGCGGAATTGTGCCTTTTGTATTTGATTCCGATGCGATTTCTGTGTTTCATCGTCAATGTGAAGGTCCAAGGAATACATTGAACCTGCAGTGGTGTATCGGAAACTAATACTGGTCTCACAGGGAATGCTCAAACCACCGACTGTAAGAAGAGTCTCTATTCTTGAACTTAAGGCGGCATTGTGCCTTTTGTATTTAATTCCGATGCCATTTCTGTGTTTCATCGTCAATGTGTATGTCCAGGGAATATATTGAACCTGTAGTGGTGTTTCGGATACTATTACTGGTCTCACAGGGAATGCTCAAAGCACCGACTGTAAGAAGAGTCTCTGTTCTTGTACTTAAGGCGGCATTGTGCCTTTTGTATTTGATTCCGATGCGATTTCTGTGTTTCATCGTCAATGTGAAGGTCCAAGGAATACATTGAACCTGCAGTGGTGTATCGGAAACTAATACGGGTCGCACAGGGAATGCTGAAAGCACCGACTGTAAGAAGAGTCTCTATTCTTGTACTTATGGTGGCATTGTGCCTTTTGTATTTAATTCCGATGCCATTTCTGAGTTTCATCGTCAATGTGAAGGTCCAAGGAATAAACTGGACCTGCAGAGGTGTAGCGGAAACTAATTCTGGTGTCTCAGGGAACGCTCAAAGCACCGACTGTAAGAAGAGTCTCTATTCCTGTACTTAAGGCAGCATTGTGCGTTTTGGATTTAATTCCAATGCCATTTCTGTGTTTCATCGTCAATGTGAAGGTCCAAGGAATACATTGAACCTGCAGTGGTGTATCGGAAACTAATACTGGTCCCACAGGGAATGCTCAAAGCACCGACGGTAAGAAGAGTCTCTATTCTAGTACTTAAGGCGGCATTGTTCCTTTTGTATTTAATTCCGATGTAATTTCTGTGTTTCATCGTCAATATGTATGTCCAAGGAATAGATCGAACCTGCAGTTGTGTATCGGATACTATTACTCGTCTCACAGGGAATGCTCAAAGATCCGACTGTAAGAAGAGTCTCTATTCTTGTACTTAAGGCGGCATTGTGCCTTTTGTATTTAATTCCGATGTAATTTCAGTGTTTCATCGTCAAAGTGAATGTCCAAGGAATTCATTGAACCTCCAGTGGTGTATCGGAAACTAATACTGGTCTCACAGAGAATGCTCAAAGCACCGACGGTAAGAAGAGTCTCTATTCTTGTACTTAAGGCGGCATTGTTCCTTTTGCATTTAATTCCGATGTAATTTCTGTGTTTCATCGTCAATGTGTATGTCCAAGGAATAGATTAAACCTGCAGTGGTGTATCGGATACTATTACTAGTCACACACGGAATGCTCAAAGCACCGACTGTAAGAAGAGTCTCTATTCTTGTACTTAAGGCGGCATTGTGCCTTTTGCATTTAATTCCGATGTAATTTCTGTGTTTCATCGTCAATGTGTATGTCCAAGGAAATGATTGAACCTGCAGTGGTGTATCGGATACTGCTACTGGTCTCACAGGGAATGCTCAAAGCACCGACTGTAAGTAGAGTCTCTATTCTTGTACTTAAGGCGGCATTGTTCCTTTTGTATTTAATTCCAATGTAATTTCTGTGTTTCATCGTCAATGTGTATGTCCAAGGAATAGATTAAACCTGCAGTGGTGTATCGGATACTATTACTGGTCTCACAGGGAATGCTCAAAGCACCGACTGTAAGAAGAGTCTCTATTCTTGTACTTAAGGCGGCATTGTGACTTTTGTATATAATTTCGATGTAATTTCAGTGTTTCATGTTCAATGTGTATGTCCAAGGAATACATTGAACCTGCAGTGGTGTATCGGAAACTAATACTGGTCTCACAGGGAATGCTCGAGGCACCGACTGTAAGAAGAGTCTCTATTCTTGTACTTAAGGCGGCATTGTGCCCTTTGTATTTAATTCCGATGCCATTTCTGTGTTTCATCGTCAATGTGAAGGTCCAAGGAATAAACTGAACCTGCAGAGGTGTAGCGGAAACTACTACTGGTCTCACAGGGAATGCTGAAAGCACAGACTGTAAGAAGAGTCTCTATTCTTATACTTAAGGCGGCATTGTGCCTTTTGCATTTATTTCCGATGCCATTTCTGTGTTTCATCGTCAATGTGAAGGTCCTAGGAATAAACTGAACCTGCAGAGGTGTAGCGGAAACTAATACTGGTCTCACAATGAATGCTCAAAGCACCGACTGTAAGAAGAGTCTCTATTCTTGTACTTAAGGCGGCATTGTTCCTTTTGTATTTCATTCCGATGTAATTTCTGTGTTTCACGTCAATTTGAAGGTCCAAGGAATACATTGAACCTGCAGTGGTGTATCGGAAACTATTACTGGTCTCACAGGGAATGTTCAAAGCACCGACTGTAAGAAGAGTTTCTATTCTTGTACATAAGGCGGCATTGTGCCTTTTGTATTTGATTCCGATGCGATTTCTATGTTTCATCGTCAATTTGAAGGTCCAAGGAATACATTGAACCTGCAGTTGTGTAACGGAAACTAATACTGGTCTCACAGGGAATGCTCAAAGCACCGACTGTAAGAAGAGTCTCTATTCTTGTACTTAAGGCGGCATTGTCCATTTGTATTTAATTCCGATGTCATTTCTGTGTTTCATCGTCAATGTGTATGACCAAGGAATAGATTGAACCTGCAGTGGTGTATCGGATACTATTACTGGTCTCACAGGGAATGTTCAAAGCACCCACTGTAAGAAGAGTCTCTTTTCTTGTACTTAAGGCGGCATTGTGCCTTTTGTATTTAATTCCGATGCGATTTCTGTGTTATATCGTCAATGTGAAGGTCCAAGGAATGCATTGAACCTGCAGTGGCATATCGGAAACTAATACGGGTCGCAGAGGAGAGGATCAAATCACAGACGCTAAGAAGTCTCACTCCTCTAGCACTTATTAGGGCATTGTGCCTTTTGTATTTAATTCCGACGTAATATCAGTGTTTCATCGTCAATGTGAATGTCCAAGGAATACATTGAACCTCCAGTGGTGTATCGGAAACTAATACTGGTCTCACAGGGAAAGCTCGAAGCACCGACTGTAAGAAGAGTCTCTATTCTTGTACTTAAGGCGACATTGTGGCTTTTGTATTTAATTCCGATGCAATTTCTGTGTTTCAATGTCAATGTGAAGGTCCAAGGAATACATTGAACCTCCAGTGGTGTATCGGAAACTAATACTGGTCTCACAGGGAAAGCTCAAAGCACCGACTGTAAGTAGAGTCTGTTTTCTTGTACTTAAGGCGGCATTGTGCCTTTTGTATTTAATTTCGATGCGAACTCCGTGTATCATCGTCAATTTGAAGGTCCAAGGAATACATTGAACCTGGAGTGGCGTATCGAAAACTAATACGGGTCGCACAGGAAAGGATCAAAACACAGACTCTAAGAAGTCTCACTCTTCTTGCACTTATGGCGGCATTTTGCCTTTTGTATATAATTCGGATGTAATTTCAGTGTTTCATCTTCAATGTGTATGTCCAAGGAATTCATTGAACTTGCAGTGGTGTATCGGAAACTAATACTGGTCTCACAGGGAATGCTCAAAGAACCGACTGTAAAAAGAGTCTCTATTCTTGTACTTAAGGCGGCATTGTGCCTTCTGTAATTAATTCCGATGTAATTTCAGTGTTTCACCGTCAATGTGTATGTCCAAGGAATTCATTGAACCTCCAGTGGTGTATCGGAAACTAATACTGGTCTCACAGGGAATGCTCAAAGCACCGACGGTAAGAAGAGTCTCTATTCTTGTACTTGAGGCGGCATTGTGCCTTTTGATATTTAATTCCGATGCGATTTCTGTGTTTTATCGTCAATGTGAAGGTCCAAGGAATACATTGAACCTGCAGTGGTGAATCGGAAATTAATACTGGTCTCTCAGGGAATGCTCGAAGCACCTATTGTAAGATGAGTCTCCATTCTTGTACTTAGAGCGCCATTGTGCCTTTTGTATGTAATTCCGATGCCATTTCTGTGTTTCATCTGCAATGTGAAGGTCCAAGGAATAAACTGAACCTGCAGAGGTGTATCGGAAACTAATACTGGTCTCGCAGGGAATGCTCAAATCACCGAGTGCAAGAAGAGTCTCTATTCTTGTACTTAAGGCGTCATTGTGCCTTTTGTATTTAATTCCGATGCCATTTCTGTGTTTCATCGTCAATGTGTATGTCCAAGGAATAGATTGAACCTGCAGTGTTGTATCGGATACTATTACCGGTCTCACAGGGAATGCTCAAAGCACCGACTGTAAGAAGAGTCTCTATTCTTGTACTTAACGCGGCGTTGTGCCTTTTGTACTTGATTCCGATGCGATTTCTGTGTTTCATCGTCAATGTGAAGGTCCAAGGAATACATTGAACCTGCAGTGGTGTATTGGAAACTAATACTGGTCTCACATAGAATGCTCAAAGCACCGACTGTAAGAAGAGTCTCTATTCTAGTACTTAAGGCGGCATTGTGCCTTTGTATTTAATTCCGATGCCATTTCTGTGTTTCATCGTCAATGTGAAGGTCCAAGGAATACATTGAACCTGCAGTGGTGTATCGGAAACTAATACTGGTCTCACAGGGAATGCTCATAGCACCGACTGTTAGAAGAGTCTCTATTCTTGTACTTAAGGCGGTATTGTGCCTTTTGTATTTAATTCCGATGCCATTTCTGTGTTTCATCCTCAATGTGTATGTCCAAGGAATAGATTGAACGTGCAGTGGTGTATCGGATACTATTACTGGTTTCACAGGGAATGCTCAAATCACCGGCTGTAAGAAGAGTCTCTATTCTTGTACTTAAGGCGGCATTGTGCCTTTTGTATTTGATTCCGATGCGATTACTGTGTTTCATCGTCAATGTGAAGGTCCAAGGAATACATTGAACCTGCAGTGGTGTATCGGAAACTAATACTGGTCTCACAGGGAATGCTCAAACCACCGACTGTAAGAAGAGTCTCTATTCTTGTACTAGAGGCGGCATTGTGCCTTTTGTTTTTAATTCCGATGCCATTTCTGAGTTTCATCGTCAATGTGTATGTCCAAGGAATAGATTGAACCTGCAGTGGTGTTTCGGATACTATTACTGGTCTCACAGCGAATGCTCAAAGCACCGACTGTAAGAAGAGTCTCTATTCTTGTACTTAAGGCGGCATTGTGCCTTTTGTATTTGATTCCGATGCGATTTCTGTGTTTCATCGTCAATGTGAAGGTCCAAGGAATACATTGAACCTGCAGTGGTGTATCGGAAACTAATACTGGTCGCACAGGGAATGCTGAAAGCACCGACTGTAAGAAGGGTCTCTATTCTTGTACTTATGGCGGCATTGTGCCTTTTGTATTTCATTCCGATGCCATTACTGTATTTCATCGTCAATGTGAAGGTCCAAGGAATAAACTGGACCTGCAGAGGTGTAGCGGAAACTAATTCTGGTCTCTCAGGGAAAGCTCAAAGCACCGACTGTAAGAAGATTCTCTATTCTTGTACTTAAGGCGGCATTGTGCGTTTTGGATTTAATTCCAATGCCATTTCTGTGTTTCATCGTCAATGTGAAGGTCCAAGGAATACATTGAACCTGCAGTGGTGTATCGGAAAGTGATACTGGTCTCACAGGGAATGCTCAAAGCACCGACGGTAAGAAGAGTCTCTATTCTTGTACTTAAGGCGGCATTGTTCCTTTTGCATTTAATTCCGATGTAATTTCTGTGCTTCATCGTCAATGTGTATGTCCAAGCAATAGATTGAACCTGCAGTGGTGTATCGGATACTGTTACTGGTCTCACAGGGAATGCTCAAAGCACCGACTGTAAGAAGAGTCTCTATTCTTGTACTTGAGGCGGCATTGTTCCTTTTGTATTTAATTCCGATGTAATTTCTGCGTTTCATCGTCAATGTGTATGTCCAAGGAATAGATTAAACCTGCAGTGGTGTATCGGATACTATTACTGGTCTCACAGGGAATGCTCAAAGCACCGACTGTAAGAAGAGTCTCTATTCTTGTACTTAAGGCGGCATTGTGCCTTTTGTATTTGATTCCGATGCGATTTCTGTGTTTCATCGTCAATGTGCAGGTCCAAGGAATACATTGAACCTGCAGTGGTGTATCGGAAACTAATACTGGTCTCACAGGGAATGCTCAAAGCACCGACTGTAAGAAGAGTCTCTATTCTTTTACTTAAGGCGGCATTGTGACTTTTGTACTTAATTCCGATGTAATTTCAGTGTTTCATCGTCAATGTGTATGTCCAAGGAATTCATTGAACCTCCAGTGGTGTATCGGAAACTAATACTGGTCTCACAGGGAATGCTCAAAGCACCGACGGTATGAAGAGTCTCTATTCTTGTACTTAAGGCGGCATTGTGCCTTTAGTATTTAATTCCGATGCGATTTCTGTGTTTCATCGTCAATGTGAAGGTCCAAGGAATACATTGAACCTGCAGTGGTGTATCGGAAATTAATACTTGTCTCTCAGGGAATGCTCGAAGCACCGATTGTAAGATGAGTCTCCATTCTTGTACTTAGGGCGCCATTGTGCCTTTTGTATGTAATTCCGATGCGGTTTCTGTGCTTCATCGTCAATGTGAAGGACCATGGAATACATTTAACCTGCAGTGGTATATCAGAAACTAATACTGGTCTCACAGGAAAGGATCAAAGCACAGACTCTAAGAAGTCTCATTCTTCTTGTAGTTAAGGCGTCATTGTGCCCTTTGTATTTAATTCCGATGTAATTTCAGTGTTTCATCGTCAATGTGTATGTCCAAGGAATACATTCAACCTGCAGTGGTGAATCGGAAACTAATACTGGTCTCACAGGGAATGCTCAAAACACCGACTGTAAGAAGAGCCTCTATTCTTGTACTTAAGGCGGCATTGTGCCTTTTGTATTTAATTCCGATGCCATTTCTGTGTTTCATCGTCAATGTGTATGTCCAAGGAACAGATTGAACCTGCAGTGGTGTATCGGATACTATTACTGGTCTCACAGGGAATGCGCAATGCACCGACTGTAAGAAGAGTCTCTATTCTTGTACTTAAGGTGGCATTGTGCCTTTTGTATTTGATTCCGATGCGATTTCTGTGGTTCATCGTCAATGTGAAGGTCCAAGGAATACATTGAACCTGCAGTGGTGTATCGGAAACTAATACTGGTCGCACAGGGAATGCTGAAAGCACCGACTGTAAGAAGAGTCTCTATTCTTGTACTTATGGCGGCCTTGTGCCTTTTGTATTTATATCCGATGCCATTACTGTGTTTCATCGTCAATGTGAAGGTCCAAGGAATAAACTGGACTTGCAGAGGTGTAGCGGAAACTAATTCCGGTGTCTCAGGGAACGCTCAAAGCACCGACTGTAAGAAGAGTCTCAATTCTTGTACTTAAGGCGGCATTGTGCAGTTTGGATTTAATTCCAATGCCATTTCTGTGTTTCATCGTCAATGTGAAGGTCCAAGGAATACATTGAACCTGCAGTGGTGTATCGGAAAGTGATACTGGTCTCACAGGGAATGGTCAAAGCACCGACGGTAAGAAGAGTCTCAATTCTTGTACTTAAGGCGGCATTGTTCCTTTTGCATTTAATTCCGATGTAATTTCTGTGCTTCATCGTCAATGTGTATGTCCAAGCAATAGATTGAACCTGCAGTGGTGTATCGGATACTGTTACTGGTCTCACAGGGAATGCTCAAAGCACCGACTGTAAGAAGAGTCTCTATTCTTGTACTTGAGGCGGCATTGTTCCTTTTGTATTTAATTCCGATGTAATTTCTGCGTTTCATGGTCAATGTGTATGTCCAAGGAATAGATTAAACCTGCAGTGGTGTATCGGATACTATTACTGGTCTCACAGGGAATGCTCAAAGCACCGACTGTAAGAAGAGTCTCTATTCTTGTACTTAAGGCGGCATTGTGCCTTTTGTATTTGATTCCGATGCGATTTCTGTGTTTCATCGTCAATGTGCAGGTCCAAGGAATACATTGAACCTGCAGTGGTGTATCGGAAACTAATACTGGTCTCACAGGGAATGCTCAAAGCACCGACTGTAAGAAGAGTCTCTATTCTTTTACTTAAGGCGGCATTGTGCCTTTTGTACTTAATTCCGATGTAATTTCAGTGTTTCATCGTCAATGTGTATGTCCAAGGAATTCATTGAACCTCCAGTGGTGTATCGGAAACTAATACTGGTCTCACAGGGAATGCTCAAAGCACCGACGGTATGAAGAGTCTCTATTCTTGTACTTAAGGCGGCATTGTGCCTTTGGTATTTAATTCCGATGCGATTTCTGTGTAATCGTCAATGTGAAGGTCCAAGGAATACATTGAACCTGCAGTGGTGTATCGGAAATTAATACTTGTCTCTCAGGGAATGCTCGAAGCACCGATTGTAAGATGAGTCTCCATTCTTGTACTTAGGGCGCCATTGTGCCTTTTGTATGTAATTCCGATGCGGTTTCTGTGTTTCATCGTCAATGTGAAGGACCATGGAATACATTTAACCTGCAGTGGTATATCGGAAACTAATACTGGTCTCACAGGAAAGGATCAAAGCACAGACTCTAAGAAGTCTCATTCTTCTTGTAGTTAAGGCGTCATTGTGCCCTTTGTATTTAATTCCTTTGTAATTTCAGTGTTTCATCGTCAATGTGTATGTCCAAGGAATACATTCAACCTGCAGTGGTGAATCGGAAACTAATACTGGTCTCACAGGGAATGCTCAAAACACCGACTGTAAGAAGAGCCTCTATTCTTGTACTTAAGGCGGCATTGTGCCTTTTGTATTTAATTCCGATGCCATTTCTGTGTTTCATCGTCAATGTGTATGTCCAAGGAACAGATTTAACCTGCAGTGGTGTATCAGATACTATTACTGGTCTCACAGGGAATGCGCAATGCACCGACTGTAAGAAGAGTCTCTATTCTTGTACTTAAGGTGGCATTGTGCCTTTTGTATTTGATTCCGATGCGATTTCTGTGGTTCATCGTCAATGTGAAGGTCCAAGGAATACATTGAACCTGCAGTGGTGTATCGGAAACTATTACTGGTCGCACAGGGAATGCTGAAAGCACCGACTGTAAGAAGAGTCTCTATTCTTGTACTTATGGCGGCCTTGTGCCTTTTGTATTTATATCCGATGCCATTACTGTGTTTCATCGTCAATGTGAAGGTCCAAGGAATAAACTGGACTTGCAGAGGTGTAGCGGAAACTAATTCCGGTCTCTCAGGGTTCGCTCAAAGCACCGACTGTAAGAAGAGTCTCAATTCTTGTACTTAAGGCGGCATTGTGCGTTTTGGATTTAATTCCAATGCCATTTCTGTGTTTCATCGTCAATGTGAAGGTCCAAGGAACAGATTGAACCTGCAGTGGTGTATCGGATACTATTACTGGTCTCACAGGGAATGCGCAATGCACCGACTGTAAGAAGAGTCTCTATTCTTGTACTTAAGGTGGCATTGTGCCTTTTGTATTTGATTCCGATGCGATTTCTGTGGTTCATCGTCAATGTGAAGGTCCAAGGAATACATTGAACCTGCAGTGGTGTATCGGAAACTAATACTGGTCTCACAGGGAATGCTCAAATATCCGACTGTAAGAAGAGTCTCTATTCTTGTACTTAAGGCGGCATTGTGCCTTTTGTATTTAATTCCGATGTAATTTCAGTGTTTCATCGTCAAAGTGAATGTCCAAGGAATTCATTGAACCTCCAGTGGTGTATCGGAAACTAATACTGGTCTCACAGAGAATGCTCAAAGCACCGACGGTAAGAACAGTCTCTATTCTTGTACTTAAGGCGGCATTGTTCCTTTTGCATTTAGTTCCGATGTAATTTCTGTGTTTCATCGTCAATGTGTATGTCCAAGGAATAGATTGAACCTGCAGTGGTGTATCGGATACTGTTACTGGTCTCACAGGGAATGCTCAAAGCACCGACTGTAAGAAGATTCTCTATTCTTGTACTTAAGGTGGCATTGTGCCTTTTGTTTTTAATTCCGATTTAATTTCAGTGTTTCATCGTCAATGTGAATGTCCAAGGAATTCATTGAACCTCAAGTGATGTATCGAAAACCAATACTGGTCTCACAGGGAATGCTCAAACCACCGACCGTAAGAAAAGTCTCTATTCTTGTACTTAAGGCGGCATTGTTCCTTTTGTATTTAATTCCGATGTAATTTCTGTGTTTCATCGTCAATGTGTATGTCCAAGGAGTATATTAAACCTGCAGTGGTGCATCGGATACTATTACTGGTCTCACAGGGAATGCTCAAAGCACCGACTGTAAGAAGAGTCTCTATTCTTGTACTTAAGGCGGCAGTGTGCCTTTTGTATTTAATTCCGATGCCATTTCTGTATTTCATCGTCAATGTGTATGTCCAAGGAATAGATTGAACCTGCAGTGGTGTATCGGAAACTAATACTGGTCTCACAGGGAATGCTCAAAGCACCGACGGTATGAAGAGTCTCTATTCTTCTACTTAAGGCGGCATTGTGCCTTTGGTATTTAATTCCGATGCGATTGCTGCGTTTCATCGTCAATGTGAAGGACCATGGAATACATTTAACCTGCAGTAGTATATCGGAAACTAATACTGGTCTCACAGGAAAGGATCAAAGCACAGACTCTAAGAAGTCTCATTCTTCTTGTAGTTAAGGCGTCATTGTGCCCTTTGTATTTAATTCCGATGTAATTTCAGTGTTTCATCGTCAATGTGTATGTCCAAGGAAAACATTCAACCTGCAGTGGTGTATCGGAAACTAATACTGGTCTCACAGGGAATGCTCAAAGCACCGACGGTAAGAAGAGTCGCTATTCTTGTATTTAAGGCGGCATTGTTCCTTTTGTATTTAATTCCGATGTAATTTCAGTGTTTCATCGTCAATGTGTATGTCCAAGGAATAGATTGAACCTGCAGTGGTGTATCGGATACTATTACTGGTCTCACAGGGAATGC
This sequence comes from Schistocerca americana, assembly GCF_021461395.2. Classification (NCBI taxonomy): domain Eukaryota; kingdom Metazoa; phylum Arthropoda; class Insecta; order Orthoptera; family Acrididae; genus Schistocerca; species Schistocerca americana. The sequence continues at coordinate 618,425,301 of NC_060124.1, read as the reverse complement.
TTAAAGCACCGACTGTAAGAAGAGTCTCTATTCTTGTACTTAAGGCGGCATTGTGCCTTTTGTATTTGATTCTGATGCGATATCTGTGTTTCATCGTCAATGTGAAGGTCCAAGGAATACATTGAACCTGCAGTGGTGTATCGGAAACTAATACTGGTCTCACAGGGAATGCTCAAAGCACCGACTGTAAGTAGAGTCTCCATTCTTGTACTTAAGACAGCATTGTGCGTTATGGATTTAGTTCCGATGCAATTTCTGTGTTTCATCGTCAATGTGAAGGTCCAAGGAATACATTGAACCTGCAGTGGTGTATCGGAAACTAATACTGTTCTCACAGGGAATGCTCAAAGCACCGACTGTAAGAAGAGTCACTATTCTTGTACTTAGGGCGGCATTGTGCCTTTTGTATTTAATTCCGATGCCATTTCTGTGTTTCATCGTCAATGTGAGAGCCCAAGGAATAAACTGAACCTGCGGAGGTGTAGCGGAAACTAATACTGATCTCACAGGGAATGCTCAAAGCACCGACTGTAAGAAGAGTCTCTATTCTTGTACTTAAGCCGGCATTGTGCCTTTTGTATTTAATTCCGATGCCATTTCTGTGTTTCATCGTCAATGTGAAGGTCCAAGGAATAAACTGAACCTGCAGAGGTGTAGCGGAAAATAATACTGGTCTCACAGGGAATGCTCAAAGCACCGACTGTAAGAAGAGTCTCTATTCTTGTACTTAAGGCAGCATTGTGCGTTTTGGATTTAATTCCGATGCCATTTCTGTGTTTCATCGTCAATGTGAAGGTCCAGGGAATATATTGAACCTGCAGTGGTGTATCGGAAACTAATACTTGTGTCACAGGGAATGCTCAAAGCACCGACTGTAAGAAGAGTCTCTATTCTTGTACTTAAGGCGGCATTGTGCCTTTTGTATTTAATTCCGATGCCATTTGTGTGTTTCATCGTCAATGTGAAGGTCCAAGGAATACATTGAATCTGCAGTGGTGCATCGGATACTATTACTGGTCTCACAGGGAATGCTCAAAGCACCGACTGTAAGAAGAGTCTCTATTCTTGTACTTAAGGCGGCAGTGTGCCTTTTGTATTTAATTCCGATGCCATTTCTGTATTTCATCGTCAATGTGTATGTCCAAGGAATAGATTGAACCTGCAGTGGTGTATCGGAAACTAATACTGGTCTCACAGGGAATGCTCAAAGCACCGACGGTATGAAGAGTCTCTATTCTTCTACTTAAGGCGGCATTGTGCCTTTGGTATTTAATTCCGATGCGATTGCTGCGTTTCATCGTCAATGTGAAGGACCATGGAATACATTTAACCTGCAGTAGTATATCGGAAACTAATACTGGTCTCTCAGGAAAGGATCAAAGCACAGACTCTAAGAAGTCTCATTCTTCTTGTAGTTAAGGCGTCATTGTGCCCTTTGTATTTAATTCCGATGTAATTTCAGTGTTTCATCGTCAATGTGTATGTCCAAGGAATACATTCAACCTGCAGTGGTGTATCGGAAACTAATACTGGTCTCACAGGGAATGCTCAAAGCACCGACGGTAAGAAGAGTCGCTATTCTTGTATTTAAGGCGGCATTGTTCCTTTTGTATTTAATTCCGATGTAATTTCAGTGTTTCATCGTCAATGTGTATGTCCAAGGAATAGATTGAACCTGCAGTGGTGTATCGGATACTATTACTGGTCTCACAGGGAATGCTTAAAGCACCGACTGTAAGAAGAGTCTCTATTCTTGTACTTAAGGCGGCATTGTGCCTTTTGTATTTGATTCTGATGCGATATCTGTGTTTCATCGTCAATGTGAAGGTCCAGGGAATACATTGAACCTGCAGTGGTGTATCGGAAACTAATACTGGTCTCACAGGGAATGCTCAAAGCACCGACTGTAAGTAGAGTCTCCATTCCTGTACTTAAGGCAGCATTGTGCGTTATGGATTTAGTTCCGATGCAATTTCTGTGTTTCATCGTCAATGTGAAGGTCCAAGGAATACATTGAACCTGCAGTGGTGTATCGGAAACTAATACTGTTCTCACAGGGAATGCTCAAAGCACCGACTGCAAGAAGAGTCTCTATTCTTGTAATTAAGGCGGCATTGTGCCTTTTGTATTTAATTCCGATGCCATTTCTGTGTTTCATCGTCAATGTGAGAGCCCAAGGAATAAACTGAACCTGCAGAGGTGTAGCGGAAACTAATACTGATCTCACAGGGAATGCTCAAAGCACCGACTGTAAGAAGAGTCTCTATTCTTGTACTTAAGGCGGCATTGTGCCTTTTGTGTTTAATTCCGATGCCATTTCTGTGTTTCATCGTCAATGTGAAGGTCCAAGGAATAAACTGAACCTGCAGAGGTGTAGCGGAAAATAATACTGGTCTCACAGGGAATGCTCAAAGCACCGACTGTAAGAAGAGTCTCTATTCTTGTACTTAAGGCAGCATTGTGCGTTTTGGATTTAATTCGGATGCCATTTCTGTGTTTCATCGTCAATGTGAAGGTCCAGGGAATATATTGAACCTGCAGTGGTGTATCGGAAGCTAATACTTGTGTCACAGGGAATGCTCAAAGCACCGACTGTAAGAAGAGTCTCTATTCTTGTACTTAAGGCGGCATTGTGCCTTTTGTATTTAATTCCGATGCCATTTGTGTGTTTCATCGTCAATGTGAAGGTCCAAGGAATACATTGAATCTGCAGTGGTGTATCGGAAACTAATACTGGTCTCACAGGGAATGCTCAAAGCACCGACTGTAAGAAGAGTCTCTATTCTTGTACTTAATTCGGCATTGTGCCTTTTGAAATTAATTCCGATGCCATTTCTGTGTTTCATCGTCAATGTGAAGGTCCAAGGAATAAACTGTACCTGCAGAGGTGTAGCGGAAACTAATACTGGTCTCACAGGGAATGCTCAAAGCACCGTCGGTAAGAAGAGTCTCTATTCTTGTACTTAAGGCAGCATTGTTCATTTTGTATTTAATTCCGGTGTAATTTCAGTGTTTCATCGTCAAAGTGAATGCCCAAGGAATTCATTGAACCTGCCGTGGTGTATCGGAAACTAATACTGGTCTCACAGGGAATGCTCGAGGCACCGACGGTAAGAAGAGTCTCTATTCTTGTACTTAAGGCGGCATTGTTCCTTTTGTATTTAATTCCGATGTAATTTCTGTGTTTCATCTTCAATGTGTATGTCCAAGGAATAGATTGAACCTGCAGTGGTGTATCGGATACTATTACTGGTCTCACAGGGAATACTCAAAGCACCGACTGTAAGAAGAGTCTCTATTCTTGTACTTAAGGCGGCATTGTGCCTTTTGTATTTAATTCCGATGTAATTTCAGTGTTTCATCGTCAATGTAAATGTCCAAGGAATTCATTGAACCTCCAGTGGTGTATCAGAAACTAATACTGGTCTCACAGGGAATGCTCAAAGCACCGACGGTAAGAAGAGTCTCTGTTCTTGTACTTAAGGCGGCATTGTTCCTTTTGTATTTAATTCCGATGTAATTTCTGTGTTTCATCGACAATGTGTATGTCCAAGGAATAGATTGAACCTGCAGTGGTGTATCGAATACTATTACTGGTCTCACAGGGAATGCTCTAAGCACCGACTGTAAGAAGAGTCTCTATTCTTGTACTTAAGGCGGCATTGTGCCTTTTGTACTTAATTCCGATGTAATTTCAGTGTTTCATCGTCAATGTGTATGTCCAAGAAAATCATTGAACCTCCAGTGGTGTATCGGAAACTAATACTGGTCTCACAGGGAATGCTCAAAGCACCGACTGTAAGAAGAGTCTCTATTCTTGTACGTAAGGCGGCATTGTGCGTTTTGGATTTAATTCCGATGCCATTTCTGTGTTTCATCGTCAATGTGAATGTCCAAGGAATACATTGAACCTGCAGTGGTGTATCAGAAACTAATACTGGTCTCACAGGGAATGCTCAAAGCACCGACGGTATGAAGAGTCTCTATTCTTGTACTTCAGGCGGCATTGGGCCTTTTGTATTTAATTCCGATGCCATTTCTGTGTTTCATCGTCAATGTGAAGGTCCAAGGAATAAACTGAACCTGCAGAGGTGTAGCGGAAACTAATACTGGACTCACAGGGAATGCTCAAAGTACCGACTGTAAGAAGAGCCTCTGTTGTTGTACTTAAGGCGGCATTGTGCCTTTTGTATTTAATTCCGATGCCATTTCTGTGTTTCATCGTCAATGTGAAGGTCCAAGTAATAAACTCAACCTGCAGAGGTGTAACGGAAACCAATACTGGTCTCACAGGGAATGCTCAAAGCACCGACTGTAAGAAGAGTCTTTATTCTTGTACTTAAGGCGGCATTGTGCCTTTTGTATTTAATTCCGATGCCATTTCTGTGTTTCATCGTCAATGTGTATGTCCAAGGAATAGATTGAACCTGCAGTGGTGTATCGGATACTATTACTGGTCTCACAGGGAATGCTCAAAGCACCACTGTAAGAAGAGTCTCTATTCTTGTACTTAAGTCGGCATTGTGCCTTTTGTATTTAATTCCGATGTAATTTCAGTGTTTCATCGTCAATGTGAATGTCCAAGGAATTCATTGAACCTCCAGTGGTGTATCGGAAACTAATACTGGTCTCACATGGAATGCTCAAAGCACCGACGGTAAGAAGAGTCTCTATTGTTGTACTTAAGGCGGCATTGTTCCTTTTGTATTTAATTCCGATGTAATTTCTGTGTTTCATCGTCAATGTGTATGTCCAAGGAATAGATTGAACCTGCAGTGGTGTATCGAATACTATTACTGGACTCACAGGGAATGCTCAAAGCACCGACTGTAAGAAGAGTCTCTATTCTTGTACTTAAAGCGGTATTGTGCGTTTTGGATTTAATTCGGATGCCATTTCTGTGTTTCATCGTCAATGTGACGGTCCAAGGAATACATTGAATCTGCAGTGGTGTATCGGAAACTAATACTGGTCTCACAGGGAATGCTCAAAGCACCGACTGTAGTAAAAGTCTCTATTCTTGTACTTAAGGCGGCATTGTGCCTTTTGTATTTAATTCCGATGCCATTTCTGTGTTTCTTCGTTATGGTGAAGGTCCAAGGAATACATTGAACCTGCAGTGGTGTATCGGAAACTAATACTGGTCTCACAGGGAATGCTCAAAGCACCGACGGTATGAAGAGTCTCTATTCTTGTACTTAAGGCGGCATTGTGCCTTTGGTATTTAATTCCGATGCGATTGCTGCGTTTCATCGTCAATGTGAAGGACCATGGAATACATTTAACCTGCAGTGGTATATCGGAAACTAATACTGGTCTCACAGGAAAGGATCAAAGCACAGACTCTAAGAAGTCTCATTCTTCTTGTAGTTAAGGCGTCATTGTGCCCTTTGTATTTAATTCCGATGTAATTTCAGTGTTTCATCGTCAATGTGTATGTCCAAGCAATACATTCAACCTGCAGTGGTGTAGCGGAAACTAATACTGGTCTCACAAGGAATGCTCAAAGCACCGTCGGTAAGAAGAGTCTCCATTCTTGTACTTAAGGCGGCATTGTTCATTTTGTATTTAATTCCGGTGTAATTTCAGTGTTTCATCGTCAAAGTGAATGCCCAAGGAATTCATTGAACCTCCAGTGGTGTATCGGAAACGGACACTGGTCTCACAGGGAATGCTCGAGGCACCGACGGTAAGAAGAGTCTCTATTCTTGTACTTAAGGCGGCATTGTTCCTTTTGTATTTAATTCCGATGTAATTTCAGTGTTTCATCGTCAATGTGAATGTCCAAGGAATTCATTGAACCTCCAGTGGTGCATCGGAAACTAATACTGGTCTCACAGGGAATGCTCAAAGCACCGACTGTAAGAAGAGTCTCTATTCTGGTACTTAAGGCAGCAATGTGCGTTTTGGATTTAATTCCGATGCCATTTCTGTGTTTCATCGTCAATGTGAAGGTCCAAGGAATACATTCACCCTGCAGTGGTGTATCGGAAACTAATACTTGTGTCACAGGGAATGCTCAACGCACCGACTGTAAGAAGAGTCTTTATTCTTGTACTTAAGGCGGCATTGTGCCTTTTGTATTTAATTCCGATGCCATTTCTGTGTTTCATCGTCAATGTGTATGTCCAAGGAATAGATTGAACCTGCAGTGGTGTATCGGATACTATTACTGGTCTCACAGGGAATGCTCAAAGCACCACTGTAAGAAGAGTCTCTATTCTTGTACTTAAGTCGGCATTGTGCCTTTTGTATTTAATTCCGATGTAATTTCAGTGTTTCATCGTCAATGTGAATGTCCAAGGAATTCATTGAACCTCCAGTGGTGCATCGGAAACTAATACTGGTCTCACAGGGAATGCTCAAAGCACCGACGGTAAGAAGAGTCTCTATTCTTGTACTTAAGGCGGCATTGTTCCTTTTGTATTTAATTCCGATGTAATTTCTGTGTTTCATCGTCAATGTGAAGGTCCAAGGAATAAACTGAACCTGCAGAGGTGTAGCGGAAACTAATACTGGTCTCACAGGGAATGCTCAAAGCACCGACTGTAAGAAGAGTCTCTATTCTTGTACTTAAGGCAGCATTGTGCGTTTTGGATTTAATTCCGATGCCATTTCTGTGTTTCATCGTCAATGTGAAGGTCCAAGGAATATATTGAACCTGCAGTGGTGTATCGGAAACTAATACTTGTGTCACAGGGAATGCTCAAAGCACCGACTGTAAGAAGAGTCTCTATTCTTGTACTTAAGGCGGCATTGTGCCTTTTGTATTTAATTCCGATGCCATTTCTGTGTTTCATCGTCAATGTGAAGGTCCAAGGAATACATTGAATCTGCAGTGGTGTATCGGAAACTAATACTGGTCTCACAGTGAATGCTCAAAGCACCGACTGTAAGAAGAGTCTCTATTCTTGTACTTAAGGCGGCATTGTGCCTTTTGTATTTAATTCCGATGCCATTGCTGTGTTTCATCGTCAATGTGTGGGTCCAAGGAATAGATTAAACATGCAGTGGTGTATCGGATACTATTACTGGTCTCACAGGGAATGCTCAAAGCACCGACTGTAAGAAGAGTCTCTATTCTTGTACTTAAGGCGGCATTGTGCCTTTAGTATTTGATTCCGATGCGATTTCTGTGATTCATCGTCAATGTGAAGGTCCAAGGAATACATTGAACCTGCAGTGGTATATCGGAAACTAATACTGGTCTCACAGGGAATGCTCAAAGCACCGACTGTAAGAAGAGTCTCTATTCTTGTACCTAAGGCGGCATTGTGCCTTTTGTATTTAATTCCGTTGTCATTTCTGTGTTTCATCGTCAATGTGTATGCCCAAGGAATTGATTGAACCTGCAGTGGTGTATCGGATACTTTTACTAGACTCACAGGGAATGCTCAAAGCACTGACTGTAAGAAGAGTCTCTATTCTTGTACTTAAGGCGGCATTGTGCCTTTTGTATTTGATTCCGATGCGATTTCTGTGTTTCATCGTCAATGTGAAGGTCCAAGGAATACATTGAACCTGCAGTGGTGTATCGGAAACTAATACTGGTCTCACAGGGAATGCTGAAAGCACCGACTGTAAGAAGAGTCTCTATTCTTGTACTTAAGGCGGCATTGTGCGTTTTGAATTTAATTCCGATGCCATTTCTGTGTTTATCGTCAATGTGAAGGTCCAAGGAATAAACTGTACCTGCAGAGGTGTAGCGGAAACTAATACTGGTCTCACAGGGAATGCTCAAGCACCGTCGGTAAGAAGAGTCTCTATTCTTGTACTTAAGGCGGCATTGTTCATTTTGTATTTAATTCCGGTGTAATTTCAGTGTTTCATCGTCAAAGTGAATGTCAAAGGAATTCATTGAACCTCCAGTGATGTATCGGAAACTGACACTGGTCTCACAGGGAATGCTCAAGGCACTGACGGTAAGAAGTGTCTCTATTCTTGTACTTAAGGCGGCATTGTGCCTTTTGTATTTAATTTCGATGTAATTTCAGTGTTTCATCGTCAATGTGTATATCCAAGGAATAGATTGAACCTGCAGTGGTGTATCGGACACTATTACTGGTCTCACAGGGAATGCTCAAAGCACCGACTTTGAGAAATGTCTCTATTCTTGTACTTAAGGCGGCTTTGTGCCTTTTGTATTTAATTCCGATGTAATTTCAGTGTTTCATCGTCAATGTGAATGTCAATGGAATTCATTGAACCTCCAGTGGTGTATCGGAAACTAATACTGGTCTCACATTGAATGCTCAAAGCACCGACGGTAAGAAGAGTCTCTATTCTTGTACTTAAGGCGGCATTGTTCCTTTTGTATTTGATTCCGATGTAATTTCTGTGTTTCATCGTCAATGTGTATGTCCAAGGAATAGATTGAACCTGCAGTGGTGTATCGAATACTATTACTGGTCTCACAGGGAATGCTCAAAGCACCGACTGTAAGAAGAGTTTCTATTCTTGTACTTAAGGCGGCATTGTGCCTTTTGTACTTAATTCCGATGTAATTTCAGTGTTTCATCGTCAATGTGTATGTCCAAGAAATTCATTGAACCTCCAGTGGTGTATCGGAAACAAATACTTGTCTCACAAGGAATGCTCAAAGCACGGACTGTAAGAAGAGTCTCTATTCTTGTACTTAAGGCGGCATTGTACGTTTCGGATTTAATTCCGATGCCATTTCTGTGTTTCATCGTCAATGTGAATGTCCAAGGAATACATTGAACCTGCAGTGGTGTATCAGAAACTAATACTGGTGTCACAGGGAATGCTCAAAGCACCGACCGTAAGAAGAGTCTCTATTCTTGTACTTAAGGCGGCATTGTGCGTTTTGTATTTAATTCCGATGCCATTTCTGTGTTTCATCGTCAATGTGAAGGTCCAATGAATAAACTGAACATGCAGAGGTGTAGCGGAAACTAATACTGGTCTCACAGTGAATGCTCAAAGCACCGACTGTAAGATGAGTCTCTATTCTTGTACTTAAGGCGGCATTGTGATTTTTGTATTTAATTCCGATGCCATTTCTGTGTTTCATCGTCAATGTGAAAGTCCAAGGAATACATTGAACCTGCAGTGGTGTATCGGAAACTAATACTGGTCTCACAGGGAATGCTAAAAGCACCGACGGTATGAAGAGTCTCTATTCTTGTACTTCAGGCGGCATTGTGCCTTTTGTATTTAATTCCGATGCCATTTCTGTGTTTCATCGTCAATGTGAAGGTCCAAGGAATACATTCACCCTGCAGTGGTGTATAGGAAACTAATACTTGTGTCACAGGGAATGCTCAAAGCACCGACTGTAAGAAGAGTCGCTATTCTTGTACTTAAGGCGGCATTGTGCCTTTTGTATTTAATTGCGATGCTATTTCTGTGTTTCATCGTCAATGTGAAGGTCCTAGGAATACATTGAACCTGCAGTGGTGTATCGGAAACTAATACTGGTCTCACAGGGAATGCTCAAAGCACCGACTGTAAGAAGAGTCTCTATTCTTGTACTTAAGGCGGCATTGTGCCTTTTGTATTTAATTCCGATGCCATTTCTGTGTTTCATCGTCAATGTGTATGTCCAAGGAATAGACTGAACCTGCAGTGGCGTATCGGATACTATTACTGGTCTCACAGGGAATGCTCAAAGCACCGACTGTAAGAAGAGTCTCTATTCTTGTACTTAAGGCGGCATTGTGCCTTTTGTATTTGATTCCGATGCGATTTCTGTGATTCATCGTCAATGTGAAGGTACAAGGAATACATTGAACCTGCAGTGGTGTATCGGAAACTAATACGGGTCTCACAGGGAATGCTCAAAGCACCGACTGTAAGAAGAGTCTCTATTCTTGTACTTAAGGCGGCATTGTGCCTTTTGTATTTAATTCCGATGCCATTTCTGTGTATCATCGTCAATGTGAAGGTCCAAGGAATAAACTGAACCTGCAGAGGTGTTGCGGAAACTAATACTGGTCTCACAGGGAATGCTCAAAGCAGCGACTGTAAGAAGAGTCTCTATTCTTGTACTTAAGGCGGCATTGTGCGTTTTGGATATAATTCCGATGCCATTTCTGTGTTTTATCGTCAATATGAAGGTCCAAGGAATACATTGAACCTGCAGTGCTGTATCGGAAACTAATACTGGTCACACAGGGAATGCTCAAAGCACCGACGGTAAGAAGAGTCTCTATTCTTGTACTTTAGGCGGCATTGTTCATTTTGTATTTAATTCCGATGTAATTTCTGTGTTTCATCGTCAATATGTATGTCCCAGGAATAGATTGAACCTGCAGTGGTGTATCGAATACTATTACAGGTCTCACAGGGAATGCTCAAAGCACCGACTGTAAGAAGAGCCTCTATTCGTGTACTTAAGGCGGCATTGTTCCTTTTGTATTTAATTCCGATGTAATTTCAGTGTTTCATCGTCAAAGTGAATGTCCAAGGAATTCATTGAACCTCCAGTGGTGTATCGGAAACTAACACTGGTCTCACAGGGAATGCTCAAGGCACCGACGGTAAGAAGAGTCTCTATTCTTATACTTAAGGCGGCGTTGTTCCTTTTGTATTTAATTCCGATGTAATTTCTGTGTTTCAGCGTGAATGTGTATGTCCAAGGAATAGATTGAACCTGCAGTGGTGTATCGGATACTATTACTGGTCTCACAGGGAATGCTTAAAGCACCGACTGTAAGAAGAGTCTCTATTCTTGTACTTAAGGCGGCATTGTGCCTTTTGTGTTTAATTCCGATGTAATTTCAGTGTTTCATCGTCAATGTGAATGTCCAAGGAATTCATTGAACCTCCAGTGGTGTATCGGAAACCAATACTGGTTTCACATGGAATGCTCAAACCACCGACCGTAAGAAGAGTCTCTATTCTTGTACTTAAAGCGGCATTGTGCGTTTTGGATTTAATTCCGATGCCATTTCTGTGTTTCATCGTCAATGTGACGGTCCAAGGAATACATTGAACCTGCAGTGGTGTATCGGAAACTAATACTGGTCTCACAGGGAATGCTCAAAGCACCGACTGTAAGAAAAGTCTCTATTCTTGTACTTAAGGCGGCACTGTTCCTTTTGTATTTAATTCCGATGTAATTTCTGTGTTTCATCGTCAATGTGTATGTCCAAGGAATAGATTGAACCTGCAGTGGTGTATCGGATACTATTACTGGTCTCACAGGGAATGCTCAAAGCACCGACTGTAAGAAGAGTCTCTATTCTTGTACTTAAGGCGGCATTGTGCCTTTTGTATTTGATTCCGATGCGATTTCTGTGTTTCATCGTCAATGTGAAGGTCCAAGGAATACATTGAACACGCAGTGGTGTATCGGAAACTAATACTGGTCGCACAGGGAATGCTGAAAGCACCGACTGTAAGAAGAGTCTCTATTCTTGTACTTAAGGCGGCATTGTGCGTTTTGTATTTAATTCCGATGCCATTTCTGTGTTTCATCGTCAATGTGTATGTCCAAGGAATAGATTGAACCTGCAGTGGTGTATCGGATACTATTACTGGTCTCACAGGGAATGCTCAAAGCACCGACTGTAAGAAGAGTCTCTATTCTTGTACTTAAGGCGGCATTGTGCCTTTTGTATTTAATTCCGATGCCATTTCTGTGTTTCATCGTCAATGTGAAGGTCCAAGGAATAAACTGAACCTGCAGAGGTGTTGCGGAAACTAATACTGGTCTCACAGGGAATGCTCAAAGCAGCGACTGTAAGAAGAGTCTCTATTCTTGTACTTAAGGCGGCATTGTGCGTTTTGGATTTAATTCCGATGCCATTTCTGTGTTTTATCGTCAATATGAAGGTCCAAGGAATACATTGAACCTGCAGTGGTGTATCGGAAACTAATACTGGTCTCACAGGGAATGCTCAAAGCACCGACGGTAAGAAGAGTCTCTATTCTTGTACTTTAGGCGGCATTGTTCCTTTTGTATTTAATTCCGATGTAATTTATGTGTTTCATCGTCAATGTGTATGTCCCAGGAATAGATTGAACCTGCAGTGGTGTATCGGATACTATTACAGGTCTCACAGGGAATGCTCAAAGCACCGACTGTAAGAAGAGCCTCTATTCTTGTACTTAAGGCGGCATTGTTCCTTTTGTATTTAATTCCGATGTAATTTCAGTGTTTCATCGTCAAAGTGAATGTCCAAGGAATTCATTGAACCTCCAGTGGTGTATCGGAAACTAACACTGGTCTCACAGGGAATGCTCAAGGCACCGACGGTAAGAAGAGTCTCTATTCTTGTACTTAAGGCGGCGTTGTTCCTTTTGTATTTAATTCCGATGTAATTTCTGTGTTTCATCGTCAATGTGTATGTCCAAGGAATAGATTGAACCTGCAGTTTTGTATCGGATACTATTACTGGTCTCACAGGGAATGCTCAAAGCACCGACTGTAAGAAGAGTCTCTATTCTTGTACTTAAGGCGGCATTGTGCCTTTTGTGTTTAATTCCGATGTAATTTCAGTGTTTCATCGTCAATGTGAATGTCCAAGGAATTCATTGAACCTCCAGTGGTGTATCGGAAACCAATACTGGTTTCACATGGAATGCTCAAACCACCGACCGTAAGAAGAGTCTCTATTCTTGTACTTAAGGCGGCATTGTTCCTTTTGTATTTAATTCCGATGTAATTTCTGTGTTTCATCGTCAATGTGTATGTCCAAGGAATAGATTGAACCTGCAGTGGTGTATCGGATACTATTACTGATCTCACAGGGAATGCTCAAAGCACCACTGTAAGAAGAGTCTCTATTCTTGTACTTAAGTCGGCATTGTGCCTTTTGTATTTACTTCCGATGTAATTTCAGTGTTTCATCGTCAATGTGAATATCCAAGGAATTCATTGAACCTCCAGTGGTGTATCGGAAACTAATACTGGTCTCACAGGGAATGCTCAAAGCACCGACGGTAAGAAGAGTCTCTATTCTTGTACTTAAGGCGGCATTGTTCCTTTTGTATTTAATTCCGATGTAATTTCTGTGTTTCATCGTCAATGTGTATGTCCAAGGAATAGATTGAACCTGCAGTGGTGTATCGAATACTTTTACTGGTCTGACAGGGAATGCTCAAAGCACCGACTGTAAGAAGAGACTCTATTCTTGTACTTGAAGCGGCATTGTGCGTTTTGGATTTAATTCCGATGCCATTTCTGTGTTTCATCGTCAATGTGACGGTCCAAGGAATACATTGAACCTGCGGTGGTGTATCGGAAACTAATACTGGTCTCACAGGGAATGCTCAAAGCACCGACTGTAAGAAAAGTCTCTATTCTTGTACTTAAGGCGGCATTGTTCCTTTTGTATTTAATTCCGATGTAATTTCTGTGTTTCATCGTCAATGTGTATGTCAAAGGAATAGAATGAACCTGCAGTGGTGTATCGGATACTATTACTGGTCTCACAGGGAATGCTCAAAGCACCGACTGTAAGAAGAGTCCCTATTCTTGTACTTAAGGCGGCATTGTGCCTTTTGTATTTGATTCCGATGCGATTTCTGTGTTTCATCGTCAATGTGAAGGTCCAAGGAATACATTGAACACGCAGTGGTGTATCGGAAACTAATACTGGTCGCACAGGGAATGCTGAAAGCACCGACTCTAAGAAGAGTCTCTATTCTTGTACTTAAGGCGGCATTGTGCGTTTTGTATTTAATTCCGATGCCATTTCTGTGTTTCATCGTCAATGTGAAGGTCCAATGAGTAAACTGAACCTGCAGAGGTGTAGCGGAAACTAATACTGGTCTCACAGTGAATGCTCAAAGCACCGACTGTAAGAAGAGTCTCTATTCTTGTAATTAAGGCGGCATTGTGCCTTTTGTATTTAATTCCGATGCCATTTCTGTGTTTCATCGTCAATGTGAAGGTCCAAGGAATACATTGAACCTGCAGTGGTGTATCGGAAACTAATACTGGTCTCACAGGGAATGCTAAAAGCACCGACGGTATGAAGAGTCTCTATTCTTGTACTTCAGGCGGCATTGTGCCTTTTGTATTTAATTCCGATGCCATTTCTGTGTTTCATCGTCAATGTGAAGGTCCAAGGAATAAACTGAACCTGCAGAGGTGTAGCGGAAACTAATACTGGTCTCACAGGGAATGCTCAAAGCACCGACTGTAAGAAGAGTCTCTGTTGTTGTACTTAAGGCGGCATTGTGCCTTTTGTATTTGATTCCGATGCCATTTCTGTGTTTCATCGTCAATGTGAAGGGCCAAGTAATAAACTGACCCTGCAGAGGTGTAGCGGAAACTAATACTGGTCTCACAGGGAATGCTCAAAGCACCGACTGTATGAAGAGTCTCTATTCTTGTACTTAAGGCAGCATTGTGCGTTTTGGATTTAATTCCGATGCCATTTCTGTGTTTCATCGTCAATGTGAAGGTCCAAGGAATACATTCACCCTGCAGTGGTGTATAGGAAACTAATACTTGTGTCACAGGGAATGCTCAAAGCACCGACTGTAAGAAGAGTCGCTATTCTTGTACTTAAGGCGGCATTGTGCCTTTTGTATTTAATTGCGATGCTATTTCTGTGTTTCATCGTCAATGTGAAGGTCCTAGGAATACATTGAACCTGCAGTGGTGTATCGGAAACCAATACTGGTCTCACAGGGAATGCTCAAAGCACCGACTGTAAGAAGAGTCTCTATTCTTGTACTTAAGGCGGCATTGTGCCTTTTGTATTTAATTCCGATGCCATTTCTGTGTTTCATCGTCAATGTGTATGTCCAAGGAATAGATTGAACCTGCAGTGGTGTATCGGATACTATTACTGGTCTCACAGGGAATGCTCAAAGCACCGACTGTAAGAAGAGTCTCTATTCTTGTACTTAAGGCGGCATTGTGCCTTTTGTATTTGATTCCGATGCGATTTCTGCGATTCATCGTCAATGTGAAGGTCCAAGGAATACATTGAACCTGCAGTGGTGTATCGGAAACTAATACGGGTCTCACAGGGAATGCTCAAAGCACCGACTGTAAGAAGAGTCTCTATTCTTTTACTTAAGGCGGCATTGTGCCTTTTGTATTTAATTCCGATGCCATTTCTGTGTTTCATCGTCAATGTGAAGGTCCAAGGAATAAACTGAACCTGCAGAGGTGGTTCGGAAACTAATACTGGCCTCACAGGGAATGCTCAAGGCAGCGACTGTAAGAAGAGTCTCTATTCTTGTACTTAAGGCGGCATTGTGCGTTTTGGATTTAATTCCGATGCCATTTCTGTGTTTTATCGTCAATATGAAGGTCCAAGGAATACATTGAACCTGCAGTGGTGTATCGGAAACTAATACTGGTCTCACAGGGAATGCTCAAAGCACCGACGGTAAGAAGAGTCTCTATTCTTGTACTTTAGGCGGCATTGTTCCTTTTGTATTTAATTCCGGTGTAATTTCTGTGTTTCATCGTCAATGTGTATGTCCCAGGAATAGATTGAACCTGCAGTGGTGTATCGGATACTATTACAGGTCTCACAGGGAATGCTCAAAGCACCGACTGTAAGAAGAGCCTCTATTCGTGTACTTAAGGCGGCATTGTTCCTTTTGTATTTAATTCCGATGTAATTTCAGTGTTTCATCGTCAAAGTGAATGTCCAAGGAATTCATTGAACCTCCAGTGGTGTATCGGAAACTAACACTGGTCTCACAGGGAATGCCCAAGGCACCGACGGTAAGAAGGGTCTCTATTCTTGTACTTAAGGCGGCGTTGTTCCTTTTGTATTTAATTCCGATGTAATTTCTGTGTTTCATCGTCAATGTGTATGTCCAAGGAATAGATTGAACCTGCAGTGGTGTATCGGATACTATTACTGGTCTCACAGGGAATGCTCAAAGCACCGACTGTAAGAAGAGTCTCTATTCTTGTACTTAAGGCGGCATTGTGCCTTTTGTGTTTAATTCCGATGTAATTTCAGTGTTTCATCGTCAATGTGAATGTCCAAGGAATTCATTGAACCTCTAGTGGTGTATCGGAAACCAATACTGGTTTCACATGGAATGCTCAAACCACCGACCGTAAGAAGAGTCTCTATTCTTGTACTTA
The DNA here is from genome assembly GCF_021461395.2 of Schistocerca americana. NCBI lineage: Eukaryota > Metazoa > Arthropoda > Insecta > Orthoptera > Acrididae > Schistocerca > Schistocerca americana. The sequence continues at coordinate 618,409,268 of NC_060124.1, read as the reverse complement.
AGGCGGCATTGTTCCTTTTGTATTTAATTGCGATGCCATTTCTGTGTTTCATCGTCAATGTGAAGGGCCAAGTAATAAACTGACAATGCAGAGGTGTAGCGGAAACTAATACTGGTCTCACAGGGAATGCTCAAAGCACCGACTGTAACAAGAGTCTCTATTCTTGTACTTAAGGCAGCATTGTGCGTTTTGGATTTAATTCCGATGCCATTTCTGTGTTTCATCGTCAATGTGAAGGTCCAAGGAATACATTCACCCTGCAGTGGTGTATAGGAAACTAATACTTGTGTCACAGGGAATGCTCAAAGCACCGACTGTAAGACGAGTCGCTATTCTTGTACTTAAGGCGGCATTGTGCCTTTTGTATTTAATTGCGATGCTATTTCTGTGTTTCATCGTCAATGTGAAGGTCCTAGGAATACATTGAACCTGCAGTGGTGTATCGGAAACTAATACTGGTCTCACAGGGAATGCTCAAAGCACCGACTGTAAGAAGTGTTTCTATTCTTGTACTTAAGGCGGCATTGTGCCTTTTGTATTTAATTCCGATGCCATTTCTGTGTTTCATCGTCAATGTGTATGTCCAAGGAATAGATTGAACCTGCAGTGGTGTATCGGATACTATTACTGGTCTCACAGGGAATGCTCAAAGCACCGACTGTAAGAAGAGTCTCTATTCTTGTACTTAAGGCGGCATTGTGCCTTTTGTATTTGATTCCGATGCGATTTCTGTGATTCATCGTCAATGTGAAGGTCCAAGGAATACATTGAACCTGCAGTGGTGTATCGGAAACTAATACGGGTCTCACAGGGAATGCTCAAAGCACCGACTGTAAGAAGAGTCTCTATTCTTGTACTTAATTCGGCATTGTGCCTTTTGTATTTAATTCCGATGCCATTTCTGTGTTTCATCGTCAATGTGAAGGTCCAAGGAATAAACTGAACCTGCAGAGGTGGTTCGTAAACTAATACTGGTCTCACAGGGAATGCTCAAAGCAGCGACTGTAAGAAGAGTCTCTATTCTTGTACTTAAGGCGGCATTGTGCGTTTTGGATTTCATTCCGATGCCATTTCTGTGTTTTATCGTCAATATGAAGGTCCAAGGAATACATTGAACCTGCAGTGGTGTATCGGAAACTAATACTGGTCACACAGGGAATGCTCAAAGCACCGACGGTAAGAAGAGTCTCTATTCTTGTACTTTAGGCGGCATTGTTCCTTCTGTATTTAATTCCGATGTAATTTCTGTGTTTCATCGTCAATGTGTATGTCCCGGGAATAGATTGAACCTGCAGTGGTGTATCGGATACTATTACAGGTCTCACAGGGAATGCTCAAAGCACCGACTGTAAGAAGAGCCTCTATTCGTGTACTTAAGGCGGCATTGTTCCTTTTGTATTTAATTCCGATGTAATTTCAGTGTTTCATCGGCAAAGTGAATGTCCAAGGAATTCATTGAACCTCCAGTGGTGTATCGGAAACTAACACTGGTCTCACAGGGAATGCTCAAGGCACCGACGGTAAGAAGAGTCTCTATTCTTGTACTTAAGGCGGCGTTGTTCCTTTTGTATTTAACTCCGATGTAATTTCTGTGTTTCATCGTCAATGTGTATGTCCAAGGAATAGATTGAACCTCCAGTGGTGTATCGGATACTATTACTGGTCTCACAGGGAATACTCAAAGCACCGACTGTAAGAAGAGTCTCTATTCTTGTACTTAAGGCGGCATTGTGCCTTTTGTGTTTAATTCCGATGTAATTTCAGTGTTTCATCGTCAATGTGAATGTCCAAGGAATTCATTGAACCTCCAGTGGTGTATCGGAAACCAATACTGGTTTCACATGGAATGCTCAAACCACCGACCGTAAGAAGAGTCTCTATTCTTGTACTTAAGGCGGCATTGTTGCTTTTGTATTTAATTCCGATGTAATTTCTGTGTTTCATCGTCAATGTGTATGTCCAAGGAATAGATTGAACCTGCAGTGGTGTATCGGATACTATTACTGATCTCACAGGGAATGCTCAAAGCACCACTGTAAGAAGAGTCTCTATTCTTGTACTTAAGTCGGCATTGTGCCTTTTGTATTTACTTCCGATGTAATTTCAGTGTTTCATCGTCAATGTGAATGTCCAAGGAATTCATTGAACCTCCAGTGGTGTATCGGAAACTAATACTGGTCTCACAGGGAATGCTCAAAGCACCGACGGTAAGAAGAGTCTCTATTCTTGTACTTAAGGCGGCGTTGTTCCTTTTGTATTTAATTCCGATGTAATTTCTGTGTTTCATCGTCAATGTGTATGTCCAAGGAATAGATTGAACCTGCAGTGGTGTATCGAATACTATTACTGGTCTCACAGGGAATGCTCAAAGCACCGACTGTAAGAAGAGACTCTATTCTTGTACTTAAAGCGGCATTGTGCGTTTTGGATTTAATTCCGATGCCATTTCTGTGTTTCATCGTCAATGTGACGGTCCAAGGAATACATTGAACCTGCAGTGGTGTATCGGAAACTAATACTGGTCTCACAGGGAATGCTCAAAGCACCGACTGTAAGAAAAGTCTCTATTCTTGTACTTAAGGCGGCATTGTTCCTTTTGTATTTAATTCCGATGTAATTTCAGTGTTTCATCGTCAAAGTGAATGTCCAAGGAATAAACTGAACCAGCAGAGGTGTTGCGGAAACTAATACTCGTCTCACAGGGAATGCTCAAAGCAGCGACTGTAAGAAGAGTCTCTATTCTTGTACTTAAGGCGGCATTGTGCGTTTTGGATTTAATTCCGATGCCATTTCTGTGTTTTATCGTCAATATGAAGGTCCAAGGAATACATTGAACCTGCAGTGGTGTATCGGAAACTAATACTGGTCTCACAGGGAATGCTCAAAGCACCGACTGTAAGAAGAGCCTCTATTCGTGTACTTAAGGCGGCATTGTTCCTTTTGTATTTAATTCCGATGTAATTTCAGTGTTTCATCGTCAAAGTGAATGTCCAAGGAATTCATTGAACCTCCAGTGGTGTATCGGAAACTAACACTGGTCTCACAGGGAATGCCCAAGGCACCGACGGTAAGAAGAGTCTCTATTCTTGTACTTAAGGCGGCGTTGTTCCTTTTGTATCTAATTCCGATGTAATTTCTGTGTTTCATCGTCAATGTGTATGTCCAAGGAATAGATTGAACCTGCAGTGGTGTATCGGATACTATTACTGGTCTCACAGGGAATGCTCAAAGCAAAGACTGTAAGAAGAGTCTCTATTCTTGTACTTAAGGCGGCATTGTGCCTTTTGTGTTTAATTCCGATGTAATTTCAGTGTTTCATCGTCAATGTGAATGTCCAAGGAATTCATTGAACCTCCAGTGGTGTATCGGAAACCAATACTGGTTTCACATGGAATGCTCAAACCACCGACCGTAAGAAGAGTCTCTATTCTTGTACTTAAGGCGGCATTGTTCCTTTTGTATTTAATTAAGATGTAATTTCTGTGTTTCATCGTCAATGTGTATGTCCAAGGAATAGATTGAACCTGCAGTGGTGTATCGGATACTATTACTGATCTCACAGGGAATGTCAAAGCACCACTGTAAGAAGAGTCTCTATTCTTGTACTTAAGTCGGCATTGTGCCTTTTGTATTTACTTCCGATGTAATTTCAGTGTTTCATCGTCAATGTGAATGTCCAAGGAATTCATTGAACCTCCAGTGGTGTATCGGAAACTAATACTGATCTCACAGGGAATGCTCAAAGCACCGACGGTAAGAAGAGTCTCTATTCTTGTACTTAAGGCGGCATTGTTCCTTTTGTATTTAATTCCGATGTAATTTCTGTGTTTCATCGTCAATGTGTATGTCCAAGGAATAGATTGAACCTGCAGTGGTGTATCGAATACTATTACTGGTCTCACAGGGAATGCTCAAAGCACCGACTGTAAGAAGAGACTCTATTCTTGTACTTAAAGCGGCATTGTGCGTTTTGGATTTAATTCCGATGCCATTTCTGTGTTTCATCGTCAATGTGACGGTCCAAGGAATACATTGAACCTGCAGTGGTGTATCGGAAACTAATACTGGTCTCACAGGGAATGCTCAAAGCACCGACTGTAAGAAAAGTCTCTATTCTTGTACTTAAGGCGGCATTGTGCCTTTTGAATTTATTCCGATGCCATTTCTGTGTTTCATCGTCAATATGAAGGTCCAAGGAATACATTGAACCTGCAGTGGTGTATCGGAAACTAATACTGGTCTCACAGGGAATGCTCAAAGCACCGACTGTAAGAAGAGTCTCTATTCTTGTACTTAAGGCGGCATTGTGCCTTTTGTATTTAATTCCGATGCCATTTCTGTGTTTCATCGTCAATGTCTATGTCCAAGGAATAGATTGAACCTGCAGTGGTGTATCGGATACTATTACTGGTCTCACAGGGGATGCTCAAAGCACCGACTATAAGAAGAGTCTCTATTCTTGTACTTATGGCGGCATTGTGCCTTTTGTATTTGATTCCGATGCGATTTCTGTGTTTCATCATCAATGTGAAGGTCCAAGGAATACATTGAACCTGCAGTGGTGTATCGGAAACTAATACTGGTCTCACAGGGAATGCTGAAAGCACCGACTGTAAGGAGATTCTCTATTCTTGTACTTAAGGCGGCATTGTGCCATTTGTATTTAGTTCCGATGCCATTTCTGTGTTTCATCGTCAATGTGAAGGTCCAAGGAATAAACCGAACCGGCAGAGGTGTAGCGGAAACTAATACTGGTCCCACAGGGAATGCTCAAAGCACCGACGCTAAGAAGAGACTCTATTTTTTTATTTAAGGCGGCATTGTTCTTTTGTGTTTAATTCCGATGTAATTTCAGTGTTTCATCGTCAATGTGTATGTCCAAGGAATAGATTGAACCTGCAGTGGTGTATCGGATACTATTACTGGTCTCACAGGGAATGCTCAAAGCACCGACTGTAAGAAGAGATTCTATTCTTGTACTTAAGGCGGCATTGTGCCTTTTGTGTTTAATTCCGATGTAATTTCAGTGTTTCATCGTCAATGTGGATGTCCAAGGAATTCATTGAACCTCCAGTGGTGTATCGGAAACCAATACTGGTTTCACAGGGAATGCTCAAACCACCGACCGTAAGAAGAGTCTCTATTCTTGTACTTAAGGCGGAATTGTTCCTTTTGTATTTAATTCCGATGCAATTTCTGTGTTTCATCGTCAATGTCTATGTCCAAGGAATAGATTGAACCTGCAGTGGTGTATCGGATACTATTACTGGTCTCACAGGGGATGCTCAAAGCACCGACTGTAAGAAGATTCTCTTTTCTTGTACTTAAGGCGGCATTGTGCCATTTGTATTTAATTCCGATGCCATTTCTGTGTTTCATCGTCAATGTGAAGGTCCAAGGAATAAACCGAAACGGCAGAGGTGTAGCGGAAACTAATACTGGTCCCACAGGGAATGCTCAAAGCACCGACGCTAAGAAGAGACTCTATTTTTTTATTTTTAGGCGGCATTGTTCTTTTGTGTTTAATTCCGATGTAATTTCAGTGTTTCATCGTCAATGTGTATGTCCAAGGAATAGATTGAACCTGCAGTGGTGTATCGGATACTATTACTGGTCTCACAGGGAATGCTCAAAGCACCGACTGTAAGAAGAGTCTCTATTCTTGTACTTAAGGCGGCATTGTGCCTTTTGTGTTTAATTCCGATGTAATTTCAGTGTTTCATCGTGAATGTGAATGTCCAAGGAATTCATTGAACCTCCAGTGGTGTATCGGAAACTAATACTGGTCTCACAGGGAATGCTCAAAACACAAACTAAAAGAAGGGTCTCAATTCTTGTAGTTAAGGCGGCATTGTGCCTTTTGTATTTAATTCCGATGCCATTTCTGTGATTCATCGTCAATGTGAAGGTCCAAGGAATAAACCGAACCGGCAGAGGTGTAGCGGAAACTAATACTGGTCCCACAGGGAATGCTCAAAGCACCGACGGTAAGAAGAGTCTCTAATCTTGTACTTAAGGCGGCATTGTTCCTTTTGTATTTAATTCCGATGTAATTTCAGTGTTTCATCGTCAATGTGTATGTCCAAGGAATTCATTGAACCTCCGGTGGTGTATCGGAAACTAATACTGGTCTCACAGGGAATGTTAAAAACACAGACTGTAAGAAGAGTCTCTGTACTTGTACTTAAGGCGGCATTGTGCCTTTTGTATTTAATTCCGATGTAATTTCAGTGTTTCATCGTCAATGTGAATGTCCAAGGAATTCATTGAACCTCCAGTGGTGTATCGGAAACTAATACTGGTCTCACAGGGAATGCTCAAAACACAAACTAAAAGAAGAGTCTCTATTCTTGTACTTAAGGCGGCATTGTGCCTTTTGTATTTAATTCCGATGCCATTTCTGTGATTCATCGTCAATGTGAAGGTCCAAGGAATAAACCGAACCGGCAGAGGTGTAGCGGAAACTAATACTGGTCCCACAGGGAATGCTCAAAGCACCGACGGTAAGAAGAGACTCTATTTTTTTATTTAATGCGGCATTGTTCTTTTGTGTTTAATTCCGATGTAATTTCAGTGTTTCATCGTCAATGTGTATGTCCAAGGAATAGATTGAACCTGCAGTGGTGTATCGGATACTATTACTGGTCTCACAGGGAATGCTCAAAGCACCGACTGTGAGAAGAGTCTCTATTCTTGTACTTAAGGCGGCATTGTGCCTTTTGTGTTTAATTCCGATGTAATTTCAGTGTTTCATCGTCAATGTGAATGTCCAAGGAATTCATTGAACCTCCAGTGGTGTATCGGAAACCAATACTGGTTTCACAGGGAATGCTCAAACCACCGACCGTAAGAAGAGTCTCTATTCTTGTACTTAAGGCGGAATTGTTCCTTTTGTATTTAATTCCGATGTAATTTCTGTGTTTCATCGTCAATGTGTATGTCCAAGGAATAGATTGAACCTGCAGTGGTGTATCGGATACTATTACCGGTCTCACAGGGAATGCTCAAAGCACCACTGTAAGAAGAGTCTCTATTCTTGTACTTAGGTCGGCATTGTGCCTTTTGTATTTACTTCCGATGTAATTTCAGTGTTTCATCGTCAATGTGAATGTCCAAGGAATTCATTGAACCTCCAGTGGTGTATCGGAAACTAATACTGGTCTCACAGGGAATGCTCGAAGCACCGACGGTAAGAAGAGTCTCTATTCTTGTACTTAAGGCGGCATTGTTCCTTTTGTATTTAATTCCGATGTAATTTCTGTGTTTCATCGTCAATGTGTATGTCCAAGGAATAGATTGAACCTGCAGTGGTATATCGAATACTATTACTGGTCTCACAGGGAATGCTCAAAGCACCGACTGTAAGAAAAGTCTCTATTCTTGTACTTAAAGCGGCATTGTGCGTTTTGGATTTAATTCCGATGCCATTTCTGTGTTTCATCGTCAATGTGCCGGTCCAAGGAATACATTGAACCTGCAGTGGTGTATCGGAAACTAATACTGGTCTCACAGGGAATGCTCAAAGCACCGACTGTAAGAAAAGTCTCTATTCTTGTACTTAAGGCGGCATTGTGCCTTTTGTATTTAATTCCGATGCCATTTCTGTGTTTCATCGTCAATGTGACGGTCCAAGGAATACATTGAACCCGCAGTGGTGTATCGGAAACTAATACTGGTCTCACAGGGAATGCTCAAAGCACCGACTGTAAGAAGAGTCTCTATTCTTGTACTTAAGGCGGCATTGTGCCTTTTGTGTTTAATTCCGATGTAATTTCAGTGTTTCATCGTCAATGTGAATGTCCAAGGAATTCATTGAACCTCCAGTGGTGTATCGGAAACCAATACAGGTTTAACATGGAATGCTCAAACCACCGACCGTAAGAAGAGTCTCTATTTATGTACTTAAGGCGGCATTGTTCCTTTTGTATTTAATTCCGATGTAATTTCTGTGTTTCATCGTCAATGTGTATGTCCAAGGAATAGATTGAACCTGCAGTGGTGTATCGGATACTATTACTGATCTCACAGGGAATGCTCAAAGCACCACTGTAAGAAGAGTCTCTATTCTTGTACTTAAGTAGGCATTGTGCCTTTTGTATTTACTTCCGATGTAATTTCAGTGTTTCATCGTCAATGTGAATGTCCAAGGAATTCATTGAACCTCCAGTGGTGTATCGGAAACTAATACTGGTCTCACAGGGAATGCTCAAAGCACCGACGGTAACAAGAGTCTCTATTCTTGTACTTAAGGCGGCATTGTTCCTTTTGTATTTAATTCCGATGTAATTTCTGTGTTTCATCGTCAATGTGTATGTCCAAGGAATAGATTGAACCTGCAGTGGTGTATCGAATACTATTACTGGTCTCACAGGAAATGCTCAAAGCACCGACTGTAAGAAGAGTCTCAATTCTTGTACTTAAAGCGGCATTGTGCGTTTTGGATTTAATTCCGATGCCATTTCTGTGTTTCATCGTCAACGTGACGGTTCAAGGAATACATTGAACCTGCAGTTGTGTATCGGAAACTAATACTGGTCTCACAGGGAATGCTCAAAGCACCGACTGTAAGAAAAGTCTCTATTCTTGTACTTAAGGCGGCATTGTGCCTTTTGTATTTAATTCCGATGCCATTTCTGTGTTTCATCGTCAATATGAAGGTCCAAGGAATACATTGAACCTGCAGTGGTGTATCGGAAACTAATACTGGTCTCACAGGGAATGCTCAAAGCACCGACTGTAAGAAGAGTCTCTATTCTTGTACTTAAGGCGGCATTGTGCCTTTTGTATTTAATTCCGATGCCATTTCTGTGTTTCATCGTCAATGTCTATGTCCAAGGAATAGATTGAACCTGCAATGGTGTATCGGATACTATTACTGGTCTCACAGGGAAAGCTCAAAGCACCGACTGTAAGAAGAGTCTCTATACTTCTACTTATGGCGGCATTGTGCCTTTTGTATTTGATTCCGATGCGATTTCTATGTTTCATCATCAATGTGAAGGTCCAAGGAATACATTGAACCTGCAGTGGTGTATCGGAAACTAATACTGGTCTCACAGGGAATGCTGAAAACACCGACTGTAAGAAGATTCTCTATTCTTGTACTTAAGGCGGCATTGTGCCATTTGCATTTAATTCCGATGCCATTTCTGTGTTTCATCGTCAATGTGAAGGTCCAAGGAATAAACCGAACCTGCATAGGTGTAGCGGAAACTAATACTGGTCTCACAGGGAATGCTCAAAGCACCGACGGTAAGAAGAGTCTCTAATCTTGTACTTAAGGCGGCATTGTTCCTTTTGTATTTAATTCCGATGTAATTTCAGTGTTTCATCGTCAATGTGTATGTCCAAGGAATTCATTGAACCTCCAGTGGTGTATCGGAAACTAATACTGGTCTCACAGGGAATGCTCAAAACACAGACTGTAAGAAGAGTCTCTATACTTGTACTTAAGGCGGCATTGTGCCTTTTGTATTTAATTCCGATGTAATTTCAGTGTTTCATCGTCAATGTGAATGTCCAAGGAATTCATTGAACCTCCAGTGGTGTATCGGAAACTAATACTGGTCTCACAGGGAATGCTCAAAACACAAACTAAAAGAAGAGTCTCTATTCTTGTACTTAAGGCGGCAATTTGCTTTTGTATTTAATTCCGAAGCCATTTCTGTGATTCATCGTCAATGTGAAGGTCCAAGGAATAAACCGAACCGGCAGAGGTGTAGCGGAAACAAATACTGGTCCCACAGGGAATGCTCAAAGCCCCGACGGTAAGAAGAGACTCTATTTTTGTATTTAAGGCGGCATTGTTCTTTTGTATTTAATTCCGATGTAATTTCAGTGTTTCATCGTCAATGTGTATGTCCAAGGAATTCATTGAACCTCCAGTGGTGTATCGGAAACTAAAACTGGTCCCACAGGGAATGCTCAAGTCACCGACGGTAAGAAGAGTCTCTATTCTTGTACTTAAGGCGCCGTTGTTCTTTTTGTATTTAATTCCGATGTAATTTCTGTGTTTCATCGTCAATGTGTATGTCCAAGGAATGGATTGAACCTGCAGTGGTGTATCGGATACTATTACTGGTTTCACAGGGAATGCTCAAAGCACCGACTGTAAGAAGAGTCTCTATTCTTGTTCTTAAGGCGGCATTGTGCCTTTTGTGTTTAATTCCGATGTAATTACAGTGTTTCATCGTCAATGTGAATGTCCAAGGAATTCATTGAACCTCCAGTGGTGTATCGGAAACCAATACTGGTTTCACAGGGAATGCTCAAACCACCGACCGTAAGAAGAGTCTCTATTCTTGTACTTAAGGCGGCATTGTTCCTTTTGTATTTACTTCCGATGTAATTTCAGTGTTTCATCGTCAATGTGAATGTACAAGGAATTCATTGAACCTCCAGTGGTGTATCGGAAACTAATACTGGTCTCACAGGGAATGCTCGAAGCACCGATGGTAAGAAGAGTCTCTATTCTTGTACTTAAGGCGGCATTGTTCCTTTTGTATTTAATTCCGATGTAATTTCTGTGTTTCATCGTCAATGTGTATGTCCAAGGAATAGATTGAACCTGCAGTGGTGTATCGAATACTATTACTGGTCTCACAGGGAATGCTCAAAGCACCGACTGTAAGAAGAGTCTCTATTCTTGTACTTAAAGCGGCATTGTGCGTTTTGGATTTAATTCCGATGCCTTTTCTGTGTTTCATCGTCAATGTGCCGGTCCAAGGAATACATTGAACCTGCAGTGGTGTATCGGAAACTAATACTGGTCTCACAGGGAATGCTCAAAGCACCGACTGTAAGAAGAGTCTCTATTCTTGTACTTAAGGCGGCATTGTGCCTTTTGTATTTAATTCCGATGCCATTTCTGTGTTTCATCGTCAATGTCTATGTCCAAGGAATAGATTGAACCTGCAGTGGTGTATCGGATACTATTACTGGTCTCACAGGGAATGCTCAAAGCACCGACTGTAAGAAGAGTCTCTACTCTTGTACTTATGGCGGCATTGTGCCTTTTGTATTTGATTCCGATGCAATTTCTGTGTTTCATCGTCAATCTGAAGGTCCAAGGAATACATTGAACCTGCAGTGGTGTATCGGAAACTAATACTGGTCTCACAGGGAATGCTGAAAGCACCGACTGTAAGAAGAGTCTCTGTTCTTGTACTTAAGGCGGCATTGTGCCTTTTGTATTTAATTCTGGTGCCATTTCTGTGTTTCATCGTCAATGTGTATGTCCAAGGAATAGATTGAACCTGCAGTGGTGTATCGGATACTATTACAGGTCTCACAGGGAATGCTCAAAGCACCGACTGTAAGAAGAGTCTCTATTCTTGTACTTAAGGCGGCATTGTGCCTTTTGTATCTGATTCCGATGCGATTTCTGTGCTTCATCGTCAATGTGAAGGTCCAAGGAATACATTGAACCTGCAGTGGTGTATCGGAAACTAATACTGGTCTCACAGGGAATTCTCAAAGCACCGACTGTAAGAAGATTCTCTATTCATGTACTTAAGGCGGCATTGTGCCATTTGTATTTAATTCCGATGCCATTTCTGTGTTTCATCGTCAGTGTGAAGGTCCAAGGAATAAACCGAACCTGCAGAGGTGTAGCGGAAACTAATACTGGTCTCACAGGGAATGCTCAAAGCACCGACGGTAAGAAGAGTCTCTAATCTTGTACTTAAGGCGGCATTGTTCCTTTTGTATTTAATTCCGATGTAATTTCAGTGTTTCATCGTCAATATGTATGTCCAAGGAATTCATTGAACCTCCAGTGGTGTATCGGAAACTAATACTGGTCTCCCAGGGTATGCTCAAAACACAGACTGTAAGAAGAGTCTCTATACTTGTACTTAAGGCGGCATTGTGCCTTTTGTATTTAATGCCGATGTAATTTCAGTGTTTCATCGTCAATGTGAATGTCCAAGGAATTCATTGAACCTCCAGTGGTGTATCGGAAACTAATACTGATCTCACAGGGAATGCTCAAAACACAAACTAAAAGAAGAGTCTCTATTCTTGTACTTAAGGCGGCATTGTGCCTTTTGTATTTAATTCCGATGCCATTTCTGTGATGCATCGTCAATGTGTATGTCCAAGGAATAGATTGAACCTGCAGTAGTGTATCGGATACTATTACTGGTCTCACAGGGAATGCTCAAAGCACCGACTGTAAGAAGAGTCTCTATTCTTGTACGTAAGGCGGCATTGTGCCTTTTGTATTTGATTCCGATGCGATTTCTGTGTTTCATCGTCAATGTAAATGTCCAAGGAATACATTGAACCTGCAGTGGTGTATCGGAAACTAATACTGGTCGCACACGGAATGCTGAAAGCACCGACTGTAAGAAGTGTCTCTATTCTTGTACTTAAGGCGGCATTGTGCCTTTTGTATTTAATTCCGATGCCATTTCTGTGTTTCATCGTCAATGTGAAGGTCCAAGGAATACATTGAACCTGCAGTGGTGTATCGGAAACTGATACTGGTCTCACAGGGAATGCTCAAAGCACCGACGGTAAGATGAGTCTCTAATCTTGTACTTAAGGCGGCATTGTTCCTTTTGTATTTAATTCCGATGTAACTTCAGTGTTTCATCGTCAATGTGTATGTCTAAGGAATTCATTGAACCTCCAGTGGTGTATCGGAAACTAATACTGGTCTCACAGGGAATGCACAAAACACAGACTGTAAGAAGAGTCTCTATACTTGTACTTAAGGCGGCATTGTGCCTTTTGTATTTAATTCCGATGTAATTTCAGTGTTTCATCGTCAATGTGAATGTCCAAGGAATTCATTGAACCTCCAGTGGTGTATCGGAAACTAATACTGGTCTCACAGGGAATGCTCAAAACACAAACTAAAAGAAGAGTCTCTATTCTTGTACTTAAGGCGGCAATTGGCTTTTGTATTTAATTCCGATGCCATTTCTGTGATTCATCGTCAATGTGAAGGTCCAAGGAATAAACCGAACCGGCAGAGGTGTAGCGGAAACTAATACTGGTCCCACAGGGAATGCTCAAAGCACCGACGGTAAGAAGAGACTCTATTTTTGTATTTAAGGCGGCATTGTTCTTTTGTATTTAATTCCGATGTAATTTCAGTGTTTCATCGTCAATGTGTATGTCCAAGGAATTCATTGAACCTCCAGTGGCGTATCGGAAACCAATACTGGTTTCACAGGGAATGCTCAAACCACCGACCGTAAGAAGAGTCTCTATTCTTGTACTTAAGGCGGCATTGTTCCTTTTGTATTTAATTCCGATGTAATTTCTGTGTTTCATCGTCAATGTGTATGTCCAAGGAATAGATTGAACCTGCAGTGGTGTATCGGATACTATTACTGGTCTCACAGGGAATGCTCAAAGCACCACTGTAAGAAGAGTTTCTATTCTTGTACTTAAGTCGGCATTGTGCCTTTTGTATTTACTTCCGATGTAATTTCAGTGTTTCATCGTCAATGTGAAAGTCCAAGGAATTCATTGAACCTCCAGTGGTGTATCGGAAACTAAAACTGGTCTCACAGGGAATGCTCGAAGCACCGACGGTAAGAAGAGTCTCTATTCTTGTACTTAAGGCGGCATTGTTCCTTTTGTATTTAATTCCGATGTAATTTCTGTGTTTCATCGTCAATGTGTATGTCCAAGGAATAGATTGAACCTGCAGTGGTGTATCGAATACTATTACTGGTCTCACAGGGAATGCTCAAAGCACCGACTGTAAGAAGAGTCTCTATTCTTGTACTTAAAGCGGCATTGTGCGTTTTGGAATTAATTCCGATGCCATTTCTGTGTTTCATCGTCAATGTGCCGGTCCAAGGAATACATTGAACCTGCAGTGGTGTATCGAAAACTAATACTGGTCTCACAGGGAATGCTCAAAGCACCGACAGTAAGAAGAGTCTCTATTCCTGTACTTAAGGCGGCATTGTGCCTTTTGTATTTAATTCTGGTGCCATTTCTGTGTTTCATCGTCAATGTATATGTCCAAGGAATAGATTGAACCTGCAGTGGTGTATCGGATACTATTACAGGTCTCACAGGGAATGCTCAAAGCACCGACTGTAAGAAGAGTCTCTATTCTTGTACTTAAGGCGGCATTGTGCCTTTTGTATCTGATTCCGATGCGATTTCTGTGCTTCATCGTCAATGTGAAGGTCCAAGGAATACATTGAACCTGCAGTGGTGTATCGGAAACTAATACTGGTCTCACAGGGAATGCTCAAAGCACCGACTGTAAGAAGATTCTCTATTCATGTACTTAAGGCGGCATTGTGCCATTTGTATTTAATTCCGATGCCATTTCTGTGTTTCATCGTCAGTGTGAAGGTCCAAAGAATAAACCGAACCTGCAGAGGTGTAGCGGAAACTAATACTGGTCTCACAGGAAATGCTCAAAGCACCGACGGTAAGAAGAGTCTCTATTCTTGTACTTAAGGCGGCATTGTTCCTTTTGTATTTAATTCCGATGTAATTTCAGTGTTTCATCGTCAATGTGTATGTCCAAGGAATTCATTGAACCTCCAGTGGTGTATCGGAAACTAATACTGGTCTCACAGGGTATGCTCAAAACACAGACTGTAAGAAGAGTCTCTATACTTGTACTTAAGGCGGCATTGTGCCTTTTGTATTTAATGCCGATGTAATTTCAGTGTTTCATCGTCAATGTGAATGTCCAAGGAATTCATTGAACCTCCAGTGGTGTATCGGAAACTAATACTGGTCTCACAGGGAATGCTCAAAACACAAACTAAAAGAAGAGTCTCTATTCTTGTACTTAAGGCGGCATTGTGCCTTTTGTATTTAATTCCGATGCCATTTCTGTGATTCATCGTCAATGTGTATGTCCAAAGAATAGATTGAACCTGCAGTAGTGTATCGGATACTATTACTGGTCTCACAGGGAATGCTCAAAGCACCGACTGTAAGAAGAGTCTCTATTCTTGTACTTAAGGCGGCATTGTGCCTTTTGTATTTGATTCCGATGCGATTTCTGTGTTTCATCGTCAATGTAAAGGTCCAAGGAATACATTGAACCTGCAGTGGTGTATCGGAAACTAATACTGGTCGCACAGGGAATGCTGAAAGCACCGACTGTAAGAAGTGTCTCTATTCTTGTACTTAAGGCGGCATTGTGCCTTTTGTATTTAATTCCGATGCCATTTCTGTGTTTCATCGTCAATGTGAAGGTCCAAGGAATACATTGAACCTGCAGTGGTGTATCGGAAACTGATACTGGTCTCACAGGGAATGCTCAAAGCACCGACTGTAAGAAGAGTCTCTATTCTTGTTCATAAGGCGGCATTGTGGCTTTTGTATTTAATTCCGATGCCATTTCTGTGTTTCATCGTCAATGTGTATGTCCATGGAATAGATTGAACCTGCAGTGGTGTATCGGATACTATTACTGGTCTCACAGGGAATGCTCAAAGCACCGACTGTTAAAAGAGTCTCTATTCTTGTACTTATGGCGGCATTGTGCCTTTGTATTTGATTCCGATGCGATTCCTGTGTTTCATCGTCAATGTGAAGGTCCAAGGAATACATTGAACCTGCAGTGGTGTATCGGAAACTAATACTGGTCTCACAGGGAATGCTGAAAGACCCGACTGTAAGAAGGGTCTCTGTTCTTGTACTTAAATCGGCATTGTGCCTTTTGTATTTCATTCCGGTGCGATTTCTGTGTTTCATCGTCAATGTGTATGTCCAAGGAATAGATTTAACCTGCAGTGGTGTATCGGATACTATTACAGGTCTCACAGGGAATGCTCAAAGCACCGATTGTAAGAAGATTCTCTATCCTTGTACTTAGGGCGGCATTGTGCCATTTGTATTTCATTCCGATGCCATTTCTGTGTTTCATCTTCAATGTGAAGGTCCAAGGAATAAACCGTACCTGCAGAGGTGAAGCGGAAACTAATACTGGTCTCACAGGGAATGCTCAAAGCACCGACAGTAAGAAGAGTCTCTAGTCTTGTACTTAAGGCGGCATTGTTGCTTTTGTATTTAATTCCGATGTAATTTCAGTGTTTCATCGTCAATGTGTATGTCCAAGGAATTCATTGCACTTCCAGTGGTGTATCGGAAACTAATACTGGTCTCACAGGGAATGCTCAAAACACAGACTGTAAGAAGAGTCTCTATTCTTGTACTTATGGCGGCATTGTGCCTTTTGTATTTAATTCCGATGCAATTTCAGTGTTTCATCGTCAGTGTGAATGTCCAAGGAATTCATTGAACCTCCAGTGGTGTATCGGAAACTAATACTGGTCTCACAGGGAATGCTCAAAGCACCGACGGTAAGATGAGTCTCTATTCTTGTACTTAAGGCGGCATTGTGCCTTTTGTATTTAATTCCGATGTAATTTCAATGTTTCATCGTCAATGTGAATGTCCAAGGAATTAATTGAACCTCCAGTGGTGTATCGGAAACGAATACTGGTCTCACAGGGAATGCTCAAAGCACCGACGGAAAGAAGAGTCTCTATTCTTGTACTGAAGGCGGCATTGTGCCTTTTGTATTTAATTCCGATGCCATTTCTGTGTTTCATCGTCAATGTGAAGGTCCAAGGAATAAACCGAACCTGCAGAGGTGTAGCGGAAACTAATACTGGTCTCACAGCGAATGCTCAAAGCACCGACTGTAAGAAGAGTCTCTATTCTTGTACTTAAGACGGCATTGTGCCTTTTGTATTTGATTCCGATGCGATTTCTGTGTTTCATCGTCAATGTGAAGGTCCAAGGAATACATTGAACCTGCTGTGGTGTATCGGAAACGAATACTGGTCTCACAGGGAATGCTCAAAGCACCGACTGTAAGAAGATTCTCTATTCTTGTACTGAAGGCGGCATTGTGCCTTTTGTATTTAATTCCGATGCCATTTCTGTGTTTCATCGTCAATGTGAAGGTCCATGGAATAAACCGAACCTGCAGAGGTGCAGCTGAAACTAATACTGGTCTCACAGGGAATGCTCAAAGCACCGACGGTGGGAGGAGTCTCTATTCATGTACTTAAGGCGGCATTGTTCCATTTGTATTTAATGCCGATGTAATTTCAGTGTTTCATCGTCAATGTGTATGTCCAAGGAATTCATTGAACCTCCAGTGGTGTATCGGAAACTAATACTGGTCTCACAGGGAATGCTCAAAACGCAGACTGTAAGAAGGGTCTCTAATCTTGTACTTAAGGCGGCATTGTGCCTTTTGTATTTAATTCCGATGTAATTTCTGTGTTCCATCGTCAATGTGTATGTCCAAGGAATAGATTGAACCTGCAGTAGTGTATCGGATACTATTACTGGTCTCACAGGGAATGCTCAAAGCACCGACTGTAAGAAGAGTCTCTATTCTTGTACTTAAGGCGGCATTGTGCCTTTTTTATTTGATTCCGATGCGATTTCTGTGTTTCATCGTCAATCTAAAGGTCCAAGGAATACATTGAACCTGCAGTGGTGTATCGGAAACTAATAATGGTCGCACAGGGAATGCTTAAAGGACCGACTGTAAGAAGAGTCTCTATTCTTGTACTTAAGGCGGCATTGTGCCTTTTGTATTTAATTCCGATGCCATTTCTGTGTTTCATCGTCAATGTGAAGGTCCAAGGAATACATTGAACCTGCAGTGGTGTATCGGAAACTGATACTGGTCTCACAGGGAATGCTCAAAGCACCGACTGTAAGAAGAGTCTCTATTCTTGTACATAAGGCGGCATTGTGCCTTTTGTATTTAATTCCGATGCCATTTCTGTGTTTCATCGTCAATGTGTATGTCCAAGGAATAGATTGAACCTGCAGTGGTGTATCGGATACTATTACTGGTCTCACAGGGAATGCTCAAAGCACCGACTGTAAGAAGAGTCTCTATTCTTGTACTTATGGCGGTATTGTGCCTTTTGTATTTGATTCCGATGCCATTTATGTGTTTCATCGTCAATGTGAAGGTCCAAGGAATACATTGAACCTGCAGTGGTGTATCGGAAACTAATACTGGTCTCACAGGGAATGCTGAAAGCACCGACTGTAAGAAGAGTCTCTGTTCTTGTACTTAAGGCGGCATTGTGCCTTTTGTATTTAATTCCGGTGCCATTTCTGTGTTTCATCGTCAATGTGTATGTCCAAGGAATAGATTGAACCTGCAGTGGTGTATCGGATACTATTACAGGTCTCACAGGGAATGCTCAAAGCGCCGACTGTAAGAAGAGCCTCTATTCTTGTACTTAAGGCGGCATTGTGCCTTTAGTATTTGATTCCGATGCGATTTCTGTGCTTCATCGTCAATGTGAAGGTCCAAGGAATACATTGAACCTGCAGTGGTGTATCGGAAACTAATACTGGTCTCACAGGGAATGCTACAAAGCACCGACTGTAAGAAGATTCTCTATTCTTGTACTTAAGGCGGCATTGTGCCATTTGTAGTTCATTCCGATGCCATTTCTGTGTTTCATCGTCAATGTGAAGGTCCAAGGAATAAACCGAACCTGCAGAGGTGTAGCGGAAACTAATACTGGTCTCACAGGGAATGCTCAAAGCACCGACGGTAAGACGAATCTCTAATCTTGTACTTAAGGCGGCATTGTTCCTTTTGTACTTAATTCCGATGTAATTTCAGTGTTTCATCGTCAATGTGTATGTCCAAGGAATTCATTGAACCTCCAGTGGTGTATCGGAAACTAATACTGCTCTCACAGGGAATGCTCAAAACACAAACTAAAAGAAGAGTCTGTATTCTGGTACTTAAGGCGGCATTGTGCCTTTTGTATTTAATTCCGATGCCATTTCTGTGATTCATCGTCAATGTGAAGGTCCAAGGAATAAACTGAGCCTGCAGAGGTGTAGCGGAAACTAATACTGGTCCCACAGGGAATGCTCTAAGCACCGACGGTAAGAAGAGTCACTATTTTTGTATTTAAGTCGGCATTGTTCTTTTGTATTTAATTCCGATGTAATTTCAGTCTTTCATCGTCAATGTGTATGTCCTAGGAATTCATTGAACCTCCAGTGGTGTATCGGAAACTAATACTCGTCTCACAGGGAATGCTCAAAACACAGACTGTAAGAAGAGTCTCTATTCTTGTACTTAAGGCGGCATTGTGCCTTTTGCATTTAATTCCGGTGTAATTTCAGTGTTTCATCGTCAGTGTTAATGTCCAAGGAATTCAATGAACCTCCAGTGGTGTATCGGAAACTAATACTGGTCTCACAGGGAATGCTCAAAGCACCGACGGTAAGATGAGTCTCTATTCTTGTACTTAAGGCGGCATTGTGCCTTTTGTATCTAATACCGATGTAATTTCAGTGTTTCATCGCCAATGTGAATGTCCAAGGAATTAATTGAACCTCCAGTGGTGTATCGGAAACTAATACTGGTCTCAAAGGGAATGCTCAAAGCACCGACGGTAAGAAGTGTCTCTATTCTTGTTCTTAAGGCGGCATTGTGCCTTTTGTATTTAATTCCGATGCCATTTCTGTGTTTCATCGTCAATGTGAAGGTCCAAGGAATAAACCGAACCTGCAGAGGTGTAGCGGAAACTAATACTGGTCTCACAGGAATGCTCAAAGCACCAACGGAGAGAGGATTCTCTATTCTTGTACTAAAAGCGGCATTGTTCCTTTTGTATTTAATTCCGCTCTAATTTTAGTGTTTCATCGTCAATGTGTATGTCCAAGGAATTCATTGAATCTCCAGTGGTGTATCGGAAACTAATACTGGTCTCACAGGGAAAGCTCAAAACGCAGACTGTAAGAAGAGTCTCTATTCTTGTACTTAAGGCGGCATTGTGCCTTTTGTATTTAATTCCGATGTAATTTCAGTGTTTCATCGTCAATGTGAATGTCCACGGAATTCATTGAACTTCCTGTGTTGTATCGGAAACTAATACTGGTCTCACAGGGAAAGCTTAAAGCACCGACGGTAAGAAGAGTCTCTATTCTTGTACTTAAGGCAGCATTGTTCCTTTTGTATTTAATTCCGATGTAATTTCTGTGTTTCATCGTCAATGTGTATGTCCAAGGAATATTGAACCTGCAGTGGTGTATCGGATACTATTACTGGTCTCACAGGGAATGCTCAAAGCACCGACTGTAAAAAGTGTCTCTATTCTTGTACTTAAGGCGGCATTGTTCTTTTGTATTTAATTCCGATGTAATTTCTGTGTTTCATCGTCAATGTGAAGGTCCAAGGAATACATTGAACCTGCAGTGGTGTATCGGAAACTATTACTGGTCTCACAGGGAATGCTCAAAGCACCGACTGTAAGCAGATTCTCTATTCTTGTACTTAAGGCGGCATTGTGCCTTTTGTATTTAATTCCGATGCCATTTCTGTGTTTCATCGTCAATGTGAAGGTACATGGAATAAACCGAACCTGCAGAGGTGTAGCGGAAACTAATACTGGTCTCACAGGAATGCTCAAAGCACCGACGGTGAGAGGAGTCTCTATTCTTGTACTTAAAGCGGCATTGTTCCTTTTGTATTTAATTCCGATGTAATTTTAGTGTTTCATCGTCAATGTGTATGTCCAAGGAATTCATTGAGTCTCCAGTGGTGTATCGGAAACTAATACTGGTCTCACAAAGAAAGCACAAAACGCAGACTGTAAGAAGAGTCTCTATTCTTGTACTTAAGGCGGCTCTGTGCCTTTTGTATTTAATTCCGATGTAATTTCAGTGTTTCATCGTCAATGTGAATGTCCAAGGAATTCATTGAACTTCCAGTGGTGTATCAGAAACTAATACTGGTCTCACAGGGAATGCTTAAAGCACCGACGGTAAGAAGAGTCTCTATTCTTGTACTTAAGGCGGCATTGTTCCTTTTGTATTTAATTCCGATGTAATTTCTGTGTTTCATCGTCAATGTGTATGTCCAAGGAATAGATTGAACCTGCAGTAGTGTATCGGATACTATTACTGGTCTCACAGGGAATGCTCAAAGCACCGACTGTAAAAAGTGTCTCTATTCTTGTACTTAAGGCGTCATTGTTCCTTTTGTATTTAATTCTGATGTAATTTCTGTGTTTCATCGTCAATGTGTATATCCAAGGAATAGATTGAACCTGCAGTGGTGTATCGGATAATGTTACTGGTCTCACAGGGAATGCTCAAAGCACCGTCTGTAAAAAGTGTCTCTATTCTTGTACTTAAGGCGGCATTGTGCGTTTTGGATTTAATTCCGATGCCATTTCTGTGTTTCATCGTCAATGTGTATGTCCAAGGAATAGATTGAACCTGCAGTGGTGTATCTTATACTATTACTGGTCTCACAGGGAATGCTCAAAGCACCGACTGTAAGAAGAGTCTCTATTCTTGTACTTAAGGCGGCATTGTGCCTTTTGTATTTATTCCGATGCCATTTCTGTGTTTCATCGTCGATGTGAAGGTCCATGGAATACATTGAACCTGCAGTGGTGTATCGGAAACTAATACTGGTCTCACAGGGAATGCACAAAGCACCGACTGTATGAAGAGTCTCTATTCTTGTACTTAAGGCGGCATTGTGCCTTTTGTATTTATTCCGATGCCATTTCTGTGTTTCATCGTCAATGTGTATGTCCAAGGAATAGATTGAACCTGCAGTGGTGTATCGGATACTATTACTGGTCTCACAGGAAATGCTCAAAGCACCGACTGTAAGAAGAGTCTCTATTCTTGTACTTAAGGCGGCATTGTTCCTTTTGTATTTGATTCCGATGTGATTTTTGTGTTTCATCGTCAATGTGAAAGTCCAAGGAATACATTGAACCTGCAGTGGTGTCTCGGAAACTAATACCGGTCGCACAGGGAATGCTGAAAGCACCGACTGTAAGAAGAGTCTCTATTCTTGTACATAAGGCGGCATTGTGCTTTTGTATTTAATTCCGATGCCATATCTGTGTTTCATCGTCAATGTGAAGGTCCAAGGAATAAACTGAACCTGCAGAGGTGTAGCGGAAACTAATACTGGTCTCACAGGGAATGCTCAAAGCACCGACTGTAAGACGAGTCTGTATTCTTGTACTTAATGCGGTATTGTGTGTTTTGGATTTAATTCCGATGCCATTTCTGTGTTTCATCATCAATGTGAATGTCCAAGGAATACATTGAACCTGCAGTGGTGTATCGGAAACTAATACTGGTCTCACAGGGAATGCTCAAAGCACCGACGGTATGAAGAGTCTCTATTCTTGTACTTAAGGCGGCATTGTTCCTTTTGTACTTAATTCCGATGTAATTTCTGTGTTTCATCGTCAATGTGTATGTCCAAGGAATAGATAGAACCTGCAGTGGTGTATCGAATACTATTACTGGTCTCACAGGGAATGCTCAAAACACCGACTGTGAGAATAGTCTCTATTCTTGTACTTAAGGCGGCATTGTGCCTTTTGTATTTAATTCCGATGTAATTTCAGTGTTTCATCGTCAAAGTGAATGTCCAAGGAATTCATTGAACCTCCAGTGGTGTATCGGAAACTAATACTGGTCTCACAGGGAATGCTCAAAGCACCGACGGTAAGAAGAGTCCCTATTATTGTACTTAAGGCGGCATTGTTCCTTTTGTATTTAATTCCGATGTAATTTCTGTGTTTCATCGTCAATGTGTATGTCCAAGGTATACATTGAACCTGCAGTGGTGTATCGGATACTATTACTGGTCTCACAGGGAATGCTCAAAGCACCGACTGTAAGAAGAGTCTCTATTCTTGTACTTAAGGCGGCATTGTGCCTTTTGTATTTAATTCCGATGTAATTTCAGTGTTTCATTGTTAATGTGAAGGTCCAAGGAATAAACCGAACCTGCAGAGGTGTAGCGGAAACTAATACTGGTCTCACAGGGAATGCTCAAATCACCGACGGTAAGAAGAGTCTCTATTCTTGTACTTAAGGCGGCATTGTTCCTTTTGTATTTAATTCCGATGTAATTTCAATGTTTCATCGTCAATGTGTATGTCCAAGGAATTCATTGAACCTCCAGTGGTGTATCGGAAACTAATACTGGTCTCACAGGGAATGCTCAAATCGTAGACTGTAAGAAGAGTCTCTATTCATGTACTTAAGGCGGCATTGTGCCTTTTGTATTTAATTCCAATGCCATTTCTGTTTTTCATTGTCAATGTGAAGGTCCAAGGAATAAACCGAACCTGCAGAGGTGTAGCGGAAACTAATACTGTTCTCACAGGGAATGCTCAAAGCACCGACTGTAAGAAGAGTCTCTATTCTTGTACTTAAGGCGGCATTGTGCCTTTTGCATTTGATTCCGATGCGATTTCAGTGTTTCATCGTCAATGTGAAGGTCCAAGGAATATATTGAACCTGCAGTGGTGTATCGGAAACTACTACTGGTCTCACAGGGAATGCTCAAACACCGACTGTAAGAAGACTCTCTATTCTTGTACTTAAGGCGGCATTGTGCCTATTGTATTTAATTCCGATGCCATTTCTGTGTTTCATCGTCAATGTGAAGGTCCAAGGAATAAACCGAACCTGCAGAGGTATAGCGGAAACTAATACTGGTCTCACAGGGAATGCTCAAAGCACCGACGGTGAGAGGAGTCTCTATTCTTGTACTTAAGGCGGCATTGTTCCTTTTGTATTTAATTCCGATGTAATTTCAGTGTTTCATCGTCAATGTGTATGTCCAAGGAATTCATTGAACCTCCAGTGGTGTATCGGAAACTAATACTGGTCTCACAGGGAATGCTCAAAACGCAGACTGTAAGAAGAGTCTCTATTATTGTACTTAAGGCGGAATTGTGCCTTTTGTATTTAATTCCGATGTAATTACAGTGTTTCATCGTCAATGTGAATTTCCAAGGAATTTATTGAATCTCCAATGGTGTATCGGAAACTAATACTGGTCTCACAGGGATTGCTCAAAGCACCGACGGTAAGAGGAGTCTCTATTCTTGTACTTAAGGCGGCATTGTTCCTTTTGTATTTAATTCCGATGTAATTTCTGTGTTTCATCGTCAATGTGTATGTCCAAGGAATAGATTGAACCTGCAGTGGTGTATCGGTTACTATTACTGGTCTCACAGGGAATGCTCAAAGCACCAACTGTAAGAAGTGTCTCTATTCTTGTACTTAAGGCGGCATTGTTCCTTTTGTAATTATTTCCGATGTAATTTCTGTGTTTCATCGTCAATGTGTATGTGCATGGAATAGATTGAACCTGCAGTGGTGTATCGGATACTATTACTGGTCTCACAGGGAATGCTCAAATCACCGACTGTAAGAAGAGTCTCTATTCTTGTACTTAAGGCGGCATTGTGCCTTTTGTATTTGATTCCGATGCGATTTCTGTGTTTCATCGTCAATGTAAAGGTCCAAGGAATACATTGAACCTGCAGTGGTGTATCGGAAACTAATACTGGTCACACAGGGAATGCTGAAAGCACCGACTGTAAGAAGAGTCTCTATTCTTGTACTTAAGGCGGCATTGTGCCTTTTGTATTTAATTCCGATGCCATTTCTGTGTTTCGTCGTCAATGTGAAGGTCCAAGGAATAAACTGAACCTGCAGAGGTGTAGCGGAAACTAATACTGGTCTCACAGGGAATGCTCAAAGCACCGACTGTAAGAAGAGTCTCTATTCTTGTACTTAAGGCGGCATTGTGCGTTTTGGATTTAATTCCGATGCCATTTCTGTGTTTCATCGTCAATGTGAAGGTCCATGGAATACATTGAACCTGCAGTGGTGTATCGGAAACTAATACTGGTCGCACAGGAAATGCTCAAAGCACCGACTGTAAGAAGAGTCTCTATTCTTGTACTTAAGGCGGCATTGTGCTTTTGTATTTAATTCCGATGCCATTTCTGTGTTTCATCGTCAATGTGAAGGTCCAAGGAATAAACTGAACCTGCAGAGGTGTAGCGGAAACTAATACTGGTCTCACAGGGAAAGCTCAAAGCACCGACTGTAAGAAGAGTCTCTATTCTTGTACTTAAGGCGGCATTGTGCGTTTTGGATTTAATTCCGATGCCATTTCTGTGTTTCATCGTCAATGTGAATGTCCAAGGAATAGATTGAACCTGCAGTGGTGTATCGGAAACTAATACTGGTCTCACAGGGAATGCTTAAAGCACCGACGGTAAGAAGAGTCTCTATTATTGTACTTAAGGCGGCATTGTTCCTTTTGTACTTAATTCCGATGTAATTTCTGTGCTTCATCGGCAATGTGTATGTCCAAGGAATAGATTGAACCTGCAGTGGTGTATCGGATACTATTACTGGTCTCACAGGGAATGCTCAAATCACCGACTGTAAGAAGAGTCTCTATTCTTGTACTTAAGGCGGCATTGTGCCTTTTGTATTTGATTCCGATGCGATTTCTGTGTTTCATCGTCAATGTAAAGGTCCAAGGAATACATTGAACCTGCAGTGGTGTATCGGAAACTAATACTGGTCACACAGGGAATGCTGAAAACACCGACTGTAAGAAGAGTCTCTATTCTTGTACTTAAGGCGGCATTGTGCCTTTTGTATTTAATTCCGATGCCATATCTGTGTTTCGTCGTCAATGTGAAGGTCCAAGGAATAAACTGAACCTGCAGAGGTGTAGCGGAACTATTACTGGTCTCACAGGGAATGCTCAAAGCACCGACTGCAAGAAGAGTCTCTATTCTTGTACTTAAGGCGGCATTGTGCGTTTTGGATTTAATTCCGATGCCATTTCTATGTTTCATCGTCGATGTGAAGGTCCATGGAATACATTGAACCTGCAGTGGTGTATCGGAAACTAATACTGGTCGCACAGGTAATGCTCAAAGCACCGACTGTAAGAAGAGTCTCTATTCTTGTACTTAAGGCGGCATTGTGCTTTTCTATTTAATTCCGATGCCATTTCTTTGTTTCATCGTCAATGTGAAGGTCCAAGGAATAAACTGAACCTGCA
Organism: Schistocerca americana; assembly: GCF_021461395.2. Taxonomy (NCBI): domain Eukaryota; kingdom Metazoa; phylum Arthropoda; class Insecta; order Orthoptera; family Acrididae; genus Schistocerca; species Schistocerca americana. The sequence goes on along the minus strand of NC_060124.1, from coordinate 618,383,404 downwards.
GAGGTGTAGCGGAAACTAATACTGGTCTCACAGGGAAAGCTCAAAGCACCGACTGTAAGAAGAGTCTCTATTCTTGTACTTAAGGCGGCATTGTGCGTTTTGGATTTAATTCCGATGCCATTTCTGTGTTTCATCGTCAATGTGAATGTCCAAGGAATACATTGAACCTGCAGTGGTGTATCGGAAACTAATACTGGTCTCACAGGGAATGCTTAAAGCACCGACGGTGAGAAGAGTCTCTATTCTTGTACTTAAGGCGGCATTGTTCCTTTTGTATTTAATTCCGATGCCATTTCTGTGTTTCATCGTCAATGTGAAGGTCCAAGGAATAAACCGAACCTGCAGAGGAGTAGCGGAAACTAATACTGGTCTCATAGCGAATGCTCAAAGCACCGACTGTAAGAAGAGTCTCTATTCTTGTACTTAAGGCGGCATTGTGCCTTTTGTATTTTATTCCGATGCGATTTCTGTGTTTCATCGTCAATGTGAAGGTCCAAGGAATACATTGAACCTGCAGTGGTGTATAGGAAACTAGTACTGGTCTCACAGGGAATGCTCAAAGCACCGACTGTAAGTGGATTCTCTATTCTTGTACTTAAGGCGGCATTGTGCCTTTTGTATTTAATTCCGATGCCATTTCTGTGTTTCATCGTCAATGTGAAGGTCCATGGAATAAACCGAACCTGCAGAGGTGTAGCGGAAACTAATACTGGTCTCACAGGAATGCTCAAAGCACCGACGGTGAGAGGAGTCTCTATTCTTGTACTTAAAGCGGCATTGTTCCTTTTGTATTTAATTCCGATGTAATTTTAGTGTTTCATCGTCAATGTGTATGTCCAAGGAATTCATTGAATCTCCAGTGGTGTATCGGAAACTAATACTGGTCTCACAGGGAATGCTCAAAACGCAGACTGTAAGAAGAGTCCCTATTCTTGTACTTAAGGCGGCATTGTGCCTTTTGTATTTAATTCCGATGTAATTTCTGTGTTTCATCGTCAATGTGTATGTCCAAGGAATAGATTGAACCTGCAGTGGTGTATCGGATACTATTACTGGTCTCACAGGGAATGCTCAGAGCACCGACTGTAAGAAGAGTCTCTATTCTTGTACTTAAGGCGGCATTGTGCCTTTTGTATTTGATTCCGATGCGATTTCTGAGTTTCATCGTCAATGTAAAGGTCCAAGGAATACATTGAACCTGCAGTGGTGTATCGGAAACTAATACTGGTCGCACAGGGAATGCTGAAAGCACCGACTGTAAGACGAGTCACTATTCTTGTACTTAAGGCGGCATTGTGCCTTTTGTATTTAATTCCGATGCCATTTCTGTGTTTCATCACCAATGTGAAGGTCCAAGGAATAAACTGAACCTGCAGAGGTGTAGCGGAAACTAATACTGGTCACACAGGGAATGCTCAAAGCACTGACTGTAAGAAGAGACTCTATTCTTGTACTTAAGGCGGCATTGTGCGTTTTGGATTTAATTCCGATGCCATTTCTGTGTTTCACCGTCAATGTGAATGTCCATGGAAAACATTGAACCTGCAGTGGTGTATCTGATACTAATACTGGTTTCACAGGGAACGCTCAAAGCACCGACTGTAAGAAGAGTCTCTATTCTTGTACATAAGGCGGCATTGTGCCTTTTGTATTTAATTCCGATGCCATTTCTGTGTTTCATCGTCAATGTGTATGTCCAAGGAATAGATTGAACCTGCAGTGGTGTATCTTATACTATTACTGGTCTCACAGGGAATGCTCAAAGCACCGACTGTAAGAAGAGTCTCCATTCTTGTACTTAAGGCGGCATTGTGCCTTTTGTATTTGATTCCGAAGTGATTTCTGTGTTTCATCGTCAATGTGAAGGTCCAAGGAATACATCGGACCTGCAGTGGTGTATCGGAAACTAATACTGGTCTCACAGGGAATGCACAAAGCACCGACTGTATGAAGAGTCTCTATTCTTGTACTTAAGGCGGCATTGTGCCTTTTGTATTTATTCCGATGCCATTTCTGTGTTTCATCGTCAATGTGTATGTCCAAGGAATAGATTGAACCTGCAGTGGTGTATCGGATACTATTACTGGTCTCACAGGGAATGCTCAAAGCACCGACTGTAAGAAGGGTCTCTATTCTTGTACTTAAGGCGGCATTGTTCCTTTTGTATTTGATTCCGATGCGATTTTTGTGTTTCATCGTCAATGTGAAAGTCCAAGGAATACATTGAACCTGCAGTGGTGTCTCAGAAACTAATACCGGTCGCACAGGGAATGCTGAAAGCACCGACTGTAAGAAGAGTCTCTATTCTAGTACATAAGGCGGCATTGTGCTTTTGTATTTAATTCCGAGCCATATCTGTGTTTCATCGTCAATGTGAAGGTCCAAGGAATAAACTGAACCTGCAGAGGTGTAGCGGAAACTAATACTGGTCTCACAGGGAATGCTCAAAGCACCGACTGTAAGACGAGTCTCTATTCTTGTACTTAATGCGGTATTGTGTGTTTTGGATTTATTTCCGATGCCATGTCTGTGTTTCATCGTCAATGTGAATGTCCAAGGAATACATTGAACATGCAGTGGTGTATCGGAAACTAATACTGGTCTCACAGGGAATGCTCAAAGCACCGACGGTAGGAAGAGTCTCTATTCTTGTACTTAAGGCGGCATTGTTCCTTTTGTACTTAATTCCGATGTAATTTCTATGTTTCGTCGTCAATGTGTATGTCCAAGGAATAGATGGAACCTGCAGTGGTGTATCGAATACTATTGCTGGTCTCACAGGGAATGCTCAAAGCACCGACTGTAAGAAGAGTCTCTATTCTTGAACATAAGGCGGCATTGTGCCTTTTGTATTTAATTCCGATGTAATTTCAGTGTTTCATCGCCAAAGTGAATGTCCAAGGAATTCATTGAACCTCCAGTGGTGTATCGGAAACTAATACTGGTCTCACAGGGAATGCTCAAATCACCGACGGTAAGAAGTGTCTCTATTCTTGTACTTAAGGCGGCATTGTTCCTTTTGTATTTATTTCCGATGTAATTTCTTTGTTTCATCGTCAATGTGTATGTCCAAGGAATAGATTGAACCTGCAGTGGTGTATCGGATACTATTACTGGTCTCACAGGGAAAGCTCAAATCACCGACTGTAAGAAGAGTCTCTATTCTTGTACTTAAGGCGGCATTGTGCCTTTTGTATTTAATTCCGAGGCCATTTCTGTGTTTCGTCGTCAATGTGAAGGTCCAAGGAATAAACTGAACCTGCAGAGGTGTAGCGGAAACTAATACTGGTCTCACAGGGAATGCTCAAAGCACCGACTGTAAGAAGAGTCTCTATTCTTGTACTTAAGGCGGCATTGTGCGTTTTGGATTTAATTCCGATGCCATTTCTGTGTTTCATCGTCAATGTGAAGGTCCATGGAATACATTGAACCTGCAGTGGTGTATCGGAAAATAATACTGGTCGCACAGGGAATACTCAAAGCACCGACTGTAAGAAGAGTCTCTATTCTTGTACTTAAGGCGGCATTGTGCTTTTGTATTTAATTCCGATGCCATTTCTGTGTTTCATCGTCAATGTGAAGGTCCAAGGAATAAACTGAACCTGCAGAGGTGTAGCGGAAACTAATACTGGTTTCACAGGGAAAGCTCAAAGCACCGACTGTAAGAAGAGTCTCTATTCTTGTACTTATGGCGGCATTGTGCGTTTTGGATTTAATTCCGATGCCATTTCTGTGTTTCATCGTCAATGTGAATGTCCAAGGAATACATTGAACCTGCAGTGGTGTATCGGAAACTAATACTGGTCCCACAGGGAATGCTTAAATCACCGACGGTAAGAAGAGTCTCTATTCTTGTACTTAAGGCGGCATTGTTCCTTTTGTACTTAATTCCGATGTAATTTCTGTGTTTCATCGTCAATGTGTATGTCCAAGGAATAGATTGAACCTGCAGTGGTGTATCGAATACTATTACTGGTCTCACAGGGAATGCTCAAAGCACCGACTATAAGAAGAGTCTCTATTCTTGTACTTAAGGCGGCATTGTGCCTTTTGTATTTAATTCCGATGTAATTTCAGTGTTTCATCGTCAAAGTGAATGTCCAAGGAATTCATTGAACCTCCAGTGGTGTATCGGAAACTAATACTGGTCTCACAGGGTATGCTCAAAGCACCGACGGTAAGAAGAGTATCTATTCTTGTACTTAAGGCGGCATTGTTCCTTTTGTATTTAATTCCGATGTAATTTCTGTGTTTCATCGTCAATGTGTATGTCCAAGGTATAGATTGAACCTGCAGTGGTGTATCGGATACTATTACTGGTCTCACAGGGAATGCTCAAAGCACCGACTGTAAGAAGAGTCTCTATTCTTGTACTTAAGGCGGCATTGTGCCTTTTGTATTTAATTCCGATGTAATTTCAGTGTTTCATCGTCAATGTGAAGGTCCAAGGAGTAAACCGAACCTGCAGAGGTGCAGCGGAAATTCATACTGGTCTCACAGGGAATGCTCAAAGCACAGACGGTAAGAAGAGTCTCTATTCTTGTACTTAAGGCGGCATTGTTCCTTTTGTATTTAATTCCGATGTAATTTCAGTGTTTCATCGTCAATGTGTATGTCCAAGGAATTCATTGAACCTCCAGTGGTGTATCGGAAACTAATACTGGTCTCACAGGGAATGCTCAAATCGCAGACTGTAAGAAGAGTCTCTATTCTTGTACTTAATGCGGCATTGTGCCTTTTGTATTTAATTCCAATGAGATTTCTGTGTTTCATCGTCAATGTGAAGGTCTAAGGAATAAAACGAACCTTCAGAGGTGTAGCGGAAACTAATACTGGTCTCACAGGGAATGCTGAAAGCACCGACTGTAAGAAGAGTCTCTATTCTTGTACTTAAGGCGTCATTGTGCCTTTTGTATTTGATTCCGATGCGATTTCTGTGTTTCATCGTCAATGTGAATGTCCAAGGAATACATTGAACCTGCAGTGGTGTATCGGAAACTACTACTGGTCTCACAGGGAATGCTCAAACACCGACTGTAAGAAGATTCTCTATTCTTGTACTTAAGGCGGAATTGTGCCTTTTGTATTTAATTCCGATGCCATTTCTGTGTTTCATCGCCAATGTGAAGGTACAAGGAATAAACCGAACCTGCAGAGGTGTAGCGGAAACTAATACTGGTCTCACAGGGAATGCTCAAAGCACCGACAGTGAGAGGAGTCTCTATTCTTGTACTTAAGGCGGCATTGTTCCTTTTGTATTTAATTCCGATGTAATTTCAGTATTTCATCGTCAATGTGTATGTCCAAGGAATTCATTGAACCTCCAGTGGTGTATCGGAAACTAATACTGGTCTCACAGGGAATGCTCAAAATGCAGACTGTAAGAAGAGTCTCTATTCTTGTACTTAAGGCGGCATTGTGCCTTTTGTATTTAATTCTGATGTAATTTAAGTGTTTCATCGTCAATGTGAATGTCCAAGGAATTCATTGAACCTCCAGTGGTGTATCGGAAACTAATACTGGTCTCACAGGGAATGCTCAACGCATCGACGGTAAGAGGAGTTTCTATTCTTGTACTTAAGGCGGCATTGTTACTTTTGTATTTAATTCCGATGTAATTTCTGTGTTTCATCGACAATGTGTATGTCCAAGGAATAGATTGAACCAGCAGTGGTGTATCGGATACTATTACTGGTCTCACAGGGAATGCTCAAAGCACCGACTGTAAGAAGAGTCTCTATTCTTGTACTTAAGGCGGCATTGTTCCTTTTGTATTTAATTCCGATGTAATTTCTGAGTTCCATCGTCAATGTGTATGTCCAAGGAATAGACTGAACCTGCAGTGGTGTATCGGATACTATTACTGGTCTCACAGGGAATGCTCAAAGCACCGACTGTAAGAAGAGTCTCTATTCTTGTACTTAAGGCGGCATTGTGCCTTTTGTATTTAATTCCGATGCCATTTCTGTGTTTCATCGTCAATGTGAAGGTCCAAGGAATAAACTGAACCTGCAGAGGTGTAGCGGAAACTAATACTAGTCTCACAGGGAATGCTCAAAGCACCGACTGTAAGAAGAGTCTCTATTCTTGTACTTAAGGCGGCATTGTGCGTTTTGGATTTAATTCCGATGCCATTTCTGTGTTTCATCGTCAATGTGAAGGTCCATGGAATACATTGAACCTGCAGTGGTGTATCTGAAACTAATACTGGTCTCACAGGGAATGCTCAAATCACCGACTGTAAGAAGAGTCTCTATTCTTGTACTTAAGGCGGCATTGTGCCTTTTGTATTTAATTCCGATGCCATTTCTGTGTTTCATCGTCAATGTGTATGTCCATGGAATAGATTTAACCTGCAGTGGTGTATCGGATACTATTACTGGTCTCACAGGGAATTCTCAAAGCACCGACTGTAAGAAGAGTCTCACTCTTCTTGCACTTAAGGCGGCATTGTGCCTTTTGTATTTGATTCCGATGCGATTTCTGTGTTTCATCGTCAATGTGAAGGTCCAAGGAATACATCGAACCTGCAGTGGTGTATCAGAAACTAATACTGGTCTCACAGGGAATGCTCAAAGTACCGACTGTATGAAGAGTCTCTATTCTTGTACTTAAGGCGGCATTGTGCCTTTTGTATTTAATTCCGATGCCATTTCTGTGTTTCATAGTCAATGTGTATGTCCAAGAAATAGATTGAACCTGCAGTGGTGTATCGGATACTATTACTGGTCTCACAGGGAATGCTCAAAGCACCGACTGCAAGAAGAGTCTCTATTCTTGTACTTAAGGCGGCATTGAGCCTTTTGTATTTGATTCCGATGCGATTTCTGTCTTTCATCGTCAATGTGTAAGTCCAAGGAATACATTGAACCTGCAGTGGTGTATCGGAAACTAATACTGGTCTCACAGGGAATGCTCAAAGCACCGACGGTAAGAAGAGTCTCTATTCTTGTACTTAAGGCGGCATTGTTCCTTTTGTATTTAATTCCGATGTAATTTCAGCGTTTCATCGTCAATGTGAAGGTCCAAGGATTATACCGAACCTGCAGAGGTGTAGCGGAAACTATTACTGGTCTCACAGGGAATGCTCCAAGCACCGACTGTAAGAAGAGTCTCTATTCTTGTACTTAAGGCGGCATTGTTCATTTTGTATTTAATTCAGATGTAATTTCAGTGTTTCATCGTCAATGTGTATGTCCAAGGAATTCATTGAACCTCCAGTGGTGTATCGGAAACTAATACTGGTCTCACAGGGAATGCTCAAAACGCAGACTGTAAGAAGCGTCTTTATTCTTGTACTTAAGGCGGCATTGTGCCTTTTGTATTTAATTCCGATGTAATTTCAGTGTTCCATCGTCAATGTGAATGTCCAAGGAATTCATTGAACCTCCAGTGGTGTATCGGAAACTAATACTGGTCTCACAGGGAATGCTCAAAGCACCGACGGTAAGAAGAGTCTCTACTCTTGTACTTAAGGCGGCATTGTTCCTTTTGTATTTAATTCCGATGTAATTTCTGTGTTTCATCGTCAATGTGTATGTCCAAGGAATAGATTGAACCTGCAGTGGTGTATCGGATACTATTACTGGTCTCACAGGGAATGCTCAAAGCACCGACTGTAAGAAGAGTCTCTATTCTTGTACTTAAGGCGGCATTGTGAATTTTGTATTTGATTCCGATGCGATTTCTGTGTTTCATCGTCAATGTAAGGGTCCAAGGAATACATTGAACCTGCAGTGGTGTATCGGAAACTAATACTGGTCACACAGGGAATGCTGAAAGCACCGACTGTAAGAAGAGTCTCTATTCTTGTACTTAAGGCGGCATTGTGACTTTTGTATTTAATTCCGATGCCATTTCTGTGTTTCATCGTCAATGTGAAGGTCCAAGGAATAAACTGAACCTGCAGAGGTGCAGCGGAAACTAATACTGGTCTCACAGGGAATGCTCAAAACACCGACTGTAAGTAGAGTCTCTATTCTTGTACTTAAGGCGGCATTGTGCGTTTTGGATTTAATTCCGATGCCAATTCTGTGTTTCATCGTCAATGTGAAGGTCCATGGAATACATTGAACCTGCAGTGGTAAATCTGAAACTAATACTGGTCTCACAGGGAATGCTCATAGCACCGACTGTTAGAAGAGTCTCTATTCTTGTACTTAAGGCGGCATTGTGCCTTTTGTATTTAATTCCGATGCCATTTCTGTGTTTCATCGTCAACGTGTATGTCCAAGGAATAGATTGAATCTGCAGTGGTGTATCGGATACTATTACTGGTCTCACAGGGAATGCTCAAAGCACCGACTGTAAGAAGAGTCTCTATTCTTGTACTTAAGGCGGCATTGTGCCTTTTGTATTTGATTCCGATGCGATTTCTGTGTTTCATCGTCAATGTGAAGGTCCAAGTAATACATCGAACCTGCAGTGGTGTATCAGAAACTAATACTGGTCTCACAGGGAATGCTCAAAGCACCGACTGTATGATGAGTCTCTCTTCTTGTACTTAAGGCGGCATTGTGCCTTTTGTATTTAATTCCGATGCCATTTCTGTGTTTCATAGTCAATGTGTATGTCCAAGGAATAGATTGAACCTGCAGTGGTGTATCGGATACTATTACTGGTCTCACAGGGAATGCTCAAAACACCGACTGTAAGAAGATTCTCTATTCTTGTACTTAAGGCGGCATTGTGCCTTTTGTATTTGATTCCGATGCGATTTCTGTCTTTCATCGTCAATGTGTAAGTCCAAGGAATACATTGAACCTGCAGTGGTGTATCGGAAACTAATACTGGTCGCACAGGGAATGCTGAAAGCACCGACTGTAAGATGAGTCTCTATTCTTGTACTTAAGGGGGCATTGTGCTTTTGTATTTAATTCCGATGCCATTTCTGTGTTTCATCGTCAATGTGAAGGTCCAAGGAATAAACTGAACCTGCAGAGGTGTAGCGGAAACTAATACTGGTCTCACAGGGAATGCTCAAAGCGTCGACTGTAAGTAGAGTCTCTATTCTTGTACTTAAGGCGGCATTGTGCGTTTTGGATTTAATTCCGATGCCATTTCTGTGTTTCATCGTCAATGTGAAGGTCCAAGGAATACATTGTACCAGCAGTGGTGTATCGGAAACTAATACTGGTCTCACAGGGAATGCTCAAAGCACCGACGGTAAAAAGAGTCACTATCCTTTTACTTAATTCGGCATTGTTCCTTTTGTATTTAATTCCGATGTAATTTTTGTGTTTCATCGTCAATGTGTACGTCCAAGGAATAGATTGAAACTGCAGTGGTGTATCGGATACTATTACTGGTCTCACAGGGAATGCTCAAAGCACCGACTGTAAGAAGAGTCTCTATTCTTGTACTTAAGGCGGCAGTGTGCCTTTTGTATTTAATTCCGATGTAATTTCAGCGTTTCATCGTCAATGTGAAGGTCCAAGGAATAAACCGAACCTGCAGAGGTGCAGCGGAAACTATTACTGGTCTCACAGGGAATGCTCAAAGCACCGACGGTAAGAAAAGTCTCTATTCTTGTACTTAAGGCGGCATTGTTCATTTTGTATTTAATTCCGAAGTAATTTCAGTGTTTCATCGTCAATGTGTATGTCCAAGGAATTCATTGAACCTCCAGTGGTGTATCGGAAAATAATACTGGTCTCACAGGGAACGCTCAAAACGCAGACTGTAAGAAGAGTCTTTATTCTTGTACTTAAGGCGGCATTGTGCCTTTTGTATTTAATTCCGATGTAATTTCAGTGTTCCATCGTCAATGTGAATGTCCTAGGAATTCATTGAACATCCAGTGGTGTATCGGAAACTAATACTGGTCTCACAGGCAATGCTCAAAGCACCGACGGTAAAAAGAAACTCTACTCTTGTACTTAAGGCGGCATTGTTCCTTTTGTATTTAATTACGATGTAATTTCTGTGTTTCATCGTCAGTGTGTATGTCCAAGGATTAGATTGAACCTGCAGTGGTGTATCAAATACTATTACTGGTCTCACAGGGAATGCTCAAAGCACCGACTGTAAGAAGTGTCTCTATTCTTGTACTTAAGGCGGCATTGTTCCTTTTGTATTTAATTCCGATGTAATTTCTGTGAATCATCGTCAATGTGTATGTCCAAGGAATAGATTGAACCTGCAGTGGTGTATCGCATACTATTACTGGTCTCACAGGGAATGCTCGAAGCACCGACTGTAAGATGAGTCTCTATTCTTGTACTTAAGGCGGCATTGTGCCTTTTGTATTTGATTCCGATGCGATTTCTGTGTTTCATCGTCAATGTGAAGGTCCAAGGAATACATTGAACCTGCAGTGGTGTATCGGAGACTAATACTGGTCTCACAGGGAATGCTCAAAGCACCGACTGTAAGAAGAGTCTCTGTTCTTGTACTTAAGGCGGCATTGTGCGTTTTGTATTTAATTCCGTTGCCATTTCTGTGTTTCATCGTCAATGTGTATGTCCAAGGAATAGATTGAACCTGCAGTGGTGTATCGGAAACTAATACTGGTCTCGCAGGGAATGCTTAATGCACCGACTGTAAGAATAGTCTCTATTCTTGTACTTATTGCGGCATTATGCCTTTTGTATTTAATTCCGATGCGATTTATGTGTTTCTTCGTCAATGTGAAGGTGCGAGGAACACATTGAACCTACAGTGGTGTATCGGTAACTAATACAGGTCTCACAGGAAAGGATCAAAGCACAGACTCTAAGAAGTCTCACTCTTCTTGCACTTAAGGCGGCATTGTGCCTTTTGTATTTAATTCCGATGTAATTTCAGTGTTTCATCGTCAATGTGTATGTCCAAGGAATACATTGAACCTGCAGTGTTGTATCGGAAGCTAATACTGGTCTCACAGGTAATGCACAAAGCACCGACTTAAGAAGAGTCTCTATTCTTGTACTTAAGGCGGCATTGTTCCTTTTGTATTTCATTCCGATGCGATTTCTGTGCTTCATCCTCATTGTGTAGGTCCAAGGAATACACTGAAATTGCAGTGGTGTATCGGAAACTAATACTGGTCTCACAGGGAATGCTCAAAGCCCCGACTGTAAGAAGGGTCTCTGTTCTTGTACTTATGGCGGCATTGTGCCTTTCGTATTTAATTCCGATGTGATTTCTGTGTTTCATCGTCAATGTGAAGGTGCAAGGAATACACTGAACCTGCACTAATGTATTGGAAACTAATACTGGTCTCACAGGGAATGCTCAAAGCACCGACTGTAAGAAGAGTCTCTATATTTGCACTTAAGGCGGTATTGTGGCTATTGTATTTAATTCCGATTCGATTTCTGTGTTTAATCGTCAATGTGAAGGTCCAAGGAATACATTGAACATGCAGTCGTGTATCGGAATCTAATACTGGTCTCACAAGGAATGCTCAAAGCATCGACAGTAAGAAGAGTCTCTATTCTTGTACTTAAGGCGGCATTGTGGTTTTTGTATTTAATTCCGATGCAATTTCTGTGTTTCATCGTCAATGGGAAGGTCCAAAGAAAACATTGAACCTGCAGTGGTGTATCGGAAACTAATACTGGTCTCACAGGGAATACTCAAAGCACCGACTATAAGAAGAGCCTCTATTCTTGTACTTAAGACGGCATTGTGCCTTTTGTGTTTAATTCCGATGTAATATCAGTGTTTCATCGTCAATGTGAATGTCAAAGGAATACATTGAACCTCCAGTGGAGTATCGGAAACTATTACTGGACTCACAGGGAATGCTCAAAGCACCGACTGTAAGAAGAGTCTCTATTCTTGTACTTAAGGCGGCATTGTGCCTTTTGTATTTAATTACGATGCGATTTCTGCGTTTCATTGTCAATGTGAAGGTCCAAGGAATACATTGAACCTGCAGTGGTGTATCGGAAACTAATACTGGTCTCACAGGCAATGCTCAAAACACCGACTGTTAGAACAGTCTCAATTCTTGTACTTACGGCGGCATTGTGCCGTTTGTATTTAATTCCGATGCGATTTCTGTGTTTCTTCGTCAATGTGAAGATGCAAGGAACACATTCAACCTGCAGTGGAGTATCGAAAAGTAATACTGGTGTCATAGGAATGGATCAAAACACAGACTCTAAGAAGTCTCACTCTTCTTGCACTTAAGGCGGCATTGTGCCTTTTGTATTTAATTCCGATTTGATTTCTGTGTTTCATCGTCAATGTGAATGTCGAAGGAATACATTGAGCCAGGTGTGATGTATCGGAGAACTAATACTGGTCTCACTGGAGAGCGTCAAAGCACATACTCTAAGAAGTCACACTTTTCTTAAACTTAAGGCGGAATTGTGCCTTTTTTATGTAATTCCGATGTAATTTCAGTGTTTCATCGTCAATGTGTAAGTCCAAGCAATACATTGAACCTGCAGTGGTGTATCGGAAACTAATACTGGTCTCACAGAAAATGCTCAAAGCACCGGCTGTAAGAAGACTTCCTATTCTTGTACTTAAGGCGGCATTGTGCCATTTGTATTTAATTCCGATGCCATTTCTGTGTTTCATCGTCAATGTGAACGCCCAAGGAATACATTGTACCTGCAGTGGTGTATCGGAAATTAATACTGGTCTCGCAGGGAATGCTCAAAGCACCGACTGGAAGAAGAGTCTCTATTCTTGCACTTATGGCGGCATTGTGCCTTTTGTATTTAATTCCGATGTAATTTCAGTGTTGCATCGTCAATGTGTATGTCTAAGGAATACATTGAACCTGCAGTGGTGTATCGGAAACTAATACTGGTCTCACAGGAAAGGATCAAAGCACAGACTCAAAGAAGTCTCACTCATCTTGCAGTTAATGCGGCATTGTTCCTTTTGTATTTAATTCCGATGTAATTTCAGTGTTTCATCGTCAATGAGTATGTCCAAGGAATACATTAAACCTGGAGTGGTGTATCGGAAACTAATACCGGTCTCACAGGGAATGCTCAAAGCACCGTCTGTAAGAAGACTTCCTATTCTTGTACTTTAGGCGGCATTGTGCCATTTGTATTTAATTCCGATGCCATTTCAGTGTTTCATCGTCAATGTGAAGGTCCAAGGAATACATTTAACCTGCAGTGGAGTATCGGAAACTAATACTGGTCTCACAGGGAATGCTCAAAGCACCGACTGTAAGAAGACTCTCTATTCTTGTACTTAAGGCGGCATTGTGACATTTGTATTTAATTCCGATGCCATTTCTGTGTTTCATCGTCAATGTGAAGGTCCAAGGAATACATTGTACCTGCAGTGGTGTATCGGAAACTAATACAGGTCTCGCAGGGAATGCTCAAAGCACCGACTGTAAGAAGAGGCTCCATTCTTGCACTTATGGCGGCATTGTGCCTTTTGTATTTAATTTCGATGTAATTTCAGTGTTTCATCGTCAATGTGTATGTCTAAGGAATACCTTGAACCTGCAGTGGTGTATCGGAAACTAATACTGGTCTCACAGGAAAGGTTCAAAGCACAGACTCAAAGAAGTCTCACTCATCTTGGAGTTAATGCGGCATTGTTCCTTTTGTATTTAATTCCGATGTAATTTCAGTGTTTCATCGTCAATGAGTATGTCCAAGGAATACATTAAACCTGGAGTGGTGTATCGGAAACTAATACCGGTCTCACAGGGAATGCTCATAGCACTGTCTGTAAGCAGACTTCCTGTTCTTGTACTTTAGGCGGCATTGTGCCATTTGTATTTAATTCCGATGCCATTTCTGTGTTTCATCGTCAATGTGAAGGTCCAAGGAATACATTGTACCTGCAGTGGTGTATCGGAAACTAATACAGTTCTCGCAGGGAATGCTCAATGCACCGACTGTAAGAAGAGTCTCCATTCTTGCACTTATGGCGGCATTGTGCCTTTTGAATTTAATTTCGATGTAATTTCAGTGTTTCATCGTCAATGTGTATGTCTAAGGAATACATTGAACCTGCAGTGGCGTATCGGAAACTAATACTGGTCTCACAGGGAATGCTCAAAGCACCGAATGTAAGAAGAATCTCTATTCTTGTACTTATTGCGGCATTGTGCCTTTTGTATTTTGTTCCGATGCGATTTCTGTGTTTCATCGTCAATGCGAAGGTCCAAGGAATACATTGAACCTGCAGTGGTGTATCGGATACTAATACTGGTCTCACAGGAAATGCTCAAAGCACCGACTGTAAGAAGAGACTCTATTCTTGTACTGAAGCGGCATTTTGCCTTTTGTATTTAATTCCGGTGCGATTTCTGTGTTTCATCGTCAATGTGAAGGTGCAAGGAATCCATTGTACCTGCAGTGGTGTATCGGAAACTAATACTGGTCTCACACGGAATGCTCAAAGCACCGACTGTAAGAGGAGTCCCTATTCTTGCACTTATGATGGCATTGTGCCTTTTGTATTTAATTCCTGTGTAATTTCAGTGTTTCTTCGTCAATGTGTATGTCTAAGGAATACATTGAACCTGCAATGGTGTATCGGAAACTAATATTGGTCTCACAGGGAATGCTCAAAGCACCGACTGTAAGAAGAGTCTCCATTCTTGTAATTATTGCGGCATTGTGCCTTTTGTATTTAGATCCGATGCGATTTCTGTGTTTCTTCGTCAATGCGAAGGTCCAAGGAATACATTGAACCTGCAGTGGTGTATCGGAATCTAATACTGGTCTCACAGGAGAGGATCAAAACACAGACCCTAAGAAGTATCACTCATCTTGCAGTTAAGGCGGCATTGTTCCTTTTGTATTTAATAGCGTTGTAATTTCAGTGTTTCATCGTCAATGAGTATGTCCAAGGAATACATTGAACCTGCAGTGGTGTATCGGAAACTAATACTGGTCTCACAGGGAATGCTCAAAGCATCGACTGTAGGATGGGTCTCTATTGTTGTGCTTAAGGCGGCATTGTGCCTTTTGTATTTAATACCGATGTAATTTCAGTGTTTCATCGTCAATGTGTATATCTAAGGTATACATTGAACCTGCAGTGGTGTATCGGAAACTAATACTGGTCCCACAGGGAATGCTCAAAGCACCAACTGTAAGAAGAGTCTCAATTCTTGTACTTATTGCGCCATTGTGCTTTTGTATTTAGTTCCGATGTGATTTCTGTGTTTTAACGTCAATGCGAAGGTCCAAGGAATACATTGAACCTGCAGTGGTGTATCGGAAACTGATACTGGTCTCACAGAAAAGGATCAAAGCACAGACTCTAAGAAGTCTCACTCATCTTGCAGTTAAGGCGGCATTGTTCCTTTTGTGGTGTCACCGCCAGACACCACACTTGCTAGGTGGTAGTTTAAATCGGCCGCGGTCCATTTAGTACATGTCGGAACCGTGTGTCGCCACTGTGTGATCACTGACCTAGCGCCACCACAAGGCAGGTCTCGTGATACGAACAAGCACTCGCCTCAGTTGGACGGACGACCTAGCTAGCGACTAGATGTACGAAGCCTTTCACTCTCATTAGCCGAGAGACGGAATAGCCTTCAGCTAAGTTAATGTCTACGAACTAGCACGGTGCCATTAGCCTTACAGTGTTTGTAATTAAAGTCTCCTGTGTATTGTCAAGAGCGATGTACCACAATGATTGATTAAAGATAAGTATTAATCCAGCTACGTACTTTACTTCATAGCATTAATTACTTAGCGTGTTCCAGTACTTGACGCCCGTCGGCGTGTGTGTGTACGCGTGCCTTTCTTACGGTTACCCGTCACTGTGAACTGGCTGCCTTGTCAGTCCACTTCACCTTTCGTATTTAATTCCGATGTAATTTCAGTGGTTCATCGTCATTGAGTATGTCCAAGGAATAGATTGAACCTGGAGTGGTGTATCGGAAACTAATACTGGTCTCACAGGTAATGCTCAAAGCACCGACTGTAAGAAGAGTCTCTATTCTTGTACGTAAGGCGGAATTGTGCCTTTTGTATTTAATTCCGATGTGATTTCTGTGTTTCATCGTCAATGTGAATGTCCAAGGAATACATTGAACCTGCAGTGGTGTATCGGAAACTAATACTGGTCTCACAGGGAATGCTCAAACACCGACTGTAAGAAGAGTCTCTATTCTTGTACTTAAGGCGGCATTGTGCCTTTTGTATTTCATTCCGATATTATTTCTGTGTTTCATCGTCAATGCGAAGGTCCAAGGAATACACTGAACCTGCAGTGGTGTATCGAAAACTTATACTGGTATCACAGGAAAGGATCAAAGCACAGACACTAACAAGTCTCACTCACCTTGCAGTTACGTCGGCATTGTTCCTTTTGTATTTAATTCCGATGTAATATCAGTGTTTTATCGTCAATGAGTATGTCCAAGGAATACATTGAACCTGGAGTGGTGTATCGGAAACTAATACTGGTCTCACAGGGAATGCTCAAAGCACCGACTGTACGAAGAGTCTCTATTCTTGTACGTAAGGCGGCATTGTGCCTTTTGTATTTAATTCCGATGCGATTTCTGTGTTTCATCGTCAATGTGTATTTCCAAGGATTGCATTGAACCTGCGGTGGTGTATCGGATACTAATACTGGTCTCACAGGGAATGCTCGAAGCTCCGACTGTAAGAAGAGTCTCTAATCTTGTACTTAAGGCGGCGTTGTGCCTTTTGTATTTAATTCCGATGCGATTTCTGTGTTTCATCGTCAATGTGAAGGTCCAAGGAATACATTGTACCTGCAGTGGTGTATGGGAAACTAATTCTGGTCTCACAGGGATGCTCAAAGCACCGAATGTAAGAAGAGACTCTATTCTTGCACTTATGGCGGCATTGTGACTTTTGTATTTAATTCCGATGTAATTTCAGTGTTTCATCGTCAATGTGTATGTCTAAGGAATTCATTGAACCTGCAGTGGTGTATCGGAAACTAATACTGGTCGCACAGCGAAAGCTCAAAGCACCGACTGTAAGAAAAGGCTCTATTCTTGCACTTATGGCGGGATTGTGCCTTTTGTATTTAATTCCGATGTAATTTCAGTGTTTCATCGTCAATCTGTATGTCTAAGGAATTCATTGAACCTGCAGTGGTGTATTGGAAACTAATACCGGTCTCACAGGGAATGCTCAAAGCACCGACTGTACGAAGAGTCTCTATTCTTGTACGTAAGACGTCATTGTGCATTTTGTATTTAATTCGGATGCGATTTCTGTGTTTCATCGTCAATGTGTATGACCACGCAATACATTGAACCTGCAGTGGTGTATCGGAAACTAATACTGGTCTCACAGGAAATGCTCAAAGCACCGACTGTAAGAAGAGACTCTATTCTTGTACTGAAGCGGCATTGTGCCTTTTGTATTTAATTCCGATGCGATTTCTGTGTTTCATCGCCAATGTGAAGGTACAAGGAATACATTGTACCTGCAGTGGTGTATCGGAAACTAATACTGGTCTCACACGGAATGCTCAAAGCACCGACTGTAAGAGGAGTCTCTATTCTTGCACTTATGATGGCATTGTGCCTTTTGTACTTAATTCCTGTGTAATTTCAGTGTTTCTTCGTCAATGTGTATGTCTAAGGAATACATTGAACCTGCAGTGGTCTATACTTGTACTTATTGCGGCATTGTGCCTTTTGTATTTAGTTCCGATGCGATTTCTGTGTTTCTTCGTCAATGCGAAGGTCCAAGGAATACATTGAACCTGCAGTGGTGTATCGGAAACTAATACTGGTCTCACAGGAGAGGATCAAAGCACAGACCATGAGAAGTATCACTCATCTTGCAGTTAAGGCGGCATTGTTCCTTTTGTATTTAATAGCGTTGTAATTTCAGTGTTTCATTGTCAATGAGTATGTCTAAGGAATACATTGAACCTGCAGTGGTGTATCTGAAACTAATACTGGTCTCACAGGGAATGCTCAAAGTACCGACTGTAAGAAGAGTCTAGGTTCTTGCACTTATGGCGGCATAGTGAGTTTTGTATTTAATTCCGATGTAATTTCAGTGTTTCATTGTCAATGTGTATGTCTAAGGAATACATTGAATCTGCAGTGGTGTATCAGAAACTAATACTGCACTCACATGGAATGCTCAAAGCACCGACTGTAAGAAGAGTCTCTATGCTTATACGTAAGGCGGCATTGTGCATTTTGTATTTAATTCCGATGTAATTTCAGTGTTTCATCGTCAAGGAGTATGTAGAAGGAATACATTGTACCTGCAGTGGTGTACCGGAAACTTGTACTGGTCTCGCAGGGAATTCTCAAAGCACCGACTGTAAGAAGAGTCTAGGTTCTTGCACTTATGGCGGCATTGTGAGTTTTGTATTTAATTCCGATGTAATTTCAGTGTGTCATTGTCAATGTGTATGTCTAAGGAATACATTGAACCTGCAGTGGTGTATCAGAAACTAATACTGCACTCACATGGAATGCTCAAAGCACCGACTGTAAGAAGAGTCTCTACGCTTATACGTAAGGCGGCATTGTGCATTTTGTATTTAATTCCGATGCGATTTCTGTGTTTCATCGTCAATGTGTATGTCCAAGGAATACACTGGACCTGCAGTGGTGTATCGTAAACTAATACTGGTCTCACAGATATTGCTCAAAGCACCGACTGTATGAAGAGTCTCTATTCTTGTACTTAAGGCGGCATTGTGCCTTTTGTATTTAATTCCGATGCGATTTCTGTATTTCATCGTCAATGTGAGGGTCAAGGAATACATTGAACCTGCAGTGGTGTATCGGAAACTAATACTGGTCTCACAGGGAATGCTCAAAGCACCGACTGTAAGAGGAGTCTCTATTCTTGCACTTATGGCGTCATTGTGCCATTTGTATTTAATTCCGAAATAATTTCAGTGTTTCATCGTCAATGTGTATCTCTAAGGAATACATTGAACCTGCAGTGGTGTATCGGAAACTAATACTGGTCTCACAGGGAATGCTCAAAGCACCGACTGTAAGAAGAGTCTCTATTCTTGTACTTATTGCGGCATTGTGCCTTTTGTATTTAGTTCCGATTTGATTTCTGTGTTTCATCGTCAATGCGAAGGTCCAAGGAATACATTGAACCTGCAGTGGTGTATCGGAAACTAATACTGGTCTCACAGGAAAGGATCAAAGCACAGACTCTAAGAAGTCTCACTCATCTTGCAGTTAAGGCGGCATTGTTCCTTTTGTATTTAATTCCGATGTAATTTCAGTGTTTCATCGTCAATGATAATGTCCAAGGAATGCATTGAACCTGGAGTGGTGTATCGGAAACTAATACTGGTCTCACAGGGAATGCTCAAAGCACCGACTGTAAGAAGAGTCTCTATTCTTGTTCGTAAGGCGGCATTGCCCTGTTTGTATTTTATTTCGATGCGATTTCTGTATTTCATCGTCAATGCGTATGTCCAAGGAATACATTAAACCTTCAGTGGTGTATCCGAATCTAATACTGGTCTGACAGGGAATGCTTAAAGCACCGACTGTAAGAAGAGTCTCTATTCTTGTACTTAAGGCGGCATTGTGCCTTTTGTATTTAATTCCGATGCCATTTCTGTGTTTCATCGTCAATGTGAAGGTACAAGGAATACATTGTACCTGCAGTGGTGTATCGGAAACTAATACTGGTCTCACAGGGAATGCTCAAAGCACCGACTGTCAGAGGAGTCTCTACTCTTGCACTTATGGCGCCACTGTGCCATTTGTATTTAATTCCAATGTAATTTCAGTGTTTCATCGTCAATGTGTATGTCTAAGGACTACATTGAACCTGCAGTGGTGTATCGGAAACTATTACTGGTCTCACAGGGAATGCTCAAAGCACCGACTGTAAGAAGAGTCTCTATTCTTGTACTTATTGCAACATTGTGCCTTTTGCATTTAGTTCCGATTCGATCACTGTGTTTCATCGTCAATGCGATGGTCCAAGGAATACATTGAACCTGCAGTGGTGTATCGGAAACTAATACTGGTCTCACAGAAAAGGATCAAAGCACAGACTCTAAGAAGTCTCACTCATCTTGCCGTTAAGGCGGCATTGTTCCTTTTGTAATTAATTCCGATGTAATTTCAGTGTTTCATCGTCAAGGAGTATGTCCAAGGAATACATTGAACCTGGAGTGGTGTATCGGAAACTAATACTTTTCTCGCAGGGAATGCTCAAAGCACTGACTGTAAGAAGAGTCTCTATTCTTGGACGTAAGGCGGCATTGTGCCTTTTGTATTTAATTCCGATGCGATTTCTGTGTTTCATCGTCAATGTGTATGTCCAAGGAATACACTGAACCTGCAGTGGTGTATCGTAAACTAATACTGGTCTCACAGATAATTCTCAAAGCACCGACTGTATGAAGAGTCTTAATTCTTGTACTTAAGGCGGCATTGTGCCTTTTGCATTTATTTCCGATGTGATATCTGTGTTTCATCGTCAATGTGAAGTTACAAGGAATATATTGTACCTGCAGTGGTGTATCGGAAACTAATACTGGTCTCACAGGGAATGCTCAAAGCACCGACTGTAAGAGGAGTCTCTATTCTTGCACTAATGGTGGCATTGCGCCTTATGTATTTAATTCCAATGCGATTTCTGTGTTTCAACGTCAATGTGAAGGTCCAAGGAATACATAGGCCCTGCAGTGGTGTATGGGAAACTAATACTGGTCTCACAGGGAATGCTCAAAGTACCGACTGTAAGAAGACTCTCTATTCTTGTACTTAAGGCGGCACTGTGCCATTTGTATTTAATTCCGATGCCATTTCTGTGTTCCATCGTCAATGTGAAGTTCCAAGGAATACATTGTACCTGCAGTGGTGTATCGGAAACTAGTACTGGTCTCACAGGGAATGCTCAAGGCACCGACTGTAAGAGGAGTATCTATTCTTGCACTTATGGTGGCATTGTGCCTTTTGTATTTAATTCCAATGTAATTTCAGTGTCTCATCGTCAATGTATATGTCTAAGGAATACATTGAACCTGCAGTGGTGTATCGGAAGCTAATACTGGTCTCACAGGGAATGCTCAAAGCACCGACTGTAAGAAGAGTCTCTATTCTTGTACATATTGCGGCATTGTGCCTTTTGTATTTAGTTCCGATGCGATTTCTGTGTTTCTTCGTCAATGCGAAGGTCCAAGGAATACATTGAACCTGCAGTGGTGTTTCGGAAACTAATACTGCTCTCACAGGAAAGGATCAAAGCACAGACTCTAAGAAGTCTCACTCATCTTGCAGTTAAGGCGGCATTGTTCCTTATATATTTAATACCGATGTAATTTCAGTGTTTCATCGTAAATGAATATGTCCAAGGAATACGTTGTACCTGCAGTGGTGTATCGGAAACTAATACTGGTCTCACAGGGAATGCTCAAAGCACCGACTGTAAGAGGAGTCTCTACTCTTGCACTTATGGCGCCATTGTGCCATTTGTATTTAATTCCAATGTAATTTCAGTGTTTCATCGTCAATGTGTATGTCTGAGGACTACATTGAACCTGCAGTGGTGTATCGGAAACTATTATTGGTCTCACAGGGAATGCTCAAAGCACCGACTGTAAGAAGAGTCTCTATTCTTGTACTTATTGCAACATTGTGCCTTTTGTATTTAGTTCTGATTCGATCACTGTGTTTCATCGTCATGCGATGGTCCAAGGAATACATTGAACCTGCAGTGGTGTATCGGAAACTAATACTGGTCTCACAGAAAAGGATCAAAGCACAGACTCTAAGAAGTCTCACTCATCTTGCCGTTAAGGCGGCATTGTTCCTTTTGTAATTAATTCCGATGTAATTTCAGTGTTTCATCGTCAAGGTGTATGTCCAAGGAATACATTGAACCTGGAGTGGTGTATCGGAAACTAATACTGGTCTCACAGGGAATGCTCAAAGCACTGACTGTAAGAAGAGTCTCTATTCTTGGACGTAAGGCGGCATTGTGCCTTTTGTATTTAATTCCGATGCGATTTCTGTGTTTCATCGTCAATGTGTATGTCCAAGGAATACACTGAACCTGCAGTGGTGTATCGTAAACTAATACTGGTCTCACAGATAATTCTCAAAGCACCGACTGTATGAAGAGTCTTAATTCTTGTACTTAAGGCGGCATTGTGCCTTTTGCATTTATTTCCGATGCGACTTCTGTGTTTCATCGTCAATGTGAAGGTACAAGGAATATATTCTACCTGCAGTGGTGTATCGGAAACTAATACTGGTCTCACAGGGAATGCTCAAAGCACCGACTGTAAGAGGAGTCTCTATTCTTGCACTTATGGTGGCATTGTGCCTTATGTATTTAATTCCAATGCGATTTCTGTGTTTCATCGTCAATGTGAAGGTCCAAGGAATACATAGGCCCTGCAGTGGTGTATGGGAAACTAATACTGGTCTCACAGGGAATGCTCAAAGTACCGACTGTAAGAAGACACTCTATTCTTGTACTTAAGGCGGCACTGTGCCATTTGTATTTAATGCCGATGCCATTCCTGTGTTCCATCGTCAATGTGAAGTTCCAAGGAATACATTGTACCTGCAGTGGTGTATCGGAAACTAGTACTGGTCTCGCAGGGAATTCTCAAAGCACCGACTGTAAGAAGAGTCTATGTTCTTGCACTTATGGCGGCATTCTGACTTTTGTATTTAATTCCGATGTAGTTTCAGTGTTTCATTGTCAATGTGTATGTCTAAGGAATACATTGAACCTGCAGTGGTGTATCAGAAACTAATACTGGACTCACATGGAATGCTCAAAGCACCGACTGTAAGAAGAGTCATTATTCTTGTACGTAAGGCGGCATTGTGCATTTTGTATTTAATTCTGATGCGATTTCTGTGTTCAATCGTCAATGTGTATGTCCAAGGAATACACTGAACCTGCAGTGGTGTATCGTAAGCTAATACTGGTCTCACAGATAATGCTCAAAGCACCGTCTGTATGAAGAGTCTTAATTCTTGTACTTAAGGCGGCATTGTGCCTTTTGCACTTATTTCCGATGTGATTTATGTGTTTCATCGTCAATGTGAAGGTACAAGGAATATATTGTACCTGCATAGGTGTATCGGAAACTAATACTGGTCTCACAGGGAATGCTCAAAGCACCGACTGTAAGAGGAGTATCTATTCTTGCACTTATGGTGGCATTGTGCCTTTTGTATTTAATTCCAATGTAATTTCAGTGTCTCATCGTCAATGTGTATGTCTAAGGAATACATTGAACCTGCAGTGGTGTATCGGAAGCTAATACTGGTCTCACAGGGAATGCTCAAAGCACCGACTGTAAGAAGAGTCTCTATTCTTGTACTTATTGCGGCATTGTGTCTTTTGTATTTAGTTCCGATGCGATTTCTGTGTTTCTTCGTCAATGCGAAGGTCCAAGGAATACATTGAACCTGCAGTGGTGTTTCGGAAACTAATACTGCTCTCACAGGAAAGGATCAAAGCACAGACTCTAAGAAGTCTCACTCATCTTGCAGTTAAGGTGGCATTGTTCCTTATGTAATTAATACCGATGTAATTTCAGTGTTTCATCGTAAATGAATATGTCCAAGGAATACATTGAACCTGGAGTGGTGTATCGGAAACTAATACCGGGCTCACAGCGAATGCTCAAAGCACCGACTGTAAGAAGAGTCTCTATTCTTGTACGTAAGGCGGCATTGTGCCTTTTATATTAATTCCGAGGCGATTTCTGTGTTTCATCGTCAATGCGTATGTCCAAGGAATCCATTGAACCTGCAGTGGTGTATCGGATACTAACACTAGTCTCACAGGGAATGCTCAATGCATCGACCGTAGGAAGAGTCTCAATTCTTGTACTTAAGGCGGCATTGTGCCTTTTGTATTTAATTCCGATGCGATTTCTGTGTTTCATCGTCATTGTGAAGTTCCAAGGAATACATTGCACCTGCTGTGGTGTATCGGAAATTATTACTGGTCTCACAGGGATTGCTCAAAGCACCGACTGTAAGAAGGGTCTCTATTCTGGCACTTATGGCGGCATTGTGCCTTTTGTGTTTAATTCCGATGCGATTTCTGTGTTTCATTGTCAATGTGTGTCCAAGGAATAAATTGAACCTGCAGTAGTGTATCGGAAACCAATACTGGTCTCAAAGAGAATGCTCAAAGCACCGACTGTAAGAAGAGTCTCTATTCTTGTACTTAAGGCGTCACTGTGCATTTTGTATTTAATTCCGATGCGATTTCTGTGTTTCATCGTCCGTTTGATGGTCCAAGGAATACATTGTACCTGCAGTGGTGTATCGGAAACTAATACTGGCCTCACAGGGAATGCTCAAAGCACCGACTGTAAGAAGAGTTTCTATTCATGCACTTATGGCGGCATTGTGCCTTTTGTATTTAATTCCGATGTAATTTCAGTGTTTCATCGTCAATGTGTATGTCGAAGGAATACATTGAACATGCAGTGGTGTATGAGAAACTAATACTGGTCTCACAGGGAATGCTCAAAGCACCGACTGTAAGGAGAGTCTCTATTCTTGTACTTAAGGCGGCATTGTGCCTTTTGTATTTAATTCCGATGCGATTTCTGTGTTTCATCGTCAATGCGAAGGTCCAAGGAATACATTGAACCTGCAGTGGTGTATTGGAAACTAATACTGGTCTCACAGGAAAGGATCAAAGCACAGACTCTAAGAAGTCTCACTCAATTTGCCGTTAAGGCGGCATTGTTCCTTTTGTATTTAATTCCGATGTAATTTCAGTGTTTCATCGTCAATGAGTATGTCCAAGGAATGCATTGAACCTGGAGTGGTGTATCGGAAACTAATACTGGTCTCACAGGGAATGCTCAAAGCACCGACTGTAAGAAGAGTCTCTATTCTTGTACGTAAGGCGACATTGTGCCTTTTGTATTTAATTCCGATGCGATTTCTGTGTTTCTTCGTCAATGGGAAGGTCCAAGAAATACATTGAACCTGCAGTGGTGTATCGGAAACTAATACTGGTCTCACAGTGAATGCTCAAAGCACCGACTGTAAGAAGAGTCTCTATTCTTGTACTTAAGGCGGCATTGTGCCTTTTTTATTAAATTCCGATGCAATATCTGTGTTTCATCGTCAATGTGTATGGCCAAGGAATTCATTGAACCTGCAGTGGTGTATCGGAAACTAATACTGGTCTCACAGGGAAAGCTCAAAGCACCGACTGTAAGAAGAGTCTCTATTCTGGTACTTAAGTTGGCGTTGTGCCTTTTGTATTGAATTCCAATGCGATTTCTGTGTTTCATCGTCAATGTGAAGGTCCAAGTAATACATTGCACCTGTAGTGGTGTATCGGAAACTAATACTGGTCTCACAGGAAAGGATCAAAGCACAGACTCTAAGAAGTCTCATTCTTCTTGCACTTAAGTCGGCATTGTGCCTTTTGTATTTAATTCCGATGTAATTTCAGTGTTTCATCGTCAATGTGTATGTCCTAGGAATACATGGAATCTGCAGTGGTGTATGGGAAACTAATACTGGTCTCACAGGGAATGCTCAAAGTACCGACTGTAAGAAGACTCTCTATTCTTGTACTTAAGGCGGCATTGTGCCATTTGTATTTAATTCCGATGCCAATTCTGTGTTCCATCGTCAATGTGAAGGTCCAAGGAATACATTGTACCTGCAGTGGTGTATCGGAAACTAGTACTGGTCTCGCAGGGAGTGCTCAAAGCACCGACTGTAAGAAGAGGCTATGTTCTTGCACCTATGGCGGCATTGTGACTTTTGTATTTAATTCCGATGTAATTTCAGTGTTTCATTGTCAATGTGTATGTCTAAGGAATACATTGAACCTGCAGTGGTGTATCAGAAACTAATACTGGTCTCACAGGGAATGCTCAAAGCACCGACTGTGAGAAGAGTCTCTATCCTTGTACTTAAGGCGGCATTGTGCCTTTGGTATTTAATTCCGATGCGATTTCTGTGTTTCATCGTCAATGGGAAGTTCCAAGGAATACATGGTACCTGCTGTGGTGCATCGGAAACTAATACTGGTCTCACAGGGAATGCTCAAAGCACCGACTGTAAGAAGGGTCTCTATTCTCTCACTTATGGCGGCATTGTGCCTATTGTGGTTAATACCGATGCGATTTCTGTGTTTCATTGTCAATGTGTATGTCCAAGGAATACATTGAACCTGCAGTGGTGTATCGGAAACCAATACTGGTGTCAAAGGGAATTCTCAAAGCACCGACTGTAAGAAGAGTCTCTATTCTTGTACTTAAGGCGGCATTGTGCATTTTGTATTTAATTCCGATGCGATTTCTGTGTTTCATCGTCAATTTGAAGGTCCAAGGAATACATTGTACCTGCAGTGGTGTATCTGAAACTTATACTGGCCTCACAGGGAATGCTCAAAGCACCGACTGTAAGAAGAGTCTCTATTCATGCACTAATGGCGGCATTGTGCCTTTTGTATTTAATTCCGATGTAATTTCAGTGTTTCATCGTCAATGTGTATGTCTAAGGAATACATTGAACCTGCAGTGGTGTATCGGAAACATATACTGGTCTCACAGGGAATGCTCAAAGCACCGACTGTAATAAGAGTCTCTATTCTTGTACGTAAGGGGGCATTGTGCCTTTTGTATATAATTCCGATGCGATTTCTGTATTTCATTGTCAATGCGTATGTCCAAGGAATACATTGAACCTGCAGTGGTATATCGGAAACTAATACTGGTCTCACAGGGAATGCTCAATGCACCGACTGTAAGAAGAGTCTCTATTCTTGTACTTAAGGCGGCATTGTGCTTTTGTATTTAATTCCGATGTGACTTCTGTGTTTCATCGTCAATGTGAAGGTCCAAGGAATACATTGAACCTGCAGTGGTGTATCGGAAACTAATACTGGTCTCACAGGAAAGGATAAAAGCACAGACTCTAAGAAGCCTCACTCATCTTGCACTTTAGGCGACATTGTGCCTTTTGTATTTAATTCCGATGTAATTTCGGTGTTTCGTCTTCAATGTGTATGTCGAAGGAATACATTAAACCTGCAGTGGTGTATCGGAAACTAATACTGGTCTCACAGGGAATGCTCAAAGCACCGACTGTAAGAAGAGTCACTATTCTTGTACTGAAGGCGGCATTGTGCCTTTTGTATTTAATTCCGATGCGATTTCTGTATTTCATCGTCAATGTGATGGCTAAGGAATATATTGAATCTGCAGTGGTGTATCGGAAACTAATACTGGTCTCACAGGGAATGCTCAAATCACCGACTGTAAGAAGAGTCTCTAATCTTGTACTTAAGGCGGCATTGTGCCTTTTGTATTTAATTCTGATGTAATTTCAGTGTTTCATCGTCAACGTGTATGTCCAAGGAATACATTGAACCTGCAGTGGTGTATCGAAAACAAATACTGGTCACGCAGGGAATGCTCAAAACACCGACTGTAAGAAGAGTCTCTATTCTTGTACTTAAGGCGGCATGTGCCTTTTGTATTTAATTCCGATGCGATTTCTGTGTTTCATCGTTAATGTGTATGTCCAAGGATTACATTGATCCGGCAGTGGAATGCTCAAAGCACCGACCGTGAGAAGAGTCTCTGTTCTTGCACTTATGGCGGCATTGTGCCATTTGTATTTAATTCCGTTGCCATTTCTGTGTTCCATCGTCAATGTGAAGGTCCAAGGAATACATTGTACCTGCAGGGGTGTATCGGAAACTAATACTGGTCCCGCAGGGAATGCTCAAAACACCGACTGTAAGACGAGTCTATATTCTTGTACTTAAGGGGGCATTGTGCCTTTTGTATTTAATTCCGATGCGATTTCTGTGTTTCATCGTCAATGTGAAGGTCCAGGGAATACACTGAACCTGCTATTGTGTATCGGAAACTAAAACTGGTCTCAAAGGGAATGCTCAAAGAACCGACTGTAACAAGAGTCTCTATTCTTATATTTAAGGCAGCATTGTGCCTTTTGTATTTAATTCCGATGCGATTTGTGTGTTTCATCGTCAATGTGAAGTTCCAAGGAATACATTGAACCTGCAGTGGTGTATCGTAAACTAATACTGGTATCACAGGGAATTCTCAAAGCACGACTCTAAGATGAGTCTCTATTCTTGTACTTAAGGCGGCATTGTGTCTTTTGTATTTAATTCCGATGCGATTTCTGTGTTTCATCGTCAATGTGAAGGTCCAAGGAATACACTCAACCTGCTATGGTGTATCGGTAACTAATACTGGTCTCAAAGGGAATGCTCAAAGAACCGACTGTAAGAAGAGTCTCTATTCTTATACTTAAGGCGGTATTGTGCCTTTTGTATTTAATTCCGATGCGATTTCTGTGTTTCATCGTCAATGTGAAGGTCCAAGGAATACATTGAACCTGCAGTGGCGTATCGGATACTAATACTGGTCGCACAGGAAATGATAAAAGCACAGACTCTAAGAAGTCTCACTCTTCTTGCACTTAAGGCGGCATTGTACATTTTGTATTTAATTACGATGTAATTTCAGTGTTTCATCGTCAATGTGTAAGTCCAAGGAATACATTGAACTTGTAGTGGTGTATCGGAAACTAATACTGGTCCCGCAGGGAATGCTCAAAGCACCGACAGTAAGAAGAGTCTCTATTCTTGCACTTAAGGCGGCATTGTGCCTTTTGTATTTAATTCTGATGTAATTTCAGTGTTTCATCGTCAACGTGTATGTCCAAGTAATATATTGAACCTGCAGTGGTGTACCGGAAACTAATACTGGTCTCACAGGGAATGCTCAAAACACCGACTGTAAGAAAAGTCTCTATTCGTGTACTTAAGGCGGCATTGTGCCTTTTGTATTTAATTCCAATGCGATTTCTCTGTATCATCGTCAATGTGAAGGTCCAAGGAACACATTGAACCTGCAGTGATGTATCGGAAACTAATACTGGTCTCACAGGAAAGGATCATAGCACGGACTCTAAGAACTCTCACACATCTTACACTTAAGGCGGCATTGTGACTTTTGTAATTAATTCCGATGTAATTTCAGTGTTTCATCGTCAATGTGTATGCCTAAGGAATAAATTGAACTTGCAGTGGTGTATCGCAAACTAATACTGGTCTCACAGGGAATGCTCAAAGCACCGACTGTAAGAAGAGTCTCTATTCTTGTACATACGGCGGCATTGGGCCTTTTTTGTTTAATTCCGACTTAATTTCTGTGTTACATCATTAATGTGAAGGTCCAAGGAATAAATTGAACCTGCAGTAATGTATCGGAAAATAATACTGGTCTAACAGAAAAGGATCAAAGAACAGACTTTAAGAAGTCTCACTCTTCTTGCACTTAAGACGGCATTGTGCCCTTTGTATTTAAATCCGATGTAATTTCAGTGTTTCATCGACAATGTGAATGTTCAAGGAATACATTGAACCTGCAGTGGCGTATCGGACACTAATACTGGTCTCACAGGAAAGGATCAAAGCACCGACTGTAAGAAGTCTCACTCATTTTGCACTTAAGGTAGCATTGAGCCTTTTGCATTTAATTCCGATGTAATTTCAGTATTTCATCGTCAATGTGTATGTAAAAGGAATACATTGAAACTGCAGTGGGGTATCGGAAACTAATACTGGTCTCATAGGAAAGGATCAAAGCACATACTCTAAGAAGTGTCATTCCTTTTGCACTTAAGGTGGCATTGTGCCTTTTGTATTTAATTCCGATGTAATTTCAGTGTTTCATCGTCAATGTTTATGTAAAAGGAATACATTGAACCTGCAGTGGTGTATCGGAAACTAATACTGGTCTCATAGGAAAGAATCGAAGCACAGACGCTACGAAGTCTCACTCATCTTCCATTTAAGGCGGCATTTTGCCTTTTGCATTTAATTCCGATGTAATTTCAGTGTTTCATCGTCAATGTGTATGTAAAATTAATACATTGAACATGATGTGGTGTATCGGTAACTAATACTTGTCTCACTGGAAAGGATCAAAGCACAGACTCTAAGAAGTCTCACTCTTCTTGCACTTAAGACGGCATTGTGCGTTTTGTATTTATTTCCGATGTAATTTCAGTGTTTCATCGTCAATGTGGATGTCCAAGGAATACAATGAACCTGCAGTGGCGTATCGGAAGCTAATACTGGTCTCACAGGAAAGGATCAAAGCATCGACTGTAAGAAGAGTCTCTATTTTTGTTCTTAAGGCGGCATTGTGCTTTTGTATTTAATTCCGATGCGATTTCTGTGTTTGGTCGTCAATGTGAAGGTCCAAGGAATACATTGAACCTGCAGTGGTGTATCGGAAAATAATACTGGTCTCACAGAAAAGGATCAAAGCACAGACTCTAAGAAGTCTCACTCTTCTTGCACTTACGACGGCATTGTGCCTTTTGTATTTAATTCCGATGCGATATCTGTGATTTGTCGTCAATGTGAATGTCCAAGGAATACATAGAACCTGCAGAGGTGTATCGGAAACTAATACTGGTCTCATAGGAAAGGATCAAAGCACAGACTCTAAGAAGTCTCACTCATTTTGCACTTAAGGTAGCATTGAGCATTTTGTATTTCATTCCGATGTAATTTCAGTGTTTCATCGTCAATGTGTATGTAAAAGGAATACATTGAACCTGCAGTGGTGTATCGGAAACTAATACTGGTCTCATAGGACAGGATCAAAGCACATACTCTAAGAAGTCTCACTGCTTTTGCACTGAAGGTGGCATTGTGCATTTTGTATTTAATTCCGATGTAATTACAGTGTTTCATCGTCAATGTGTATGTCAAATGAATACATTGAACCTGCAGTGGTGTATCGGAAACTAATACTGGTCTCACAGGAAAGGATCAAAGCACAAACTCTAAGAAGTCTCACTCTTCTTGCACTTAAGACGGCATTGTGCCTTTTGTATTTAAATCCGATGTAATTTCAGTGTTTCATCGACAATGTGAATGTCCAAGGAATACATTGAACCTGCAGTGGCGTATCGGAAAATAATACTGGTCTCACAGGAAAGGATCAAAGCACAGACTCTAAGAAGTCTCACTCTTCTTGCACTTAAGACGGCATTGTGCCTTTTGTATTTAAATCCGATGTAATTTCAGTGTTTCATCGACAATGTGAATGTCCAAGGAATACATTAAACCTGCAGTGGCGTATCGGACACTAATACTGGTCTCACAGGAAAGGATCAAAGCACCGACTGTAAGAAGTCTGACTCATTTTGCACTTAAGGTAGCATTGAGCCTTTTGTATTTAATTCCGATGTAATTTCAGTGTGTCATCGTCAATGTGTATGTAAAAGGAATACATTGAACCTGCAGTGGTGTATCGGAAACTAATAGTGGTCTCATAGGAAAGAATCAAAGCACAGAAGCTACGAAGTCTCACTCCTCTTGCATTTAAAGCGGCATTTTGCCTTTTGAATTTAATTCCGATGTAATTTCAGTGTTTCATAATCAATGTGTATGTAAAAGGAATACACTGAACTTGCAGTGGTGTATCGGAAACTAATACTGGTCTCATAGGAAAGAATCAAAGCACAGACGCTAAGAAGTCTTACTCTTCTTGCATTTAAGGCGGCATTGTGCTTTTTGTATTTAATTCCGTTGCGATTTCTGTGTTTCATCGTCAATGTGAAGGTCCAAGGTATACATTGAACCTGCAGTGGTGTATCGGAAACTAATAATGGTCTCTCAGGAAAGGATCAAAGCACAGACTCTAAGAAGTCCCACTCACCTTGCAGTTAAGACGGCATTTTACCTTTTGTATTTAATTCCGATGCAATATCAGTGTTTCATCGTCAATGTGTATGTAAAAGGAATACATTGAACCTGCAGTGGTGTATCGGAAACTAATACTGTTCTCACAGGAAAGGATTAAAGGAACGACTGTAGGAAAGGTCTCTATTCTTGTAGTAAAGGCGGCATTGTGCCTTTTGTATTTTATTCCGAGGCGATTTCTGTGTATCATCGTTAATGTGAAGGTCCAAGGAATACATTGAACCTGCAGTGCTGAATCGGAAACTGTAACTGGTCTCATAGGAAAGGTTCAAAGCAAAGACTCTAAGAAGTCTCACACTTCTTGCACTTAAGGCGGCATTGTGCCTTTTGTATTTAATTCCGATGTAATTTCAGTGTTTCATCGTCAATGTGTATGTAAAAGGAATACATTGAACCTGCAGTGGTGTATCGGAATCTAATACTGGTCTCATAGGAAAGGATCAAATTACATACTCTAAGAAGTCTCACTCCTTTTGCAGTTAAGGTGGCATTGTGCCTTTTGTATTTAATTCCGATGTAATTTCAGTATTTCATCGTCAATGTGTTTGTAAAAGGAATACATTGAACCTGCAGTGGTGTATCGAAAACTAATACTGGTCTCACAGGAAAGGATCAAAACACCGACTGTAAGAAGAGTCTCTATTCTTGTACTTAAGGCGGCATTGTGCCTGTTGTATTTAATTCCGGCTTGATTTCTGTGTTTCATCGTTAATGTGAAGGTCCAAGGAATACATTGAGCCTGCAGTGGTGTATCGGAAACTATATCTGGTCTCATAGGAAAGGATCAATGCAAAGACTCTAAGAAGTCTCACTCATCTTGCACTTAAGGCGGCATTGTGCCTTTTGTATTTATTTCCGATGTAATTTCAGTGTTTCATCGTCAATGTGTATGTAAAAGAAATACATTGAACATGCAGTGGTGTATCGGAAACTAATACTGGTCTCATAGGAAAGGATCAAAGCACATACTCTAAGAAGTCTCACTCTTCTTGCACTTATGGCGGCATTGTGCCTTTTGTATTTAATTCCGATGTAATTTCAGTGTTTCATCGTCAATGTGTATGTAAAAGGAGTACATTGAACCTGCAGTGGTGTATCGGAAACTATTACTGGTCTCATAGGAAAGGAACAAAGCACATACTCTAAGAAGTCTCACTCTTCTTGCACTTAAGACGGCATTGTGCGTTTTGTATTTAATTCCGATGTAATTTCAGTGTTTCATCGTCAATGTGAATGTCCAAGGAATAAATTGAACCTGCAGTGGTGTATCGCAAACTAATACTGGTCTCACAGGGAATGCTCAAAGCACCGACTGTAAGAAGAGTCTCTATTCTTGTACATAAGGCGGCATTGGGCCTTTTTTATTTAATTCCGACTTAATTTCTGTGTTTCATCGTTAATGTGAAGGTCCAAGGAATACATTGAACCTGCAGTGGTGTATCGGAAAATAATACTGGTCTCATAGGAAAGGATCAAAGCACCGACTGTAAGAAGTCTCACTCATTTTGCACTTAAGGTAGCATTGAGCCTCTTGCATTTAATTCCAATGTAATTTCAGTATTTCATCGTCAATGTGTATGTAAAAGGAATACATTGAACCTGCAGTGGTGTATCGGAAACTAATACTGGTCTCATAGGAAAGGATCAAAGCACATACTCTAAGAAGTGTCACTCCTTTTGCACTTAAGGTGGCATTGTGCCTTTTGTATTTAATTCCGATGTAATTTCAGTGTTTCATCGTCAATGTGTATGTAAAAGGAATACATTGTACCTGCAGTGGTGTATCGGAAACTAATACTGGTCTCATAGGAAAGAATCAAAGCACAGACGCTACGAAGTCTCACTCATCTTCCATTTAAGGCGACATTTTGCCTTTCGTATTTAATTCCGATGTAATTTCAGTGTTTCATCGACAATGTGTATGTAAAATTAATACATTGAACATGATGTGGTGTATCGGTAACTAATACTTGTCTCACAGGAAAGGATCAAAGCACAGACTGTAAGAAGTCTCACTCTTCTTGCACTTAAGACGGCATTGTGCGCTTTGTATTTAAATCCGATGTAATTTCAATGTTTCATCGTCAATGTGAATGCCCAAGGAATACAATGAACCTGCAGTGGCGTATCGGAAGCTAATACTGGTCTCACAGGAAAGGATCAAAGCATCGACTGTAAGAAGAGTCTCTATTCTTGTTCTTAAGGCGGCATTGTGCCTTTTGTATTTAATTCCGATGCGATTTCTGAGTTTGGTCGTCAATGTGAAGGTCCAAGGAATACATTGAACCTGCAGTGGTGTATCGGAAAATAATACTGGTCTCACAGGAAAGGATCAAAGCACAGACTCTAAGAAGTCTCACTCTTCTTGCACTTAAGACGGCATTGTGCCTTTTGTATTTAGTTACGATGCGATATCTGTAATTTGTCGTCAATGTGAATGTCCAAGGAATACATAGAACCTGCAGAGGTGTATCGGAAACTAATACTGGTCTCATAGGAAAGGATCAAAGCACAGACTCTAAGAAGTCTCACTCATTTTGCACTTAAGGTAGCATTGAGCATTTTGTATTTCATTCCGATGTAATTTCAGTGTTTCATCGTCAATGTGCATGTAAAAGGAATACATTGAACATGCAGTGGTGTATCGGAAACTAATACTGGTCTCATAGGACAGGATCAAAGCACATACTCTAAGAAGTCTCACTCCTTTTGCACTGAAGGTGGCATTGTGCCTTTTGTATTTAATTCCGATGTAATTTCAGTGTTTCTTCGTCAATGTGTATGTCAAATGAATACATTGAACCTGCAGTGGTGTATCGGAAACTAATACTGGTCTCACAGGAATGGATCAAAGCACGGACTCTAAGAATTCTCACTCTTCTTGCACTTAAGGCGGCATTGTGCCTTTTGTATTTAATTACGATGTAATTTCAGTGTTTCATCGTCAATGAGTATGTCCAAGGAATACATTGAACTTGCAGTGGTGTATCGGAAACTAATACTGGTCCCGCAGGGAACGCTCAAAGCACCGACAGTAAGAAGAGTCTCTATTCTTGCACTTAAGGCGGCATTGTGCCTTTTGTATTTAATTCCAATGCGATTTCTGTGTATCATCGTCAATGTGAAGGTCCAAGGATCACATTGAACCTGCAGTGATGTATCGGAAACTAATACTGGTCTCACAGGAAAGGAACAAAGCACGGACTCTAAGAAGTCTCACACATCTTACACTTAAGGCGGCATTGTGCCTTTTGTATTTAATTCTGTTGTAATTTCAGTGTTTCTTCGTCAATGTGTATGTAAAAGAAATACATTGAACATGCAGTGGTGTATCGGAAACTAATACTGGTCTCATAGGAAAGGATCAAAGCACATACTCTAAGAAGTCTCACTCTTCTTGCACTTAAGGCGGCATTGTGCCTTTTGTATTTAATTCCGATGTAATTTCAGTGTTTCATCGTCAATGTGTATGTAAAAGGAATACATTGAACCTGCAGTGGTGTATCGGAAACTAATACTGGTCTCATAGGAAAGAATCAAAGCACAGACGCTTAGAAGTCTCACTCTTGTTGCATTTAAGGCGGCATTGTGCCTTTTGTATTTAATTCTGTTGTAATTTCAGTGTTTCATCGTCAATGTGTATGTAAAAGAAATACATTGAACATGCAGTGGTGTATCGGAAACTAATACTGGTCTCATAGGAAAGGATCAAAGCACATACTCTAAGAAGTCTCACTCTTCTTGCACTTAAGGCGGCATTGTGCCTTTTGTATTTACTTCCGATGTAATTTCAGTGTTTCATCGTCAATGTGTATGTAAAAGGAATACATTGAACATGATGTAGTGTATCGGTAACTAATACTGGTCTCACAGGAATGGATCAAAGCACAGACTCTAAGAAGTCTCACTCTTCTTGAACTTAAGACGGCATTGTGCGTTTTGTATTTAATTCCGATATAATTTCAGTGTTTCATCGTCAATGTGAATGTCCAAGGAATACAATGAACCTGCAGTGGCGTATGGGAAGATAATACTGGTCTCACAGGAAAGGATCAAAGCATCGACTGTAAGAAGAGGCTCTATTCTTGTCCTTAAGGCGGCATTGTGCCTTTTGGATTTAATTCCGATGCGATTTCTGTGTTTTGTCGTCAATGTGAAGGTCCAAGGAATACATTGAACCTGCAGTGGTGTATCGGAAAATAATACTGGCCTCACAGGAAAGGATCAAAGCACAGACTCTAAGAAGTCTCACTCCTCTTGCACTTAAGACGGCATTGTGCCATTTATATTTAATTCCGATGCGATATCTGTGTTTTGTCGTCAATGTGAATGTCCAAGGACTACATAAAACCTGCAGTGGTGTATCGGAAACTAATACTGGTCTCATAGAAAAGGATCAAAGCACAGTCTCTAAGAAGTCTCACTCTTTTTGCACTTAAGGTAGCATTGAGCCTTTTGTATTTCATTCCGATGTAATTTCAGTGTTTCATAGTCAATGTGTATGTAAAAGGACTACATTGAACCTGCAGTGGTGTATCGGAAACTAATACTGGTCTCATAGGAAAGGATCAAAGCACATACTCTAAGAAGTCTCACTCCTTTTGCACGGAAGGTGGCATTGTGCCTTTTGTATTTAATTCCGAGGTAATTTCAGTGTTTCATCGTCAATGTGTATGTGAAATGAATACATTGAACCTGCAGTGGTGTATCGGAAACTATTTCTGGTCTCACAGGAAAGGTTCAAAGAGCGGACTCTAAGAATACTCACTCTTCTTGCACTTAAGGCGGCATTGTGCCTTTTGTATTTAATTCGTTTGTAATTTCAGTGTTTCATCGTCAATGTGTATGTAAAAGGAATACACTGAACCTGCAGTGGTGTATCGGAAACTAATACTGGTCTCATAGGAAAGAATCAAAGCACAGACGCTAAGAAGTCTCACTCTTCTTGCATTTAAGGCGGCATTGTGCCTTTTGTATTTAATTCCGATGTAATTTCAGTGTTTCATCGTCAATGTGAATGTCCAAGGAATACATTGAACCTGCAGTGGCGTATCGGAAACTAATACTGGTCTCACAGGAAAGGATCAAAGCACCGACTGTAAGAAGGGTCTCTATTCTTGTACTTAAGGCGGCATTGTGCTTTTTGTATTTAATTCCGTTGCGATTTCTGTGTTTCATCGTCAATGTGAAGGTCCAAGGTATACATTGAACCTGCAGTGGTGTATCGGAAACTAATAATGGTCTCTCAGGAAAGGATCAAATCACAGACTCTAAGAAGTCCCACTCCTCTTGCAGTTAAGACGGCATTTTACCTTTTGTATTTAATTCCGATGCAATTTCAGTGTTTTATCGTCAATGTGTATGTAAAAGGAATACATTGAACCTGCAGTGGTGTATCGGAAACTAATACTGTTCTCACAGGAAAGGATCAAAGCACCGACTGTAGGAAGGGTCTCTATTCTTGTAGTAAAGGCGGCATTGTGCCTTTTGTATTTTATTCCAAAGCGATTTCTGTGTATCATCGTTAATGTGAAGGTCCAAGGAATACATTGAACCTGCAGTGCTGAATCGGAAACTATATCTGGTCTCATAGGAAAGGTTCAAAGCAAAGACTCTAAGAAGTCTCACACTTCTTGCACTTAAGGCGGCATTGTGCCTTTTGTATTTAATTCCGATGTAATTTCAGTGTTTCATCGTCAATGTGTATGTAAAAGGAATACATTGAACCTGCAGTGGTGTATCGGAATCTAATACTGGTCTCATAGGAAAGGATCAAATTACATACTCTAAGAAGTCTCACTCCTTTTGCAGTTAAGGTGGCATTGTGCCTTTTGTATTTAATTCCAATGTAATTTCAGTATTTCATCGTCAATGTGTTTGTAAAAGGAATACATTGAACCTGCAGTGGTGTATCGCAAACTAATACTGGTCTCACAGGAAAGGATCAAAACACCGACTGTAAGAAGAGTCTCTATTCTTGTACTTAAGGCGGCATTGTGCCTTTTGTATTTAATTCCGATGCGATTTCTGTGTTTTGTCGTGAATGTGAAGGTCCAAGGAATACATTGAACCTGCAGTGGTGTATCGGAAACTATTACTGGTCTCATAGGAAAGGATCAAAGCACATACTCTAAGAAGTCTCACTCTTCTTGCACTTAAGACGGCATTGTGCGTTTTGTATTTAATTCCGATGTAATTTCAGTGTTTCATCGTCAATGTGAATGTCCAAGGAATAAATTGAACCTGCAGTGGTGTATCGCAAACTAATACTGGTCTCACAGGGAATGCTCAAAGCACCGACTGTAAGAAGAGTCTCTATTCTTGTACATAAGGCGGCATTGGGCCTT
The DNA here is from genome assembly GCF_021461395.2 of Schistocerca americana. Lineage (NCBI taxonomy): Eukaryota > Metazoa > Arthropoda > Insecta > Orthoptera > Acrididae > Schistocerca > Schistocerca americana. Next base: position 618,345,426 of record NC_060124.1, on the reverse strand, counting down.
TTTTATTTAATTCCGACTTAATTTCTGTGTTTCATCGTTAATGTGAAGGTCCAAGGAATACATTGAACCTGCAGTGGTGTATCGGAAAATAATACTGGACTCACAGGAAAGGATCAAAGCACAGACTTTAAGAAGTCTCACTCTTCTTGCACTTAAGACGGCATTGTGCCTTTTGTATTTAAATCCGATGTAATTTCAGTGTTTCATCGACAATGTGAATGTTCAAGGAATACATTGAACCTGCAGTGGCGTATCGGACACTAATACTGGTCTCATAGGAAAGGATCAAAGCACCGACTGTAAGAAGTCTCACTCATTTTGCACTTAAGGTAGCATTGAGCCTCTTGCATTTAATTCCGATGTAATTTCAGTATTTCATCGTCAATGTGTATGTAAAAGGAATGCATTGAACCTGCAGTGGTGTATCGGAAACTAATACTGGTCTCATAGGAAAGGATCAAAGCACATACTCTAAGAAGTGTCACTCCTTTTGCACTTAAGGTGGCATTGTGCCTTTTGTATTTAATTCCGATGTAATTTCAGTGTTTCATCGTCAATGTGTATGTAAAAGGAATACATTGAACCTGCAGTGGTGTATCGGAAACTAATACTGGTCTCATAGGAAAGAATCAAAGCACAGACGCTATGAAGTCTCACTCATCTTCCATTTAAGGCGGCATTTTGCCTTTTGTATTTAATTCCGATGTAATTTCAGTGTTTCATCGTCAATGTGTATGTAAAATTAATACATTGAACATGATGTGGTGTATCGGTAACTAATACTTGTCTCACAGGAAAGGATCAAAGCACAGACTCTAAGAAGTCTCACTCTTCTTGCACTTAAGACGGCATTGTGCGCTTTGTATTTAAATCCGATGTAATTTCAATGTTTCATCGTCAATGTGAATGTCCAAGGAATACAATGAACCTGCAGTGGCGTATCGGAAGCTAATACTGGTCTCACAGGAAAGGATCAAAGCATCGACTGTAAGAAGAGTCTCTATTCTTGTTCTTAAGGCGGCATTGTGCCTTTTGTATTTAATTCCGATGCGATTTCTGTGTTTGGTCGTCAATGTGAAGGTCCAAGGAATACATTGAACCTGCAGTGGTGTATCGGAAAATAATACTGGTCTCACAGGAAAGGATCAAAGCACAGACTCTAAGAAGTCTCACTCTTCTTGCACTTAAGACGGAATTGTGCCTTTTGTATTTAGTTACGTTGCGATATCTGTGATTTGTCGTCAATGTGAATGTCCAAGGAATACATAGAGCCTGCAGAGGTGTATCGGAAACTAATACTGCTCTCATAGGAAAGGATCAAAGCACAGACTGTAAGAAGTCTCACTCATTTTGCACTTAAGGTAGCATTGAGCATTTTGTATTTCATTCCGATGTAATTTCAGTGTTTCATCGTCAATGTGCATGTAAAAGGAATACATTGAACATGCAGTGGTGTATCGGAAACTAATACTGGTCTCATAGGACAGGATCAAAGCACATACTCTAAGAAGTCTCACTCCTTTTGCACTGAAGGTGGCATTGTGCCTTTTGTATTTAATTCCGATGTAATTTCAGTGTTTCTTCGTCAATGTGTATGTCAAATGAATACATTGAACCTGCAGTGGTGTATCGGAAACTAATACTGGTCTCACAGGAATGGATCAAAGCACGGACTCTAAGAATTCTCACTCTTCTTGCACTTAAGGCGGCATTGTGCCTTTTGTATTTAATTACGATGTAATTTCAGGGTTTCATCGTCAATGTGTATGTCCAAGGAATACATTGAACTTGCAGTGGTGTATCGGAAACTAATACTGGTCCCGCAGGGAACGCTCAAAGCACCGACAGTAAGAAGAGTCTCTATTCTTGCACTTAAGGCGGCATTGTGCCTTTTGTATTTAATTCCAATGCGATTTCTGTGTATCATCGTCAATGTGAAGGTCCAAGGATCACATTGAACCTGCAGTGATGTATCGGAAACTAATACTGGTCTCACAGGAAAGGAACAAAGCACGGACTCTAAGAAGTCTCACTCTTCTTGCACTTAAGGCGGCATTGTACCTTTTGTATTTATTTCTGTTGTAATTTCAGTGTTTAATCGTCAATGTGTATGTAAAAGAAATACATTGAACATGCAGTGGTGTATCGGAAACTAATACTGGTCTCATAGGAAAGGATCAAAGCACATACTCTAAGAAGTCTCACTCTTCTTGCACTTAAGGCGGCATTGTGCCTTTTGTATTTAATTCCGATGTAATTTCAGTGTTTCATCGTCAATGTGTATGTAAAAGGAATACATTGGACCTGCAGTGGTGTATCGGAAACTAATACTGGTCTCATAGGAAAGGATCAAAGCACATACTCTAAGAAGTCTCACTCTTCTTGCACTTAAGATGGCATTGTGCGTTTTGTATTTAATTTCGATGTAATTTCAGTGTTTCATCGTCAATGTGAATGTCCAAGGAATACAATGAACCTGCAGTGGCGTATCGGAAGCTAATACTGGTCACACAGGAAGGATCAAAGCATCGACTGTAAGAAGAGTCTCTATTCTTGCTCTTAAGGTGGCATTGTGCCTTTTGTATTTAATTCCGACGCGATTTCTGTGTTTTGTCGTCAATGTGAAGGTCCAAGGAATACATTGAACCTGCAGTGGTGTATCGGAAACTATAACTGGTCTCATAGGAAAGGGTCAAAGCACATACTCTAAGAAGTCTCACTCTTCTTGCACTTAAGGCGGCATTGTGCCTTTTGTATTTAATTCCGATGTAATTTCAGTGTTTCATCGTCAATGTGTATGTAAAAGGAATACATTGAACCTGCAGTGGTGTATCGGAAACTTATACTGGTCTCATAGGAAAGGATCAAAGCACATACTCTAAGAAGTCAGACTCTACTTGCACTTAAGGCGGCATTGTGCCTTTTGTATTTAATTCCGATGTAATCTCAGTGTTTCATCGTCAATGTGTATGTAAACGGAATACATTGAACCTGCAGTGGTGTTTTGGAAACTAATACTGGTCTCATAGGAAAGGATCAAAGCACATACTCTAAGAAGTCTCACTTCTTTTGCAGTTAAGGTGGCATTGTGCCTTTTGTATTTCTTTCCGATGTAATCTCAGTGTTTCATCGTCAATGTGTATGTAAAAGGAATACATTAAACCTGCAATGGTGTGTCGCAAACTAATACTGGTCTCACAGGAAAGGATCAAAACACCGACTGTAAGAAGTGTCTCCATTCTTGTACTTACGGCGGCATTGTGCCTTTTGTATTTAATTCCGACTTGATTTCTGTGTTTCATCGTTAATGTAAAGGTCCAAGGAATACATTGAAAATGCAGTGGTGTATCGGAAACTATAACTGGTCTCATAGGAAAGGATCAAAGCAAAGACTGTAAGAAGTCTCACTCTTCTTGCACTTAAGGCGGCATTGTGCCTTTTGTATTTAATTCCGATGTAATTTCAGTGTTTCATCGTCAATGTGCATGTAAAAGTAATACATTGAACGTGCAGTGGTGTATCGGAAACTAATACTGGTCTCATAGGAAAGGATCAGATCACATACTCTAAGAAGTCTCACTCCTTTTGCAGTTAAGGTGGCATTGTGCCTTTTGTAATTAATTCCGATGTAATTTCAGTGTTTCATCGTCAATGTGTATGTAAAAGGAATACATTGAACCTGCAGTGGTGTATCGGAAACTAATACTGGTCTCATAGGAAAGGATCAAAGCACATACTCTAAGAAGTCTCACTAATTTTGCAGTTTAGGTGGCATTGTGCCTTTTGTATTTAATTCCGATGTAATTTCAGGGTTTCATCGTCAATGTGTATGTAAATGGAATACATTGAACCTGCAGTGGTGTATCGAAAACTAATACTGGTCTCATAGCAAAGGATCAAAGCACATACTCTAAGAAGTCTCACTCCTTTTGCAGTTAAGGTGGCATTGTGCCTTTTGTATTTAATTTCGATGTAATTTCAGTGTTTAATCGTCAATGTGTATGTAAAAGGAATACATTGATCCTGCAGTGGTGAATCGCAAACTAATACTGGTCTCACAGGAAAGGATCAAAACACCGTCTTTAAGAAGAGTCTCTATTCTTGTACTTAAGGCGGCATTGTGCCTTTTGTATTTAATTCCGTTGCGATTTCTGTGTTTCATCGTCAATGTGAAGGTACAAAGAATACATTGATCCTGCAGTGGTGTATCGGAAACTAATACTGGTATCTCAGGAAAGGATCAAAGCACAGACTCTAAGAAGTCGCACTCCTCTTGCAGTTAAGACGGCATTTTGCCTTTTGTATTTAATTCCGATGGAATTTCAGTGTTTCGTCGTCAATGTGTATGTAAAAGGAATACATTGAAACTGCAGTGGTGTATCGGAAACTAATACTGTTCTCACAGGAAAGGATCAAAGCACCGACTGTAAGAAGGGTCTCTATTCTTGTACTAAAGGCGGCATTGTGCCTATTGTATTATATTCCTAGGCGATTTCTATGTATCATCGTTAATGTGAAGGTCCAAGGAATACATTGAACCTGCAGTGCTGTATCGGAAACTATAACTGGTCTCATAGGAAAGGTTCAAAGCAAAGACTCTAGGAAGTCTCACTCTTCTTGCACTTAAGGCGGCATTGTGCCTTTTGTATTTAATTCCGATGTAATTTCAGTGTTTCATCGTCAATGTGTATGTAAAAGAAATACATTGAACATGCAGTGGTGTATCGGAAACTAATACTGGTCTCATAGGAAAGGATCAAAGCACATACTCTAAGAAGTGTCACTCCTTTTGCAGTTAAGGTGGCATTGTGCCTTTTGTATTTCATTCCGATGTAATTTCAGTGTTTCATCGTGACTGTGTATGTAAAAGGAATACATTTAACCTGCAGTGGTGTATCGCAAACTAATACTGGTCTCACAGGAAAGGATCATATCACCGACTGTAAGAAGAGTCTCTATTCTTGTACTTAAGGCGGCATTGTGCCTTTTGTATTTAATTCCGACTTGATTTCTGTGTTTCATCGTTAATGTGAAGGTACAAGGAATACATTGAACCTGCAGTGGTGTATCGGAAACTATAGCTGGTCCCATAGGAAAGGATCAAAGCAAAGACTCTAAGAAGTCTCACTCTTCTTGCACTTAAGGCGGCATTGTGCCTGTTGTATTTAATTCCGATGTAATATCAGTGTTTCATCGTCAATGTGTATGTAAAAGGAATACATTGAACCTGCAGTGGTGTATCGGAAACTAATACTGGTCTCATAGGAAAGGATCAAAGCACATACTCTAAGAAGTCTCACTCCTTTTGCACTTATCGTGGCATTGTGCATTTTGTATTTAATTCCGATGTAATTTCAGTGTTTCATCGTCAATGTGTATGTAAAAGTAATACATTGAACCTGCAGTGGTGTATCTGAAACTAATACTGGTCTCATAGGAAACGATCAAAGCAAAGACTCTAAGAAGTTGTAACACCACAGCTCTTATGCTGTATGGATTCATTTTGCTTTATTTAATATTACATTGTTGATCGCCTGTGAATGTGTTCAAATCGATAGCATAAAATTGTGTATTCTTTTCTACATCAAACCTTTGATGTCGTGATTTGATTCTATGCAAAGTAGTGTATCTGCAATTAAATATCTTTGTCCCATTTGGAGGGAACAGAACTTTTTATATGTAATTGTAATTTTGTGTGAATAATGTTTTGTTGAAGTGTCAATATGTGAAAATGTTCTGTTTTATTTAATGTATTTGTTTGCTGTTATGTAAATTGCTGATCCTCACTTAGGGTTCTTAGTTAGTTTGTATGTAAATGGTGTAGTGGTTCCCCTCTGGAACGGAAATGCGTAGCACGCGCAAATTGTGGTTGGCATAGGTGGAAAAGGTGGAACTGATAGTCAGTCGGAGGCGAGCTACGAGTCCGAGACGAGCCACTAGTCGGAAAGGAGCTACCAGTCTGTGTACTGTCAATGTAAAGGTGCATATCATGCTGATTCAGAGAGAGGCTTTTACTGCTTCTTTCCAATGCCTCGGATGGGTGGATAAATAGCTGGATCTATTCTGGAATTTGTATGAATCATCGCCATGAAGATACGATAAAGTCCGGCAATTCTACCTGTAATTCCACCTACCAACATGCAGTTGCCACCACATTGCGCAATCACTGTAACGTAATACTATATTGATGTACAGTGAAGGATCAGCCTAATGGATGTGTTAGTGTGCTGAAATATAAGGTAATTCATATCGGAATTTATTTACCTACCTTGATTTTACTCCTCATCATAACACCTCTCAGGGTCCTCTCCGTTTGAAGTAAAGTGATTACCGAGTGTCCTTACTGAAAGTACGTTGAAGCCTAGAGCTTTGTTAAATAATGCCTCTTCAACTTATTAGAATGATAGTTAAAGCTAATGTGGTAACAGAGTGAGTTAAAGCAAATGTTATTTGTCCAATAATAATTTTCCTATTGAAACTGTTATTTAAAGTGCTGTTACCAACTTCTAACTTTAGGCTGAGTCTTATAAAGTAAATGATCACGTTGTTGTCTGTAGTAAATTCTAAAAAGGAGAGTCAGTTCCTTGCAATTTTGTCAACATTGTGTTTCGTTGTAGTAAAAGTGAGAAAGCTGCAGTTGTGAAACGTTACATTCTCATGTATGCCAAGTGTTTGTCTCTCTTGTGTGCATATTAACAGTATAAAGACCACTCAGTTGGTGTAAACCCTGAAAGTGATAGTGTTTTTCTGTACGTGTTATAATTTTGCAAATAGTTTTTTTTTTTTTTTGTGCTGCTCCAGTTGTTAGCTTCAATCTTAAAACATATGTGTGTCAGAGTTCATTGCACTCGAGAGTTGCTAAGTCTAGGTTGTGTTTGTAGTGTTGTCCATTATAGTTACTTATACCTACTTTCATAAACGAGAATGTTAATCTTTCTCTTGCCTAATTAGGCTGGCGACCGTTTCCCTTATTCTAGGAATAGTATAGATAGGCAAAATTTTGTTTGTCACTATTCCAATATTAACGTAATTCTGACTTTCATTTCCGATAAGCCACTTCCATTAGGAACAATACGGTCAACTTAACAAAATTCCTCTCAGAGGGTAACACTGCTCTGTTGCTTTGTGCCATAGTTACTTTTACAAAATTGTTTTATGTTACAACCTGCTTCTGGCATTGAGGTTATGGTACAATAGTTAGCAGAGAGGGAGTGTTATAAAGTCTCACTCTTCTTACACTTAAGGCGGCATTGTGCCTTTTGTATTTAATTCCGATGTAATTTCAGTGTTTCATCGTCAATGTGTATGTATAAGAAATACATTGAACATGCAGTGGTGTATCGGAAACTAATACTGGTCTCATTGGAAAGGATCAAAGAACATACTCTAAGAAGTCTCACTCTTCTTGCACTTAAGGCGGCATTGTGCCTTTTGTATTTAATTCCGACTTGATTTCTGTGTTTCATCGTTAATGTGAAGGTCCAAGGAATACATTGAACCTGCAGTGGTGTATCGGAAACTATAGCTGGTCTCATGGGAAAGGATCAAAGCAAAGACTCTAAGAAGTCTCGCTCCTCTTGCAGTTAAGGTGGCATTGTGCCTTTTGTATTTAATTCCGATGTAATTTCAGTGTTTCATCGTCAATGTGTATGTAAAAGGAATACATTGAACCTGCAGTGGTGTATCGGAAACTAATACTGGTCTCATAGGAAAAGATAAAAGCACATACTCTAAGAAGTCTCACTCCTTTTGCAGTTAAGGTGGCATTGTGCCTTTTGAATTTAATTCCGATGTAATTTCAGTGTTTCATCGTCAATGTGTATGTAAAAGGAATACATTGAACCTGCAGTGGTGTATCGCAAACTAATACTGGTCTTACAGGAAAGGATCAAAACACCGACTGTAAGAAGAGTCTCTATTCTTGTACGTAAGGCGGCATTGAGCCTTTTGTATTTAATTCCGTTGCCATTTCAGTGTTTCATCGTCAATGTGTATGTAAAAGGAATACATTGAACCTGCATTTGTGTATCGGAAACTAGTACTGGTCTCATAGGAAAGGATCAAAGCACATACTCAAGGAAGTCTCACTCCTTTTGCACTTAAGCTGGCATTGTGCCTTTTGTATTTAATTCCGATGTAATTTCAGTGTTTCATCGTCAATGTGTATGTAAAAGGAATACGTTGAACCTGCAGTGGTGTATCGCAAACTAATACTGGTCTCACAGGAAAGGATCAAAACACAGACTGTAAGAAGAGTCTCTATTCCTGTACATAAGGCGGCATTGCGCCTTTTGTATTTAATTCCGAATTGATTTCTGTGTTTCATCGTTAATGTGAAGGTCCAAGGAATACATTGAACCTGCAGTGCTGTATCGGAAACTAATACTGGTCTCACAGGAAAGGATCAAATCACAGACTCTTAGAAGTCTCACTCTTCTTGCACTTAAGGCGGCATTGTGCCTTTTGTATTTTTTTCCGATGTAATTTCAGTGTTTCATCGTCAATGTGTATGTAAAAGGAATACATTGAACCTGCAGTGGTGTATCGGAAACTAATACTGGTCTCATAGGAAAGGATCAAAGCACAGTCTCTAAGAAGTCTCTCTCCTTTTGCACTTAAGGTGGCATTGTACCTTTTGTATTTAATTCCGATGTAATTTCAGTGTTTCATCGTCAATGTGTATGTAAAAGGAATACATTGAACCTGCAGTGGTGTATCGGAAACTAATACTGATCTCATAGGAAAGAATAAAAGCACAGACTCTAAGAAGTCTCACTCTTCTTGCATTTAAGGTGGCATTGTGCCTTTTGTATTTAATTCCGATGTAATTTCAGTGTTTCATCGTCAAAGTGAATGTCCAAGGAATACATTGAACCTGCAGTGGGGTATCGGAAACTAATACTGGTCTCAGAGGAAAGGATCAAAGCACCGACTCTAAGAGGAGTCTCTATTCTTGTACTTAAGGCGGCATTGTGCCTTTTGTATTTAATTACGATGCGATTTCTGTGTTTTGTCGTCAATGTGAAAGTCCAAGGAATACATTGAACCTGCAGTGGGGTATCGGAAACTAATACTGGTCTCACAGGAAAGGATCAAAGCATCGACTGTAAGAAGAGTCCCTATTGTTGTACTTAAGGCAGCATTGTGCCTTTTGTATTTAATTCCGATGCGATTTCTGTGTTTTGTCGTCAATGTGAATGTCCAAGGGACACATTGAACCTGCAGTGGTGTATCGGAAACTAATACTGGTCTCACAGGAGAGGATCAGAACTCCGACAGTAAGAAGAGTTTCTATTCTTGTATCTAAAGGCGGCATTGTGCCTTTTGTATTTAATTCCGATCCGATTTCTGTATTTCATCGTCAATTCGAAGATCCAAGGAATACATTCAACCTGCAGTGGTGTATTGGAAACTAATACTGGTCTGTCAGGAAAGGATCAAAGCACAGACTCTAAGAAGTCTCACTCTTCTTGCACTTAAGACGGCATTTTTCCTTTTGCATTATATCCGATGTAATATCAGTGTTTCATCGTCAATGTGTATCTAAAAGGAATACATTAAACCTGCAGTGGTGTTTCGGAAAATAATAGTGGTCTCACAGGAAAGGATCAAAGCACAGACTCTAAGAAGTCTTATTCTTCTTGAACTTAAGGCGGCATTACTCGTTATGTATTTAATTCCGATGTAATATCAGTGTTTCATCGTCAATGTGTATGTAAAAGGAATACATTGAACCTGCAGTGGTGTATCGGAAGCTAATATTGGTTTCACAGAAATGGATCAAAGCACCGACTGCAAGAAGAGTCCCTATTCTCGTACTTAAGGCGGCATTGTGCCTTTTGTATTTAATTCCGATGCGATTTCTGTGTTTCGTCGTCAATGTGAAGGTCCAAGGAATACATTGCACCTGCAGTGGTGTATCGGAACCTAATACTGGTCTCACAGGAAGGGATCAAAGCACAGACTCTAAGAAGTCTCACTCTTCTTGTACTTAAGGCGGCATAGTGCCTTTTGTATTTAATTCCGATGTAATTTCAGTGTTTCATCGTCAATGTGTATGTCTAAGGAATACATTGAACCTACAGTGGTGTATCGGAAACTAATACTGGTGTCATAGGAAAGGATCAAAGAACAGACTCTAAGAAACCTCACTCCTCTTGAACTTAAAGCGGCATTGTGCCTCTTATATTTAATTCCGATGCGATATCTGTGTTTCATCTTCAATGTGAAGGTCCAAGATATACATTGAACCAGCAGTGGTGTATCGCAATCGAATACTGGTCTCACAGGGAATGCTCAAAGCACCGACTGTAAGTAGAGTCTCTACTCTTGTACTTAAGGCGGCATTGTGCCTTTTGTACTTAATTCCGATGCGATTTCTGTTTTTCATCGTCAATGTGAAGGTCCAAGGAATACATTGAACCTGCAGTGTTGTATCGGAAACCAATACTGGCCGCACAGGAAAGGGTCAATGCACAGACTCTAAGAATTCTCACTCTTCTTGCACTTAAGGCGGCGTTGTGCCTTTTGTTTTTAGTTCCGATATAATTTCAGTGTTTCATCGTCAATGTGAACGTCCAAGGAATACATTGAACTTGCAGTGGTGTATCGGAAACTAATACTTGCCTCACAGGAAAGGATCAAAGCACATACTCTAAGAAGTCTCACTCTTCTTGTACTTATGGCGTCATTGTGCCTTTTGTATTTAATTCCGATGTAATTTCAGTGTTTCATCGTAAGTGTGAATGTCCAAGGAATACATTGAACCTGCAGTGTTCTATCGGAAACTAATACTGGTCTCACAGGAAAGGATCAAAGCACAGACTCTAAGAAGTCTCACTCTTCTTGCACTTTAGGCGGCATTTTGCCTTTTGTATTTAATTCCGATGTAATTTCAGTGTTTCATCGTCAATGTGAAGGTCCAAGGATTACTTTGAACCTGCAGTGGTGTATCAGAAACTATTACTGGTCTCACATGAAAGGATCATAGCACAGAGTCAAATAAGTCTCACTCTTCTTTCACTTAAGGCAGCATTGTGCCTTTTGTATGCAATTCCTATGTAATTTCAGTGTTTCATCGTCAATGTGTATGTCCAAGGAATACATTGAACCTGCAGTGGTGTATCGGAAACTAATACTGGTCTCATAGGAAAGGATCAAAGCACCGACTCTAAGAAGAGTCTATATTCTTGTACTTAAGGTGGCATTGTGCCTATTGTATTTAATACCGATGCGATTTCTGTGTTTAGTCGTCAATGTGAAGGTCCAAGGAATACATTGAACCTGCAGTGGTGTATCGGAAACTAATAATGGTCTCATAGGAAAGGATCAAAGCACAGACTCGAAGAAGACTCACTCTTCTAGCATTTAATGCGGCATTGTGACTTTTGTAATTAATTTTGATGTAATTTCAGTGTTTCATCGTCAATGTGAATGTCCAAGGAATACATAGAACCTGCAGTGGTGTATCGGAAACTAATACTGGTCTCACAGGAAAGGATCAAAGCACAGTCTCTAAGAAGTCTGACTCTTCTTGCATTTAAGGCGTCATTGTGCCTTTTGTATTTAATTCCGATGTAATTTCTGTGTTTCATCGTCAATGCGGAGTTCCAAGGAATACATTGAAGCTGCAGTGGTGTATCGGAAATTAATACCGGTCTCATAGGAAAGTATCAAAGCCCAGACTCTAAGAAGTATCACTCTTCTTGCACTTAGGGCGGCATTGTGCCATTTGTATTTAACTCCGATGTAATTTGAGTGTTTGATCGTCAATGTGAATTTCTAAGGAATACATTGATCCTGCAGTGGTGTATCGGAAACTAATACTGGTCTCACAGGAAAAGATCAAAGCACGGACTCTAAGAAGTCTCACTCTCCTTGCACTTAAGGCGGCATTGTGCCTTTTCTATTTAATTCCGATGTAATTTCAGTGTTTCATCGTCAATGTGTATGTAAAAGGAATACATTGAACCTGCAGTGGTGTATCGGAAACTAATACTGGTCTCATAGGAAAGAATTAAAGCACATACTCTACGAAGTCTCACTCTTCTTTCACTTAAAGCGGCATTGTGCCTTTTGTATTTAATTCCGATGTAATTTCAGTGTTTCATCGTCAATGTGTATGTCTAAGGAATACATTGAACCTACAGTGGTGTATCGGAAACTAATACTGGTGTCATAGGAAAGGATCAAAGAACAGACTCTAAGAAGTCTCACTCCTCTTGAACTTAAAGCGGCATTGTGCCTTTTGTATTTAATTCCGATGCGATATCTGTGTTTCATCTTCAATGTGAAGGTCCAAGATATACATTGAACCATCAGTGGTGTATCGCAATCGAATACTGGTCTCACAGGGAATGCTCAAAGCACCGACTGTAAGTAGAGTCTCTATTCTTGTACTTAAGGCGGCATTGTGCCTTTTGTACATAATTCCGATGCGATTTCTGTTCTTCATCGTCAATGTGAAGGTCCAAGGAATACATTGAACCTGCAGTGGTGTAACGGAAACCAATACTGGCCTCACAGGAAAGGATCAATGCACAGACTCTAAGAATTCTCACTCTTCTTGCACTTAAGGCGGCGTTGTGCCTTTTGTTTTTAATTCCAATGTAATTTCAGTGTTTCATCGACAATGAGAACGTCCAAGGAATACATTGAACTTGCAGTGGTGTATCGGAAACTAATACTTGCCTCACAGGAAAGGATCAAAGCACATACTCTAAGAAGTCTCACTCTTCTTGTACTTATGGTGTCATTGTGCCTTTTGTATTTAATTCCGATGTAATTTCAGTGTTTCATCGTCAGTGTGAATGTCCAAGGAATACATTGAAGCTGCAGTGGTCTATCGGAAACTAATACTGGTCTCACAGGAAAGGATCAAAGCACAGACTCTAAGAAGTCTCACTCTTCTTGCACTTTAGGCGGCATTTTGCCTTTTGTATTTAATTCCGATGTAATTTCAGTGTTTCATCGTCAATGTGAAGGTCCAAGGATTACATTGAACCTGCAGTGGTGTATCGGAAACTAATACTGGTCCCACAGGAAAAGATCAAAGCATGGACTCTAAGAAGTCTCACTCTTCTTGCACTTAAGGCGGCATTGTGCCTTTTCTATTTAATTCCGATGTAATTTCAGTGTTTCATCGTCAATGTGTATGTAAAAGGAATACATTGAACCTGCAGTGGTGTTTCGGAAACTAATACCGGTCTCATAGGAAAGGATCAATGCACATACTCAAGGAAGTCTCCCCCCTTTGCACTTAAGCTGGCATAGTGCCTTTTGTATTTAATTCCGATGTAATTTCAGTGTTTCATCGTGAATGTGTATGTAAAAGGAATACGTTGAACCTGCAGTGGTGTATCGCAAACTAATACTGGTCTCACAGGAGAGGATCAAAACACAGACTGTAAGAAGAGTCTCTATTCTTGTACATAAGGCGGCATTGCGCCTTTTGTATTTAAATCCGACTTGATTTCTGTGTTTCATCGTTAATGTGAAGGTCCAAGGAATACATTGAACCTGCAGTGGTGTATCGGAAACTATAACTGGTCTCATAGGAAAGGATCAAAGCAAAGACTCCAAGAAGTCTCACCCTTCTTGCACTTATGGCGGCATTGTGCCTTTTGTATTTCATTCCGATGTAATTTCAGTGTTTCATCGTCAATGTGTATGTAAAAGGAATACATTGAACCTGCAGTGGTGTTTCGGAAACTAATACCGGTCTCATAGGAAAGGATCAAAGCACATACTCTAAGAGGTCTCACTCCTTTTGCACTTAAGGTGGCATTGTGCCTTTTGTATTTAATTCCGATGTAATTTCAGTGTTTCATCGTAAATGTGTATGTAAAAGGAATATATTGAACCTGCAGTGGTGTATCGCAAACTAATACTGGTCTCACAGGAAAGGATCAAAACACCGACTGTAAGAAGAGTCTCTATTCTTGTACTTAAGGCGGCATTGTGCCTTTTGTATTTAATTCCTATGCGATTTCTGTGTTTCGTCGTCATTGTGAATGTGCACGGAATACATAGATCCTGCAGTGGTGTATCGGAAACTAATACTGTTCTCACAGGAAAGGATCAAAGCACCGACTGTAAGATGGGTCTCTATTCTTGTACTAAAGGCGGCATTGTGCATTTTGTATTTAATTCCGAGGCGATTTCTGTGTATCATCGTTAATGTGAAGGTCCAAGGAATACATTGAACCTGCAGTGCTGTATCGGAAACTAATACTGGTCTCACAGGAACGGATCAAATCACAGACTCTAAGAAGTCTCACTCTTCTTGCACTTAAGGCGGCATTGTGCCTTTTGTATTTCATTCCGATGTAATTTCAGTGTTTCATCGTCAATGTGTATGTAAAAGGAATACATTGAACCTGCAGTGGGGTAACGGAAACTAATATTGGTCTCATAGGAAAGGATCAAAGCACAGACTCTAAGAAGTCTCTCTCCTTTTGCACTTAAGGTGGCATTGTACCTTTTGTATTTAATTCCGATGTAATTTCAGTGTTTCATCGTCAATGTGTATGTAAAAGGAATACATTGAACCTACAGTGTTGTATCGGAAATTAATACTGGTCTCATAGGAAAGGATAAAAGCACCGACTGTAAGAAGAGTCTCTATTCTTGTACTTAAGGCGACATTGTCCCTTTTGTATTTAAGTCCGATGCGATATCTGTGTTTTGTCGTCAATGTGAAGGTCCTAGGACTACAGTGAACCTGCAGTGGTGTATCGGAAAACAATTCTGGTCTCACAGGAAAGGATCAAAGCACAGACTCTAAGAAGTCTCACTCTTCTTGCACTTAAGACGGCATTGTTTTTTTTGCATTTAATTCCGATGTAATTTCAGTGTTTCATCGTCAAAGTGAATGTCCAAGGAATACATTGAACCTGCAGTGGGGTATCGGAAACTAATACTGGTCTCAGAGGAAAGGATCAAAGCACCGACTGTAAGAGGAGTCTCTATTCTTGTACTTAAGGCGGCATTGTGTATTTTCTATTTAATTCCGATGCGATTTCTGTGTTTTGTCGTCAATGTGAATGTAGAAGGGACACATTGAACCTGCAGTGGTGTATCGGAAACTAATACTGGTCTCACAGGAAAGGATCAAAACACCGACAGTATGAAGAGTTTCTATTCTTGTACTAAAGGCGGCATTGTGCCTTTTGTATTTAATTCCGATGCGATATCTGTGTTTCATCTTCAATGTGAAGGTCCAAGATATACATTGAACCAACAGTGGTGTATCGCAATCGAATACTGGTCTCACAGGGAATGCTCAATGCACCGACTGTAAGTAGAGTCTCTATTCTTGTACTTAAGGCGGCATTGTGCCTTTTGTACTTAATTCCGATGCGATTTCTGTTTTTCTTCGTCAATGTGAAGGTCCAAGGAATACATTGAACCTGCAGTGGTGTATCGGAAACCAATACCGGCCTCACAGGAAAGGATCAATGCACAAACTCGAAGAATTCTCACTCTTCTTGCACTTAAGGCGGCGTTGTGCCTTTTGTTTTTAATTCCGATGTAATTTCAGTGTTTCATCGTCAATGTGAACGTCCAAGGAATACATTGAACTTGCAGTGGTGTATCGGAAACTAATACTTGCCTCACAGGAAAGGATCAAAGCACATACTCTAAGAAGTCTCACTCTTATTGTTCTTATGGCGTCATTGTGCCTTTTGTATTTAATTCCGATGTAATTTCAGTGTTTCATCGTCAGTGTGAATGTCCAAGGAATACATTGAACCTGCAGTGGTCTATCGGAAACTAATACTGGTCTCACAGGAAAGGATCAAAGCACAGACTCTAAGAAGTCTCACTCTTCTTGCACTTTAGGCGGCATTTTGCCTTTTGTATTTATTTCCGATGTAATTTCAGTGTTTTATCGTCAATGTGAAGGTCCAAGGATTACTTTGAACCTGCAGTGGTGTATCGGAAACTAATACTGGTCTCACATGAAAGGATCAAAGCACAGAGTCAAACAAGTCTCACTCTTCTTTCACTTAAGGCAGCATTGTGCCTTTTGTATGCAATTCCTATGTAATTTCAGTGTTTCATCGTCAATGTGTATGTCCAAGGAATACATTGAACCTGCAGTGGTGTATCGGAAACTAATACTGGTCTCACAGGAAAGGATCAAAGCACAGACTCTAAGAAGTCTGACTCTTCTTGCATTTAAGGCGTCATTGTGCCTTTTGTATTTAATTTCGATGTAATTTCTGTGTTTCATCGTCAATGTGGAGGTCCAAGGAATACATTGAAACTGCAGTGGTGTATCGGAAATTAATACTGGTCTCATAGGAAAGATTCAAAGTACAGACTCTAAGAAGTATCACTCTTCTTGCACTTAAGACGGCATTGTGCCTATTGTATTTAATTCCGATGTAATTTCAGTGTTTCATCGTCAAAGTGAATGTCCAAGGAATACATTGAACCTGCAATGGGGTATCGGAAACTAATACTGGTCTCACAGGAACGGATCAAAGCATCGACTGTAAGAAGAGTCTCTCATCTTGTACTTAAGGCGGCATTGTGCCTTTAGTATTTAATTCCGATGCGATTTCTGTGTTTTGTCGTCAATGTGAATGTCCAAGGGACACATTGAACTTGCAGTGGTGTATCGGAAACTAATACTGGTCTCACAGGAAAGGATCAAATCACCGACAGTAAGAAGAGTTTCTATTCTTGTACTAAAGGCGGCATTGTGCCTTTTGTATTTAATTCCGATCCGATTTCTGTATTTCATCGTCAATGCGAAGGTCCAAGGAATACATTCAACCTGCAGTGGTGTATTGGAAACTAATACTGGTCTGTCAGGAGAGGATCAAAGCACAGACTCTAAGAAGTCTCACTCTTCTTGCACTTAAGACGGCATTTTTCCTTTTGCATTATTTCCGATGTACTAACAGTGTTTCATCGTCAATGTGTATGTAAAAGGAATACATTGAACCTGCAGTGGTGTATCGGAAAATAATACTGGTCTCACAGGAAAGGATCAAAGCACAGACTCTAAGAAGTCTCTTTCCTCCTGCACTTAAGGCGGCATTACTCGTTTTGTATTTAATTCCGACGTAATATCAGTGTTTCATCGTCAATGTGTATGTAAAAGTAATACATTGAACCTGCAGTGGTGTATCGGAAACTAATATTGGTCTCACAGAAATGGATCAAAGCACCGACTGTAAGAAGAGTCTCTATTCTCGTACTTAAGGCGGCATTGTGCCTTTTGTATTTAATTCCGATGCGATTTCTGTGTTTCATCGTCAATGTGAAGGTCCAAGGAATACATTGCACCTGCAGTGGTGTATCGGAACCTAATACTGGTCTCACAGGAAAGGATCAAAGCACAGACTCTAAGAAGTCTCACTCTTCTTGTACTTAAGGTGGCATAGTCCCTTTTGTATTTAATTCCGATGTAATTTCAGTGTTTCATCGTCAATGTGTATGTCTAAGGAATACATTGAACCTACAGTGGTGTATCGGAAACTAATACTGGTGTCATAGGATTGGATCAAAGAACAGACCCTAAGAAGTCTCACTCCTCCTGAACTTAAGGCGGCATTGTGCCTTTTGTATTTAATTCCGATGCGATATCTGTGTTTCATCTTCAATGTGAAGGTCCAAGATATACATTGAACCAACAGTGGTGTATCGCAATCGAACACTGGTCTCACAGGGAATGCTCAAAGCACCGACTGTAAGTAGAGTCTCTATTCTTGTACTTAAGGCGGCATTGTGCCTTTTGTACTTAATTCCGATGCGATTTCTGTTTTTCATCGTCAATGTGAAGGTCCAAGGAATACATTGAACCTGCAGTGGTGTATCGGAAACCAATACTGGCCTCACAGGAAAGGATCAATGCACAAACTCGAAGAATTCTCACTCTTCTTGCACTTAAGGCGGCGTTGTGCCTTTTGTTTTTAATTCCGATGTAATTTCAGTGTTTCATCGTCAATGTGAACGTCCAAGGAATACATTGAACTTGCAGTGGTGTATCGGAAACTAATACTTGCCTCACAGGAAAGGATCAAAGCACATACTCTAAGAAGTCTCACTCTTATTGTACTTATGGCGTCATTGTGCCTTTTGTATTTAATTCCGATGTAATTTCAGTGTTTCGTCGTCAGTGTGAATGTCCAAGGAATACATTGAACCTGCAGTGGTCTATCGGAAACTAATACTGGTCCCACAGGAAAGGATCAAAGCACAGACTCTAAGAAGTCTCACTCTTCTTGCACTTTAGGCGGCATTTTGCCTTTTGTATTTAATTCCGATGTAATTTCAGTGTTTTATCGTCAATGTGAAGGTCCAAGGATTACTTTGAACCTGCAGTGGTGTATCGGAAACTAATACTGGTCTCACATGAAAGGATCAAAGCACAGAGTCAAACAAGTCTCACTCTTCTTTCACTTAAGGCAGCATTGTGCCTTTTGTATGCAATTCCTATGTAATTTCAGTGTTTCATCGTCAATGTGTATGTCCAAGGAATACATTGAACCTGCAGTGGTGTATCGGAAACTAATACTGGTCTCACAGGAAAGGATCAAAGCACAGACTCTAAGAAGTCTGACTCTTCTTGCATTTAAGGCGTCATTGTGCCTTTTGTATTTAATTCCGATGCCATTTCTGTGTTTCATCGTCAATGTGTATGTCCAAGGAATAGATTGAACCTGCAGTGTTGTATCGGATACTATTACCGGTCTCACAGGGAATGCTCAAAGCACCGACTGTAAGAAGAGTCTCTATTCTTGTACTTAACGCGGCGTTGTGCCTTTTGTATTTGATTCCGATGCGATTTCTGTGTTTCATCGGCAATGTGAAGGTCCAAGGAATACATTGAACCTGCAGTGGTGTATTGGAAACTAATACTGGTCTCACATAGAATGCTCAAAGCACCGACTGTAAGAAGAGTCTCTATTCTAGTACTTAAGGCGGCATTGTGCCTTTTGTATTTAATTCCGATGCCATTTCTGTGTTTCATCGTCAATGTGAAGGTCCAAGGAATACATTGAACCTGCAGTGGTGTATCGGAAACTAATACTGGTCTCACAGGGAATGCTCATAGCACCCACTGTTAGAAGAGTCTCTATTCTTGTACTTAAGGCGGTATTGTGCCTTTTGTATTTAATTCCGATGCCATTTCTGTGTTTCATCCTCAATGTGTATGTCCAAGGAATAGATTGAACGTGCAGTGGTGTATCGGATACTATTACTGGTCTCACAGGGAATGCTCAAATCACCGGCTGTAAGAAGAGTCTCTATTCTTGTACTTAAGGCGGCATTGTGCCTTTTGTATTTGATTCCGATGCGATTACTGTGTTTCATCGTCAATGTGAAGGTCCAAGGAATACATTGAACCTGCAGTGGTGTATCGGAAACTAATACTGGTCTCACAGGGAATGCTCAAACCACCGACTGTAAGAAGAGTCTCTATTCTTGTACTAGAGGCGGCATTGTGCCTTTTGTTTTTAATTCCGATGCCATTTCTGAGTTTCATCGTCAATGTGTATGTCCAAGGAATAGATTGAACCTGCAGTGGTGTTTCGGATACTATTACTGGTCTCACAGCGAATGCTCAAAGTACCGACTGTAAGAAGAGTCTCTATTCTTGTACTTAAGGCGGCATTGTGCGTTTTGGATTTAATTCCAATGCCATTTCTGTGTTTCATCGTCAATGTGAAGGTCCAAGGAATACATTGAACCTGCAGTGGTGTATCGGAAAGTGATACTGGTCTCACAGGGAATGCTCAAAGCACCGACGGTAAGAAGAGTCTCTATTCTTGTACTTAAGGCGGCATTGTTCCTTTTGCATTTAATTCCGATGTAATTTCTGTGCTTCATCGTCAATGTGTATGTCCAAGCAATAGATTGAACCTGCAGTGGTGTATCGGATACTGTTACTGGTCTCACAGGGAATGCTCAAAGCACCGACTGTAAGAAGAGTCTCTATTCTTGTACTTGAGGCGGCATTGTTCCTTTTGTATTTAATTCCGATGTAATTTCTGCGTTTCATCGTCAATGTGTATGTCCAAGGAATAGATTAAACCTGCAGTGGTGTATCGGATACTATTACTGGTCTCACAGGGAATGCTCAAAGCACCGACTGTAAGAAGAGTCTCTATTCTTGTACTTAAGGCGGCATTGTGCCTTTTGTATTTGATTCCGATGCGATTTCTGTGTTTCATCGTCAATGTGCAGGTCCAAGGAATACATTGAACCTGCAGTGGTGTATCGGAAACTAATACTGGTCTCACAGGGAATGCTCAAAGCACCGACTGTAAGAAGAGTCTCTATTCTTTTACTTAAGGCGGCATTGTGCCTTTTGTACTTAATTCCGATGTAATTTCAGTGTTTCATCGTCAATGTGTATGTCCAAGGAATTCATTGAACCTCCAGTGGTGTATCGGAAACTAATACTGGTCTCACAGGGAATGCTCAAAGCACCGACGGTATGAAGAGTCTCTATTCTTGTACTTAAGGCGGCATTGTGCCTTTGGTATTTAATTCCGATGCGATTTCTGTGTTTCATCGTCAATGTGAAGGTCCAAGGAATACATTGAACCTGCAGTGGTGTATCGGAAATTAATACTTGTCTCTCAGGGAATGCTCGAAGCACCGATTGTAAGATGAGTCCCCATTCTTGTACTTAGGGCGCCATTGTGCCTTTTGTATGTAATTCCGATGCGGTTTCTGTGTTTCATCGTCAATGTGAAGGACCATGGAATACATTTAACCTGCAGTGGTATATCGGAAACTAATACTGGTCTCACAGGAAAGGATCAAAGCACAGACTCTAAGAAGTCTCATTCTTCTTGTAGTTAAGGCGTCATTGTGCCCTTTGTATTTAATTCCGATGTAATTTCAGTGTTTCATCGTCAATGTGTATGTCCAAGGAATACATTCAACCTGCTGTGGTGAATCGGAAACTAATACTGGTCTCACAGGGAATGCTCAAAACACCGACTGTAAGAAGAGCCTCTATTCTTGTACTTAAGGCGGCATTGTGCCTTTTGTATTTAATTCCGATGCCATTTCTGTGTTTCATCGTCAATGTGTATGTCCAAGGAACAGATTGAACCTGCAGTGGTGTATCGGATACTATTACTGGTCTCCCAGGGAATGCGCAATGCACCGACTGTAAGAAGAGTCTCTATTCTTGTACTTAAGGTGGCATTGTGCCTTTTGTATTTGATTCCGATGCGATTTCTGTGGTTCATCGTCAATGTGAAGGTCCAAGGAATACATTGAACCTGCAGTGGTGTATCGGAAACTAATACTGGTCGCACAGGGAATGCTGAAAGCACCGACTGTAAGAAGAGTCTCTATTCTTGTACTTATGGCGGCCTTGTGCCTTTTGTATTTATATCCGATGCCATTACTGTGTTTCATCGTCAATGTGAAGATCCAAGGAATAAACTGGACTTGCAGAGGTGTAGCGGAAACTAATTCCGGTCTCTCAGGGAACGCTCAAAGCACCGACTGTAAGAAGAGTCTCAATTCTTGTACTTAAGGCGGCATTGTGCGTTTTGGATTTAATTCCAATGCCATTTCTGTGTTTCATCGTCAATGTGAAGGTCCAAGGAATACATTGAACCTGCAGTGGTGTATCGGAAAGTGATACTGGTCTCACGGGGAATGCTCCAATCACCGACGGTAAGAAGAGTCTCTATTCTTGTACTTAAGGCGGCATTGTTCCTTTTGCATTTAATTCCGATGTAATTTCTGTGCTTCATCGTCAATGTGTATGTCCAAGCAATAGATTGAACCTGCAGTGGTGTATCGGATACTGTTACTGGTCTCACAGGGAATGCTCAAAGCACCGACTGTAAGAAGAGTCTCTATTCTTGTACTTGAGGCGGCATTGTTCCTTTTGTATTTAATTCCGATGTAATTTCTGCGTTTCATCGTCAATGTGTATGTCCAAGGAATAGATTAAACCTGCAGTGGTGTATCGGATACTATTACTGGTCTCACAGGGAATGCTCAAAGCACCGACTGTAAGAAGAGTCTCTATTCTTGTACTTAAGGCGGCATTGTGCCTTTTGTATTTGATTCCGATGCGATTTCTGTGTTTCATCGTCAATGTGCAGGTCCAAGGAATACATTGAACCTGCAGTGGTGTATCGGAAACTAATACTGGTCTCACAGGGAATGCTCAAAGCACCGACTGTAAGAAGAGTCTCTATCCTTTTACTTAAGGCGGCATTGTGCCTTTTGTACTTAATTCCGATGTAATTTCAGTGTTTCATCGTCAATGTGTATGTCCAAGGAATTCATTGAACCTCCAGTGGTGTATCGGAAACTAATACTGGTCTCACAGGGAATGCTCAAAGCACCGACGGTATGAAGAGTCTCTATTCTTGTACTTAAGGCGGCATTGTGCCTTTGGTATTTAATTCCGATGCGATTTCTGTGTTTCATCGTCAATGTGAAGGTCCAAGGAATACATTGAACCTGCAGTGGTGTATCGGAAATTAATACTTGTCTCTCAGGGAATGCTCGAAGCACCGATTGTAAGATGAGTCTCCATTCTTGTACTTAGGGCGCCATTGTGCCTTTTGTATGTAATTCCGATGCGGTTTCTGTGTTTCATCGTCAATGTGAAGGACCATGGAATACATTTAACCTGCAGTGGTATATCAGAAACTAATACTGGTCTCACAGGAAAGGATCAAAGCACAGACTCTAAGAAGTCTCATTCTTCTTGTAGTTAAGGCGTCATTGTGCCCTTCGTATTTAATTCCGATGTAATTTCAGTGTTTCATCGTCAATGTGTATGTCCAAGGAATACATTCAACCTGCAGTGGTGAATCGGAAACTAATACTGGTCTCACAGGGAATGCTCAAAACACCGACTGTAAGAAGAGCCTCTATTCTTGTACTTAAGGCGGCATTGTGCCTTTTGTATTTAATTCCGATGCCATTTCTGTGTTTCATCGTCAATGTGTATGTCCAAGGAACAGATTGAACCTGCAGTGGTGTATCGGATACTATTACTGGTCTCACAGGGAATGCGCAAAGCACCGACTATAAGAAGAGTCTCTATTCTTGTACTTAAGGTGGCATTGTGCCTTTTGTATTTGATTCCGATGCGATTTCTATGGTTCATCGTCAACGTGAAGGTCCAAGGAATACATTGAACCTGCAGTGGTGTATCGGAAACTAATACTGGTCGCACAGGGAATGCTGAAAGCACCGACTGTAAGAAGAGTCTCTATTCTTGTACTTATGGCGGCCTTGTGCCTTTTGTATTTATATCCGATGCCATTACTGTGTTTCATCGTCAATGTGAAGGTCCAAGGAATAAACTGGACTTGCAGAGGTGTAGCGGAAACTAATTCCGGTCTCTCAGGGAACGCTCAAAGCACCGACTGTAAGAAGAGTCTCAATTCTTGTACTTAAGGCGGCATTGTGCGTTTTGGATTTAATTCCAATGCCATTTCTGTGTTTCATCGTCAATGTGAAGGTCCAAGGAATACATTGAACCTGCAGTGGTGTATCGGAAACTAATACTGGTCCCACAGGGAATGCTCAAATATCCGACTGTAAGAAGAGTCTCTATTCTTGTACTTAAGGCGGCATTGTGCCTGTTGTATTTAATTCCGATGTAATTTCAGTGTTTCATCGTCAAAGTGAATGTCCAAGGAATTCATTGAACCTCCAGTGGTGTATCGGAAACTAATACTGGTCTCACAGAGAATGCTCAAAGCACCGACGGTAAGAACAGTCTCTATTCTTGTACTTAAGGCGGCATTGTTCCTTTTGCATTTAGTTCCGATGTAATTTCTGTGTTTCATCGTCAATGTGTATGTCCAAGGAATAGATTGAACCTGCAGTGGTGTATCGGATACTGTTACTGGTCCCACAGGGAATGCTCAAAGCACCGACTGTAAGAAGATTCTCTATTCTTGTACTTAAGGCGGCATTGTGCCTTTTGTTTTTAATTCCGATTTAATTTCAGTGTTTCATCGTCAATGTGTATGTCCAAGGAATTCATTGAACCTCAAGTGATGTATCGAAAACCAATACTGGTCTCACAGGGAATGCTCAAACCACCGACCGTAAGAAGAGTCTCTATTCTTGTACTTAAGGCGGCATTGTTCCTTTTGTATTTAATTCCGATGTAATTTCTGTGTTTCATCGTCAATGTGTATCTCCAAGGAGTATATTAAACCTGCAGTGGTGCATCGGATACTATTACTGGTCTCACAGGGAATGCTCAAAGCACCGACTGTAAGAAGAGTCTCTATTCTTGTACTTAAGGCGGCAGTGTGCCTTTTGTATTTAATTCCGATGCCATTTCTGTATTTCATCGTCAATGTGTATGTCCAAGGAATAGATTGAACCTGCAGTGGTGTATCGGAAACTAATACTGGTCTCACAGGGACTGCTCAAAGCACCGACGGTATGAAGAGTCTCTATTCTTCTACTTAAGGCGGCATTGTGCCTTTGGTATTTAATTCCGATGCGATTGCTGCGTTTCATCGTCAATGTGAAGGACCATGGAATACATTTAACCTGCAGTAGTATATCGGAAACTAATACTGGTCTCACAGGAAAGGATCAAAGCACAGACTCTAAGAAGTCTCATTCTTCTTGTAGTTAAGGCGTCATTGTGCCCTTTGTATTTAATTCCGATGTAATTTCAGTGTTTCATCGTCAATGTGTATGTCCAAGGAATACATTCAACCTGCAGTGGTGTATCGGAAACTAATACTGGTCTCACAGGGAATGCTCAAAGCACCGACGGTAAGAAGAGTCGCTATTCTTGTATTTAAGGCGGCATTGTTCCTTTTGTATTTAATTCCGATGTAATTTCAGTGTTTCATCGTCAATGTGTATGTCCAAGGAATAGATTGAACCTGCAGTGGTGTATCGGATACTATTACTGGTCTCACAGGGAATGCTTAAAGCACCGACTGTAAGAAGAGTCTCTATTCTTGTACTTAAGGCGGCATTGTGCCTTTTGTATTTGATTCTGATGCGATATCTGTGTTACATCGTCAATGTGAAGGTCCAAGGAATACATTGAACCTGCAGTGGTGTATCGGAAACTAATACTGGTCTCACAGGGAATGCTCAAAGCACCGACTGTAAGTAGAGTCTCCATTCTTGTACTTAAGGCAGCATTGTGCGTTATGGATTTAGTTCCGATGCAATTTCTGTGTTTCATCGTCAATGTGAAGGTCCAAGGAATACATTGAACCTGCAGTGGTGTATCGGAAACTAATACTGTTCTCACAGGGAATGCTCAAAGCACCGACTGTAAGAAGAGTCTCTATTCTTGTACTTAAGGCGGCATTGTGCCTTTTGTATTTAATTCCGATGCCATTTCTGTGTTTCATCGTCAATGTGAGAGCCCAAGGAATAAACTGAACCTGCAGAGGTGTAGCGGAAACTAATACTGATCTCACAGGGAATGCTCAAAGCACCGACTGTAAGAAGAGTCTCTATTCTTGTACTTAAGGCGGCATTGTGCCTTTTGTATTTAATTCCGATGCCATTTCTGTGTTTCATCGTCAATGTGAAGGTCCAAGGAATAAACTGAACCTGCAGAGGTGCAGCGGAAAATAATACTGGTCTCACAGGGAATGCTCAAAGCACCGACTGTAAGAAGAGTCTCTATTCTTGTACTTAAGGCAGCATTGTGCGTTTTGGATTTAATTCCGATGCCATTTCTGTGTTTCATCGTCAATGTGAAGGTCCAGGGAATATATTGAACCTGCAGTGGTGTATCGGAAACTAATACTTGTGTCACAGGGAATGCTCAAAGCACCGACTGTAAGAAGATTCTCTATTCTTGTACTTAAGGCGGCATTGTGCCTTTTGTATTTAATTCCGATGCCATTTGTGTGTTTCATCGTCAATGTGAAGGTCCAAGGAATACATTGAATCTGCAGTGGTGTATCGGAAACTAATACTGGTCTCACAGGGAATGCTCAAAGCACCGACTGTAAGAAGAGTCTCTATTCTTGTACTTAAGGCGGCATTGTGCCTTTTGTTTTTAATTCCGATTTAATTTCAGTGTTTCATCGTCAATGTGAATGTCCAAGGAATTCAATGAACCTCAAGTGATGTATCGAAAACCAATACTGGTCTCACAGGGAATGCTCAAACCACCGACCGTAAGAAGAGTCTCTATTCTTGTACTTAAGGCGGCATTGTTCCTTTTGTATTTAATTCCGATGTAATTTCTGTGTTTCATCGTCAATGTGTATGTCCAAGGAGTATATTAAACCTGCAGTGGTGCATCGGATACTATTACTGGTCTCACAGGGAATGCTCAAAGCACCGACTGTAAGAAGAGTCTCTATTCTTGTATTTAAGGCGGCAGTGTGCCTTTTGTATTTAATTCCGATGCCATTTCTGTATTTCATCGTCAATGTGTATGTCCAAGGAATAGATTGAACCTGCAGTGGTGTATCGGAAACTAATACTGGTCTCACAGGGAATGCTCAAAGCACCGACGGTATGAAGAGTCTCTATTCTTCTACTTAAGGCGGCATTGTGCCTTTGGTATTTAATTCCGATGCGATTGCTGCGTTTCATCGTCAATGTGAAGGACCATGGAATACATTTAACCTGCAGTAGTATATCGGAAACTAATACTGGTCTCACAGGAAAGGATCAAAGCACAGACTCTAAGAAGTCTCATTCTTCTTGTAGTTAAGGCGTCATTGTGCCCTTTGTATTTAATTCCGATGTAATTTCAGTGTTTCATCGTCAATGTGTATGTCCAAGGAATACATTCAACCTGCAGTGGTGTATCGGAAACTAATACTGGTCTCACAGGGAATGCTCAAAGCACCGACGGAAAGAAGAGTCGCTATTCTTGTATTTAAGGCGGCATTGTTCCTTTTGTATTTAATTCCGATGTAATTTCAGTGTTTCATCGTCAATGTGTATGTCCAAGGAATAGATTGAACCTGCAGTGGTGTATCGGATACTATTACTGGTCTCACAGGGAATGCTTAAAGCACCGACTGTAAGAAGAGTCTCTATTCTTGTACTTTAGGCGGCATTGTGCCTTTTGTATTTGATTCTGATGCGATATCTGTGTTTCATCGTCAATGTGAAGGTCCAAGGAATACATTGAACCTGCAGTGGTGTATCGGAAACTAATACTGGTCTCACAGAGAATGCTCAAAGCACCGACTGTAAGTAGAGTCTCCATTCTTGTACTTAAGGCAGCATTGTGCGTTATGGATTTAGTTCCGATGCAATTTCTGTGTTTCATCGTCAATGTGAAGGTCCAAGGAATACATTGAACCTGCAGTGGTGTATCGGAAACTAATACTGTTCTCACAGGGAATGCTCAAAGCACCGACTGTAAGAAGAGTCTCTATTCTTGTACTTAAGGCGGCATTGTGCCTTTTGTGTTTAATTCCGATGCCATTTCTGTGTTTCATCGTCAATGTGAGAGCCCAAGGAATAAACTGAACCTGCAGAGGTGTAGCGGAAACTAATACTGATCTCACAGGGAATGCTCAAAGCACCGACTGTAAGAAGAGTCTCTATTCTTGTACTTAAGGCGGCATTGTGCCTTTTGTATTTAATTCCGATGCCATTTCTGTGTTTCATCGTCAATGTGAAGGTCCAAGGAATAAACTGAACCTGCAGAGGTGTAGCGGAAAATAATACTGGTCTCACAGGGAATGCTCAAAGCACCGACTGTAAGAAGAGTCTCTATTCTTGTACTTAAGGCGGCATTGTGCCTTTTGTATTTAATTCCGATGTAATTTCAGTGTTTCATCGTCAATGTAAATGTCCAAGGAATTCATTGAACCTCCAGTGGTGTATCGGAAACTAATACTGGTCTCACAGGGAATGCTCAAAGCACCGACGGTAAGAAGAGTCTCTGTTCTTGTACTTAAGGCGGCATTGTTCCTTTTGTATTTAATTCCGATGTAATTTCTGTGTTTCATCGACAATGTGTATGTCCAAGGAATAGATTGAACCTGCAGTGGCGTATCGAATACTATTACTGGTCTCACAGGGAATGCTCAAAGCACCGACAGTAAGAAGAGTCTCTATTCTTGTACTTAAGGCGGCATTGTGCCTTTTGTACTTAATTCCGATGTAATTTCAGTGTTTCATCGTCAATGTGTATGTCCAAGAAATTCATTGAACCTCCAGTGGTGTATCGGAAACTAATACTGGTCTCTCAGGGAATGCTCAAAGCACCGACTGTAAGAAGAGTCTCTATTCTTGTACGTAAGGCGGCATTGTGCGTTTTGGATTTAATTCCGATGCCATTTCTGTGTTTCATCGTCAATGTGAATGTCCAAGGAATACATTGAACCTGCAGTGGTGTATCAGAAACTAATACTGGTCTCACAGGGAATGCTCAAAGCACCGACGGTATGAAGAGTCTCTATTCTTGTACTTCAGGCGGCATTGGGCCTTTTGTATTTAATTCCGATGCCATTTCTGTGTTTCATCGTCAATGTGAAGGTCCAAGGAATAAACTGAACCTGCTGAGGTGTAGCGGAAACTAATACTGGACTCACAGGGAATGCTCAAAGTACCGACTGTAAGAAGAGCCTCTGTTGTTGTACTTAAGGCGGCATTGTGCCTTTTGTATTTAATTCCGATGCCATTTCTGTGTTTCATCGTCAATGTGAAGGTCCAAGTAATAAACTCAACCTGCAGAGGTGTAACGGAAACCAATACTGGTCTCACAGGGAATGCTCAAAGCACCGACTGTAAGAAGAGTCTCTATTCTTGTACTTAAGGCAGCAATGTGCGTTTTGGACTTAATTCCGATGCCATTTCTGTGTTTCATCGTCAATGTGAAGGTCCAAAGAATACATTCACATTGCAGTGGTGTATCGGAAACTAATACTTGTGTCACAGGGAATGCTCAACGCACCGACTGTAAGAAGAGTCTTTATTCTTGTACTTAAGGCGGCATTGTGCCTTTTGTATTTAATTCCGATGCCATTTCTGTGTTTCGTCGTCAATGTGAAGGTCCTAGGAATACATTGAACCTGCAGTGGTGTATCGGAAACTAATACTGGTCTCATAGGGAATGCTCAAAGCACCGACTGTAAGAAGAGTCTCTATTCTTGTACTTAAGGCGGCATTGTGCCTTTTGTATTTAATTCCGATGCCATTTCTGTGTTTCATCGTCAATGTGTATGTCCAAGGAATAGATTGAACCTGCAGTGGTGTATCGGATACTATTACTGGTCTCACAGGGAATGCGCAAAGCACCACTGTAAGAAGAGTCTCTATTCTTGTACTTAAGTCGGCATTGTGCCTTTTGTATTTAATTCCGATGTAATTTCAGTGTTTCATCGTCAATGTGAATGTCCAAGGAATTCATTGAACCTCCAGTGGTGTATCGGAAACTAATACTGGTCTCACATGGAATGCTCAAAGCACCGACGGTAAGAAGAGTCTCTATTCTTGTACTTAGGGCGGCATTGTTCCTTTTGTATTTAATTCCGATGTAATTTCTGTGTTTCATCGTCAATGTGTATGTCCAAGGAATAGATTGAATCTGCAGTGGTGTATCGAATACTATTACTGGACTCACAGGGAATGCTCAAAGCACCGACTGTAAGAAGAGTCTCTATTCTTGTACTTAAAGCGGTATTGTGCGTTTTGGATTTAATTCGGATGCCATTTCTGTGTTTCATCGTCAATGTGACGGTCCAAGGAATACATTGAATCTGCAGTGGTGTATCGGAAACTAATACTGGTCTCACAGGGAATGCTCAAAGTACCGACTGTAAGAAAAGTCTCTATTCTTGTACTTAAGGCGGCATTGTGCCTTTTGTATTTAATTCCGATGCCATTTCTGTGTTTCTTCGTTATGGTGAAGGTCCAAGGAATACATTGAACCTGCAGTGGTGTATCGGAAACTAATACTGGTCTCACAGGGAATGCTCAAAGCACCGACGGTATGAAGAGTCTCTATTCTTGTACTTAAGGCGGCATTGTGCCTTTGGTATTTAATTCCGATGCGATTGCTGCGTTTCATCGTCAATGTGAAGGACCATGGAAAACATTTAACCTGCAGTGGTATATCGGAAACTAATACTGGTCTCACAGGAAAGGATCAAAGCACAGACTCTAAGAAGTCTCATTCTTCTTGTAGTTAAGGCGTCAATGTGCCCTTTGTATTTAATTCCGATGTAATTTCAGTGTTTCATCGTCTATGTGTATGTCCAAGCAATACATTCAACCTGCAGTGGTGTATCGGAAACTAATACTGGTCTCACAGGGAATGCTCAAAGCACCGACGGTAAGAAGAGTCTCTATTCTTGTACTTAAGGCGGCATTGTTCATTTTGTATTTAATTCCGGTGTAATTTCAGTGTTTCATCGTCAAAGTGAATGCCCAAGGAATTCATTGAACCTCCAGTGGTGTATCGGAAACGGACACTGGTCTCACAGGGAATGCTCGAGGCACCGACGGTAAGAAGAGTCTCTATTCTTGTACTTAAGGCGGCATTGTGCCTTTTGTATTTAATTCCGATGCCATTTCTGTGTTTCATCGTCAATGTGAGAGCCCAAGGAATAAACTGAACCTGCAGAGGTGTAGCGGAAACTAATACTGATCTCACAGGGTATGCTCAAAGCACCGACTGTAAGAAGAGTCTCTATTCTTGTACTTAAGGCGGCATTGTGCCTTTTGTGTTTAATTCCGATGCCATTTCTGTGTTTCATCGTCAATGTGTATGTCCAAGGAATAGATTGAACCTGCAGTGGTGTATCGGATACTATTACTGGTCTCACAGGGAATGCCCAAAGCACCGACTGTAAGAAGAGTCTCTATTCTTGTACTAAAGGCGGCATTGTGCCTTTTGTATTTGATTCCGATGCGATTTCTGTGATTCATCGTCAATGTGAAGGTCCAAGGAATACATTGAACCTGCAGTGGTGTATCGGAAACTAATACTGGTCTCACAGGGATTGCTCAAAGCACCGACTGTAAGAAGAGTCTCTATTCTTGTACTTAAGGCGGCATTGTGCCTTTTGCATTTAATTCCGATGTCATTTCTGTGTTTCATCGTCAATGTGTATGTCCAAGGAATAGATTGAACCTGCAGTGGTGTATCGGATACTATTACTGGTCTCAAAGGGAATGCTCAAAGCACCGACTGTAAGAAGAGTCTCTATTCTTGTACTTAAGGCGGCATTGTGCCTTTCGAATTTATTTCCGAAGCCATTTCTGTGTTTCATCGTCAATGTGAAGGTCCTAGGAATAAACTGTACCTGCAGAGGTGTAGCGGAAACTAATACTGGTCTCACAGGGAATGCTCAAAGCACCGTCGGTAAGAAGAGTCTCCATTCTTGTACTTAAGGCGGCATTGTTCATTTTGTATTTAATTCCGGTGTAATTTCAGTGTTTCATCGTCAAAGTGAATGCCCAAGGAATTCATTGAACCTCCAGTGGTGTATCGGAAACGGACACTGGTCTCACAGGGAATGCTCGAGGCACCGACGGTAAGAAGAGTCTCTATTCTTGTACTTAAGGCGGCATTGTTCCTTTTGTATTTAATTCCGATGTAATTTCAGTGTTTCATCGTCAATGTGAATGTCCAAGGAATTCATTGAACCTCCAGTGGTGCATCCTAAACTAATACTGGTCTCACAGGGAATGCTCAAAGCACCGACTGTAAGAAGAGTCTCTATTCTTGTACTTAAGGCAGCAATGTGCGTTTTGGATTTAATTCCGATGCCATTTCTGTGTTTCATCGTCAATGTGAAGGTCCAAGGAATACATTCACCCTGCAGTGGTGTATCGGAAACTAATACTTGTGTCACAGGGAATGCTCAACGCACCGACTGTAAGAAGAGTCTTTATTCTTGTACTTAAGGCGGCATTGTGCCTTTTGTATTTAATTCCGATGCCATTTCTGTGTTTCATCGTCAATGTGTATGTCCAAGGAATAGATTGATCCTGCAGTGGTGTATCGGATACTATTACTGGTCTCACAGGGAATGCTCAAAGCACCACTGTAAGAAGAGTCTCTATTCTTGTACTTAAGTCGGCATTGTGCCTTTTGTATTTAATTCCGATGTAATTTCAGTGTTTCATCGTCAATGTGAATGTCCAAGGAATTCATTGAACCTCCAGTGGTGCATCGGAAACTAATACTGGTCTCACAGGGAATGCTCAAAGCACCGACGGTAAGAAGAGTCTCTATTCTTGTACTTAAGGCGGCATTGTTCCTTTTGTATTTAATTCCGATGTAATTTCTGTGTTTCATCGTCAATGTGTATGTCCAAGGAATAGATTGAACCTGCAGTGGTGTATCGAATACCATTACTGGACTCACAGGGAATGCCCAAAGCACCGACTGTAAGAAGAGTCTCAATTCTGTGCGTTTTGGATTTAATTCGGATGCCATTTCTGTGTTTCATCGTCAATGTGACGGTCCAAGGAATACATTGAACCTGCAGTGGTGTATCGGAAACCAATACTGGTCTCACAGGGAATGCTCAAAGCACCGACTGTAAGAAAAGTATCTATTCTTGTACTTAAGGCGGCATTGTGCCTTTTGTATTTAATTCCGATGCCATTTCTGTGTTTCATCGTCAATGTGAAGGTCCAAGGAATAAACTGAACCTGCAGAGGTGTAGCGGAGACTAATACTGGTCTCACAGGGAATGCTCAAAGCACCGACTGTAAGAAGAGTCTCTATTCTTGTACTTAAGGCAGCATTGTGCGTTTTGGATTTAATTCCGATGCCATTTCTGTGTTTCATCGTCAATGTGAAGGTCCAAGGAATATATTGAACCTGCAGTGGTGTATCGGAAACTAATACTTGTGTCACAGGGAATGCTCAAAGCACCGACTGTAAGAAGAGTCTCTATTCTTGTACTTAAGGCGGCATTGTGCCTTTTGTATTCAATTCCGATGCCATTTCTGTGTTTCATCGTCAATGTGAAGGTCCAAGGAATACATTGAATCTGCAGTGGTGTATCGGAAACTAATACTGGTCTCACAGTGAATGCTCAAAGCACCGACTGTAAGAAGAGTCTCTATTCTTGTACGTAAGGCGGCATTGTGCCTTTTGTATTTAATTCCGATGCCATTTCTGTGTTTCATCGTCAATCTGTATGTCCAAGGAATAGATTAAACATGCAGTGGTGTATCGGATACTATTACTGGTCTCACAGGGAATGCTCAAAGCACCGACTGTAAGAAGAGTCTCTATTCTTGTACTTAAGGCGGCATTGTGCCTTTAGTATTTGATTCCGATGCGATTTCTGTGATTCATCGTCAATGTGAAGGTCCAAGGAATACATTGAACCTGCAGTGGTATATCGGAAACTAATACTGGTCTCACAGGGAATGCTCAAAGCACCGACTGTAAGAAGAGTCTCTATTCTTGTACCTAAGGCGGCATTGTGCCTTTTGTATTTAATTCCGATGTCATTTCTGTGTTTCATCGTCAATGTGTATGCCCTAGGAATAGATTGAACCTGCAGTGGTGTATCGGATACTTTTACTGGTCTCACAGGGAATGCTCAAAGCACCGACTGTAAGAAGAGTCTCTATTCTTGTACTTAAGGCGGCATTGTGCCTTTTGTATTTGATTCCGATGCGATTTCTGTGTTTCATCGTCAATGTGAAGGTCCAAGGAATACATTGAACCTGCAGTGGTGTATCGGAAACTAATACTGGTCTCACAGGGAATGCTGAAAGCACCGACTGTAAGAAGAGTCTCTATTCTTGTACTTAAGGCGGCATTGTGCGTTTTGAATTTAATTCCGATGCCATTTCTGTGTTTATCGT
The DNA here is from genome assembly GCF_021461395.2 of Schistocerca americana. NCBI lineage: Eukaryota > Metazoa > Arthropoda > Insecta > Orthoptera > Acrididae > Schistocerca > Schistocerca americana. The sequence goes on along the minus strand of NC_060124.1, from coordinate 618,311,664 downwards.
CAATGTGAAGGTCCAAGGAATAAACTGTACCCGCAGAGGTGTAGCGGAAACTAATACTGGTCTCACAGGGAATGCTCAAGCACCGTCGGTAAGAAGAGTCTCTATTCTTGTACTTAAGGCGGCATTGTTCATTTTGTATTTAATTCCGGTGTAATTTCAGTGTTTCATCGTCAAAGTGAATGTCAAAGGAATTCATTGAACCTCCAGTGATGTATCGGAAACTGACACTGGTCTCACAGGGAATGCTCAAGGCACTGACGGTAAGAAGTGTCTCTATTCTTGTACTTAAGGCGGCATTGTGCCTTTTGTATTTAATTTCGATGTAATTTCAGTGTTTCATCGTCAATGTGTATATCCAAGGAATAGATTGAACCTGCAGTGGTGTATCGGACACTATTACTGGTCTCACAGGGAATGCTCAAAGCACCGACTTTGAGAAAAGTCTCTATTCTTGTACTTAAGGCGGCTTTGTGCCTTTTGTATTTAATTCCGATGTAATTTCAGTGTTTCATCGTCAATGTGAATGTCAAAGGAATTCATTGAACTTCCAGTGGTGTATCGGAAACTAATACTGGTCTCACAGGGAATGCTCAAAGCACCGACGGTAAGAAGAGTCTCTATTCTTGTACTTAAGGCGGCATTGTTCCTTTTGTATTTAATTCCGATGTAATTTCTGTGTTTCATCGTCAATGTGTATGTCCAAGGAATAGATTGAACCTGCAGTGGTGTATCGAATACTATTACTGGTCTCACAGGGAATGCTCAAAGCACCGACTGTAAGAAGAGTTTCTATTCTTGTACTTAAGGCGGCATTGTGCCTTTTGTACTTAATTCCGATGTAATTTCAGTGTTTCATCGTCAATGTGTATGTCCAAGAAATTCATTGAACCTCCAGTGGTGTATCGGAAACAAATACTTGTCTCACAGGGAATGCTCAAAGCACCGACTGTAAGAAGAGTCTCTATTCTTGTACTTAAGGCGGCATTGTGCGTTTTGAATTTAATTCCGATGCCATTTCTGTGTTTATCGTCAATGTGAAGGTCCAAGGAATAAACTGTACCTGCAGAGGTGTAGCGGAAACTAATACTGGTCTCACAGGGAATGCTCAAGCACCGTCGGTAAGAAGAGTCTCTATTCTTGTACTTAAGGCGGCATTGTTCATTTTGTATTTAATTCCGGTGTAATTTCAGTGTTTCATCGTCAAAGTGAATGTCAAAGGAATTCATTGAACCTCCAGTGATGTATCGGAAACTGACACTGGTCTCACAGGGAATGCTCAAGGCACTGACGGTAAGAAGTGTCTCTATTCTTGTACTTAAGGCGGCATTGTGCCTTTTGTATTTAATTTCGATGTAATTTCAGTGTTTCATCGTCAATGTGTATATCCAAGGAATAGATTGAACCTGCAGTGGTGTATCGGACACTATTACTGGTCTCACAGGGAATGCTCAAAGCACCGACTTTGAGAAAAGTCTCTATTCTTGTACTTAAGGCGGCTTTGTGCCTTTTGTATTTAATTCCGATGTAATTTCAGTGTTTCATCGTCAATGTGAATGTCAAAGGAGTTCATTGAACTTCCAGTGGTGTATCGGAAACTAATACTGGTCTCACAGGGAATGCTCAAAGCACCGACGGTAAGAAGAGTCTCTATTCTTGTACTTAAGGCGGCATTGTTCCTTTTGTATTTAATTCCGATGTAATTTCTGTGTTTCATCGTCAATGTGTATGTCCAAGGAATAGATTGAACCTGCAGTGGTGTATCGAATACTATTACTGGTCTCACAGGGAATGCTCAATGCACCGACTGTAAGAAGAGTTTCTATTCTTGTACTTAAGGCGGCATTGTGCCTTTTGTACTTAATTCCGATGTAATTTCAGTGTTTCATCGTCAATGTGTATGTCCAAGAAATTCATTGAACCTCCAGTGGTGTATCGGAAACAAATACTTGTCTCACAGGGAATGCTCAAAGCACCGACTGTAAGAAGAGTCTCTATTCTTGTACTTAAGGCGGCATTGTGCGTTTTGGATTTAATTCCGATGCCATTTCTGTGTTTCATCGTCAATGTGAATGTCCAAGGAATACATTGAACCTGCAGTGGTGTATCAGAAACTAATACTGGTGTCACAGGGAATGCTCAAAGCACCGACCGTAAGAAGAGTCTCTATTCTTGTACTTAAGGCGGCATTGTGCCTTTTGTATTTAATTCCGATGCCATTTCTGTGTTTCATCGTCAATGTGAAGGTCCTAGTAATACATTGAACCTGCAGTGATGTATCGGAAACTAATACTGGTCTCACAGAAAATGCTCAAAGCACCGACTGTAAGAAGCGTCTCTATTCTTGTACTTAAGGCGGCATTGTGCCTTTTGTATTTAATTCCGATGCCATTTCTGTGTTTCATCGTCAATGTGTATGTCCAAGGAATAGATTGAACCTGCAGTGGTGTATCGGATACTATTACTGGTCTCACAGGGAATGCTCAAAGCACCGACTGTAAGAAGAGTCTCTATTCTTGTACGTAAGGCGGCATTGTGCCTTTTGTATTTGATTCCGATGCGATTTCTGTGATTCATCGTCAATGTGAAGGTCCAAGGAATACATTGAACCTGCAGTGGTGTATCGGAAACTAATACTGGTCTCACAGGGAATGCTCAAAGCACCGACTGTAAGAAGAGGCTCTATTCTTGTACTTAAGGCGGCATTGTGCCTTTTGTATTTAATTCCGTTGTCATTTCTGTGTTTCATCGTCAATGTGTATGTCCAAGGAATAGATTGAACCTGCAGTGGTGTATCGGATACTATTACTGGTCTCACAGGGAATGCTCAAAGCACCGACTGTAAGAAGAGTCTCTATTCTTGTACTTAAGGCGGCATTGTGCCTCTTGTATTTGATTCCGATGCGATTTCTGTGTTTCATCGTCAATGTGAAGGTCCAAGGAATACATTGAACACGCAGTGGTGTATCGGAAACTAATACTGGTCGCACAGGGAATGCTGAAAGCACCGACTCTAAGAAGAGTCTCTATTCTTGTACTTAAGGCGGCATTGTGCGTTTTGTATTTAATTCCGATGCCATTTCTGTGTTTCATCGTCAATGTGAAGGTCCAATGAATAAACTGAACCTGCAGAGGTGTAGCGGAAACTAATACTGGTCTCACAGTGAATGCTCAAAGCACCGACTGTAAGAAGAGTCTCTATTCTTGTACTTAAGGCGGCATTGTGCCTTTTGTATTTAATTCCGATGCCATTTCTGTGTTTCATCGTCAATGTGATGGTCCAATTAATACATTGAACCTGCAGTGGTGTATCGGAAACTAATACTGGTCTCACAGGGAATGCTAAAAGCACCGACGGTATGAAGAGTCTCTATTCTTGTACTTCAGGCGGCATTGTGCCTTTTGTATTTAATTCCGATGCCATTTCTGTGTTTCATCGTCAATGTGAAGGTCCAAGGAATAAACTGAACCTGCAGAGGTGTAGCGGAAACTAATACTGGTCTCACAGGGAATGCTCAAAGCACCGACTGTAAGAAGAGTCTGTGTTGTTGTACTTAAGGCGGCATTGTGCCTTTTGTATTTAATTCCGATGCCATTTCTGTGTTTCATCGTCAATGTGTATGTCCAAGGAATAGATTGAACCTGCAGTGGTGTATCGGATACTATTACTGGTCTCACAGGGAATGCTCAAAGCACCGACTGTAAGAAGAGTCTCTATTCTTGTACTTAAGGCGGCATTGTGCCTCTTGTATTTGATTCCGATGCGATTTCTGTGTTTCATCGTCAATGTGAAGGTCCAAGGAATACATTGAACACGCAGTGGTGTATCGGAAACTAATACTGGTCGCACAGGGAATGCTGAAAGCACCGACTCTAAGAAGAGTCTCTATTCTTGTACTTAAGGCGGCATTGTGCGTTTTGTATTTAATTCCGATGCCATTTCTGTGTTTCATCGTCAATGTGAAGGTCCAATGAATAAACTGAACCTGCAGTGGTGTATCGGATACTATTACTGGTCTCACAGGGAATGCTCAAAGCACCGACTGTAAGAAGAGTCTCTATTCTTGTACTTAAGGCAGCATTGTGCGTTTTGGATTTAATTCCGATGCCATTTCTGTGTTTCATCGTCAATGTGAAGGTCCAAGGAATACGTTCACCCTGCAGTGGTGTATAGGAAACTAATACTTGTGTCGCAGGGAATGCTCAAAGCACCGACTGTTAGAAGAGTCGCTATTCTTGTACTTAAGGCGGCATTGTGCCTTTTGTATTTAATTGCGATGCTATTTCTGTGTTTCATCGTCAATGTGAAGGTCCTAGAAATACATTGAACCTGCAGTGGTGTATCGGAAACTAATACTGGTCTCACAGGGAATGCTCAAAGCACCGACTGTAAGAAGAGTCTCTATTCTTGTACTTAAGGCGGCATTGTGCCTTTTGTATTTAATTCCGATGCCATTTCTGTGTTTCATCGTCAATGTGTATGTCCAAGGAATAGATTGAACCTGCAGTGGTGTATCGGATACTATTACTGGTCTCACAGGGAATGCTCAAAGCACCGACTGTAAGAAGAGTCTCTATTCTTGTACGTAAGGCGGCATTGTGCCTTTTGTATTTGATTCCGATGCGATTTCTGTGATTCATCGTCAATGTGAAGGTCCAAGGAATACATTGAACCTGCAGTGGTGTATCGGATACTATTACTGGTCTCACAGGGAATGCTCAAAGCACCGACTGTAAGAAGAGGCTCTATTCTTGTACTTAAGGCGGCATTGTGCATTTTGTATTTAATTCCGTTGTCATTTCTGTGTTTCATCGTCAATGTGTATGTCCAAGGAATAGATTGAACCTGCAGTGGTGTATCGGATACTATTACTGGTCTCACAGGGAATGCTCAAAGCACCGACTGTAAGAAGAGTCTCTATTCTTGTACTTAAGGCGGCATTGTGCCTCTTGTATTTGATTCCGATGCGATTTCTGTGTTTCATCGTCAATGTGAAGGTCCAAGGAATACATTGAACACGCAGTGGTGTATCGGAAACTAATACTGGTCGCACAGGGAATGCTGAAAGCACCGACTCTAAGAAGAGTCTCTATTCTTGTACTTAAGGCGGCATTGTGCGTTTTGTATTTGATTCCGATGCCATTTCTGTGTTTCATCGTCAATGTGAAGGGCCAAGTAATAAACTGACCCTGCAGAGGTGTAGCGGAAACAATTACTGGTCTCACAGGGAATGCTCAAAGCACCGACTGTAAGAAGAGTCTGTGTTGTTGTACTTAAGGCGGCATTGTGCCTTTTGTATTTGATTCCGATGCCATTTCTGTGTTTCATCGTCAATGTGAAGGGCCAAGTAATAAACTGACCCTGCAGAGGTGTAGCGGAAACTAATACTGGTCTCACAGGGAATGCTCAAAGCACCGACGGTATCAAGAGTCTCTATTCTTGTACTTCAGGCGGCATTGTGCCTTTTGTATTTAATTCCGATGCCATTTCTGTGTTTCATCGTCAATGTGAAGGTCCAAGGAATAAACTGAACCTGCAGAGGTGTAGCGGAAACAATTACTGGTCTCACAGGGAATGCTCAAAGCACCGACTGTAAGAAGAGTCTGTGTTGTTGTACTTAAGGCGGCATTGTGCCTTTTGTATTTGATTCCGATGCCATTTCTGTGTTTCATCGTCAATGTGAAGGGCCAAGTAATAAACTGACCCTGCAGAGGTGTAGCGGAAACTAATACTGGTCTCACAGGGAATGCTCAAAGCACCGACGGTATGAAGAGTCTCTATTCTTGTACTTAAGGCGGCATTGTGCCTTTGGTATTTAATTCCAATGCGATTGCTGCGTTTCATCGTCAATGTGAAGGACCATGGAATACATTTAACCTGCAGTGGTATATCGGAAACTAATACTGGTCTCACAGGGAAGGATCAAAGCACAGACTCTAAGAAGTCTCATTCTTCTTGTAGTTAAGGCGTCATTGTGCCCTTTGTATTTAATTCCGATGTAATTTCAGTGTTTCATCGTCTATGTGTATGTCCAAGCAATACATTCAACCTGCAGTGGTGTATCGGAAACTAATACTGGTCTCACAGGGAATGCTCAAAGCACCGACGGTAAGAAGAGTCTCTATTCTTGTACTTAAGGCGGCATTGTTCATTTTGTATTTAATTCCGGTGTAATTTCAGTGTTTCATCGTCAAAGTGAATGCCCAAGGAATTCATTGAACCTCCAGTGGTGTATCGGAAACGGACACTGGTCTCACAGGGAATGCTCGAGGCACCGACGGTAAGAAGAGTCTCTATTCTTGTACTTAAGGCGGCATTGTGCCTTTTGTATTTAATTCCGATGCCATTTCTGTGTTTCATCGTCAATGTGAGAGCCCAAGGAATAAACTGAACCTGCAGAGGTGTAGCGGAAACTAATACTGATCTCACAGGGAATGCTCAAAGCACCGACTGTAAGAAGAGTCTCTATTCTTGTACTTAAGGCGGCATTGTGCCTTTTGTATTTAATTCCGATGCCATTTCTGTGTTTCATCGTCAATGTGTATGTCCAAGGAATAGATTGAACCTGCAGTGGTGTATCGGATACTATTACTGGTCTCACAGGGAATGCCCAAAGCACCGACTGTAAGAAGAGTCTCTATTCTTGTACTAAAGGCGGCATTGTGCCTTTTGTATTTGATTCCGATGCGATTTCTGTGATTCATCGTCAATGTGAAGGTCCAAGGAATACATTGAACCTGCAGTGGTGTATCGGAAACTAATACTGGTCTCACAGGGATTGCTCAAAGCACCGACTGTAAGAAGAGTCTCTATTCTTGTACTTAAGGCGGCATTGTGCCTTTTGCATTTAATTCCGATGTCATTTCTGTGTTTCATCGTCAATGTGTATGTCCAAGGAATAGATTGAACCTGCAGTGGTGTATCGGATACTATTACTGGTCTCAAAGGGAATGCTCAAAGCACCGACTGTAAGAAGAGTCTCTATTCTTGTACTTAAGGCGGCATTGTGCCTTTTGAATTTATTTCCGATGCCATTTCTGTGTTTCATCGTCAATGTGAAGGTCCTAGGAATAAACTGTACCTGCAGAGGTGTAGCGGAAACTAATACTGGTCTCACAGGGAATCCTCAAAGCACCGTCGGTAAGAAGAGTCTCCATTCTTGTACTTAAGGCGGCATTGTTCATTTTGTATTTAATTCCGGTGTAATTTCAGTGTTTCATCGTCAAAGTGAATGCCCAAGGAATTCATTGAACCTCCAGTGGTGTATCGGAAACGGACACTGGTCTCACAGGGAATGCTCGAGGCACCGACGGTAAGAAGAGTCTCTATTCTTGTACTTAAGGCGGCATTGTTCCTTTTGTATTTAATTCCGATGTAATTTCAGTGTTTCATCGTCAATGTGAATGTCCAAGGAATTCATTGAACCTCCAGTGGTGCATCGGAAACTAATACTGGTCTCACAGGGAATGCTCAAAGCACCGACTGTAAGAAGAGTCTCTATTCTTGTACTTAAGGCAGCAATGTGCGTTTTGGATTTAATTCCGATACCATTTCTGTGTTTCATCGTCAATGTGAAGGTCCAAGGAATACATCCACCCTGCAGTGGTGTATCGGAAACTAATACTTGTGTCACAGGGAATGCTCAACGCACCGACTGTAAGAAGAGTCTTTATTCTTGTACTTAAGGCGGCATTGTGCCTTTTGTATTTAATTCCGATGCCATTTCTGTGTTTCATCGTCAATGTGTATGTCCAAGGAATAGATTGAACCTGCAGTGGTGTATCGGATACTATTACTGGTCTCACAGGGAATGCTCAAAGCACCACTGTAAGAAGAGTCTCTATTCTTGTACTTAAGTCGGCATTGTGCCTTTTGTATTTAATTCCGATGTAATTTCAGTGTTTCATCGTCAATGTGAATGTCCAAGGAATTCATTGAACCTCCAGTGGTGCATCGGAAACTAATACTGGTCTCACAGGGAATGCTCAAAGCACCGACGGTAAGAAGAGTCTCTATTCTTGTACTTAAGGCGGCATTGTTCCTTTTGTATTTAATTCCGATGTAATTTCTGTGTTTCATCGTCAATGTGTATGTCCAAGGAATAGATTGAACCTGCAGTGGTGTATCGAATACCATTACTGGACTCACAGGGAATGCCCAAAGCACCGACTGTAAGAAGAGTCTCAATTCTGTGCGTTTTGGATTTAATTCGGATGCCATTTCTGTGTTTCATCGACAATGTGACGGTCCAAGGAATACATTGAACCTGCAGTGGTGTATCGGAAACCAATACTGGTCTCACAGGGAATGCTCAAAGCACCGACTGTAAGAAAAGTATCTATTCTTGTACTTAAGGCGGCATTGTGCCTTTTGTATTTAATTCCGATGCCATTTCTGTGTTTCATCGTCAATGTGAAGGTCCAAGGAATAAACTGAACCTGCAGAGGTGTAGCGGAAACTAATACTGGTCTCACAGGGAATGCTCAAAGCACCGACTGTAAGAAGAGTCTCTATTCTTGTACTTAAGGCAGCATTGTGCGTTTTGGATTTAATTCCGATGCCATTTCTGTGTTTCATCGTCAATGTGAAGGTCCAAGGAATATATTGAACCTGCAGTGGTGTATCGGAAACTAATACTTGTGTCACAGGGAATGCTCAAAGCACCGACTGTAAGAAGAGTCTCTATTCTTGTACTTAAGGCGGCATTGTGCCTTTTGTATTCAATTCCGATGCCATTTCTGTGTTTCATCGTCAATGTGAAGGTCCAAGGAATACATTGAATCTGCAGTGGTGTATCGGAAACTAATACTGGTCTCACAGTGAATGCTCAAAGCACCGACTGTAAGAAGAGTCTCTATTCTTGTACTTAAGGCGGCATTGTGCCTTTTGTATTTAATTCCGATGCCATTTCTGTGTTTCATCGTCAATCTGTATGTCCAAGGAATAGATTAAACATGCAGTGGTGTATCGGATACTATTACTGGTCTCACAGGGAATGCTCAAAGCACCGACTGTAAGAAGAGTCTCTATTCTTGTACTTAAGGCGGCATTGTGCCTTTAGTATTTGATTCCGATGCGATTTCTGTGATTCATCGTCAATGTGAAGGTCCAAGGAATACATTGAACCTGCAGTGGTATATCGGAAACTAATACTGGTCTCACAGGGAATGCTCAAAGCACCGACTGTAAGAAGAGTCTCTATTCTTGTACCTAAGGCGGCATTGTGCCTTTTGTATTTAATTCCGATGTCATTTCTGTGTTTCATCGTCAATGTGTATGCCCTAGGAATAGATTGAACCTGCAGTGGTGTATCGGATACTTTTACTGGTCTCACAGGGAATGCTCAAAGCACCGACTGTAAGAAGAGTCTCTATTCTTGTACTTAAGGCGGCATTGTGCCTTTTGTATTTGATTCCGATGCGATTTCTGTGTTTCATCGTCAATGTGAAGGTCCAAGGAATACATTGAACCTGCAGTGGTGTATCGGAAACTAATACTGGTCTCACAGGGAATGCTGAAAGCACCGACTATAAGAAGAGTCTCTATTCTTGTACTTAAGGCGGCATTGTGCGTTTTGAATTTAATTCCGATGCCATTTCTGTGTTTATCGTCAATGTGAAGGTCCAAGGAATAAACTGTACCTGCAGAGGTGTAGCGGAAACTAATACTGGTCTCACAGGGAATGCTCAAGCACCGTCGGTAAGAAGAGTCTCTATTCTTGTACTTAAGGCGGCATTGTTCATTTTGTATTTAATTCCGGTGTAATTTCAGTGTTTCATCGTCAAAGTGAATGTCAAAGGAATTCATTGAACCTCCAGTGATGTATCGGAAACTGACACTGGTCTCACAGGGAATGCTCAAGGCACTGACGGTAAGAAGTGTCTCTATTCTTGTACTTAAGGCGGCATTGTGCCTTTTGTATTTAATTTCGATGTAATTTCAGTGATTCATCGTCAATGTGTATATCCAAGGAATAGATTGAACCTGCAGTGGTGTATCGGACACTATTACTGGTCTCACAGGGCATGCTCAAAGCACCGACTTTGAGAAAAGTCTCTATTCTTGTACTTAAGGCGGCTTTGTGCCTTTTGTATTTAATTCCGATGTAATTTCAGTGTTTCATCGTCAATGTGAATGTCAAAGGAATTCATTGAACTTCCAGTGGTGTATCGGAAACTAATACTGGTCTCACAGGGAATGCTCAAAGCACCGACGGTAAGAAGAGTCTCTATTCTTGTACTTAAGGCGGCATTGTTCCTTTTGTATTTAATTCCGATGTAATTTCTGTGTTTCATCGTCAATGTGTATGTCCAAGGAATAGATTGAACCTGCAGTGGTGTATCGAATACTATTACTGGTCTCACAGGGAATGCTCAAAGCACCGACTGTAAGAAGAGTTTCTATTCTTGTACTTAAGGCGGCATTGTGCCTTTTGTACTTAATTCCGATGTAATTTCAGTGTTTCATCGTCAATGTGTATGTCCAAGAAATTCATTGAACCTCCAGTGGTGTATCGGAAACAAATACTTGTCTCACAGGGAATGCTCAAAGCACCGACTGTAAGAAGAGTCTCTATTCTTGTACTTAAGGCGGCATTGTGCGTTTTGAATTTAATTCCGATGCCATTTCTGTGTTTATCGTCAATGTGAAGGTCCAAGGAATAAACTGTACCTGCAGAGGTGTAGCGGAAACTAATACTGGTCTCACAGGGAATGCTCAAGCACCGTCGGTAAGAAGAGTCTCTATTCTTGTACTTAAGGCGGCATTGTTCATTTTGTATTTAATTCCGGTGTAATTTCAGTGTTTCATCGTCAAAGTGAATGTCAAAGGAATTCATTGAACCTCCAGTGATGTATCGGAAACTGACACTGGTCTCACAGGGAATGCTCAAGGCACTGACGGTAAGAAGTGTCTCTATTCTTGTACTTAAGGCGGCATTGTGCCTTTTGTATTTAATTTCGATGTAATTTCAGTGTTTCATCGTCAATGTGTATATCCAAGGAATAGATTGAACCTGCAGTGGTGTATCGGACACTATTACTGGTCTCACAGGGAATGCTCAAAGCACCGACTTTGAGAAAAGTCTCTATTCTTGTACTTAAGGCGGCTTTGTGCCTTTTGTATTTAATTCCGATGTAATTTCAGTGTTTCATCGTCAATGTGAATGTCAAAGGAGTTCATTGAACTTCCAGTGGTGTATCGGAAACTAATACTGGTCTCACAGGGAATGCTCAAAGCACCGACGGTAAGAAGAGTCTCTATTCTTGTACTTAAGGCGGCATTGTTCCTTTTGTATTTAATTCCGATGTAATTTCTGTGTTTCATCGTCAATGTGTATGTCCAAGGAATAGATTGAACCTGCAGTGGTGTATCGAATACTATTACTGGTCTCACAGGGAATGCTCAAAGCACCGACTGTAAGAAGAGTTTCTATTCTTGTACTTAAGGCGGCATTGTGCCTTTTGTACTTAATTCCGATGTAATTTCAGTGTTTCATCGTCAATGTGTATGTCCAAGAAATTCATTGAACCTCCAGTGGTGTATCGGAAACAAATACTTGTCTCACAGGGAATGCTCAAAGCACCGACTGTAAGAAGAGTCTCTATTCTTGTACTTAAGGCGGCATTGTGCGTTTTGGATTTAATTCCGATGCCATTTCTGTGTTTCATCGTCAATGTGAATGTCCAAGGAATACATTGAACCTGCAGTGGTGTATCAGAAACTAATACTGGTGTCACAGGGAATGCTCAAAGCACCGACCGTAAGAAGAGTCTCTATTCTTGTACTTAAGGCGGCATTGTGCCTTTTGTATTTAATTCCGATGCCATTTCTGTGTTTCATCGTCAATGTGAAGGTCCTAGTAATACATTGAACCTGCAGTGATGTATCGGAAACTAATACTGGTCTCACAGAAAATGCTCAAAGCACCGACTGTAAGAAGCGTCTCTATTCTTGTACTTAAGGCGGCATTGTGCCTTTTGTATTTAATTCCGATGCCATTTCTGTGTTTCATCGTCAATGTGTATGTCCAAGGAATAGATTGAACCTGCAGTGGTGTATCGGATACTATTACTGGTCTCACAGGGAATGCTCAAAGCACCGACTGTAAGAAGAGTCTCTATTCTTGTACGTAAGGCGGCATTGTGCCTTTTGTATTTGATTCCGATGCGATTTCTGTGATTCATCGTCAATGTGAAGGTCCAAGGAATACATTGAACCTGCAGTGGTGTATCGGAAACTAATACTGGTCTCACAGGGAATGCTCAAAGCACCGACTGTAAGAAGAGGCTCTATTCTTGTACTTAAGGCGGCATTGTGCCTTTTGTATTTAATTCCGTTGTCATTTCTGTGTTTCATCGTCAATGTGTATGTCCAAGGAATAGATTGAACCTGCAGTGGTGTATCGGATACTATTACTGGTCTCACAGGGAATGCTCAAAGCACCGACTGTAAGAAGAGTCTCTATTCTTGTACTTAAGGCGGCATTGTGCCTCTTGTATTTGATTCCGATGCGATTTCTGTGTTTCATCGTCAATGTGAAGGTCCAAGGAATACATTGAACACGCAGTGGTGTATCGGAAACTAATACTGGTCGCACAGGGAATGCTGAAAGCACCGACTCTAAGAAGAGTCTCTATTCTTGTACTTAAGGCGGCATTGTGCGTTTTGTATTTAATTCCGATGCCATTTCTGTGTTTCATCGTCAATGTGAAGGTCCAATGAATAAACTGAACCTGCAGAGGTGTAGCGGAAACTAATACTGGTCTCACAGTGAATGCTCAAAGCACCGACTGTAAGAAGAGTCTCTATTCTTGTACTTAAGGCGGCATTGTGCCTTTTGTATTTAATTCCGATGCCATTTCTGTGTTTCATCGTCAATGTGAAGGTCCAATTAATACATTGAACCTGCAGTGGTGTATCGGAAACTAATACTGGTCTCACAGGGAATGCTAAAAGCACCGACGGTATGAAGAGTCTCTATTCTTGTACTTCAGGCGGCATTGTGCCTTTTGTATTTAATTCCGATGCCATTTCTGTGTTTCATCGTCAATGTGAAGGTCCAAGGAATAAACTGAAACTGCAGAGGTGTAGCGGAAACTAATACTGGTCTCACAGGGAATGCTCAAAGCACCAACTGTAAGAAGAGTCTGTGTTGTTGTACTTAAGGCGGCATTGTGCCTTTTGTATTTGATTCCGATGCCATTTCTGTGTTTCATCGTCAATGTGAAGGGCCAAGTAATAAACTGACCCTGCAGAGGTGTAACGGAAACTAATACTGGTCTCACAGGGAATGCTCAAAGCACCGACTGTAAGAAGAGTCTCTATTCTTGTACTTAAGGCGGCATTGTGCCTTTTGTATTTAATTGCGATGCTATTTCTGTGTTTCATCGTCAATGTGAAGGTCCTAGGAATACATTGAACCTGCAGTGGTGTATCGGAAACTAATACTGGTCTCACAGGGAATGCTCAAAGCACCGACTGTAAGAAGAGTCTCTATTCTTGTACTCAAGGCGGCATTGTGCCTTTTGTATTTAATTCCGATGCCATTTCTGTGTTTCATCGTCAATGTGTATGTCCAAGGAATAGATTGAACCTGCAGTGGTGTATCGGATACTATTACTGGTCTCACAGGGAATGCTTAAAGCACCGACTGTAAGAAGAGTCTCTATTCTTGTACGTAAGGCGGCATTGTGCCTTTTGTATTTGATTCCGATGCGATTTCTGTGATTCATCGTCAATGTGAAGGTCCAAGGAATACATTGAACCTGCAGTGGTGTATCGGAAACTAATACTGGTCTCACAGGGAATGCTCAAAGCACCGACTGTAAGAAGAGGCTCTATTCTTGTACTTAAGGCGGCATTGTGCCTTTTGTATTAAATTCCGTTGTCATTTCTGTGTTTCATCGTCAATGTGTATGTCCAAGGAATAGATTGAACCTGCAGTGGTGTATCGGATACTATTACTGGTCTCACAGGGAATGCTCAAAGCACCGACTGTAAGAAGAGTCTCTATTCTTGTACTTAAGGCGGCATTGTGCCTCTTGTATTTGATTCCGATGCGATTTCTGTGTTTCATCGTCAATGTGAAGGTCCAAGGAATACATTGAACACGCAGTGGTGTATCGGAAACTAATACTGGTCGCACAGGGAATGCTGAAAGCACCGACTCTAAGAAGAGTCTCTATTCTTGTACTTAAGGCGGCATTGTGCGTTTTGTATTTAATTCCGATGCCATTTCTGTGTTTCATCGTCAATGTGAAGGTCCAATGAATAAACTGAACCTGCAGAGGTGTAGCAGAAACTAATACTGGTCTCACAGTGAATGCTCAAAGCACCGACTGTAAGAAGAGTCTCTATTCTTGTACTTAAGGCGGCATTGTGCCTTTTGTATTTAATTCCGATGCCATTTCTGTGTTTCATCGTCAATGTGAAGGTCCAAGGAATACATTGAACCTGCAGTGGTGTATCGGAAACTAATACTGGTCTCACAGGGAATGCTAAAAGCACCGACGGTATGAAGAGTCTCTATTCTTGTACTTCAGGCGGCATTGTGCCTTTTGTATTTAATTCCGATGCCATTTCTGTGTTTCATCGTCAATGTGAAGGTCCAAGGAATAAACTGAACCTGCAGAGGTGTAGCGGAAACAATTACTGGTCTCACAGGGAATGCTCAAAAACACCGACTGTAAGAAGAGTCTGTGTTGTTGTACTTAAGGCGGCATTGTGCCTTTTGTATTTGATTCCGATGCCATTTCTGTGTTTCATCGTCAATGTGAAGGGCCAAGTAATAAACTGACCCTGCAGAGGTGTAGCGGAAACTAATACTGGTCTCACAGGGAATGCTCAAAGCACCGACTGTAAGAAGAGTCTCTATTCTTGTACTTAAGGCAGCATTGTGCGTTTTGGATTTAATTCCGATGCCATTTCTGTGTTTCATCGTCAATGTGAAGGTCCAAGGAATACATTCACCCTGCAGTGGTGTATAGGAAACTAATACTTGTGTCACAGGGAATGCTCAAAGCACCGACTGTAAGAAGAGTCGCTATTCTTGAACTTAAGGCGGCATTGTGCCTTTTGTATTTAATTGCGATGCTATTTCTGTGTTTCATCGTCAATGTGAAGGTCCTAGGAATACATTGAACCTGCAGTGGTGTATCGGAAACTAATACTGGTCTCACAGGGAATGCTCAAAGCACCGACTGTAAGAAGAGTCTCTATTCTTGTACTTAAGGCGGCATTGTGCCTTTTGTATTTAATTCCGATGCCATTTCTGTGTTTCATCGTCAATGTGTATGTCCAAGGAATAGATTTAACCTGCAGTGGCGAATCGGATACTATTACTGGTCCCACAGGGAATGTTCAAAGCACCGACTGTAAGAAGAGTCTCTATTCTTGTACTTAAGGCGGCATTGTGCCTTTTGTATTTGATTCCTATGCGATTTCTGTGATTCATCGTCAATGTGAAGGTCCAAGGAATACATTGAACCTGCAGTGGTGTATCGGAAACTAATACGGGTCTCACAGGGAATGCTCAAAGCACCGACTGTAAGAAGAGTCTCTATTCTTGTACTTAAGGCGGCATTGTGCCTTTTGTATTTAATTCCGATGCCATTTCTGTGTATCATCGTCAATGTGAAGGTCCAAGGAATAAACTGAACCTGCAGAGGTGTTGCGGAAACTAATACTGGTCTCACAGGGAATTATCAAAGCAGCGACTGTAAGAAGAGTCTCTATTCTTGTACTTAAGGCGGCATTGTGCCTTTTTTTATTTAATTCCGATGCCATTTCTGTGTTTTATCGTCAATATGAAGGTCCAAGGAATACATTGAACCTGCAGTGGTGTATCGGAAACTAATACTGGTCTCACAGGGAATGCTCAAAGCACCGACGGTAAGAAGAGTCTCTATTCTTGTACTTTAGGCGGCATTGTTCCTTTTGTATTTAATTCCGATGTAATTTCTGTATTTCATCGTCAATGTGTATGTCCCAGGAATAGATTGAACCTGCAGTGGTGTATCGGATACAATTACAGGTCTCACAGGGAATGCTCAAAGCACCGACTGTAAGAAGAGCCTCTATTCGTGTACTTAAGGCGGCATTGTTCCTTTTGTATTTAATTCCGATGTAATTTCAGTGTTTCATCGTCAAAGTAAATGTCCAAGGAATTCATTGAACCTCCAGTGGTGTATCGGAAACTAACACTGGTCTCACAGGGAATGCTCAAGGCACCGACGGTAAGAAGAGTCTCTATTCTTGTACTTAAGGCGGCGTTGTTCCTTTTGTATTTAATTCCGATGTAATTTCTGTGTTTCATCGTGAATGTGTACGTCCAAGGAATAGATTGAACCTGCAGTGGTGTATCGGATACTATTACTGGTCTCACAGGGAATGCTCAAAGCACCGACTGTAAGAAGAGTCTCTATTCTTGTACTTAAGGCGGCATTGTGCCTTTTGTGTTTAATTCCGATGTAATTTCAGTGTTTCATCGTCAATGTGAATGTCCAAGGAATTCATTGAACCTCCTGTGGTGTATCGGAAACCAATACTGGTTTCACATGGAATGCTCAAACCACCGACCGTAAGAAGAGTCTCTATTCTTGTACTTAAGGCGGCATTGTTCCTTTTGTATTTAATTCCGATGTAATTTCTGTGTTTCATCGTCAATGTGTATGTCCAAGGAATAGATTGAACCTGCAGTGGTGTATCGGATACTATTACTGATCTCACAGGGAATGCTCAAAGCACCACTGTAAGAAGAGTCTCTATTCTTGTACTTAAGTCGGCATTGTGCCTTTTGTATTTACTTCCGATGTAATTTCAGTGTTTCATCGTCAATGTGAATGTCCAAGGAATTCATTGAACCTCCAATGGTGTATCGGAAACTAATACTGGTCTCACAGAGAATGCTCAAAGCACCGACGGTAAGAAGAGTCTCTATTCTTGTACTTAAGGCGGCATTGTTCCTTTTGTATTTAATTCCGATGTAATTTCTGTGTTTCATCGTCAATGTGTATGTCCAAGGAATAGATTGAACCTGCAGTGGTGTATCGAATACTATTTCTGGTCTCACAGGGAATGCTCAAAGCACCGACTGTAAGAAGAGACTCTATTCTTGTACTTAAAGCGGCATTGTGCGTTTTGGATTTAATTCCGATGCCATTTCTGTGTTTCATCGTCAATGTGACGGTCCAAGGAATACATTGAACCTGCAGTGGTGTATCGGAAACTAATACTGGTCTCACAGGGAATGCTCAAAGCACCGACTGTAAGAAAAGTCTCTATTCTTGTACTTAAGGCGGCATTGTTCCTTTTGTATTTAATTCCGATGTAATTTCTGTGTTTCATCGTCAATGTGTATGTCCAAGGAATAGATTGAACCTGCAGTGGTGTATCGGATACTATTACTGGTCTCACAGGGTTGCTCAAAGCACCGACTGTAAGAAGTGTCTCTATTCTTGTACTTAAGGCGGCATTGTGCCTTTTGTATTTGATTCCGATGCGATTTCTGTGTTTCATCGTCACTGTGAAGGTCCAAGGAATACATTGAACACGCAGTGGTGTATCGGAAACTAATACTGGTCGCACAGGGAATGCTGAATGCACCGACTCTAAGAAGAGTCTCTATTCTTGTACTTAAGGCGGCATTGTGCGTTTTGTATTTAATTCCGATGCCATTTCTGTGTTTCATCGTCAATGTGTATGTCCAAGGAATAGATTGAACCTGCAGTGGTGTATCGGATACTATTACTGGTCTCACAGGGAATGCTCAAAGCACCGACTGTAAGAAGAGTCTCTATTCTTGTACTTAAGGCGGCATTGTGCCTTTTGTATTTAATTCCGATGCCATTTCTGTGTTTCATCGTCAATGTGAAGGTCCAAGGAATAAACTGAACCTGCAGAGGTGTTGCGGAAACTAATACTGGTCTCACAGGGAATGCTCAAAGCAGCGACTGTAAGAAGAGTCTCTATTCTTGTACTTAAGGCGGCATTGTGCGTTTTGGATTTAATTCCGATGCCATTTCTGTGTTTTATCGTCAATATGAAGGTCCAAGGAATACATTGAACCTGCAGTGGTGTATCGGAAACTAATACTGGTCTCACAGGGAATGCTCAAAGCACCGACGGTAAGAAGAGTCTCTATTCTTGTACTTTAGGCGGCATTGTTCCTTTTGTATTTAATTCCGATGTAATTTCTGTGTTTCATCGTCAATGTGTATGTCTCAGGAATAGATTGAACCTGCAGTGGTGTATCGGATACTATTACAGGTCTCACAGGGAATGCTCAAAGCACCGACTGTAAGAAGAGCCTCTATTCGTGTACTTAAGGCGGCATTGTTCCTTTTGTATTTAATTCCGATGTAATTTCAGTGTTTCATCGTCAAAGTGAATGTCCAAGGAATTCATTGAACCTCCAGTGGTGTATCGGAAACTAACACTGGTCTCACAGGGAATGCTCAAGGCACCGACGGTAAGAAGAGTCTCTATTCTTGTACTTAAGGCGGCGTTGTTCCTTTTGTATTTAATTCCGATGTAATTTCTGTGTTTCATCGTCAATGTGTATGTCCAAGGAATAGATTGAACCTGCAGTGGTGTATCGGATACTATTACTGGTCTCACAGGGAATGCTCAAAGCACCGACTGTAAGAAGAGTCTCTATTCTTGTACTTAAGGCGGCATTGTGCCTTTTGTGTTTAATTCCGATGTAATTTCAGTGTTTCATCGTCAATGTGAATGTCCAAGGAATTCATTGAACCTCCAGTGGTGTATCGGAAACCAATACTGGTTTCACATGGAATGCTCAAACCACCGACCGTAAGAAGAGTCTCCATTCTTGTACTTAAGGCGGCATTGTTCCTTTTGTATTTAATTCCGATGTAATTTCTGTGTTTCATCGTCAATGTGTATGTCCAAGGAATAGATTGAACCTGCAGTGGTGTATCGGATACTATTACTGATCTCACAGGGAATGCTCAAAGCACCACTGTAAGAAGAGTCTCTATTCTTGTACTTAAGTCGGCATTGTGCCTTTTGTATTTACTTCCGATGTAATTTCAGTGTTTCATCGTCAATGTGAATGTCCAAGGAATTCATTGAACCTCCAGTGGTGTATCGGAAACTAATACTGGTTTCACAGGGAATGCTCAAAGCACCGACGGTAAGAAGAGTCTCTATTCTTGTACTTAAGGCGGCATTGTTCCTTTTGTATTTAATTCCGATGTAATTTCTGTGTTTCATCGTCAATGTGTATGTCCAAGGAATAGATTGAACCTGCAGTGGTGTATCGAATACTATTACTGGCCTCACAGGGAATGCTCAAAGCACCGACTGTAAGAAGAGACTCTATTCTTGTACTTATAGCGGCATTGTGCGTTTTGGATTTAATTCCGATGCCATTTCTGTGTTTCATCGTCAATGTGACGGTCCAAGGAATACATTGAACCTGCAGTGGAGTATCGGAAACTAATACTGGTCTCACAGGGAATGCTCAAAGCACCGACTGTAAGAAAAGTCTCTATTCTTGTACTTAAGGCGGCATTGCTCCTTTTGTATTTAATTCCGATGTAATTTCAGTGTTTCATCGTCAAAGTGAATGTCCAAGGAATAAACT
Organism: Schistocerca americana; assembly: GCF_021461395.2. Taxonomy (NCBI): domain Eukaryota; kingdom Metazoa; phylum Arthropoda; class Insecta; order Orthoptera; family Acrididae; genus Schistocerca; species Schistocerca americana. The sequence continues at coordinate 618,292,057 of NC_060124.1, read as the reverse complement.
GAACCTGCAGAGTTGTTGCGGAAACTAATACTCGTCTCACAGGGAATGCTCAAAGCACCGACTGTAAGAAGAGTCTCTATTCTTGTACTTAAGGCGGCATTGTGCGTTTTGGATTTAATTCCGATGCCATTTCTGTGTTTTATCGTCAATATGAAGGTCCAAGGAATACATTGAACCTGCAGTGGTGTATCGGAAACTAATACTGGTCTCACAGGGAATGCTCAAAGCACCGACGGTAAGAAGAGTCTCTATTCTTGTACTTTAGGCGGCATTGTTCCTTTTGTATTTAATTCCGATGTAATTTCTGTGTTTCATCGTCAATGTGTATGTCCCAGGAATAGATTGAACCTGCAGTGGTGTATCGGATACTTTTACAGGTCTCACAGGGAATGCTCAAATCACCGAATGTAAGAAGAGCCTCTATTCGTGTACTTAAGGCGGCATTGTTCCTTTTGTATTTAATTCCGATGTAATTTCAGTGTTTCATCGTCAAAGTGAATGTCCAAGGAATTCATTGAACCTCCAGTGGTGTATCGGAAACTAACACTGGTCTCACAGGGAATGCCCAAGGCACCGACGGTAAGAAGAGTCTCTATTCTTGTACTTAAGGCGGCGTTGTTCCTTTTGTATTTAATTCCGATGTAATTTCTGTGTTTCATCGTCAATGTGTATGTCCAAGGAATAGATTGAACCTGCAGTGGTGTATCGGATACTATTACTGGTCTCACAGGGAATGCTCAAAGCACCGACTGTAAGAAGAGACTCTATTCTTGTACTTAAGGCGGCATTGTGCCTTTTGTGTTTAATTCCGATGTAATTTCAGTGTTTCATCGTCAATGTGAATGTCCAAGGAATTCATTGAACCTCCAGTGGTGTATCGGAAACCAATACTGGTTTCACATGGAATGCTCAAACCACCGACCGTAAGAAGAGTCTCTATTCTTGTACTTAAGGCGGCATTGTTCCTTTTGTATTTAATTCCGATGTAATTTCTGTGTTTCATCGTCAATGTGTATGTCCAAGGAATAGATTGAACCTGCAGTGGTGTATCGGATACTATTACTGATCTCACAGGGAATGTCAAAGCACCACTGTAAGAAGAGTCTCTATTCTTGTACTTAAGTCGGCATTGTGCCTTTTGTATTTACTTCCGATGTAATTTCAGTGTTTCATCGTCAATGTGAATGTCCAAGGAATTCATTGAACCTCCAGTGGTGTATCGGAAACTAATACTGGTCTCACAGGGAATGCTCAAAGCACCGACGGTAAGAAGAGTCTCTATTCTTGTACTTAAGGCGGCATTGTTCCTTTTGTATTTAATTCCGATGTAATTTCAGTGTATCATCGTCAATGTGTATGTCCAAGGAATGGATTGAACCTGCAGTGGTGTATCGAATACTATTACTTGTCTCACAGGGAATGCTCAAAGCACCGACTGTAAGAAGAGACTCTATTCTTGTACTTAAAGCGGCATTGTGCGTTTTGGATTTAATTCCGATGCCATTTCTGTGTTTCATCGTCAATGTGACGGTCCAAGGAATACATTGAACCTGCAGTGGTGTATCGGAAACTAATACTGGTCTCACAGGGAATGCTCAAAGCACCGACTGTAAGAAAAGTCTCTATTCTTGTACTTAAGGCGGCATTGTGCCTTTTGAATTTATTCCGATGCCATTTCTGTGTTTCATCGTCAATATGAAGGTCCAAGGAATACATTGAACCTGCAGTGGTGTATCGGAAACTAATACTGGTCTCAGAGGGAATGCTCAAAGCACCGACTGTAAGAAGAGTCTCAATTCTTGTACTTAAGGCGGCATTGTGCCTTTTGTATTTAATTCCGATGCCATTTCTGTGTTTCATCGTCAATGTCTATGTCCAAGGAATAGATTGAACCTGCAGTGGTGTATCGGAAACTAATACTGATTTCACAGGGAATGCTGAAAGCACCGACTGTAAGAAGATTCTCTTTTCTTGTACTTAAGGCGGCATTGTGCCATTTGTATTTAATTCCGATGCCATTTCTGTGTTTCATCGTCAATGTGAAGGTCCAAGGAATAAACCGAACCGGCAGAGGTGTAGCGGAAACTAATACTGGTCCCACAGGGAATGCTCAAAGCACCGACGCTAAGAAGAGACTCTATTTTTTTATTTTAGGCGGCATTGTTCTTTTGTGTTTAATTCCGATGTAATTTCAGTGTTTCATCGTCAATGTGTATGTCCAAGGAATAGATTGAACCTGCAGTGGTGTATCGGATACTATTACTGGTCTCACAGGGAATGCTCAAAGCACCGACTGTAAGAAGAGTCTCTATTCTTGTACTTAAGGCGGCATTGTGCCTTTTGTGTTTAATTCCGATGTAATTTCAGTGTTTCATCGTCAATGTGAATGTCCAAGGAATTCATTGAACCTCCAGTGGTGTATCGGAAACTAATACTGGTCTCACAGGGAATGCTCAAAACACAAACTAAAAGAAGAGTCTCAATTCTTGTAGTTAAGGCGGCATTGTGCCTTTTGTATTTAATTCCGATGCCATTTCTGTGATTCATCGTCAATGTGAAGGTCCAACGAATAAACCGAACCGGCAGAGGTGTAGCGGAAACTAATACTGGTCCCACAGGGAATGCTCAAAGCACCGACGGTAAGAAGAGTCTCTAATCTTGTACTTAAGGCGGCATTGTTCCTTTTGTATTTAATTCCGATGTAATTTCAGTGTTTCATCGTCAATGTGTATGTCCAAGGAATTCATTGAACCTCCGGTGGTGTATCGGAAACTAATACTGGTCTCACAGGGAATGTTAAAAACACAGACTGTAAGAAGAGTCTCTATACTTGTACTTAAGGCGGCATTGTGCCTTTTGTATTTAATTCCGATGTAATTTCAGTGTTTCATCGTCAATGTGAATGTCCAAGGAATTCATTGAACCTCCAGTGGTGTATCGGAAACTAATACTGGTCTCACAGGGAATGCTCAAAACACAAACTAAAAGAAGAGTCTCTATTCTTGTACTTAAGGCGGCATTGTGCCTTTTGTATTTAATTCCGATGCCATTTCTGTGATTCATCGTCAATGTGAAGGTCCAAGGAATAAACCGAACCGGCAGAGGTGTAGCGGAAACTAATACTGGTCCCACAGGGAATGCTCAAAGCACCGACGGTAAGAAGAGACTCTATTTTTTTATTTAAGGCGGCATTGTTCTTTTGTGTTTAATTCCGATGTAATTTCAGTGTTTCATCGTCAATGTGTATGTCCAAGGAATAGATTGAACCTGCAGTGGTGTATCGGATACTATTACTGGTCTCACAGGGAATGCTCAAAGCACCGACTGTAAGAAGAGTCTCTATTCTTGTACTTAAGGCGGCATTGTGCCTTTTGTGTTTAATTCCGATGTAATTTCAGTGTTTCATCGTCAATGTGAATGTCCAAGGAATTCATTGAACCTCCAGTGGTGTATCGGGAACCAATACTGGTTTCACAGGGAATGCTCAAACCACCGACCGTAAGAAGGGTCTCTATTCTTGTACTTAAGGCGGAATTGTTCCTTTTGTATTTAATTCCGATGTAATTTCTGTGTTTCATCGTCAATGTGTATGTCCAAGGAATAGATTGAACCTGCAGTGGTGTATCGGATACTATTACTGGTCTCACAGGGAATGCTCAAAGCACCACTGTAAGAAGAGTCTCTATTCTTGTACTTAAGTCGGCATTGTGCCTTTTGTATTTACTTCCGATGTAATTTCAGTGTTTCATCGTCAATGTGAATGTCCAAGGAATTCATTGAACCTCCAGTGGTGTATCGGAAACTAATACTGGTCTCACAGGGAATGCTCGAAGCACCGACGGTAAGAAGAGTCTCTATTCTTGTACTTAAGGCGGCATTGTTCCTTTTGTATTTAATTCCGATGTAATTTCTGTGTTTCATCGTCAATGTGTATGTCCAAGGAATAGATTGAACCTGCAGTGGTGTATCGAATACTATTACTGGTCTCACAGGGAATGCTCAAAGCACCGACTGTAAGAAAAGTCTCTATTCTTGTACTTAAAGCGGCATTGTGCGTTTTGGATTTAGTTCCGATGCCATTTCTGTGTTTCATCGTCAATGTGCCGGTCCAAGGAATACATTGAACCTGCAGTGGTGTATCGGAAACTAATACTGGTCTCACAGGGAATGCTCAAAGCACCGACTGTAAGAAGAGTCTCTATTCTTGTACTTAAGGCGGCATTGTGCCTTTTGTGTTTAATTCCGATGTAATTTCAGTGTTTCATCGTCAATGTGAATGTCCAAGGAATTCATTGAACCTCCAGTGGTGTATCGGAAACCAATACAGGTTTTACATGGAATGCTCAAACCACCGACCGTAAGAAGAGTCTCTATTTATGTACTTAAGGCGGCATTGTTCCTTTTGTATTTAATTCCGATGTAATTTCTGTGTTTCATCGTCAATGTGTATGTCCAAGGAATAGATTGAACCTGCAGTGGTGTATCGGATACTATTACTGATCTCACAGGGAATGCTCAAAGCACCACTGTAAGAAGAGTCTCTATTCATGTACTTAAGTAGGCATTGTGCCTTTTGTATTTACTTCCGATGTAATTTCACTGTTTCATCGTCAATGTGAATGTCCAAGGAATTCATTGAACCTCCAGTGGTGTATCGGAAACTAATACTGGTCTCACAGGGAATGCTCAAAGCACCGACGGTAACAAGAGTCTCTATTCTTGTACTTAAGGCGGCATTGTTCCTTTTGTATTTAATTCCGATGTAATTTCTGTGTTTCATCGTCAATGTGTATGTCCAAGGAATAGATTGAACCTGCAGTGGTGTATCGAATACTATTACTGGTCTCACAGGGAATGCTCAAAGCACCGACTGTAAGAAGAGTCTCTATTCTTGTACTTAAAGCGGCATTGTGCGTTTTGGATTTAATTCCGATGCCATTTCTGTGTTTCATCGTCAACGTGACGGTTCAAGGAATACATTGAACCTGCAGTTGTGTATCGGAAACTAATACTGGTCTCATAGGGAATGCTCAAAGCACCGACTGTAAGAAAAGTCTCTATTCTTGTACTTAAGGCGGCACTGTGCCTTTTGTATTTAATTCCGATGCCATTTCTGTGTTTCATCGTCAATATGAAGGTCCAAGGAATACATTGAACCTGCAGTGGTGTATCGGAAACTAATACTGGTCTCACAGGGAATGCTCAAAGCACCGACTGTAAGAAGAGTCTCTATTCTTGTACTTAAGGCGGCATTGTGCCTTTTGTATTTAATTCCGATGCCATTTCTGTGTTTCATCGTCAATGTCTATGTCCAAGGAATAGATTGAACCTGCAATGGTGTATCGGATACTATTACTGGTCTCACAGTGAAAGCTCAAAGCACCGACTGTAAGAAGAGTCTCTATTCTTCTACTTATGGCGGCATTCTGCCTTTTGTATTTGATTCCGATGCGATTTCTATTTTTCATCATCAATGTGAAGGTCCAAGGAATACATTGAACCTGCAGTGGTGTATCGGAAACTAATACTGGTCTCACAGGGAATGCTGAAAGCACCGACTGTAAGAAGATTCTCTATTCTTGTACTTAAGGCGGCATTGTGCCATTTGTATTTAATTCCGATGCCATTTCTGTGTTTCATCGTCAATGTGAAGGTCCAAGGAATAAACCGAACCTGCATAGGTGTAGCGGAAACTAATACTGGTCTCACAGGGAATGCTCAAAGCACCGACGGTAAGAAGAGTCTCTAATCTTGTACTTAAGGCGGCATTGTTCCTTTTGTATTTAATTCCGATGTAATTTCAGTGTTTCATCGTCAATGTGTATGTCCAAGGAATTCATTGAATCTCCAGTGGTGTATCGGAAACTAATACTGGTCTCACAGGGAATGCTCAAAACACAGACTGTAAGAAGAGTCTCTATACTTGTACTTAAGGCGGCATTGTGCCTTTTGTATTTAATTCCGATGTAATTTCAGTGTTTCATCGTCAATGTGAATGTCCAAGGAATTCATTGAACGTCCAGTGGTGTATCGGAAACTAATACTGGTCTCACAGGGAATGCTCAAAACACAAACTAAAAGAAGAGTCTCTATTCTTGTACTTAAGGCGGCAATTTGCTTTTGTATTTAATTCCGAAGCCATTTCTGTGATTCATCGTCAATGTGAAGGTCCAAGGAATAAACCGAACCGGCAGAGGTGTAGCGGAAACAAATACTGGTCCCACAGGGAATGCTCAAAGCCCCGACGGTAAGAAGAGACTCTATTTTTGTATTTAAGGCGGCATTGTTCTTTTGTATTTAATTCCGATGTAATTTCAGTGTTTCATCGTCAATGTGTATGTCCAAGGAATTCATTGAACCTCCAGTGGTGTATCGGAAACTAAAACTGGTCCCACAGGGAATGCTCAAGTCACCGACGGTAAGAAGAGTATCTATTCTTGTACTTAAGGCGGAGTTGTTCTTTTTGTATTTAATTCCGATGTAATTTCTGTGTTTCATCGTCAATGTGTATGTCCAAGGAATGGATTGAACCTGCAGTGGTGTATCGGATACTATTACTGGTCTCACAGGGAATGCTCAAAGCACCGACTGTAAGAAGAGTCTCTATTCTTGTACTTAAGGCGGCATTGTGCCTTTTGTGTTTAATTCCGATGTAATTACAGTGTTTCATCGTCAATGTGAATGTCCAAGGAATTCATTGAACCTCCAGTGGTGTATCGGAAACCAATACTGGTTTCACAGGGAATGCTCAAACCACCGACCGTAAGAAGAGCCTCTATTCTTGTACTTAAGGCGGCATTGTTCCTTTTGTATTTACTTCCGATGTAATTTCAGTGTTTCATCGTCAATGTGAATGTACAAGGAATTCATTGAACCTCCAGTGGTGTATCGGAAACTAATACTGGTCTCACAGGGAATGCTCGAAGCACCGATGGTAAGAAGAGTCTCTATTCTTGTACTTAAGGCGGCATTGTTCCTTTTGTATTTAATTCCGATGTAATTTCTGTGTTTCATCGTCAATGTGTATGTCCAAGGAATAGATTGAACCTGCAGTGGTGTTTCGAATACTATTACTGGTCTCACAGGGAATGCTCAAAGCACCGACTGTAAGAAGAGTCTCTATTCTTGTACTTAAAGCGACATTGTGCGTTTTGGATTTAATTCCGATGCCTTTTCTGTGTTTCATCGTCAATGTGCCGGTCCAAGGAATACATTGAACCTGCAGTGGTGTATCGGAAACCAATACTGGTCTCACAGGGAATGCTCAAAGCACCGACTGTAAGAAGAGTCTCTATTCTTGTACTTAAGGCGGCATTGTGCCTTTTGTATTTAATTCCGATGCCATTTCTGTGTTTCATCGTCAATGTCTATGTCCAAGGAATAGACTGAACCTGCAGTGGTGTATCGGATACTATTACTGGTCTCACAGGGAATGCTCAAAACACCGACTGTAAGAAGAGTCTCTATTCTTGTACTTATGGCGGCATTGTGCCTTTTGTATTTGATTCCGATGCAATTTCTGTGTTTCATCGTCAATCTGAAGGTCCAAGGAATACATTGAACCTGCAGTGGTGTATCGGAAACTAATACTGGTCTCACAGGGAATGCTGAAAGCACCGACTGTAAGAAGAGTCTCTGTTCTTGTACTTAAGGCGGCATTGTGCCTTTTGTATTTAATTCTGGTGCCATTTCTGTGTTTCATCGTCAATGTGTATGTCCAAGGAATAGATTGAACCTGCAGTGGTGTATCGGATACTATTACAGGTCTCACAGGGTATGCTCAAAGCACCGACTGTAAGAAGAGTCTCTATTCTTGTACTTAAGGCGGCATTGTGCCTTTTGTATCTGATTCCGATGCGATTTCTGTGCTTCATCGTCAATGTGAAGGTCCAAGGAATACATTGAACCTGCAGTGGTGTATCGGACACTAATACTGGTCTCACAGGGAATGCTCAAAGCACCGACTGTAAGAAGATTCTCTATTCATGTACTTAATTCGGCATTGTGCCATTTGTATTTAATTCCGATGCCATTTCTGTGTTTCATCGTCAGTGTGAAGGTCCAAGGAATAAACCGAACCTGCAGAGGTGTAGCGGAAACTAATAATGGTCTCACAGGGAATGCTGAAAGCACCGACTGTAAGAAGATTCTCTATTCTTGTACTTAAGGCGGCATTGTGCCATTTGTATTTAATTCCGATGCCATTTCTGTGTTTCATCGCCAATGTGAAGGTCCAAGGAATAAACCGAACCTGCATAGGTGTAGCGGAAACTAATACTGGTCTCACAGGGAATGCTCAAAGCACCGACGGTAAGAAGAGTCTCTAATCTTGTACTTAAGGCGGCATTGTTCCTTTTGTATTTAATTCCGATGTAATTTCAGTGTTTCATCGTCAATGTGTATGTCCAAGGAATTCATTGAACCTCCAGTGGTGTATCGGAAACTAATACTGGTCTCACAGGGAATGCTCAAATCACAGACTGTAAGAAGAGTCTCTATACTTGTACTTAAGGCGGCATTGTGCCTTTTGTATTTAATTCCGATGTAATTTCAGTGTTTCATCGTCAATGTGAATGTCCAAGGAATTCATTGAACGTCCAGTGGTGTATCGGAAACTAATACTGGTCTCACAGGGAATGCTCAAAACACAAACTAAAAGAAGAGTCTCTATTCTTGTACTTAAGGCGGCAATTTGCTTTTGTATTTAATTCCGAAGACATTTCTGTGATTCATCGTCAATGTGAAGGTCCAAGGAATAAACCGAACCGGCAGAGGTGTAGCAAAAACAAATACTGGTCCCACAGGGAATGCTCAAAGCCCCGACGGTAAGAAGAGACTCTATTTTTGTATTTAAGGCGGCATTGTTCTTTTGTATTTAATTCCGATGTAATTTCAGTGTTTCATCGTCAATGTGTATGTCCAAGGAATTCATTGAAACTCCAGTGGTGTATCGGAAACTAAAACTGGTCCCACAGGGAATGCTCAAGTCACCGACGGTAAGAAGAGTATCTATTCTTGTACTTAAGGCGGAGTTGTTCTTTTTGTATTTAATTCCGATGTAATTTCTGTGTTTCAGCGTCAATGTGTATGTCCAAGGAATGGATTGAACCTGCAGTGGTGTATCGGATACTATTACTGGTCTCACAGGGAATGCTCAAAGCACCGACTGTAAGAAGAGTCTCTATTCTTGTACTTAAGGCGGCATTGTGCTTTTTGTGTTTAATTCCGATGTAATTACAGTGTTTCATCGTCAATGTGAATGTCCAAGGAATTCATTGAACCTCCAGTGGTGTATCGGAAACCAATACTGGTTTCACAGGGAATGCTCAAACCACCGACCGTAAGAAGAGTCTCTATTCTTGTACTTAAGGCGGCATTGTTCCTTTTGTATTTACTTCCGATGTAATTTCAGTGTTTCATCGTCAATGTGAATGTACAAGGAATTCATTGAACCTCCAGTGGTGTATCGGAAACTAATACTGGTCTCACAGGGAATGCTCGAAGCACCGATGGTAAGAAGAGTCTCTATTCTTGTACTTAAGGCGGCATTGTTCCTTTTGTATTTAATTCCGATGTAATTTCTGTGTTTCATCGTCAATGTGTATGTCCAAGGAATAGATTGAACCTGCAGTGGTGTTTCGAATACTATTACTGGTCTCACAGGGAATGCTTAAAGCACCGACTGTAAGAAGAGTCTCTATTCTTGTACTTAAAGCGACATTGTGCGTTTTGGATTTAATTCCGATGCCTTTTCTGTGTTTCATCGTCAATGTGCCGGTCCAAGGAATACATTGAACCTGCAGTGGTGTATCGGAAACTAATACTGGTCTCACAGGGAATGCTCAAAGCACCGACTGTAAGAAGAGTCTCTATTCTTGTACTTAAGGCGGCATTGTGCCTTTTGTATTTAATTCCGATGCCATTTCTGTGTTTCATCGTCAATGTCTATGTCCAAGGAATAGACTGAACCTGCAGTGGTGTATCGGATACTATTACTGGTCTCACAGGGAATGCTCAAAGCACCGACTGTAAGAAGAGTCTCTATTCTTGTACTTATGGCGGCATTGTGCCTTTTGTATTTGATTCCGATGCAATTTCTGTGTTTCATCGTCAATCTGAAGGTCCAAGGAATACATTGAACCTGCAGTGGTGTATCGGAAACTAATACTGGTCTCACAGGGAATGCTGAAAGCACCGACTGTAAGAAGAGTCTCTGTTCTTGTACTTAAGGCGGCATTGTGCCTTTTGTATTTAATTCTGGTGCCATTTCTGTGTTTCATCGTCAATGTGTATGTCCAAGGAATAGATTGAACCTGCAGTGGTGTATCGGATACTATTACAGGTCTCACAGGGAATGCTCAAAGCACCGACTGTAAGAAGAGTCTCTATTCTTGTACTTAAGGCGGCATTGTGCCTTTTGTATCTGATTCCGATGCGATTTCTGTGCTTCATCGTCAATGTGAAGGTCCAAGGAATACATTGAACCTGCAGTGGTGTATCGGAAACTAATACTGGTCTCACAGGGAATGCTCAAAGCACCGACTGTAAGAAGATTCTCTATTCATGTACTTAAGGCGGCATTGTGCCATTTGTATTTAATTCCGATGCCATTTCTGTGTTTCATCGTCAGTGTGAAGGTCCAAGGAATAAACCGAACCTGCAGAGGTGTAGCGGAAACTAATACTGGTCTCACAGGGAATGCTCAAAGCACCGACGGTAAGAAGAGTCTCTAATCTTGTACTTAAGGCGGCATTGTTCCTTTTGTATTTAATTCCGTTGTAATTTCAGTGTTTCATCGTCAATGTGTACGTCCAAGGAATTCATTGAACCTCCAGTGGTGTATCGGAAACTAATACTGGTCTCCCAGGGTATGCTCAAAACACAGACTGTAAGAAGAGTCTCTATACTTGTACTTAAGGCGGCATTGTGCCTTTTGTATTTAATGCCGATGTAATTTCAGTGTTTCATCGTCAATGTGAATGTCCAAGGAATTCATTGAACCTCCAGTGGTGTATCGGAAACTAATACTGATCTCACAGGGAATGCTCAAAACACAAACTAAAAGAAGAGTCTCTATTCTTGTACTTAAGGCGGCATTGTGCCTTTTGTATTTAATTCCGATGCCATTTCTGTGATGCATCGTCAATGTGTATGTCCAAGGAATAGATTGAACCTGCAGTAGTGTATCGGATACTATTACTGGTCTCACAGGGAATGCTCAAAGCACCGACTGTAAGAAGAGTCTCTAATCTTGTACTTAAGGCGGCATTGTGCCTTTTGTATTTGATTCCGATGCGATTTCTGTGTTTCATCGTCAATGTAAATGTCCAAGGAATACATTGAACCTGCAGTGGTGTATCGGAAACTAATACTGGTCGCACACGGAATGCTGAAAGCACCGACTGTAAGAAGTGTCTCTATTCTTGCACTTAAGGCGGCATTGTGCCTTTTGTATTTAATTCCGATGCCATTTCTGTGTTTCATCGTCAATGTGAAGGTCCAAGGAATACATTGAACCTGCAGTGGTGTATCGGAAACTGATACTGGTCTCACAGGGAATGCTCAAAGCACCGACGGTAAGAAGAGTCTCTAATCTTGTACTTAAGGCGGCATTGTTCCTTTTGTATTTAATTCCGATGTAATTTCAGTGTTTCATCGTCAATGTGTATGTCCAAGGAATTCATTGAACCTCCAGTGGTGTATCGGAAACTAATACTGGTCTCACAGGGAATGCACAAAACACAGACTGTAAGAAGAGTCTCTATACTTGTACTTAAGGCGGCATTGTGCCTTTTGTATTTAATTCCGATATAATTTCAGTGTTTCATCGTCAATGTGAATGTCCAAGGAATTCATTGAACCTCCAGTGGTGTATCGGAAACTAATACTGGTCTCACAGGGAATGCTCAAAACACAAACTAAAAGAAGAGTCTCTATTCTTGTACTTAAGGCGGCAATTGGCTTTTGTATTTAATTCCGATGCCATTTCTGTGATTCATCGTCAATGTGAAGGTCCAAGGAATAAACCGAACCGGCAGAGGTGTAGCGGAAACTAATACTGGTCCCACAGGGAATGCTCAAAGCACCGACGGTAAGAAGAGACTCTATTTTTGTATTTAAGGCGGCATTGTTCTTTTGTATTTAATTCCGATGTAATTTCAGTGATTCATCGTCAATGTGTGTGTCCAAGGAATTCATTGAACCTCCAGTGGTGTATCGGAAACTAACACTGGTCTCACAGGGAATGCTCAAGTCACCGACGGTAAGAAGAGTCTCTATTCTTGTACTTAAGGCGGCGTTGTTCTTTTTGTATTTAATTCCGATGTAATTTCTGTGTTTCATCGTCAATGTGTATGCCCAAGGAATAGATTGAACCTGCAGTGGTGTATCGGGTACTATTACTGGTCTCACAGGGAATGCTCAAAGCACCGACTGTAAGAAGAGTCTCTATTCTTGTACTTAAGGCGGCATTGTGCCTTTTGTGTTTAATTCCGATGTAATTTCAGTGTTTCATCGTCAATGTGAATGTCCAAGGAATTCATTGAACCTCCAGTGGCGTATCGGAAACCAATACTGGTTTCACAGGGAATGCTCAAACCACCGACCGTAAGAAGAGTCTCTATTCTTGTACTTAAGGCGGCATTGTTCCTTTTGTATTTAATTCCGATGTAATTTCTGTGTTTCATCGTCAATGTGTATGTCCAAGGAATAGATTGAACCTGCAGTGGTGTATCGGATACTATTACTGGTCTCACAGGGAATGCTCAAAGCACCACTGTAAGAAGAGTCTCTATTCTTGTACTTAAGTCGGCATTGTGCCTTTTGTATTTAATTCCGATGCCATTTCTGTGTTTCATCGTCAATGTGCCGGTCCAAGGAATACATTGAACCTGCAGTGGTGTATCGAAAACTAATACTGGTCTCACAGGGAATGCTCAAAGCACCGACTGTAAGAAGAGTCTCTATTCCTGTACTTAAGGCGGCATTGTGCCTTTTGTATTTAATTCTGGTGCCATTTCTGTGTTTCATCGTCAATGTATATGACCAAGGAATAGATTGAACCTGCAGTGGTGTATCGGATACTATTACAGGTCTCACAGGGAATGCTCATAGCACCGACTGTAAGAAGAGTCTCTATTCTTGTACTTAAGGCGGCATTGTGCCTTTTGTATCTGATTCCGATGCGATTTCTGTGCTTCATCGTCAATGTGAAGGTCCAAGGAATACATTGAACCTGCAGTGGTGTATCGGAAACTAATACTGGTCTCACAGGGAATGCTCAAAGCACCGACTGTAAGAAGATTCTCTATTCATGTACTTAAGGCGGCATTGTGCCATTTGTATTTAATTCCGATGACATTTCTGTGTTTCATCGTCAGTGTGAAGGTCCAAAGAATAAACCGAACCTGCAGTGGTGTATCGGAAACTAATACTGGTCTCACAAAGGAATGCTCAAAGCACCGACTGTAAGAAGAGTGTCTGTTCTTGTACTTAAGGCGGCATTGTGCCTTTTCTATTTAATTCCGACTCGATATCTGTGTTTCATCGCCAATGTGAAGGTCCAAGGAATACATTGAACCTGCAATGGTGTATCGGAAACGAATACTGGTCTCACAGGGAGTGCTTAAAGCACCGACTGTGAGAAGAGTCTCTATTCTTGTACTTAAGGCGGCATTGTGCCTTTTGTATTTAATTCCGATGCGATTTCTGTGTTTCATCGACAAAGTGATGGGTCAAGGAGTACATTGAACCAACAGTGGTGTATCGGAAACTAATACTGGTCTCACAGGAATGGATCAAAACACAGACTCTAAGAAGTCTCTCTTCTTGCACTTAAGGCGGCATTCTGCCTTTTGTATTTAATTCCTATGTAATTTCAGTGTTTCATCGTCAATGTGTATTTCCAAGGAATACATTGAACCTGCAGTGGTGTATCGGAAACTAATACTGGTCTCACAGGGAATGCTCAAAGCACCGACACTGAGAAGAGTCTCTATTCTTCTACTTAAGGCGGCATTTTGCGTTTTGTATTTTATTCCGATGCGATTTCTGTGTTTCATCGTCAATGTGGAGGTCCAAGGTATACATTGAACCTGCAGTGGTGTATCGGAAACTAATACTGGTCACACAGGAAAGGATCAAAGCACATACTCTTAGAAGTCTCACTCTTCTTGCACTTAAGGCGGCATTGTGGCTTTTGTATTTAATTCCGATGTAATTTCAGTGTTTCATCATCAATGTGTATGTAAAAGGAATACATTGAACCTGCAGTGGTGTATCGGAAACTAATACTGGTCTCATAGGAAAGGATCAAATCACAGACTCTAAGAATTCTCACTCTTCTTGAACTTAAGGCGGCATTGCGCCGTTTGTATTTTATTCCGATGTAATTTCAGTGTTTCATTGTCAATGTGTAAGTAAAAGGAATACATTGAACCTGCAGTGGTGTATCGGAAAGTAATACTGGTCTCACAGGAAAGGATCAATGCACAGACTCTAAGAAGTCTCACTCTTCTTGCACTTAAGGCGGCATTTTGCCTTTTGTATCTAATTCCGATGTAATTTCAGTGTTTCATCCTCAATGTGTATGTAAAAGGAATACATTGAACCTGCAGTGATGTATCGGAAACTATTATTGGTCTCATAGGAAAGGATCAGAGTGCAGACTCTAAGAAGTCTCACTCTTCTTGCACTTAAGGCGGCATTGTGCCTTTTGTATGTAATTCCGATGTAATTTCAGTGTTTGATTGTCAATGTGAATGTCCAAGGAATACATTGAACGTGCAGTGGTGTATCGGAAACTAATACTGGTCTCACAGGAATGGATCAAAGCACCGACTGTAAGAAGAGTCTCTATTCTCGTACTTAAGGCGGCATTGTGCCTTTTGTATTTAAATCCGATGCGATATCTGTGGATCATCGTCAATGTGAAGGTCCAAGGTATACATTGAAAGTGCAGTGGTGTATCGGAAACTAATACTGGTCCACAGGGAGTGCCCAAATCACCGACGGCAAAATGAGTCTCTATTCTTGTACTTAAGGCGTCATTGTGCCTTTTGTATTTAATTCCGATGCGATTTCAGTGTTTCATCGTCAATGTGAAGGTCCAAGGAATACATTGAACCTGGAGTGGTGTATCGGAAACGAATACTGGTCTCACAGCGAATGCTTAAAGCACCGACTGTAAGAAGAGTCTCTATTCTTGTACTTAAGGCGGCATTGTGCCTTTAGTATTTAATTCCGATGCGATTTCTGTGTTTCATCGTCAATGTGAAGGTCCAAGGAATACACTGAACCTGCAGTGGTGTATCGGAAACTATTACTGGTCTCACAGGAAAGGATCAATGCACAGACTCTAAGAAGTCTTACTCTTCTTGCACTTAAGGCGGCATTCTGCTTTTTGTATTTAATTCCGATGTAATTTCAGTGTTTCATCGTCAATGTGTATTTGCAATGAATACATTGTACCTGCAGTGGTGTATCGCAAACTAATACTGGTCTCACAGGGAATGCTCAATACACCGACTCTGAGAAGAGTCCCTATTCTTGTACTTAAGGCGGCATTTTGCGTTTTGTATTTAATTCCGAAGCGATTTCAGTGTTTCATCGTCAATGTGAAGGTCCGAGGTATACATTGAACCTGCAGTGGTGAATCGGAAACTAAAACTGGTCTCATAGGAAAAGATCAAAGCACAGACCCTAAGAAGTCTCACTCTTCTTGCACTTAAGGCGGCATTGTGCCTTTTGTATTTAATTCCGATGTAATTTTAGTGTTTCATCGTCAATGTGTAAGTAAAAGAAATACATTGAACCTGCAGTGGTGTATCGGAAACTAATACTGTGCTCATAGGAAAGGATCAAAGCACAGACTCTAAGAAGTCTCACTCTTCTTGCATTTAAGGCGGCATTGTGCCTTTTCTATGTAATTATGATGTAATTTCAGTGTTTCATCGTCAGTGTGAATGTCAAAGGAATACATTGAACCTGCAGTGGTGTATCGGAAACTAATACTGGTCTCACAGGAAGGGATCAAAACAAAGACAGTAAGAAGAGTCTTTATTCTTGTACTAAAGGCGGCATTGTGCCTTTTGTATTTAATTCCGATGCGATTTCTGTATTTCATCGTCAATGCGAAAGTCCATGGAATACATTGAACCTGCAGTGGTGTATCGGAAACTAATACTGGTCAGTCATTAAAGGATCAAACACAGACTCTAAGAAGTCTCACTCTTATTGCATTTAAGGTGGCATTGTGCCTTTTGTATTTAACCCCGATGAAATTTCAGTGTATCATCGTCAATGTGAATGTCCAAGGAATACATTGAACCTGCAGTGGTGTATCGGAAAATAATATTGGTCTCACAGAAATGGATAAAAGCACCGACTGTAAGTAGAGTCTCTATTCTCGTACTTAAGGCGGCATTGTGCCTTTTGTATTTAATTCCGATGCGATTTCTGTGTTTCATCGTCAATGTGAAGTTCCAAGGTATACACTGAAAGGGCAGTGGTGTATCGGAAACTAATACTGGTCTCACAGGGAATGCTCAAAGCACCGTCTGTAAGAAGAGTCTCTATTCTTGTACTTAAGGCGGCATTGTGCCTTTTGTATTTAATTCCGATGCGATTTTTGTATTTCATCGTCAATGTGAAGGTCCAAGGAATACATTGAACCTGCAGTGGTGTATCGGAAACTAATACTGGTCCCACAGGAAAGGATCAAAGCACAGACTCTAAGAAGTCTCACACTTCTTGCACTTAAGGCGGCATTGTGCGTTTTCTATGTAGTTCCGATGTAATTTCAGGGTTTCATCGTCAATGTGAAAGTCCAAGGAATACATTGAACTTGCAGTGGTGTATCGGAAACTAATATTGGTCTCCCAGAAATGGATCAAAGCACCGACTATAAGATGAGTTTCTATTCTCGTACTTAAGGCGGCATTGTGCCTTTTGTATTTAAATCCGATGCGATATCTGTGGATCATCGTCAATGTGAAGGTCCAAGGTATACATTGAAAGTGCAGTGGTGTATCGGAAACTAATACTGGTCCCACAGGGAGTGATCAAATCACCGACGGCACAATGAGTCTCTATTCTTGTACTTAAGGCTGCATTGTGCCTTTTGTATTTAATTCCGATGCGATTTCAGTGTTTCATCGTCAATGTGAATTTCCAAGGAATACATAGTACCTGCAGTGGTGTATCGGAAACTAATACTGGTCCCACAGGGAATGCTCAAAGCACCGACTGTAAGAAGAGTCTCGATTCTTGTCCTTAAGGCGGCATTGTGCCCTTTCTACTTAATTCCGACGCGATATCTGTGTTTCATCGTCAATGTGAAGGTCCAAGGAATACATTGAACCTGCAGTGGTGTATCGGAAACGAATACTGGTCTCACAGGGAATGCTTAAAGCACCGACTGTAAGAAGAGTCTCTATTCTCGTACTTAAGGTGGCAATGTGCCTTTTGTATTTAATTCCGATGCGATTTCTGTGTTTCATCGTCAATGTGAAGGTCCAAGGAATACACTGAACCTGCAGTGGTGTATCGGAAACTAATACTGGTCTCACAGGAAGGGATCAATGCACAGACTCTAAGAAGTCTCACTCTTCTTGCACTTAAGGCGGCATTCTGCTTTTTGTATTTAATTCCTATGTAATTTCAGTGTTTCATCGTCAATGTGTATTTGCAATGAATACTTTGTACCTGCAGTGGTGTATCGGAAACTAATACTGGTCTCACAGGGAATGCTCAATACACCGACTCTGAGAAGAGTCCCTATTCTTGTACTTAAGGCTGCATTTTGCGTTTTGTATTTAATTCCGATGCGATTTCTGTGTTACATCGTCAATGTGAAGGTCCGAGGTATACATTGAACCTGCAGTGGTGTATCGGAATCTAATACTGGTCTCATAGGAAAAGTTCAAAGCACAGACCCTAAGATGTCTCACTCTTCTTGCACTTAAGGCGGCATTGTGCCTTTTGTATTTAATTCCGATGTAATTTCAGTGTTTCATCGTCAATGTGTAAGTAAAAGGAATACATTGAACCTGCAGTGGTGTATCGGAAACTAAAACTGTGCTCATAGGAAAGGATCAAAGCACAGACTCTAAGAAGTCTCACTCTTCTTGCATTTAAGGCGGCATTGTGCCTTTTCTATGTAATTATGATGTAATTTCAGTGTTTCGTCGTCAGTGTGAATGTCAAAGGAATACATTGAACCTGCAGTGGTGTATCGGAAACTAATACTGGTCTCACAGGAAGGGATCAAAACACCGACAGTAAGAAGAGTCTTTATTCTTGTACTAAAGGCGGCATTGTGCCTTTTGTATTTAATTCCGATGCGATTTCTGTATTTCATCGTCAATGCGAAAGTCCAAGGAATACATTGAACCTGCAGTGGTGTATCGGAAACTAATACTGGTCAGTCAGGAAAGGATCAAACACAGACTCTAAGAAGTCTCACTCTTATTGCATTTAAGGTGGCATTGTGCCTTTTGTATTTAATTCCGATGTAATTTCAGTGTTTCATCGTCAATGTGAATGTCCAAGGAATACATTGAACCTGCAGTGGTGTATCGGAAAATAATATTGGTCTCACAGAAATGGATAAAAGCACCGACTGTAAGTAGAGTCTCTATTCTCGCACTTAAGGCGGCATTGTGCCTTTTGTATTTAATTCCGATGCGATTTCTGTGTTTCATCGTCAATGTGAAGTTCCAAGGTGTACACTGAAAGGGCAGTGGTGTATCGGAAACTAATACTGGTCTCACAGGGAATGCTCAAAGCACCGACTGTAAGAAGAGTCTCTATTCTTGTACTTAAGGCGGCATTGTGCCTTTTGTATTTAATTCCGATGGGAATTCTTTGTTTCATCGTCAATGTGAAGGTCCAAGGAATACATTGAACCTGCAGTGGTGTATCGGAAACAAATACTGTTCCCACAGGAAAGGATCAAAGCACAGACTCTAAGAAGTCTCACACTTCTTGCACTTAAGGCGGCATTGTGCCTTTTGTATGTAATTCCGATGTAATTTCAGTGTTTCATCGTCAATGTGAAAGTCCAAGGAATACATTGAACTTGCAGTGGTGTATCGGAAACTAATATTGGTCTCACAGAAATGGATCAAAGCACAGACTGTAAGAAGAGTTTCTATGCTCGTACTTAAGGCGGCATTGTGCCTTTTGTATTTAAATCCGATGCGATATCTGTGGATCATCGTCAATGTGAAGGTCCAAGGTATACATGTGGTGTCACCGCCAGACACCACACTTGCTAGGTGGTAGCTTAAATCGGCCGCGGTCCATTTAGTGTATGTCGGACCCGCGTGTCGCCACTGTGTAATCGCAGACCTAGCGCCACCACCAAGGCAGGTCTCGTGATACGAGAGAGCACTCGCCCCAGTTGTACGAGAACCTAGCTACCGACCAGATGTACGAAGCCTTTCTCTCTCATTAGCCGAGAGACAGAATAGCCATCTGCTAAGTTAATGGCTACGAACTAGCAAGGCGCCATTAGCCATACAGTGATTGTACTTAAAGTCTCCTGTGTATCGTCAAGATCGATGTACCACAATGATTGAGTAAAGTTAAGTATTAAACCTGCTCCGTACTTTTCTTCCTAACATTAATTACGTATCCTGTTCCAGTACTTCACGCCCGTCTGCGTTAGTCTAGCTTGCCTTTTCAGCCATCTCAACTTCACGGTGTCGGCCCAGATACCGACACAACATTGGCGACGAGGGAAAAGAGTTCTTTCTGATTGCTTACATTTAATTGTGTCATGGCTTCGCCACATTCTCCAGATGTACTGTCCGAATTTTATCGCTTGCAGAATCAGCAGACGCAGGCGTTATTGGATGCCCTTGGACAGCTCGTCCAGGGTCAACGTACCATTCAAACCGATGCGGCCGCCGCCGCTTCACCGGTACCGCAGCCACAACCTGCCGTTGCACCACCATTTCGAAGTTTTGTCCACACCCTCGAGACTTGGCGGGAGTGGTCCTGCCAGTTTGCGTTCCACCTCTCTGCCTACAGAATTCAAGGTAATGAGCGGCAGCCGTTTTTGCTTTCTTGTGTCGGTGTGTCCACATACCGTGTGATAGTGAAATTGTTTCCCCAACGCGACGTAGCAACTCTGTCCTACGAGGAAATTTTGTCTGCATAAGATGCCTATTTCAAAGAAACAGTTAATGTGGTTGCAAAACGATATACGTTCTTTCGTACAAAACGTACGGCCGGTCAAACTAATAGGGAGTGGGTAGTAACATTGCAAGGGCTTACTAGGGACTGTGCCTTTGAATGTGACTGTGGTCTTTCTTATTCAGATACAATGGTGCGTGATGCAATTGCACAGAACGTTTCTGATGTTCGCATACGGGAGCAAATTTTGAAACTAGTTAATCCCTCCCTTCAACAAGTGATAGACATATTGGATAGACAGGACACACTTGACTGTGCTCAGGAATCTTTTGAAACTTCGCCAGCCGTGTGTAACATTAACCGGCCCGCTGGACGCGCTGCGCGGCCCGGTAACCGGGCCTCGCGCACGTCCGCACAGCTGCCGCCGCGCACTAAGCCACGTGTGCCGCGCCAGCCCACAAATGTAGTGAAATCGTGCCCGCGGTGTGCTACTAGACATTCGCGTGAACATTGCCCGTCACGCCAAGCTATTTGCTTTTTCTGCGATAAGAAAGGACATGTTCAAAGTGTTTGCCAGAAAAAGCTCAGATCAGACAATCACAATCATTCCAGGCCCTTTGCTTCGCGCCGGAATCGAACCAGGGACACTCAGGCTCGTGGACCTTCGCCTATGGACATTCATGTCGTTAATTCCGCTTCGTCCAGTGACACTTTCTCTAACAGTGACTGTGATCGTCCCACAAAAACTGTGCGTCGACGTCGCCGGAAATCACGTCAATTAGCAAGTGATTCTGTACCAGTGTCTGTTCCAATTGCACAAAACAGTCGCTCTTGTCGTCAGCAGAACAATAAACTTTTTGTGGACTTAGACTTTGAAGGCAAAGTGATACCATTCCAGCTCGATACCGGAGCTGCAGTTTCATTGCTCAATCATGACACGTACAAACAACTGGGCAAACCTCCGTTGCGTTCTGCAAATGTTAAGCTAACTACATATTCCGGACAGACAATTCCTGTGTTAGGACAGTGCAGCCTTCTTGCAACATACAAGGGACAAACAAAACTTGTGTCATTTTACGTTCTTCGTTCTTCTTCTGCAGTGAACTTGTTTGGTCTAGATTTGTTTCAGTTGTTTAACATGTCTATTGTAAATCAGGTGCTATCAGTGAATCAAACTGTGCCTTCAGACAGTGTTTCTAGTGTATGTGAAGAATTTGCAGACATTTTTGCACCGGGCTTAGGTTGCGCTAAAAACTATGAAGCACATTTGGAACTGGAAGGAAACGCGCAACCGAAATTTTTCAGAGCGCGCAATGTTCCCCACGCATTGCGTCAGGAGGTCGCAAGAACATTGACCAATGTAGAATCACAAGGTGTGAGTGAATGAGCGCAATGCCTCTTTCATTTCAGCTCCGCTTCATCGCTTACGCCGTACAGGTGTTCCGTTTCTCTGGACGACGGAATGCGAACGCGCCTTTCGCCAGTTGAAATCGGCGTTGCTTTCTAATACTTGCCTTACGCCATTCGATCCCCAGAAACCCCTTTTGTTGATGGTAGATGCATCGGATTTCGGGATCGGTGCTGTGCTTGCGCACAAAGTTGGCTCCCATGATCGCCCTATTGCCTTTGCGTCCAAATTGCTCTCGTCTGCGCAAAGAAATTATTCACAGATAGAGATAGAAGCTTTGGCTCTCGTGTTTGGTGTTACTAAGTTCCATGATTTCTTGTATGGTCGTCACTTTACCATCATCACAGACCACAAACCTTTGACATCGCTTTTTCATCCGACCAAGCCTGTACCTCCACGTACAGCGCAGAAATTCATTCGCTGGTCTATTTTCCTCTCGCAGTACCGCTACGATATCTTGTATCGGTCCACTGCTAAGCACGGAAACGCCGATGCGTTGTCCCGTTTGCCTGTTGCTGAGGATAAAGCATTCGATTCTTCCGAACTTGCTTGCATGTTCATTGATTCGGAAACCGATGAAGTGGTCGAATCGTTTCCGATTGATTTTCGTCGTGTCGCTACAGCCACAGCTGCTGACCCTGTCCTTGCTACTGTTTTACGTTTTGTTGCTACGCAATGGCCTTTGTCAAAGTCTCGGATCGAGGATCCGTTGGTTCGCCGATTTTTTGCTCCCAAGGAGAGACTTTTTGTTCGACGTGGTGTTTTGTTGTTGCGTTCTGATAATGATCAGTCCAGAATCGTGGTCCCACGTTCGTTACAGTCCTCTGTTTTACGGCTTCTTCACCAAGGACATTGGGGTATAGTGCGAACGAAACAACTTGCTCGTCAGCACTGTACTTGGTTCGGAATCGATGCTGCGATTACGAATATGTGTTCTTCGTGCCCGGCGTGTGCCGAACAACAGTCCGCACCGCCGCGGAAAGTCTTTGCGTGGCCACACGCCACTTCCCCTTGGCAACGCTTGCACATTGATTTTGCTGGTCCATTCTGGAATGCTCGATGGTTGGTTCTGGTCGACGCCTTCAGTAGTTTTCCTTTTGTTGTCCGGATGTCTTCCACGACGTCCTCCGCCACCATCCAAGCGTTGTCTGCTATCTTTTGCATTGAAGGTCTTCCGCAGACTATTGTTTCCGACAATGGCCCACAATTCATGTCCGCAGAATTTCAGTCATTCTGCCAGGCCAATGGTATTCAACATCTGACATCCGCGCCGTTTTCGCCTCAGTCCAACGGTGCCGCTGAACGTTTGGTCCGGACTTTCAAGTCACAGATGTTGAAATTGAAAGAGTCGCATTCTCGGGAGGACGCATTGTTGCTCTTTTTGTCTTCGTATCGCTCTCAGCCCCGAGATGGTCGCTCGCCGGCTGAGTTGCTCCACGGTCGTCCTCATCGCACCTTGATGTCTTTGCTGCATCCGCCGCATCAGGTTCCTGTGCAGCGGCAGACTCCTGCTTTTGCTCCAGGCGACGTTGTATTTTATCGCAACTATCGAGGTTCACGGCGTTGGCTCGCAGGGCGCATTCTCCGCTGCCTCGGCCGCGCGATGTATTTGGTTTTGGGGGCCTCTGGTGCGGTGCGTCGGCATCTCAATCAGCTGCGCCTCTGTCGTCGCTCGGGTTCTGCCGCTCCCCGTCTGCTTTCAGCGACGGTGCCGTCCGGTCAGCGCCCTGGGGACCCATCTACTGGCTCGCCTCATCCCCAGGTGTTACCGACGATGCTTTCCATTTTGCCCCATGGCGACGCGCCGCCGCCGCCGCAGCAGCAGCAGCCGCCGCCGCCGCCGCTTGTTCTCCCGCCGGCGCCGCCCGCATTCGACGCTTCGTTGCAGCCGCCAAGCGCCTCCCTGGGTCACGCGCCGCCGATCGCTTCCCGTGACCAGCTGTCCTCCGCCATGGAACTCCCGCCCGCTCCGGACCACATGACGTCATCGCGCGTCGGCTACCCCGACGCAATGGAGGTTGATCCTTCGGTCCCTCCTGTCTCTTTACGGGCGCATACACCGCATGTTGACGTGCACCCTGGACTAGTTTTTCAGGCGTTTCCTAGCTCCCCTCGGACCGAATGGCCGGGTGCGGGTGGCACAGCCTCGCCTGTTGTTAGGCTCCCCACCTCATCGCATACGTCAACATGGGGTCCTCCCCACGGCGAGCGGAAGCCTTATCACACGACCGTTCGCCGATTTGCGGGGGAGGAATGTGGTGTCACCGCCAGACACCACACTTGCTAGGTGGTAGCTTAAATCGGCCGCGGTCCATTTAGTACATGTCGGACCCGCGTGTCGCCACTGTGTAATCGCAGACCTAGCGCCACCACCAAGGCAGGTCTCGTGATACGAGAGAGCACTCGCCCCAGTTGTACGAGAACCTAGCTACCGACCAGATGTACGAAGCCTTTCTCTCTTATTAGCCGAGAGACAGAATAGCCATCAGCTAAGTTAATGGCTACGAACTAGCAAGGCGCCATTAGCCATACAGTGATTGTACTTAAAGTCTCCTGTGTATCGTCAAGATGGATGTACCACAATGATTGAGTAAAGTTAAGTATTAAACCTGCTCCGTACATTTCTTCCTAACATTAATTACGTATCCTGTTCCAGTACTTCACGCCCGTCTGCGTTAGTCTAGCTTGCCTTTTCAGCCATCTCAACTTCACGGTGTCGGCCCAGATACCGACACAACAATACATTGAAAGTGCAGTGGTGTATCGGAAACTAATACTGGTCCCACAGGGAGTGCTCAAATCACCGACGGCAAAATGAGTCTCTATTCTTGTACTTAAGGCGGCATTGTGCCTTTTGTATTTAATTCCGATGCGATTTCAGTGTTTCATCGTCAATGTGAAGATCCAAGGAATACACTGAACCTGCAGTGGTGTATCGGAAACTAATACTGGTCTCACAGGAAGGGATCAATGCACAGACTCTAAGAAGTCTCACTCTTCTTGCACTTAAGGCGGCATTCTGCTTTTTGTATTTAATTCCTATGTAATCTCAGTGTTCCATCGTCAATGTGTATTTGCAATGAATACATTGTACCTGCAGTAGTGTATCGGAAACTAATACTGGTC
The DNA here is from genome assembly GCF_021461395.2 of Schistocerca americana. NCBI lineage: Eukaryota > Metazoa > Arthropoda > Insecta > Orthoptera > Acrididae > Schistocerca > Schistocerca americana. The sequence goes on along the minus strand of NC_060124.1, from coordinate 618,267,384 downwards.
TCACAGGGAATGCTCAATACACCGACTCTGAGAAGAGTCCCTATTCTTGTACTTAAGGCGGCATTTTGCGTTTTGTATTTAATTCCGATGCGATTTCTGTTTTTCATCGTCAATGTGAAGGTCCGAGGTATACATTGAACCTGCAGTGGTGTATCGGAATCTAATACTGGTCTCATAGGAAAAGATCAAAGCACAGACCCTAAGAAGTCTCACTCTTCTTGCACTTAAGGCGGCATTGTGCCTTTTGTATTTAATTCCGATGTAATTTCAGTGTTTCATCGTCAATGTGTAAGTAAAAGGAATACATTGAACCTGCAGTGGTGTATCGGAAACTAAAACTGTGCTCATAGGAAAGGATCAAAGCACAGACTCTAAGACGTCTCACTCTTCTTGCATTTAAGGCGGCATTGTGCCTTTTCTATGTAATTATGATGTAATTTCAGTGTTTCATCGTCAGTGTGAATGTCAAATGAATACATTGAACCTGCAGTGGTGTATCGGAAACTAATACTGGTCTCGCAGGAAGGGATCAAAACACCGACAGTAAGAAGAGTCTTTATTTTTGTACTAAAGGCGGCATTGTGCCTTTTGTATTTAATTCCGATGCGATTTCTGTATTTCATCGTCAATGCGAAAGTCCAAGGAATACATTGAACCTGCAGTGGTGTATCGGAAACTAATACTGGTCAGTCAGGAAAGGATCAAACACAGACTCTAAGAAGTCTCACAATTCTTGCACTTGAGGCGGCATTGTGCCTTTTGTATGTAATTCCGATGTAATTTCAGTGTTTCATCGTTAATGTGAAAGTCCAAGGAATACATTGAACTTGCAGTGGTGTATCCGAAACTAATATTGGTCTCACAGAAATGGATCAAACACCGACTGTAAGAAGAGTTTCTATTCTCGTACTTAAGGCGGCATTGTGCCTATTGTATTTATTTCCGATGTAATTTCAGTGTTTCATCGTCAATGTGTATGTCCAAGGAATACATTGAAACTGCAGTGGTGTTTCGGAAACTAATACTGGTCTCACAGGGAATGCTCAAAGCACCGACTGTAAGAAGAGTGTCTGATCTTGTACTTAAGGCGGCATTGTGCCTTTTGTATTTATTTCCGATGTAATTTCAGTGTTTCATCGTCAATGTGTAAGTAAAACGAATACATTGAACCTGCAGTGGTGTATCGGAAACTATCACTGGTCTCACAGGAAAGGATCAATGCACAGACTCTAAGAAGTCTCACTCTTCTTGCACTTAAGGCGGCATTTTGCCTTTTGTATCTAATTCCGATGTAATTTCAGTGTTTCATCCTCAATGTGTATGTAAACGGAAATCCATTGAACCTGCAGTGATGTATCGGAAACTAATATTGGTCTCATAGGAAAGGATCAGAGCGCAGACTCTAAGAAGTCTCACTCTTCTTGCACTTAAGGCGGCATTGTGAATTTAGTATGTAATTCCGATGGAATTTCAGTGTTTCATTGTCAACGTGAATGTCCAAGGAATACATTGAACGTGCAGTGGTGTATCGGAAACTAATACTGGTCTCACAGGAATGGATCAAAGCACCGACTGTAAGAAGAGTCTCTATTCTCGTACTTAAGGCGGCATTGTGCCTTTTGTATTTAATTCGGATGTAATGTTAGTGTTTCATCGTTAATGTGTATGTAAAAGGATTACATTGAACCTGCAGTGGTGTATCGGAAACGAATACTGGTCTCACAGGGAGTGCTTAAAGCACCGACTGTAAGAAGAGTCTCTATTCTTGTACTTATGGCGGCATTGTGCCTTTTGTATTTAATTCCGATGCGATTTCTGTGTTTCATCGTGGAAGTGAAGGTCCAAGGAATACATTGAACCTGCAGTGGTGTATCGGAAACTAATACTGGTCTCACAGGAATGGATCAAAGCACAGACTCTAAGAAGTCTCACTCTTCTTGCACTTAAGGCGGCATTCTGCCTTTTGTATTTAATTCCTATGTAATTTCAGTGTTTCATCGTCAATGTGTATTTCCAAGGAATACATTGAACCTGCAGTGGTGTATCGGAAACTAATACTGGTCTCACAGGGAATGCTCAAAGCACCGACACTGAGAAGAGTCTCTATTCTTGTACTTAAGGCGGCCTTTTGCGTTTTGTATTTTATTCCGATGCGATTTCTGTGTTTCATCGTCAATGTGAAGTCCAAGGTATACATTGAACCTGCAGTGGTGCATCGGAAACTAATACTGGTCTCACAGGAAAGGATCAAAGCACAGACTCTTAGAAGTCTCCTCTTCTTGCACTTAAGGCGGCATTGTGCCTTTTGTATTTAATTCCGATGTAATTTCAGTGTTTCATCATCCATGTGTATGTAAAAGGAATACATTGAACCTGCAGTGGTGTATCGGAAACTAATACTGGTCTCATAGGAAAGGATCAAATCACAGACTCTAAGAATTCTCACTCTTCTTGAACTTAAGGCGGCATTGCGCCTTTTGTATTTATTTCCGATGTAATTTCAGTGTTTCATCGTCAATGTGTAAGTAAAAGGAATACATTGAACCTGCAGTGGTGTATCGGAAACTAATACTGGTCTCACAGGAAAGGATCAATGCACTGACTCTAAGAAGTCTCATTCTTCTTGCACTTAAGGCGGCATTTTGCCTTTTGTATCTCCTTCCGATGTAATTTCAGTGTTTCAACCTCAATGTGTATGTAAAAGGAAATCCATTGAACCTGCAGTGATGTATCGGAAACTAATATTGGTCTCATAGGAAAGGATCAGAGCGCAGACTCTAAGAAGTCTCACTCTTCTTGCACTTAAGGCGGCATTGTGCCTTTGTATTTAATTCCGATGTTATTTCAGTGTTTCATTGTCAATGAGAATGTCCAAGGAATACATTGAACGTGCAGTGGTGTATCGGAAACTAATACTGGTCTCACAGGAATGGATCACAGCACCGACTGTAAGAAGAGTCTCTATTCGCGTACTTAAGGCGGCATTGTGCCTTTTGTATTTAATTCCGATGTAATGTTAGTGTTTCATCGTCAATGTGTCCGGTCCAGTAGCTGAGTGGTCAGCGTGACGCATTGCAGTCCTCTGGGCCCGGGTTCGATTCCCGGCTGGGTCGGAGATTTTCTCCGCTCAGGGACTGGGTGTTGTGTTGTGTTCATCATCATTTCATCCCCATTCGGCGTGCAGGTCGCCCAATGTGGCGCCGAATGTAATAAGACCTGCGATATGGCGGCCGGACCTGCCCCGCGAGGGGCCTCCCGGCCGATGACGTCAAACGCTCATCATCATCATCATCATCCTCAATGTGTATGTAAAAGGAAATCCATTGAACCTGCAGTGATGTATCAGAAACTAATATTGGTCTCATAGGAAAGGATCAGAGCGCAGACTCTAAGAAGTCTCACTCTTCTTGCACTTAAGGCGGCATTGTGCCTTTTGTATGTAATTCCGATGTAATTTCAGTGTTTCATTGTCAATGTGAATGTCCAAGGAATACATTGAACCTGCAGTGGTGTATCGGAAACTAATACTGGTCTCACAGGAAAGGATCAAAGCACAGACTCTAAGAAGTCTCACTCTTCTTGCACTTAAGGCGGCATTCTGCCTTTTGTATTTAATTTGGATGTAATTTCAGTGTTTCATCGTCAATGTGTATTTGGAATGAATACATTGAACCTGCAGTAGTGTATCGGAAGCTAATACTGGTCTCACAGGGAATGCTCAAAGCACCGACTCTGAGAAGAGTCTCTATTCTTGCACTTAAGGCGGCATTTTGCGTTTTGTATTTTATTCCGATGCGATTTCTGTGTTTCATCGTCAATGTGAAGTTCCGAGGTATACATTGAACCTGCAGTGGTGTATCGGAAACTAATACTGGTCTCAGAGGAAAGGCTCAAAGCACAGACTCTAAGAAGTCTCACACTTCTTGCACTTAAGGCGGCATTGTGCTTTTTGTATTTAATTCCGATGTAATTTCAGTGTTTCATCATCAATGTGTATGTAAAAGTAATACATTGAACCTGCAGTGGTGTATCGGAAACTAATACTGGTCTCATAGGAAAGGATCAAATCACATACTCTAAGAAGTCTCACTCTTCTTGAACTTAAGGCGGCATTGGGCCTTTTGTATTTAATTCCGATGTAATTTCAGTGTTTCATCGTCAATGTGTAAGTAAAAGGAATACATTGAACCTGCAGTGGTGTATCGGAAACTAACACTGAGCTCATATGAAAAGATCAAAGCACAGACCCTAAGAAGTCTCACTCTTCTTGCACTTAAGGCGGCATTGTGCCTTATGTATTTAATTCCGTTTAATTTCAGTGTTTCATCGTCAATGTGTATGTCTAAGGAATACATAGAACCTGCAGTGGTGTATCGCAAACTAATACTGGTCTCACAGGGAATGCTCAAAACACCGACTGTAAGAAGAGTCTCGATTTTTGTAATTAAGGCTCCATTGCGCCTTTTGTATTTACTTCCGATGCGATATCTGTGTTTCATCGTCAATGAGAAGGTCCAAGGAATACATTGAACCCGCAGTGGTGTATCGGAACCTAATACTGGTCTCACAGGCAAGGTTCAAAGCACAGACTCTAAGAAGTCTCACTCTTCTTGCACTTAAGGCGGCATTGTGCCTTTTGTATTTAATTCGATTTAATTTCAGTGTTTCATCGTCAATGTGTATGTCTAAGGAATACATTGAACCTGCAGTGGTGTATCGCAAACTAATACTGGTCTCACAGGGATTGCTCAAAGCACCGACTGTAAGAAGAGTCTCTATTCTTGTACTTAAGGTGGCATTGCGCCTTTTGTATTTAATTAAGATGCGATTTCTGTGTTTCATTGTCAATGTGAAGGTCCAAGGAATAAATTGAACTTGCAGTGATGTATCGGAAACTAATACTGGTCTCACAGGAAAGGAACAAAGCATAGACTCAAAGAAGTCTCACTCTTGTTCCACTTAAGGCGGCATTGTGCCTTTTGTATTCAATTCCGAAGTAATTTCAGTGTTTCATCGTCAATGTGTATGTCCAAGGAATACATTGAAACTGCAGTGGTGTATCGGAAACTAATACTGGTCTCACAGGGATTGCTCAAAGCTCCGAGTGTAAGAAGAGTCTCTATTCTTGTACTTAAGGCGGCATTGTGCCTTTTCTATTTAATTCCGACGCGATATCTGTGTTTCATCGTCAATGTGAAGGTCCAAGGAATACATTGGACCTGCAGTGGTGTATTGGAAACGAATACTGTTCTCACAGGGAATGCTTAATGCACCGACTGTAAGAAGAGTCTATATTCTTGTACTTAAGGCGGCATTGTGCCTTTTGTATTTAATTCCGATGCGATTTCTGTGTTTCATCGTCAAAGTGAAGGTCCAAGGAATACATGGTACCTGCAGTGGTGTATCGGAAACTAATACTGGTGTCACAGGAAAGGATCAAAACACAGACTCTAAGAAGACTCACTCTTCTTGCACTTAGGGCGGCATTCTGCCTTTTGTATTTAATTCCGATGTAATTTCAGTGTTTCATCGTCAATGTGTATTTGCAAGGAATACATTGAACCTGCAGTTGTGTATCGGAAACTAATACTGGTCTCACAGGGAATGCTCAAATCACCGACACTGATAAGAGTCTCTATTCTTGTACTTAAGGCGGCATTTCGCGTTTCTTATTTTATTCCGATGCGATTTCTGTGTTTCATCGTCAATGTGAAGTTCCAAGGTATACATTGAACCTGCAGTGGTGTATCGGAAACTAATACTGGTCTCAGAGGAAAGGATCAAAGCACAGACTCTAAGAAGTCTCACTCCTCTTGCACTTAAGGCGGCATTGTGCCTTTTGTATTTAATACCGATGTAATTTCAGTGTTTCATCATCAATGTGTATGTAAAAGGAATGCATTGAACCTGCAGTGGTGTATCGGAAACTAATACTGGTCTCATAGGACAGGATCAAATCACAGACTCTAAGAAGTCTCACTCTTCTTGAACTTAAGGCGGCATTGCACCTTTGGTATTTAATTCCGATGTAATTTCAGTGTTTCATCGACAATGTGTAAGAAAAAGGAATACATTGAACCTGCAGTGGTGTATCGGAAAGTAATACTGGTCTCATAGGAATAGATTAAAGCACAGACTCTAAGAAGTCTCACTCTTCTTGCACTTAAGGCGGCATTGTGTCTTTAGTATTTAATTCCGATGTAATTTCAGTGTTTGATCGTCAATGTCTATGTAAAAGGAATACTTTGAACCTGCAGTGGTGTATCGGAAACTAATACTGGTCTCATAGGAAAGGATCAAAGCACAGACTCTAAGAAGTCTCACTCTTCTTGCATTTAAGGCGGCATTGTCCCTTTTGTATTTAATTCCGATGTAATTTCAGTGTTTCATCGTCAATGTGCATGTCCAAGGAAAACATTGAACCTGCAGTGGTGTATCAGAAACTAATACTGGTCTCACAGGAAAGGATCAAAGAACCGACTGTAAGAAGAGTCTCGATTCATGTACTTAAGGCGGCATTGCGCCTTTTGTATTTAATTCCCATGCGATTTCTGTGTTTCATCGTCAATGTGAAATTCTAAGGAAAACATTAAACCTGCAGTGGTGTATCGGAAACTAATACTGGTCTCATAGGAAAGGATCAAAGCACAGACTCTAAGAAGTCTCACTCTTCTTGCACTTAAGGCGACATTGTGCCTTTTGTATGTAATTCCGATGTAATTTCAGTGATTCATCGTCAATGTGAAAGTCCAAGGAATACATTGTACCTGCAGTGGTTTATCGGAAACTAATACTAGTCTCACAGGAATGGATCGAAGCACCGACTGTAAGAAGAGTCTCTATTCTTGTACTTAAGGCGGCATTGTGCCTTTTCTATTTAATTCCGATGCGATATCTGTGATTCATCGTCAATGTGAAAGTGCAAGGAATACATTGAACCTGCAGTGGTGTATCGGAAACTAATACTGGTCTCACAGGAAAGGAACAAAGCACAGACTCAAAGAAGTCTCACTCTTCTTGCACTTAAGGCGGCATTGTGCCTTTTGTATTCAATTCCGATGTAATTTCAGTGTTTCATCGTCAATGGGTATGTCCAAGGAATACATTGAAACTGCAGTGGTGTATCGGAAACTAATACTGGTCTCACAGGAAATGCTCAAAGCACCGACTGTAAGAAGTGTCTCTATTCTTGTACTTAAGGCGGCATTGTGCATTTTCTATTTAATTCCGACGCGATGTCATTGTTTCATCGTCGATGTGAAGGTCCAAGGAATACATTGAACCTGCAGTGGTGTATCGGAAACGAATACTGGTCTCACAGGGAATGCTTAATGCACCGACTGTAAGTAGAGTCTCTATTCTTGTACTTAAGGCGGCATTGTGCCTTTTGTATTTAATTCCGATGCGATATCTGTGTTTCATCGTCAAAGTGAAGGTCCAAGGAAGACATTGAACCTGCAGTGGTGTATCGGAAACTTATACTGGTCTCACAGGAAAGGATCAAAACACAGACTCTAAGAAGTCTCACTCTTCTTGCACTTAAGGCGGCATTCTGCCTTTTGTATTTAATTCCGATGTAATTTCAGTGTTTCATCGTCAATGTGTATTTGCAAGGAATACATTGAACCTGCAGTGGGGTATCGGAAACTAATACAGGTCTCACAGGGAATTCTCAAAGCACCGACACTAAGAAGAGTCTCTATTCTTGTACTGAAGGTGGCATTTTGCGTTTTGTATTTTATTCCGATGCGATTTCTGTGTCTCATCGTCAATGTGAAGGTCCAAGGTATACATTGAACCTGCAGTGGTGTATCGGAAACTAATACTGGTCTCACAGGAAAGGATCTAAGCACAGACTCTAAGAAGTCTCACTCTTCTTGCACTTAAGACGGTATTGTGCATTTTGTATTAAATTCCGATGTAATTTCTGTGTTTCATCATCAATGTGTATGTAAAAGGAATACATTGAACCTGCAGTGGTGTATTGGAAACTAATACTGGTCTCATAGGACAGGATCAAATCACAGACTCGAAGAAGTCTCACTCTTCTTGCACTTAAGGCGGCATTGTGCCTTTTGTATTTAATTCCGATGTAATTTCAGTGTTTCATTGTCAATGTGTATGTAAAAGGAATACTTTGAACCTGCAGTGGTGTATCGGAAACTAATACTGGTCTCATAGGAAAGGATCAAAGCGCAGACTCTAATAAGTCTCACTGTTCTTGCACTTAAGGCGGCATTATGCCTTTTGTATGTAATTCCGAAGTATTTCAGTGTTTCATTGTCAATGTGTATTTGCAAGGAATACATTGAACCTGCAGTGGTGTATCGGAAACTAATACTGGTCACACAGGGAATGCTCAAAGGACCGACACTAAGAAGAGTCTCTATTCTCGTACTTAAGGCGGCATTTAGAGTTTTGTATTTTATTCTGATGCCATCTCTGTGTTTCATCGTCAATGTGAAGGTCCAAGGTATACATTGAACCTGCAGTGGTGTATCGGAAACTAATACTGGTCTCACAGCAAAGGATCAAAGCACAGACTCTAAGACGTCTCACTCTTCTTGCACTTAAGGCGGCATTGTGCCTTTTGTATTTAATTCCGATGTAATCTCAGTGTTTCATCGTCAATGAGCATTTCCAAGGAATACATTGAACCTGTAGTGGTGTATCAGAAACTAATACTGAACTCACAGGATAGGATCAAAGAACCGACTGTAAGAAGAGTCTCTATTCTTATACTTAATGCGGGATTGTGCCTTTTGTATTTAATTCCGATGCGATTTCAGTGTTTCATTGTCAATGTGAGTGTCCAAGGAATACATTGAACCTGCAGTGGTGTATCGGAAACTAATACCGGTCTCACAGAAATGGATCAAAGCACCGACTGTAAGAAGAGTCTCTATTCTTGTACTTAAGGCGGCATTGTGCCTTTTGTATTTAATTCTAATGCGATTTCTGTGTTTCTTCGCCAATGTGAATGTCCAAGGAATACATTGAACCTGCAGTGGTGTATCAGAACCTAATACTGGTCTCACAGGGAATGCTCAAAGCACCGACTGTAAGAAGAGTCTCTATGCTTGTACTTAAGGCGGAATTGTGCTTTTTGTTTTAATTCCGATGCGATTTCTGTGTTTCATCGTCAATGTGATGGACCAAGGAATACATTGAACCTGATGTGGTGTATCGGAAACTAATACAGGTCTCACAGGAAAGGATCAAAGCACAGAATCTAAGAATTCTCACTCATCTTGCATTTAAGGGGGCATTGTGCCTCTTGTATTTAATTCCGATGTAATTTCAGTGTTTCATCGTCAATGTGTATGTAAAAGGAATACATTGAACCGGCAGTGGTGTATCGGAAACTAATACTGGTCTCATAGGAAAGGATCAAAGCACAGACTCTAAGAAGTCTCACTCTTCTTGCATTTATGGCGGCATGTGCCTCTTGTAATTAATTCCGATGTAATTTCAGTGTTTCATCGTCAATGTGAATGTCCAAGATATACATTGTACCTAAAGTTGTGTATCGGAAACTAATACTGGTCTCACAGGAAAGGATCAAAGCACCGACTGTAAGAAGAGTCTCGATTCTTGTACTTAAGGCGGCATTGTGCCTTTTGTATTTATTTCCGATGCGATTTCTGTGTTTCATCGTCAATGTGATGGACCAAGGAATACAGTGAACCTGCAGTGGTGTATCGGAAACGAATACCGCTCTCACAGGGAATGCTCAAATCACCGACTGTAAGAAGAGTCTCTATTCTTGTACTTAAGGCGGCATTGTGCCTTTTGAATTTAATTCCGATGCGTTTTCTGTGTTTCATCGTCATTGTGAAGGTCCAAGGAATACATTGAACCTGCAGTGGTGTATCGGAAACTTATACTGGTCTCACACTGAATGCTCAAAGCACTGACTGTAGGAAGAGTCTCTATTCTTGTGCTTAAGGCGGCATTGGGCGTTTTGTATTTAATTCCGATGCGATTTCTGTGTTTCATCGTCCATGTGTAAGTAAAAGGAATACATTGAACCTGCAAAGGTGTATCGGAAACTAATAGTGGTCTCATAGGAAAAGATCAAAGCACAGACCCTAAGAAGTCTCACTCTTCTTGCACTTAAGGCGGCATTGTGCCTTTTGTATGTAATTCCGATGTAATTTCAGTGTTTCATCGTCAATGTGTATGTAAAAAGAATACATATAACCTGCAGTGGTGTATCGGAAACAAATACTGGTCTCATAGGAAAGGATCAAAGCACATACTGAAAGAAGTCTCACTCTTCTTGCATTTAAGGCGGCATTGTGTCTTTTGTATTTAATTCCGATGGAATTTCAGTGTTTCATCGTCAATGTGAATGTCCAAGGAATACATTGAACCTGGAGCGGTGTATCGGAAACTAAAACTGGTCTCACAGGAAAGGATCAAAGCACAGTCTCTAAGAAGTCACACTCTTCTTGCACTTAAGGCTGAATTGTGCCTTTTGTATTTAATTCCGATGTGATTTCTGTGTTTCATCGTCAATGTGAAGGTCCAAGGAATACATTGAACCTGCAGTGGTGTATCGGAAACTAATACTGGTCTCACAGGAAAGGATCAAAACACAGACTCTAAGAAGTCTCACTCTAATTGCACTTAAGGCGGCATTGTGCCTTTTGTATTTAATTCCGATGTAATTGCAGTGTTTCATCATCAATGTGTATGTAAAAGGAATACATTGAACATGCAGTGGTGTATCGGAAACTAATACTGGTCTCATAGGAAAGGATTAAAGCACAGACTTTAAGAAGTCTCACTCTTCTTGCATTTAAGGCGGCATTGTGCCTTTTGTATTTAATTCCGACGTAATATCAGTTTTTCATAGTCAATATGTATGTAAAAGGATTACATTGAACCTGCAGTGGTGTATCGGAAACTAACACTGGTCTCATAGGAAAGGATCAAAGCTCAGACTGTAAGAAGAGTCTCTATTCTTGTACTTAAGGCGGCATTGTGCATTTTGTATTTAAATCCGATGCGATTTCTGTGTTTCATCGTCAATGTGAAGGTCGAAGGAATACATTGACCCTGCAGTGGTGTATTGGCAACTAATACTTGTCTCACAGGAAAGGATCAAAGCACAGACACTAAGAAGTCTGAAGCTTCTTGCACTTAACTCGGCATTGTGCATTTTGTATGTAATTCCGATGTAATTTCCGTGTTTCATCGTCAATGTGAATGTCCAAGGAATACAATGAACCTGCAATGGTGTATCGGAAACTAATACTGGTCTCACAGGAAGGGATCAAAGCACAGACTCTAAGATGTCTCACTCTTCTTGCACTTAAGGCTGAATTGTGCCTTTTGTATTTAATTCCGATGTGATTTCTGTGTTTCATCGTCAATGTGAAGGTCCAAGGAATACATTGAACCTGCAGTGGTGTATCGGAAACTAATACTGGTCTCACAGGAAAGGATCAAAGCACAGACTCTAAGAAGTCTCACTCTAATTGCACTTAAGGCGGCATTGTGCCTTTTGTATTTAATTCCGATGTAATTGCAGTGTTTCATCATCAATGTGTATGTAAAAGGAATACATTGAACATGCAGTGGTGTACCGGAAACTAATACTGGTCTCATAGGAAAGGATCAAAGCACAGACTTTAAGAAGTCTCACTCTTCTTGCATTTAAGGCGGCATTGTGCCTTTTGTATTTAATTCCGACGTAATATCAGTTTTTCATAGTCAATATGTATGTAAAAGGATTACATTGAACCTGCAGTGGTGTATCGGAAACTAACACTGGTCTCATAGGAAAGGATCAAAGCTCAGACTGTAAGAAGAGTCTCTATTCTTGTACTTAAGGCGGCATTGTGCATTTTGTATTTAAATCCGATGCGATTTCTGTGTTTCATCGTCAATGTGAAGGTCGAAGGAATACATTGACCCTGCAGTGGTGTATTGGCAACTAATACTTGTCTCACAGGAAAGGATCAAAGCACAGACACTAAGAAGTCTGAAGCTTCTTGCACTTAGGCGGCTTTGTGCATTTTGTATGTAATTCCGATGTAATTTCCGTGTTTCATCGTCAATGTGAATGTCCAAGGAATACATTGAACCTGCAATGGTGTATCGGAAACTAATACTGGTCTCACAGGAAGGGATCAAAGCACAGACTCTAAGAAGTCTCACTCTTCTTGCACTTAAGGCTGAATTGTGCCTTTTGTATTTAATTCCGATGTGATTTCTGTGTTTCATCGTCAATGTGAAGGTCCAAGGAATACATTGAACCTGCAGTGGTGTATCGGAAACTAATACTGGTCTCACAGGAAAGGATCAAAGCACAGACTCTAAGAAGTCTCACTCTAATCGCACTTAAGGCGGCATTGTGCCTTTTGTATTTAATTCCGATGTAATTGCAGTGTTTCATCATCAATGTGTATGTAAAAGGAATACATTGAACATGCAGTGGTGTATCGGAAACTAATACTGGTCTCATAGGAAAGGATCAAAGCACAGACTTTAAGAAGTCTCACTCTTCTTGCATTTAAGGCGGCATTGTGCCTTTTGTATTTAATTCCGACGTAATATCAGTTTTTCATAGTCAATATGTATGTAAAAGGATTACATTGAACCTGCAGTGGTGTATCGGAAACTAACACTGGTCTCATAGGAAAGGATCAAAGCTCAGACTGTAAGAAGAGTCTCTATTCTTGTACTTAAGGCGGCATTGTGCATTTTGTATTTAAATCCGATGCGATTTCTGTGTTTCATCGTCAATGTGAAGGTCGAAGGAATACATTGACCCTGCAGTGGTGTATTGGCAACTAATACTTGTCTCACAGGAAAGGATCAAAGCACAGACACTAAGAAGTCTGAAGCTTCTTGCACTTAAGGCGGCATTGTGCATTTTGTATGTAATTCCGATGTAATTTCCGTGTTTCATCGTCAATGTGAATGTCCAAGGAATACATTGAACCTGCAATGGTGTATCGGAAACTAATACTGGTCTCACAGGAAGGGATCAAAGCACAGACTCTAAGAAGTCTCACTCTTCTTGCACTTAAGGCTGAATTGTGCCTTTTGTATTTAATTCCGATGTGATTTCTGTGTTTCATCGTCAATGTGAAGGTCCAAGGAATACATTGAACCTGCAGTGGTGTATCGGAAACTAATATTGGTCTCACAGGAAAGGATCAAAGCACAGAATCTAAGAAGTCTCACTCTAATTGCACTTAAGGCGGCATTGTGCCTTTTGTATTTAATTCCGACGTAATATCAGTGTTTCATCGTCAATGTGTATGTAAAAGGATTACATTGAACCTGCAGTGGTGTATTGGAAACTACTACTGGTCTCATAGGAAAAGATCAAAGCACAGACTCTAAGAAGTCTAACTCCTCTTGCACTTAAGGCGGCATTGTGCTTTTTGTATTTTATTCCGATGTAATCTTAGTGTTTCATCGTCAATGTGTATGTCCAAGGAATACATTGATCCTGCAGTGGTGTATCGGAAACAAATGCTGGTCTCACAGGGAATGCTCACAGCACCGACTGTAAGAAGAGTCTCTATTCTTGTACTTAAGGCGGCATTGTACATTTTGTATTTAATTCCGATGCGATTTCTGTGTTTCATCGTCAATGTGAAGGTCCAAGGAATACATTGACCCTGCAGTGGTGTATTGGCAACTAATACTTGACTTACAGGAAAGGATCAAAGCACATACTCTAAGAAGTCTCACGCATCTTGCACGTATGGCGGCATTGTGCATTTTGTAATTAATTCCAACGTAATTTCAGTGGTTCATCATCAATGAGTATGTAAAAGGAATACATTGAACCTGCAATGGTGTATCGGTAACTAATACTGGTCTCATAGGAAAGGATCAAAGCACAGACTCTAAGAAGTCTCACTCTTCTTGCACTTAAGGCTGAATTGTGCCGTTTGTATTTAATTCCGATGTAATATCAGTGTTTCATCGTCAATGTGTATGTAAAAGGAATACATTGAACCTGCAGTGGTGTATCGGAAACTAATACTGGTCTCATAGGAAAGGATCAAAGCACAGATTCTATGAGGTCTCACTCTTCTTGCACTTAAGGCGGCATTGTGCCTTTTGTATGTAATTCCGACGTAATTTCAGTGTTTCTTCGTCAATGTGAACGTCCAAGGAATACATTGAACCTGCAGTGTTGTATCGGAAAATAATACTGGTCTCACAGGAATGGGTCAAAGCAGCGACTGTAAGGAAAGTCTCTATTCTTGTACTTAAGGCGGCATTGTGCCATTTGTATTTAATTCCGATGCGATTTCTGTGTTTCATCTTCAATGTGAATGTCCCAGGATACATTGAACCTGCAGTCGTGTATCGGAAACTAATACTGGTCTCACAGGGAATGTTTAAAGCAGCGACTGTAAGGAGAGTCTCTATTCTTGTACTTAGTAGGCATTGTGCCTTTTGTATTTAATTCCTATGCGAGATCTGTGTTTCATCGTCAATATGAAGGTCCAAGGAATACATTGAACCTGCAGTTTTGTATCAGAAACTAATACTGGTCTCACAGGGATTGCTCAAAGCACCGACTGTAAGAAGAGTCTCAAATCTTGTACTTAAGGCGGCATCGGGCCTTTTGTATTTAATTCCGATGCGATTTCTGTGTTTCATCGTCAATGTGTAGGTCCAAGGAATACATTGAACGTGCAGTGGTGTATCTGAAACTAATACAGGTCTCACAGGGAATGCTCAAAGCACCGACTGTAAGATGAGTCTCTATTCTTGTACTTAAGGCGGTATTGTGCCTTTTGTATTTAATTCCGATGTAATATCAGTGTTTCATCGTCAATGTTTACGTCCAAGGAGTACATTAAACATGCAGTGCTGTATCGGAAACTAATACTGGTCTCACAGGGAATGCTCAAAGCACGGAATGTAAGAAGAGTCTCTATTCTTGTACTTAAGGCGGCATTTTGCGTATTGTATTTAATTCCAATGCGATTTCTGTGTTTTATCGTCAATGTGATGGTCCAAGGAATACAAAGAACCAGCAGTGGTGTATCGAAAACTAATACTGGTCTCACAGGGAATGCTTTAAGCACCGACTGTAAGAACAATCTCTATTCTTGTACTTAAGGCGGCATTGTGCCTTTTGCATTTAATTCCGATGGGATTTCTGTGTTTCATCGTCAATGTGAAGGTCCAAGGAATACATTGAACCTGCAGTTGTGTATCGGAAACAAATACTGGTCTCACAGGGAGTGCTCAAAACACCGACTGTAAGAAGAGTCTCGTTTCTTGTACATAAGGCGGCATTGTGCGTTTTGGATTTAATTCCGATGCGATTTCTTCGTTTCATCGTCAACGTGAAGGTCCAAGGAATACTTCGAACCTGCAGTGGTGTATCGGAAACTAATACTGGTCTCACAGGGAATGCTCAAAGCACCGACTGTGAGAAGTGTCTCTATTCTTGTACCTATGGCGGCATTGTGCCTTTTGTATTCCATTCCGATGCGATTTCTGTGTTTCATTGTCCATGTGTATGTCCAAGCAATACATTGAACCTGCAGTGTTGTATCGGAAACTATTACTGGTCTAACAGGGAATTCTCAAAGCAGCGACTGTATGAAGAGTGTACATTCTTGTACCTAAGGCGGCATTGTGCCTTTTGTATTTAATTCCGATGCGATGTCTGTGTGTCATCGTCAATGTGAAGGTCAAAGGAATACATTGAACCTGCAGTGGCGTATCGGAAACTAATACTGGTGTCACAGGGAATGCTCATAGCATCGACTGTAAGAAGTGTCTCTATTCTTGTACTTAAGGCGGCATTGTGCCGCTTGTATTTAATTCCGATTCGATTTCAGTGTTTCATCGTTAATGTGAAGGTCCAAGGAATACATTGAACCTGCAGTGGTGTATCGGAAAATAATACTGGTCTTACAGGAAGGGATCAAAGCCCAGACTCTAAGAAGCCTCATTCCTCTTGCACTTAAGGCAACATTGTGCCTTTTGTATTTAATTCCGATGTAATTTTAGTGTTTCATCGAAAATGTGTATGTCCAAGGAATACATTGAACCTGCAGTGGTGTATCGGTAACTAATACTGGTCTCACAGGAAAGGATCAATGCACAGACTCTAAGAAGAGTCTCTATTCTTGTACTTAAGGTTGCATTGTGCCTTTTGTATTTAATTCCGATGCGATTTCTGTGTTTTATCATCAATGTGACGGTCCAAGGAATACATTTGACCTCCAGAGGTGTATCGGAAACTAATACTGGTCTCACAGGAAAGGATCAAAGCCCAGACCCTAAGAGGCCTATATCTTCTTGCACTTAAGGCGGCACGGTGCCTTTTGTATTTACTTCTGATGTAATTTCAGTGTTTCATTGACAATGTGTATGTCCAAGGAATACATTGAACCTGCAGTGGTGTATCGAAAACTAATACTGGTCTCACAGGGAATGCTCAAAGCATCGACTGTAAGAAGTGTCTATATTCTTGTACTTAAGGCGGCATTGTGCCATTTGTATTTAATTCCGATGCGATTTCTGTGTTTCATCGTCAATGTGAAGGTCAAAGGAATACATTGAACATCCAGTGGTGTATCGGAAAGTAATACTGGTCTCACAGGAAAGGATCAAAGCCCAGACTCTAAGAAGCCTCATTCCTCTTGCACTTAAGGCGGCATTGTGCCTTTTGTATTTAATTCCGATGTAATTTCAGTGTTTCATCCGCAATGTGTATGTCCAAGGAATACATTGAACCTGCAGTGGTGTATCGGAAACTAATACTGGGCTCTTAGGAAAGGATCAAAGCACAGACTGTAAGAAGAGTCTCTATTCTTGTACTTAAGGTTGCATTGTGCCTTTTGTATTTAATTCCGGTGCGATTTCTGTGTTTCATCGTCAATGTGAATGTCGAAGGAATACATTGAACCTGCAGTGGTGTATCAGAAACTAATACTGGTCTCTCATGGAATGCTCAAAGCACCGACTGTAAGAAGTGTCTCTATTCTTGTACTTAAGGCGGCATTGTGCCTTTTGTATTTAATTCCGATGCGATTTCAGTTATTCATCGTCAATGTGAAGGTCCAAGGAATACATTGAACATGCAGTGGTGTATCGGAAACTAATACTGGTCTCACAGGAAAGGATCAAAGCACAGACTCTAAGAAGTCTCACTCTTCTTGCACTTAAGGCTTCATTGTGTGTTTTGTATTTAATTCCGATGTAATTTCAGTGTTTCATCGTCAATCTGTATGTCCAAGGAATACATTGAACCTGCAGTGGTACATCGGAAACTAATACTGGTCTCACAGGGAATGCTCAAAGCAACGACAGTAAGAAGTGTCTCTATTCTTGTACTTAAGGCGGCATTGTGCCTTTTGTATTTAATTCCGATGCGATTTCTGTGTTTCGTCGTCAATGTGAAGGTCCAAGGAAAACATTGACCTGCAGTGGTGTATCGGAAACTAATACTGGTCTCATAGGAAAGGATCAAAGCACAGATTCTAAGAAGTCTCACTCTTCTTGCACTTAGGGCGGCATTTTGCCTTTTGTATTTTATTCCGATGTAATTTCAGTGTTTCATCGTCAATGTGTATGTAAAAGGAATGCATTGAACCTGCAGTGGTGTATCGGAAACTAATACTGGTCTCACAGGGAATGCTCAAAGCACCGACACTGATAAGAGTCTCTATTCTTGTACTTAAGGCGGCATTTCGCGTTTTGTATTTTATTCCGATGCGATTTCTGTGTTTCATCGTCAATGTGAAGGTCCAAGGTATACATTGAACCTGCAGTGGTGTATCGGAAACTAATACTGGTCTCAGAGGAAAGGATCAAAGCACAGACTCTAAGAAGTCTCACTTTCTTGCACTTAAGGCGGCATTGTGCCTTTTGTATTTAATTCCGATGTAATTTCAGTGTTTCATAATCAATGTGTATGTCAAAGGAATGCATTGAACCTGTAGTGGTGTATCGGAAACTAATACTGGTCTCATAGGACAGGATCAAATCACAGACTCTAAGAAGTCTCACTCTTCTTGAACTTAAGGCGGCATTGCACCTTTGGTATTTAATTCCGATGTAATTTCAGTGTTTCATCGTCAATGTGTAAGAAAAAGGAATACATTGAAACTGCAGTGGTGTATCGGAAAGTAATACTGGTATCATAGGAAAAGATCAAAGCACAGACTCTGAGAAGTCTCACTCTTCTTGCACTTAAGGCGGCATTGTGTCTTTAGTATTTAATTCCGATGTAATTTCAGTGTTTGATCGTCAATGTGTATGTAAAAGGAATACTTTGAACCTGCAGTGGTGTATCGGAAACTAATACTGGTCTCATAGGAAAGGATCAAAGCACAGACTCTAAGAAGTCTCACTCTTCTTGCATTTAAGGCGGCATTGTCCCTTTTGTATTTAATTCCGATGTAATTTCAGTGTTTCATCGTCAATGTGCATGTCCAAGGAATACATTGAACCTGCAGTGGTGTATCAGAAACTAATACTGGTCTCACAGGAAAGGATCAAAGAACCGACTGTAAGAAGAGTCTCGATTCATGTACTAAAGGCGGCATTGCGCCTTTTGTATTTAATTCCCATGCGATTTCTGTGTTTCATCGTCAATGTGAAATTCTAAGGAATACATTAAACCTGCAGTGGTGTATCGGAAACTAATACTGGTCTCATAGGAAAGGATCAAAGCACAGACTCTAAGAAGTCTCACTCTTCTTGCACTTAAGGCGACATTGTGCCTTTTGTATTTAATTCCGATGTAATTTCGGTGATTCATCGTCAATGTGAAAGTCCAAGGAATACATTGAACCGGCAGTGGTATATCGGAAACTAATACTAGTCTCACAGGAATGGATCGAAGCACCGACTGTAAGAAGAGTCTCTATTCTTGTACTTAAGGCGGCATTGTGCCTTTTCTATTTAATTCCGATGCGATATCTGTGATTCATCGTCAATGTGAAGGTGCAAGGAATACATTGAACCTGCAGTGGTCTATCGGAAACTAATACTGGTCTCACAGGAAAGGAACAAAGCACAGACTCAAAGAAGTCTCACTCTTCTTGCACTTAAGGCGGCATTGTGCCTTTTGTATTCAATTCCGATGAAATTTCAGTGATTCATCGTCAATGGGTATGTCCAAGGAATACATTGAAACTGCAGTGGTGTATCGGAAACTAATACTGGTCTCACAGGGAATGCTCAAAGCACCGACTGTAAGAAGTGTCTCTATTCTTGTACTTAAGGCGGCATTGTGCATTTTCTATTTAATTCCGACGCGATGTCTGTGTTTCATCGTCAATGTGAAGGTCCAAGGAATACATTGAACCTGCAGTGGTGTATCGGAAACGAATACTGGTCTCACAGGGAATGCTTAATGCACCGACTGTAAGTAAAGTCTCTATTCTTGTACTTAAGGCGGCATTGTGCATTTTGTATTTAATTCCGATGCGATATCTGTGTTTTATCCTCAATGTGTATGTAAAAGGAATACATTGAACCTGCAGTGATGTATCGGAAACTAATATTGGTCTCATAGGAAAGGATCAAAGCGCAGACTCTAAGAAGTCTCACTCTTCTTGCACTTAAGGCGGCATTGTGCCTTTTGTATGTAATCCCGAAGTAATTTCAGTGTTTCATTGTCAATGTGTATTTGCAAGGAATACATTGAACCTGCAGTGGTGTATCGGAAACTAATACTGGTCTCACAGGGAATGCTCAAAGGACCGACTCTAAGAAGAGTCTCTATTCTTGTACTTAAGGCGGCATTTAGAGTTTTGTATTTTATTCCGATGCAATTTCTGTGTTTCATCGTCAATGTGAAGGTCCAAGGTATACATTGAACCTGCAGTGGTGTATCGGAAACTAATACTGGTCTCACAGGAAAGGATCAAAGCACAGACTCTAAGAAGTCTCACTCTTCACGCACTTAAGGCGGCATTGTGCCTTTTGTATTTAATTCCGATGTAATTTCAGTGTTTCATCGTCAATGAGCATGTCCAAGGAAT
The DNA here is from genome assembly GCF_021461395.2 of Schistocerca americana. Lineage (NCBI taxonomy): Eukaryota > Metazoa > Arthropoda > Insecta > Orthoptera > Acrididae > Schistocerca > Schistocerca americana. Next base: position 618,247,390 of record NC_060124.1, on the reverse strand, counting down.
ACATTGAACCTGTAGTGGTGTATCAGAAACTAATACTGAACTCACAGGATAGGATAAAAGAACCGACTGTAAGAAGAGTCTCTATTCTTATACTTAATGCGGCATTGTGCCTTTTGTATTTAATTCCGATGCGATTTCAGTGTTTCATTGTCAATGTGAATGTCCAAGGAATACATTGAACTTGCAGTGGTGTATCGGAAACTAATACTGGTCTCACAGAAATGGATCAAAACACCGACTGTAAGAAGAGTCTCTATTCTTGTACTTAAGGCGGCATTGTGCCTTTTGTATTTAATTCTAATGCGATTTCTGTGTTTCATCGCCAATGTGTATGTCCAAGGAATACATTGAACCAGCAGTGGTGTATCAGAACCTAATACTGGTCTCACAGGGAATGCTCAAAGCACCGACTGTAAGAAGAGTCTCTATTCTTGTACTTAAGGCGGCATTGTGCGTTTTGTTTTAATTCCGATGCGATTTCTGTGTTTCATCGACAATGTGATGGACCAAGGAATACATTGAACCTGATGTGGTGTATCGGAAACTAATACAGGTCTCACAGGAAAGGATCAGAGCAGAGAATTTAAGAATTCTCACTCTTCTTGCATTTAAGGGGGCATTGTGCCTCTTGTATTTAATTCCGATGCGATTTCTGTTTTTCATCGTCATTGTGAAGGTCCAAGGAATACATTGACCCTGCAGTGGTGTATTGGCAACTAATACTTGTCTTACAGGAAAGGATCAAAGCACAGACTCTAAGAAGTCTCACTCTTCTTGCACTTAAGGCTGCATTGTGCCGTTTGTATTTAATTCCGATGTAATATCAGTGTTTCATCGCCAATGTGTATGTAAAAGGAATACATTGAACCTGCAGTGGTGTATCGGAAACTAATACTGGTCGCACTGGGAATGCTCAAAGCACCGACTGAAAGAAGAGTCTCTATTCTTGTACATAAGGCGGAATTGTACAATTTGAATTTAATTCCGATGTGATTTCTATGTTTCATCGTCAATGTGACGGTCCAAGGAATACATTGACCTGCAGTGGTGTATCGGAAACTAATACTGGTCTCATAGGAAAGGATCAAAGCACAGATTCTAAGAGGTCTCACTCTTCTTGCACTTAAGGCGGCATTGTGCCATTTGTATTTAATTCCGATGCGATTTCTGTGTTTCATCTTAAATGTGAATGTCCCAGGAATAATTTGAACGTGCAGTGGTGTATCCGAAACTAATACAGGTCTCACAGGGAATGCTCAAAGCACCGACTGTAAGATGAGTCTCTATTCTTGTACTTAAGGTGGTATTGTGCCTTTTGTATTTAATTCCGATGTAATATCAGTGTTTCATCGTCAATGTTTACGTCCAAGGAGTACATTGAACATGCAGTGCTGTATCGGAAACTAATACTGGTCTCACAGGGAATGCTCAAAGCACGGACTGTAAGAAGAGTCTCTATTCTTGTACTTAAGGCGGCATTGTGCGTTTTGTATGAAATTCCAATGCGATTTCTGTGTTTCATCGTCAATGTGATGGTCCAAGGAATACAAAGAACCAGCAGTGGTGTATCGGAAACTAATACTGGTCTCGCAGGGAATGCTTTAAGCACCGACTGTAAGAACAATCTCTATTCTTGTACTTAAGGCGGCATTGTGCCTTTTGCATTTAATTCCGATGGGATTTCTGTGTTTCATCGTCAATGTGAAGGTCCAAGGAATACATTGAACCTGCAGTTGTGTATCGGAAACAAACACTGGTCTCACAGGGAGTGCTCAAAACACCGACTGTAAGAAGAGTCTCGATTCTTGTACTTAAGGCGGCATTGTGCGTTTTGTATTTAATTCCGATGCGATTTCTTCGTATCATCGTCAACGTGAAGGTCCAAGGAATACTTCGAACCTGCAGTGGTGTATCGGAAACTAATACTGGTCTCACAGGGAATGCACAAAGCACCGACTGTGAGAAGAGTCTCTATTCTTGTACCTATGGCGGAATTGTGCCTTTTGTATTTCATTCCGATGCGATTTCTGTGTTTCATCGTCCATGTGTATGTCCAAGGAATACATTGAACCTGCAGTGTTGTATCGGAAACTATTACTGGTCTAACAGGGAATTCTCAAAGCAGCGACTGTATGAAGAGTGTACATTCTTGTACCTAAGGCGGCATTGTGCCTTTTGTATTTAATTCCGATGCGATGTCTGTGTGTCATCGTCAATGTGACGGTCAAAGGAATACATTGAACCTGCAGTGGTGTATCGGAAACTAATACTGGTCTCACAGGGAATGCTCACAGCATCGACTGTAAGAAGTGTCTCTATTCTTGTACTTAAGGCGGCATTGTGCCACTTGTATTTAATTCCGATACGATTTCTGTGTTTCATCGTTAATGTGAAGGTCCAAGGAATACATTGAACCTGCAGTGGTGTATCGGAAAATAATACTCGTCTTACAGGTAGGGATCAAAGCCCAGACTCTAAGAAGCCTCATTCCTCTTGCACTTAAGGCGGCATTGTGCCTTTTCTATTTAATTCCGATGTAATTTTACTGTTTCATCGACAATGTGTATGTCCAAGGAATACATTGAACCTGCAGTGGTGTATCGGTAACTAATACTGGTCTCACAGGAAAGGATCAAAGCACAGACTGTAAGAAGAGTCTCTATTCTTGTACTTAAGGTTGCATTGTGCCTTTTGTATTTAATTCCGATGCGATTTCTGTGTTTTATCATCAATGTGACGGTCCAAGGAATACATTTGACCTCCAGAGGTGTATCGGAAACTAATACTGGTCTCACAGGAAAGGATCAAAGCCCAGACCCTAAGAGGCCTCTTTCCTCTTGCACTTAAGGCGGCACGGTGCCTTTTGTATTTACTTCTGATGTAATTTCAGTGTTTCATTGACAATGTGTATGTCCAAGGAATACATTGAACCTGCAGTGGTGTATCGGAAACAAATACTGGTCTCACAGGAAAGGATCAAAGCACAGACTCTAGGAAGTGTCTCTATTCTTGTACTTAAGTCGGCATTGTGCCTTTTGTATTTAATTCCGATGCGATTTCTGTGTTTCATCGTGAATATGAAGGTCCAAGGAATACATTGGACCTGCAGTGTTGTATCGGAAACTAAAACTGGTCTAACAGGGAATTCTCAAAGCACCGACTGTATGAAGAGTCCACATTCTTGTACCTAAGGCGGCATTTTGCCTTTTGTATTTAATACCGATGCGATTTATGTGTCTCATCGTCAATGTGAAGGTCAAAGGAATACATTGAACCTGCAGTGGTGTATCGAAAACTAATACTGGTCTCACAGGGAATGCTCAAAGCATCGACTGTAAGAAGTGTCTATATTCTTGTACTTATGGCGGCATTGTGCCATTTGTATTTAATTCCGATGCGATTTCTGTGTTTCATCGTCAATGTGAAGGTCAAAGGAATACATTGAACATCCAGTGGTGTATCGGAAAATAATACTGGTCTCACAGGAAAGGATCAAAGCCCAGACTCTAAGAAGCCTCATTCCTCTTGCACTTAAGGCGGCATTGTGCCTTTTGTATTTAATTCCGATGTAATTTGAGAGTTTCATCCACAATGTGTATGTCCAAGGAATACATTGAACCTGCAGTGGTGTATCGGAAACTAATACTGGGCTCACAGGAAAGGATCAAAGCACAGACTGTAAGAAGAATCTCTATTCTTGTACTTAAGGTTGCATTGTGCCTTTTGTATTTAATTCCGCTGCGATTTCTGTGTTTCATCGTCAATGTGAATGTCGAAGGAATACACTGAACCTGCAGTGGTGTATCGGAAACTAATACTGGTCTCTCAGGGAATGCTCAAAGCACCGACTGTAAGAAGAGTCACTATTCTTGTACTTAAGGCGGCATTGTGCCTTTTGTATTTAATTCCGATGCGATTTCAGTGTTTCATCGTCAATGTGTAGGTCCAAGGAATACATTGAACATGCAGTGGTGTATCGGAAACTAATACTGGTCTCACAGGAAAGGATCAAAGCACATACTCTAAGAAGTCTCACTCTTCTTGCACTTAAGGCTTCATTGTGGCTTTTGTATTTAATTCCGATGTAATTTCAGTGTTTCATCGTCAATCTGTATGTCCAAGGACTACATTGAACCTGCAGTGGTACATCGGAAACTAATACTGGTCTCACAGGGAATGCTCAAAGCATCGACAGTAAGAAGTGTCTCTATTCTTGTACTTAAGGCGGCATTGTGCCTTTTGTATTTAATTCCGATAAAATTGCAGTGTTTCATCGTCAATTTTTACGTCCAAGGAATACATTGAACATGCAGTGCTGTATCGGAAACTAATACTGGTCTCACAGGGGATGCTCAAAGCACCGACTGTAAGAAGAGTCTCTATTCTTGTACTTAAGATGGCATTGTGCGTTTTGTATTTAATTCCAATGCGATTTCTGTGTTTCATCGTCAATGTGATTGTCCAAGGAATACATTGATCCTGCAGTGGTGTATCGGAAACTAATACTGGTCTCACAGGGAATGCTCAAAGCACCGTCTGTAAGAAGAGTCTCTATTCTTGTACTTAAGATGGCATTGTGAGTTTTGTATTTAATTCCAATGCGATTTCTATGTTTCATCGTCAATGTGATTGTCCAAGGAATACATTGATCCTGCAGTGGTGTATCGGAAACTAATACTGGTCTCACAGGGAATGCTCAAAGCACCGACTGTAAGAAGAATCTCTATTCTTGTACTTATGGCGGCATTGTGCCTTTTGCATTTAATTCCGATGCGATTTCTGTGTTTCATCGTCAATGTGAATGTCCAAGGAATACATTGAACCTGCAGTGGTGTATCGGAAACTAATACTGGTCTCACAGGAAGGGATCAAAGCACAGACTCTAAGAAGTCTCACTCTTCTTGCACTTAAGGCTGAATTGTGCCTTTTGTATTTAATTCCGATGCGATTTCTGTGTTTCATCGTCAATGTGAAGGTCCAAGGAATACATTGAACCTGCAGTGGTGTATCGGAAACAAATGCTGGTCTCACAGGGAATGCTCACAGCACCGACTGTAAGAAGACTCTCTATTCTTCTACTTAAGGCGGCATTGTACATTTTGTATTTAATTCCGATGCGATTTCTGTGTTTCATCGTCAATGTGAAGGTCCAAGGAATACATTGACCCTGCAGTGGTGTATTGGCAACTAACACTTGACTTACAGGAAAGGATCAAAGCACATACTCTAAGAAGTCTCACGCTTCTTGCACGTATGGCGGCATTGTGCATTTTGTAATTAATTCCAACGTAATTGCAGTGTTTCATCATCAATGAGTATGTAAAAGGAATACATTGCACCTGCAATGGTGTATCGGTAACTAATACTGGTCTCATAGGAAAGGATCAAAGCACAGACTCTAAGAAGTCTCACTCTTCTTGCACTTAAGGCTGAATTGTGCCGTTTGTATTTAATTCCGATGTAATATCAGTGTTTCATCGTCAATGTGTATGTAAAAGGAATACATTGAACCTGCAGTGTTGTATCGGAAAATAATACTGGTCTCACAGGAATGGGTCAAAGCAGCGACTGTAAGGAAAGTCTCTATTCTTGTACTTAAGGCGGCATTGTGCCATTTGTATTTAATTCCTATGCGAGATCTGTGTTTCATCGTCAACATGAAGGTCCAAGGAATACATTGAACCTGCAGTTTTGTATCGGAATCTAATACTGGTCTCACAGGGAATGCTCAAAGCACCGACTGTAAGAAGTGTCTCAAATCTTGTACTTAAGGCGGCATTGGGCCTTTTGTATTTAATTCCGATGCGATTTCTGTGTTTCATCGTCAATGTGTAGGTCCAAGGAATACATTGAACGTGCAGTGGTGTATCTGAAACTAATACAGGTCTCACAGGGAGTGCTCAAAGCACCGACTGTAAGATGAGTCTGTATTCTTGTACTTAAGGCGGTATTGTGCCTTTTGTATTTAATTCCGATGTAATATCAGCGTTTCATCGTCAATGTTTACGTCCAAGGAGTACATTAAACATGCAGTGCTGTATCGGAAACTAATACTGGTCTCACAGGGAATGCTCAAAGCACGGAATATAAGAAGAGTCTCTATTCTTGTACTTAAGGCGGCATTTTGCGTATTGTATTTAATTCCAATGCGATTTCTGTGTTTCATCGTCAATGTGATGGTCCAAGGAATACAAAGAACCAGCAGTGGTGTATCGGAAACTAATACTGGTCTCACAGGGAATGCTTTAAGCACCGACTGTAAGAACAATCTCTATTCTTGTACTTAAGGCGGCATTGTGCCTTTTGCATTTAATTCCGATGGGATTTCTGTGTTTCATCGTCAATGTGAAGGTCCAAGGAATACATTGAACCAGCAGAGTTGTATCGGAAACAAATACTGGTCTCACAGGGAGTGCTCAAAACACCGACTGTAAGAAGAGTCTCGATTCTTGTACATAAGGCGGCATTGTGCGTTTTGGATTTAATTCCGATGCGATTTCTTCGTTTCATCGTCAACGTGAAGGTCCAAGGAATACTTCGAACCTGCAGTGGTGTATCGGAAACTAATACTGGTCTCACAGGGAATGCTCAAAGCACCGACTGTGAGAAGTGTCTCTATTCTTGTACCTATGGCGGCATTGTGCCTTTTGTATTTCATTCCGATGCGATTTCTGCGTTTCATCGTCCATGTGTATGTCCAAGGAATACATTGAACCTGCAGTGTTGTATCGGAAACTATTACTGGTCTAACAGGGAATTCTCAAAGTAGCGACTGTATGAAGAGTGTACATTCTTGTACCTAAGGCGGCATTGTGCCTTTTGTATTTAATTCCGATGCGATGTCTGTGTGTCATCGTCAATGTGAAGGTCAAAGGAATACATTGAACCTGCAGTGGTGTATCGGAAACTAATACTGGTGTCACAGGGAATGCTCATAGCATCGACTGTAAGAAGTGTCTCTATTCTTGTACTTAAGGCGGCATTGTGCCACTTGTATTTAATTCCGTTACGATTTCAGTGTTTCATCGTTAATGTGAAGGTCCAAGGAATACATTGAACCGGCAGTGGTGTATCGGAAACTAATACTGGTCTCACAGGAAAGGATCAAAGCCCAGACCCTAAGAGGCCTAATTCTTCTTGCACTTAAGGCGGCACGGTGCCTTTTGTATTTACTTCAGATGTAATTTCAGTGGTTCATTGACAATGTGTGTGTCCAAGGAATACATTGAACCTGCTGTGGTGTATCGGAAACAAATACTGGTCTCACAGGAAAGGATCAAAGCACAGACTCTAGGAAGTGTCTCTATTCTTGTACTTAAGTCGGCGTTGTGCCTTTTGTATTTAATTCCGATGCGATTTCTGTGTTTCATCGTGAATGTGAAGGTCCAAGGAATACATTGGACCTGCAGTGTTGTACCGGAAACTAAAACTGGTCTAACAGGGAATTCTCAAAGCACCGACTGTATGAAGAGTCTACATTCTTGTACCTAAGGCGGCATTTTGCCTTTTGTATTTAATACCGATGCGATTTATGTGTGTCATCCTCATTGTGAAGGTCAAAGGAATACATTGAACCTGCAGTGGTGTATCGAAAACTAATACTGGTCTCACAGGGAATGCTCAAAGCATCGACTGTAAGAAGTGTCTATATTCTTGTACTTAAGGCGGCATTGTGCCATTTGTATTTAATTCCGATGCGATTTCTGTGTTTCATCGTCAATGTGAAGGTCAAAGGAATACATTGAACATCCAGTGGTGTATCGGAGTGTAATACTGGTCTCACAGGAAAGGATCAAAGCCCAGACTCTAAGAAGCCTCATTCCTCTTGCACTTAAGGCGGCATTGTGCCTTTTGTATTTAATTCCGATGTAATTTCAGTGTTTCATCCGCAATGTGTATGTCCAAGGAATACATTGAACCTGCAGTGGTGTATCGGAAACTAATACTGGGCTCTTAGGAAAGGATCAAAGCACAGACTGTAAGAAGAGTCTCTATTCTTGTACTTAAGGTTGCATTGTGCCTTTTGTATTTAATTCCGGTGCGATTTCTGTGTTTCATCGTCAATGTGAATGTCGAAGAAATACATTGAACCTGCAGTGGTGTATCAGAAACTAATACTGGTCTCTCATGGAATGCTCAAAGCACCGACTGTAAGAAGAGTCTCTATTCTTGTACTTAAGGCGGCATTGTGCCTTTTGTATTTAATTCCGATGCGATTTCAGTTATTCATCGTCAATGTGAAGGTCCAAGGAATACATTGAACATGCAGTGGTGTATCGGAAACTAATACTGGTCTCACAGGAAAGGATCAAAGCACAGACTCTAAGAAGTCTCACTCTTCTTGCACTTAAGGCTTCATTGTGTGTTTTGTATTTAATTCCGATGTAATTTCAGTGTTTCATCGTCAATCTGTATGTCCAAGGAATACATTGAACCTGCAGTGGTACATCGGAAACTAATACTGGTCTCACAGGGAATGCTCAAAGCATCGACAGTAAGAAGTGTCTCTATTCTTGTACTTAAGGCGGCATTGTGCCTTTTGTATTTAATTCCGATGCGATTTCTGTGTTTCATCGTCAATGTGAAGGTCCAAGGAATACATTGACCTGCAGTGGTGTATCGGAAACTAATACTGGTCTCATAGGAAAGGATCAAAGCACAGATTCTAAGAAGTCTCACTCTTCTTGCACTTAGGGCGGCATTCTGCCTTTTGTATTTTATTCCGATGTAATTTCAGTGTTTCATCGTCAATGTGTATGTAAAAGGAATGCATTGAACCTGCAGTGGTGTATCGGAAACTAATACTGGTCTCACAGGGAATGCTCAAAGCACCGACACTGATAAGAGTGTCTATTCTTGTACTTAAGGCGGCATTTCGCGTTTTGTATTTTATTCCGATGCGATTTCTGTGTTTCATCGTCAATGTGAAGGTGCAAGGTATACATTGAACCTGCAGTGGTGTATCGGAAACTAATACTGGTCTCAGAGGAAAGGATCAAAGCACAGACTCTAAGAAGTCTCACTTTCTTGCACTTAAGGCGGCATTGTGCCTTTTGTATTTAATTCCGATGTAATTTCAGTGTTTCATCATCAATGTGTATGTAAAAGGAATGCATTGAACCTGTGGTGGTGTATCGGAAACTAATACTGGTCTCATAGGACAGGATCAAATCACAGACTCTAAGAAGTCTCACTCTTCTTGAACTTAAGGCGGCATTGCACCTTTGGTAATTAATTCCGATGTAATTTCAGTGTTTCATCGTCAATGTGTAAGAGAAAGGAATACATTGAACCTGCAGTGGTGTATCGGAAAGTAATACTGGTCTCATAGGAAAAGATCAAAGCACAGACTCTAAGAAGTCTCACTCTTCTTGCACTTAAGGCGGCATTGTGTCTTTAGTATTTAATTCCGATGTAATTTCAGTGTTTGATCGTCAATGTGTATGTAAAAGGAATACTTTGAACCTGCAGTGGTGTATCGGAAACTAATACTGGTCTCACAGGGAATGCTCAAAGCACCGACTGTAAGAAGTGTCTCTATTCTTGTACTTAAGGCGGCATTGTGCATTTTCTATTTAATTCCGACGCGATGTCTGTGTTTCATCGTCAATGTGAAGGTCCAAGGAATACATTGAACCTGCAGTGGTGTATCGGAAACGAATACTGGTCTCACAGGGAATGCTTAATGCACCGTCTGTAAGTAAAGTCTCTATTCTTGTACTTAAGGCGGCATTGTGCCTTTTGTATTTAATTCCGATGCGATATCTGTATTTTATCCTCAATGTGTATGTAAAAGGAATACATTGAACCTGCAGTGATGTATCGGAAACTAATATTGGTCTCATAGGAAAGGATCAAAGCGCAGACTCTAAGAAGTCTCACTCTTCTTGCACTTAAGGCCGCATTGTGCCTTTTGTATGTAATTCCGAAGTAATTTCAGTGTTTCATTGTCAATGTGTATTTGCAAGGAATACATTGAACCTGCAGTGGTGTATCGGAAACTAATACTGGTCTCACAGGGAATGCTCAAAGGACCGACACTAAGAAGAGTCTCTATTCTTGTACATAAGGCGGCATTTAGAGTTTTGTATTTTATTCCGATGCAATTTCTGTGTTTCATCGTCAATGTGAAGGTCCAAGGTATACATTGAACCTGCAGTGGTGTATCGGAAACTAATACTGGTCTCACAGGAAAGGATCAAAGCACAGACTCTAAGAAGTGTCACTCTTCTTGCACTTAAGGCGGCATTGTGCCTTTTGTATTTAATTCCGATGTAATTTCAGTGTTTCATCGTCAATGAGCATGTCCAAGGATTACATTGAACCTGTAGTGGTGTATCAGAAACTAATACTGAACTCACAGGATAGGATAAAAGAACCGACTGTAAGAAGAGTCTCTATTCTTATACTTAATGCGGCATTGTGCCTTTTGTATTTAATTCCGATGCGATTTCAGTGTTTCATTGTCAATGTGAATGTCCAAGGAATACATTGAACCTGCAGTGGTGTATCGGAAACTAATACTGGTCTCACAGAAATGGATCAAAACACCGACTGTAAGAAGAGTCTCTATTCTTGTACTTAAGGCGGCATTGTGCCTTTTGTATTTAATTCTAATGCGATTTCTGTGTTTCATCGCCAATGTGTATGTCCAAGGAATACATTGAACCTGCAGTGGTGTATCAGAACCTAATACTGGTCTCACAGGGAATGCTCAAAGCACCGACTGTAAGAAGAGTCTCTATTCTTGTACTTAAGGCGGCATTGTGCGTTTTGTTTTAATTCCGATGCGATTTCTGTGTTTCATCGTCAATGTGATGGACCAAGGAATACATTGAACCTGATGTGGTGTATCGGAAACTAATACAGGTCTCACAGGAAAGGATCAGAGCAGAGAATTTAAGAATTCTCACTCTTCTTGCATTTAAGGGGGCATTGTGCCTCTTGTATTTAATTCCGATGCGATTTCTGTGTTTCATCGTCATTGTGAAGGTCCAAGGAATACATTGACCCTGCAGTGGTGTATTGGCAACTAATACTTGTCTTACAGGAAAGGATCAAAGCACAGACTCTAAGAAGTCTCACTCTTCTTGCACTTAAGGCTGCATTGTGCCGTTTGTATTTAATTCCGATGTAATATCAGTGTTTCATCGTCAATGTGTATGTAAAAGGAATACATTGAACCTGCAGTGGTGTATCGGAAACTAATACTGGTCGCACTGGGAATGCTCAAAGCACCGACTGAAAGAAGGGTCTCTATTCTTGTACATAAGGCGGAATTGTACAATTTGAATTTAATTCCGATGTGATTTCTGTGTTTCATCGTCAATGTGAAGGTCCAAGGAATACATTGACCTGCAGTGGTGTATCGGAAACTAATACTGGTCTCATAGGAAAGGATCAAAGCACAGATTCTAAGAGGTCTCACTCTTCTTGCACTTAAGGCGGCATTGTGCCTTTTGTATGTAATTCCGATGTAATTTCAGTGTTTCTTCGTCAATGTGAATGTCCAAGGAATACATTGAACCTGCAGTGTTGTATCGGAAAATAATACTGGTCCCACAGGAATGGGTCAAAGCAGCGACTGTAAGAAAAGTCTCTATTTTTGTACTTAAGGCGGCATTGTGCCATTTGTATTTAATTCCGATGCGATTTCTGTGTTTCATCTTCAATGTGAATGTCCCAGGAATACATTGAACGTGCAGTGGTGTATCCGAAACTAATACAGGTCTCACAGGGAATGCTCAAAGCACCGACTGTAAGATGAGTCTCTATTCTTGTACTTGAGGCGGTATTGTGCCTTTTGTATTTAATTCCGATGTAATATCAGTGTTTCATCGTCAATGTTTACGTCCAAGGAGTACATTGAACATGCAGTGCTGTATCGGAAACTAATACTGGTCTCACAGGGAATGCTTTAAGCACCGACTGTAAGAACAATCTCTATTCTTGTACTTAAGGCGGCATTGTGCCTTTTGCATTTAATTCCGATGGGATTTCTGTGTTTCATCGTCAATGTGAAGGTCCAAGGAATACATTGAACCTACAGTTGTGTATCGGAAACAAATACTGGACTCACAGGGAGTGCTCAAAACACCGACTGTAAGAAGAGTGTCGATTCTTGTACTTAAGGCGGCATTGTGCGTTTTGTATTTAATTCCGATGCGATTTCTTCGTTTCATCGTCAACGTGAAGGTCCAAGGAATACTTCGAACCTGCAGTGGCTTATCGGAAACTAATACTGGTCTCACAGGGAATGCACAAAGCACCGACTGTGAGAAGAGTCTCCATTCTTGTACCTATGGCGGCATTGTGCCTTTTGTATTACATTCCGATGCGATTTCTGTGTTTCATCGTCCATGTGTATGTCCAAAGAATACATTGAACTTGCAGTGTTGTATCGGAAACTATTACTGGTCTCACAGGGAATGCTCACAGCATCGACTGTAAGAAGTGTCTCTATTCTTGTACTTAAGGCGGCATTGTGCCACTTGTATTTAATTCCGATACGATTTCTGTGTTTCATCGTTAATGTGAAGGTCCAAGTAATACATTGAACCTGCAGTGGTGTATCGGAAAATAATACTGGTCTTACAGGAAGGGATCAAAGCCCAGACTCTAAGAAGCCTCATTCCTCTTGCACTTAAGGCGGCATTGTGCCTTTTGTATTTAATTCCGATGTAATTTTACTGTTTCATCGACAATGTGTATGTCCAAGGAATACATTGAACCTGCAGTGGTGTATCGGTAACTAATACTGGTCTCACAGGAAAGGATCAAAGCACAGACTGTAAGAAGAGTCTCTATTCTTGTACTTAAGGTTGCATTGTGCCTTTTGTATTTAATTCCGATGCGATTTCTGTGTTTTATCATCAATGTGACGGTCCAAGGAATACATTTGACCTCCAGAGGTGTATCGGAAACTAATACTGGTCTCACAGGAAAGGATCAAAGCCCAGACCCTAAGAGGCCTCTTTCCTCTTGCACTTAAGGCGGCACGGTGCCTTTTGTATTTACTTCTGATGTAATTTCAGTGTTTCATTGACAATGTGTATGTCCAAGGAATACATTGAACCTGCAGTGGTGTATCGGAAACAAATACTGGTCTCACAGGAAAGGATCAAAGCACAGACTCTAGGAAGTGTCTCTATTCTTGTACTTAAGTCGGCATTGTGCCTTTTGTATTTAATTCCGATGCGATTTCTGTGTTTCATCGTGAATATGAAGGTCCAAGGAATACATTGGACCTGCAGTGTTGTATCGGAAACTAAAACTGGTCTAACAGGGAATTCTCAAAGCACCGACTGTATGAAGAGTCTACATTCTTGTACCTAAGGCGGCATTTTGCCTTTTGTATTTAATACCGATGCGATTTATGTGTCTCATCGTCAATGTGAAGGTCAAAGGAATACATTGAACCTGCAGTGGTGTATCGAAAACTAATACTGGTCTCACAGGGAATGCTCAAAGCATCGACTGTAAGAAGTGTCTATATTCTTGTACTTATGGCGGCATTGTGCCATTTGTATTTAATTCCGATGCGATTTCTGTGTTTCATCGTCAATGTGAAGGTCAAAGGAATACATTGAACATAAAGTGGTGTATCGGAAAATAATACTGGTCTCACAGGAAAGGATCAAAGCCCAGACTCTAAGAAGCCTCATTCCTCTTGCACTTAAGGCGGCATTGTGCCTTTTGTATTTAATTCCGATGTAATTTCAGTGTTTCATCCACAATGTGTGTGTCCAAGGAATACATTGAACCTGCAGTGGTGTATCGGAAACTAATACTGGGCTCACAGGAAAGGATCAGAGCACAGACTGTAAGAAGAATCTCTATTCTTGTACTTAAGGTTCCATTGTGCCTTTTGTATTTAATTCCGGTGCGATTTCTGTGTTTCATCGTCAATGTGAATGTCGAAGGAATACACTGAACCTGCAGTGGTGTATCGGAAACTAATACTGGTCTCTCAGGGAATGCTCAAAGCACCGACTGTAAGAAGAGTCACTATTCTTGTACTTAAGGCGGCATTGTGCCTTTTGTATTTAATTCCGATGCGATTTCAGTGTTTCATCGTCAATGTGAAGGTCCAAGGAATACATTGAACATGCAGTGGTGTATCGGAAACTAATACTGGTCTCACAGGAAAGGATCAAAGCACAGACTCTAAGAAGTCTCACTCTTCTTGCACTTAAGGCTTCATTGTGGCTTTTGTATTTAATTCCGATGTAATTTCAGTGTTTCATCGTCAATCTGTATGTCCAAGGAATACATTGAACCTGCAGTGGTACATCGGAAACTAATACTGGTCTCACAGGGAATGCTCAAAGCATCGAGAGTAAGAAGTGTCTCTATTCTTGTACTTAGGGCGGCATTGTGCCTTTTGTATTTAATTCCGATGCGATTTCTGCGTTTCATTGTCAATGTGACAGTCCAAGGAATACATTGAACGTGCAGTGGTGTATCGGAAACTAATACTGGTCTCAAAGGGAATGCTCAAAGCACCGACAGTAAGAAGAGTCTCTATTCTTGTACTTAAGGAGGCATTGTGACTTTTGTATTTAATTCCGATAAAATTGCAGTGTTTCATCGTCAATTTTTACGTCCAAGGAATACATTGAACATGCAGTGCTGTATCGGAAACTAATACTGGTCTCACAGGGGATGCTCAAAGCACCGACTGTAAGAAGAGTCTCTATTCTTGTACTTAAGATGGCTTTGTGCGTTTTGTATTTAATTCCAATGCGATTTCTGTGTTTCATCGTCAATGTGATTGTCCAAGGATTACATTGATCCTGCAGTGGTGTATCGGAAACTAATACTGGTCTCACAGGGAATGCTCAAAGCACCGACTGTAAGAAGAATCTCTATTCTTGTACTTATGGCGGCATTGTGCCTTTTGCATTTAATTCCGATGCGATTTCTGTGTTTCATCGTCAATGTGAAGGTCCAAGGAATACATTGAACCTGCAGTGGTGTATCGGAAACTAATACTGGGCTCACAGGAAAGGATCAACGCACAGACTCTAAGAAGTCTCACTCTTCTGGCGTTTAAGGCGGAATTGTGCCTTTTGTATTAAATTCCGATGTAATTTCAGTGTTTCATCGTCAATGTGAAGGTCCAGGGAATACATTGAGCCTACAGTGGTGTATCGGTAATTAATACTGGTCTCACAGGGAGTGATCAAGGCACAGACTGTAAAAGGAATCTCTATTCTGGTACTTAAGGCGGCGTTGTTCCTTTTGTTTTTAATTCCGATGCGATTTCTGTTTTTGATCGTCAATGTGAAGGTCCAAGGATTGCATTGAACCTGCAGTAGTGTATCGGAAACTAATACTGGTCTCACACGAATGCTTAAATCACCGACTGTAAGGAGAGTCTCTATTCTTGTACCTATGACTTCATTGTGGCTTTTGTATTTAATTCCTATGCGATTTCTGTGTTTCATCGTCAATGTGAAGGTCCAAGGAATACATTCAACCTGCAGTGGTGTATCGGAAACTAAAACTGCTCTCACAGGCAATGCTCAAAGCACCGACCGTAAGAAGAGTCTCTATTCTTGTACTTAAGGCGGCATTGTGCCTTTTGTATTTAATTCCGATGTAATTTCAGTGTTTCATCGTCAATGTTTACGTCCAAGGAATACATTGTACCTGCTGTGCTGTATCGGAAACTAATACTGGTCTCACAGGGTATGCTCAAAACACCGACTGTAAGATGAGTCTCTATTCCTTTACTTAAGGCGGCATTGTGCGTTTTGTATTTAATTCCAATCCGATTTCTGTCTTTAATCGTCAATATGATGGTCCAAGGAATACATTGAACCTGCAGTGGTGTATCGGAAACTAATACTTGTCTCACAGGGAATGCTCAAAGCACTGACTGTAAGAAGAATCTCTATTCTTGTACTTAAGGCGGCATAGTGCCTTTTGCATTTAATTCCGATGTGATTTCTGTGTTTCATCGTCAATGTGAAGATCCAAGGAATACATTGAACCAGCAGTGGTGTATCGGAAACTAATACTGGTCTCACAGGAAAGGATCAAAGCACAGACTCTAAGAAGTCTCACTCTACTTGCACTTAAGGCGGCATTGTGCCTTTTGTATATAATTCCGATGTAATTTCAGTGTTTCATCGTCCATGTGTATGTCCAAGGAATACATTGAACCTGCAGTGTTGTATCGGAAACTAATACTGGTCTAACAAGGAATTCTCAAAGCACTGACTGTATGAAGAATCTACATTCTTGTACCTAAGGCGGCATTGTGCCTTTTGTATTTAACTCCGATGAAATTTCTGTGTGTCATCGTCAATGTGAAGGTCAAAGGAATACATTGAACCTGCAGTGGTGTATCGGAAACTAATACTGGTCTCACAGGGAATGCTCAAAGCATCGACTGTAAGAAGTGTCTCTATTCTTGTACGTAAAGCGGCATTGTGCCGTTTGTATTTAATTCCGATGTAATTTCAGTGTTTCATCGACAATGTGTAAGTCCAAGGAATACATTGAACCTGCAGTGGTGTATCGGAAACTAATACTGGTCTCACAGGAAAGGATCAAAGCGCAGACTGTAAAAAGAGTCTCTATTCGCGTTCTTAAGGCGGCATTGTGCCTTTTGTATTTAATTCCGATGCGATTTGTGTGTTTCATCGTCAATGTTTACGTCCAGGGAATACATTGAACCTGCAGTGGTGTATCGGAAACGAATACTGGTCTCACAGGAAAGGATCAAACACCGACTGTAAGAAGAGTCTCTATTCTTGTACCTAAGGCTTCATTGTGCCTTTTGTATTTGATTCCGATGCTATTTCTGTGTTTCATCGTCAATGTGAAGGTCAAACTAATACATTGAACCTGCAGTGGTGTATCGGAAACTAATACTTGTCTCACAGGGAATGCTCAAAGCACTGACTGTAAGAAGAATCTCTATTCTTGTACTTAAGGCGGCATAGTGCCTTTTGCATTTAATTCCGATGTGATTTCTGTGTTTCATCGTCAATGTGAAGATCCAAGGAATACATTGAACCAGCAGTGGTGTATCGGAAACTAATACTGGTCTCACAGGAAAGGATCAAAGCACAGACTCTAAGAAGTCTCACTCTACTTGCACTTAAGGCGGCATTGTGCCTTTTGTATATAATTCCGATGTAATTTCAGTGTTTCATCGTCCATGTGTATGTCCAAGGAATACATTGAACCTGCAGTGTTGTATCGGAAACTAATACTGGTCTAACAAGGAATTCTCAAAGCACTGACTGTATGAAGAATCTACATTCTTGTACCTAAGGCGGCATTGTGCCTTTTGTATTTAACTCCGATGAAATTTCTGTGTGTCATCGTCAATGTGAAGGTCAAAGGAATACATTGAACCTGCAGTGGTGTATCGGAAACTAATACTGGTCTCACAGGGAATGCTCAAAGCATCGACTGTAAGAAGTGTCTCTATTCTTGTACGTAAAGCGGCATTGTGCCGTTTGTATTTAATTCCGATGTAATTTCAGTGTTTCATCGACAATGTGTAAGTCCAAGGAATACATTGAACCTGCAGTGGTGTATCGGAAACTAATACTGGTCTCACAGGAAAGGATCAAAGCGCAGACTGTAAAAAGAGTCTCTATTCGCGTTCTTAAGGCGGCATTGTGCCTTTTGTATTTAATTCCGATGCGATTTGTGTGTTTCATCGTCAATGTTTACGTCCAGGGAATACATTGAACCTGCAGTGGTGTATCGGAAACGAATACTGGTCTCACAGGAAAGGATCAAAGCGCAGACTGTAAAAAGAGTCTCTATTCGCGTTCTTAAGGCGGCATTGTGCCTTCTGTATTTAATTCCGATGCGATTTCTGTGTTTCATCGTCAATGTGAAGGTCCAAGGAATACATTGAACCTGCAGTGGTGTATCGGAAACTAATACTGGTCTCACGGGAAAGGATCAAAGCATAGACTCTAAGAAGTCTCACTCTTCTTGCACTTATGGCGGCATTGTGGCTTTTGTATTTAATTCCGATGTAATTTCAGTGTTTCATCGTCAATGTGTATGTCCAAGGAACACATTGAACCTGCAGTGGTACATCGGAAACTAATACTGGTGTCACAGGGAATGCTCAAAGCATCGACAGTAAGAAGTGTCTCTATTCTTGTACTTAAGGCGGCATTGTGCCATTTGTATTTAATTGCGATGCGATTTCTGTGTTTTATCATCAATGTGAAGGTCCAAGGAATACATTGAACCTGCAGTGGTGTATCGGAAACTAATACTGGTCTCACAGGAAAAGGGCCAAAGCCCAGAAACTAAGAAGCCTCATTCCTCTCGCACTTAAGGCGGCATTCAGCCTTTTGTATTTAATTCCGATGTATTTTCAGTGTTTCATTGACAATGTGTATGTCCAAGGAATACATTGAACCGTCAGTGGTGTATCGGAAACTAATACTGGTCTCACAGGAATGGATCAAAGCACCGACTGTAAGAAGAGTTTCTATTCTTGTACTTAAGGCGGCATTGTGCCCTTTGTATTTAATTCCGATGCGATTTCTGTGTTTCATCGTCAATGTGAAGGTCAAAGTAATACATTGAACCTGCAGTGGTGTATCGGAAACTAATACTTGTCTCACAGGAAATGAACAAATCACAGACTGTAAGAAGAGTCTCTATTCTTGTACTTAAGGCGGCATTGTAATTTTTGTATTTAATTCCGATGCGATTTCTGTGTTTCATCGTCAATGTAAAGGTCAAAGGAATACATTGAACCTGCAGTGGTGTATCGGAAACTAATACTGGTCTCACAGGAAAGGATCATAGCACAGACTGTAAGAAGAGTCTCTATTCTTGTACTTAAGGCGGAATTGTTCAATTTGTATTTAATTCCGATGCGATTTCTGTGTTTCATCGTCAATGTGTATGTCCAAGGAAAAAATGAACCTGTAGTGGTACATCGGAAACTAATACTGGTCTCACAGGGAATGCTCCAAACATCGACAGTAAGAAGTGTCTCTATTCTTGTACTTAAGGCGGCGTTGTGCCATTTGTATTTAATTCTGATGCGATTTCTGTGTTTTATCATCAATGTAAAGGTCCAAGGAATACACTGAACTTGCAGTGGTGTATTGGAAACTAATACTGGTCTCACAGGGAATGCCCAAAGCACCGACTGTAAGAAGTGTCTCTATTCTTGTACTTAAGGCGGCATTGTGCCTTTTTAATTCCGATGAGATTTCTGTGTTTAATCGTCAATGTGAAGGTCCAAGGAATACATTGAACCTGCAGTGGTGTATCGAAAACTAATACTGGTCTCCCAGGAATGCTCAAAGCTTCGACTGTAAGAACAGACTCTATTCTTGTACTTAAGGCGGCATTGTGCCTTTTGTATTTAATTCCGATGTAATTTATGTGTTTCATCGTCAATGTGTATGTCCAAGGAATACATTGAACCTGTTGTGGTGTATCGGAAACTAATACTGGTCTCACAGGAAAGGATCAAAGCACTGACTCTAAGAAGTCTCACTATTCTTGCTTTTAAAGCGGCATTGTGCCTTTTACATTTAATTCCGATGTAATTTCAGTGTTTCATCGTCAATCTGTATGTCCAAGGAATACATTGAACCTGCAGTTGTGTATTGGAAACTAATACTGGTCTCACAGGGAATGCTCAAAGAACCGACTGTAAGAAGAGTCTCTATTCTTGTACTTAAGGCCGCATTGTGCCTTTTTTATTTAATTCCGATGCGATTTCTGTGTTTCATCGTCAATGTGAAGGTCAAAGGAATACATTGAACCTGCAGTGGTGTATCGGAACCTAATACTGGTCTCACAGGAAAGGATCAAATCACAGACTCTAAGAAGTCTCACTCTTCTGGCACTTAAGGAGGCGTGGTACCTTTTTTATTTAATTCCGATGTAATTTCAGTGTTTCATCGTCAATGTGTATGTCCAAGGAATACATTGAACCTGCAGTCGTGTATCGGAAACTAATACAGGTCTCACATTAAAGGATCAAAGCACAGATTCTAAGAGGTCTCACTCTTGTTGCACTTATGGCGGCATTGTGCCTTTTGTATTTAATTCCGAAATAATTTCAGTGTTTCATCGTCAATTTTTATGTCCAAAGAATACAATGAACCTGTAGTGCTGTATCGGAAACTAATACTGGTCTCACAGGGAATGCTCAAAGCACCGACTGTAAGAATAGTCTCTATTCTTGTACTTAAGGTGGCATTGTGTATTTTGTATTTAATTCCGATGCGATATCAGTGTTTCATCGTCAATGTGATGGTCCAAGGAATACATTGAACCTGCAGTGGTGTATCGGAAACTAATACTAATCTCACAGGGGATGGTCAAAGCACCGAAGAGTCTCTATTCTGGTACTTAAGGCGGCATTGTGCTTTTTGTATGTAATTGCGATACGATTTCTGTGTTTTATCGTCAATGTGAAGGTCCAAGGATTACATTGATCCTGCAGTGGTGTATCGGAAACTGATACTGGTCTCACAGGGAATGCTCAAAGCACCGACAATAAGAAGAGTCTCTATTCTTGTACTTATGGCGGCGATGTGCCTTTTGTATTTAATTCCAATGCGATATCTGTGTTTCATCGGCAATGTGAAGGTCCAAGGAATACATTGAACCGGCAGTGGTGTATCGGAATCTAAAACTGGTCTCACAGGGAATGCTCAAAACACCGACTGTAAGAAGAGTCTGTATTCTTGTACATAAGGTGACATTGTGATTTTTGTATTTCATTACGATGCGATTTCTGTGTTTCATCGTCAATGTGAAGGTCCAAGGAATACATTAAACCTGCAGTGGTGTATCGGAAACTAATACTG
Source organism: Schistocerca americana (assembly GCF_021461395.2). Classification (NCBI taxonomy): domain Eukaryota; kingdom Metazoa; phylum Arthropoda; class Insecta; order Orthoptera; family Acrididae; genus Schistocerca; species Schistocerca americana. The sequence continues at coordinate 618,226,562 of NC_060124.1, read as the reverse complement.
GTCTCACAGAAAAGGATCAAATCACAGACTCTAAGAAGTCTCACTTTTCATGCACTTAAGGCGGCATTGTGCTTTTTGTATTTAATTCCGATGTAATTTCAGTGTTTCATCGTAAATGTGAAGGTCCAAGGAATACATTGAACCTGCAGTGGTGTATCGGAAACTAATACTGGTCTCCCAAGGAATGCTCAAAGCACCGACTGTAAGAAGAGTCTCTATTCTTGTACTTACAGCGGCATTGTGTCTTTTCAATTTAATTCCGATGTAATTTCTGTGTTTCATCATCAATGCTAAGGTCCAAGGATTACCTTGAGCCTGCAGTAGTGTATCGGAAACTAATACTGGTCTCACAGGAAAGGAACAAAGCACAGACTCTAAGAAGTCTCACTCTTCTTGCACTGAAAGCGGCATTGTGCCATTTGTATTTAATTCCTATGTAATTTCAGTGTTTCTTCCTCAATGTGTATGCCCAAGGAATACATTGAACCTGCAGTGGTGTATTGGAAACTAATACTGGTCTCACAGGGAATGCTCAAAGAACCGACTGTTAGAAGAGTCTCTATTCTTCTACTTAAGGCCGCATTGTGCGATTTGTATTTAATTCCGATGCGATTTCTGTGTTTCATCTTCAATTTGAAGGTCCAAGGAATACATTGAACGTGCAGTGGTCTATCGGAAACTAATACTGGCTCACAGGGAATGCTCAAAGCACCGACTGTAAGAAGAGTCTCTATTCTTGTACTTAAGACGGCATTGTGCCTTTTGTATTTAATTCCGGTGCGATTTTTGTGTTTCATCGTCAATGTGAAGGTCCAAGTAATACATTGAACCTGCAGTGGTGTATCGGAAACTAATACTGGTCGCACAGGGAATGCTCAAAGCACCGACTGTAAGAAGAGTCTCTATTCTTGTACTTCAGACGGCATTGTGCCTTTTGTATTTAATTCTGATGCGATCTCTTTGTTTTATCGTCAATGTGAACGTCCAAGGAATACATTGAACGTGCAGTGATGTATCGGAAACTAATACTGGTCTCACAGGGAATTCTCAAACACCGACTGTGAGAAGAGTCTCTATTCTTGTACTTAAGGCGGCATTGTGCCTTTTGTATTTAATTCCCATGTAATTTCAGTGTTTCATCGTCAATGTTTACGTCCAAGGAATACATAGAACCTGCAGTGGTGTATTGGAAACTAATACTGGTCTCACAGGGAATGCTCAAAGAACCAACTGTAAGAAGTGTCTCTATTCTTGTAATTAAAGCGCCATTGTGCCTTTTTATATTTAATTCCGATGTGTTCTCAGTGTTTTATCGTCAATGTTTACGTCCAAGGAATACATTGAACCTGCAGTGCTGTATCGGAAACTAGTACTGGGCTCACAGGGAATGCTCAAAGCACCGACTGTAAGAAGAGTCTACATTCTTGTACTTAAGGCGGCATTGTGCCTTTTGTATTTAATTCCGATGTAATTTATGTGTTTCATCGTCAATATGTATGTCCAAGGAATACATTGAACCTGCAGTGGTGTATCGGAAACTAATACTGGTCTCACAGGGAATGCTCAAAGCACCGACTGTAAGAACAGTCTCTATTCTTGTACTTCAGGCGGCATTGTGCCTTTTGTATTTAATTCCGATGTAATCTCAGTGTTTCATCGTCAATGTGTATGTCCAAGGAATACATTGAACCTGCAGTGGTGTATCGGAAACTAATACTGGGCTCACAGGGAATGCTCAAAGCACCGACAATAAGAAGAGTCTCTATTCTTGTACTTATGGCGGCGTTGTACCTTTTGTATTTAATTCCAATGCGATTTCTGTGTTTCATCGTCAATGTGAAGGTCCAAGGAATACATTGAACCGGCAGTGGTGTATCGGAATCTAAAACTGGTCTCACAGGGAATGCTCAATACACCGACTGTAAGAAGAGTCTGTATTCTTGTACATAAGGTGACATTGTGATTTTTGTTTTTAATTACGATGCGATTTCTGTGTTTCATCGTCAATGTGATGGTCCAAGGAATACATTGAACCTGCAGTGGTGTATCGGAAAATAATACTGGTCTCCCAGGGAATGCTCAAAGCACCGACTGTAAGAACAGTCTCTATTCTTGTACTTATGGCGGCATTGTGTCTTTTGAATTTAATTCCGATGTAATTTCTGTGTTTCATCATCAATGCTAAGGTCCAAGGATTACCTTGAGCCTGCAGTAGTGTATCGGAAACTAATACTGGTCTCACAGGAAAGGAACAAAGCACAGACTCTAAGAAGTCTCACTCTTCTTGCACTGAAAGCAGCATTGTGCCATTTGTATTTAATTCCGATGTAATTTCAGTGTTTCATCGTCAATGTGTATGCCCAAGGAATACATTGAATCTGCAGTGGTGTATTGGAAACTAATACTGGTCTCACAGGAAATGCTCAAAGCACCGACTGTAAGAAGAGTCTCTATTCTTCTAGTTAAGGCCGCATTGTGCCTTTTGTATTTAATTCCGATGCGATTTCTGTGTTTCATCTTCAATTTGAAGGTCCATGGAATACATTGAACGTGCAGTGGTCTATCGGAAACTAATACTGGCTCACAGGGAATGCTCAAAGCACCGACTGTAAGAAGAGTCTCTATTCTTGTACTTAAGACGGCATTGTGCCTTTTGTATTTAATTCCGATGCGATTTTTGTGTTTCATCGTCAATGTGAAGGTCCAAGTAATACATTGAACCTGCAGTGGTGTATCGGAAACTAATACTGGTCGCACAGGGAATGCTCAAAGCACCGACTGTAAGAAGAGTCTCTATTCTTGTACTTCAGACGGCATTGTGCCTTTTGTATTTAATTCCGATGCGATCTCTTTGTTTTATCGTCAATGTGAAGGTCCAAGGAATACATTGAACGTGCAGTGGGGTATCGGAAACTAATACTGGTCTCACAGGGAATGCTCAAACACCGACTGTAAGAAGAGTCTCTATTCTTATACTTAAGGCGGCATTGTGCCTTTTGTATTTAATTCCCATGTAATTTCAGTGTTTCATCGTCAATGCTTACGTCCAAGGAATACATTGAACCTGCAGTGGTGTATTGGAAACTAATACTGGTCTCACAGGGAATGCTCAAAGAACCATCTGTAAGAGGTGTCTCTATTCTTGTACTTAAGGCGGCATTGTGCCTTTTTATATTTAATTCCGATGTGTTCTCAGTGTTATATCGTCAATGTTTACGTCCAAGGAATACATTGTACCTGCAGTGCTGTATCGGAAACTAATACTGGTCTCACAGGGAATGCTCAAAGCACCGACTGTAAGAAGAGTCTACATTCTTGTACTTAAGGCGGCATTGTGCCTTTTGTATTTAATTCCGATGTAATTTATGTGTTTCATCGTCAATATGTATGTCCAAGGAATACATTGAACCTGCAGTGGTGTATCGGAAACTAATACTGGCCTCATAGGGAATGCTCAAAGCACCGACTGTAAGAAGAGTCTCTATTCTTGTACATAAGGCGGCATTGTGCCTTTTGTATTTAATTCCGATGCGATTTCTGTGTTTCATCGTCAATGTGAAGGTCCAAGTAATACATTGAACCTGTAGAGGTGTATAGGAAACTAATACTGGTCGCACAGGGAATGCTCAAAGCACCGACTGTAAGAAGAGTCTCTATTCTTGTATTTCAGGCGGCATTGTGCCTTTTGTATTTAATTCCGATGTAATCTCAGTGTTTCATCGTCAATGTGTATGTCCAAGGAATACACTGAACCTGCAGTGGTGTATTGGAAACTAATACTGGTCTCACAGGGAATGCTCAAAGCACCGACTGTAAGACGAGTCTCTATTCTTGTACTTAAGGCGGCGTTGTGCCTTTTGTATTAAATTCCGATGCGATTTCTGTGTTTCATCGTCAATGTGAAGGTCAAAGGAATACATTGAACCTGCAGTGGTGTATCGGAACGTAATACTGGTCTCACAGGAGAGGATCAAATCACAGACTCTAAGAAGTCTCACTCTTCTGGCACTTAAGGAGGCGTGGTGCCTTTTTTATTTAATTCCGATGTAATTTCAGTGTTTCATCGTCAATGTGTATGTACAAGGAATACATTGAACCTGCAGTCGTGTATCGGAAACTAACACAGGTCTCACAGGAAAGGATCAAAGCACAGATTCTAAGAGGTCTCACTCTTGTTGCACTTATGGCGGCATTGTGCCTTTTGTATTTAATTCCGATGTAATTTATGTGTTTCATCGTCAATATGTATGTCTAAGGAATACATTGAACCTGCAGTGGTGTATCGGAAACTAATACTGGTCTCACAGGGAATGCTCAAAGCACCGACTGTAAGAACAGTCTCTATTCTTGTACTTAAGGCGACATTGTGCCTTTAGTATTTAATTCCGATGCGATTTCTGTGTTTCATCGTCAATGTGAAGGTCCAAGTAATACATTGAACCTGCAGAGGTGTATAGGAAACTAATACTGGTCGCACAGGGAATGCTCAAAGCACCGACTGTAAGAAGAGTCTCTATTCTTGTACTTCAGGCGGCATTGTGCCTTTTGTATTTAATTCCGATGTTATCTCAGTATTTCATCGTCAATGTGTATGTCCAAGGAATACATTGAACCTGCAGTGGTGTATCGGAAACTAATACTGGTCTCACAGGGAATGCTCAAAGCACCGACAATAAGAGGAGTCTCTATTCTTGTACTTATGGCGGCGTTGTACCTTTTGTATTTAATTCCAATGCGATTTCTGTGTTTCATCGTCAATGTGAAGGTCCAAGGAGTACATTGAACCGGCAGTGGTGTATCGGAATCTAAAACTGGTCTCACAGGGAATGCTCAATACACCGACTGTAAGAAAAGTCTGTATTCTTGTACTTAAGGTGACATTGTGATTTTTGTTTTTAATTACGATGCGATTTCTGTGTTTCATCGTCAATGTGATGGTCCAAGGAATACATTGAACCTGCAGTGGTGTATCGGAAACTAATACTGGTCTCCCAGGGAATGCTCAAAGCACCGACTGTAAGAAGAGTCTCTATTCTTGTACTTACGGCGGCATTGTGTCTTTTGAATTTAATTCCGATGTAATTTCTGTGTTTCATCATCAATGCTAAGGTCCAAGGATAACCTTGAGCCTGCAGTAGTGTATCGGAAACTAATACTGGTCTCACAGGAAAGGAACAAAGCACAGACTCTAAGAAGTCTCACTCTTCTTGCACTGAAAGCGGCATTGTGCCATTTGTATTTAATTCCGATGTAATTTCAGTGTTTCATCGTCAATGTGTATGCCCAAGGAATACATTGAATCTGCAGTGGTGTATTGGAAACTAATACTGGTCTCACAGGGAATGCTCAAAGCACCGACTGTAGGAAGAGTCTCTATTCTTCTAGTTAAGGCCGCATTGTGCCTTTTGTATTTAATTCCGATGCGATTTCTGTGTTTCATCTTCAATTTGAAGGTCCAAGGAATACATTGAACGTGCAGTGGTCTATCGGAAACTAATACTGGCTCACAGGGAATGCTCAAAGCACCGACTGTAAGAAGAGTCTCTATTCTTGTACTTAAGACGGCATTGTGCCTTTTGTATTTAATTCCGATGAGATTTTTGTGTTTCATCGTCAATGTGAAGATCCAAGTAATACATTGAACCTGCAGTGGTGTATCGGAAACTAATACTGGTCGCACAGGGAATGCTCAAAGCACCGACTGTAAGAAGAGTCTCTATTCTTGTACTTTAGACGGCATTGTGCCTTTTGTATTTAATTCCGATGCGATCTCTTTGTTTTATCGTCAATGTGAAGGTCCAAGGAATACATTGAACGTGCAGTGGTGTATCGGAAACTAATACTGGTCTCACAGGGAATGCTCAAACACCGACTGTAAGAAGAGTCTCTATTCTTGTACTTAAGGCGGCATTGTGCCTTTTGTATTTAATTCCCATGTAATTTCAGTGATTCATCGTCAATGCTTACGTCCAAGGTATACATTGAACCTGCAGTGGTGTATTGGAAACTAATACTGGTCTCACAGGGAATGCTCAAAGAACCATCTGTAAGAAGTGTCTCTATTCTTGTACTTAAGGCGGCATTGTGCCTTTTTATATTTAATTCCAATGTGTTCTCAGTGTTATATCGTCAATGTTTACGTCCAAGGAATACATTGTACCTGCAGTGCTGTATCGGAAACTAATACTGGTCTCACAGGGAATGCTCAAAGCACCGACTGTAAGAAGAGTCTACATTCTTGTACTTAAGGCGGCATTGTGCCTTTTGTATTTAATTCTGATGTAATTAATGTGTTTCATCGTCAATATGTATGTCCAAGGAATACATTGAACCTGCAGTGGTGTATCGGAAACTAATACTGGCCTCATAGGGAATGCTCAAAGCACCGACTTTAAGAAGAGTCTCTATTCTTGTACTTAAGGCGGCATTGTGCCTTTTGTATTTAATTCCGTTGCGATTTCTGTGTTTCATAGTCAATGTGAAGGTCCAAGGAATACATTGAACCTGCAGTCGTGTATCGGAGACTGATACTGGTCTCACAGGCAATGCTCACAGCACCGACTGTAAGAAGAATCTCTATTCTTTTACTTAAGACCGCATTGGGCCATTTGTATTTAATTCCGATGTAATCTCAGTGTTTCATCGTCAATGTGTATGTCCAAGGAATACATTGAACCTGCAGTGGTGTATTGGAAACTAATACTGGTCTCACAGGGAATGCTCAAAGCACCGACTGTAAGAAGTGTCTCTATTCTTGTACTTAAGACGGCATTTTGCCTTTTATATTTAGTTCCGGTGAGATTTCTGTGTTTCATCGTCAATGTGAAGGTCCAAGGAATACATTGAACCTGCAGTGGTGTATCGGAAACTAATACTGGACTCACAGGGAATGCTCAAAGCACCGACTGTAAGAAGAGTCTACATTCTTGTATATAAGGTGGCATTGTGCCTTTTGTATTTAATTCCGATGTGATTTCTGTGTTTCATCGTCAATGTGAAGGTCGAAGTAATACATTGAACCTGCAGTGGTGTATCGGAAACTAATACTGGCCTCATAGGGAATGCTCAAAGCACCGACTTTAAGAAGAGTCTCTATTCTTGTACTTAAGGCGGCATTGTGCCTTTTGTATTTAATTCCGTTGCGATTTCTGTGTTTCATAGTCAATGTGAAGGTCCAAGTAATACATTGAACCTGTAGAGGTGTATCGGAAACTAATACTGGTCGCACAGGGAATGCTCAAAGCACCGACTGTAAGAGGAGTCTCTATTCTTGTACTTCAGGCGGCATAATGCCTTTTGTATTTAATTCCGATGTAATCTCAGTGTTTCATCGTCAATGTGTATGTCCAAGGAATACACTGAACCTGCAGTGGTGTATTGGAAACTAATACTGGTCTCACAGGGAATGCTCAATGCACCGACTGTAAGAAGAGTCTCTATTCTTGTACTTAAGGCCGCATTGTGCCTTTTGTATTTAATTCCAAAGCGATTTCTGTGTTTTATCTTCAATTTGAAGGTCCAAGGAATACATTGAACCTGCAGTCGTGTATCGGAGACTAATACTGGTCTCACAGGGAATGCTCAAAGCACCGATTGTAAGATGAGTTTCTATTCTTGTACTTAAGGCGGCATTGTGCCTTTTGTATTTAATTCCGATGCGATGACTGTGTTTCATCGTCAATGTGAAGGTCCAAGGAATACATTGAAACTCCAGTGGTCTATCGGAAGCTAATACTGGCTCACAGGGAATGCTCAAAGCACCGACTGTAAGAAGAGTCTCTATTCTTGTACTTAAGGCGGCATTGTGCCTTTTGTATGTAATTGCGATGCGATTTCTTTGTTTTATCGTCAATGTGAAGGTCCAAGGAAAACATTGAACTAGCAGTGGTGTATCGGAAACTGATAGTGGTCTCACAGGCAATGCTCACAGCACCGACTGTAAGAAGAATCTTTATTCTTTTACTTAAGACCGCATTGTGCCTTTTGTATTTAATTCCGATGCGATTTCTGTGTTTCATCGTCAATGTGAAGGTCCAAGGAATACATTGAACCTGCAGCGGTGAATCGGAAACTAATACTGGACTCACAGGGAATGCTCAAAGCACCGACTGTAAGAAGAGTCTCTATTCTTGCACTTAAGGCGGCATTGTGCCTTTTGTATTTAATTCCGATGTAATTTATGTGATTCATCTTCAATGTGTATGTCCAACGAATACATTGATCCTGCAGTGGTGTATCGGAAACTTATACTGGTCTCACAGGCAATGCTCAAAACACCGACTGTAAGAAGAGTCTACATTCTTGTACATAAGGTGGCATTGTGCCTTTTGTATTTAATTCCGATGTGATTTCTGTGTTTCATCGTCAATGTGAAGGTCGAAGAAATACATTGAACCTGCAGTGGTGTATCGGAAACTAATACTGGTCTCACAGTAAATGCTCAAAGCACCGACTGTAAGAAGAGTCTCTAATCTTGTTCTTAAGGGGACATTGTGCCATTTGTATTTAATTCCGATGTAATTTATGTGTCTCATCGTCAATGTGTATGTCCAAGGAATACATTGAACCTGCAGTGGTGTATCGGAAACTAATACTGGTCTCACAGGAAATACTCAAAGCACCGACTGTAAGAAGAGTCTCTATTCTTGTTTTTAAGGCGGCATTGTGCCTTTTGTATTTAATTCCGACCCGATTTCTGTGTGTCATCGTCAATGTGAAGGTCCAAGGACTACATTGAACCGGCAGTGGTGTATCGGAAACTAATACTGGTCTCACAGGGATCGGTCAATGCACCGACAGTAAGAAGAGTCACTATTCTTGTACTTAAGGCGGCATTGTGCCTTTTGTATAAAATTCCAATGCGATTTCCGTGTTTCATCGTCAATGGGAAGGTCAAAGGAATACATTGAACCTGCAGTGGTGTATCGGAAACTTATACTGGTCTCACAGGCAATGCTCAAATCACCGACTGTAAGAAGAGTCTACATTCTTGTACTTAAGGCGGCATTGTGCCTTTTGTATTTAATTCCCATGTAATTTCAGTGTTTCATCGGCAATATGTATGTCCAAGGAATACATTGAACCTGCAGTGGTGTATCGGAAACTAATACTGGTCTCACAAGGAATGCTCAAAGCACCGACTGTAAGAAGAGTCCCTATTCTTGTACTTAAGGCGGCATTGTGCCTCTTGTATTTATTTCCGATGTGATTTCTGTGTTTCATCGTCAATGCGAAGGTCCAAGTAATACATTGAACCTGCAGTGGTGTATCGGAAACTAATACTGGTCTCACAGGGAATGCTCAAAGCACCGACTGTAAGAAGAGTCTCTAATCTAGTACTTAAGTGGGCATTGTGCCATTTGTATTTAATTCCGATGTAATTTATGTGTTTCATCGTCAATGTGTATGTCCAAGGAATACATTGAACCTGCAGTGGTGTATCGGAAACTAATACTGGTCTCACAGGAAATGCTCAAATCACCGACTGTAAGAAGAGTCTACATTCTTGTACTTAAGGCGGCATTGTGCCTTTTGTATATAATTCCCATGTAATTTCAGTGTTTCATCGGCAATATGTATGTCCAAGGAATACATTGAACCTGCAGTGGTGTATCGGAAACTAATACTGGTCTCACAAGGAATGCTCAAAGCACCGACTGTAAGAAGAGTCCCTATTCTTGTACTTAAGGCGGCATTGTGCCTCTTGTATTTATTTCCGATGTGATTTCTGTGTTTCATCGTCAATGCGAAGGTCCAAGTAATACATTGAACCTGCAGTGGTGTATCGGAAACTAATACTGGTCTCACAGGGAATGCTCAAAGCACCGACTGTAAGAAGAGTCTCTAATCTAGTACTTAAGTGGGCATTGTGCCATTTGTATTTAATTCCGATGTAATTTATGTGTTTCATCGTCAATGTGTATGTCCAAGGAATACATTGAACCTGCAGTGGTGTATCGGAAACTAATACTGGTCTCACAGGAAATGCTCAAAGCACCGACTGTAAGAAGATTCTCTATTCTTGTTTTTAAGGCGGCATTGTGCCTTTTGTATTTAATTCCGATGCGGTTTCTTTGTTTTATCGTCAATGTGAAGGTCCAAGGAATACATTGAACGTGCAGTGGTGTATCGGAAACTAATACTGGTCTCACAGGGAAAGCTCAAAGCGCCGACTCTAAGAAGGGTCTCTATTCTTGTTCTTAAGGCGGCATTGTGCTTTTTGTATTTAAGTCCGATGTAATTTCAGTGTTACATGGTCAATGTTTACGTCCAAGGAATACATTGAACCTGCAGAGCTGTATCGGAAACTAATACTATTCCCACAGGGAATGCTCAAAGAAACGACTGTAAGAAGAGTCTCCATTCTTGTACTTAAGGCGGCATTGTGCGTTTTGTATTTAATTCCAATGCGATTTCTGTGTTTCATCGTCAATATGATGGTCCAAGGAATACATTGAACCTGCAGTGGTGTATCGGAAAATAATTCTGGTCTCACAGAGAATGCTCAAAGCACCGACTGTAAGAAGAATCTCTATTCTTGTACATAAGGCGGCATTGTGCCTTTTGCATTTAATTCCGATGTGATTTCTGTGTTTCATCTTCAATGTGAAGATCCATGGAGTACATTGAACGAGCACTGGTGTATCGGAAACTAATACTGGTCTCACAGGAAAGGATCAAAGCACAGACTCTAGGAAGTCTCTCTCTTCTTGCACTTAAGGCGGCATTGTGCCTTTTGTATTTAATTCCGTTGTAATTTCAGTGTTTCATCGCCCATGTGTATGTCCAAGGAATACATTGAACCTGCAGTGTTGTATCGGAAACTTATACTGGTCTAACAGGGAATTCTCAAAGCACCGACTGTAAGAAGAGTCTACATTCTTGTACCTAAGGCGGTATTGTGCCTTTTGTATTTAATACCGACCCGATTTCTGTGTGTCATCGTCAATGTGAGGGTCCAAGGACTACATTGAACCTGCAGTGGTGTATCGGAAACTAATACTGGTCCCACAGGGAATGGTCAAAGCACCGACAGTAAGAAGAGTCACTATTCTTGTACTTAAGGCGGCATTGTGCCTTTTGTATAAAATTCCGATGCGATTTTTGTGTTTCATCGTCAATGGGAAGGTCAAAGGAATACATTGAACCAGCAGTGGTGTATCGGAAACTAATACTGTCTCACAGGAAAGGATCAAAGCACAGACTCTAAGAAGTCTCACTCTTCTTGCACTTAAGGCGGCATGGTGCATTTTTTATTTATTTCCGATGTACTTTCAGTGTCTCATCGTCAATGTGTATGTCCAAGAAATACATTGAACCTGCAGTGGTGTATCGGAAACTAATGCTGGTCTCACAGGGAATGCTCAAAGAACCGACTGTAAGAAGAGTCTCTATTCTTGTACTTAAGGCGGCATTGTGCATTTTGTATTTAATTCCGATGCAATTTCAATGTTTCATCGTCAATGTGAAGGTCCAAAGATTACATTGAACGTGCAGTGGTGTATCGGAAACAAATACTGGTCTCACAGGAAATGCTCAAAGCGCCGACTGTAAGATGAGTCTCTATTCTTGTACTTAAGGCGGCATTGTGCTTTTTGTATTTAATTCCGATGCGATTTCTGTGTTTCATCGTCAATGTGAAGGTCCAAGAAATACATTGAACCTGCAGTGGTGTATCGGAAACTAATATTGGTCGCACAGGGAATGCTCAAAGCACCGACTGTAAGAAGAGTCTCTATTCTTGTACTTCAGGCGGCATTGGGCCATTTGTATTTAATTCCGATGTAATCTCAGTGTTTCATCGTCAACGTGTATGTCCAAGGAATACATTGAACCTGCAGTGGTGTATCGCAAACTAATACTGGTCGCACAGGGAATGCTCAAAGCACCGACTGTAAGAAGAGTCTCTATTCTTGTACTTCAGGCGGCATTGGGCCATTTGTATTTAATTCCGATGTAATCTCAGTGTTTCATCGTCAATGTGTATGTCCAAGGAATACATTGAACCTGTAGTGCTGTATCGGAAACTAATACTGGTCTCACAGGGAATGCTCAAAGCACCGACTGTAAGAATAGTCTCTATTCTTGTGCTTAAGGTGGCATTGTGCCTTTTGTATTTAATTCCGATGCGATATCTGTGTTTCATCGTCAATGTGATGGTCCAAGGAATACATTGAACCTGCAGTGGTGTATCGGAAACTAATACTGTTCTCACAGGGAATGGTCAAAGCACCGACTGTAAGAAGAGTCTCTCTTCTTGTACTTAAGGCGGCATTGTGCTTTTTGTATGTAATTGCGATACGATTTCTGTGTTTTATCGTCAATGTGAAGGTCCAAGGATTACATTGATCCTGCAGTGGTGTATCGGAAACTAATACTGGTCTCACAGGGAATGCGCAATGCACCGACGGTAAGAAGAGTCTCTATTTTTGTACTTAAGGCGGCATTGTGCCTTTTGTATTAAATTCCGATATAATTTATGTGTTTCATCTTCAATGTTATGGTCGAAGGAATACATTGAACCTGCAGTGGTGTATCGGAAACTAATACTGGTCTCACAGAGAATGCTCAAAGCACCGACTGTAAGAAGAATCTCTATTCTTGTACTTAAGGCGGCATTGTGCCTTTTGCATTTAATTCCGATGTGATTTCTGTGTTTCATCGTCAATGGGAAGGTCAAAGGAATACATTGAACCAGCAGTGGTGTATCGGAAACTAATACTGGTCTCACAGGAAAGGATCAAAGCACAGACTCTAAGAAGTCTCTCTCTTCTTGCACTTTAGGCGGCATTGTGCCTTTTGTATTTAATTCCGATGTAATTTCAGTGTTTCATCGTCCATGTGTTTGTCCAAGGAATACATTGAACCTGCAGTGTTGTATCGGAAACTTATACTGGTCTAACAGGGAATTCTCAAAACACCGACTGTAAGAAGAGACTACATTCTTGTACCTAAGGCGGTATTGAGCCTTTTGTATTTAAATCCGATGCGATTTCTGTATTTCATCGTCAATGTGAAGGTCCAAGGACTACATTGAACCTGCAGTGTTGCATCGGAAACTAATACTGCTCTCACAGGGAATGGTCAAAGTACCGACTGTAAGAAGAGACTCTATTCTTGTACTTAAGGCGGCATTGTGCCTTTTGTATAAAATTCCGATGCGATTTCTGTGTTTCATCGTCAATGGGAAGGTCAAAGGAATACATTGAACCAGCAGTGGTGTATCGGAAACTAATACTGGTCTCACAGGAAAGTATCAAAGCACAGTCTCTAAGAAGTCTCACTCTTCTTGCACTTAAGGCGGCATGGTGCATTTTTTATTTAATTACGATGTAATTTCAGTGTTTCATCGTCAATGTGTATGTCCAAGAAATACATTGAACCTGCAGTGGTGTATCCGAAAATAATACTGGTCTCACAGAGAATGCTCAAAGCACCGATTGTAAGAAGAATCTCAATGCTTGCACTTATGGCGGCATTGTCCCTTTTGTATTTAATTCCGATGTAATTTCAGTGTTTCATCGTTAATGTGTATGTCCAAGGAATACATTGAACCTGGAGTGTTGTGTCGGAAACTAATACTGGTCTCACAGGGAATGCTCAAAGCACCGTCTGTAAGAAGTGTCTCTATTCTTGTACTTAAAGCGGCATTTTGCTTCTTGTATTTAATCCGATGAGATATCTGTGTTTCAACGTCAATGTGAAGGTCCAAGGAATACATTGAACCTGCAGTGGTGTATCGGAAACTAATACTGGTCTCACAGGGAATGCTCAAAGCACCGACTGTAAGAAGAGTCTCTATTCTTGTACTTAAGGCGGCATTGTGCCTTTTGTATTTAATTCCGATGTAATTTATGTGTTTCATCGTCAATGTGTTGTCCAAGGAATACATTGAACGTGCAGTGGTGTATCGGAAACTAATACTGGTCTCACAGGAAATGCTCAAAGCACCGACTGTAAGAAGAGTCACTATTCTTGAACTTAAGGCGGCATTGTGTTTTTGTATATAATAGCGTTGCGATTTCTGTGTTTGATCGTCAATGTGAAAGTCCAAGTAATACATTGAACCTGCAGTGGTGTATCGGAAACTAATACTGGTCTCACAGGGAATGCTCAAAGCACCGACTGCTAGAAGAGTCTCTATTCTTGTACTTAAGGCGGAATTGTGCCTTTTGAATTTAATTCCGATGTAATTTCTGTGTTTCATCATCAATGCTAAGGACCAAGGATTACATTGAACCTGCAGTAGTGTTTCGGAAACTAGAACTGGTCTCACAGGAAAGGATCATAGCACAGACTCTAAGTAGTCTCACTCTTCTTGCACTGAAAGTGGCATTGTCCCTTTTGTATTTAATTCCGATGTAATTTCAGTGTTTCATCGTTAATGTGTATGTCCAAGGAATACATTGAACCTGGAGTGTTGTGTCGGAAACTAATACTGGTCTCACAGGGAATGCTCAAAGCACCGACTGTAAAAAGTGTCTCTATTCTTGTACTTAAGGCGGCATTGTGCCTCTTATATTTAATCCGATGAGATTTCTGTGTTTCATCGTCAATGTGAAGGTCCCAGGAATACATTGAACCTGCAGTGGTGTATCGGAAACTAATACTGGTCTCACAGGGAATGCTCAAAGCACCGACTGTGAGAAGAGTCTCTATTCTTGTACTTAAGGCGGCATTGTGCCTTTTGTATTTAATTCCTATGTAGATTATGTGTTTCATCGTCAATGTGTATGTCCATTGAATACATTGAACCAGGAGTGGTGTATAGGAAACTAATACTGGTCTTACAGGAAAGGACCAAAACACAGACTCTAAGAAGTCTCACTCTTCTTGCACTTAAGGCGGCATTGTGCCTTTTGTATTTAATTCCTATGTATTTTCAGTGTTTCATCGTCAATGTGTATGTCCAAGGAATACATTGAACCTGCAGTGGTGTATGGGAAACTAATACTGGTCTCACAGGGAATGCTCTAAGCACCGACTGTAAGAAGAGTCTGTATTCTTGTACTTACGGCGGCATTGTGCCTTTTGTATTTAATTCCGATGCGATTTCTGTGTTTCATCGTCAATGTGAAGGTCCAAGGAATACATTCAACCTACAGTGGTGTATCGGAAACTAATACTGGTCTCACATTAAAGGATCAAATCACAGCATCTAAGAAGTCTCACTCTTCTTGCCTTTAAAGCGGTATTGTGCCGTTTGTATTTAATTCCGATGTAATTTCAGTTTTTATCGTCAGTGTGAAGGTCCAAGGAATACATTGAACCTGCAGTGGTGTATCGGAAACTAATACGGGTCTCACATTAAACTATCAAAGCACAGATACTAAGAAGTAACACCTCATCTTGCACTAAAGGCGGCATTGTGCCTTTTGTATTGAATTCCGATGTAATTTCTGTGTTTCATCGTCAATGATTAGGTCCAAGGAATACATTGAACCTCCAGTGGTGCATCGGAAACTAATACTGGTCACACAGGGCGTGTTCAAGGCACAGACTGTAGAAGAGGCACTATTCTTGTACTTAAGACGGAATTGTGCCTTTTGTATTTAATTCCGATGTAAGTTCTGTGTTTCATCGTCAATGAGTAGGTCCAAGGAATACATTGCGCCTGCAGTGGTGAATCGGAAACTAATACTGGTCTCACAGGAAAGGATCAAAGCACAGACACTAAGAAGTCTCGCTCTTCTGGCACTTAAGGCGGCATTGTGCCTTTTGTATTTAATTCCGATGTAATTTGAGGGTTTCTTCGTCAATGTGTATGATCAAGGAATACATTGAATGTGCAGTGGTGTATCGGAAACTAATACTGGTCTCGCATGGAGTGTTCAAGGCACAGACTGTAGAAGAGTCCCTGATCTTGTGCTTTAAACGGCATTGTGCTTCTTATATTTAATTCCGATGTGATTTCTGTGTTTCATCGTCAATGTGAAGCACCAAGGAATACATTGAGCCTGCAGTGGTGAATCGGAAACTAATACTTGTCTCACAGGAAAGGACCAAAGCACAGACTCTAAGAAGTCTCACTCTTCATGCACTTAAGGCGGCAATGTGCCTTTTGTATTTAATTCCGATGTAATTTCTGTGTTTCATCGTCAGTGTGTAGGTCCAAGGAATACATTGAACTCACAGTGTTGAATCGGAAACTAATACTGGTCTCACAGGAACGGATCAAAGCACAGACTCTAAGAAGTCTCACTCTTCTTGCACCTAGGGCGGCATTGTGCCTTTTGTATTTAATTCGGATGTAATTTCAGTGTTTGATTGTCAATGTGTGTATCCAAGGAATACATTGAACCTGCATTGATGTATAGGAAACTAATACTGGTTTCACAGGAAAGGATCAAAGCACAGACTCTAAGAAGTCTCACTCCTCTTGCACTTAAGGCGGCATCGTGCCTTTTGTAAGTAATTCCATGAAATTTCTGTGTTTCATCGTCAATGTGTGGGGCCAAGGGATACATTAATCCTGCATTGGTGCTTCGGTATCTAATACTTGTCTCACAGGGAATGCTTAATCACAGACTGTAAGAAGAGTCACTATTCTTGTACTTAAGACGGAATTGTGCCTTTTGTATTTAATTCCGATGTAAGTTCTGTGTTTCATCGTCAATGAGTAGGTCCAAGGAATACATTGAGCCTGCAGTGGTGAATCGGAAACTAATACTGGTCGCACAGGAAAGGACCAAATCACAGACTCTAAGAAGTCTCACTCTTCTTGCACCTAAGGCGGCATTGTGCCTTTTGTATTTAATTTCGATGTAATTTCAGTGTTTCATCGTCATTGTGTATGTCCAAGGAATACATTGAACCTGCAGTGGTGTATCGGAAACTAATACTGGTCTCACAGGGAATGCTCAAAGCACCGACTGTAAGAACAGTCTCTATTCATGTACTTAAGGCGGCATTGTGCCTTTTGTATTTAATTCCGATGCGATTTCTGTGATTCATCGTCAATGTGTATGTCCAAGGAATACATTGAACCTGCAGTGGTGTATCGGAAACTAATACTGCTCTCAGAGGGAATGCTCAAAGCACCGACTGTAGGAAGTATCTCTATTCTTTTACTTAAGTCGGCAATGTGCCATTTGTATTTACTTCCCATGTGATTTCTGTGTTTCATAGTCAATGTTGAGATCCAAGGAATACTTTGAACCTGCAGTGGTGTATCGGAAACTAATACTGCTCTCGGAAGGAATGCTCAAATCACCGCTTGTTAGAAGTGTCTCTATTCTTATACTTATGGCGGCATTGTGTCTTTTGTATTTAATACCGATGCGATTTCTGTGTTTCATAGTCAATGTGAAGGTGCAAGGAATACTTTGAACCTGCAGTGGTGTATCGGAAACTAATTCTGGTCTCACAGGGAATGCTCAAAGCACCAACTGTAAAAAGAGTCTCAATTCTTGTACTTAAGGCGGACTTGTGCCTTTTGTATTTAATTCCGATGCGATATCTGCGATTCATAGTCAATGTGAAGGTCCAAGGAGTACCTTGAACCTGCAGTGGTGTATCGGAAACTAATACTGCTCTCGGAGGGAATGCTCAAAGCACCGCTTGTAAGAAGTGTCTCTATTCTTGTACTTAAGGCGGCATTGTATCTTTTGTATTTAATTCCGATGCGATTTCTGTGTTTCATAGTCAATGTGAAAGTGCAAGGAACTATTTGAACCTGCAGTGGTGTATCGGAAACTAATACTGGTCTCACAGGGAGTGTTCAAGGCACAGACTGTAGCAGAGTCTCTGATCTTGTACTTTAAGCGGCATTGTGCTTCTTGTATTTAATTCCTATGTAATTTCAGTGTTTCATCGTCATTGTGTATGTCCAAGGAATACATTGAACCTGCAGTGGTGTATCGGAAAATAATACTGGTCTCACAGGGAATGCTCATAGCACCGACTGTAAGAACAGTCTCTATTCATGTACTTAAGGCGGCATTGTGCCTTTTGTATTTAATTCCGATGCGATTTCTGTGTTTCATCGTGAACGTGAAGGTCCAAGGAATGCATTGAACCTGCAGTGGTGTATCGGAAACTATTACTGGCCTCACAGGGAATGCTCAAAGCACCGACTGTAAGAAGAGTCCCTATTCTTGTAATTATGGCGGCATTGTGCCTTTTGTATTTAATTCCGATGCGAATTCTGTGTTTCATCGTCAATGTGAAGGTCCAAGGAATACATTGAACCTGCAGTGGTGTATCGGAAACTAATACTGGTCTCACAGGACAGGATCAAGGCACAGACTCTAAGAAGTCTCACTCTTCTAGCACTTAAGGCGGCATTGTGCCTTTTGTATTTAATTCCGATGTAATTTCAGTATTTTATCGTCAATGTGTATGTCCAAGGAATACATTGAACCTGCGGTGGTGTATCGGAAACTAATACTGGTCTCAAAGGGAAAGCTCAAAGCACCGATTGTAGGAAGAGTATCTATTCTTGTACTTAAGGCGGCATTGTGCCTTTTGTATTTAATTCCGATGCGATTTCTGTGTTTCATCGTCAATGTGAAGGTCCAAGGAATACACTGAACCTGCAGTGGTGTATTGGAAACTAATACTGGTCTCACAGGGAATGCTCAAAGACACCGACTGTAAGAAGAGTTTCTATTCTTGTACTTAAGGCGGCATTGTGCTTTTTCCATTTATTTCCGATGCGATTTCTGTGTTTCATAGTCAATGTGAAGGTCCAAGGAATACTTTGAACCTGCAGTAATGTATCGGAAACTTATACTGGTCTTACAGGGAATGCGCAAAGCACCGACTGTAAGAAGAGTCTCTATTCTTGTACTTTCGGCGGCCTTGTGCATTTTGTATTTAATTCCGTGGCGATTCCCGTGTTTCTTAGTCAATGTGAAGGTCCAAGGAATACATTGAACCTGCAGTGGTGTATCGGAAACTAATACGGGTCTCACATTAAAGGATCAAAGCACAGATACTAAGATGTCTCACTCATCTTGCACTAAAGGCGGCATTGTGCCTTTTGTATTCAATTCCGATGTAATTTCTGTGCTTCATCGTCAATGTTTAGGTCCAAGGAATACATTGAACCTCCAGTGGTGCATCGGAAACTAATACTGGTCACAAAGGGCGTGTTCAAGGCACAGACTGTAGAAGAGGCACTATTCTTGTACTTAAGACGGAATTGTGCCTTTTGTATTTAATTCCGATGTAAGTTCTGTGTTTCATCGTCAATGACTAGGTCCAAGGAATACATTGCGCCTGCAGTGGTGAATCGGAAACCAATACTGGTCTCACAGGAAAGGATCAAAGCACAGACACTAAGAAGTCTCACTCTTCTGGCACTTAAGGCGGCATTGTGCCTTTTGTATTTAATTCCTACGTAATTTCAGTGTTTCATCGTCAATGTGTATGATCAAGGAATACATTGAATCTGCAGTGGTGTATCGGAAACTAATACTGGTCTCACATGGAGTGTTCAAGGCACAGACTGTAGAAGAGTCTCTGATCTTGTACTTTTCGGGGCATTGTGCTTCTTATATTTAATTCCGATGTGATTTCTGTGTTTCATCGTCAATGTGAAGCTCCAAGGAATACATTGAGCCTGCAGTGGTGAATCGGAAACTAATACTGGTCTCACAGGAAAGGACCAAAGCACAGACTCTAAGAAGTCTCACTCTTCTTGCACTTAAGGCGGCAATGTGCCTTTTGTATTTAATTCCGATGTAATTTCTGTGTTTCATCGTCAATGTGTATGTCCAAGGAATACATTGAACTCACAGTGGTGAATCGGAAACTAATACTGGTCTCACAGGAACGGATCAAATCACAGACTCTAAGAAGTCTCACTCTTCTTGCACCTAAGGCGGCATTGTGCTTTTTGTATTTAATTCGGATGTAATTTCAGTGTTTGATTGTCAATGTGTGTATCCAAGGAATACATTGAACATGCAGTGATGTATCGGAAACTAATACTGGTTTAACAGGAAAGGATCAAAGCACAGACTCAAAGAAGTCTCACTCCTCATGCACTTAAGGCGGCATTGTGCCTTTTGTATTTAATTCCGATGTAATTTCAGTATTTCATCGTCAATGTGTATGTCCAAGGAATACATTGAACCTGCAGTGGTGTATCGGAAACTAATACTGGTCTCAAAGGGAATGCTCAAAGCACCGACTGTAAAAAGAGTCTCTATTCTTGTACTTAAGGCGGCATTGTGCCTTTTGTATTTAATTCCGATGCGATTTCTGTGTTTCATCGTCAATGTGAAGGTCCAAGGAATACATTGAACCTGCAGTGGTGTATCGGAAACTAATACTGGTCTCACAGGGAATGCTCAAAGCACCGACTGTAAGAAGAGTCTCTATTCTTGTACTTTCGGTGGCCTTGTGCATTTTGTATTTTATTCCGTGGCGATTTCTGTGTTTCATCGTCAATGTGAAGGTCCAAGGAATACATTGAACCTGCAGTGGTGTATCGGAAACTAATACTGGTCTCACAGGGAATGTTCAAAACACCGACTGTAAGAAGAGTCTCCATTCTTGTACTTAAGGCGGCATTGTGCCTTTTGCATTTAATTCCGATGCGATTTCTGTGTTTCATAGTCAATGTGAAAGTCCAAGAAATACTTTGAACCTGCAGTGGTGTATCGGAAAATAATACTGGCCTCACAGGGAATGCTGAAAGCACCGACTGCAAGAAGATTCTCTGTTCTTGTACTTAAGGCGGCATTGTGCCTTTTGTATTTAATTCCGATGTAATTTCAGTATTTCATCGTCAATGTGTATGTCCAAGGAATACATTGAACCTGCAGTGGTGTATCGGAAACTAATACTGCTCTCAGAGGGAATGCTCAAAGCACCGACTGTAAGAAGTGTCTCTATTCTTGTACTTAAGGCGGAATTGTGCCATTTGTATTTAATTCCGATGCGATTTCTGTGTTTCATCGTCAATGTGTATGTCCAAGGAATACATTGAACCTGCAGTGGTGTATCGGAAACTGATACTGGGTTCAAAGGGAATGCTCAAAGCAGCGACTGTAAGAAGAGTCTCTATTCTGTTAATTAAGGCGGCATTGTGCCATTTGTATTTAGTTCCGAGGCGATTTCTGTGTTTCATCTTCAATGTGAAGGTCCAAGGAATACATTGAACCTGCAGTGGTGTATCGGAAACTAATACTGGTCTCACAGGAAAGGATCAAAAAATGGACTGTAAGAAGACTCACTCTTCTTGCATTAAGGCGGCATTCTGTCTTTTGTATTTAATTCCGATGTAATTTCTGTGTTTCATCGTCAATGTGGAGGTCCAAGGAATACATAGAACTTGCAGTGGTGTATCGGAAACTAATACTGGTCTCACAGTGAATCCTCAAAGCACCGACTGTAAGAAGATTCTCTATTCTTGTACTTAAGGCGGCATTGTGCTTTTGTATTTAATTCCGATGCGATATCTGTGTTTCATCGTCAACTTGAAGTTCCAAGGAATACATTGAACCTGCAGTGGTGAATCGGAAACTAATACTGGTCTCACAGGGAATGCTCAAAGCACCGACTGTAAGAAGAATCTCTATTGTTGTACTTAAGGCGGCTTTGTGCCTTTTGTATTTAATTCCGATGCGATTTCTGTGTTTCATCGTCAATGTGAAGGTCCAAGGAATACATTGAACCTGCAGTGGTGTATCGGAAACTAATACCGGTCTCGCAGGAAAGGATCAAAGCACAGACTCTAAGAAGTCTCACTCTTCTTGCACTTAAGGCGGCATTGTGCCTTTTGTATTTAATTCCGATGTAATATCAGTGTTTCATCGTCAATGTGTTTGTGCAAGGAATATATTGAACCTACAGTGGTGGATCGGAAACTAATACTGGTCTCACAGGAACTGATCATAGCACAGACTCTAAGAAGTCTCACTCTTCTTGCACTAAAGGCGGCATTGTGCCTTTTGCATTTAATTTCGATGTAATTTCAGTGTTTCATCGTCAATGTGTATGGCCAAGGAAATCATTGAACCTGCAGTGGTGTATCGGAAACTAATACTGGTCTCACAGGGAGTGTTTGAGGCGCAGACTGTAAGAAGAGTCTCTATTCTTGTACTTATGGCGGCCTTGTGCCTTTTGTATTTAATTCAGATGCGATTTCTGTGTTTCATAATCAATGTGAAGGTCCAAGGAATACCTTGAACCTGAAGTGGCGTATCGGAAACTAATGCTGCTCTCAGAGGGAATGCTCAAAGCACCGACTGTAAGAAGATTCTCTATTCATGTAATTAAGTTGGCATTGTGCCTTTTATATTTAATTCCGATGCGAGTTCTGGGTTTCATCGTCAATGTGAAGGTCCAAGGAATACATTGAACCCGCAGCGGTGTATCGGAAAGCAATACTGGTCTCACAGGGAATGCTCAAAGCACTGACTGTAAGAAGAGTCTCTATTCTTGTACTTAAGGCGGCATTGTGCCTTTTGTATTTAATTCCGATGCGATATCTGTGTTTCATCGTCAATGCGAAAGTCAATGGAATACACTGAACCTACAGCGGTGTTTCGGAAACTAATACTGGTCTCACAGGGAATGCTCAAAGCACCGACTGTAAGAAGAGTCTCTATTCTTGTACTTAAGGCGGCCTTGTGCCTTTTGTATTTAATTCCGATGCGATTTCTGTGTTTCATAGTCAATGTGAAAGTCCAACGAGTACCTTGAACCTGCAGTGGTGTATCGGAAACTAATACTGCTCTCAGAGGCAATGCTCAAAGCACCGACTGTAAGATGTGTCTCTATTCTTGTACTTAAGGCGGCATTGTGCCTTTTGTATTTAATTCCGATGCGATTTCTGTGTTTCATCGTCAATGTGAAGGTCCAAGGAATACATTGAACCTGCAGTGGTGTATCGGAAACTAATACTGGTCTCACAGGGAATGCTCAAAGACACCGACTGTAAGAAGAGTTTCTATTCTTGTACTTAAGGCGGCATTGTGCCTTTTGCATTTATTTCCGATGCGATTTCTGTGTTTCATAGTCAATGTGAAGGTCCAAGGAATACTTTGAACCTGCAGTGGTGTATCGGAAACTTATACTGGTCTTACAGGGAATGCGCAAAGCACCGACTGTAAGAAGAGTCTCAATTCTTGTACTTTCGGCGGCCTTGTGCATTTTGTATTTAATTCCGATGCGATTTCTGTGTTTCTTCTTCAATGTGAAGGTCCAAGGAATACATTGAACCTGCAGTGGTGTATCGGAAACTAATACTGGTCTCACAGGAAAGGATCAAAAAATGGACTGTAAGAAGACTCACTCTTCTTGCATTATGGCGGCATTCTGTCTTTTGTATTTAATTCCGATGTAATTTCAGTATATCATCGTCAATGCGAAAGTCAATGGAATACACTGAACCTACAGCGGTGTTTCGGAAACTAATACTGGTCTCACAGGGAATGCTCAAAGCACCGAATGTAAGAAGAGTCTCTATTCTTGTACTTAAGGCGGCCTTGTGCCATTTGTATTTAATTCCGATGCGAATTCTGTGTTTCATAGTCAATGTGAAGGTCCAAGGAACACCTTGAACCTGCAGTGGTGTATCGGCAACTAATACTGCTCTCAGAGGCAATGCTCAAAGCACCGACTGTAAGAAGTGTCTCTATTCTTGTACTTAAGGCGGCATTGTGCCTTTTGTATTTAACTCCGATGCGATTTCTGTGTTTCATTGTGAATGTGGAGGTCCAAAGAATTCATTGAACCTGCAGTGGTGTATCGGAAACTATTACTGGTCTCACAGGGATTGCTCAAAGCACCGACTGAAAGAAGAGTCTCTATTCCTGTTCTTAAGGCGGCATTGTGCCTTTTGTATTTAATTCCGATGCGATTTCTGTGTTTCATCGTCAATGTGAAGGTCCGAGTTATGCATTAAACCTTCAGTGGTGCATTGGATTCTAGTACTGGTCTCACAGAAAACGGTCAAAGTATAGACTCATAGAAGAGTCTCTCTTCTTGTAAATAAGGCGGCATTGAGGCTTTTGTATTTAATGCCGATGTAATTTCTGTGTTTCATCGTCAATGTGAAGGTCCAAGGAATACATTGAACCTGCATTGGTGTATCGGAATCTAATACTGCTCTCAGAGGGAATGCTCAAAGCACCGACTGTAAGAAGTGTCTCTATTCTTGTACTTAAGGCGGCATTGTGCCCTTTGTATTTAATTCCGATGCGATTTCTGTGTTTCATAGTCACTGTGAAGGTCCAAGGAATACTCTGAACCTGGAGTGGTGTATCGGAAACTAATACTGGTCTCACAGGGAATGCTCAAAGCACCGAATGTAAGAAGAGTCTCTATTCTTGTACTTAAGGCGGCCTTGTGCCATTTGTATTTAATTCCGATGCGAATTCTGTGTTTCATAGTCAATGTGAAGGTCCAAGGAACACCTTGAACCTGCAGTGGTGTATCGGCAACTAATACTGCTCTCAGAGGCAATGCTCAAAGCACCGACTGTAAGAAGTGTCTCTATTCTTGTACTTAAGGCGGCATTGTGCCTTTTGTATTTAACTCCGATGCGATTTCTGTGTTTCATTGTGAATGTGGAGGTCCAAAGAATTCATTGAACCTGCAGTGGTGTATCGGAAACTATTACTGGTCTCACAGGGATTGCTCAAAGCACCGACTGAAAGAAGAGTCTCTATTCCTGTTCTTAAGGCGGCATTGTGCCTTTTGTATTTAATTCCGATGCGATTTCTGTGTTTCATCGTCAATGTGAAGGTCCGAGTTATGCATTAAACCTTCAGTGGTGCATTGGATTCTAGTACTGGTCTCACAGAAAACGGTCAAAGTATAGACTCATAGAAGAGTCTCTCTTCTTGTAAATAAGGCGGCATTGAGGCTTTTGTATTTAATGCCGATGTAATTTCTGTGTTTCATCGTCAATGTGAAGGTCCAAGGAATACATTGAACCTGCAGTGGTGTATCGGAAACTAATACTGGTCTCACAGGGAAAGCTCAAAGCTCCGACTGTAAGAAGTGTCACTATTTTTGTTCTTACAGCAGCATTGTGCCTTTTGTATTTAATTCCAATGCAATTTCTGTGTTTCATCGTCAATGTGTATGTCCAAGGAAAACATTGAACCAGGAGTGGTGTATAGGAAACTAATACTGGTCTCACAGGAAAGGACCAAAGCACAGACTCTAAGAAGTCTCCCTCTTCTTGCACTTAAGGCGGCATTGTGCCTTTTGTATTTAATTCCGATGTAATTTCAGCGTTTAATCGTCAATGTGTATGTCCAAGGAATACACTGAACCTGCAGTGGTGTATGGGAAACTAATACTGCTCTCACAGGGAATGCTCAAAGCACCAACTGTAAGAAGAGTCTCTATTCTTGTACTTACGGTGGCATTGTGCCTTTTGTATTTAATTCCGATGCGATTTCTGTGTTTCATCGTCAATGTGAAGGTCCAAGGAATACATTCAACCTGCAGTGGTGTATCGGAAACTAAAACTGGTCTCACATTAAAGGAGCAAATCACAGCCTCTAAGAAGTCTCACTCTTCTTGCCCTTAAACCGGGATATTGCCGTTTGTATTTAATTCCGATGTAATTTCAGTTTTCATCGTCAATGTGAAGGTCCAAGGAATACATTGAACCTGCAGTGGTGTATCGGAAACTAATACGGGTCTCACATTAAAGGATCAAAGGACAGATACTAAGAAGTCTCACTCATCTTGCCCTAAAGGCGGCATTGTGCCTTTTGTATTCAATTCCGATGTAATTTCTGTGTTTCATCGTCAATGTTTAGGTCCAAGGAATACATTGAACCTCCAGTGGTGCATCGGAAACTAATACTGGTCACACAGGGCGTGTTCAAGGCACAGACTGTAGAAGAGGCACTATTCTTGTACTTAAGTCGGAATTGTGCCTTTTGTATTTAATTCCGATGTAAGTTCTGTGTTTCATCGTCAATGAGTAGGCCCAAGGAATACATTGCGCCTGCAGTGGTGAATCGGAAACTAATACTGGTCTCACAGGAAAGGATCAAAGCACAGACACTAAGAAGTCTCACTCTTCTGGCACTTAAGGCGGCATTGTGCCTTTTGTATTTAATTCCGATGTAATTTGAGTGTTTCATCGTCAATGTGTATGATCAAGGAATACATTCAATCTGCAGTGGTGTATCGGAAACTAATACTGGTCTCACATGGAGTGTTCGAGG
Source organism: Schistocerca americana (assembly GCF_021461395.2). Lineage (NCBI taxonomy): Eukaryota > Metazoa > Arthropoda > Insecta > Orthoptera > Acrididae > Schistocerca > Schistocerca americana. The sequence continues at coordinate 618,200,415 of NC_060124.1, read as the reverse complement.
CACAGACTGTAGAAGAGTCTCTGATCTTGTACTTTACGCGGCATTGTGCTTGTTATATTTAATTCCGATGCAATTTCTGTGTTTCATCGTCAATGTGAAGCTCCAAGGAATACATTGAGCCTGCAGTCGTGAATCGGAAACTAATACTGGTCTCACAGGAAAGGGCCAAAGCACAGACTCTAAGAAGTCTCTCTTCTTGCACTTAAGGCGGCAATGTGCCTTTTGTATTTAATTCCGATGTAATTTCTGTGTTTCATCGTCAATGTGTATGTCCAAGGAATACATTGAACTCACAGTGGTGTATCGGAAACTAATACTGGTCTCACAGTAAAGGATCAAAGCACAGACTCTAAGAAGTCTCACTCTTCTTGCACCTAGGCGGCATTGTGCCTTTTGTATTTAATTCCGATGTAATTTCAGTGTTTGATTGTCAATGTGTGTATCCAAGGAATACATTGAACCTGCAGTGATGTATCGGAAACTAATACTGGTCTCACAAGGAATGCTCAAAGCACTAACTGTAAGAAGAGTCTCTATTCTTGTACTTAAGCCGGCATTGTGCCTTTTGTATTTAATTCCGATGCGATTTCTGTGTTTCATAGTCAATGTGAAGGTCCAAGGAATACTTTGAAACTGCAGTGGTGTATCGGAAACTAATACTGGTCTCACAGGAAAGGATCATAGAATGGACTCTAAGAAGTCTCACTCTTATTGCATTAAGGCGGCATTGTGTATTTTGTATTTAATTCCGATGTAATTTCAGTGTTTCATCTTCATTGTGTATGTCCAAGGAATACATTGAACCTGCAGTGGTGTATCAGAAACTAATACTGGTCTCACAGGGAATGCTCAAAGCACCGACTGTAAGAAGAGTCTCTATTCCTGTACTTAAGGCGGCATTGTGCCTTTGGTATTTAATTCCGATGCGATTTCTGTGTTTCATAGTCAATGTGAAGGTCCAAGGAATACTTTGAACCTGCAGTGGTGTGTCGCAAACTAATACTGGTCTCACAGGGAATGCTCAAAGCACCGACTGTAAGAATAGTCTCTATTCTTGTACTTAAGGCGGCATTGTGCCTTTTGTATTTAATTCCGATGCGATTTCTGTGTTTTTTAGTCAATGTGAAGGTCCAAGGAATACCTTGAGCCTGCAGTGGTGTATCAGAAACTAATACTGCTCTCAGAGGCAATGCTCAAAGCACCGACTGTAAGAAGCGTCTCTATTCTTGTACTTAAGGCGGCATTGTGCCTTTTGTATTTAATTCCGATGCGATTTCTGTGTTTCATCGTGAACGTGAAGGTCCAAGGAATACATTGAACCTGCAGTGGTGTATCGGAAACTAATACTGGTCTCACAGGACAGGATCAAGGCACAGACTCTAAGAAGTCTCACTCGTCTAGCTTTTAAGACGGCATTGTGCCTTTTGTATTTAATTCCGATGTAATTTCAGTATTTCATCGTCAATGTGTATGTCCAAGGAATACATTGAACCTGCAGTGGTGTATCGGAAACTAATACTGGTCTCAAAGGGAATGCTCAAAGCACCGACTGTAAGAAGAGTCTCTATTCTTGTACTTAAGGCGGCATTGTGCCTTTTGTATTTAATTCCGATGCGATTTCTGTGTTTCATCGTCAATGTGAAGGTCCAAGGAATACATTGAACCTGCAGTGGTGTATCGGAAACTAATACTGGTCTCACAGGGAATGCTCAAAGCACCGACTGTAAGGAGAGTCTCTATTCTTGTACTTAAGGCGGCATTGTGCCTTTTGCATTTAATTCCCATGCGATTTCTGTGTTTCATAGTCAATGTGAAGGTCCAAGGAATACTTTGAACCTGCAGTGGTGTATCGGAAACTTATACTGGTGTCACAGGGAATGCTCAAAGCACCGATTGTAAGAAGAGTCTCTATTCATGTACTTTCGGCTGCCTTGTGCATTTTGTATTTAATTCCGTGGCGATTTCCTTGTTTCATCGTCAATGTGAAGGTCCAAGGAATACTTTGAACCTGCAGAGGTGTATCGTAAACTAATACTGGTCTCACAGGGAATGCTCAAAACACCGACTGTAAGAAGAGTCTCTCTTCTTGTACGTAATTCGGCATTGTGCATTTGCATTTAATTCCGATGCGATTTCTGTGATTCATAGTCAATGTGAATGTCCAAGAAATACTTTGAACCTGCAGTGGTGTATCGGAAACTAATACTGGCCTCACAGGGAATGCTCAAAGCACCGAGTGTAAGAAGATTCTCTGTTCTGTTAATTAAGGCTGCATTGTGCCATTTGTATTTAATTCCGATGCGATTTCTGTGTTTCATCTTCAATGTGAAGGTCCAAGGAATACATTGAACCTGCAGTGGTGTATCATAAACTAATACTGGTCTCACAGGAAAGGACAAAGCACAGACTCTAAGAAGTCTCACTCTTCTTGCACTTAAAGCGGCATTGTGCCTTTTGTATTTAATTCCGATGTAATTTGAGTGTTTAATCGTCAATGTGTATGTCCAAGGAATACATTGAACCTGCAGTGGTGTATCGGAAAGTAATACTGGTCTCACAGGGAATGCTCAAAGCACTAACTGTAAGAAGAGTCTCTATTCTTGTACTTAAGCCGGCATTGTGCTTTTTGTATTTAATTCCGATGCGATTTCGGTGTTTCATAGTCAATGTGAAGGTCCAAGGAATACATTGAACCTGCAGTGGTGTATCAGAAACTAATACCGGTCTCACAGGAAAGGATCAAAGCACAGACACTAAGAAGTCTCACTCTTCTTGCACTTAAGGCGGCACTGTGCCTTTTGTATTTAATTCCGATGTAATATCAGTGTTCATCGTCAATGTGTATGTGCAAGGAATACATTGAACCTACAGTGGTGGATCGGAAACTAATACTGGTCTCACAGGAACTGATCAAAGCACAGACTCTAAGAAGTCTCACTCTTCTTGCATTTAAGGCGGCATTGTGCCTTTTGTATTTAATTTCGATGTAATTTCAGTGTTTCATCGTCAATGTGTATGTCCAAGGAATACATTGAACCTGCAGTGGTGTATCGGAAACTAATACTGGTCTCACAGGGAGTGTTCAAGGCACAGACTGTAGAAGAGTCTCTGATCTTGTACTTTACGCGGCATTGTGCTTCTTGTATTTAAATCCGATGCGATTTCTGTGCTTCATCGTCAATGTGAAAGTCCAAGGAATACATTGAACCTGCAGTGGTGTATCGGAAAGTAATACTGGTCTCACAGGGAATGCTCAAAGCACTAACTGTAAGAAGAGTCTCTATTCTTGTACGTAAGCCGGCATTGTGCCTTTTGTATTTAATTCCGATGCGATTTCTGTGTTTCACAGTCAATGTGAAGGTCCAAGGAATACTTGGAACCTGCAGTGGTGTATCGGAAACTAATACTGCTCTCAGAGGGAATGCTCAAAGCATCGACTGTAAGAAGTGTCTCCATTCTTGTATTTAAGGCGGCATTGTGCATTTTGTATTTAATTCCGATACGATTTCTGTGTTTCATAGTCAATGTGAAGGTGCACGGAATACTTTGAACCTGCAGTGGTGTATCGGAAACAAATACTGGACTCACAGGGAATGCTCAAAGCACCGACTGTAAGAAGAGTCTCTGTTCTTGTACTTAAGGCGGCCTTGTGCCTTTTGTATTTAATTCCGATGCGATTTCTGTGTTTCATAGTCAATCTGAAGGTCCAAGGAATACCTTGAACCTGAAGTGGTGTATCGGAAACTAATACTGCTCTCAGAGGGAATGCTCAAAGCACCGACTGTAAGAAGATTCTCTATTCTTGTAATTAAGGCGGCATTGTGCCTTTTATATTTAATTCCGATGCGATTTCTGGGTTTCATCGTCAATGTGAGGGTCCAAGGAATACATTGAACCTGCAGCGGTGTATCCGAAACTAATACTGGTCTCACAGGGAATGCTCAAAGCACCGACTGTAAGAAGAGTCTCTTTTCTTGTACTTAAGGCGGCATTGTGCCTTTTGTATTTAATTCCGATGAGATATCTGTGTTTCATCGACAATGCGAAAGTCAAAGGAATACACTGAAACTACAGCGGTGTTTTGGAAACTAATACTGGTCTCACAGGGAATGCTCAAAGCACGAACTGTAAGAAGAGTCTCTATTCTTGTACTTAAGCCGGCATTGAGCATTTTGTATTTAATTCCGATTCGATTTCAGTGTTTCATAGTCAATGTGAAGGTACAAGGAATACTTTGAACCTGCAGTGGTGTATCGGAATCTAATACTGCTCTCAGAGGGAATTCTCAAAGCACCGACTGTAAGAAGTGTCTCTATTCTTGTACTTAAGGCGGCATTGTGCCCTTTGTATTTAATTCCGATCTATTTCTGTGTTTCATCTTCAATGTGAAGGTCCAAGGAATACATTGAACCTGCAGCGGTGTATCGGAAACTAATACCGGTCTCACAGGGAATGCTTAAAGCACCGACTGTAAGTAGAGTCTCTATTCTTGTACTTAAGGCGGCCTTGTGCCTTTTGTATTTAATTCGGATGCTATTTCTGTGTTTCATAGTCAATGTGAAGGTCCAAGGAATACCTTGAACCGGCAGTGGTGTATCGGAAACTAATACTGCACTCAGAGGGAATGCTCAAAGCACCGTCTGTAAGAAGTGTCCATATTCTTGTACTTAAGGCGGCATTGTGCCTTTTGTATTTTATTACGATGCGTTTTCAGTGTTTCATCGTCAATGTGCAGGTCCAAGGAATACATTGAACCTGCAGTGGTGTATCGGAAACTAATACTGGTCTCAAAGGGAATGCTCAAAGCACCGACTGTAAGAAGAGTCTCTATTCTTGTACTTAAGGCGGCATTGTGCCTTTTGTATTTAATTCCGATGCGATTTATGTGTTTCATCGTCAATGTGAAGGTCCAAGGAATACATTGAACCTGCAGTGGTGTATCGGAAACTAATACTGGTCTCACAGGGAATGCTCAAAGCACCGACTGTAATTAGGGTCTCTATTCTTGTACTTAAGGCGGCATTGTGCCTTTTGCATTTAATTCCCATGCGATTTCTGTGTTTCATAGTCAATGTGAAGGTCCAAGGAATACTTTGAACCTGCAGTGGTGTATCGGAAACTTATACTGGTGTCACAGGGAATGCTCAAAGCACCGATTGTAAGAAGAGTCTCTATTCATGTACTTTCGGCTGCCTTGTGCATTTTGTATTTAATTCCGTGGCGATTTCCTTGTTTCATCGTCAATGTGAAGGTCCAAGGAATACTTTGAACCTGCAGAGGTGTATCGTAAACTAATACTGGTCTCACAGGGAATGCTCAAAACACCGACTGTAAGAAGAGTCTCTCTTCTTGTACGTAATTCGGCATTGTGCATTTGCATTTAATTCCGATGCGATTTCTGTGATTCATAGTCAATGTGAATGTCCAAGAAATACTTTGAACCTGCAGTGGTGTATCGGAAACTAATACTGGCCTCACAGGGAATGCTCAAAGCACCGAGTGTAAGAAGATTCTCTGTTCTGTTAATTAAGGCTGCATTGTGCCATTTGTATTTAATTCCGATGCGATTTCTGTGTTTCATCTTCAATGTGAAGGTCCAAGGAATACATTGAACCTGCAATGGTGTATCGGAAACTAATACTGGTCTCACAGGAAAGGACAAAGCACAGACTCTAAGAAGTCTCACTCTTCTTGCACTTAAAGCGGCATTGTGCCTTTTGTATTTAATTCCGATGTAATTTGAGTGTTTAATCGTCAATGTGTATGTCCAAGGAATACATTGAACCTGCAGTGGTGTATCGGAAAGTAATACTGGTCTCACAGGGAATGCTCAAAGCACTAACTGTAAGAAGAGTCTCTATTCTTGTACTTAAGCCGGCATTGTGCTTTTTGTATTTAATTCCGATGCGATTTCGGTGTTTCATAGTCAATGTGAAGGTCCAAGGAATACATTGAACCTGCAGTGGTGTATCAGAAACTAATACCGGTCTCACAGGAAAGGATCAAAGCACAGACACTAAGAAGTCTCACTCTTCTTGCACTTAAGGCGGCACTGTGCCTTTTGTATTTAATTCCGATGTAATATCAGTGTTCATCGTCAATGTGTATGTGCAAGGAATACATTGAACCTACAGTGGTGGATCGGAAACTAATACTGGTCTCACAGGAACTGATCAAAGCACAGACTCTAAGAAGTCTCACTCTTCTTGCATTTAAGGCGGCATTGTACCTTTTGTATTTAATTTCGATGTAATTTCAGTGTTTCATCGTCAATGTGTATGTCCAAGGAATACATTGAACCTGCAGTGGTGTATCGGAAACTAATACTGGTCTCACATCGAGTGTTCAAGGCACAGACTGTAGAAGAGTCTCTGATCTTGTACTTTACGCGGCATTGTGCTTCTTGTATTTAAATCCGATGCGATTTCTGTGCTTCATCGTCAATGTGAAAGTCCAAGGAATACATTGAACCTGCAGTGGTGTATCGGAAAGTAATACTGGTCTCACAGGGAATGCTCAAAGCACTAACTGTAAGAAGAGTCTCTATTCTTGTACGTAAGCCGGCATTGTGCCTTTTGTATTTAATTCCGATGCGATTTCTGTGTTTCACAGTCAATGTGAAGGTCCAAGGAATACTTGGAACCTGCAGTGGTGTATCGGAAACTAATACTGCTCTCAGAGGGAATGCTCAAAGCATCGACTGTAAGAAGTGTCTCCATTCTTGTATTTAAGGCGGCATTGTGCATTTTGTATTTAATTCCGATACGATTTCTGTGTTTCATAGTCAATGTGAAGGTGCACGGAATACTTTGAACCTGCAGTGGTGTATCGGAAACAAATACTGGACTCACAGGGAATGCTCAAAGCACCGACTGTAAGAAGAGTCTCTGTTCTTGTACTTAAGGCGGCCTTGTGCCTTTTGTATTTAATTCCGATGCGATTTCTGTGTTTCATAGTCAATGTGAAGGTCCAAGGAATACCTTGAACCTGAAGTGGTGTACCGGAAACTAATACTGCTCTCAGAGGGAATGCTCAAAGCACCGACTGTAAGAAGATTCTCTATTCTTGTAATTAAGGCGGCATTGTGCCTTTTATATTTAATTCCGATGCGATTTCTGGGTTTCATCGTCAATGTGAGGGTCCAAGGAATACATTGAACCTGCAGCGGTGTATCCGAAACTAATACTGGTCTCACAGGGAATGCTCAAAGCACCGACTGTAAGAAGAGTCTCTTTTCTTGTACTTAAGGCGGCATTGTGCCTTTTGTATTTAATTCCGATGAGATATCTGTGTTTCATCGACAATGCGAAAGTCAAAGGAATACACTGAAACTACAGCGGTGTTTTGGAAACTAATACTGGTCTCACAGGGAATGCTCAAAGCACGAACTGTAAGAAGAGTCTCTATTCTTGTACTTAAGCCGGCATTGTGCATTTTGTATTTAATTCCGATTCGATTTCAGTGTTTCATAGTCAATGTGAAGGTACAAGGAATACTTTGAACCTGCAGTGGTGTATCGGAATCTAATACTGCTCTCAGAGGGAATTCTCAAAGCACCGACTGTAAGAAGTGTCTCTATTCTTGTACTTAAGGCGGCATTGTGCCCTTTGTATTTAATTCCGATCTATTTCTGTGTTTCATCTTCAATGTGAAGGTCCAAGGAATACATTGAACCTGCAGTGGTGTATCGGAAACTAATACCGGTCTCACAGGGAATGCATAAAGCACCGACTGTAAGTAGAGTCTCTATTCTTGTACTTAAGGCGGCCTTGTGCCTTTTGTATTTAATTCGGATGCTATTTCTGTGTTTCATAGTCAATGTGAAGGTCCAAGGAATACCTTGAACCGGCAGTGGTGTATCGGAAACTAATACTGCTCTCAGAGGGAATGCTCAAAGCACCGACTGTAAGAAGTGTCCATATTCTTGTACTTAAGGCGGCATTGTGCCTTTTGTATTTTATTACGATGCGTTTTCAGTGTTTCATCGTCAATGTGCAGGTCCAAGGAATACATTGAACCTGCAGTGGTGTATCGGAAACAAATACTGGTCTCACAGGGAATGCTCATAGCACCGACTGCAACAAGAATCTCTATTCTTGACCTTAGGCGGCATTGTGTTTTTGTATTTAATTCCGATGCGATTTCTGTGTTTCATTGTCAATATGAAGGTCCAAGGAATACACTGAACCCGCAGATGTGTATCGGAAACTAATACTGGTCTCACAGGAAATGCTCAAAGCACCGACTGTAAGAAGAGTCTCTATTCTTGCACTTAAGGCGGCATTGTGCCTTTTTTTTTAATTCCGATGTAATTTCAGTGTTTCATCGTCAATGTGTATGACAAGGAATACATTGAAGCTGCAGTGGTTTATCGGAAATGAATACTGGTCTCACAGGGAATATTCAAAGCAGTGACTGTAAGAAGGGTCTCTACTCCTGGACTTAAGGCAGCATTGTGAATTTTGTATTTAATTCCTATGCGATTTCTGTGTTTCATCGTCAATGTGAAGCTCCAAGCAATAGATTGAACCTGCAGTGGTGTATCGGAAAATAATACTGGTCGCACAGGAAAGGATCAAGGCACAGACTCTAAGAAGTCACACTCTTCTTGCACTTAAGGCGGCATTGTGCCTTTTGTATTTAATTCCGATGTAATTTCAGTGTTTCATTGTCAATGTGTATGTCCAAGGAATACATTGAACCTGCAGTGGTGTATCGGAAACTAATACTGGTCTCACAGGGAATGCTAAAGCACCGTTTGTTAGAAGAGTCTCTATTCTTGTACTTAAGGTGGCATTCTGCCCTTTGTATTTAATTCCGATGCGATTTCTGTGTATCATCGTCAATGTGAAGGTCCAAGGAATACATTGAACCTGCAGTGGTGTATCGGAAACTAATACTGGTCTCACAGGGAGTGCTCAAAGCACCGACTGTAAGAAGAGTCTCTATTCTTGTACTTAAGGCGGCATTGTGCCTTTTGTATTTAAATCCGATGCGATTTCAGTGTTTCATAGTCAATGTGAAGGTCCAAGGAATACCTTGAACCTGCAGTGGTGTATCGGAATTTAATACTGCTCTCAGAGGCAATGCTCAAAGCACCGACTGTAAGAAGTGTCTCAATTCTTGTACTTAAGGCGGCATTTTGCCTTTTCTATTTAATTCCGATGCGATTTCTGTATTTCATCTTCACTGTGAAGGTCCAAGGAGTACATTGAATCTGCAGTGGTGTATCGGAAACTATTACTGGTCTCACAGGGAATGCTAAAAGCACCGACTGTAAGAAGAGTCTCTATTCTTGTAATTAAGGCGGCATTGTGCCTTTTGTATTTAATTCCGATGCGATTTCTGTGTTTCATCGTCAATGGGAAGGTCCAGGGAATATATTGAACATGCAGTGGTGTTTCGAAACTAATACTGGTCTCACAGGGAATGCTCAAAGCACCGACTGTAAGAAGAGTCTCTATTCTTGTACTTAAGGCGGCATTGTGCCTTTTGTATTTAATTCCGATGCGATATCTGTGTTTCATCGTCAATGCGAAAGTCAAAGGAATACACTGAACCTACAGCGGTGTTTTGGAAACTATTACTGGTCTCACAGGGAATGCTCAAAGCACCGACTGTAACAAGAATCTCTATTCTTGACCTTAGGCGGCATTGTGTTTTTGTATTTAATTCCGATGCGATTTCTGTGTTTCATTGTCAATATGAAGGTCCAAGGAATACACTGAACCTGCAGTTGTGTATCGCAAACTAATACTGGTCTCACAGGGAATGCTCATAGCACCGACTGTAAGAAGAGTCTCTATTCTTGCACTTAAGGCGGCATTGTACCTTTTTTTTTAATTCCGATCTAATTTCAGTGTTTCATCGTCAATGTGTATGACAAGGAATACATTGAAGCTGCTGTGGTTTATCGGAAATGAATACTGGTCTCACAGGGAATATTCAAAGCACTGACTGTAAGAAGGGTCTCTAATCCTGGACTTAAGGCAGCATTGTGAATTTTGTATTTAATTCCGATGCGATTTCTGTTTTTCATCGTCAATGTGAAGCTCCAAGCAATAGATTGAACCTGCAGTGGTGTATCGGATAATAATACTGGTCGCACTGGAAAGGATCTAGGCACAGACTCTAAGAAGTCACACTCTTCTTGCACTTAAGGCGGCATTGTGCCTTTTGTATTTAATTCCGATGTAATTTCAGTGTTTCATCGTCAATGTGTATGTCCAGTTAATACATTGAACCTGCAGTGGTGTATCGGAAACTAGTACTGGTCTCACAGGGAATGCTAAAGCACCGACTGTAAGAAGAGTCTCTATTCTTGTACTTAAGGTGGCATTCTGCCCTTTGTATTTAATTCCGATGCGATTTCTGTGTTTCATCGTCAATGTGAAGGTCCAAGGAATACATTGAACCTGCAGTGGTTTATCGGAAACTAATACTGGTCTCACAGGGAATGCTCTAAGCACCGACTGTAAGAAGAGTCTCTATTCTTGTAATTAAGGCGGCATTGTGCCTTTTGTATTTAATTCCGATGAGATATCTGTGTTTCATCGACAATGCGAAAGTCAAAGGAATACACTGAAACTACAGCGGTGTTTTGGAAACTAATACTGGTCTCACAGGGAATGCTCAAAGCACGAACTGTAAGAAGAGTCTCTATTCTTGTACTTAAGCCGGCATTGTGCATTTTGTATTTAATTCCGATTCGATTTCAGTGTTTCATAGTCAATGTGAAGGTACAAGGAATACTTTGAACCTGCAGTGGTGTATCGGAATCTAATACTGCTCTCAGAGGGAATTCTCAAAGCACCGACTGTAAGAAGTGTCTCTATTCTTGTACTTAAGGCGGCATTGTGCCCTTTGTATTTAATTCCGATCTATTTCTGTGTTTCATCTTCAATGTGAAGGTCCAAGGAATACATTGAACCTGCAGTGGTGTATCGGAAACTAATACCGGTCTCACAGGGAATGCATAAAGCACCGACTGTAAGTAGAGTCTCTATTCTTGTACTTAAGGCGGCCTTGTGCCTTTTGTATTTAATTCGGATGCTATTTCTGTGTTTCATAGTCAATGTGAAGGTCCAAGGAATACCTTGAACCGGCAGTGGTGTATCGGAAACTAATACTGCTCTCAGAGGGAATGCTCAAAGCACCGACTGTAAGAAGTGTCCATATTCTTGTACTTAAGGCGGCATTGTGCCTTTTGTATTTTATTACGATGCGTTTTCAGTGTTTCATCGTCAATGTGCAGGTCCAAGGAATACATTGAACCTGCAGTGGTGTATCGGAAACAAATACTGGTCTCACAGGGAATGCTCATAGCACCGACTGCAACAAGAATCTCTATTCTTGACCTTAGGCGGCATTGTGTTTTTGTATTTAATTCCGATGCGATTTCTGTGTTTCATTGTCAATATGAAGGTCCAAGGAATACACTGAACCTGCAGATGTGTATCGGAAACTAATACTGGTCTCACAGGAAATGCTCAAACCACCGACTGTAAGAAGAGTCTCTATTCTTGCACTTAAGGCGGCATTGTGCCTTTTTTTTTAATTCCGATGTAATTTCAGTGTTTCATCGTCAATGTGTATGACAAGGAATACATTGAAGCTGCAGTGGTTTATCGGAAATGAATACTGGTCTCACAGGGAATATTCAAAGCAGTGACTGTAAGAAGGGTCTCTACTCCTGGACTTAAGGCAGCATTGTGAATTTTGTATTTAATTCCTATGCGATTTCTGTGTTTCATCGTCAATGTGAAGCTCCAAGCAATAGATTGAACCTGCAGTGGTGTATCGGAAAATAATACTGGTCGCACAGGAAAGGATCAAGGCACAGACTCTAAGAAGTCACACTCTTCTTGCACTTAAGGCGGCATTGTGCCTTTTGTATTTAATTCCGATGTAATTTCAGTGTTTCATCGTCAATGTGTATGTCCAAGGAATACATTGAACCGGCAGTGGTGTATCGGAAACTAATACTGGTCTCACAGGGAATGCTAAAGCACCGTTTGTTAGAAGAGTCTCTATTCTTGTACTTAAGGTGGCATTCTGCCCTTTGTATTTAATTCCGATGCGATTTCTGTGTATCATCGTCAATGTGAAGGTCCAAGGAATACATTGAACCTGCAGTGGTGTATCGGAAACTAATACTGGTCTCACAGGGAGTGCTCAAAGCACCGACTGTAAGAAGAGTCTCTATTCTTGTACTTAAGGCGGCATTGTGCCTTTTGTATTTAAATCCGATGCGATTTCTGTGTTTCATAGTCAATGTGAAGGTCCAAGGAATACCTTGAACCTGCAGTGGTGTATCGGAATTTAATACTGCTCTCAGAGGCAATGCTCAAAGCACCGACTGTAAGAAGTGTCTCAATTCTTGTACTTAAGGCGGCATTTTGCCTTTTCTATTTAATTCCGATGCGATTTCTGTATTTCATCTTCACTGTGAAGGTCCAAGGAATACATTGAATCTGCAGTGGTGTATCGGAAACTATTACTGGTCTCACAGGGAATGCTCAAAGCACCGACTGTAAGAAGAGTCTCTATTCTTGTAATTAAGGCGGCATTGTGCCTTTTGTATTTAATTCCGATGCGATTTCTGTGTTTCATCGTCAATGGGAAGGTCCAGGGAATATATTGAACATGCAGTGGTGTTTCGAAACTAATACTGGTCTCACAGGGAATGCTCAAAGCACCGACTGTAAGAAGAGTCTCTATTCTTGTACTTAAGGCGGCATTGTGCCTTTTGTATTTAATTCCGATGCGATATCTGTGTTTCATCGTCAATGCGAAAGTCAAAGGAATACACTGAACCTACAGCGGTGTTTTGGAAACTAATACTGGTCTCACAGGGAATGCTCAAAGCACCGACTGTAACAAGAATCTCTATTCTTGACCTTAGGCGGCGTTGTGTTTTTGTATTTAATTCCGATGCGATTTCTGTGTTTCATTGTTAATATGAAGGTCCAAGGAATACACTGAACCTGCAGTTGTGTATCGGAAACTAATACTGGTCTCACAGGGAATGCTCATAGCACCGACTGTAAGAAGAGTCTCTATTCTTGCACTTAAGGCGGCATTGTACCTTTTTTTTTAATTCCGATCTAATTTCAGTGTTTCATCGTCAATGTGTATGACAAGGAATACATTGAAGCTGCTGTGGTTTATCGGAAATGAATACTGGTCTCACAGGGAATATTCAAAGCACTGACTGTAAGAAGGGTCTCTACTCCTGGACTTAAGGCAGCATTGTGAATTTTGTATTTAATTCCGATGCGATTTCTGTTTTTCATCGTCAATGTGAAGCTCCAAGCAATAGATTGAACCTGCAGTGGTGTATCGGATAATAATACTGGTCGCACTGGAAAGGATCTAGGCACAGACTCTAAGAAGTCACACTCTTCTTGCACTTAAGGCGGCATTGTGCCTTTTGTATTTAATTCCGATGTAATTTCAGTGTTTCATCGTCAATGTGTATGTCCAGTTAATACATTGAACCTGCAGTGGTGTATCGGAAACTAATACTGGTCTCACAGGGAATGCTAAAGCACCGACTGTAAGAAGAGTCTCTATTCTTGTACTTAAGGTGGCATTCTGCCCTTTGTATTTAATTCCGATGCGATTTCTGTGTTTCATCGTCAATGTGAAGGTCCAAGGAATACATTGAACCTGCAGTGGTTTATCGGAAACTAATACTGGTCTCACAGGGAATGCTCAAAGCACCGACTGTAAGAAGAGTCTCTATTCTTGTAATTAAGGCGGCATTGTGCCTTTTGTATTTACTTCCGATGCGATTTCTGTGTTTCATCGTCAATGGGAAGGTCCAGGGAATATATTGAACATGCAGTGGTGTATCGGAAACTAATACTGGTCTCACAGGGAATGATCAAACCACCGACTGTAAAAAGAGTCTCTATTCTTGTACTTAAGGCGGCATTGTGCCTTTTGTATTTAATTCCGATGCGATATCTGTGTTTCATCGTCAATGCGAAAGGCAAAGGAATACACTGAACCTACAGCGGTGTTTTGGAAACTAATACTGGTCTCACAGGGAATGCTCAAAGCACGAACTGTAGGAAGAGTCTCTATTCTTGTACTTAAGCCGGCATTGTGCATTTTGTATTTAATTCCGATTCGATTTCAGTGTTTCATAGTCAATGTGAAGGTACAAGGAATACTTTGAACACGCAGTGGTGTATCGGAAACTAATACTGCTCTCAGAGGGAATGCTCAAAGCACCGACTGAAAGAAGTGTCTCTATTCTTGTACTTAAGGCGGCATTGTGCCCTTTGTATTTAATTCCGATCTATTTCTGTGTTTCATCTTCAATGTGAAGGTCCAAGGAATACATTGAACCTGCAGTGGTGTATCGGAAACTAATACTGGTCTCACAGGGAATGCTTAAAGCACCGACTGTAAGAAGAGTCTCTATTCTTGTACTTAAGGCTGCCTTGTGCCTTTTGTATTTAATTCGGATGCGATTTCTGTGTTTCATAGTCAATGTGAAGGTCCAAGGAATACCTTGAACCGGCAGTGGTGTATCGGAAACTAATACTGCTCTCAGAGGGAATGTTCAAAGCACCGACTGTAAGAAGTGTCTCTATTCTTGTACTTAAGGCGGCATTGTGCCTTTTGTATTTTATTCCGATACGTTTTCTGTGTTTCATCGTCAATGTGCAGGTCCAAGGAATACATTGAACCTGCAGTGGTGTATCGGAAACATATTCTGGTCTCACAGGGAATGCTCAAAGCACCGACTGTAACAAGAATCTCTATTCTTGACCTTAGGCGGCATAGTGTTTTTGTATTTAATTCCGATGCGATTTCTGTGTTTCATTGTCAATATGAAGGTCCAAGGAATACACTGAACCTGCAGTTGTGTATCGGAAACTAATACTGGTCTCACAGGGAATTCTCAAAGCACCGACTGTAAGAAGAGTCTCTATTCTTGCACTTAAGGCGGCATTGTGCCTTTTTTTTAATTCCGATGTAATTTCAGTGTTTCATCGTCAATGTGTATGACAAGGAACACATTGAAGCTGCAGTGGTTTATCGGAAATGAATACTGGTCTCACAGGCAATATTCAAAGCACTGACTGTAAGAAGGGTCTCTACTCCTGGACTTAAGGCAGCATTGTGAATTTTGCATTTAATTCCGATGCGATTTCTGTGTTTCATCGTCAATGTGAAGCTCCAAGCAATATATTGAACCTGCAGTGGTGTATCGGAAAATAATACTGGTCGCACAGGAAAGGATCAAGGCACAGACTCTAAGAAGTCACACTCTTCTTGCACTTAAGGCGGCATTGTGCCTTTTGTATTTAATTCCGATGTAATTTCAGTGTTTCATCGACAATGTGTATGACCAAGGAATACATTGAACCTGCAGTGGTGTATCGGAAACTAATACTGGTCTCACAGGGAATGCTAAAGCACCGACTGTAAGAAGAGTCTCTATTCTTGTACTTAAGGCGGCATTCTGCCCTTTGTGTTTAATTCCGATGCGATTTCTGTGTTTCATCGTCAATGTGAAGGTCCAAGGAATACATTGAACCTGCAGTGGTGTATCGGAAACTAATACTGGTCTCACAGGGAGTGCTCAAAGCACCGACTGTAAGAAGAGTCTCTATTCTTGTACTTAAGGCGGCATTGTGCCTTTTGTATTTAAATCCGATGCGATTTCTGTGTTTCATAGTCAATGTGAAGGTCCAAGGAATACCTTGAACCGGCAGTGGTGTATCGGAAACTAATACTGCTCTCAGAGGCAATGCTCAAAGCACCGACTGTAAGAAGTGTCTCTATTCTTGTACTTAAGGCGGCATTTTGCCTTTTCTATTTAATTCCGATGCGATTTCTGTGTTTCATCGTCACTGTGAAGGTCCAAGGAAAACATTGAATCTGCAGTGGTGTATCTGAGACTATTACTGGTCTCACAGGGAATGCTCAAAGCACCGACTGTAAGAAGAGTCTCTATTCTTGTAATTAAGGCGGCATTGTGCCTTTTGTATTTAATTCCGATGCGATTTCTGTGTTTCATCGTCAATGGGAAGGTCCAGGGAATATATTGAACATGCAGTGGTGTATCGGAAACTAATACTGGTCTCACAGGGAATGCTCAAAGCCCCGACTGTAAAAAGAGTCTCTATTCTTGTACATAAGGCGGCATTGTGCCTTTTGTATTTAATTCCGATGCGATATCTGTGTTTCATCGTCAATGCGAAAGTCAAAGGAATACACTGAACCTACAGCGGTGTTTTGGAAACTAATACTGGTCTCACAGGGAATGCTCAAAGCACGAACTGTAAGAAGAGTCTCTATTCTTGTACTTAAGCCGGCATTGTGCATTTTGTATTTAATTCCGATTCGATTTCAGTGTTTCAGAGTCAATGTGAAGGTACAAGGAATACTTTGAACCTGCAGTGGTGTATCGGAAACTATTACTGCTCTCAGAGGGAATGCTCAAAGCACCGACTGTAAGAAGTGTCTCTATTCTTGTACTTAAGGCGGCATTGTGCCCTTTGTATTTAATTCCGATCTATTTCTGTGTTTCATCTTCAATTTAAAGGTCCAAGGAATACATTGATCCTGCAGTGGTGTATCGGAAACTAATACTGGTCTCACAGGGAATGCTTAAAGCACCGACTGTAAGAAGAGTCTCTATTCTTGTACTTAAGGCGGCCTTGTGCCTTTTGTATTTAATTCGGATGCGATTTCTGTGTTTCATAGTCAATGTGAAGGTCCAAGGAATACCTTGAACCGGCAGTGGTGTATCGGAAACTAATACTGCTCTCAGAGGAAATGTTCAAAGCACCGACTGTAAGAAGTGTCTCTATTCTTGTACTTAAGGCGGCATTGTGCCTTTTGTATTTTATTCCGATGCGTTTTCTGTGTTTCATCGTCAATGTGCAGGTCCAAGGAATACATTGAACCTGCAGTGGTGTATCGGAAACTAATACGGGTCTCACAGGGAGTGCTCAAAGCACCGACTGTAAGAAGAGTCTCTATTCTTGTACTTAAGGCGGCATTGTGCCTTTTGTATTTAAATCCGATGCGATTTCTGTGTTTCATAGTCAATGTGAAGGGCCAAAGAATACGTTGAACCTGCGGTGGTGTATCGGAAACTAATACTGCTCTCAGAGGCAATGCTCAAAGCACCGACTGTAAGAACTGTCTCTATTCTTGTACTTAAGGCGGCATTTTGCCTTTTCTATTTAATTCTGAAGCGATTTCTGTGTTTCATCGTCACTGTGAAGGTCCAAGGAATACATTGAATCTGCAGTGGTGTATCGGAAACTAATACTGCTCTCAGAGGGAATGCTCAAAGCTCCGACTGTAAGAAGTGTCTCTATTCTTGTACTTAAGGCGGCATTGTGCCTTTTGTATTTAATTCCGATGCGATTTCTGTGTTTCATAGTCAATGTGAAGGTCCGAGGAATACTTTGAACCTTCAGTGGTGTATCGGAAGCTAATACTGGTCTCAAAGGCAATGCTCAAAGCACCGACTGAGAGAAGTGTCTGTATTCTTGTACTTAAGGCGGCATTGTGCCTTTTGTATTTAGTTCTGATGCGATTTCTGTGTTTCATCGTCAATGGGAAGGTCCAAGGAATAGATTGAACATGCAGTGGTGTATCGGAAACTAATACTGGTCTCACAGGAGGGGATCAAGGCACAGACACTAAGAAGTCTCACTCCTCTAGCACTTAAGGCGGCATTGTGCTTTTTGTATTTAATTCCGATGTAATTTCAGTATTTCATCGTCAATGTGTATGTCCAAGGAATACATTGAACCTGCAGTGGTGTATCGGAAACTAATACTGGTCTCACAGGGAATGCTCAAATCACCGACTGTAAGAAGAGTCTCTATTCTTGTACTTAAGGCGGAATTGTGCCTTTTGTATTTAATTCCGATGCGATTTCCGTGTTTCATAGTCAATGTGAAGGTGCACGGAATACTTTGAACCTGCAGTGGTGTATCGGAAACAAATTCTGGACTCACAGGGAATGCTCAAAGAACCGACTGTAAGAAGAGTCTCTATTCTTGTATTTAAGGCGGCCTTGTGCCTTTTGTATTTAATTCCGATGCGATTTCTGTGTTTCATAGTCAATGTGAAGGTCCAAGGAATACCTTGAACCTGAAGTGGTGAATCGGAAACTAATACTGCTCTCAGAGGGAATGCTCAAAGCACTGACTGTAAGAAAATTCTCTATTCTTGTAATTAAGGCGGCATTGTGCCTTTTATATTTAATTCCGATGCGATTTCTGGGTTTCATCGTCAATGTGAAGGTCCAAGGAATACATTGAACCTGCAGCAGTGTATCGGAAACTAATACTGGTCTCACAGGGAATGCTCAAAGCACCGACAGTAAGAAGAGTCTCTATTCTTGTACTTAAGGCCTCATTGTGCCTTTTGTATTTAATTCCGATGCGATATCTGTGTTTCATCGTCAATGCGAAAGTCAAAGGAGTACACTGAACCTACAGCGGTGTTTCGGAAACTAATACTGGTCTCACAGGGAATGCTCAAAGCACGAACTGTAAGAAGAGTTTCTATTCTTGTACTTAAGCCGGCATTGTTCATTTTGTATTTAATTCCGATGCGATTTCAGTGTTTCATAGTCAATGTGAAGGTACAAGGAATACTTTGAACCTGCAGTGGTGTATCGGAAACTAATACTGCTCTCAGAGGGAATGCTCAAAGCACCGACTGTAAGAAGTGTCTCTATTCTTGTACTTAAGGCGGCATTGTGCCCTTTGTATTTAATTCCGATGCGATTTCTGTGTTTCATAGTTACTGTGAGGGTCCAAGGAATACCTTGAACCTGCAGTGGTGTATCGGCAACTAATACTGCTCTCAGAGGCAATGCTCAAAGCACCGACTGTAAGAAGTGTCTCTATTCTTGTACTTAAGGCGGCATTGTGCCTTTTGTATTTAATTCCGATGCGATTTCGGTGTTTCATAGTCAATGTGAAGGTCCAAGGAATACCTTGAACCGGCAGTGGTGTATCGGAAACTAATACTGCTCTCAGAGGGAATGCTCAAAGCACCGACTGTAAGAAGTGTCTCTATTCTTGTACTTAATGCGGCATTGTGCCATTTGTATTTAATTCCAATGTGATTTCTGGGTTTCAGCGTCAATGTGAAGGTCCAAGGGATACATTGGACGTGCAGTGGTATATCGGAAACTAATACTGGTCTCACAGGGAATGCTCAAATCACCGACTGTAAGAAGAGTCTCTATTCTTGTAATTAAGGCGGCATTGTGCCTTTTGTATTTAATTCCGATCTATTCTGTGTTTCATCTTCAATGTGAAGGTCAAGGAATACACTGAACCTGCAGTGGTGTATCGGAAACTAATACTGGTCTCACAGGAAAGGATAAAAAAGTGGACTCTAAGAAGTCTTACCCATCTTGCATTAATGCGGCATTCTGTCTTTTGTATTTAATTCCGACGTAATTTCAGTGTTTCATCGTCATTGTGTATGTCCAAGAAATACATTGAACCTGCAGTGGTGTATCGGAAACTAATACTGGCCTCACAGGGAATGCTCAAATCACCGTCTGTTAGAAGACTCTGTATTCTTGTACTTAAGCCGGCATTGTGCCTTTTGTAATTAATTCCGATGCGATTTCTGTGTTTCATCGTCAACTTGATGTTCCAAGGAATACATTGAACCTGCAGTTGTGTATCGGAAACTAATACTGGTCTCACAGGGAATGCTCAAAGCACCAACTGTAAGAAGAATCCCTATTCTTAAATTTAAGGCAGCATTGTGCCTTTTGTATTTAATTCCGATGCGATTTCTGTGTTTCATCGTCATTGTGAAGGTCCAAGGAATACACTGTACCTTCAGTTGTGTATCGGAAACTAATACTGGTCTCACAGGGAATGCTCAATGCACCGACTGTAAGAAGAGTCCTTATTCTTGCACTTAAGGCGGCATTGTGCCTTTTGTATTTAATTCCGATGTAATTTCAGTGTTTTATCGTCAATGTGTATGACACGGAATACATTGAAACTACAGTGGTGTATCGGAAATTAATACTGGCCTCACAGGGAATGCTCAAAGCACCAACTGTAAGAAGGGTCTCTACTCCTTTACTTAAGGCGGCATTGTGCCTTTTGTAATTAATTTCGATGCGATTGCTGTGTTTCATCGTCAATTTGAAGCTCCAAGCAATACATTGAACCTGCAGTGGTGTATCGGAAACTAATACTGGTCTCACAGGGAATGCTCAAAGCACCGACTGTAAGAAGAGTCTCTATTTTTGCACATAAGGCGGCATTGTGCCTTTTTTTTTAATTCCGATGTAATTTCAATGTTTCATCGTCAATGTGTATGACAAGGAATACATTGAAGCTGCAGTGGTTTATCGGAAATGAATACTGGTCTCACAGGGAATATTCAAAGCACTGACTGTAAGAAGGGTCTCTACTCCTGGACTTAAGGCAGCATTGTGAATTTTGTATTTAATTCCGAAGCGATTTCTGTGTTTCATCGTCAATATGAAGCTCCAAGCAATACATTCAACCAGCAGTGGTGTATCGGAAACTAATACTGGTCTCACAGGGAATGATAAAGCACCGACTGTAAGAAGAGTCTCTATTCTTATACTTAATTCGGCATTCTGCCTTTTGTAATTAACTCCGATGCGATTTCTGTGTTTCATCGTCAATGTGAAGGTCCAAGGAATACATTGAACCTGCAGTGGTGTACCGGAAACTAATACTGGTCTCACAGGGAGTGCTCAAAGCACCGACTGTAAGAAGAGTCTCTATTCTTGTACTTAAGGCGGCATTGTGCCTTTTGTATTTAAATCCGATGCAATTTCTGTGTTTCATAGTCAATGTGAAGGTCCAAGGAATACCTTGAACCTGCAGTGGTGTATCGGAAACTAATACTGCTCTCAGAGGCAATGCTCAAAGCACCGACTGTAAGTAGTGTCTCTATTCTTGTACTTAAGGCGGCATTTTGCCTTTTCTTTTTAATTCCGGTGCGATTTCTGTGTTTCATCGTCACTGTGAAGGTCCAAGGAAAACATTGAATGTGCAGTGGTGTATCGGAAACTATTACTGGTCTCACAGGGTATGCTCAAAGCACCGACTGTAAGAAGAGTCTCTATTCTTGTTATTAAGGCGGCATTGTGCCTTTTGTATTTAATTCCGATGCGATTTCTGTGTTTCATCGTCAATGGGAAGGTCCAGGGAATATATTGAACATGCAGTTGTTTATCGGAAACTAATACTGGTCTCACAGGAAAGGTTCAAAGAATGGACTCTAAGAAGTCTCACTCTTCTTGCATTAAGGCGGTATTGTGTCTTTTGTATTTAATTCCGATGTAATTTCAGTGTTTCATCGTCATTTTGTATGTCCAGGGAATACATTGAACCTGCAGTGGTGTATCGGAAACAAATACTGGTCTCACACGGAAAGCTCAAAGCACCGACTGTAAGAAGAGTCTCTATTCTTGTACTTTAGGCGGCTTTGTGCCTTTTGCATTTACTTCCGATGCGATTACTGTGTTTCATAGTCAATGTGAAGGTCCAAGGAATACTTTGAACCTGCAGTGGTGTATCGGAAACTAATACTGGTCTCACAGGGAAAGCTCAAAGCACCGGCAGTAAGAAGAGTCTCTATTCTTGTACTTAAGGCGGCATTGTGCCTTTTGTATTTAATTCCTATGCGATTTCTTTGTTTCATCGTCAATTTGAGGGTCCAAGGAATACATTGAAAATGCAGTGGTGTATCAGAAACTAATACTGGTCTCACAGGAAAGGATCAAAGAATGGACTCTAAGAAGTCTCACTCTTCTTGCATTAAGGCGGCATTGTGTCTTTTGTATTTAATTCCGATGTAATTTCTGTGTTTCATCGTCATTGTGTATATCCAGGGACTACATTGAACCTGCAGTGGTGTATTGGAAACTAATACTGGTCTCACAGGGAATGCTCAAATCACCGACTGTAAGAAGAGTCTCTATTCTTGTACTTAAGGCGGCATTGTGCCTTTTGTATTTAATTCCGATGCGATTTCTGCGTTTCATCGTCAATGTGAAGGTCCAATTAATACATTGAACCTGCAGTGGTGTATCGGAAACTAATACTGGTCTCACAGGGAATGCTCAAAGCTCCGACTGTAAGTAGAGTCTCTATTCTTGTACTTAAGGCGGCATTGTGCATTTTGTATTTAATACCGATGCGATTTCTGTGTTTCATCGTCAATGTGAAGGTCCGAGGAATACATTGAACCTGCAGTGGTGTATCGGAAACTAATGCTGGTCTCACAGGAAAGGATCAAGGCACAGACTCTAAAAAGTCTCACTCTTCTAGCACTTAAGGCGGCATTGTGCCTTTTGTATTTAATTCCGATGTAATTTCTGTGTTTCATCGTCAATGTGAAGGTCCAAGGAATACATTGAACCTGCAGTGGTGTATCGAAAACTAATACTGGTCTCACAGAGAATGCTCAAAGCACCGACTGTAAGAAGAGCCTCTATTCTTGTACTTAAGGCGGCATTGTGCCTTTTGTATTTAATTCCGATGCGATTTCTGTGTCTCATAGACAATGTGAAGGTCCAAGGTATACTTTGAACCTGCAGTGGTGTATCGGAAACTAATACTGCCCTCAGAGGGTATGCTCAAAACACCGACTGTAAGAAGTGTCTCTATTCTTGTACTTAAGGCGGCATTGTGCCTTTTGTATTTAATTCCGATGCGACTTCTATGTTTCATAGTCAATGGGAAGGTCCAAGGAATACTTTGAACCTGCAGTGGTGTATTGGAAACTAATACTGGACTCACAGGGAAAGCTCAAAGCACCGACTGTAAGAAGAGTCTCTATTCTTGTACTTAAGTCTTCCTTGAGCCTTTTGTATTTAATTCCGATACGGCTTCTGTGTTTCATAGTCAATGTGAAGGTCCAAGGAATACCTTGAACCTGCAGTGGTGTATCGGAAACTAATACTGCCCTCAGAGGCAATGCTCAAAGCACCGACTATAAGAAGTCTCTCTATTCTTGTACTTAAGGCGGCATTGTGCTTTTTGTATTTAATTCCGATGCAATTTCTAAGTTTCATCGTGAATGTGAACGTCCAAGGAATACATTGAACTTGCAGTGGTGTATCTGAAACTATTACAGGTCTCTCAGGTAATGCTCCAAGCACCGACTGTAAGAAGAGTCTCTATTCTTGTAATTAAGGCGGCATTGTGCCTTTTGTATTTAATTCCGATGCGATTTCTGTGTTTCATCGTCAATGTGAAGGTCCAAGAAATACATTGAACCTGCAGTGGAGTATCGGAAACTAATACTGGTCTCACATTAAAGGATCAAAGCACAGATTCTAAGAAGTCTCACTCATCTTGCACTAAAGGCGGCATTGTGCCTTTTGTATTTAATTCCGATGTAATTTCAGTGTTTCATCATCAATGTTTAGGTCCAAGGAATACATTGAGCCTGCAGTGGTGCATCGGAAACTAATACTGGTCACACAGGGAGTGTTCAAGGCACAGACTGTAGAAGAGTTTCTGATCATGTACTTTACGCGGCATTGTCCTTCTTGTATTTAATTCCGATGCGATTTCTGTGTTTCATCGTCAATGTGAAGGTCCAAGGTATACATTGAACCTGCAGTGGTGAATCGGAAACTAATACTGGTCTCACAGGGAATGCTCAAAGCACCGACTGTAAGTAGAGTCTGTATTCTTGTACTTAAGGCGGCATTGAGCCTTCTGTATTTAATTCCGATGCGATTTCTGTGTTTCATCGTCAATGTGAACGTCCAAGGAATACATTGAACCTGCAGTGGTGTATCAGAAACTAATACTGGTCTCACAAGGAATGCTCAAAGCACCGACTGTAAGAAGGGTCTCTATTCTTGTACTTAAGGCGGCATTGTTCCTTTCTGTATTTAATTCCGATGCTATTTCTGTGTTTCATCGTCAATTTGCAGGTCCAAGGAATACATAGAAACTGCAGTGGTGTATCGGAAACTAATACTGGTCTCACAGGGAATGCTCAAAGCACCGACTGTAAGTAGAGTCCGTATTCTTGTACTTAAGGCGGCATTGTGCCTTTTGTATTTAATTCCGATGCGATTTCTGTTTTTCATCGTCAATGTGAAGGTCCGAGAAATACATTGAACCTGCAGTGTTGTATCGGAAACCAATACTGGTCTCACAGGCAATGCTCAAAGCAACGACTGTAAGAAGAGTGTCTATTCTTGTACTTATGGCGGCATTGTGCCCTTTGTATTTCATTCCGATGTAATTTCAGTGTTTCACCGTCAATGCGTATTTCCAAGGAATACCTTGAACCTGCAGTGGTGTATCGGAAACTAATACTGGTCTCACAGGGAATGCTCAAAGCACCGACTGTAAGTAGAGTCCGTATTCTTGTACTTAAGGCGGCATTGTGCCTTTTGTATTTAATTCCGATGCGATTTCTGCTTTTCATCGTCAGTGTGAAGGTCCAAGGAATACATTGAACCTGCAGTGGTGTATCGGAAACTAATACTTGTCACACAGGGAATGCTCAAAGCACCGACTGTAAGAAGAGTCTCTATTCTTGTACTTAAGGCGGCATTGGGCCTTTTGTATTTGATTCCATGCGATTTCTGTCTTTCATCGTCAATGTGAAGGTCCAAGGAATACATTGAAACTGCAGTGTTGTGTCGGAAACTAATACTGGTGTCACAGAATACGATCAAAGCACAGTCTCTAAGAAGTCTCACTCTTCCTGCACTTAAGGCGTTATTGTGCCCTTTCTATTTAATTCCGATGTAATTTCAGTGTTTCATTGTCAATGTGTATGTTCAAGGAATACATTGAACCTGCAGTAGTGTATCGGAAACTAATACTGGTCTCACAGGGAATACTCGACGCACCGGCTGTGAGAATAATCTCTATTCTTGTACTTAAGGCGGCATTGTGCATTTGGTATATAATTCCGATGCGATTTCTGTGTTTGATCGTCAATGTGAAGGTTTAAGAAATACATTGAACTTGCAGTGGTTTATCAGAAACTAATACTGGTCTCACAAGGAATGCTCAAAGCACCGACTGTAAGAAGGGTCTCTATTCTTGTACTTAAGGCGGCATTGTTCCTTTCTGTATTTAATTCCGATGCTATTTCTGTGTTTCATCGTCAATTTGCAGGTCCAAGGAATACATAGAAACTGCAGTGGTGTATCGGAAACTAATACTGGTCTCACAGGGAATGCTCAAAGCACCGACTGTAAGTAGAGTCCGTATTCTTGTACTTAAGGCGGCATTGTGCCTTTTGTATTTAATTCCGATGCGATTTCTGTTTTTCATCGTCAATGTGAAGGTCCAAGAAATACATTGAACCTGCAGTGTTGTATCGGAAACCAATACTGGTCTCACAGGCAATGCTCAAAGCAACGACTGTAAGAAGAGTGTCTATTCTTGTACTTATGTCGGCATTGTGCCCTTTGTATTTCATTCCGATGTAATTTCAGTGTTTCACCGTCAATGCGTATTTCCAAGGAATACATTGAACCTGCAGTGGTGTATCGGAAACTAATACTGGTCTCACAGGGAATGCTCAAAGCACCGACTGTAAGAAGAGTCTCCATTCTTGTACTTAAGGCGGAATTGGGCCTTTAGTATTTAATTCCGATGCGATTTCTGTGTTTCATCGTCAATGTGAAGGACCAAGGAGTACATTGAACCAGCAGTGGTGTATCGGAAACTAATATTGGTCTCACAGGGTGTGCTCAAAGCACCGACTGTAAGAAGAGTCTCTATTCTTGTACTTATGGCGGCATTGCGCCTTTTGTATTTAATTCCGATGCTATTTCTGTGAATAATCGTCAATGTGAAGGTCCAAGGAATACATTGAACCTGCAGTGGTGTATCAGAAACTAATACTGGTCTCACAGGGAATGCTCAAAGCACCGACT
This sequence comes from Schistocerca americana, assembly GCF_021461395.2. Lineage (NCBI taxonomy): Eukaryota > Metazoa > Arthropoda > Insecta > Orthoptera > Acrididae > Schistocerca > Schistocerca americana. The sequence goes on along the minus strand of NC_060124.1, from coordinate 618,174,491 downwards.
GTAGGAAGAGTGTCTATTCTTGTACTTAAGGCGGCATTCTGCCTTTTGTATTTAATTCCGATGCCATTTCTGTGTTTCATCGTCGATGTGAAAGTCAAGGAATACACTGAACCTGCAGTGGTGTATCGGAAACTAATACTGGTCCCACAGGGAATGCTCAAAGCACCGACTGTAAGAAGAGTTTCTAATCTTGTACTTAAGGCGGCATTGTGCCTTTTGTATTTAATTCCCATGCGATTTCTGTGTTTCATCGTCAATGTGAAGGTCCAAGGTATACATTGAACCTGCAGTGGTGAATCGGAAACTAATACTGGTCTCACAGGGAATGCTCAAAGCACCGACTGTAAGTAGAGTCTGTATTCTTGTACTTAAGGCGGCATTGAGCCTTCTGTATTTAATTCCGATGCGATTTCTGTGTTTCATCGTCAATGTGAAGGTCCAAGGAAAACATTGAACCTGCAGTGGTGTATCAGAAACTAATACTGGTCTCACAAGGAATGCTCAAAGCACCGACTGAAAGAAGGGTCTCTATTCTTGTACTAAAGGCGGGATTGTGCCTTTTGTATTTAATTCCGATGCGATTTCTGTGTTTCATCGTCGATGTGAAAGTAGAAGGAATACACTGAAACTGCAGTGGTGTATCGGAAACTGATACTGGTCTCACAGGTAATGCTCAAAGCACCGACTGGAAGAAGAGTCTCTATTCTTGTACTTAAGGCGGCATTGTGCCTTTTGTATTTAATTCCGATACGATTTCTGTGTGTAATCGTCAATGTGAAGGTCCAAGGAATACATTGAACCTGCAGTGGCGTATCGGAAACTAATACGGGTCGCACTGGAAAGGATCAAAACACGGACTCTAAGAAGTCTCACTCTGCTTGTACTTAAGGCGTCATTGTGCCCTTTGTATTTAATTCCGATGTAATTTCAGTGTTTCATCGTCAATGCGTATTTCCAAGGAATACATTGAACCTGCAGTGGTGTATCGGAAACTAATACTGGTCCCACAGAGAATGCTCAAAGCACCGACAGTAAGAAGAGTCTCTATTCTTGTACTTAAGGCCGCATTGTTCCTTTGTATTTAATTCCGATGTAATTTCAGTGTTTCATCGTCAATGTGTATGTCCATGGAATACATTGAATCTGCAGTGGTGTATCGGATACTAATACTGGTCTCACAGGGATTGCTCAAAGCACAGACTGTAAGAAGAGTCTCTATTCTTGTACTTAAGGCGGCATTGTGCCTTTTGTATTTAATTCCAATGCGATTTCTGTGTTTCATCGTCAATGTGAAGGTCCAAGGAATTCACTGAACCTGCAGTGGTGTATCGGAAACTAATACTGGTCTCACAGGGAATGCTCAAAGCACCGACTGTAAGTAGAGTCTGTGTTCTTGTACTTAAGGCGGCATTGTGCCTTTAGTATTTAAATACGATGCGATTTCTGTGTTTCATCGTCAATGTGAAGGTCCAAGGACTACTTTGAACCTGCAGTGGTGTATCGGAAACTAATACTGGTCTCACAGGGAATGCTCAAAGCACCGACTGTAAGAAGAGTGTCTACTCTTGTACTTAAGGCGGCATTGTGCACTTTGTATTTAATTCCTATGCCATTTCTGTGTTTCATCGTCGATGTGTATGTCCAAGGAATACATTGACCCTGAAATGGTGCACCGGATACTAATACTGGTCTCACAGGGAATGCTCAAAGCACTGACTGTAAGTAGAGTCTGTATTCTTGTACTTAAGGCGGCATTGTGCCTTTTGTATTTAATTCCGATGCGATTTATGTGTTTCATCGTCAATGTGAAGGTCCAAGGAATACATTGAACCTGCAGTGGTGTATTGGAAACTAATACTGGTCTCACAGGGAATGCTCAAAGCACCGACTGTAAGAAGAGTATCTATTCTTGTACTTAAGGCGGCATTGTGCCCTTTGTATTTAATTCCCATGACATTTATGTGTTTCATCGTCGATGTGAAAGTCCAAGGAATACACTGAACCTGCAGTGGTGTATCGGAAACTAATACTGGTCTCACAGGGAATGCTCAAAGCACCGACTGTAAGAAGAGTCTCTATTCTTGTACTTAAGGCGGAATTGTGCCTTTTGTATTTAATTCCGGTGCGATTTCTGTGTGTAATCGTCAATGTGAAGGTCCAAGGAATACATTGAACCTGCAGTGGCGTATCGGAAACTAATACGGGTCGCACAGGAAAGGATCAAAACACAGACTCTAAGAAGTCTCACTCTGCTTGTACTTAAGGAGTCATTGTGCCCTTTGTATTTAATTCCGATGTAATTTCAGTGTTTCATCGTCATTGCGTATTTCCAAGGAATACATTGAACCTGCAGTGGTGGATTGGAAACTAATACTGGTCTCACAGGGAATTCTCAAAGCACCGACAGTGAGAAGAGTCTATTCTTGTACTTAAGGCGGCATTGTTCCTTTTGTATTTAATTCCGATGTAATTTCAGTGTTTCATCGTCAATGTGTATGTCCAAGGAATACATTGAATCTGCAGTGGTGTATCGGATACTAATACTGGTCTCACAGGGAATGCTCAAAGCACAGACTGTAAGAAGAGTCCCTATTCTTGTACTTAAGGTGGCATTGTGCCTTTTGTATTTAATTCCAATGCGATTTCCATGTTTCATCGTTAATGTGAAGGTCCGAGTAAGACATTGAACCTGCAGTGGTGTATCGGAAACTAATACTGGTCTCACTGGGAATGCTCAAAGCACCGACTGTAAGTAGAGTCTGTATTCTTGTACTTAAGGCGGCATTGTGCCTTTTGTATTTAATTCCGATGCAATTTCTGTGTTTCATCGTCAATGTGAAGGTCCAAGGATTACATTGAACTTGCAGTGGTGTATCGGAAACTAATACTGGTCTCACAGGGAATACCCAAAGCACCGTCTGTAAGAAGGGTCTCTATTCTTGTACTTAAGGCGGCATTTTGCCTTTTGTATTTAATTCCGATGCTATTTCTGTGTATAAACGTCAATGTGAAGGTCCAAGGAATACATTGAACCTGCAGTGGTGTATCGGAAACTAATACTGGTCTCACAGGGAATGCTCAAAGCACCGACTGTAAGAAGAGTGTCTATTCTTGTACCTAAGGCGGCATTGTGCCCTATGTATTTAATTCCGATGCCATTTCTGTGCTTCATCGTCGATGTGAAAGTCCAAGAAATACACTGAACCTGCAGAGGTGTATCGGAAACTAATACTGGTCTCACAGGGAATGCTCAAAGCACCGACTGTAAGAAGAGTCTCTATTCTTGTACCTAAGGCGGCATTGTGCCTTTTGTATTTAATTCCGATGCGATTTGTGTGTATAATCGTCAATGTGACGGTCCAAGTTATACATTGAACCTGCGGTGGTGAATCGGAAACTAATACTGGTCTCACGGGGAATGCTCAAAGCACCGACTGTAAGAAGAGTCTCTATTCTTGTAGTTAAGGCGGCATTGTGCCTTTTGTATATAATTCCGATTCGATTTCAGTGTTTCATCGTCAATGTGAAGGTCCAAGGAGTACATTGAACCAGCAGTGGTGTATCAGAAACTAATACAGGTCTCACAGGGCCTGCTCAAACCACTGACTGTAAGAAGAGTCTCTATTCTTGTTCTTATGGCGGCATTCTGCCCTTTGTATTTAATTCCGTTGCGATTTCTGTGTATAATCGTCAATGTGAAGGTCCAAGGAATACATTAACCTGCAGTGGTGTATCGTAAACTAATTCTGGTCTCACAGGGTATGCTCAAAGCACCGACTGTTAGAAGAGTCGGTATTCTTGTACCTAAGGCGGCATTGTGCCGTTTGTATTTAATTCCGATGCGATTTGTGTGTATAATCGTCAATGTGAATGTCTATGGAATACATTGAACCTGCAGTGGTGTATCGGATATTAATACTGGTCTCTCAGGGAATGCTCAAAGCACCGACAGTAAGAAGAGTCTCTATTGTTGTACCTAGGGCTTCATTGTGCCTTTTGTATTTAATTCCAATGCGATTTCTGTGTTTCATCGTCAATTTGAAGGTCCAAGGATTACATTGGACCTGCAGTGGTGTATCGGAAACTAATACTGGTCTCAGAGGGAATGCTCAAAACACCGACAGTAAGAAGAGTCTCTATTCTTGTACTTAATGCGGCATTGTTCCTTTTGTATTTAAATCCGATGTAATTTCAGTGTTTCATCGTAAATATGTATGTCCAAGGAATACATTAAACCTGCAGTGGTGTATCGGATACTAATACTGGTCTCACAGTGAATGCTCAAAGTACCGACTGTAAGAAGAGTCTCTATTCTTGTACTTAAGGCGGCATTGTGCCTTTTGTATTTAATTCCGATGCGATTTCTGTTTTTCATCGTCAATGTGAAGGTCCAAGGAATTCATTGAACCTGCAGAGTTGTATCGGAAACCAATACTGGTCTCACAGGGAATGCTCAAAGCACCGACTGTAAGAAGAGTGTCTATTCTTGTACTTATGGCGGCATTGTGCCCTTTGTATTTAATTCCGATGCGATTTCTGTGTTTCATCGTCAATGTGTATTTTCAAGATATACATTGAATCTGCAGTGGTGTATCGGATACTAATACTGGTCTCACAGGGAATGCTCAAAGCACAGACTGTAAGAAGAGTGTCTATTCTTGTACTTTAGGCGGCATTGTGCCCTTTGTTTTGAATTCCGATGCCATTTCTATGTTTCATCGTCTATGTGTATGTCCAAGGAATACATTGAACCTGAAGTGGTGTACCGGATACTAATACTGCTCTCACACGGAATGCTCAAAGCACCGACTGTAAGAAGAGTGTCTATTGTTGCATTTAAGGCGGCATTGTGCCTTTTTGTATTTAATTCCGATGCGATTTCTGTGTCTCATCGTCAATGTGAAGGTCCAAGGAATACAGTGAACCTGCAGTGGTGTATCGGAAACTAATACTGGTCTCACAGGGAATGCTCAAAGCACCGACTGTAAGTAGAGTCTGTATTATTGTACTTAAGGCGACATTGTGCCTTTTGTATTTATTTCCGATGCGATTTCTGTGTTTCATCGTCAATGTGAAGGTCCAAGGATTACATTGAACCTGCAGTGGTATATCGGAAACTAATATTGGTCTCACAGGGTATGCTCAAAGCACCGACTGTAAGAAGAGTCTCTATTCTTGTACTTAAGGCGGCATTGCGCCTTTTGTATTTATTTCCGATGCTATTTCTGTGAATAAAGTCAATGTGAAGGTCCAAGGAATACATTGAACCTGCAGTGGTGTATCAGAAACTAATACTGGTCTCACAGGGAATGCTCAAAGCACCGACTGTAGGAAGAGTGTCTATTCTTGTACTTAAGGCGGCATTCTGCCTTTTGTAATTAATTCCGATGCCATTTCTGTGTTTCATCGTCGATGTGAAAGTCAAGGAATACACTGAACCTGCAGTGGTGTATCGGAAAGTAATACTGGTCCCACAGGGAATGCTCAAAGCACCGACTGTAAGAAGAGTTTGTAATCTTGTACTTAAGGCGGCATTGTGCCTTTTGTATTTAATTCCGATGCGATTTCTGTGTTTCATCGTCAATGTGAAGGTCCAAGGTATACATTGAACCTGCAGTGGCGAATCGGAAACTAATACTGGTCTCACAGGGAATGCTCAAAGCACCGACTGTAAGTAGAGTCTGTATTCTTGTACTTAAGGCGGCATTGAGCCTTCTGTATTTAATTCCGATGCGATTTCTGTGTTTCATCGTCAATGTGAAGGTCCAAGGAATACATTGAACCTGCAGTGGTGTATCAGAAACTAATACTGGTCTCACAAGGAATGCTCAAAGCACCGACTGTAAGAAGGGTCTCTATTCTTGTACTTAAGGCGGCATTGTTCCTTTCTGTATTTAATTCCGATGCTATTTCTGTGTTTCATCGTCAATTTGCAGGTCCAAGGAATACATAGAAACTGCAGTGGTGTATCGGAAACTAATACTGGTCTCACAGGGAATGCTCAAAACACCGACTGTAAGTAGAGTCCGTATTCTTGTACTTAAGGCGGCATTGTGCCTTTTGTATTTAATTCCGATGCGATTTCTGTTTTTCATCGTCAATGTGAAGGTCCAAGAAATACATTGAACCTGCAGTGTTGTATCGGAAACCAATACTGGTCTCACAGGCAATGCTCAAAGCAACGACTGTAAGAAGAGTGTCTATTCTTGTACTTATGGCGGCATTGTGCCCTTTGTATTTCATTCCGATGTAATTTCAGTGTTTCACCGTCAATGCGTATTTCCAAGGAATACATTGAACCTGCAGTGGTGTATCGGAAACTAATACTGGTCTCACAGGGAATGCTCAAAGCACCGACTGTAAGTAGAGTCCGTATTCTTGTACTTAAGGCGGCATTGTGCCTTTTGTATTTAATTCCGATGCGATTTCTGCTTTTCATCGTCAATGTGAAGGTCCAAGGAATACATTGAACCTGCAGTGGTGTATCGGAAACTAATACTTGTCTCACAGGGAATGCCCAAAGCACCGACTGTAAGAAGAGTCTCTATTCTTGTACTTAAGGCGGCATTGGGCCTTTTGTATTTGATTCCATGCGATTTCTGTCTTTCATCGTCAATGTGAAGGTCCAAGGAATACATTGAAACTGCAGTGTTGTGTCGGAAACTCTTACTGGTGTCACAGAATACGATCAAAGCACAGTCTCTAAGAAGTCTCACTCTTCCTGCACTTAAGGCGTTATTGTGCCCTTTCTATTTAATTCCGATGTAATTTCAGTGTTTCATTGTCAATGTGTATGTTCAAGGAATACATTGAACCTGCAGTGGTGTATCGGAAACTAATACTGGTCTCACAGGGAATACTCGACGCACCGGCTGTGAGAATAATCTCTATTCTTGTACTTAAGGCGGCATTGTGCATTTGGTATATAATTCCGATGCGATTTCTGTGTTTGATCGTCAATGTGAAGGTTTAAGAAATACATTGAACTTGCAGTGGTTTATCGGAAACTAATACTGGTCTCACAGGGAATGCTCAAAGCACCGACTGTAAGAAGAGTCCCTATTCTTGTACTTAAGGCGGCATTGGGCCTTTAGTATTTAATTCCGATGCGATTTCTGTGTTTCATCGTCAATGTGAAGGACCAAGGAGTACATTGAACCAGCAGTGGTGTATCGGAAACTAATATTGGTCTCACAGGGTATGCTCAAAGCACCGACTGTAAGAAGAGTCTCTATTCTTGTACTTAAGGCGGCATTGCGCCTTTTGTATTTAATTCCGATGCTATTTCTGTGAATAATCGTCAATGTGAAGGTCCAAGGAATACATTGAACCTGCAGTGGTGTATCAGAAACTAATACTGGTCTCACAGGGAATGCTCAAAGCACCGACTGTAGGAAGAGTGTCTATTCTTGTACTTAAGGCGGCATTCTGCCTTTTGTATTTAATTCCGATGCCATTTCTGTGTTTCATCGTCGATGTGAAAGTCAAGGAATACACTGAACCTGCAGTGGTGTATCGGAAACTAATACTGGTCCCACAGGGAATGCTCAAAGCACCGACTGTAAGAAGAGTTTCTAATCTTGTACTTAAGGCGGCATTGTGCCTTTTGTATTTAATTCCGATGCGATTTCTGTGTTTCATCGTCAATGTGAAGGTCCAAGGTATACATTGAACCTGCAGTGGTGAATCGGAAACTAATACTGGTCTCACAGGGAATGCTCAAAGCACCGACTGTAAGTAGAGTCTGTATTCTTGTACTTAAGGCGGCATTGAGAATTCTGTATTTAATTCCGATGCGATTTCTGTGTTTCATCGTCAATGTGAAGGTCCAAGGAATACATTGAACCTGCAGTGGTGTATCAGAAACTAATACTGGTCTCACAAGGAATGCTCAAAGCACCGACTGTAAGAAGGGTCTCTATTCTTGTACTAAAGGCGGGATTGTGCCTTTTTTTTTTAATTCCGATGCGATTTCTGTGATTCATTGTCAATGTGAAGGTCCAAGGAATACATTGATCCTGCAGTGTTGTATCGGAAACCAATACTAGTCTCACAGGGAATGCTCAAAGCAACGACTGTAAGAAGAGTGTCTATTCTTGTGCTTAAGGCGGCAATGTGCCCTTTGTATTTAATTCCGATGTAATTTCAGTGTTTCATAGTCAATGCGTATTTCCAAGGAATACATTGAACCTGCAGTGTAGTATCGGAAACTAACACTGGTCTCACAGGGAATGCTCAAAGCACCGACAGTGAGAACAGTCTCTATTCTTGTACTTAAGGTGGCATTGTGCCTTTTGTATTTAATTCCGATGCAATTTCTGTGTATAATCGTTAATGTGAAGGTCCAAGGAATACATTGAACCTGCAGTGGTGTATCGGAAACTAATACTTGTCTCACAGGGAATGCTCAAAGCACCGACTGTAAGAAGAGTCTCTATTCTTGTACTTAAGGCGGCATTGGGCCTTTTGTATTTGATTCCATGCGATTTCTGTCTTTCATCGTCAATGTGAAGGTCCAAGAAATACTTTGAACCTGCAGTGGTGTATCGGAAACTAATACTGGTCTCACAGGGAATGCTCAAACCACCGACTGTAAGAAGAGTCTCTATTCTTGTACTTATGGCGGCATTCTGCCCTTTGTATTTAATTCCGATGCGATTTCTGTGTTTCATCGTCAATGTGAAGGTCCAAGGAATACATTGAAACTGCAGTGTTGTGTCGGAAACTAATACTGGTGTCACAGAATACGATCAAAGCACAGTCTCTAAGAAGTCTCACTCTTCCTGCACTTAAGGCGTTATTGTGCCCTTTCTATTTAATTCCGATGTAATTTCAGTGTTTCATTGTCAATGTGTAAGTTCAAGGAATACATTGAACCTGCAGTGGTGTATCGGAAACTAATACTGGTCTCACAGGGAATACTCGACGCACCGGCTGTGAGAATAATCTCTATTCTTGTACTTAAGGCGGCATTGTGCATTTGGTATATAATTCCGATGCGATTTCTGTGTTTGATCGTCAATGTGAAGGTTTAAGAAATACATTGAACTTGCAGTGGTTTATCGGAAACTAATACTGGTCTCACAGGGAATGCTCAAAGCACCGACTGTAAGAAGAGTCTCTATTCTTGTACTTAAGGCGGCATTGGGCCTTTAGTATTTAATTCCGATGCGATTTCTGTGTTTCATCGTCAATGTGAAGGACCAAGGAGTACATTGAACCAGCAGTGGTGTATCGGAAACTAATACAGGTCTCACAGGGACTGCTCAAACCACCGAATGTAAGAAGAGTTTCTATTCTTGTACTTATGGCGGCATTCTGCCCTTTGTATTTAATTCCGATGCGATTTCTGTGTTTCATCGTCAATGTGAAGGCCCAAGGAATACATTGAAACTGCAGTGTTGTATCGGAAACTAATACTGGTGTCACAGGATAGGATCAAAGCACAGTCCATAAAAGTCTCACTCTTCTTGCACTTAAGGCGTTATTGTGCCCTTTGTATTGAATTCCGATGTAATTTCAGTGTTTCATCGTCAATGAGTATGTTCAAGGAATACATTGAACCTGCAGTGGTGTATCGGAAACTAATACTAGTCTCACAGGGAATTCTCGACGCACCGGCTGTGAGAATAGACATTATTCTTGTACTTATGGCGGCATTGTGCCTTTGGTATTTAATTCCGATGCGATTTCTGTGTTTCATCGTCAATGTGAATGTCTAAGGAATACATTGAAGCTGCAGTGGTGTATCGGATATTAATACTGGTCTCTCAGGGAATGCTCAAAGCACCGACTGTAAGAAGAGTCTCTATTGTTGTACTTAGGGCTTCATTGTGTCTTTTGTACTTAATTCCGATGCGATTTCTGTTTCATCGTCAATGTGAAGGTCCAAGGAATACATTAGACCTGCAGAGGTGTATCGGAAACTAATACTGGTATCAGAGGGAATGCTCGAAACACCGACAGTAAGAAGAGTCTCTATTCTGGTACTTAAGGCGACATTGTTCCTTTTGTATTTAATTCCGTTGTAATATCAGTCTTTCATCGTCAATGTGTATGTCCAAGGAATACATTGAACCTGCAGTGGTGTACCGGATACTAATACTGGTCTCACAGGGAATGCTCAAAGCACCGACTGCAAGAAGAGTCTCTATTCTTGTACTTAAGGCGGCATTGTGCCGTTTTGTAATTAATTCCGATGCGATTTCTGTGTTTCATCGTCAATTTGAAGGTCCAAGGAATACATTGAAACTGCAGTGGTGGATCGGAAACTAATACTGGTCTCACAGGGAATGCTCAAAGCACCGACTGTAAGTAGAGTCCGTAGTCTTGTACTTAAGGCGGCATTGTGCCTTTTGTATTTAATTCCGATGCGATTTCTGTTTTTCATCGTCAATGTGAAGGTCCAAGGAATACATTGAACCTGCAGTGTTCTATCGGAAACCAATACTGGTCTCACAGGGAATGCTCAGAGCACCGACTGTAAGAAGAGTGTCTATTCTTGTACTTAACGCGGCATTGTGCCCTTTGTATTTAATTCCGATGTAATTTCAGTGTTTCATCGTCAATGCGAATTTCAAAGGAATACATTGAACCTGCAGTTGTGTATCGGAAACTAATACTGGTCTCACAGGGAATGCTCAAAGCACCGACAGTGAGAAGAGTCTCTATTCTTGTACTTAAGGCAGCATTGTTCCTTTTGTATTTAAATCCGATGTAATTTCAGTGTTTCATCGTCAATGTGTATGTCCAAGGAATACATTGAATCTGCAGTGGTGTATCGGATACTAATACTGGTCTCACAGGGAATGCTCAAAGCGCAGACTGTAAGAAGAGTCTCTATTCTTGTACTTAAGGTGGCATTGTGCCTTTTGTATTTAATTCCAATGCGATTTCTGTGTTTCATGGTCAATGTGAAGGTCCAAGGAATACATTGATCCTGCGGTGGTGTATCGTAAACTAATAATGATCTCACAGGAATGCTCAAAGCACCGACTGTAAGTAGAGTCTGTATTCTTGTACTTATGGCGGCATTGTGCCTTTTGTATTTAATTCCGATGCGATTTCTGTGTTTCATCGTCAATGTGAAGGTCCAAGGAATACATTGAACCTGCAGTGGTGTATCGGAAACTAATACTGGGCTCACAGGGAATGCTCAAAGCACCGACTGTAAGAAGAGTCTCTGTTCTTGTACTTAAGGCGGCATTGTGCCTTTTGTATTTAATTCCGATGCTATTTCTGTGTATAATCGAAAATGTGAAGGTCCAAGGAATACATTGAACCTGCAGTGGTGTATCGGAAACTAATACTGGTCTCACAGGGAATGCTCAAAGCACCGACTGCAAGAAGAGTCTGTATTCTAATAGTTAAGGCGGGATTGGGCCTTTTGTATTTAATTCCGATGCGATTTCTGTCTTTCATCGTCAATGTGAAGGTCCAAGAAATACATTGAACCGGCAGTGGTGTTTCGGAAACTAATACTGGTCTCACAGGGAATGCTCAAATCACCGACTGTAAGAAGAGTGTCTATTCTTGTACTTAAGGCGGCATTGTGCCCTTTGTATTTAATTCCGATGCCATTTCTGTGCTTCATCGTCGATGTGAAAGTCCAAGGAATACACTGAACCTGCAGTGGTGTATCGGAAACTAATACTGGTCTCACAGGGAATGCTCAAAGCACCTACTGTAAGAAGAGTCTCTATTCTTGTACTTAAGGCGGCATTGTTCCTTTCTGTATTTAATTCCGATGCTATTTCTGTGTTTCATCGTCAATTTGAAGGTCCAAGGAATAAATAGAAACTGCAGTGGTGTATCGGAAACTAATACTGGTCTCACAGGGAATGCTCAAAGCACCGACTGTAAGTAGAGTCCGTATTCTTGTACTTAAGGCGGCATTGCGCCTTTTGTATTTAATTCCGATGCGATTTCTGTTTTTCATCGTCAATGTGAAGGTCCAAGGAATACATTGAACCTGCAGTGTTGTATCGGAAACCAATACGTGTCACACAGGGAATGCTCAAAGCAACGACTGTAAGAAGAGTGTCTATTCTTGTACTTAAGGCGGCATTGTGCCCTTTGTATTTAATTCCGATGTAATTTCAGTGTTTCATCGTCAATGCGCATTTCCAAGGAATACATTGAACCTGCAGTGGTGTATCGGAAACTAATACTGGTCTCACAGGGAATGCTCAAAGCACCGACTGTAAGTAGAGTCCGTATTCTTGTACTTAAGGCGGCATTGTGCCTTTTGTATTTAATTCCGATGCGATTTCTGTTTTTCATCGTCAATGTGAAGGTCCATGGAATACATTGAACATGCAGTGTTGTATCGGAAACCAATACTGGTCTCACAGGGAATGCTCAAAGCAACGACTGTAAGAAGAGTGTCTATTCTTGTGCTTAAGGCGGCATTGTGTCCTTTGTATTTAATTCCGATGTAATTTCAGTGTTTCATCGTCAATGCGTATTTCCAAGGAATACATTGAACCTGCAGTGTAGTATCGGGAACTAATACTGGTCTCACAGGGAATGCTCAAAGCACCGACAGTGAGAAGAGTCTCTATTCTTGTACTTAAGGTGGCGTTGTGCCTTTTGTATTTAATTCCGATGCAATTTCTGTGTATAATCGTCAATGTGAAAGTCCAAGGAATACATTGAACCTGCAGTGGTGTATCGGAAACTAATATGGTCTCACAGGGAATGCTCAAAGCACCGACTGTAAGAAGAGTCTCTATTCTTGTACTTAAGGCGGCATTGGGCCTTTTGTATTTGATTCCGATGCGATTTCTGTCTTTCATCGTCAATGTGAAGGTCCTAGAAATACTTTGAACCTGCAGTGGTGTATCGGAAACTAATACTGGTCTCACAGGGAATGCTCAAAGCACCGACTGTAAGAAGAGTCTCTATTCTTGTACTTATGGCGGCATTCTGCCCTTTGTATTTAATTCCGATGCGATTTCTGTGTTTCATCGTCAATGTGAAGGTCCAAGGAATACATTGAAACTGCAGTGTTGTATCGGAAACTAATACTGGTGTCACAGGATACGATCAAAGTACAGTCTCTAAGAAGTCTCACTCTTCTTGCACTTAAGGCGTTATTGTGCCCTTTGTATTTAATTCCGATGTAATTTCAGTGTTTCATCGTCAATGTGTCTGTTCAAGGAATACATTGAACCTGCAGTGGTGTATCGGAAACTAATACTGGTCTCAGAGGGAATGCTCAAAACACCGACAGTAAGAAGACACTCTATTCTTGTACTTAAGGCGACATTGTTCCTTTTGTATTTAAATCCGATGTAATTTCAGTGTTTCATCGTCAATGTGTATGTCCAAGGAATACATTAAACCTGCAGTGGTGTATCGGAAACTAATACTGGTCTCACAGGGAATGCTCAAAGCACCGACCGTAAGTAGAGTCTGTATTCTTGTACCTAAGGCGGCATTGTGCCGTTTGTATTTAATTCCGATGCGATTTCTTTGTTTCATCGTCAATGTGAAGGTCCAAGGAATACATTGAACCTGCAGTGGTGTATCGGAAACTAATACTGGTCTCACAGGGAATGCTCAAAGCACCGACTGTAAGAAGAGTCTCTATTCTTGTACTTAAGGCGGCATTGTGCCTTTTGTATTTAATTCCGTTGCGATTTCTGTGTATAATCGTCAATGTGAAAGTCCAAGGAATACATTAACCTGCAGTGGTGTATCGTAAACTAATACTGGTCTCACAGGGTATGCTCAAAGCACCGACTGTAAGAAGAGTCTCTATTCTTGTACTTAAGGCGGCATTGGGCCTTTTGTATTTAATTCCGATGCGAATTCTGTCTTTCATCGTCAATGTGAAGCTTCAAGGAATACATTGAACCTGCAGTGGTGTATCGGAAACTAATACTGGTCTCACAGGGAATGCTCAATGCACCGACTGTAAGAAGAGTGTCCATTCTTGTAATTAAGGCGGCATTGTGCCCTTTGTATTTCATTCCGATGCCATTTCTGTGTTTCATCGTCGATGTGAAAGTCCAAGGAATACACTGAACACGCAGTGGTGTATCGGAAACTAATACTGGTCTGACAGGGATTGTTCAAAGCACCGACTGTAAGAAGAGTCTCTATTCTTGTACTTAAGGCGGCATTGTGCCTTTTGTATTTAATTCCGATGCGATTTCTGTGTTTCATCGTCAATCTGAAGGTCCAAGGATTACATTGGATCTGCAGTGGTGTATCGGAAACTAATACTGGTCTCAGAGGGAATGCTCAAAACACCGACAGTAAGAAGAGTCTCTATTCTTGTACTTAAGGCGACATTGTTCCTTTTGTATTTAAATCCGATGTAATTTCAGTGTATCATCGTCAATGTGTATGTCCAAGGAATACATTAAACCTGCAGTGGTGTATCGGATACTAATACTGGTCTCACAGGGAATGCTCAAAGCACCGACTGTAAGAAGAGTCTCTATTCTTGTACTTAAGGCGGCATTGTGCCTTTTGTATTTAATTCCGATGCGATTTATGTGTTTCAACGTCAATGTGAAGGTCCAAGGAATACATTAAACCTGCAGTGGTGTATCGGAAACTAATACTGGTCTCACAGGGAATGCTCAAAGCACCGACTGTAAGAAGAGTGTCTATTCTTGTACTTTAGGCGGCATTGTGCCCTTTGTATTGAATTCTGATGTCATTTCTGTGTTTCATCGTCTATGTGTATGTCCAAGGAATACATTGAACCTGAAGTGGTGTACCGGATACTAATACTGCTCTCACAGGGAATGCTCAAAGCACCGACTGTAAGAAGAGTCTCTATTCTTGTACTTAAGGCGGCATTGTGCCTTTTTGTATTTAATTCCGATGCGATTTCTGTGTTTCATCGTCAATTTGAAGGTCCAAGGAATACATTGAACCTGCAGTGGTGTATCGGAAACTAATACTGGTCTCACAGGGAATCCTCAAAGCACCGACTGTAAGTAGAGTCCGTATTCTTGTACTTAAGGCGGCATTGTGCCTTTTGTATTTAATTCCGATGCGATTTCTGTTTTTCATCGTCAATGTGAAGGTCCAAGGAATTCATTGAACCTGCAGTGTTGTATCGGAAACCAATACTGGTCTCACAGGGAATGCTCAAAGCACCGACTGTAAGAAGAGTGTCTATTTTTGTACTTTTGGCGGCATTGTGCCCTTTGTATTTAATTCCGATGTAATTTCAGTGTTTCATTGTCAATGCGTATTTCCAAGGAAAACATTGAACCTGCAGCGGTGTATCGGAAACTAATACTGGTCTCACAGGGAATGCTCAAAGCACCGACAGTGAGAAGAGTCTCTATTCTTGTACTTAAGGCGGCATTGTTCTTTTGTATTTAATTCCGATGTAATTTCAGTGTTTCATCGTCAATGTGTATTCTCAAGGAATACATTGAATCTGCAGTGGTGTATCGGATACTAATACTGGTCTCACAGGGAATGCTCAAAGCACAGACTGTAAGAAGAGTGTCTATTCTTGTACTTTAGGCGGCATTGTGCCCTTTGTTTTGAATTCCGATGCCATTTCTGTGTTTCATCGTCTATGTGTATGTCTAAGGAATACATTGAAGCTGAAGTGGTGTACCGGATACTAATACTGCTCTCACAGGGAATGCTCAAAGCACCGACTGTAAGAAGAGTCTCTATTCTTGTACTTAAGGCGGCATTGTGCCTTTTTGTATTTAATTCCGATGCGATTTCTGTGTCTCATCGTCAATGTGAAGGTCCAAGGAATACATTGAACCTGCAGTGGTGTATCAGAAACTAATACTGGTCTCACAGGGAATGCTCAAAGCACCGATTGTAAGAAGAGTGTCTATTCTTGTACGTAAGGCGGCATTGTGCCTTTTGTATTTAATTCCGATGCCATTTCTGTGTTTCATCGTCGATGTGAAAGTCAAGGAATACACTGAACCTGCAGTGGTGTATCGGAAACTAATACTGGTCCCAAAGGGAATGCTCAAAGCACCGACTGTAAGAAGAGTTTATAATCTTGTACTTAAGGCGGCATTGTGCCTTTTGTATTTAATTCCGATGCGATTTCTGTGTTTCATCGTCAATGTGAAGGTCCAAGGTATACATTGAACCTGCAGTGGTGAATCGGAAACTAATACTGGTCTCACAGGGAATGCTCAAAGCACCGACTGTAAGTAGAGTCTGTATTCTTGTACTTAAGGCGGCATTGAGCCTTTTGTATTTAATTCCGATGCGATTTCTGTGTTTCATCGTCAATGTGAAGGTCCAAGGAATACATTGAACGTGCAGTGGTGTATCGGAAACTAATACTGGTCTCACAAGGAATGCTCAAAGCACCGACTGTAAGAAGAGTCTCTATTCTTGTACTTAAGGCGGCATTGTTCCTTTCTGTATTTAATTCCGATGCTATTTCTGTGTTTCATCGTCAATTTGCAGGTCCAAGGAATACATAGAAACTGCAGTGGTGTATGGGAAACTAATACTGGTCTCACAGGGAATGCTCAAAGCACCGACTGTAAGTAGAGTCTGTATTCTTGTACTTAAGGCGGCATTGTGCCTTTTGTATTTAATTCCGATGCGATTTCTGTTTTTCATCGTCAATGTGAAGGTCCAAGGAATACATTGAACCTGCAGTGTTGTATCGGAAACCAATACTGGTCTCACAGGGAATGCTCAAAGCAACGACTGTAAGAAGAGTGTCTATTCTTGTACTTAAGGCGGCATTGTGCCCTTTCTATTTAATTGCGATGTAATTTCAGTGTTTCATCGTCAATGCGTATTTCCAAGGAATACATTGAACCTGCAGTGGTGTATCGGAAACTAATACTGGTCTCACAGGGAATGCTCAAAGCACCGACTGTAAGTAGAGTCCGTATTCTTGTACTTAAGGCGGCATTGTGCCTTTTGTATTTAATTCCGATGCGATTTCTGTTTTTCATCGTCAATGTGAAGGTCCAAGGAATACATTGAACCTGCAGTGTTGTATCGGAAACCAATACTGGTCTCACAGGGAATGCTCAAAGCAACGACTGTAAAAAGAGTGTCTATTCTTGTACTTAAGGCGGCATTGTGCCCTTTGTATTTAATTCCGATTAATTTCAGTGTTTCATCGTCAATGCGTATTTCCAAGGAATACATTGAAATTGCAGTGTAGTATCGGAAACTAATACTGGTCTCACAGGGAATGCTCAAAGCACCGACAGTGAGAAGAGTCTCTATTCTTGTACTTAAGGTGGCATTGTGCCTTTTGTATTTAATTCCGATGCAATTTCTGTGTATAATCGTCAATGTGAAGGTCCAAGGAATACATTGAACCTGCAGTGGTGTATCGGAAACTAATACTGGTCTCACAGGGAATGCTCAAAGTACCGACTGTAAGAAGAGTCTCTATTCTTGTACTTATGGCGGCATTCTGCCCTTTGTATTTAATTCCGATGCGATTTCTGTGTTTCATCGTCAATGTGAAGGTCCAAGGAATACATTGAAACTGCAGTGTTGTATCGGAAACTAATACTGGTGTTACAGGATACGATCAAAACACAGTCTCTAAGAAGTCTCACTCTTCTTGCACTTAAGGCGTTATTGTGCCCTTTGTATTTAATTCCGATGTAATTTCAGTGGTTCATCGTCAATGTGTATGTTCAAGGAATACATTGAACCTGCAGTGGTGTATCGGAAACTAATACTGGTCTCACAGTGAATACTCGACGCACCGGCTGTGAGAATAGTCTCTATTCTTGTACTTAAGGCGGCATTGTGCCTTTGGTATATAATTCCGATGCGATTTCTGTGTTTGATCGTCAATGTGAAGGTCCAAGAAATACATTGAACCTGCAGTGGTTTATCGGAAACTAATACTGGTCTCACAGGGAATGCTCAAAGCACCGACTGTAAGAAGGGTCTCTATTCTTGTACTTATGGCGGCATTCTGCCCATTGTATTTAATTCCGATAGGATTTCTGTGTTTCATCGTCAATGTGAAGGCCCAAGGAATACATTGAAATTGCAGTGTTGTATCGGAAACTAATACTGGTGTCACAGGATAGGATCAAAGCACAGTCTCTAAGAAGTCTCACTCTTCTTGCACTTAAGGCGTTATTGTGCCCTTTGTATTGAATTCCGATGTAATTTCAGTGTTTCATCGTCAATGAGTATGTTCAAGGAATACATTGAACCTGCAGTGGTGTATCGGAAACTAATACTGGTCTCACAGGGAATACTCGACGCACCGGCTGTGAGAATAGACATTATTCTTGTACTTAAGGCGGCATTGTGCCGTTTTGTAATTAATTCCGATGCGATTTCTGTGTTTCATCGTCACTTTGAAGGTCCAAGGAATACATTGAAACTGCAGTGGTGTATCGGAAACTAATACTGGTCTCACAGGGAATGCTCAAAGCACCGACTGTAAGTAGAGTCCGTATTCTAGTACTTAAGGCGGCATTGTGCCTTTTGTATTTAATTCCGATGCGATTTCTGTTTTTCATCGTCAACGTGAAGGTCCAAGGAATACATTGAACCTGCAGTGTTCTATCGGAAACCAATACTTGTCTCACAGGGAATGCTCAGAGCACCGACTGTAAGAAGAGTGTCTATTCTTGTACTTAACGCGGCATTGTGCCCTTTGTACTTAATTCCGATGTAATTTCAGTGTTTCATCGTCAATGCGAATTTCAAAGGAATACAGTGAACCTGCAGTGGTGTATCGGAAACTAATACTGGTCTCACAGGGAATGCTCAAAGCACCGACAGTGAGAAGAGTCTCTATCCTTGTACTTAAGGCAGCATTGTTCCTTTTGTATTTAAATCCGATCTAATTTCAGTGTTTCATCGTCAATGTGTATGTCCAAGGAATACATTGAATCTGCAGTGGTGTATCGGATACTAATACTGGTCTCACAGGGAATGCTCAAAGCACAGACTGTAAGAAGAGTCTCTATTCTTGTACTTAAGGTGGCATTGTGCCTTTTGTATTTAATTCCAATGCGATTTCTGTGTTTCATCGTCAATGTGAAGGTCCAAGGAATACATTGATCCTGCAGTGGTGTATCGGAAACTAATAATGGTCTCACAGGGAATGCTCAAAGCACCGACTGTAAGTAGAGTCTGTATTCTTGTACTTAAGGCGGCATTGTGCCTTTTGTATTTAATTCCGATGCGATTTCTGTGTTTCATCGTCAATGAGAAGGTCCAAGGAATACATTGAACCTGCAGTGGTGTATCGGAAACTTATACTGGTCTCACAGGGAATGCTCAAAGCACCGATTGTAAGAAGAGTCTCTATTCTTGTACTTAAGGCGGCATTGTGCCTTTTGTATTTAATTCCGATGCTATTTCTGTGTATAATCGCCAATGTGAAGGTCCAAGGAATACATTGAACCTGCAGTGGTGTATCAGAAACTAATACTGGTCTCACAGGGAATGCTCAAAGCACCGACTGCAAGAAGAGTCTCTATTCTTGTACTTAAGGCGGCATTGGGCCTTTTGTATTTAATTCCGATGCGATTTCTGTCTTTCATCGTCAATGTGAAGGTCCAAGAAATTCATTGAACCTGCAGTGGTGTATCGGAAACTAATACTGGTCTCACAGGGAATGCTCAAAGCACCGACTGTAAGAAGAGTGTCTATTCTTGTACTTAAGGCGGCATTGTGCCCTTTGTATTTAATTCCGATGCCATTTCTGTGCTTCATCGTCGATGTGAAAGTCCAAGGAATACACTGAACCTGCAGTGGTGTATCGGAAACTAATACTGGTCTCACAGGGAATGCTCAAAGCACCTACTGTAAGAAGAGTCTCTATTCTTGTACTTAAGGCGGCATTGTGCCTTTTGTATTTAATTCCGATGCGATTTCTATGTATAATCGTCAATGTGAAGATCCAAGGTATACATTGAACCTGCAGTGGTGAATCGGAAACTAATACTGGTCTCACAGGGAATGCTCAAAGCACCGACTGTAAGAAGAGTCTCTATTCTTGTAGTTAAGGCGGCATTGTGCCTTTTGTATTTAATTCCGATGCGAGTTCTGTGTTTCATCGTCAATGTGAAGGTCCAAGGAGTACATCGAACCAGCAGTGGTGTATCGGAAACTAATACAAGTCTCACAGCGACTGCTCAAACCACCGACTGTAAGAAGAGTGTCTATTCTTGTACTTAAGGCGGCATTGTGCCCTTTGTGTTTAATTCCGATGCGATTTGTGTGTTTCATCGTCAATGTGAAGGTCCAATGAATACATTGGACCTGCAGTGGTGTATCAGAAACTAATACTGGTCTCAGACTGAATGCTCAAAACACCGACAGTAAGAAGAGTCTCTATTCTTGTACTTAAGGCGACATTGTTCCTTTTGTATTTAATTCCGATGTAATTTCAGTGTTTCATCGTCAATGTGTATGTCCAAGGAATACATTGAACCTGCAGTGGTGTATCGGATACTAATACTGGTCTCACAGGGAATGCTCAAAGCACCGACAGTAAGTAGAGGTTGTATTCTTGTACTTAAGGCGGCATTGTGCCTTTTTGTAATTTAATTCCGATGCGATTTCTGTGTTTCATCGTCAATGTGAAGGTCCAAGGAATACATTGAACCTGCAGTGGTGTATCGGAAACTAATACTGGTCTCACAAGGAATGCTCAAAGCACCGACTGTAAGAAGAGTGTCTATTCTTGTACTTAAGGCGGCATTGTGCACTTTGTATTTAATTTCGATGCCATTTCTGTGTTTCATCGTCGATGTGTATGTCTAAGGAATACATTGAACCTGAAGTGGTGTACCGGATACTAATACTGGTCTCACAGGGAATGCTCAAAGCACTGACTGTAAGTAGAGCCTGTATTCTTGTACTTAAGGCGGCATTGTGCCTTTTGTATTTAATTCCGATGCGATTAATGTGTTTCATCGTCAATGTGAAGGTCCAAGGAATACATTGAACCTGCAGTGGTGTACCGGATACTAATACTGGCCGCACAGGGAATGCTCAAAGCACCGACTGTAAGAAGAGTCTCTATTCTTGTACTTAAGGCGGCATTGTGCATTTTTGTATTTAATTCCGATGCGATTTACGTGTTTCATCGTCAATTTGAAGGTCCAAGGAATACATTGAACCTGCAGTGGTGTATTGGAAACTAATACTGGCTCACAGGGAATGCTCAAAGCACCGACTGTAAGTAGAGTCTGTATTCTTGCAGTTAAGGCGGCGTTGTGCCTTTCGTATTTAATTCGATGCGATTTCTGTTTTTCATCGTCAATGTGAAGGTCCAAGGAATACATTGAACCTGCAGTGTTGTATCGGAAACCAATACTGGTCTCACAGGAATTGCTCAAAGCACCGACTGTAAGAAGAGTGTCTATTCTTGTACATAAGGCGGCATTGTGCCCTTTGTATTTAATTCCGATGTAATTTCAGTGTTTCACCGTCAATGCGTATCTCCAAGGAATACATTGAACCTGCAGTGGTGTATCGGAAACTAATACTGGTCTCAGAGGGAATGCTCAAAGCACCGACAGTGACAAGAGTCTCTATTCTTGTACTTAAGGCGACATTGTTCCTTTTGTATTTAATTCCGATGTAATTTCAGTGTTTCATCGTCAATGTGTATGTCCAAGGAATACATTGAATCTGCAGTGGTGTATCGGGTACTAATACTGGTCTCACAGGGAATGCGCAAAGCACAGACTGTAAGAAGAGTCTCTATTCTTGTACTTAAGGCGGCATTGTGACTTTTGTATTTAATTCCAATGCGATTTCTGTGTTTCATCGTCAATGTGAAGGTCCAAGGAATACATTGAACCTGCAGTGGTGTATCGGAACCTAATACTGGTCTCTCAGGGAATGCTCAAAGCACCGAATGTATGTAGAGTCTGTATTCTTGTACTTAAGGCGGCATTGTGCCTTTTGTTTTTAATTCCGATGCGATTTCTGTGTTTCATCGTCAATGTGAAGGTCCAAGGAATACATTGAACCTGCAGTGGTGTATCGGAAACTAATACTAGTCTCACAGGGAATGCTCAAAAGAACCGACTGTAAGAAGAGTCTCTATTCTTGTACTTAAGGCGGCATTGTGCCTTTTGTATTTAATTCCGATGCTATTTCTGTGTATAATCGTCAATGTGAAGGTCCAAGGAATACATTGAACCTGCAGTGGTGTATCGGAAACTAATACTGGTCTCACAGGGAATGCTCAAAGCACCGACTGTAAGAAGAGACTCTATTCTTATACTTAAGGCGGCATTGGGCCTTTTTGTATTTAATTCCGATGCGATTTCTGTCTTTAATCTTCAATGTGAAGGTCCAAGAAATACATTGAACCTGCAGTGGTGTATCGGAAACTAATACTGGTCTCACAGGGAATGCTCAAAGCACCGACTGTAAGATGAGTGTCTATTCTTGTACTTAAGGCGGCATTGTGCCCTTTGTATTTAATTCCGATGCCATTTCTGTGTTTCATCGTCGATGTGAAAGTCCAAGGAATACACTGAACCTGCAGTGGTGTATCGGAAACTAATTCTTGTCTCACAGGGAATGCTCAAAGCACCGACTGTAAGAAGAGTCTCTATACTTGTACTTAAGGCGACATTGTGCCTTTTGTATTTAATTCCGATGCGATTTCAGTGTATAATCGTCAATGTGAAGGTCCAAGGTATACATTGAACCTGCAGTGGTGAATCGGAAACTAATACTGGTCTCACAGGGAATGCTCAAAGCACCGACTGTAAGAAGAGTCTCTATTCTTGTAGTTAAGGCGGCATTGTGCCTTTGTTATTTAATTCCGATGCGATTTCTGTGTTTCATCGTCAATGTGAAGGGACAAGGAGTACATCGAACCAGCAGTGGTGTATCGGAAACTAATACAGGTCTCACAGGTACTGCTCAAACCACCGACTGTAAGAAGAGTCTCTATTCTTGTACATATGGCGGCATTCTGCCCTTTGTATTTATTTCCGATGCGATTTCTGTGTTTAATCGTCAATGTGAAGGTCCAAGGAATACATTGAAACTGCAGTGTTTATCGGAAACTAATACTGGTGTCACAGGATAGGATCAAAGCACAGACTCTAAGAAGTCTCACTCTTCTTGCACTTAAGGCGTTATTGTGCCCTTTGTATTTAATTCCAATGTAATTTCAGTGATTCATCGTCAATGTGTATGTTCAAGGAATACATTGAACCTGCAGTGGTGTATCGGAAACTAATACTGGTCTCACAGGGAATACTCGACGCACCGGCTGTGAGAATAGTATATATTCTTGTACTTATGGCGGCATTGTGCATTTGGTATATAATTCCGATGCGATTTCTGTGTTTCATCGTGATTTTGAATGTCTAAGGAATACATTGAACCTGCAGTGGTGTATCGGAAACTAATACTAGTATCACAGGGAATGCTCAAAAGAACCGACTGTAAGAAGAGTCTCTATACTTGTACTTAAGGCGACATTGTGCCTTTTGTATTTAATTCCGATGCGATTTCAGTGTATAATCGTCAATGTGAAGGTCCAAGGTATACATTGAACCTGCAGTGGTGAATCGGAAACTAATACTGGTCTCACAGGGAATGCTCAAAGCACCGACTGCAAGAAGAGTCTCTATTGTTGTACATAGGGCTTCATTGTGCTTTTTGTATTTAATTCCGATGCGATTTCTGTGTTTCATCGTCAATGTGAAGGTCCAATGAATACATTGGACCTGCAGTGGTGTATCGGAAACTAATACTGGTGTCAGAGGGAATGCTCAAAACACCGACAGTAAGAAGAGTGTCTATTCTTGTCCTTAAGGCGACATTGTTCCTTTTGTATTTAATTCCGATGCGATTTCTGTGTTTCATCGTCAATGTGAAGGTCCAAGGAATACATTGAACTTGCAGTGGTGTATCAGACACTAATACTGGTCTCACAGGGAATGCTCAAAGCACCGACTGTAAGAAGAGTGTCTATTCTTGTACTTAATGCGGCATTGTGCCCTTTGTATTTAATTCCGATGTAATTTCAGTGTTTCATCGTCAATGCGTATTTCCAAGGAATACATTGAACCTGCAGTGGTGTATCGGAAAATAATACTGGTCTCACTGGGAATGCTCAGAGAACCGACAGTAAGAAGAGACTTTATTCTTGTACTTAAGGCGGCATTGTTCCTTTTGTATTTAATTCCGATGTAATTTCAGTGTTTCATCGTCAAAGTGTATGTCCTAGGAATACATTGAATCTGCAGTGGTGTATCGGATACTAATACTGGTCTCACAGGGAATGCTCGAAGCACCGACTGTAAGAAGAGTCTCTATTCTTGTACTTAAGGCGGCATTTTGCCTTTTGTATTTAATTCCGATGCGATTTCTGTGTATAATCGTCAATGTGAAGGTCCAAGGAATACATTGACCTGCAGTGGTGTATCGGAATCTAATACTGGTCTCACAGGGAATGCTCAAAGCACCGACTGTTAGAAGAGTGTCTATTCTTGTACCTAAGGCGGCATTGTGGCCTTTGTATTTAATTCCGATGCCATTTCTGAGTTTCATCGTCGATGTGAAAGTCCGAGGAATACACTGAACCTGCAGTGGTGTATCGGAAACTAATACTGGTCTCACAGGGAATGATCAAAGCACCGACTGTAAGAAGAGTCTGTATTCTTGTACTTAAGGCGGCATTGTGCCTTTTGTATTTAATTCCGATGCGATTTCTGTGTTTCATCGTCAATGTGAAGGTCCAAGGAATACATTGAACCTGCAGTGGTGTATCGGAACCTAATACTGGTCTCACAGGGAATGCTCAAAGCACCGACTGTAAGTAGAGTCTGTATTCTTGTACTTAAAGCGGCATTGTGCCTTTTGTATTTAATTCCGATGCGATTTCTGTGTTTCATCGTCAATGTGAAGGTCCAAGGAATACATTGAACCTGCAGTGGTGTATCGGAAACTAATACTGGTCTCACAGGGAATGCTCAAAAGAACCGACTGTAAGAAGAGTCTCTATTCTTGTACTTAATTCGGCATTGTGCCTTTTGTATTTAATTCCGATGCTATTTCTGTGTATAATCGTCAATGTGAAGGTCCAAGGAATACATTGAACCTGCAGTGGTGTATCGGAAACTAATACTGGTCTCACAGGGAATGCTCAAAGCACCGACTGTAAGAAGAGTCTCTATTCTTGTACTTAAGGCGGCATTGGGCTTTTTGTATTTAATTCCGATGCGATTTCTGTCTTTCATCGTCAATGTGAAGGTCCAAGAAATACATTGAACCTGCAGTGGTGTATCGGAAACTAATACTGGTCTCACAGGGAATGCTCAAAGCACCGACTGTAAGAAGAGTGTCTATTCTTGTACTTAAGGCGGCATTGTGCCCTTTGTATTTAATTCCGATGCCATTTCTGTGTTTCATCGTCGATGTGAAAGTCCAAGGAATACACTGAACCTGCAGTGGTGTATCGGAAACTAATACTTGTCTCACAGGGAATGCTCAAAGCACCGACTGTAAGAAGAGTCTCTATTCTTGTACTTAAGGCGACATTGTGCCTTTTGTATTTAATTCCGATGCGATTTCAGTGTATAATCGACAATGTGAAGGTCCAAGGTATACATTGAACCTGCAGTGGTGAATCGGAAACTAATACTGGTCTCACAGGGAATGCTCAAAGCACCGACTGTAAGAAGAGTCTCTATTCTTGTAGTTAAGGCGGCATTGTGCCTTTGTTATTTAATTCCGATGCGATTTCTGTGTTTCATCGTCAATGTGAAGGAACAACGAGTACATCGAACCAGCAGTGGTGTATCGGAAACTAATACAGGTCTCACAGGTACTGCTCAAACCACCGACTGTAAGAAGAGTCTCTATTCTTGTACATATGGCGGCATTCTGCCCTTTGTATTTATTTCCGATGCGATTTCTGTGTTTAATCGTCAATGTGAAGGTCCAATTAACACATTGAAACTGCAGTGTTTATCGGAAACTAATACTGGTGTCACAGGATAGGATCAAAGCACAGACTCTAAGAAGTCTCACTCTTCTTGCACTTAAGGCGTTATTGTGCCATTTGTATTTAATTCCGATGTAATTTCAGTGATTCATCGTCAATGTGTATGTTCAAGGAATACATTGAACCTGCAGTGGTGTATCGGAAAATAATACTGGTCTCACTGGGAATGCTCAGATAACCGACAGTAAGAAGAGTCTCTATTCTTGTACTTAAGGCGGCATTGTTCCTTTTGTATTTAATTCCGATGTAATTTCAGTGTTTCATCGTCCAAGTGTATGTCCAAGGAATACATTGAATCTGCAGTGGTGTATCGGATACTAATACTGGTCTCACAGGGAATGCTCGAAGCACCGACTGTAAGAAGAGTCTCTATTCTTGTACTTAAGGCGTCATTTTGCCTTTTGTATTTAATTCCGATGCGATTTCTGTGTATAATCGTCAATGTGAATGTCCAAGGAATACATTGACCTGCAGTGGTGTATCGGAAACTAATACTGGTCTCACAGGGAATGCTCAAAGCACCGACTGTAAGAAGAGTCTCTATTCTTGTACTTAAGGCGGCATTGTGCCTTTTGTATTTAATTCCGATGCGATTTCTGTGTATAATCGTCAATGTGAAGGTCCAAGGTATACTTTGAACCTGCAGTGGTGAATCGGAAAGTAATACTGGTCTCACAGGGAATGCTCAAAGCACTGACTGTAAGTGGAGTCTGTATTCTTGTACTTAAGGCGGCACTGTGCCTTTTGTATTTAATTCCGATGCGATTTCTGTGTTTCATCGTCAATGTGAAGGTCCAAGGAATACATTGAACCAGCAGTGGAGTATCGGAAACTAATACTGGTCTCACAGGGAATGCTCAAAGCACCGACTGTAAGAAGAGTGTCTATTCTTGTACTTAAGGCGGCATTGTGCCCCGTTGTATTTAATTCTGATGCGATTTCTGTGTATTATCGTCAATGTGAAGGTCCAAGGTATACATTGAACCTGCAGTGGTGAATCGGAAACTAATACTGGTCTCACAGGGAATGGTCAAAGCACCGACTGTAAGAAGAGTCTCTATTCTTGTACTTAAGGCGGCATTGTGCCTTTTTGTATTTAATTCCGATGCGATTTCTGTGTTTCATCGTCAATGTGAGGGTCCAAGGAATACATTGAACCTGCAGTGGTGTATCGGAAACTGATACTGGTCTCACAGGGAATTCTCAAAGCACCGACTGTAAGTAGAGTCCGTATTCTTGTACTTAAGGCGGCATTGAGCCTTTTGTATTTAATTCCGATGCGATTTCTGTGTTTCATCGTCAATGTGAAGGTCCAAGGAATACATTGGACCTGCAGTGGTGTATCGGAAACTAATACTGGTCTCAGAGGGAATGCTCAAAGCACCGACTGTAAGAAGAGTGTCTATTCTTCTACTTAAGGCGGCATTGTGCCCTTTGTATTTAATTCCGATGCCATTTCTGTGTTTCATCGTCTATGTGTATGTCCAAGGAATACATTGAACCTGAAGTGGTGTACCGTATCTTAATACTGGTCTCACAGGGAATGCTCAAAGCACCGACTGTAAGAAGAGTCTCTATTCTTGTACTTAAGGCGGCATTGTGCCTTTTTGTATTTAATTCCGATGCGATTTCTGTGTTTCATCGTCAATGTGAGGGTCCAAGGAATACATTGAACCTGCAGTGGTGTATCGGAAACTGATACTGGTCTCACAGGGAATTCTCAAAGCACCGACTGTAAGTAGAGTCCGTATTCTTGTACTTAAGGCGGCATTGTGCCTTTTGTATTTAATTCCGATCCGATTTCTGTTTTTTCGCCAATGTGAAGGTCCAAGGATTACATTGAACCCGCAGTGGTGTATCGGAAACCAATACTGGTCTCACAGGGAATGCTCAAAGCACCGACTGTAAGAAGAGTCTCTATTCTTGTACTTAAGGCGGCATTGGGCCTGTTGTATTTAATTCCGATGCGATTTCTGTCTTTCATCGTCAATGTGAAGGTCCAAGGAATACGTTGAACCTGCAGTGGTGTATCGGATTCTAATACTGGTCTCACAGGGAGTGCTCAAAGCACCGACTGTAAGAAGAGTGTCTATTCTTGTACCTAAGGCGGCATTGTGCCTTTGTATTTAATTCCGATGCCATTTCTGTGTTTCATCGTCGATGTGAAAGTCCGAGGAATACACTGAACCTGCAGTGGTGTATCGGAAACTAATACTGGTCTCACAGGTAATGCTCAAAGCACCGACTGTAAGAAGAGTCTCTATTCTTGTACTTAAGGCGGCAATGTGCCTTTTGTATTTAATTCCGATGCGATTTCTGTGTATAATCGTCAATGTGAAGGTCCAAGGTATACATTAAACCTGCAGTGGTGAATCGGAAACTTATACTGGTCTCACAGGGAATGCTCAAAGCACCGACTGTAAGAAGAGTCTCTATTCTTGTAGTTAAGGCGGCATTGTGCCTTTTGTATTTAATTCCGATGCGATTTCTGTGTTTCATCGTCAATGTGAAGGTCCAAGGAGTACATTGAACCAACAGTTGTGTATCGGAAACTAATACAGGTCTCACAGGGACTGCTCAATCCACCGACTGTAAGAAGAGTCTCTATTCTTGTACTTATGGCGGCATTCTGCCATTTGTATTTAATTCCGATGCGATTTCTGTGTTTCATCGTCAATGTGAAGGTCCAAGGAATACATTGAAACTGCAGTGTTGTATCGGAAACTAATACTGGTGTCACAGGTTAGGAACAAAGCACAGACTCTAAGAAGTCTCAGTCTTCATGCACTTAAGGCGTTATTTTGCCCTTCGTATTTAATTCCGATGTAATTTCAGTGTTTTATCGTCAATGTGTATGTTCAAGGAATACATTGAACCTGCAGTGGTGTATCGGAAGCTAATACTGGTCTCAGAGGGAATGCTCAAAACACCGACAGTAAGAAGACACTCTATTCTTGTACTTAAGGCGACATTGTTCCTTTTGTATTTAAATCCGATGTAATTTCAGTGTTTCATCGTCAGTATGTATGTCCAAGGAATACATTAAACCTGCAGTGGTGTATCGGAAACTAATACTGGTCTCACAGGGAATGCTCAAAGCACCGACCGTAAGTAGAGTATGTATTCTTGTACCTAAGGCGGCATTGTGCCGTTTGTATTTAATTCCGATGCGATTTCTTTGTTTCATCGTCAATGTGAAGGTCCAAGGAATACATTGAACCTGCAGTGGTGGATCGGAAACTAATACTGGTCTCACAGGGAATGCTCAAAGCACCGACTGTAAGAAGAGTCTCTATTCTTGTACTTAAGGCGGCATTGTGCCTTTTGTATTTAATTCCGTTGCGATTTCTGTGTATAATCGTCAATGTGAAGGTCCAAGGAATACATTAACCTGCAGTGGTGTATCGTAAACTAATACTGGTCTCACAGGGTATGCTCAAAGCACCGACTGTAAGAAGAGTCTCTATTCTTGTACTTAAGGCGGCATTGGGCCTTTTGTATTTAATTCCGATGCGAATTCTGTCTTTCATCGTCAATGTGACGCTTCAAGGAATACATTGATCCTGCAGTGGTGTATCGGAAACTAATACTGGTCTCACAGGGAATGCTCAAAGCACCGACTGTAAGAAGAGTGTCCATTCTTGTAATTAAGGCGGCATTGTGCCCTTTGTATTTCATTCCGATGCCATTTCTGTGTTTCATCGTCGATGTGAAAGTCCAGGGAATACACTGAACACGCAGTCTTGTATCGGAAACTAATACTGGTCTGACAGGGATTGTTCAAAGCACCGACTGTAAGAAGAGTCTCTATTCTTGTACTTAAGGCGACATTGTGCCTTTTGTATTTAATTCCGATGCGATTTCTGTGTTTCATCGTCAATCTGAAGGTCCAACAATTACATTGGACCTGCAGTGGTGTATCGGAAACTAATACTGGTCTCAGAGGGAATGCTCTAAACACCGACAGTAAGAAGAGTCTCTATTCTTGTACTTAAGGCGACATTGTTCCTTTTGTATTTAAATCCGATGTAATTTCAGTGTTTCATCGTCAATGAGTACGTCCAAGGAATACATTAAACCTGCAGTGGTGTATCGGATACTAATACTGGTCTCACAGGGAATGCTCAAAGCGCCGACTGTAAGAAGAGTCTCTATTCTTGTACTTAAGGCGGCATTGTGCCTTTTGTATTTAATTCCGATGCGATTTCTGTGTTTCATCGTCAATGTGAAGGTATAAGGAATACATTGAACCTGCAGTGGTGTATCGGAAACTAACACTGGTCTCACAGGGAATGCTCAAAACACCGACTGTAAGAAGAGTGTCTATTCTTGTACTTTAGGCGGCATTGGGCCTTTTGTATTTAATTCCGATGCGATTTCTGTCTTTCATCGTCAATGTGAAGGTCCAAGGAATACATTGAACCTGCAGTGGTGTATCGGAATCTAATACTGGTCTCACAGGGAATGCTCAAAGCACCGACTATTAGAAGAGTGTCTATTCTTGTACCTAAGGCGGCATTGTGGCCTTTGTATTTAATTCCGATGCCATTTCTGTGTTTCATCGTCGATGTGAAAGTCCGAGGAATACACTGAACCTGCAGTGGTGTATCGGAAACTAATACTGGTCTCACAGGGAATGATCAAAGCATCGACTGTAAGAAGAGTCTGTATTCTTGTACTTAAGGCGGCATTGTGCCTTTTGTATTTAATTCCGATGCGATTTCTGTGTTTCATCGTCAATGTGAAGGTCCAAGGAATACATTGAACCTGCAGTGGTGTATCGGAACCTAATACTGGTCTCACAGGGAATGCTCAAAGCACCGACTGTAAGTAGAGTCTGTATTCTTGTACTTAAAGCGGCATTGTGCCTTTTGTATTTAATTCCGATGCGATTTCTGTGTTTCATCGTCAATGTGAAGGTCCAAGGAATACATTGAACCTGCAGTGGTGTATCGGAAACTAATACTGGTCTCACAGGGAATGCTCAAAAGAACCGACTGTAAGAAGAGTCTCTATTCTTGTACTTAAGGCGGCATTGTGCCTTTTGTATTTAATTCCGATGCTATTTCTGTGTATAATCGTCAATGTGAAGGTCCAAGGAATACATTGAACCTGCAGTGGTGTATCGGAAACTAATACTGGTCTCACATGGAATGCTCAAAGCACCGACTGTAAGAAGAGTCTCTATTCTTGTACTTAAGGCGGCATTGGGCTTTTTGTATTTAATTCCGATGCGATTTCTGTCTTTCATCGTCAATGTGAAGGTCCAAGAAATACATTGAACCTGCAGTGGTGTATCGGAAATTAATACTGGTCTCACAGGGAATGCTCAAAGCACCGACTGTAAGAAGAGTGTCTATTCTTGTACTTAAGGCGGCATTGTGCCCTTTGTATTTAATTCCGATGCCATTTCTGTGTTTCATCGTCGATGTGAAAGTCCAAGGAATACACTGAACCTGCAGTGGTGTATCGGAAACTAATACTTGTCTCACAGGGAATGCTCAAAGCACCGACTGTAAGAAGAGTCTCTATTCTTGTACTTAAGGCGACATTGTGCCTTTTGTATTTAATTCCGATGGGATTTCAGTGTATAATCGACAATGTGAAGGTCCAAGGTATACATTGAACCTGCAGTGGTGAATCGGAAACTAATACTGGTCTCACAGGGAATGCTCAAAGCACCGACTGTAAGAAGAGTCTCTATTCTTGTAGTTAAGGCGGCATTGTGCCTTTGTTATTTAATTCCGATGCGATTTCTGTGTTTCATCGTCAATGTGAAGGAACAACGAGTACATCGAACCAGCAGTGGTGTATCGGAAACTAATACAGGTCTCACAGGTACTGCTCAAACCACCGACTGTAAGAAGAGTCTCTATTCTTGTACATATGGCGGCATTCTGCCCTTTGTATTTATTTCCGATGCGATTTCTGTGTTTGATCGTCAATGTGAAGGTCCAAGGAACACATTGAAACTGCAGTGTTTATCGGAAACTAATACTGGTGTCACAGGATAGGATCAAAGCACAGACTCTAAGAAGTCTCACTCTTCTTGCACTTAAGGCGTTATTGTGCCCTTTGTATTTAATTCCGATGTAATTTCAGTGATTCATCGTCAATGTGTATGTTCAAGGAATACATTGAACCTGCAGTGGTGTATCGGAAAATAATACTGGTCTCACTGGGAATGCTCAGATAACCGACAGTAAGAAGAGTCTCTATTCTTGTACTTAAGGCGGCATTGTTCCTTTTGTATTTAATTCCGATGTAATTTCAGTGTTTCATCGTCAAAGTGTACGTCCAAGGAATACATTGAATCTGCAGTGGTGTATCGGATACTAATACTGGTCTCACAGGGAATGCTCGAAGCACCGACTGTAAGAAGAGTCTCTATTCTTGTACTTAAGGCGTCATTTTGCCTTTTGTATTTAATTCCCATGCGATTTCTGTGTATAATCGTCAATGTGAATGTCCAAGGAATACATTGACCTGCAGTGGTGTATCGGAAACTAATACTGGTCTCACAGGGAATGCTCAAAGCACCGACTGTAAGAAGAGTCTCTATTCTTGTACTTAAGGCGGCATTGTGCCTTTTGTATTTAATTCCGATGCGATTTCTGTGTATAATCGTCAATGTGAAGGTCCAAGGTATACTTTGAACCTGCAGTGGTGAATCGGAAAGTAATACTGGTCTCACAGGGAATGCTCAAAGCACTGACTGTAAGTGGAGTCTGTATTCTTGTACTTAAGGCGGCACTGTGCCTTTTGTATTTAATTCCGATGCGATTTCTGTGTTTCATCGTCAATGTGAAGGTCCAAGGAATACATTGAACCAGCAGTGGAGTATCGGAAACTAATACTGGTCTCAGAGGGAATGATCAAAGCACCGACTGTAAGAAGAGTGTCTATTCTTCTACTTAAGGCGGCATTGTGCCCTTTGTATTTAATTCCGATGCCATTTCTGTGTTTCATCGTCTATGTGTATGTCCAAGGAATACATTGAACCTGAAGTGGTGTACCGTATCTTAATACTGGTCTCACAGGGAATGCTCAAAGCACCGACTGTAAGAAGAGTCTCTATTCTTGTACTTAAGGCGGCATTGTGCCTTTTTGTATTTAATTCCGATGCGATTTCTGTGTTTCATCGTCAATGTGAGGGTCCAAGGAATACATTGAACCTGCAGTGGTGTATCGGAAACTGATACTGGTCTCACAGGGAATTCTCAAAGCACCGACTGTAAGTAGAGTCCGTATTCTTGTACTTAAGGCGGCATTGTGCCTTTTGTATTTAATTCCGATGCGATTTCTGTTTTTTCGCCAATGTGAAGGTCCAAGGAATACATTGAACCCGCAGTGGTGTATCGGAAACCAATACTGGTCTCACAGGGAATGCTCAAAGCACCAACTGTAAGAAGAGTCTCTATTCTTGTACTTAAGGCGGCATTGGGCCTGTTGTATTTAATTCCGATGCGATTTCTGTCTTTCATCGTCAATGTGAAGGTCCAAGGAATACGTTGAACCTGCAGTGGTGTATCGGATTCTAATACTGGTCTCACAGGGAGTGCTCAAAGCACCGACTGTAAGAAGAGTGTCTATTCTTGTACCTAAGGCGGCATTGTGCCTTTGTATTTAATTCCGATGCCATTTCTGTGTTTCATCGTCGATGTGAAAGTCCGAGGAATACACTGAACCTGCAGTGGTGTATCGGAAACTAATACTGGTCTCACAGGTAATGCTCAAAGCACCGACTGTAAGAAGAGTCTCTATTCTTGTACTTAAGGCGGCAATGTGCCTTTTGTATTTAATTCCGATGCGATTTCTGTGTATAATCGTCAATGTGAAGGTCCAAGGTATACATTAAACCTGCAGTGGTGAATCGGAAACTAATACTGGTCTCACAGGGAATGCTCAAAGCACCGACTGTAAGAAGAGGCTCTATTCTTGTAGTTAAGGCGGCATTGTGCCTTTTGTATTTAATTCCGATGCGATTTCTGTGTTTCATCGTCAATGTGAGGGTCCAAGGAGTACATTGAACCAACAGTTGTGTATCGGAAACTAATACAGGTCTCACAGGGACTGCTCAATCCACCGACTGTAAGAAGAGTCTCTATTCTTGTACTTATGGCGGCATTCTGCCATTTGTATTTAATTCCGATGCGATATCTGTGTTTCATCGTCAATGTGAAGGTCCAAGGAATACATTGAAACTGCAGTGTTGTATCGGAAACTAATACTGGTGTCACAGGTTAGGAACAAAGCACAGACTGTAAGAAGTCTCAGTCTTCATGCACTTAAGGCGTTATTGTGCCCTTCGTATTTAATTCCGATGTAATTTCAGTGTTTTATCGTCAATGTGTATGTTCAAGGAATACATTGAACCTGCAGTGGTGTATCGGAAGCTAATACTGGTCTCAGAGGGAATGCTCAAAACACCGACAGTAAGAAGACACTCTATTCTTGTACTTAAGGCGACATTGTTCCTTTTGTATTTAAATCCGATGTAATTTCAGTGTTTCATCGTCAGTATGTATGTCCAAGGAATACATTAAACCTGCAGTGGTGTATCGGAAACTAATACTGGTCTCACAGGGAATGCTCAAAGCACCGACCGTAAGTAGAGTATGTATTCTTGTACCTAAGGCGGCATTGTGCCGTTTGTATTTAATTCCGATGCGATTTCTTTGTTTCATCGTCAATGTGAAGGTCCAAGGAATACATTGAACCTGCAGTGGTGGATCGGAAACTAATACTGGTCTCACAGGGAATGCTCAAAGCACCGACTGTAAGAAGAGTGTCCATTCTTGTAATTAAGGCGGCATTGTGCCCTTTGTATTTCATTCCGATGCCATTTCTGTGTTTCATCGTCGATGTGAAAGTCCAAGGAATACACTGAACACGCAGTGGTGTATCGGAAACTAATACTGGTCTGACAGGGATTGTTCAAAGCACCGACTGTAAGAAGAGTCTCTATTCTTGTACTTAAGGCGGCATTGTGCCTTTTGTATTTAATTCCGTTGGGATTTCTGTGTATAATCGTCAATGTGAAGGTCCAAGGAATACATTAACCTGCAGTGGTGTATCGTAAACTAATACTGGTCTCACAGGGTATGCTCAAAGCACCGACTGTAAGAAGAGTCTCTATTCTTGTACTTAAGGCGGCATTGGGCCTTTTGTATTTAATTCCGATGCGAATTCTGTCTTTCATCGTCAATGTGACGCTTCAAGGAATACATTGAACCTGCAGTGGTGTATCGGAAACTAATACTGGTCTCACAGGGAATGCTCAAAGCACCGACTGTAAGAAGAGTGTCCATTCTTGTAATTAAGGCGGCATTGTGCCCTTTGTATTTCATTCCGATGCCATTTCTGTGTTTCATCGTCGATGTGAAAGTCCAAGGAATACACTGAACACGCAGTGGTGTATCGGAAACTAATACTGGTCTGACAGGGATTGTTCAAAGCACCGACTGTAAGAAGAGTCTCTATTCTTGTACTTAAGGCGACATTGTGCCTTTTGTATTTAATTCCGATGCGATTTCTGTGTTTCATCGTCAATCTGAAGGTCCAACAATTACATTGGACCTGCAGTGGTGTATCGGAAACTAATACTGGTCTCAGAGGGAATGCTCTAAACACCGACAGTAAGAAGAGTCTCTATTCTTGTACTTAAGGCGACATTGTTCCTTTTGTATTTAAATCCGATGTAATTTCAGTGTTTCATCGTCAATGAGTACGTCCAAGGAATACATTAAACCTGCAGTGGTGTATCGGATACTAATACTGGTCTCACAGGGAATGCTCAAAGCACCGACTGTAAGAAGAGTCTCTATTCTTGTACTTAAGGCGGCATTGTGCCTTTTGTATTTAATTCCGATGCGATTTCTGTGTTTCATCGTCAATGTGAAGGTATAAGGAATACATTGAACCTGCAGTGGTGTATCGGAAACTAACACTGGTCTCACAGGGAATGCTCAAAGAGTGTCTATTCTTGTACTTAAGGCGGCATTTTGCACTTTGTATTTAATTCCGATGCGATTTCTGTGTCTCATCGTCAATGTGAAGGTATAAGGAATACATTGAACCTGCAGTGGTGTATCAGAAACTAATACTGGCCTCACAGGGAATGCTCAAAGCACCGATTGTAAGAAGAGTGCCTATTCTTGTACTTAAGGCGGCATTGTGCCTTTTGTATTTAATTCCGATGCCATTTCTGTGTTTCATCGTCGATGTGAAAGTCAAGGAATACACTGAACCTGCAGTGGTGTATCGGAAACTAATACTGGTCCCACAGGGAATGCTCAATGCACCGACTATAAGAAAAGTTTATAATCTTGTACTTAAGGCGGCATTGTGCCTTTTGTATTTAATTCCGATGCGATTTCTGTGTTTCATCGTCAATGTGAAGGTCCAAGGTATACATTGAACCTGCAGTGGTGAATCTTAAACTAATACTGGTCTCACAGGGAATGCTCAAAGCACCGACTGTAAGTAGAGTCTGTATTCTTGTACTTAAGGCGGCATTGAGCCTTTTGTATTTAATTCCGATGCGATTTCTGTGTTTCATCGTCAATGTGAAGGTCCAAGGAATACATTGAACGTGCAGTGGTGTATCGGAAACTAATACTGGTCTCACAAGGAATGCTCAAAGCACCGACTGTAAGAAGAGTCTCTATTCTTGTACTTAAGGCGGCATTGTTCCTTTCTGTATTTAATTCCGATGCTATTTCTGTGTTTCATCGTCAATTTGCAGGTCCAAGGAATACATAGAAACTGCAGTGGTGTATCGGAAACTAATACTGGTCTCACAGGGAATGCTTAAAGCACCGACTGTAAGTAGAGTCCGTATTCTTGTACTTAAGGCGGCATTGTGCCTTTGGTATATAGTTCCGATGCGATTTCTGTGTTTGATCGTCAATGTGAAGGTCCAAGAAATACATTGAACCTGCAGTGGTTTATCGGAAACTAATACTGGTCTCACAGGGAATGCTCAAAGCACCGACTGTAAGAAGAGTCTCTATTCTTGTACTTATGGCGGCATTCTGCCCATTGTATTTAATTCCGATAGGATTTCTGTGTTTCATCGTCAATGTGAAGGCCCAAGGAATACATTGAAACTGCAGTGTTGTATCGGAAACTAATACTGGTGTCACAGGATAGGATCAAAGCACAGTCTCTAAGAAGTCTCACTCTTCTTGCACTTAAGGCGTTATTGTGCCCTTTGTATTGAATTCCGATGTAATTTCAGTGTTTCATAGTCAATGAGTATGTTCAAGGAATACATTGAACCTGCAGTGGTGTATCGGAAACTAAAACTGGTCTCACAGGGAATACTCGACGCACCGGCTGTGAGAATAGACATTATTCCTGTACTTAAGGCGGCATTGTGCCGTTTTGTAATTAATTCCGATGCGATTTCTGTGTTTCATCGTCACTTTGAAGGTCCAAGGAATACATTGAAACTGCCGTGGTGTATCGGAAGCTAATACTGGGCTCACAGGGAATGCTCAAAGCACCGACTGTAAGTAGAGTCCGTATTCTTGTACTTAAGGCGGCATTGTGCCTTTTGTATTTAATTCCGATGCGAATTCTGTTTTTCATCGTCAACGTGAATGTCCAAGGAATACATTGAACCTGCAGTGTTCTATCGGAAACCAATACTTGTCTCACAGGGAATGCTCAGAGCACCGACTGTGAGAAGAGTGTCTATTCTTGTACTTAACGCGGCATTGTGCCCTTTGTATTTAATTCCGATGTAATTTCAGTGTTTCATCGTCAATGCGAATTTCAAAGGAATACATTGAACCTTCAGTGGTGTATCGGAAACTAATACTGGTCTCACAGGGAATGCTCAAAGCACCGACAGTGAGAAGAGTCTCTATCCTTGTACTTAAGGCAGCATTGTTCCTTTTGTATTTAAATCCGATGTAATTTCAGTGTTTCATCGTCAATGTGTATGTCCAAGGAATACATTGAATCTGCAGTGGTGTATCGGAAACTAATACTGGTCTCACAGGGAATGCTCAAAGCACCGACTGCAAGAAGAGTCTCTATTCTTGTACTTAAGGCGGCATTGGGCCTTTTGTATTTAATTCCGATGCGATTTCTGTCTTTCATCGTCAATGTGAAGGTCCAAGAAATTCATTGAACCTGCAGTGGTGTATCGGAAACTAATACTGGTCTCACAGGGAATACTCAAAGCACCGACTGTAAGAAGAGTGTCTATTCTTGTACTTAAGGCGGCATTGTGCCCTTTGTATTTAATTCCGATGCCATTTCTGTGCTTCATCGTCGATGTGAAAGTCCAAGGAATACACTGAACCTGCAGTGGTGTATCGGAAACTAATACTGGTCTCACAGGGAATGCTCAAAGCACCTACTGTAAGAAGAGTCTCTATTCTTGTACTTATGGCGGCTTTGTGCCATTTGTATTTAATTCCGATGCGATTTCTATGTATAATCGTCAATGTGAAGATCCAAGGTATACATTGAACCTGCAGCGGTGAATCGGAAACTAATACTGGTCTCACAGGGAATGCTCAAAGCACCGACTGTAAGAAGAGTCTCTATTCTTGTAGTTAAGGCGGCATTGTGCCTTTTGTATTTAATTCCGATGCGAGTTCTGTGTTTCATCGTCAATGTGAAGGTCCAAGGAGTACATTGAACCAGCAGTGGTGTATCGGAAACTAATACAAGTTCACAGGGACTGCTCAAACCACCGACTGTAAGAAGAGTGTCTATTCTTGTACTTAAGGCGGCATTGTGCCCTTTGTATTTAATTCCGATGCGATTTGTGTGTTTCATCGTCAATGTGAAGGTCCAATGAATACATTGGACCTGCAGTGGTGTATCGGAAACTAATACTGGTCTCAGACTGAATGCTCAAAACACCGACAGTAAGAAGAGTCTCTATTCTTGTACTTAAGGCGACATTGTTCCTTTTGTATTTAATTCCGATGTAATTTCAGTGTTTCATCGTCAATGTGTATGTCCAAGGAATACATTGAACCTGCAGTGGTGTATCGGATACTAATACTGGTCTCACAGGGAATGCTCAAAACACCGACTGTAAGTAGAGTCTGTATTCTTGTACTTAAGGCGGCATTGTGCCTTTTTGTAATTTAATTCCGATGCGATTTCTGTGTTTCATCGTCAATGTGAAGGTCCAAGGAATACATTGAACCTGCAGTGGTGTATTGGAAACTAATACTGGTCTCACAGGGAATGCTCAAAGCACCGACTGTAAGAAGAGTGTCTATTCTTGTACTTAAGGCGGCATTGTGCACTTTGTATTTAATTTCGATGCCATTTCTGTGTTTCATCGTCGATGTGTATGTCTAAGGAATACATTGAACCTGAAATGGTGTACCGGATACTAATACTGGTCTCACAGGGAATGCTCAAAGCACTGACTGTAAGTAGAGCCTGTATTCTTGTACTTAAGGCGGCATTGTGCCTTTTGTATTTAATTCCGATGCGATTAATGTGTTTCATCGTCAATGTGAAGGTCCAAGGAATACATTGAACCTGCAGTGGTGTACCGGATACTAATACTGGCTCACAGGGAATGCTCAAAGCACCGACTGTAAGAAGAGTCTCTATTCTTGTACTTAAGGCGGCATTGTGCATTTTTGTATTTATTTCCGATGCGATTTACGTGTTTCATCTTCAATTTGAAGGTCCAAGGAATACATTGAACCTGCAGTGGTGTATTGGAAACTAATACTGGCTCACAGGGAATGCTCAAAGCACCGACTGTAAGTAGAGTCTGTATTCTTGCAGTTAAGGCGGCGTTGTGCCTTTCGTATTTAATTCGATGCGATTTCTGTTTTTCATCGTCAATGTGAAGGTCCAAGGAATACATTGAACCTGCAGTGTTGTATCGGAAACCAATACTGGTCTCACAGGAATTGCTCAAAGCACCGACTGTGAGAAGAGTGTCTATTCTTGTACATAAGGCGGCATTGTGCCCTTTGTATTTAATTGACATGTAATTTCAGTGTTTCACCGTCAATGCGTATTTCCAAGGAATACATTGAACCTGCAGTGGTGTATCGGAAACTAATACTGGTCTCACAGGGAATACTCGACGCACCGGCTGTGAGAATAGTATCTATTCTTGTACTTATGGCGGCATTGTGCATTTGGTATATAATTCCGATGCGATTTCTGTGTTTCATCGTCATTTTGAATGTCTAAGGAATACATTGAACCTGCAGTGGTGTATCGGATATTAATACTGGTCTCTCAGGGAATGCTCAAAGCACCGACTGTAAGAAGAGTCTCTATTGTTGTACATAGGGCTTCATTGTGCTTTTTGTATTTAATTCCGATGCGATTTCTGTGTTTCATCGTCAATGTGAAGGTCCAATGAATACATTGGACCTGCAGTGGTGTATCGGAAACTAATACTGGTGTCAGAGGGAATGCTCAAAACACCGACAGTAAGAAGAGTCTCTATTCTTGTCCTTAAGGCGACATTGTTCCTTTTGTATTTAATTCCGATGCGATTTCTGTGTTTCATCGTCAATGTGAAGGTCCAAGGAATACATTGAACTTGCAGTGGTGTATCAGACACTAATACTGGTCTCACAGGGAATGCTCAAAGCACCGACTGTAAGAAGAGTGTCTATTCTTGTACTTAATGCGGCATTGTGCCCTTTGTATTTAATTCCGATGTAATTTCAGTGTTTCATCGTCAATGCGTATTTCCAAGGAATACATTGAACCTGCAGTGGTGTATCGGAAAATAATGCTGGTCTCACTGGGAATGCTCAGAGATCCGACAGTAAGAAGAGTCTCTATTCTTGTACTTAAGGCGGCATTGTTCCTTTTGTATTTAATTCCGATGTAATTTCAGTGTTTCATCGTCAAAGTGTATGTCCTAGGAATACATTGAATCTGCAGTGGTGTATCGGATACTAATACTGGTCTCACAGGGAATGCTCGAAGCACCGACTGTAAGAAGAGTCTCTATTCTTGTACTTAAGGCGGCATTTTGCCTTTTGTATTTAATTCCGATGCGATTTCTGTGTATAATCGTCAATGTGAAGGTCCAAGGAATACATTGACCTGCAGTGTTTCATCGTCGATGTGAAAGTCCGAGGAATACACTGAACCTGCAGTGGTGTATCGGAAACTAATACTGGTCTCACAGGTAATGTCCAAAGCACCGACTGTAAGAAGAGTCTCTATTCTTGTACTTAAGGCGGCAATGTGCCTTTTGTATTTAAGTCCGATGCGATTTTTGTGTATAATTGTCAATGTGAAGGTCCAAGGTATACATTAAACCTTCAGTGGTGAATCGGAAACTAATACTGATCTCACAGGGAATGCTCAAAGCACCGCCTGTAAGAAGAGTCTCTATTCTTGTAGTTAAGGCGGCATTGTGCCTTTTGTATTTAATTCCGATGCGATTTCAGTGTTTCATCGTCAATGTGAAGGTCCAAGGAGTACATTGAACCAACAGTTGTGTATCGGAAACTAATACAGATCTCACAGGGACTGCTCAATCCACCGACTGTAAGAAGAGTCTCTATTCTTGTACTTATGGCGGCATTCTGCCATTTGTATTTAATTCCGATGCGATTTCTGTGTTTCATCGTCAATGTGAAGGTCCAAGGAATACATTGAAACTGCAGTGTTGTATCGGAAACTAATACTGGTGTCACAGGTAAGGAACAAAGCACAGACTCTAAGAAGTCTCAGTCTTCATGCACTTAAGGCGTTATTGCGCCCTTCGTATTTAATTCCGATGTAATTTCAGTGTATCATCGTCAATGTGTATGTTCAAGGAATACATTGAACCTGCAGTGGTGTATCGGAAACTAATACTGGTCTCACAGGGAATGCTCAAATCACCGACTGTAAGAAGAGTCTCTATTCTTGTACTAAAGGCGGCATTGTGCCTTTTTGTATTTAATTCCGATGCGATTTCTGTGTTTCATCGTCAATGTGAAGGTCCAAGGAATACATTGAACCTGCAGTAGTGTATCGGAAACTAATACTGGTCTCACAGGGAATTCTCAAAGCACCGACTGTAAGTAGAGTCCGTATTCTTGTACTTAAGGCGGCTTTGTGCCTTTTGTATTTAATTCCGATGCGATTTCTGTTTTTCGTCGTCAATGTGAAGGTCCAAGGAATACATCGAACCTGCAGTGGTGTATCGGAAACCTATACTGGTCCCACAGGGAATGCTCAAAGCACCGACTGTAAGAAGAGTGTCTATTCTTGTACATAATGCGGCATTGTGCCCTTTGTATTTAATTCCGATTAATTTCAGTGTTTCAACGTCAATGCGTATTTCCAAGGAATACATTGAACCTGCAGTGGTGTATCGGAAAATAATACTGGTCTCACTGGGAATGCTCAGAGAACCGACAGTAAGAAGAGTCTCTATTCTTGTACTTAAGGCGGCATTGTTCCTTTTGTATTTAATTCCGATGTAATTTCAGTGTTTCATCGTCAAAGTGTATGTCCAAGGAATACATTGAATCTGCAGTGGTGTATCGGATACTAATACTGGTCTCACAGGGAATGCTCAAAGCACCGACTGTAAGAAGAGTCTCTATTCTTGTACTTAAGGCGGCATTGGGCATTTTGTATTTAATTCCCATGCGATTTCTGTCTTTCATCGTCAATGTGAAGGTCCCAGGAATACATTGAACCTGCAGTGGTGTATCGGAATCTAATACTGGTCTCACAGGGAATGCTCGAAGCACCGACTGTAAGAAGAGTCTCTATTCTTGTAGTTAATGCGGAATTGTGCCTTTTGTATTTAATTCCGATGCGATTTCTGTGTTTCATCGTCAATGTGAACGTCCAAGGAGTACATTGAACCAGCAGTGGTGTATCGGAAACTAATACAGGTCTCACAGGGACTGCTCAATCCACCGACTGTAAGAAGAGTCACTATTCTTGTACTTATGGCGGCATTCTGCCATTAGCATTTTATTCCGATGCGATTTCTGTGTTTCATCGTCAATGTGAAGGTCCAAGGGATTCATTGAAACTGTAGTGTTGTATCGGAAACTAATACTGGTGTCACAGGTTAGGATCAAACACAGACTCTAAGAAGTCGCACTCTTCTTGCACTTAAGGCGTTATTGTGACCTTTGTATTTAATTCCGATGTAATTTCAGTGTTTCATCGTCAATGTGTATGTTCAAGGAATACATTGAACCTGCAGTGGTGTATCGGAAACTAATACTGGTCTCACAGGGAGTACTCGACGCACCGGCTGTGAGAATAGTCTCTATTCTTGTACTTATGGCGGCATTGTGCCTTTGGTATTCAATTCCGATGTGATTTCTGTGTTTCATCGTCAATGTGAATGTCTATGGAATACATTGAACCTGCAGTGGTGTATCGGATATTAATACTGGTCTCTCAGGGAATGCTCAAAGCACCGACTGTAAGAAGAGTCTCTATTGTTGTACTTAGGGCTTCATTGTGCCTTTTGTATTTAAATATGATGCGATATCTGTGTTTCATCGTCAATGTGAAGGTCCAAGGAATACATTGGACCTGCAGTGGTGTATCGGAAACTAATACTGGTATCAGAGGGAATGCTCAAAACACCGACAGTAAGAAGAGTCTCTATTCTTGTACTTAAGGCGACATTGTTCCTTTTGTATTTAATTCCGATGTAATTTCAGTGTTTCGTCGTCAATGTGTATGTCCAAGGAATACATTGAACCTGCAGTGGTTTATCGGATACTAATACTGGTCTCACAGGGAATGCTCAAAGCACCGACTGTAAGTGGAGTCTGTATTCTTGTGCTTAAGGCGGCATTGTGCCTTTTGTATTTAATTCCGATGCGATTTCTGTGTTTCATTGTCAATGTGAAGGTCCAAAGAATACATCGAACCTGCAGTGGTGTATCGGAAACTAATACTGGTCTCACAGGGAATGCTCAAAGCACCGACTGTAAGAAGGGTGCCTATTCTTGTACTTAAGGCGGCATTGTGCCCGTTGTATTTAATTCCAATGCGATTTCTGTGTATTATGGTCAATGTGAAGGTCCAAGTTATACATGGAACCTGCAGTGGTGAATCGGAAACTAATACTAGTCTCACAGGGAATGGTCAAAGCACCGACTGTAAGAAGTGTCTCTATTCTTGTACTTAAGGCGGAATTGTGCCTTTTGTATTTAATTCCGATGCGATTTCTGTGTTTCATC
The DNA here is from genome assembly GCF_021461395.2 of Schistocerca americana. Classification (NCBI taxonomy): domain Eukaryota; kingdom Metazoa; phylum Arthropoda; class Insecta; order Orthoptera; family Acrididae; genus Schistocerca; species Schistocerca americana. Next base: position 618,130,364 of record NC_060124.1, on the reverse strand, counting down.
GTCAATGTGAAGGTCCAAGGAATACAATGGACCTGCAGTGGTGTATTGGAAACTAATACTGGTCTCAGAGGGAATGCTCAAAACACCGACAGTAAGAAGAGTCTCTATTCTTGTACTTAAGGCGACATTGTTCCTTTTGTATTTAATTCCGATGTAACTTCAGTGTTTCTTCGTCAATATGTATGTCCAAGGAATACATTGAACACTCAGTGGTGTATCGGATACTAATACTGGTCTCACAGGGAATGCTCAAAGCACCGACTGTAAGAAGAGTCTCTATTCTTGTACTTAAGGCGGCATTGTGCACGTTGTATTTAATTGCGATGCGATTTCTGTGTATTATCGTCAATGTGAAGGTCCAAGGTATACATGGAACCTGCAGTGGTGAATCGGAAACTAATACTGGTCTCACAGGGAATGCTCGAAGCACCGACTGTAAGAAGAGTCTCTATTCTTGTAGTTAAGGCGGCATTGTGCGTTTTGTATTTAATTCCGATGCGATTTCTGTGTTTCATCGTCAATGTGAAGGTCCAAGGAGTACATTGAACCAGCAGTGGTGTATCGGAAACTAATACAGGCCTCACAGAGACTGCTCAAAGCACCGACTGTAAGAAGAGTGTCTATTCTTGTACTTAAGGCGGCATTGTGCCCGTTGTATTTAATTCCAATGCGATTTCTGTGTATTATGGTCAATGTGAAGGTCCAAGTTATACATGGAACCTGCAGTGGTGAATCGGAAACTAATACTGGTCTCACAGGGAATGGTCAAAGCACCGACTGTAAGAAGAGTCTCGATTCTTGAACTTAAGGCGGCATTGTGAGCGTTGTATTTAATTCCGATGCGATTTCTGTGTATTATCGTCAATGTGAAGGTCCAAGGTATACATGGAACCTGCAGTGGTGAATCGGAAACTAATACTGGTCTCACAGGGAATGCTCAAAGCACCGACTGTAAGAAGAGTCTCTATTCTTGTACTTAAGGCGGCATTGTGCCCGTTGTATTTAATTCCGATGCGATTTCTGTGTATTATCGTCAATGTGAAGGTCCAAGGTATACATGGAACCTGCAGTGGTGAATCGGAAACTAATACTGGTCTCACAGGGAATGCTCGAAGCACCGACTGTAAGAAGAGTCTCTATTCTTGTAGTTAAGGCGGCATTGTGCCTTTTGTATTTAATTCCGATGCGATATCTGTGTTTCATCGTCAATGTGAAGGTCCAAGGAGTACATTGAACCAGCAGTGGTGTATCGGAAACTAATACAGGCCTCACAGTGACTGCTCAATCCACCGACTGTAAGAAGAGTCACTATTCTTGTACTTATGGCGGCATTCTGCCCTTTGTATTTTATTCCGATGCGATTTCTGTGTTTCATCGTCAATGTGAAGGTCCAAGGAATACATTGAATCTGCAGTGTTGTATTGGAAACTAATACTGGTGTCACAGGTTAGGATCAAAGCACAGACTCTAAGAAGTCTCACTCCTCTTGCACTTAAGGCGTTATTGTGCCCTTTGTATTTAATTACGATGCGATTTCTGTGTATAATCGTCAATGTGAAGGTCCAAGGTATACATTGAACCTGCAGTGGTGAATCGGAAACTAATACTGGTCTCACAGGGAATGCTCAAAGCACCGACTGTAAGAAGAGTCTCTATTCTTGTACTTAAGGCGGCATTGTGCCTTTTGTATTTAATTCCGATGCGATTTCTGTGTTTCATCGTTAATGTGAAGGTCCAAGGAATACATTGGACATGCAGTGGTGTATCGGAAACTGATGCTGGTCTCGGAGGGAATGCTCAAAACACCGACAGTAAGAAGAGTCTCTACTCTTGTACTTAAGGCGACATTGTTCCTTTTGTATTTAATTCCGATGTAATTTCACTGTTTCATCGTCAATGTGTATGTCCAAGGAATACATTGAACACTCAGTGGTGTATCAGGTACTAATACTGGTCTCACAGGGAATGCTCAAATCACCGACTGTAAGAAGAGTCTCTATTCTTGTACTTAAGGCGGCATTGTGCCCTTTGTATTTAATTCCGATGCCATTTCAGTGTTTCATCGTCGATGTGTATCTCCAAGGAATACATTGAACCTGAGGTGGTGTACCGGATACTAATACTGGTCTCACAGGGAATGCTCAAAGCACCGACTGTAAGAAGAGTCTCTATTCTTGTACTTAAGGCGGCATTGTGCCTTTTTGTATTTAATTCCGATGCGATTTCTGTGTTTCATCGTCAATGTGAAAGTCCAAGGAATACATTGAACCTGCAGTGGTGCATCGGAAACTAATACAGGTCTCACAGGGAATGCTCAAAGCACCGACTGTAAGAAGAGTCTCTATTCTTGTACTTAAGGCGGCATTGTGCTTTTTGTATTTAATTCCGATGCGATTTCTGTGTGTAATCGTCAATGTGAAGGTCCAAGGAATACATTGAACCTGCAGTGGCGTATCGGAAACTAACACGGGTCACACAGGAAAGGATCAAAACACAGACTCTAAGAAGTCTCACTCTGCTTGTACGTAAGGCGTCATTGTGCCCTTTGTATTTAATTCCGAAGTAATTTCGAGTTTCATCGTCAATGTGTATTTCCAAGGAATACATTGAACCTGCAGTGGTGTATCGGAAACTAATACTGGTCTCACAGGGATAGCTCAAAGCACCGGCAGTAAGAAGAGACTCTATACTTGTACTTAAGGCGGCATTGTTCCTTTTGTATTTAATTCCAATGCGATTTCCGTGATTCATCGTCAAAGCGATGGTCCAAGGAATACATTGAACCTGCAGTGGTGTATCGGAAACTAATACTGGTCTCAGAGGGAATGCTCAAAGCACCGACTGTAAGTAGAGTCTGTATTCTTATACTTAAGGCGGCATTGTGCCTTTTATATTTATTCCAATGCGATTTCTGTGTTTCATCGTCAATGTGAAGGTCCAAGGAATACATGTGACCTGCAGTGGTGTATCAGAAACTAATACTGGTCTCACAGGGAATGCTCAAAGCACCGACTGTAAGAAGAGTCTCTATTCTTGTACTTACGGCGGCATTGTGCCTTTTTTATTTAATTCCGATGCGATTTCTGTGTATAATCGTCAATGTGTAGGTACAAGGAATACATTGAACCTGCAGTGGTGTATCGGAAACTAATACTGGTCTCACAGGGAATGCTCAAAGCAACGACTGTAAGAAGAGTCTCTATTCTTGTACTTAAGGCGGCACTGGGCCGTTTGTATTTAATTCCGATGCGAATTCTGTCTTTCATCGTCAATGTGTATGTCCAAGGAATACATTGAACCTGCTGTGGTGTATCGGAAACTAATACTGGTCTCACAGGGAATGCTAAAAGCACCGACTGTAAGAAGAGTGTCTATTCTTGTACAGAAGGCGGCATTGTTCCCTTTATATTTAACTTCGATGCCATTTCTGTGTTTCATCGTCGATGTGAAAGTCCAAGTAATACACTGAACCTGCAGTGGTGTATCGCAAACTAATACTGGTCTCACAGGGAATGCTCAAAGCACCGACTGTAAGAAGAATCTCTATTCTTGTACTTAAGGCGGCATTGTGCCTTTCGTATTTAATTCCGATGCTATTTCTGTGTATAATCGTCATTGTGAAGGTCCAAGGAATACACTGAACCTGCAGTGGTGTATCGGAAACTAAAACTGGTCTCACAGGGAATGCTCAAAGCACCGACTGTAAGTAGAGTCTGTATTCTTGTACTTAAGGCGGCATTGTGCCTTTTGTATTTAATTCCGATGCGATTTCTGTGTTTCATCGTCAATGTGAAGGTCCAAGGAATACATTGAACCTGCAGTGGTGTATCGGAAACTAATACTGGTCTCACAGGGAATGCTCAAAACACCGACTGTAAGAAGAGTGTCTATTCTTGTACGTAAGGCGGCATTGTGCAATTTGTATTTAATTCCGATGCCATTTCTGTGTTTCATCGTCGATGTGTATGTCCTAGGAATATATTGAACATGAAGTGGTGTACCGGATACTAATACTGGTCTCACAGGGAATGCTCAAAGCAACAAATGCAAGAAGAGTCTCTATTCTTGTACTTAAGGCGACATTGTGCCTTTTTGTATTTAATTCCGACGCGATTTATGTGTGTAATCGTCAATGTGAAGGTCCAAGGAATACATCATACCTGCAGTGGCGTATCGGAAACTAATACGGGTCGCACAGGAATGGATCAAAACACAGACTCTAAGAAGTCTCACTCTTCTTGCGCTTATGGCGGCATTGGGCCTTTTGTATTTAATTCCGATGTAATTTCAGTTTTTCATCGTCAATGTGTATGTCCAAGGAATACATTGAATCTGCAGTGGTGTATCGGATACTAATACTGGTCTCACACGGAATGCTGAAAGCACCGACTGTAAGAAGAGTCTCTATTCTGGTACTTAAGGCGGCATTGTGCCTTTTGTGTTTAATTCCAATGCGATTTCTGTGTTTCATCGTCAATGTGAAGTTCCAAGGAATACATTGAACCTGCAGTGGTGTATCGGAATCTAATACTGGTCTCACAGGGAATGCTCAAATCACCGACTGTAAATAGAGTCTGTATTCTTGTACTTAAGGCGGCATTATGCCTTTTGTATTTAATTCCGATGCGATTTCTGTGTTTCATTGTCAATGTGAAGGTCCAAGGAATCCATTGAACCAGCAGTGGTGTATCGGAAACTTATACTGGTCTCACAGGGAATGCTCAAAGCACCGACTGTAAGAAGAGTGTCTATTCTTGTACTTAAGGCGGCATTGTGCTCTTTGTATTTAATTCCGATGCCATTTCTGTGTATAATCGTCAATGTTAAAGTCCAAAGAATACATTGAACCTGCAGTGGTGTATCGGAAACTAATACTGGTCTCACAGCGAATGCTCAAAGCACCGACTGTAAGAAGATTCTCTGTTCTTGAACTTAAGGCGGCATTGTGCCTTTGGTATTTAATTCCGATGCGATTTATGTGTTCCTTCGTCAATGTGAAGGTCCAAGGAATACATTGAACCTGCAGTGGTATATCGGAAACCAATACTGGTCTCACAGGAAAAGATCAAAGCACAGACTCTAAGAGCGAGAGCACCAGCAGCAGCGAGTACTGTTTGTATAAAGCGTTTTTGTACATATTTGCTGCGCTTAGCTTTTAAATAGTTTTACTGGGAAAACCTAGCGTAGTTTTCGCGTCCCGTATTTCAGTGAGTGTTTCTTGATTATCAGAGTAGCTCATCAGAAGATTATCTTGGGTATTTGTTACCGTATAGAGTAGGGTAAACATAGTCATGTGTAGAGACTGTGGTTGTTGTGAGCGGACGCAAGGAGAATTGGCCACTCTTCGGGGGCAGGTGGAGGCTTTGTCTGTTAGGCTCATCGAGCTCGAGGCGCAGGCGTCGGCTCGTAGTGGCGTTGGGGCAACTGTGGTGAGACCTATGCCTACTTCGGTGGCCTTGGAATCACATGGAACCCCTGATGTCGCTGCGTTTTCCGGCAGTGAGCATCTTACCGGTCAGCCATCACTCCAGGGTGAATGGCGGACAGTGGTGGGCTCGCGCGTGCCTGGCCGAAAGGCGAAGGTGGGATCTGGCTGCGTGGCAGCTGCCTTACCCCTTTCCAACAGGTACGGGGTGCTTCCTAGTGGTGATGACATCGTTTCCGAGCCACCACAGGATGCCTCGCCTGTTGGGCCAGTAGCCGATTCTCCGACAAGGTCCCGACAGTCACAGAGGGCGGGCCTATTAGTTATAGGGAGCTCCAACTTTAGGCGGGTTATGGAGCCCCTCAGGAAAATAGCGGGTAGGTCGGGGAAGAATGCCAGTGTGCACTCGGTGTGCTTGCCGGGGGGTCTCGTCCGTAATGTGGAGGAGGCCCTTCCGGCAGCTATTGAACGCACTGGCTGTGACCGGCTGCAGATAGTAGCACATGTCGGAACGAATGACGCCTGCCGCTTGGGTTCTGAGGCCATCCTTGGTTCCTTCCGGCGGCTGGCTGATTTGGTGAAGACAACCAGCATTGCATGCGGAGTGCAAGCTGAGCTTAATATCTGCAGCATAGTGCCCAGAGTCGATCGCGGTCCTCTGGTTTGGAGCCGTGTGGAGGGTCTCAACCAGAGGCTCAGACGACTCTGCGACTATAATGGTTGCAAATTCATCGACCTCCGTTATTGGGTGGAGAACTGTAGGGCCCCCCCTAGACAGGTCAGGCGTGCACTACACACCGGAAGCAGCTACTAGGGTAGCAGAGTACGTGTGGCGTGCACACGGGGGTTTTTTAGGTTAGAGGGACCCCCCCTTGGGCGAAACGATAAAATACCTGACAGCTTACCAGAGAGGACATTATCATCGTTGATAAAGAACGTCCGTCCTCAGAGATCAAAAACAGGAAAAGTTAACGTAATATTGGTAAACTGCAGGAGTATCCAGGGCAAGGTTCCTGAATTAGTATCTCTTATTGAAGGAAATAGTGCGCATATAGTATTAGGAACGGAAAGTTGGTTAAAACCGGAAGTGAACAGTAACGAAATCCTAGACACAGAATGGAATATATACCGCAAGGATAGGATAAACGCCAATGGTGGAGGATTATTTATAGCAGTAAAGAATGGCACCGAAACAGAGGACGACCGAAGAAAGGCAGAAATACTGAATTCAGTGTTCCGAAACTGTTTCACTGCGGAAAATCGTAACACGGTCCCTGACTTCAGCCGTCGCACGGACGCCAAAATGGAAAATATTGAAATAAAGGATATCGGAATTGAAAAACAACTGCTATCACTTAGTAGCGGAAAAGCATCCGGACCAGACGAGATACCCTTAACATTCTACAGTGATTATGCTAAAGAACTTCCCCCCTTTCTATCAGCAATTTATCGTAGATCGCTGGAAGAATGTAAAGTACCTAGCGACTGGAAGAAAGCGCAGGTCGTTCCCATTTTCAAGAAGGGTCATAAATCAGATGCGAATAATTATAGGCCTATTTCGCTTACGTCAATCTGTTGTAGAATAATGGAACATGTTTTGTGTTCTCGTATTATGACGTTCTTAGATAATACAAATCTCCTTCATCATAACCAACATGGATTCCGCAAACAGAGATCATGTGAAACTCAGCTCGCCCTATTTGCCCAAGAAATTCACAGTGCCGTAGACACTGGCGAGCAGATTGATGCCGTATTCCTGGACTTCAGGAAGGCATTTGATACGGTTCCGCACTTACGTTTAGTGAAAAAAATACGAGCTTACGGAATATCGGACCAGGTTTGTGATTGGATTCAGGATTTCCTAGAAGAAAGAACACAACATGTCATTCTTAACGGTTCAAAATCTGCAGATGTAGAGGTAATTTCGGGAGTACCGCAGGGAAGCGTGATAGGACCTTTATTGTTTACAATATACATAAATGACTTAGTTGAAAACATCGGTAGCTCCGTGAGGCTATTTGCAGATGACACGTTTGTTTACAAGAAAGTAGCAACATCAGAAGACTCGTACGTACTCCAGGAGGACCTGCAGAGGATTAATGCATGGTGCGACAGCTGGCAGCTTTCCCTAAACGTAGATAAATGTAATATAATGCGCATACATAGGGGCAGAAATCCATTCCAGTACGATTATACCATAGGTGATAAATCATTGGAAGCGGTAACGACCGTCAAATACTTAGGAGGTACTATCCGGAGCGATCTGAAGTGGAATGATCACATAAAACAAATAGTGGGAAAAGCAGGCGCAAGGTTGAGATTCATAGGAAGAATTCTAAGAAAATGTGACTCATCGACGAAAGAAGTAGCTTACAAAACGCTTGTTCGTCCGATTCTTGAGTATTGCTCATCAGTATGGGACCCTTACCAGGTTGGATTAATAGAAGAGATAGACATGATCCAGCGAAAAGCAGCGCGATTCGTCATGGGGACATTTAGTCAGCGCGAGAGCGTTACGGAGGTGCTGAACAAGCTCCAGTGGCGGACACTTCAAGAAAGGCGTTACGCAATACGGAGAGGTTTATTATCGAAATTACGAGAGAGCACATTCCGGGAAGAGATGGGCAACATATTACTACCGCCCACATATATCTCGCGTATTGATCACAACGAAAAGATCCGAAAAATTAGAGCAAATACGGAGACTTACAAGCAGTCGTTCTTCCCACGCACAATTCGTGAATGGAACAGGGAAGGGGGGATCAGATAGTGGTACAATAAGTACCCACCGCCACACACCGTAAGGTGGCTCGCGGAGTATAGATGTAGATGTAGATGTAGAAGTCTCACTCTGCTTGTACTTAAGGCGTCATTGTGCCTTTTGTATTTAATTCTGATGTAATTTCAGTGTTTCATCGTCAATGTGTATGTCCTAGGAATACATTGAATCTGCAGTGGTGTATCGGATACTAATACTGGTCTCACAGGGAATGCTCAAAGCACAGACTGTAAGAAGAGTCTCTATTCTTGTACTTAAGAAGGCATTGTGCCTTTTGTATTTAATTCCAATGCGATTTCTGTGTTTCTCCGTCAATGTGAAAGTCCAAGGAATACATTGAACCTGCAGTGGTGTATCGGAAACTAATACTGGTCTCACAGGGAATGCTCAAAGCACCGACTGTAAGTAGAGTCTGTATTCTTGTACTTAAGGCGGCATTGTGCCTTTTGTATTTAATTCCGATGCGATTTCTGTGTTTCATCGTCAATGTGAAGGTCCAAGGAATACATTGAACCTGCAGTGGTGTATCGGAAACTAATACTAGTCTCACAGGGAATGCTCAAACACCGTCTGTAAGAAGAGTGTCTATTCTTGTACTTAAGGCGTCATTGTGCCTTTTGTATTTAATTCCGTTGCCATTTCTGTGTTACATCGTCAATGTGAAGGTCCAAGGAATGCACTGAACCTGCAGTGGTGTATCGGAAACTAATACTGGTCTCACAGGGAATGCTCAAAGCACCGACTGTAAGAAAAGTCTCTATTCTTGTACTTAAGGCGGCATTGTTCTTTTTGTATTTAATTCCGATATGATTTCTGTGTTTAATCGTCAATGTGAAGGTCCAAGGAATACATTGAACCTGCAGTGGTGTATCGGAAACTAATACTGGTCTCACAGGGAATGCTCAAAGCACCGACTGAAAGAAGAGTCTCTGTTCTTGTACTTAATTCGGCATTGTGCATTTTGTATTTAATTCCGATGCGATTTCTGTGTTTCATCGTCAATTTGAAGGTCCAAGGAATACATTTAACCTGCAGTGGCGTATCGCAAACTAATACGGGTCGCACAGGAAAGGATCAAAACACAGACTCTAAGAAGTCTCTCTGTTCTTGCACTTATGGCGGCATTGTGCCTTTTGTTTTTAATTCCGATGTAATTTCAGTGTTTCATCGTCAATGTGTATGTCCAAGGAAAACATTGAACCTGCAGTGGTGTATCGGAAACTAATACTAGTCTCACAGGGAATGCTCAAACACCGTCTGTAAGAAGAGTGCCTATTCTTGTACTTAAGGCGGCATTGTGCCTTTTGTATTTAATTCCGTTGCCATTTCTGTGTTTCATCGTCTATGTGAAGGTCCAAGGAATGCACTGAACCTGCAGTGGTGTATCGGAAACCAATATTGGTCTCACAGGGAATGCTCAAAGCACCGACTGTAAGAAGAGTCTCTATTCTTGTACTTAAGGCGGCATTGTTCTTTTTGTATTTAATTCCGATATGATTTCTGTGTTTAATCGTCAATGTGAAGGTCCAAGGAATACATTGAACCTGCAGTGGTGTATCGGAAACTAATACTGGTCTCACAGGGAATGCTCAAAGCACCGACTGAAAGAAGAGTCTCTGTTCTTGTACTTAATTCGGCATTGTGCCTTTTGTATTTAATTCCGATGCGATTTCTGTGTTTCATCGTCAATTTGAAGGTCCAAGGAATACATTTAACCTGCAGTGGCGTATCGCAAACTAATACGGGTCGCACAGGAAAGGATCAAAACACAGACTCTAAGAAGTCTCTCTGTTCTTGCACTTATGGCGGCATTGTGCCTTTTGTTTTTAATTCCGATGTAATTTCAGTGTTTCATCGTCAATGTGTATGTCCAAGGAAAACATTGAACCTGCAGTGGTGTATCGGAAACTAATACTAGTCTCACAGGGAATGCTCAAACACCGTCTGTAAGAAGAGTGCCTATTCTTGTACTTAAGGCGGCATTGTGCCTTTTGTATTTAATTCCGTTGCCATTTCTGTGTTTCATCGTCTATGTGAAGGTCCAAGGAATGCACTGAACCTGCAGTGGTGTATCGGAAACCAATATTGGTCTCACAGGGAATGCTCAAAGCACCGACTGTAAGAAGAGTCTCTATTCTTGTACTTAAGGCGGCATTGTTCTTTTTGTATTTAATTCCGATGTGATTTCTGTGTTTCATCGTCAATGTGAAGGTCCAAGGAATACTTTGGACCTGCAGCGGTGTATCGGAAACTAATACTGGTCTCACAGGGAATCCTCAAAACACCGACAGTAAGAAGAGTCTCTATTCTTGTACTTAAGGCGACATTGTTCCTTTTGTATTTAATTCCGATGTAATTTCAGTGTTTCATCGTCAATGTGTATGTCCAAGGAATGCATTGAACCTGCAGTGGTGTATCGGATACTAATACTGGTCTCACAGGGAATGCTCAAAGCACCGACTGTAAGAAGAGTCTCTCTTCTTGTACTTAAGGCGGCAGTGTACTCTTTGTATTTAATTCCGGTGCCATTTCTGTGTATAATCGTCAATGTGAAAGTCCAAAGAATACATTGAACCTGCAGTGGTGTATCGGAAACTAATACTGGTCTCACAGGGAATGCTCAAAGCACGGACTGTAAGAAGAGTCTCTGTTCTTGAACTTAAGGCGGCATTGTGCCTTTGGTATTTAATTCCGATGCGATTTATGTGTTCCTTCGTCAATGTGAAGGTCCAAGGAATACATTGAACCTGCAGTGGTATATCGGAAACCAATACTGGTCTCACAGGAAAGGATCAAAGCACAGACTCTAAGAGCGAGAGCACCAGCAGCAGGGAGTACTGTTTGTATAAAGCGTTTTTCTACATATTTGCTGCGCTTATCTTTTAAATAGTTTTTCTGGGAAAACCTAGCGTAGTTTTCGCGTCTCGTATTTCAGTGAGTGTTTCTTGATTATCAGAGTAGCTCATCAGAAGATTATCTTGCGAATTTGTCACCGTATAGAGTAGGGTAAACATCGCCATGTGTAGGGACTGTGGTTGTTGTGAGCGGACGCAAGGAGAATTGGCCACTCTTCGGGGGCAGGTGGAGGCTTTGTCTGTTAGGCTCATCGAGCTCGAGGCGCAGGCGTCGGCTCGTAGTGGCGTTGGGGCAACTGTGGTGAGACCTATGCCTACTTCGGTGGCCTTGGAATCACATGGAACCCCTGATGTCGCTGCGTCTTCCGGCAGTGAGCATCTTACCGGTCAGCCATCACTCCAGGGTGAATGGCGGACAGTGGTGGGCTCGCGCGTGCCTGGCCGAAAGGCGAAGGTGGGATCTGGCAGCGTGGCAGCTGCCTTACCCCTTTCCAACAGGTACGGGGTGCTTCCTAGTGGTGATGACATCGTTTCCGAGCCACCACAGGATGCCTCGCCTGTTGGGCCAGTGGCCGATTCTCCGGCAAGGTCCCGACAGTCACAGAGGGAGGGCCTATTAGTTATAGGGAGCTCCAACTTTAGGCGGGTTATGGAGCCCCTCAGGAAAATAGTGGGTAGGTCGGGGAAGAATGCCAGTGTGCACTCGGTGTGCTTGCCGGGGGGTCTCGTCCGTAATGTGGAGGAGGCCCTTCCGGCAGCTTTTGAACGCACTGGCTGTGACCGGCTGCAGATAGTAGCACATGTCGGAACGAATGACGCCTGCCGCTTGGGTTCTGAGGCCATCCTTGGTTCCTTCCGGCGGCTGGCTGATTTGGTGAAGACAACCAGCATCGCGTGCGGAGTGCAAGCTGAGCTTAATATCTGCAGCATAGTGCCCAGAGTCGATCGCGGTCCTCTGGTTTGGAGCCGTGTGGAGGGTCTCAACCAGAGGCTCAGACGACTCTGCGACTATAATGGTTGCAAATTCATCGACCTCCGTTATTGGGTGGAGAACTGTAGGGCCCCCCTAGACAGGTCAGGCGTGCACTACACACCGGAAGCAGCTACTAGGGTAGCAGAGTACGTGTGGCGTGCACACGGGGGTTTTTTAGGTTAGAGGGACCCCCCCCTTGGGCGAAACGATAAAATACCTGACGGCTTACCAGAGAGGACATTATCATCGTTGATAAAGAACGTCCGTCCTCAGAGATCAAAAACAGGAAAAGTTAACGTAATATTGGTAAACTGCAGGAGTATCCAGGGCAAGGTTCCTGAATTAGTATCTCTTATTGAAGGAAATAGTGCGCATATAGTATTAGGAACGGAAAGTTGGTTAAAACCGGAAGTGAACAGTAACGAAATCCTAGACACAGAATGGAATATATACCGCAAGGATAGGATAAACGCCAATGGTGGAGGATTATTTATAGCAGTAAAGAATGGCACCGAAACAGAGGACGACCGAAGAAAGGCAGAAATACTGAATTCAGTGTTCCGAAACTGTTTCACTGCGGAAAATCGTAACACGGCCCCTGACTTCAGCCGTCGCACGGACGCCAAAATGGAAAATATTGAAATAAAGGATATCGGAATTGAAAAACAACTGCTATCACTTAGTAGCGGAAAAGCATCCGGACCAGACGAGATACCCTTAAGATTCTACAGTGATTATGCTAAACAACTTGCCCCCTTTCTATCAGCAATTTATCGTAGATCGCTGGAAGAACGTGAAGTACCTAGCGACTGGAAGAAAGCGCAGGTCGTTCCCATTTTCAAGAAGGGTCATAAATCAGATGCGAATAATTATAGGCCTATTTCGCTTACGTCAATCTGTTGTAGAATAATGGAACATGTTTTGTGTTCTCGTATTATGACGTTCTTAGATAATACAAATCTCCTTCATCATAACCAACATGGATTCCGCAAACAGAGATCATGTGAAACTCAGCTCGCCCTATTTGCCCAAGAAATTCACAGTGCCGTAGACACTGGCGAGCAGATTGATGCCGTATTCCTGGACTTCAGGAAGGCATTTGATACGGTTCCGCACTTACGTTTAGTGAAAAAAATACGAGCTTACGGAATATCGGACCAGGTTTGTGATTGGATTCAGGATTTCCTAGAAGAAAGAACACAACAGGTCATTCTTAACGGTTCAAAATCTGCAGATGTAGAGGTAATTTCGGGAGTACCGCAGGGAAGCGTGATAGGACCTTTATTGTTTACAATATACATAAATGACTTAGTTGACAACATCGGTAGCTCCGTGAGGCTATTTGCAGATGACACGGTTGTCTACAAGAAAGTAGCAACATCAGAAGACTCGTACGTACTCCAGGAGGACCTGCAGAGGATTAATGCATGGTGCGACAGCTGGCAGCTTTCCCTAAACGTCGATAAATGTAATATAATGCGCATACATAGGGGCAGAAATCCATTCCAGTACGATTATACCATAGGTGGTAAATCATTGGAAGCGGTAACGACCGTCAAATACTTAGGAGGTACTATCCGGAGCGATCTGAAGTGGAATGATCACATAAAACAATAGTGGGAAAAGCAGGCGCCAGGTTGAGATTCATAGGAAGAATTCTAAGAAAATGTGACTCATCGACGAAAGAAGTAGCTTACAAAACGCTTGTTCGTCCGATTCTTGAGTATTGCTCATCAGTATGGGACCCTTACCAGGTTGGATTAATAGAAGAGATAGACATGATCCAGCGAAAAGCAGCGCGATTCGTCATGGGGACATTTAGTCAGCGCGAGAGCGTTACGGAGATGCTGAACAAGCTCCAGTGGCGGACACCTCAAGAAAGGCGTTACGCAATACGGAGAGGTTTATTATCGAAATTACGAGAGAGCACATTCCGGGAAGAGATGGGCAACATATTACTACCGCCACATATATCTCGCGTATTGATCACAACGAAAAGATCCGAAAAATTAGAGCAAATAAGGAGACTTACAAGCAGTCGTTCTTCCCACGCACAATTCGTGAATGGAACAGGGAAGGGCGGATCAGATAGTGGTACAATAAGTACCGTCCGCCACAGACCGTAAGGTGGCTCGCGGAGTATAGATGTAGATGTAGATGTAGAAGTCTCACTCTGCTTGAACTTAAGGCGTCATTGTGCCCTTTGTATTTAATTCCGATGTAAATTCAGTTTTTCATCGTCAATGTGTATGTCCAAGGAATACATTAAACCTGCAGTATTGTATCGGAAAATAATACTGGTCTCACAGGGAATGCTCAAAACACCGACAGTAAGAAGGGACTCTATTCTTGTACTTAAGGCGATATTGTTCCCTTTGTATTTAATTCCGATGTAATTTCAGTGTTTCATCGTCAATGTGTATGTCCAAGGAATACATTGAACCTGCAGTGGTGTATCGGATACTAATATTGGTCTCACAGGGAATGCTCAAAGCAGCGACTCTAAGAAAAGTCTCTATTCTTGTACTTAAGGCGGCATTGTGCCTTTTGTATTTAATTCCGATGCGATTTCTGTGTTTCACCGTCAATGTGAAGGTCCAAGGAATACATTGAACCTGCAGTGGCGTATCGGAAACTAATACGCGTCGCACAGGTAAGGATCAAAACACAGACTTTAAGAAGTCTCACTCTTCTTGCACTTATGGCGGCATTGTGCCTTTTGTATTTAATTCCGATGTAATTTCAGTGTTTCATCGTCAATGTGTATGTCCAAGGAATACATTGAATCTGCAGTGGTGTATCGGATACTAATACTGGTCTCACAGGGAATGCTCAAAGCACCGACTGTATGTAGAGTCTCTATTCTTGTACTCAAGAAGGCATTGTGCATTTTGTATTTAATTCCAATGCGATTTCTGTGTTTCATCGTCAATGTGAAAGTCCAAGGAATACATTGAACCTGCAGTGGTGTATCGGAAACTAATACTGGTCTCACAGGGAATACTCAAAGCACCGACAGTAAGAAGAGTGTCTATTCTTGTACTTAAATCGGCATTGTGCCCTTTGTATTTAATTACGATGCCATATCTGTGTTTCATCGTCGATATGAAAGTCCAAGGAATACACTGAACCGGCAGTGGTGTATCGGATACTAATACTGGTCTCACAGGGAATGTTCAAAGCACCGACTGTAAGAAGAGTCTCTATTCTTGTACTTAAGGTGGCATTGTGCCTTTTGTATTTAATTCCGATGCGATTTCTGTGTATAATCGTCAATGTGAGAGTCCAAAGAATACATTGAACCTGCAGTGGTGTATCGGAAACTAATACTGGTCTCACAGGGAATGCTCAAAGCACCGACTGTAAGAAGAGTCTCTATTCTTGAACTTAAGGCGGCATTGTGCCTTTGGTATTTAATTCCGATGCGAATTATGTGTTTCTTCGTCAATGTGAAGGTCCATGGAATACATTGAAACTGCTGTGGTATATCGGAAACCAATACCGGTCACACAGGAAAGGATCAAAGCACAGACTCTGAGAAGTCTCACTCTGCTTGTACTTAAGGCGTCATTGTGCCCTTTGTATTTAATTCCGAAGTAATTTCAGTTTTCCATCGTCAATGTGTATGTCCAAGGAATACATTGAACCTGCAGTATTGTATCGGAAAATAATACTGGTCTCACAGGGAATGCTCAAAACACCGACAGTAAGAAGCGTCTTTATTCTTGTACTTAAGGCGATATTGTACCTTTTGTATTTAATTCCGATGTAATTTCAGTGTTTCATCGTCAATGTGTATATCCAAGGAATACATTGAACCTGCAGTGGTGTATCGGATACTAATATTAGTCTCACAGGGAATGCTCAAAGCACCGACTCTAAGAAGAGTCTCTATTCATGTGCTTAAGGCGGCATTGTGCCTTTTGTATTTAATTCCGATGCGATTTCTGTGTTTCATCGTCAATGTGACGGTCCAAGGAATACATTGAACCTGCAGTGGCGTATCGGAAACTAATACGGGTCGCACAGGTAAGGATCAAAACACAGACTATAAGAAGTTTCACTCTTCATGCACTTATGGCGGCAATGTGCCTTTTGTATTTAATTCCAATGCGACTTCTGTGTTTCATCGTCAATGTGAAAGTCCAACGAATACATTGAACATGCAGTGATGAATGGGAAACTAATACTGGTCTCACAGGGAATGCTCAAAGCACCGACTATAAGAAGAGTGTCTATTCTTGTACTTAAGGCGGCATTGTGCAATTTGTATTTACTTCCGATGCCATTTCTGTGTTACATCGTCGATGTGTATGTCCTAGGAATACATTGAACCTTAAGTGGTGAACCGCATACTAATACTGGTCTCACAGGGAATGTTCATAGCACCGAATGCAAGAAGAGTCTCTATTCTTGTACTTAAGGCGACATTGTGCCTTTTTGTATTTAATTCCGATGCGATTTCTGTGTGTAATCGTCAATGTGAAGGTCCAAGGAATACATCGAACCTGCAGTGGCGTATCGGAAACTAATACGGGTCGCACAGGAAAGGATCAAAACACAGACTCTAAGAAGTCTCACTCTTCTTGCGCTTATGCCGGCATTGGGCCTTTTGTATTTAATTTCGATGTAATTTCAGTTTTTCATCGTCAATGTGTATGTCCAAGGAATACATTGAATCTGCAGTGGTGTATCGGATACTAATACTGGTCTCACAGGGAATGCGAAAAACACCGACTGTAAGAAGAGTGTCTATTCTTGTACTTAAATCGGCATTGTGCCCTTTGTATTTAATTCCGTTGCCATTTCTGTGTTTCATCGTCGATATGAAAGTCCAAGGAATACATTGAACCTACTGTGGTATATCGGAAACCAATACTGGTCTCACAGGAAAGGATTAAAGCACAGACTCTAAGAAGTCTCACTCTGCTTGTACTTAAGGCGTCATTGTGCCCTTTGTATTTAATTCCGATGTAATTTCAGTTTTTCATCGTCAATGTGTATGTCCAAGGAATACATTGAACCTGCAGTATTGTATTGGAAAATAATACTTGTCTCACAGGGAATGCTCAAACCACCGACAGTAAGAAGGGTCTCTATTCTTGTACTTAAGGCGATATTGTTCCTTTTGTATTTAATTCCGATGTAATTTCAGTGTTTCATCGTCAATGTGAATGTCCAAGGAATACATTGATCCTGCAGTGGTGTATCGAATACTAATAGTGGTCTCACAGGGAATGCTCAAAGCACCGACTCTAAGAAGAGTCTCTATTCTTGTGCTTATGGTGGCATTGTGCCTTTTGTATTTAATTCCGATGCGATTTCTGTGTTTCATCGTCAATGTGACGGTCCAAGGAATACATTCAACCTGCAGTGGCGTATCGGAAACTAATACGGGTCGCACAGGTAAGGATCAAAACACAGACTATAAGAAGTTTCACTCTTCTTGCACTTATGGCGGCAATGTGCCTTTTGTATTTAATTCCGATGTAATTTCAGTGTTTCTTCGTCAATGTGTATGTCCAAGGAATACATTGAATCTGCAGTGGTGTATCGGATACTAATACTGGTCTCACACGGAATGCTAAAAGCACAGACTGTAAAAAGAGTCTCTATTCTTGTACTTAAGGCGGCATTGTGCCTTTTGTATTTAATACCAATGCTTTTTCTGTGTTTCATCGTCAATGTGAAAGTCCAAGGAATACATTGAACATGCAGTGATGAATCGTAAACTAATACTGGTCTCACAGGAAATGCACAAAGCACCGACAGTATGAGGGGCAATATTCTTGTACTTAAGGCGGCATTGTTCATTTTGTATTTAATTCCGATGTTATTGCAGTGTTTCATCGTCAATTTGTATGTCCAAGGAATAAATTGAATCTGCATGGTGTATCGGATACTAATACTGGTCTCACAGGGAACGCTCAAAGCACAGACTGTAAGAATAGTCTCTGGTCTTGTACTTAAGGCGGCATTGTTCTTTTTGTATGTAATTGCGATGGGATTTCTGTGTTTCATCGTCAATTTGAAGATCCAAGGAATACATTTAACCTGCAGTGGCGTATCGAAAACTAATACGGGTCGCACAGGAAAGGATCAAAACACAGACTGTAAGAAGCCTCACTGTTCTTGCACTTATGGCGGCATTGTGCCTTCTGTATTTAATTCCAATGTAATTTCAGCGTTTCATCCTCAATGTGTATGTCCAAGGAATAAATTGAACCTGCAGTGGTGTATCGGAAACTAATACTGCTCTCACAGGGAATGCTCAAAGCACCGACTGTCAGAAGAGTGTCTATTCTTGTACTTAAGGCGGCATTGTGCGTTTTGTATTTAATTCCGTTGCCGTTTCTGTGTTTCATCGTCAATGTGAAGGTCCAAGTAATGCACTGAACCTGCAGTGGTGTATCGGAAAGTAATACTGGTCTCACAGGGAATGCTCAAAGCACCGACTGTAAGAAGAGTCTCTATTCTTGTACTTAAGGTGGCATTGTTCTTTTTGTATTTATATCCGATGTGATTTCTGTGTTTAATCGTCAATGTGAAGGTCCAAGGAATACATTGAACCTGCAGTGGTGTATCGGAATCTAATACTGATCCCACAGGGTTATGCTCAAAGCTCCGACTGAAAGAAGAGTCTCTGTTCTTGTACTTAAGGCGGCATTGTGCCATTTGTATTTAATTCCGATGCGATTTCTGTGTTTCATCGTCAATTTGAAGGTCCAAGGAATACATTTAACCTGCAGTGGCGTATCGAAAACTAATACGGGTCGCACAGGAAAGGTTCAAAACACAGACTCTAAGAAGTCTCACTGTTCATGCACTTATGGCGGCATTGTGCCTTTTGTATTTAATTCCGATGTAATTTCAGTGTTTCATCGTCAATGTGTATGTCCAAGGAATACATTGAACCTGCAGTGGTGTATCGGAAACTAATACTAGTCTCACAGGGAATGCTCCAACACCGTCTGTAAGAAGAGTGTCTATTCTTGTACTTAGGGCTGCATTGTGCCTTTTGTATTTAATTCTGTTGCCATTTCTGTGTTTCATCGTCAATGTGAAGGTCCAAAGAATGCACTGAACCTGCAGTGGTGTATCGGAAACTAATACTGGTCTCACAGGGAATGCTCAAAGCACTGACTGTAAGAAGAGTCTCTATTCTTGTACTTAAGGCGGCATTGTTCTGTTTGATTTGATTCCGATGTGATTTCTGTGTTTCATCGTCAATGTGAAGGTCCAAGGAATACTTTGGACCTGCAGTGGTGTATCGGAAACTAATACTGGTCTAAGAGGGAATCCTCAAATCACCGACAGTAAGAAGAGTCTCTATTCTTGTACTTAATTCGACATTGTTCCCTTTGTATTTAATTCCGATGTAATTTCTGTGGTGTCACCGCTAGACACCACACTTGCTAGGTGGTAGCTTAAATCGGCCGCGGTCCATTTAGTACATGTCGGACCGTGTGTCGCCACTGTGTAATCCTAGACCTAGCGCCACCACCAAGGCAGGTCTCGTGATACGAGAGAGCACTCGCCCCAGTTGTACGAGAACCTAGCTACCGACCAGATGTAAGAAGCCTTTCTCTCTCATTAGCCGAGAGACAGAATAGCCATCAGCTAAGTTAATGGCTACGAACTAGCAAGGCGCCATTAGCCATACGTACTTCACGCCCGTCTGCGTTAGTCTAGCTTGCCTTTTCAGCCATCTCAACTTCACGGTGTCGGCCCAGATACCGACACAACATTGGCGACGAGGGAAAAGAGTTCTTTCTGATTGCTTACATTTAATTGTGTCATGGCTTCGCCACATTCTCCAGATGTACTGTCCGAATTTTATCGCTTGCAGAATCAGCAGACGCAGGCGTTACTGGATGCCCTTGGACAGCTCGTCCAGGGTCAACGTACCATTCAAACCGATGCGGCCGCCGCCGCTTCTTCGCTACTGCTGCCACTGAACGCTGTTGCACCTCCCTTTCGACCATACGTGGCAGCCGATGAGACCTGGCACGAGTGGTCTCGCCAGTTCAACTTTCATCTAGCAGCCTACAGAATTCAAGGTAAAGAGCGGCAGCCGTTTTTGCTTTCTTGTGTCGGTGTGTCCACATACCGTGTGATAGTGAAATTGTTTCCCCGACGCGACGTAGCAACTCTGTCCTACGAGGAAATTTTGTCTGCATTAGATGCCTATTTCATAGAAACAGTTAATGTGGTTGCAAAACGGTATACGTTCTTTCGTACAAAACGTACGGCCGGTCAAACTAATAGGGAGTGGGTAGCAACATTGCAAGGACTTACTAGGCACTGTGCC